>NW_027363268.1:0-1287654 GCF_046119375.1 Phyllobates terribilis
AAGGATTCTGCTGCATTATTTAAGGAATTTGCTGCATTATTTAAGGACTCTGCTGGGGTATTTAAGGACTCTGCTGCATTATTTAAGGACTTTGTTGCATTATTTAAGGACTCTGCTGCATTATTTAAGGACTTTGCTGCATTATTTAAGGACTTTGATGCATTATTTAAGGACACTGCTGCAGAATTTAAGTAATCTGCTGCATTATTTAAGGACTCTGCTGCATTATTTAAGGACTTTGCTGCATTATTTAAGGACTCTGCTGCATTATTTAAGGACTTTGTTGCATTATTTAATGACTCTGCTGCGGTATTTAAGGACTCTGCTGTATTATTTAAGGACTTTGCTGCATTATTTAAGGACTCTGCTTCATTATTTAAGGACTTTGTTGCATTATTAAGGACTCTGCTGCATTATTTAAAGACTTTGCTGCATTATTTAAGTACTCTGGTGCATTATTTAAGGACTCGGCTGCATTATTTAAAGACTTTGCTGCATTATTTAAGTACTCTGGTGCATTATTTAAGGACTCTGCTGCATTATTTAAGGACTTTGCTGCATTATTTAAGGACTCTGCTGCATTATTTAAGGACTTTGCTGCATTATTTAAGTATGCTGCTGCGGTATTTAAGGCCTCTGCTGCATTATTTAAGGACTCTGCTGCATTATTAAGGACGTTGCTGCATTATTTAAGGACTTTATTGCATTATTTAAGGATTCTGCTGCATTATTTAAGGAATTTGCTGCATTATTTAAGGACTCTGCTGTATTATTTAAGGACTTTGTTGCATTATTTAATGACTCTGCTGGGGTATTTAAGGACTCTGCTGCATTATTTAAGGGCTTTGCTGCATTATTTAAGGACTCTGCTGCAGTATTTAAGG
Organism: Phyllobates terribilis; assembly: GCF_046119375.1. Taxonomy (NCBI): domain Eukaryota; kingdom Metazoa; phylum Chordata; class Amphibia; order Anura; family Dendrobatidae; genus Phyllobates; species Phyllobates terribilis. The sequence continues at coordinate 885 of NW_027363268.1, forward strand.
ACTCTGCTGCATTATTTAAGGACTTTGATGCATTATTTAAGGACGCTGCTGCAGAATTTAAGGAATCTGCTGCATTATTTAAGGACTTTGTTGCATTATTTAAGGACTATGCTGCATTATGTAAGGACTCTGCTGCATTATTTAAGGACTTTGCTGCATTATTTAATTACTCTGCTGCATTATTTAAGGACTCTGCTGCATTATTTAAGGACTTTGCTGCATTATTTAAGGACTTTGATGCATTATTTAAGGACGCTGCTGCAGAATTTAAGTAATCTGCTGCATTATTTAAGGACTCTGCTGCATTATTTAAGGACTTTGCTGCATTATTTAAGGACTCTGCTGCATTATTTAAGGACTTTGTTGCATTATTTAATGACTCTGCTGCGGTATTTAAGGACTCTGCTGCATTATTTAAGGACTTTGCTGCATTATTTAAGGACTTTGCTGCAGTAATTAAGGAATCTGCTGCATTATTTAAGGACTTTGTTGCATTATTTAAGGACTGTGCTGCATTGCTTAAGGACTCTGCTGCATTATTTAAGGACTTTGCTGCATTATTTAAGGACTTTGTTGCATTATTTAAGGACTCTGCTGCATTATTTAAGGACTTTGTTGCATTATTTAAGGACTCTGTTGCATTATTTAAGGACTTTGCTGCATTATTTAAGTACTCTGGTGCATTATTTAAGGACTTTGTTGCATTATTTAAGGACTCTGCTGCATTATTTAAGGACTTTGTTGCATTATTTAAGGACTCTGTTGCATTATTTAAGGACTTTGCTGCATTATTTAAGTACTCTGGTGCATTATTTAAGGACTTTGTTGCATTATTTAAGGACTCTGCTGCATTATTTAAGGACTTTGTTGCATTATTTAAGGACTCTGCTGCATTATTTAAGGACTTTGCTGCATTATTTAAGGACTCTGTTGCATTATTTAAGGACTTTGCTGCATTATTTAAGTACTCTGGTGCATTATTTAAGGACTTTATTGCATTATTTAAGGATTCTGCTGCATTATTTAAGGAATTTGCTGCATTATTTAAGAACTTTGCTGCAGTATTTAAGGACTCTGCTGCATTATTTAAGGACTTTATTGCATTATTTAAGGACCCTGCTGCAGAATTTAAGGAATCTGCTGCATTACTTAAGGACTTTGTTGCATTATTTAAGGACTCTGCTGCATTATTTAAGGACTTTGCTGCATTATTTAAGGACTTTGATGCATTATTTAAGGACGCCGCTGCAGAATTTAAGTAATCTGCTGCATTATTTAAGGACTCTGCTGCATTATTTAAGGACTTTGCTGCATTATTTAAGGACTCTGCTGTATTATTAAGCACGTTGCTGCATTAATTAAGGACTTTATTGCATTATTTAAGGAATTTGATGCATTATTTAAGGACTCTGCTGCATTATTTAAGGACTTTGCTGCATTATTTAAGGACTCTGCTTCATTATTTAAGGACTTTGTTGCATTATTTAAGGACTCTGCTGCATTATTTAAGGACTTTGTTGCATTATTTAAGGACTCTGCTGCATTATTTAAAGACTTTGCTGCATTATTTAAGTACTCTGGTGCATTATTTAAGGACTCTGCTGCATTATTTAAAGACTTTGCTGCATTATTTAAGTACTCTGGTGCATTATTTAAGGACTTTGTTGCTTTATTTAAGGACTTTGCTGCATTATTTAAGGACTTTGTTGCATTATTTAAGGACTCTGCTGCATTATTTAAGGACTTTGCTGCATTATTTAAGTATGCTGCTGCAGTATTTAAGGCCTCTGCTGCATTATTTAAGGACTCTGCTGCATTTTTAAGGACGTTGCTGCATTATTTAAGGACTTTATTGCATTATTTAAGGATTCTGCTGCATTATTTAAGGAATTTGCTGCATTATTTAAGGACTCTGCTGCATTATTTAAGGACTTTGCTGCATTATTTAAGGACTTTGCGGCAGTAATTAAGGAATCTGCTGCGTTATTTAAGGACTTTGTTGCATTATTTAAGGACTGTGCTGCATTGCTTAAGGACTCTGCTGCATTATTTAAGGACGTTGCTGCATTATTTAAGGACTTTGTTGCATTATTTAAGGACTCTGCTGCATTATTTAAGGACTTTGTTGCATTATTTAAGGACTCTGTTGCATTATTTAAGGACTTTGCTGCATTATTTAAGTACTCTGGTGCATTATTTAAGGACTTTGTTGCATTATTTAAGGACTCTGCTGCATTATTTAAGGACTTTGTTGCATTATTTAAGGACTCTGCTGCATTATTTAAGGACTTTGCTGCATTATTTAAGTATGCTGCTGCGGTATTTAAGGCCTCTGCTGCATTATTTAAGGACTTTGCTGCATTATTTAAGGACTCTTCTGCATTATTAAGGACGGTGCTGCATTATTTAAGTACTTTATTGCATTATTTAAGGATTCTGCTGCATTATTTAAGGAATTTGCTGCATTATTTAAGGACTCTGCTGCATTATTTAAGGACTTTGTTGCATCATTTAATGACTCTGCTGCAGTATTTAAGGACTCTGTTGCATTATTTAAGGACTTTGCTGCATTATTTAAGGACGCTGTTGCATTATTTAAGGACTTTGCTGCATTATTTAAGGACTCTGCTGCATTATTTAAGGACTCGGCTGCATTATTTAAATACCTTGCTGCATTATTTAATGACTCTGCTGCATTATTTAAGGATTTTATTGCATTATTTAAGGACTCTGCTGCATTATTTAATGAATTTGCTGCATTATTTAAGGACTCTGCTGCATTATTTAAGGACTCTGCTGGGGTATTTTAGGACTCTGCTGCATTATATAAGGACTCTGCTGCATTATTTAAGGACTTTGCTGCATTATTTAAGTATGCTGCTGCGGTATTTAAGGCCTCTGCTGCATTATTTAAGGACTTTGCTGCATTATTTAAGGACTCTTCTGCATTATTAAGGACGGTGCTGCATTATTTAAGTACTTTATTGCATTATTTAAGGATTCTGCTGCATTATTTAAGGAATTTGCTGCATTATTTAAGGACTCTGCTGCATTATTTAAGGACTTTGTTGCATCATTTAATGACTCTGCTGCAGTATTTAAGGACTCTGTTGCATTATTTAAGGACTTTGATGCATTATTTAAGGAGGCTGCTGCAGAATTTAAGGAATCTGCTGCATTATTTAAGGACTTTGTTGCATTATTTAAGGACTCTGCTGCATTATTTAAGGACGCTGCTGCAGTATTTAAGACCTCTTCTGCATTATTTAAGGATTTTGCTGCATTATTTAAGGACTCTACTGCATTATTAAGGACGTTGCTGCATTATTTAAGGACTTTATTGCATTATTTAAGGATTCTGCTGCATTATTTAAGGAATTAGCTGCATTATTTAAGTACTCTGCTGCATTATTTAAGTATGCTGCTGCAGTATTTAAGGCCTCTGCTGCATTATTTAAGGACTCTGCTGCATTATTAAGGACGTTGCTGCATTATTTAAGGACTTTATTGCATTATTTAAGGATTCTGCTGCATTATTTAAGGAATTTGCTGCATTATTTAAGGACTCTGCTGGGGTATTTAAGGACTCTGCTGCATTATTTAAGGACTTTGTTGCATTATTTAAGGACTCTGCTGCATTATTTAAGGACTTTGCTGCATTATTTAAGGACTTTGATGCATTATTTAAGGACACTGCTGCAGAATTTAAGTAATCTGCTGCATTATTTAAGGACTCTGCTGCATTATTTAAGGACTTTGCTGCATTATTTAAGGACTCTGCTGCATTATTTAAGGACTTTGTTGCATTATTTAATGACTCTGCTGCGGTATTTAAGGACTCTGCTGTATTATTTAAGGACTTTGCTGCATTATTTAAGGACTCTGCTTCATTATTTAAGGACTTTGTTGCATTATTAAGGACTCTGCTGCATTATTTAAAGACTTTGCTGCATTATTTAAGTACTCTGGTGCATTATTTAAGGACTCGGCTGCATTATTTAAAGACTTTGCTGCATTATTTAAGTACTCTGGTGCATTATTTAAGGACTCTGCTGCATTATTTAAGGACTTTGCTGCATTATTTAAGGACTCTGCTGCATTATTTAAGGACTTTGCTGCATTATTTAAGTATGCTGCTGCGGTATTTAAGGCCTCTGCTGCATTATTTAAGGACTCTGCTGCATTATTAAGGACGTTGCTGCATTATTTAAGGACTTTATTGCATTATTTAAGGATTCTGCTGCATTATTTAAGGAATTTGCTGCATTATTTAAGGACTCTGCTGTATTATTTAAGGACTTTGTTGCATTATTTAAGGACTCTGTTGCATTATTTAAGGACTTTGCTGCATTATTTAAGTACTCTGGTGCATTATTTAAGGACTTTGTTGCATTATTTAAGGACTCTGCTGCATTATTTAAGGACTTTGTTGCATTATTTAAGGACTCTGTTGCATTATTTAAGGACTTTGCTGCATTATTTAAGTACTCTGGTGCATTATTTAAGGACTTTGTTGCATTATTTAAGGACTCTGCTGCATTATTTAAGGACTTTGTTGCATTATTTAAGGACTCTGCTGCATTATTTAAGGACTTTGCTGCATTATTTAAGGACTCTGTTGCATTATTTAAGGACTTTGCTGCATTATTTAAGTACTCTGGTGCATTATTTAAGGACTTTATTGCATTATTTAAGGATTCTGCTGCATTATTTAAGGAATTTGCTGCATTATTTAAGAACTTTGCTGCAGTATTTAAGGACTCTGCTGCATTATTTAAGGACTTTATTGCATTATTTAAGGACCCTGCTGCAGAATTTAAGGAATCTGCTGCATTACTTAAGGACTTTGTTGCATTATTTAAGGACTCTGCTGCATTATTTAAGGACTTTGCTGCATTATTTAAGGACTTTGATGCATTATTTAAGGACGCCGCTGCAGAATTTAAGTAATCTGCTGCATTATTTAAGGACTCTGCTGCATTATTTAAGGACTTTGCTGCATTATTTAAGGACTCTGCTGTATTATTAAGCACGTTGCTGCATTAATTAAGGACTTTATTGCATTATTTAAGGAATTTGATGCATTATTTAAGGACTCTGCTGCATTATTTAAGGACTTTGCTGCATTATTTAAGGACTCTGCTTCATTATTTAAGGACTTTGTTGCATTATTTAAGGACTCTGCTGCATTATTTAAGGACTTTGTTGCATTATTTAAGGACTCTGCTGCATTATTTAAAGACTTTGCTGCATTATTTAAGTACTCTGGTGCATTATTTAAGGACTCTGCTGCATTATTTAAAGACTTTGCTGCATTATTTAAGTACTCTGGTGCATTATTTAAGGACTTTGTTGCTTTATTTAAGGACTTTGCTGCATTATTTAAGGACTTTGTTGCATTATTTAAGGACTCTGCTGCATTATTTAAGGACTTTGCTGCATTATTTAAGTATGCTGCTGCAGTATTTAAGGCCTCTGCTGCATTATTTAAGGACTCTGCTGCATTTTTAAGGACGTTGCTGCATTATTTAAGGACTTTATTGCATTATTTAAGGATTCTGCTGCATTATTTAAGGAATTTGCTGCATTATTTAAGGACTCTGCTGCATTATTTAAGGACTTTGCTGCATTATTTAAGGACTTTGCGGCAGTAATTAAGGAATCTGCTGCGTTATTTAAGGACTTTGTTGCATTATTTAAGGACTGTGCTGCATTGCTTAAGGACTCTGCTGCATTATTTAAGGACGTTGCTGCATTATTTAAGGACTTTGTTGCATTATTTAAGGACTCTGCTGCATTATTTAAGGACTTTGTTGCATTATTTAAGGACTCTGTTGCATTATTTAAGGACTTTGCTGCATTATTTAAGTACTCTGGTGCATTATTTAAGGACTTTGTTGCATTATTTAAGGACTCTGCTGCATTATTTAAGGACTTTGTTGCATTATTTAAGGACTCTGCTGCATTATTTAAGGACTTTGCTGCATTATTTAAGTATGCTGCTGCGGTATTTAAGGCCTCTGCTGCATTATTTAAGGACTTTGCTGCATTATTTAAGGACTCTTCTGCATTATTAAGGACGGTGCTGCATTATTTAAGTACTTTATTGCATTATTTAAGGATTCTGCTGCATTATTTAAGGAATTTGCTGCATTATTTAAGGACTCTGCTGCATTATTTAAGGACTTTGTTGCATCATTTAATGACTCTGCTGCAGTATTTAAGGACTCTGTTGCATTATTTAAGGACTTTGCTGCATTATTTAAGGACGCTGTTGCATTATTTAAGGACTTTGCTGCATTATTTAAGGACTCTGCTGCATTATTTAAGGACTCGGCTGCATTATTTAAATACCTTGCTGCATTATTTAATGACTCTGCTGCATTATTTAAGGATTTTATTGCATTATTTAAGGACTCTGCTGCATTATTTAATGAATTTGCTGCATTATTTAAGGACTCTGCTGCATTATTTAAGGACTCTGCTGGGGTATTTTAGGACTCTGCTGCATTATATAAGGACTCTGCTGCATTATTTAAGGACTTTGCTGCATTATTTAAGTATGCTGCTGCGGTATTTAAGGCCTCTGCTGCATTATTTAAGGACTTTGCTGCATTATTTAAGGACTCTTCTGCATTATTAAGGACGGTGCTGCATTATTTAAGTACTTTATTGCATTATTTAAGGATTCTGCTGCATTATTTAAGGAATTTGCTGCATTATTTAAGGACTCTGCTGCATTATTTAAGGACTTTGTTGCATCATTTAATGACTCTGCTGCAGTATTTAAGGACTCTGTTGCATTATTTAAGGACTTTGATGCATTATTTAAGGAGGCTGCTGCAGAATTTAAGGAATCTGCTGCATTATTTAAGGACTTTGTTGCATTATTTAAGGACTCTGCTGCATTATTTAAGGACGCTGCTGCAGTATTTAAGACCTCTTCTGCATTATTTAAGGATTTTGCTGCATTATTTAAGGACTCTACTGCATTATTAAGGACGTTGCTGCATTATTTAAGGACTTTATTGCATTATTTAAGGATTCTGCTGCATTATTTAAGGAATTAGCTGCATTATTTAAGTACTCTGCTGCATTATTTAAGTATGCTGCTGCAGTATTTAAGGCCTCTGCTGCATTATTTAAGGACTCTGCTGCATTATTAAGGACGTTGCTGCATTATTTAAGGACTTTATTGCATTATTTAAGGATTCTGCTGCATTATTTAAGGAATTTGCTGCATTATTTAAGGACTCTGCTGGGGTATTTAAGGACTCTGCTGCATTATTTAAGGACTTTGTTGCATTATTTAAGGACTCTGCTGCATTATTTAAGGACTTTGCTGCATTATTTAAGGACTTTGATGCATTATTTAAGGACACTGCTGCAGAATTTAAGTAATCTGCTGCATTATTTAAGGACTCTGCTGCATTATTTAAGGACTTTGCTGCATTATTTAAGGACTCTGCTGCATTATTTAAGGACTTTGTTGCATTATTTAATGACTCTGCTGCGGTATTTAAGGACTCTGCTGTATTATTTAAGGACTTTGCTGCATTATTTAAGGACTCTGCTTCATTATTTAAGGACTTTGTTGCATTATTAAGGACTCTGCTGCATTATTTAAAGACTTTGCTGCATTATTTAAGTACTCTGGTGCATTATTTAAGGACTCGGCTGCATTATTTAAAGACTTTGCTGCATTATTTAAGTACTCTGGTGCATTATTTAAGGACTCTGCTGCATTATTTAAGGACTTTGCTGCATTATTTAAGGACTCTGCTGCATTATTTAAGGACTTTGCTGCATTATTTAAGTATGCTGCTGCGGTATTTAAGGCCTCTGCTGCATTATTTAAGGACTCTGCTGCATTATTAAGGACGTTGCTGCATTATTTAAGGACTTTATTGCATTATTTAAGGATTCTGCTGCATTATTTAAGGAATTTGCTGCATTATTTAAGGACTCTGCTGTATTATTTAAGGACTTTGTTGCATTATTTAATGACTCTGCTGGGGTATTTAAGGACTCTGCTGCATTATTTAAGGGCTTTGCTGCATTATTTAAGGACTCTGCTGCAGTATTTAAGGACTCTGCTGCATTATTTAAGGACTTTGATGCATTATTTAAGGACGCTGCTGCAGAATTTAAGGAATCTGCTGCATTATTTAAGGACTTTGTTGCATTATTTAAGGACTATGCTGCATTATGTAAGGACTCTGCTGCATTATTTAAGGACTTTGCTGCATTATTTAATTACTCTGCTGCATTATTTAAGGACTCTGCTGCATTATTTAAGGACTTTGCTGCATTATTTAAGGACTTTGATGCATTATTTAAGGACGCTGCTGCAGAATTTAAGTAATCTGCTGCATTATTTAAGGACTCTGCTGCATTATTTAAGGACTTTGCTGCATTATTTAAGGACTCTGCTGCATTATTTAAGGACTTTGTTGCATTATTTAATGACTCTGCTGCGGTATTTAAGGACTCTGCTGCATTATTTAAGGACTTTGCTGCATTATTTAAGGACTTTGCTGCAGTAATTAAGGAATCTGCTGCATTATTTAAGGACTTTGTTGCATTATTTAAGGACTGTGCTGCATTGCTTAAGGACTCTGCTGCATTATTTAAGGACTTTGCTGCATTATTTAAGGACTTTGTTGCATTATTTAAGGACTCTGCTGCATTATTTAAGGACTTTGTTGCATTATTTAAGGACTCTGTTGCATTATTTAAGGACTTTGCTGCATTATTTAAGTACTCTGGTGCATTATTTAAGGACTTTGTTGCATTATTTAAGGACTCTGCTGCATTATTTAAGGACTTTGTTGCATTATTTAAGGACTCTGTTGCATTATTTAAGGACTTTGCTGCATTATTTAAGTACTCTGGTGCATTATTTAAGGACTTTGTTGCATTATTTAAGGACTCTGCTGCATTATTTAAGGACTTTGTTGCATTATTTAAGGACTCTGCTGCATTATTTAAGGACTTTGCTGCATTATTTAAGGACTCTGTTGCATTATTTAAGGACTTTGCTGCATTATTTAAGTACTCTGGTGCATTATTTAAGGACTTTATTGCATTATTTAAGGATTCTGCTGCATTATTTAAGGAATTTGCTGCATTATTTAAGAACTTTGCTGCAGTATTTAAGGACTCTGCTGCATTATTTAAGGACTTTATTGCATTATTTAAGGACCCTGCTGCAGAATTTAAGGAATCTGCTGCATTACTTAAGGACTTTGTTGCATTATTTAAGGACTCTGCTGCATTATTTAAGGACTTTGCTGCATTATTTAAGGACTTTGATGCATTATTTAAGGACGCCGCTGCAGAATTTAAGTAATCTGCTGCATTATTTAAGGACTCTGCTGCATTATTTAAGGACTTTGCTGCATTATTTAAGGACTCTGCTGTATTATTAAGCACGTTGCTGCATTAATTAAGGACTTTATTGCATTATTTAAGGAATTTGATGCATTATTTAAGGACTCTGCTGCATTATTTAAGGACTTTGCTGCATTATTTAAGGACTCTGCTTCATTATTTAAGGACTTTGTTGCATTATTTAAGGACTCTGCTGCATTATTTAAGGACTTTGTTGCATTATTTAAGGACTCTGCTGCATTATTTAAAGACTTTGCTGCATTATTTAAGTACTCTGGTGCATTATTTAAGGACTCTGCTGCATTATTTAAAGACTTTGCTGCATTATTTAAGTACTCTGGTGCATTATTTAAGGACTTTGTTGCTTTATTTAAGGACTTTGCTGCATTATTTAAGGACTTTGTTGCATTATTTAAGGACTCTGCTGCATTATTTAAGGACTTTGCTGCATTATTTAAGTATGCTGCTGCAGTATTTAAGGCCTCTGCTGCATTATTTAAGGACTCTGCTGCATTTTTAAGGACGTTGCTGCATTATTTAAGGACTTTATTGCATTATTTAAGGATTCTGCTGCATTATTTAAGGAATTTGCTGCATTATTTAAGGACTCTGCTGCATTATTTAAGGACTTTGCTGCATTATTTAAGGACTTTGCGGCAGTAATTAAGGAATCTGCTGCGTTATTTAAGGACTTTGTTGCATTATTTAAGGACTGTGCTGCATTGCTTAAGGACTCTGCTGCATTATTTAAGGACGTTGCTGCATTATTTAAGGACTTTGTTGCATTATTTAAGGACTCTGCTGCATTATTTAAGGACTTTGTTGCATTATTTAAGGACTCTGTTGCATTATTTAAGGACTTTGCTGCATTATTTAAGTACTCTGGTGCATTATTTAAGGACTTTGTTGCATTATTTAAGGACTCTGCTGCATTATTTAAGGACTTTGTTGCATTATTTAAGGACTCTGCTGCATTATTTAAGGACTTTGCTGCATTATTTAAGTATGCTGCTGCGGTATTTAAGGCCTCTGCTGCATTATTTAAGGACTTTGCTGCATTATTTAAGGACTCTTCTGCATTATTAAGGACGGTGCTGCATTATTTAAGTACTTTATTGCATTATTTAAGGATTCTGCTGCATTATTTAAGGAATTTGCTGCATTATTTAAGGACTCTGCTGCATTATTTAAGGACTTTGTTGCATCATTTAATGACTCTGCTGCAGTATTTAAGGACTCTGTTGCATTATTTAAGGACTTTGCTGCATTATTTAAGGACGCTGTTGCATTATTTAAGGACTTTGCTGCATTATTTAAGGACTCTGCTGCATTATTTAAGGACTCGGCTGCATTATTTAAATACCTTGCTGCATTATTTAATGACTCTGCTGCATTATTTAAGGATTTTATTGCATTATTTAAGGACTCTGCTGCATTATTTAATGAATTTGCTGCATTATTTAAGGACTCTGCTGCATTATTTAAGGACTCTGCTGGGGTATTTTAGGACTCTGCTGCATTATATAAGGACTCTGCTGCATTATTTAAGGACTTTGCTGCATTATTTAAGTATGCTGCTGCGGTATTTAAGGCCTCTGCTGCATTATTTAAGGACTTTGCTGCATTATTTAAGGACTCTTCTGCATTATTAAGGACGGTGCTGCATTATTTAAGTACTTTATTGCATTATTTAAGGATTCTGCTGCATTATTTAAGGAATTTGCTGCATTATTTAAGGACTCTGCTGCATTATTTAAGGACTTTGTTGCATCATTTAATGACTCTGCTGCAGTATTTAAGGACTCTGTTGCATTATTTAAGGACTTTGATGCATTATTTAAGGAGGCTGCTGCAGAATTTAAGGAATCTGCTGCATTATTTAAGGACTTTGTTGCATTATTTAAGGACTCTGCTGCATTATTTAAGGACGCTGCTGCAGTATTTAAGACCTCTTCTGCATTATTTAAGGATTTTGCTGCATTATTTAAGGACTCTACTGCATTATTAAGGACGTTGCTGCATTATTTAAGGACTTTATTGCATTATTTAAGGATTCTGCTGCATTATTTAAGGAATTAGCTGCATTATTTAAGTACTCTGCTGCATTATTTAAGTATGCTGCTGCAGTATTTAAGGCCTCTGCTGCATTATTTAAGGACTCTGCTGCATTATTAAGGACGTTGCTGCATTATTTAAGGACTTTATTGCATTATTTAAGGATTCTGCTGCATTATTTAAGGAATTTGCTGCATTATTTAAGGACTCTGCTGGGGTATTTAAGGACTCTGCTGCATTATTTAAGGACTTTGTTGCATTATTTAAGGACTCTGCTGCATTATTTAAGGACTTTGCTGCATTATTTAAGGACTTTGATGCATTATTTAAGGACACTGCTGCAGAATTTAAGTAATCTGCTGCATTATTTAAGGACTCTGCTGCATTATTTAAGGACTTTGCTGCATTATTTAAGGACTCTGCTGCATTATTTAAGGACTTTGTTGCATTATTTAATGACTCTGCTGCGGTATTTAAGGACTCTGCTGTATTATTTAAGGACTTTGCTGCATTATTTAAGGACTCTGCTTCATTATTTAAGGACTTTGTTGCATTATTTAAGGACTCTGCTGCATTATTTAAGGACTTCGTTGCATTATTTAAGGACTCTGCTGCATTATTTAAAGACTTTGCTGCATTATTTAAGTACTCTGGTGCATTATTTAAGGACTCGGCTGCATTATTTAAAGACTTTGCTGCATTATTTAAGTACTCTGGTGCATTATTTAAGGACTCTGCTGCATTATTTAAGGACTTTGCTGCATTATTTAAGGACTCTGCTGCATTATTTAAGGACTTTGCTGCATTATTTAAGTATGCTGCTGCGGTATTTAAGGCCTCTGCTGCATTATTTAAGGACTCTGCTGCATTATTAAGGACGTTGCTGCATTATTTAAGGACTTTATTGCATTATTTAAGGATTCTGCTGCATTATTTAAGGAATTTGCTGCATTATTTAAGGACTCTGCTGTATTATTTAAGGACTTTGTTGCATTATTTAATGACTCTGCTGGGGTATTTAAGGACTCTGCTGCATTATTTAAGGGCTTTGCTGCATTATTTAAGGACTCTGCTGCAGTATTTAAGGACTCTGCTGCATTATTTAAGGACTTTGATGCATTATTTAAGGACGCTGCTGCAGAATTTAAGGAATCTGCTGCATTATTTAAGGACTTTGTTGCATTATTTAAGGACTATGCTGCATTATGTAAGGACTCTGCTGCATTATTTAAGGACTTTGCTGCATTATTTAATTACTCTGCTGCATTATTTAAGGACTCTGCTGCATTATTTAAGGACTTTGCTGCATTATTTAAGGACTTTGATGCATTATTTAAGGACGCTGCTGCAGAATTTAAGTAATCTGCTGCATTATTTAAGGACTCTGCTGCATTATTTAAGGACTTTGCTGCATTATTTAAGGACTCTGCTGCATTATTTAAGGACTTTGTTGCATTATTTAATGACTCTGCTGCGGTATTTAAGGACTCTGCTGCATTATTTAAGGACTTTGCTGCATTATTTAAGGACTTTGCTGCAGTAATTAAGGAATCTGCTGCATTATTTAAGGACTTTGTTGCATTATTTAAGGACTGTGCTGCATTGCTTAAGGACTCTGCTGCATTATTTAAGGACTTTGCTGCATTATTTAAGGACTTTGTTGCATTATTTAAGGACTCTGCTGCATTATTTAAGGACTTTGTTGCATTATTTAAGGACTCTGTTGCATTATTTAAGGACTTTGCTGCATTATTTAAGTACTCTGGTGCATTATTTAAGGACTTTGTTGCATTATTTAAGGACTCTGCTGCATTATTTAAGGACTTTGTTGCATTATTTAAGGACTCTGTTGCATTATTTAAGGACTTTGCTGCATTATTTAAGTACTCTGGTGCATTATTTAAGGACTTTGTTGCATTATTTAAGGACTCTGCTGCATTATTTAAGGACTTTGTTGCATTATTTAAGGACTCTGCTGCATTATTTAAGGACTTTGCTGCATTATTTAAGGACTCTGTTGCATTATTTAAGGACTTTGCTGCATTATTTAAGTACTCTGGTGCATTATTTAAGGACTTTATTGCATTATTTAAGGATTCTGCTGCATTATTTAAGGAATTTGCTGCATTATTTAAGAACTTTGCTGCAGTATTTAAGGACTCTGCTGCATTATTTAAGGACTTTATTGCATTATTTAAGGACCCTGCTGCAGAATTTAAGGAATCTGCTGCATTACTTAAGGACTTTGTTGCATTATTTAAGGACTCTGCTGCATTATTTAAGGACTTTGCTGCATTATTTAAGGACTTTGATGCATTATTTAAGGACGCCGCTGCAGAATTTAAGTAATCTGCTGCATTATTTAAGGACTCTGCTGCATTATTTAAGGACTTTGCTGCATTATTTAAGGACTCTGCTGTATTATTAAGCACGTTGCTGCATTAATTAATGACTTTATTGCATTATTTAAGGAATTTGATGCATTATTTAAGGACTCTGCTGCATTATTTAAGGACTTTGCTGCATTATTTAAGGACTCTGCTTCATTATTTAAGGACTTTGTTGCATTATTTAAGGACTCTGCTGCATTATTTAAGGACTTTGTTGCATTATTTAAGGACTCTGCTGCATTATTTAAAGACTTTGCTGCATTATTTAAGTACTCTGGTGCATTATTTAAGGACTCTGCTGCATTATTTAAAGACTTTGCTGCATTATTTAAGTACTCTGGTGCATTATTTAAGGACTTTGTTGCTTTATTTAAGGACTTTGCTGCATTATTTAAGGACTTTGTTGCATTATTTAAGGACTCTGCTGCATTATTTAAGGACTTTGCTGCATTATTTAAGTATGCTGCTGCAGTATTTAAGGCCTCTGCTGCATTATTTAAGGACTCTGCTGCATTTTTAAGGACGTTGCTGCATTATTTAAGGACTTTATTGCATTATTTAAGGATTCTGCTGCATTATTTAAGGAATTTGCTGCATTATTTAAGGACTCTGCTGCATTATTTAAGGACTTTGCTGCATTATTTAAGGACTTTGCGGCAGTAATTAAGGAATCTGCTGCGTTATTTAAGGACTTTGTTGCATTATTTAAGGACTGTGCTGCATTGCTTAAGGACTCTGCTGCATTATTTAAGGACGTTGCTGCATTATTTAAGGACTTTGTTGCATTATTTAAGGACTCTGCTGCATTATTTAAGGACTTTGTTGCATTATTTAAGGACTCTGTTGCATTATTTAAGGACTTTGCTGCATTATTTAAGTACTCTGGTGCATTATTTAAGGACTTTGTTGCATTATTTAAGGACTCTGCTGCATTATTTAAGGACTTTGTTGCATTATTTAAGGACTCTGCTGCATTATTTAAGGACTTTGCTGCATTATTTAAGGACGCTGTTGCATTATTTAAGGACTTTGCTGCATTATTTAAGGACTCTGCTGCATTATTTAAGGACTCGGCTGCATTATTTAAATACCTTGCTGCATTATTTAATGACTCTGCTGCATTATTTAAGGATTTTATTGCATTATTTAAGGACTCTGCTGCATTATTTAATGAATTTGCTGCATTATTTAAGGACTCTGCTGCATTATTTAAGGACTCTGCTGGGGTATTTTAGGACTCTGCTGCATTATATAAGGACTCTGCTGCATTATTTAAGGACTTTGCTGCATTATTTAAGTATGCTGCTGCGGTATTTAAGGCCTCTGCTGCATTATTTAAGGACTTTGCTGCATTATTTAAGGACTCTTCTGCATTATTAAGGACGGTGCTGCATTATTTAAGTACTTTATTGCATTATTTAAGGATTCTGCTGCATTATTTAAGGAATTTGCTGCATTATTTAAGGACTCTGCTGCATTATTTAAGGACTTTGTTGCATCATTTAATGACTCTGCTGCAGTATTTAAGGACTCTGTTGCATTATTTAAGGACTTTGATGCATTATTTAAGGAGGCTGCTGCAGAATTTAAGGAATCTGCTGCATTATTTAAGGACTTTGTTGCATTATTTAAGGACTCTGCTGCATTATTTAAGGACGCTGCTGCAGTATTTAAGACCTCTTCTGCATTATTTAAGGATTTTGCTGCATTATTTAAGGACTCTACTGCATTATTAAGGACGTTGCTGCATTATTTAAGGACTTTATTGCATTATTTAAGGATTCTGCTGCATTATTTAAGGAATTAGCTGCATTATTTAAGTACTCTGCTGCATTATTTAAGTATGCTGCTGCAGTATTTAAGGCCTCTGCTGCATTATTTAAGGACTCTGCTGCATTATTAAGGACGTTGCTGCATTATTTAAGGACTTTATTGCATTATTTAAGGATTCTGCTGCATTATTTAAGGAATTTGCTGCATTATTTAAGGACTCTGCTGGGGTATTTAAGGACTCTGCTGCATTATTTAAGGACTTTGTTGCATTATTTAAGGACTCTGCTGCATTATTTAAGGACTTTGCTGCATTATTTAAGGACTTTGATGCATTATTTAAGGACACTGCTGCAGAATTTAAGTAATCTGCTGCATTATTTAAGGACTCTGCTGCATTATTTAAGGACTTTGCTGCATTATTTAAGGACTCTGCTGCATTATTTAAGGACTTTGTTGCATTATTTAATGACTCTGCTGCGGTATTTAAGGACTCGGCTGCATTATTTAAGGACTTTGCTGCATTATTTAAGGACTTTGATGCATTATTTAAGGACACTGCTGCAGAATTTAAGTAATCTGCTGCATTATTTAAGGACTCTGCTGCATTATTTAAGGACTTTGCTGCATTATTTAAGGACTCTGCTGCATTATTTAAGGACTTCGTTGCATTATTTAAGGACTCTGCTGCATTATTTAAAGACTTTGCTGCATTATTTAAGTACTCTGGTGCATTATTTAAGGACTCGGCTGCATTATTTAAAGACTTTGCTGCATTATTTAAGTACTCTGGTGCATTATTTAAGGACTCTGCTGCATTATTTAAGGACTTTGCTGCATTATTTAAGGACTCTGCTGCATTATTTAAGGACTTTGCTGCATTATTTAAGTATGCTGCTGCGGTATTTAAGGCCTCTGCTGCATTATTTAAGGACTCTGCTGCATTATTAAGGACGTTGCTGCATTATTTAAGGACTTTATTGCATTATTTAAGGATTCTGCTGCATTATTTAAGGAATTTGCTGCATTATTTAAGGACTCTGCTGTATTATTTAAGGACTTTGTTGCATTATTTAATGACTCTGCTGGGGTATTTAAGGACTCTGCTGCATTATTTAAGGGCTTTGCTGCATTATTTAAGGACTCTGCTGCAGTATTTAAGGACTCTGCTGCATTATTTAAGGACTTTGATGCATTATTTAAGGACGCTGCTGCAGAATTTAAGGAATCTGCTGCATTATTTAAGGACTTTGTTGCATTATTTAAGGACTATGCTGCATTATGTAAGGACTCTGCTGCATTATTTAAGGACTTTGCTGCATTATTTAATTACTCTGCTGCATTATTTAAGGACTCTGCTGCATTATTTAAGGACTTTGCTGCATTATTTAAGGACTTTGATGCATTATTTAAGGACGCTGCTGCAGAATTTAAGTAATCTGCTGCATTATTTAAGGACTCTGCTGCATTATTTAAGGACTTTGCTGCATTATTTAAGGACTCTGCTGCATTATTTAAGGACTTTGTTGCATTATTTAATGACTCTGCTGCGGTATTTAAGGACTCTGCTGCATTATTTAAGGACTTTGCTGCATTATTTAAGGACTTTGCTGCAGTAATTAAGGAATCTGCTGCATTATTTAAGGACTTTGTTGCATTATTTAAGGACTGTGCTGCATTGCTTAAGGACTCTGCTGCATTATTTAAGGACTTTGCTGCATTATTTAAGGACTTTGTTGCATTATTTAAGGACTCTGCTGCATTATTTAAGGACTTTGTTGCATTATTTAAGGACTCTGTTGCATTATTTAAGGACTTTGCTGCATTATTTAAGTACTCTGGTGCATTATTTAAGGACTTTGTTGCATTATTTAAGGACTCTGCTGCATTATTTAAGGACTTTGTTGCATTATTTAAGGACTCTGTTGCATTATTTAAGGACTTTGCTGCATTATTTAAGTACTCTGGTGCATTATTTAAGGACTTTGTTGCATTATTTAAGGACTCTGCTGCATTATTTAAGGACTTTGTTGCATTATTTAAGGACTCTGCTGCATTATTTAAGGACTTTGCTGCATTATTTAAGGACTCTGTTGCATTATTTAAGGACTTTGCTGCATTATTTAAGTACTCTGGTGCATTATTTAAGGACTTTATTGCATTATTTAAGGATTCTGCTGCATTATTTAAGGAATTTGCTGCATTATTTAAGAACTTTGCTGCAGTATTTAAGGACTCTGCTGCATTATTTAAGGACTTTATTGCATTATTTAAGGACCCTGCTGCAGAATTTAAGGAATCTGCTGCATTACTTAAGGACTTTGTTGCATTATTTAAGGACTCTGCTGCATTATTTAAGGACTTTGCTGCATTATTTAAGGACTTTGATGCATTATTTAAGGACGCCGCTGCAGAATTTAAGTAATCTGCTGCATTATTTAAGGACTCTGCTGCATTATTTAAGGACTTTGCTGCATTATTTAAGGACTCTGCTGTATTATTAAGCACGTTGCTGCATTAATTAAGGACTTTATTGCATTATTTAAGGAATTTGATGCATTATTTAAGGACTCTGCTGCATTATTTAAGGACTTTGCTGCATTATTTAAGGACTCTGCTTCATTATTTAAGGACTTTGTTGCATTATTTAAGGACTCTGCTGCATTATTTAAGGACTTTGTTGCATTATTTAAGGACTCTGCTGCATTATTTAAAGACTTTGCTGCATTATTTAAGTACTCTGGTGCATTATTTAAGGACTCTGCTGCATTATTTAAAGACTTTGCTGCATTATTTAAGTACTCTGGTGCATTATTTAAGGACTTTGTTGCTTTATTTAAGGACTTTGCTGCATTATTTAAGGACTTTGTTGCATTATTTAAGGACTCTGCTGCATTATTTAAGGACTTTGCTGCATTATTTAAGTATGCTGCTGCAGTATTTAAGGCCTCTGCTGCATTATTTAAGGACTCTGCTGCATTTTTAAGGACGTTGCTGCATTATTTAAGGACTTTATTGCATTATTTAAGGATTCTGCTGCATTATTTAAGGAATTTGCTGCATTATTTAAGGACTCTGCTGCATTATTTAAGGACTTTGCTGCATTATTTAAGGACTTTGCGGCAGTAATTAAGGAATCTGCTGCGTTATTTAAGGACTTTGTTGCATTATTTAAGGACTGTGCTGCATTGCTTAAGGACTCTGCTGCATTATTTAAGGACGTTGCTGCATTATTTAAGGACTTTGTTGCATTATTTAAGGACTCTGCTGCATTATTTAAGGACTTTGTTGCATTATTTAAGGACTCTGTTGCATTATTTAAGGACTTTGCTGCATTATTTAAGTACTCTGGTGCATTATTTAAGGACTTTGTTGCATTATTTAAGGACTCTGCTGCATTATTTAAGGACTTTGTTGCATTATTTAAGGACTCTGCTGCATTATTTAAGGACTTTGCTGCATTATTTAAGTATGCTGCTGCGGTATTTAAGGCCTCTGCTGCATTATTTAAGGACTTTGCTGCATTATTTAAGGACTCTTCTGCATTATTAAGGACGGTGCTGCATTATTTAAGTACTTTATTGCATTATTTAAGGATTCTGCTGCATTATTTAAGGAATTTGCTGCATTATTTAAGGACTCTGCTGCATTATTTAAGGACTTTGTTGCATCATTTAATGACTCTGCTGCAGTATTTAAGGACTCTGTTGCATTATTTAAGGACTTTGATGCATTATTTAAGGAGGCTGCTGCAGAATTTAAGGAATCTGCTGCATTATTTAAGGACTTTGTTGCATTATTTAAGGACTCTGCTGCATTATTTAAGGACGCTGCTGCAGTATTTAAGACCTCTTCTGCATTATTTAAGGATTTTGCTGCATTATTTAAGGACTCTACTGCATTATTAAGGACGTTGCTGCATTATTTAAGGACTTTATTGCATTATTTAAGGATTCTGCTGCATTATTTAAGGAATTAGCTGCATTATTTAAGTACTCTGCTGCATTATTTAAGTATGCTGCTGCAGTATTTAAGGCCTCTGCTGCATTATTTAAGGACTCTGCTGCATTATTAAGGACGTTGCTGCATTATTTAAGGACTTTATTGCATTATTTAAGGATTCTGCTGCATTATTTAAGGAATTTGCTGCATTATTTAAGGACTCTGCTGGGGTATTTAAGGACTCTGCTGCATTATTTAAGGACTTTGTTGCATTATTTAAGGACTCTGCTGCATTATTTAAGGACTTTGCTGCATTATTTAAGGACTTTGATGCATTATTTAAGGACGCTGCTGCAGAATTTAAGTAATCTGCTGCATTATTTAAGGACTCTGCTGCATTATTTAAGGACTTTGCTGCATTATTTAAGGACTCTGCTGCATTATTTAAGGACTTTGTTGCATTATTTAATGACTCTGCTGCGGTATTTAAGGACTCTGCTGTATTATTTAAGGACTTTGCTGCATTATTTAAGGACTCTGCTTCATTATTTAAGGACTTTGTTGCATTATTTAAGGACTCTGCTGCATTATTTAAGGACTTCGTTGCATTATTTAAGGACTCTGCTGCATTATTTAAAGACTTTGCTGCATTATTTAAGTACTCTGGTGCATTATTTAAGGACTCGGCTGCATTATTTAAAGACTTTGCTGCATTATTTAAGTACTCTGGTGCATTATTTAAGGACTCTGCTGCATTATTTAAGGACTTTGCTGCATTATTTAAGGACTCTGCTGCATTATTTAAGGACTTTGCTGCATTATTTAAGTATGCTGCTGCGGTATTTAAGGCCTCTGCTGCATTATTTAAGGACTCTGCTGCATTATTAAGGACGTTGCTGCATTATTTAAGGACTTTATTGCATTATTTAAGGATTCTGCTGCATTATTTAAGGAATTTGCTGCATTATTTAAGGACTCTGCTGTATTATTTAAGGACTTTGTTGCATTATTTAATGACTCTGCTGGGGTATTTAAGGACTCTGCTGCATTATTTAAGGGCTTTGCTGCATTATTTAAGGACTCTGCTGCAGTATTTAAGGACTCTGCTGCATTATTTAAGGACTTTGATGCATTATTTAAGGACGCTGCTGCAGAATTTAAGGAATCTGCTGCATTATTTAAGGACTTTGTTGCATTATTTAAGGACTATGCTGCATTATGTAAGGACTCTGCTGCATTATTTAAGGACTTTGCTGCATTATTTAATTACTCTGCTGCATTATTTAAGGACTTTGTTGCATTATTTAAGGACTCTGCTGCATTATTTAAGGACTTTGCTGCATTATTTAAGGACTTTGATGCATTATTTAAGGACGCTGCTGCAGAATTTAAGTAATCTGCTGCATTATTTAAGGACTCTGCTGCATTATTTAAGGACTTTGCTGCATTATTTAAGGACTCTGCTGCATTATTTAAGGACTTTGTTGCATTATTTAATGACTCTGCTGCGGTATTTAAGGACTCTGCTGCATTATTTAAGGACTTTGCTGCATTATTTAAGGACTTTGCTGCAGTAATTAAGGAATCTGCTGCATTATTTAAGGACTTTGTTGCATTATTTAAGGACTGTGCTGCATTGCTTAAGGACTCTGCTGCATTATTTAAGGACTTTGCTGCATTATTTAAGGACTTTGTTGCATTATTTAAGGACTCTGCTGCATTATTTAAGGACTTTGTTGCATTATTTAAGGACTCTGTTGCATTATTTAAGGACTTTGCTGCATTATTTAAGTACTCTGGTGCATTATTTAAGGACTTTGTTGCATTATTTAAGGACTCTGCTGCATTATTTAAGGACTTTGTTGCATTATTTAAGGACTCTGTTGCATTATTTAAGGACTTTGCTGCATTATTTAAGTACTCTGGTGCATTATTTAAGGACTTTGTTGCATTATTTAAGGACTCTGCTGCATTATTTAAGGACTTTGTTGCATTATTTAAGGACTCTGCTGCATTATTTAAGGACTTTGCTGCATTATTTAAGGACTCTGTTGCATTATTTAAGGACTTTGCTGCATTATTTAAGGACTCTGTTGCATTATTTAAGGACTCTGCTGCATTATTTAAGGACTTTGCTGCATTATTTAAGGACTTTATTGCATTATTTAAGGATTCTGCTGCATTATTTAAGGAATTTGCTGCATTATTTAAGAACTTTGCTGCAGTATTTAAGGACTCTGCTGCATTATTTAAGGACTTTATTGCATTATTTAAGGACCCTGCTGCAGAATTTAAGGAATCTGCTGCATTACTTAAGGACTTTGTTGCATTATTTAAGGACTCTGCTGCATTATTTAAGGACTTTGCTGCATTATTTAAGGACTTTGATGCATTATTTAAGGACGCTGCTGCAGAATTTAAGTAATCTGCTGCATTATTTAAGGACTCTGCTGCATTATTTAAGGACTTTGCTGCATTATTTAAGGACTCTGCTGTATTATTAAGCACGTTGCTGCATTAATTAAGGACTTTATTGCATTATTTAAGGAATTTGATGCATTATTTAAGGACTCTGCTGCATTATTTAAGGACTTTGCTGCATTATTTAAGGACTCTGCTTCATTATTTAAGGACTTTGTTGCATTATTTAAGGACTCTGCTGCATTATTTAAGGACTTTGTTGCATTATTTAAGGACTCTGCTGCATTATTTAAAGACTTTGCTGCATTATTTAAGTACTCTGGTGCATTATTTAAGGACTCTGCTGCATTATTTAAAGACTTTGCTGCATTATTTAAGTACTCTGGTGCATTATTTAAGGACTTTGTTGCTTTATTTAAGGACTTTGCTGCATTATTTAAGGACTTTGTTGCATTATTTAAGGACTCTGCTGCATTATTTAAGGACTTTGCTGCATTATTTAAGTATGCTGCTGCAGTATTTAAGGCCTCTGCTGCATTATTTAAGGACTCTGCTGCATTTTTAAGGACGTTGCTGCATTATTTAAGGACTTTATTGCATTATTTAAGGATTCTGCTGCATTATTTAAGGAATTTGCTGCATTATTTAAGGACTCTGCTGCATTATTTAAGGACTTTGTTTCATTATTTAATGACTCTGCTGGGGTATTTAAGGACTCTGCTGCATTATTTAAGGACTTTGTTGCATTATTTAAGGACTCTGCTGCATTATTTAAGGACTTTGCTGCATTATTTAAGGACTTTGATGCATTATTTAAGGACGCTGCTGCAGAATTTAAGTAATCTGCTGCATTATTTAAGGACTCTGCTGCATTATTTAAGGACTTTGCTGCATTATTTAAGGACTCTGCTGCATTATTTAAGGACTTTGTTGCATTATTTAATGACTCTGCTGCGGTATTTAAGGACTCTGCTGTATTATTTAAGGACTTTGCTGCATTATTTAAGGACTCTGCTTCATTATTTAAAGACTTTGCTGCATTATTTAAGTACTCTGGTGCATTATTTAAGGACTCGGCTGCATTATTTAAAGACTTTGCTGCATTATTTAAGTACTCTGGTGCATTATTTAAGGACTCTGCTGCATTATTTAAGGACTTTGCTGCATTATTTAAGGACTCTGCTGCATTATTTAAGGACTTTGCTGCATTATTTAAGTATGCTGCTGCGGTATTTAAGGCCCTGCTGCATTATTTAAGGACTCTGCTGCATTATTAAGGACGTTGCTGCATTATTTAAGGACTTTATTGCATTATTTAAGGATTCTGCTGCATTATTTAAGGAATTTGCTGCATTATTTAAGGACTCTGCTGTATTATTTAAGGACTTTGTTGCATTATTTAATGACTCTGCTGGGGTATTTAAGGACTCTGCTGCATTATTTAAGGGCTTTGCTGCATTATTTAAGGACTCTGCTGCAGTATTTAAGGACTCTGCTGCATTATTTAAGGACTTTGATGCATTATTTAAGGACGCTGCTGCAGAATTTAAGGAATCTGCTGCATTATTTAAGGACTTTGTTGCATTATTTAAGGACTATGCTGCATTATGTAAGGACTCTGCTGCATTATTTAAGGACTATGCTGCATTATTTAATTACTCTGCTGCATTATTTAAGGACTTTGTTGCATTATTTAAGGACTCTGCTGCATTATTTAAGGACTTTGCTGCATTATTTAAGGACTTTGATGCATTATTTAAGGACGCTGCTGCAGAATTTAAGTATTCTGCTGCATTATTTAAGGACTCTGCTGCATTATTTAAGGACTTTGCTGCATTATTTAAGGACTCTGCTGCATTATTTAAGGACTTTGTTGCATTATTTAATGACTCTGCTGCGGTATTTAAGGACTCTGCTGCATTATTTAAGGACTTTGCTGCATTATTTAAGGACTTTGCTGCAGTAATTAAGGAATCTGCTGCATTATTTAAGGACTTTGTTGCATTATTTAAGGACTGTGCTGCATTGCTTAAGGACTCTGCTGCATTATTTAAGGACTTTGCTGCATTATTTAAGGACTTTGTTGCATTATTTAAGGACTCTGCTGCATTATTTAAGGACTTTGTTGCATTATTTAAGGACTCTGTTGCATTATTTAAGGACTTTGCTGCATTATTTAAGTACTCTGGTGCATTATTTAAGGACTTTGTTGCATTATTTAAGGACTCTGCTGCATTATTTAAGGACTTTGTTGCATTATTTAAGGACTCTGTTGCATTATTTAAGGACTTTGCTGCATTATTTAAGTACTCTGGTGCATTATTTAAGGACTTTGTTGCATTATTTAAGGACTCTGCTGCATTATTTAAGGACTTTGTTGCATTATTTAAGGACTCTGCTGCATTATTTAAGGACTTTGCTGCATTATTTAAGGACTCTGTTGCATTATTTAAGGACTTTGCTGCATTATTTAAGGACTCTGCTGCATTATTTAAGGACTCGGCTGCATTATTTAAATACCTTGCTGCATTATTTAATGACTCTGCTGCATTATTTAAGGATTTTATTGCATTATTTAAGGACTCTGCTGCATTATTTAATGAATTTGCTGCATTATTTAAGGACTCTGCTGCATTATTTAAGGACTCTGCTGGGGTATTTTAGGACTCTGCTGCATTATATAAGGACTCTGCTGCATTATTTAAGGACTTTGCTGCATTATTTAAGGACTTTGCGGCAGTAATTAAGGAATCTGCTGCATTATTTAAGGACTTTGTTGCATTATTTAAGGACTGTGCTGCATTGCTTAAGGACTCTGCTGCATTATTTAAGGACTTTGTTGCATTATTTAAGGACTCTGCTGCATTATTTAAGGACTTTGTTGCATTATTTAAGGACTCTGTTGCATTATTTAAGGACTTTGCTGCATTATTTAAGTACTCTGGTGCATTATTTAAGGACTTTGTTGCATTATTTAAGGACTCTGCTGCATTATTTAAGGACTTTGTTGCATTATTTAAGGACTCTGCTGCATTATTTAAGGACTTTGCTGCATTATTTAAGTATGCTGCTGCGGTATTTAAGGCCTCTGCTGCATTATTTAAGGACTTTGCTGCATTATTTAAGGACTCTTCTGCATTATTAAGGACGGTGCTGCATTATTTAAGTACTTTATTGCATTATTTAAGGATTCTGCTGCATTATTTAAGGAATTTGCTGCATTATTTAAGGACTCTGCTGCATTATTTAAGGACTTTGTTGCATCATTTAATGACTCTGCTGCAGTATTTAAGGACTCTGTTGCATTATTTAAGGACTTTGATGCATTATTTAAGGAGGCTGCTGCAGAATTTAAGGAATCTGCTGCATTATTTAAGGACTTTGTTGCATTATTTAAGGACTCTGCTGCATTATTTAAGGACGCTGCTGCAGTATTTAAGACCTCTTCTGCATTATTTAAGGATTTTGCTGCATTATTTAAGGACTCTACTGCATTATTAAGGACGTTGCTGCATTATTTAAGGACTTTATTGCATTATTTAAGGATTCTGCTGCATTATTTAAGGAATTAGCTGCATTATTTAAGTACTCTGCTGCATTATTTAAGTATGCTGCTGCAGTATTTAAGGCCTCTGCTGCATTATTTAAGGACTCTGCTGCATTATTAAGGACGTTGCTGCATTATTTAAGGACTTTATTGCATTATTTAAGGATTCTGCTGCATTATTTAAGGAATTTGCTGCATTATTTAAGGACTCTGCTGGGGTATTTAAGGACTCTGCTGCATTATTTAAGGACTTTGTTGCATTATTTAAGGACTCTGCTGCATTATTTAAGGACTTTGCTGCATTATTTAAGGACTTTGATGCATTATTTAAGGACACTGCTGCAGAATTTAAGTAATCTGCTGCATTATTTAAGGACTCTGCTGCATTATTTAAGGACTTTGCTGCATTATTTAAGGACTCTGCTGCATTATTTAAGGACTTTGTTGCATTATTTAATGACTCTGCTGCGGTATTTAAGGACTCTGCTGTATTATTTAAGGACTTTGCTGCATTATTTAAGGACTCTGCTTCATTATTTAAGGACTTTGTTGCATTATTTAAGGACTCTGCTGCATTATTTAAGGACTTCGTTGCATTATTTAAGGACTCTGCTGCATTATTTAAAGACTTTGCTGCATTATTTAAGTACTCTGGTGCATTATTTAAGGACTCGGCTGCATTATTTAAAGACTTTGCTGCATTATTTAAGTACTCTGGTGCATTATTTAAGGACTCTGCTGCATTATTTAAGGACTTTGCTGCATTATTTAAGGACTCTGCTGCATTATTTAAGGACTTTGCTGCATTATTTAAGTATGCTGCTGCGGTATTTAAGGCCTCTGCTGCATTATTTAAGGACTCTGCTGCATTATTAAGGACGTTGCTGCATTATTTAAGGACTTTATTGCATTATTTAAGGATTCTGCTGCATTATTTAAGGAATTTGCTGCATTATTTAAGGACTCTGCTGTATTATTTAAGGACTTTGTTGCATTATTTAATGACTCTGCTGGGGTATTTAAGGACTCTGCTGCATTATTTAAGGGCTTTGCTGCATTATTTAAGGACTCTGCTGCAGTATTTAAGGACTCTGCTGCATTATTTAAGGACTTTGATGCATTATTTAAGGACGCTGCTGCAGAATTTAAGGAATCTGCTGCATTATTTAAGGACTTTGTTGCATTATTTAAGGACTATGCTGCATTATGTAAGGACTCTGCTGCATTATTTAAGGACTTTGCTGCATTATTTAATTACTCTGCTGCATTATTTAAGGACTTTGTTGCATTATTTAAGGACTCTGCTGCATTATTTAAGGACTTTGCTGCATTATTTAAGGACTTTGATGCATTATTTAAGGACGCTGCTGCAGAATTTAAGTAATCTGCTGCATTATTTAAGGACTCTGCTGCATTATTTAAGGACTTTGCTGCATTATTTAAGGACTCTGCTGCATTATTTAAGGACTTTGTTGCATTATTTAATGACTCTGCTGCAGTATTTAAGGACTCTGCTGCATTATTTAAGGACTTTGCTGCATTATTTAAGGACTTTGCTGCAGTAATTAAGGAATCTGCTGCATTATTTAAGGACTTTGTTGCATTATTTAAGGACTGCGCTGCATTGCTTAAGGACTCTGCTGCATTATTTAAGGACTTTGCTGCATTATTTAAGGACTTTGTTGCATTATTTAAGGACTCTGCTGCATTATTTAAGGACTTTGTTGCATTATTTAAGGACTCTGTTGCATTATTTAAGGACTTTGCTGCATTATTTAAGTACTCTGGTGCATTATTTAAGGACTTTGTTGCATTATTTAAGGACTCTGCTGCATTATTTAAGGACTTTGTTGCATTATTTAAGGACTCTGTTGCATTATTTAAGGACTTTGCTGCATTATTTAAGTACTCTGGTGCATTATTTAAGGACTTTGTTGCATTATTTAAGGACTCTGCTGCATTATTTAAGGACTTTGTTGCATTATTTAAGGACTCTGCTGCATTATTTAAGGACTTTGCTGCATTATTTAAGGACTCTGTTGCATTATTTAAGGACTTTGCTGCATTATTTAAGGACTCTGTTGCATTATTTAAGGACTCTGCTGCATTATTTAAGGACTTTGCTGCATTATTTAAGGACTTTATTGCATTATTTAAGGATTCTGCTGCATTATTTAAGGAATTTGCTGCATTATTTAAGAACTTTGCTGCAGTATTTAAGGACTCTGCTGCATTATTTAAGGACTTTATTGCATTATTTAAGGACCCTGCTGCAGAATTTAAGGAATCTGCTGCATTACTTAAGGACTTTGTTGCATTATTTAAGGACTCTGCTGCATTATTTAAGGACTTTGCTGCATTATTTAAGGACTTTGATGCATTATTTAAGGACGCTGCTGCAGAATTTAAGTAATCTGCTGCATTATTTAAGGACTCTGCTGCATTATTTAAGGACTTTGCTGCATTATTTAAGGACTCTGCTGTATTATTAAGCACGTTGCTGCATTAATTAAGGACTTTATTGCATTATTTAAGGAATTTGATGCATTATTTAAGGACTCTGCTGCATTATTTAAGGACTTTGCTGCATTATTTAAGGACTCTGCTTCATTATTTAAGGACTTTGTTGCATTATTTAAGGACTCTGCTGCATTATTTAAGGACTTTGTTGCATTATTTAAGGACTCTGCTGCATTATTTAAAGACTTTGCTGCATTATTTAAGTACTCTGGTGCATTATTTAAGGACTCTGCTGCATTATTTAAAGACTTTGCTGCATTATTTAAGTACTCTGGTGCATTATTTAAGGACTTTGTTGCTTTATTTAAGGACTTTGCTGCATTATTTAAGGACTTTGTTGCATTATTTAAGGACTCTGCTGCATTATTTAAGGACTTTGCTGCATTATTTAAGTATGCTGCTGCAGTATTTAAGGCCTCTGCTGCATTATTTAAGGACTCTGCTGCATTTTTAAGGACGTTGCTGCATTATTTAAGGACTTTATTGCATTATTTAAGGATTCTGCTGCATTATTTAAGGAATTTGCTGCATTATTTAAGGACTCTGCTGCATTATTTAAGGACTTTGTTTCATTATTTAATGACTCTGCTGGGGTATTTAAGGACTCTGCTGCATTATTTAAGGACTTTGTTGCATTATTTAAGGACTCTGCTGCATTATTTAAGGACTTTGCTGCATTATTTAAGGACTTTGATGCATTATTTAAGGACGCTGCTGCAGAATTTAAGTAATCTGCTGCATTATTTAAGGACTCTGCTGCATTATTTAAGGACTTTGCTGCATTATTTAAGGACTCTGCTGCATTATTTAAGGACTTTGTTGCATTATTTAATGACTCTGCTGCGGTATTTAAGGACTCTGCTGTATTATTTAAGGACTTTGCTGCATTATTTAAGGACTCTGCTTCATTATTTAAAGACTTTGCTGCATTATTTAAGTACTCTGGTGCATTATTTAAGGACTCGGCTGCATTATTTAAAGACTTTGCTGCATTATTTAAGTACTCTGGTGCATTATTTAAGGACTCTGCTGCATTATTTAAGGACTTTGCTGCATTATTTAAGGACTCTGCTGCATTATTTAAGGACTTTGCTGCATTATTTAAGTATGCTGCTGCGGTATTTAAGGCCCTGCTGCATTATTTAAGGACTCTGCTGCATTATTAAGGACGTTGCTGCATTATTTAAGGACTTTATTGCATTATTTAAGGATTCTGCTGCATTATTTAAGGAATTTGCTGCATTATTTAAGGACTCTGCTGTATTATTTAAGGACTTTGTTGCATTATTTAATGACTCTGCTGGGGTATTTAAGGACTCTGCTGCATTATTTAAGGGCTTTGCTGCATTATTTAAGGACTCTGCTGCAGTATTTAAGGACTCTGCTGCATTATTTAAGGACTTTGATGCATTATTTAAGGACGCTGCTGCAGAATTTAAGGAATCTGCTGCATTATTTAAGGACTTTGTTGCATTATTTAAGGACTATGCTGCATTATGTAAGGACTCTGCTGCATTATTTAAGGACTATGCTGCATTATTTAATTACTCTGCTGCATTATTTAAGGACTTTGTTGCATTATTTAAGGACTCTGCTGCATTATTTAAGGACTTTGCTGCATTATTTAAGGACTTTGATGCATTATTTAAGGACGCTGCTGCAGAATTTAAGTATTCTGCTGCATTATTTAAGGACTCTGCTGCATTATTTAAGGACTTTGCTGCATTATTTAAGGACTCTGCTGCATTATTTAAGGACTTTGTTGCATTATTTAATGACTCTGCTGCGGTATTTAAGGACTCTGCTGCATTATTTAAGGACTTTGCTGCATTATTTAAGGACTTTGCTGCAGTAATTAAGGAATCTGCTGCATTATTTAAGGACTTTGTTGCATTATTTAAGGACTGTGCTGCATTGCTTAAGGACTCTGCTGCATTATTTAAGGACTTTGCTGCATTATTTAAGGACTTTGTTGCATTATTTAAGGACTCTGCTGCATTATTTAAGGACTTTGTTGCATTATTTAAGGACTCTGTTGCATTATTTAAGGACTTTGCTGCATTATTTAAGTACTCTGGTGCATTATTTAAGGACTTTGTTGCATTATTTAAGGACTCTGCTGCATTATTTAAGGACTTTGTTGCATTATTTAAGGACTCTGTTGCATTATTTAAGGACTTTGCTGCATTATTTAAGTACTCTGGTGCATTATTTAAGGACTTTGTTGCATTATTTAAGGACTCTGCTGCATTATTTAAGGACTTTGTTGCATTATTTAAGGACTCTGCTGCATTATTTAAGGACTTTGCTGCATTATTTAAGGACTCTGTTGCATTATTTAAGGACTTTGCTGCATTATTTAAGGACTCTGCTGCATTATTTAAGGACTCGGCTGCATTATTTAAATACCTTGCTGCATTATTTAATGACTCTGCTGCATTATTTAAGGATTTTATTGCATTATTTAAGGACTCTGCTGCATTATTTAATGAATTTGCTGCATTATTTAAGGACTCTGCTGCATTATTTAAGGACTCTGCTGGGGTATTTTAGGACTCTGCTGCATTATATAAGGACTCTGCTGCATTATTTAAGGACTTTGCTGCATTATTTAAGGACTTTGCGGCAGTAATTAAGGAATCTGCTGCATTATTTAAGGACTTTGTTGCATTATTTAAGGACTGTGCTGCATTGCTTAAGGACTCTGCTGCATTATTTAAGGACTTTGTTGCATTATTTAAGGACTCTGCTGCATTATTTAAGGACTTTGTTGCATTATTTAAGGACTCTGTTGCATTATTTAAGGACTTTGCTGCATTATTTAAGTACTCTGGTGCATTATTTAAGGACTTTGTTGCATTATTTAAGGACTCTGCTGCATTATTTAAGGACTTTGTTGCATTATTTAAGGACTCTGCTGCATTATTTAAGGACTTTGCTGCATTATTTAAGTATGCTGCTGCGGTATTTAAGGCCTCTGCTGCATTATTTAAGGACTTTGCTGCATTATTTAAGGACTCTTCTGCATTATTAAGGACGGTGCTGCATTATTTAAGTACTTTATTGCATTATTTAAGGATTCTGCTGCATTATTTAAGGAATTTGCTGCATTATTTAAGGACTCTGCTGCATTATTTAAGGACTTTGTTGCATCATTTAATGACTCTGCTGCAGTATTTAAGGACTCTGTTGCATTATTTAAGGACTTTGATGCATTATTTAAGGAGGCTGCTGCAGAATTTAAGGAATCTGCTGCATTATTTAAGGACTTTGTTGCATTATTTAAGGACTCTGCTGCATTATTTAAGGACGCTGCTGCAGTATTTAAGACCTCTTCTGCATTATTTAAGGATTTTGCTGCATTATTTAAGGACTCTACTGCATTATTAAGGACGTTGCTGCATTATTTAAGGACTTTATTGCATTATTTAAGGATTCTGCTGCATTATTTAAGGAATTAGCTGCATTATTTAAGTACTCTGCTGCATTATTTAAGTATGCTGCTGCAGTATTTAAGGCCTCTGCTGCATTATTTAAGGACTCTGCTGCATTATTAAGGACGTTGCTGCATTATTTAAGGACTTTATTGCATTATTTAAGGATTCTGCTGCATTATTTAAGGAATTTGCTGCATTATTTAAGGACTCTGCTGGGGTATTTAAGGACTCTGCTGCATTATTTAAGGACTTTGTTGCATTATTTAAGGACTCTGCTGCATTATTTAAGGACTTTGCTGCATTATTTAAGGACTTTGATGCATTATTTAAGGACACTGCTGCAGAATTTAAGTAATCTGCTGCATTATTTAAGGACTCTGCTGCATTATTTAAGGACTTTGCTGCATTATTTAAGGACTCTGCTGCATTATTTAAGGACTTTGTTGCATTATTTAATGACTCTGCTGCGGTATTTAAGGACTCTGCTGTATTATTTAAGGACTTTGCTGCATTATTTAAGGACTCTGCTTCATTATTTAAGGACTTTGTTGCATTATTTAAGGACTCTGCTGCATTATTTAAGGACTTCGTTGCATTATTTAAGGACTCTGCTGCATTATTTAAAGACTTTGCTGCATTATTTAAGTACTCTGGTGCATTATTTAAGGACTCGGCTGCATTATTTAAAGACTTTGCTGCATTATTTAAGTACTCTGGTGCATTATTTAAGGACTCTGCTGCATTATTTAAGGACTTTGCTGCATTATTTAAGGACTCTGCTGCATTATTTAAGGACTTTGCTGCATTATTTAAGTATGCTGCTGCGGTATTTAAGGCCTCTGCTGCATTATTTAAGGACTCTGCTGCATTATTAAGGACGTTGCTGCATTATTTAAGGACTTTATTGCATTATTTAAGGATTCTGCTGCATTATTTAAGGAATTTGCTGCATTATTTAAGGACTCTGCTGTATTATTTAAGGACTTTGTTGCATTATTTAATGACTCTGCTGGGGTATTTAAGGACTCTGCTGCATTATTTAAGGGCTTTGCTGCATTATTTAAGGACTCTGCTGCAGTATTTAAGGACTCTGCTGCATTATTTAAGGACTTTGATGCATTATTTA
Organism: Phyllobates terribilis; assembly: GCF_046119375.1. Lineage (NCBI taxonomy): Eukaryota > Metazoa > Chordata > Amphibia > Anura > Dendrobatidae > Phyllobates > Phyllobates terribilis. Next base: position 33,486 of record NW_027363268.1, read on the forward strand.
AGGACGCTGCTGCAGAATTTAAGGAATCTGCTGCATTATTTAAGGACTTTGTTGCATTATTTAAGGACTATGCTGCATTATGTAAGGACTCTGCTGCATTATTTAAGGACTTTGCTGCATTATTTAATTACTCTGCTGCATTATTTAAGGACTTTGTTGCATTATTTAAGGACTCTGCTGCATTATTTAAGGACTTTGCTGCATTATTTAAGGACTTTGATGCATTATTTAAGGACGCTGCTGCAGAATTTAAGTAATCTGCTGCATTATTTAAGGACTCTGCTGCATTATTTAAGGACTTTGCTGCATTATTTAAGGACTCTGCTGCATTATTTAAGGACTTTGTTGCATTATTTAATGACTCTGCTGCGGTATTTAAGGACTCTGCTGCATTATTTAAGGACTTTGCTGCATTATTTAAGGACTTTGCTGCAGTAATTAAGGAATCTGCTGCATTATTTAAGGACTTTGTTGCATTATTTAAGGACTGTGCTGCATTGCTTAAGGACTCTGCTGCATTATTTAAGGACTTTGCTGCATTATTTAAGGACTTTGTTGCATTATTTAAGGACTCTGCTGCATTATTTAAGGACTTTGTTGCATTATTTAAGGACTCTGTTGCATTATTTAAGGACTTTGCTGCATTATTTAAGTACTCTGGTGCATTATTTAAGGACTTTGTTGCATTATTTAAGGACTCTGCTGCATTATTTAAGGACTTTGTTGCATTATTTAAGGACTCTGTTGCATTATTTAAGGACTTTGCTGCATTATTTAAGTACTCTGGTGCATTATTTAAGGACTTTGTTGCATTATTTAAGGACTCTGCTGCATTATTTAAGGACTTTGTTGCATTATTTAAGGACTCTGCTGCATTATTTAAGGACTTTGCTGCATTATTTAAGGACTCTGTTGCATTATTTAAGGACTTTGCTGCATTATTTAAGTACTCTGGTGCATTATTTAAGGACTTTATTGCATTATTTAAGGATTCTGCTGCATTATTTAAGGAATTTGCTGCATTATTTAAGAACTTTGCTGCAGTATTTAAGGACTCTGCTGCATTATTTAAGGACTTTATTGCATTATTTAAGGACCCTGCTGCAGAATTTAAGGAATCTGCTGCATTACTTAAGGACTTTGTTGCATTATTTAAGGACTCTGCTGCATTATTTAAGGACTTTGCTGCATTATTTAAGGACTTTGATGCATTATTTAAGGACGCCGCTGCAGAATTTAAGTAATCTGCTGCATTATTTAAGGACTCTGCTGCATTATTTAAGGACTTTGCTGCATTATTTAAGGACTCTGCTGTATTATTAAGCACGTTGCTGCATTAATTAAGGACTTTATTGCATTATTTAAGGAATTTGATGCATTATTTAAGGACTCTGCTGCATTATTTAAGGACTTTGCTGCATTATTTAAGGACTCTGCTTCATTATTTAAGGACTTTGTTGCATTATTTAAGGACTCTGCTGCATTATTTAAGGACTTTGTTGCATTATTTAAGGACTCTGCTGCATTATTTAAAGACTTTGCTGCATTATTTAAGTACTCTGGTGCATTATTTAAGGACTCTGCTGCATTATTTAAAGACTTTGCTGCATTATTTAAGTACTCTGGTGCATTATTTAAGGACTTTGTTGCTTTATTTAAGGACTTTGCTGCATTATTTAAGGACTTTGTTGCATTATTTAAGGACTCTGCTGCATTATTTAAGGACTTTGCTGCATTATTTAAGTATGCTGCTGCAGTATTTAAGGCCTCTGCTGCATTATTTAAGGACTCTGCTGCATTTTTAAGGACGTTGCTGCATTATTTAAGGACTTTATTGCATTATTTAAGGATTCTGCTGCATTATTTAAGGAATTTGCTGCATTATTTAAGGACTCTGCTGCATTATTTAAGGACTTTGCTGCATTATTTAAGGACTTTGCGGCAGTAATTAAGGAATCTGCTGCGTTATTTAAGGACTTTGTTGCATTATTTAAGGACTGTGCTGCATTGCTTAAGGACTCTGCTGCATTATTTAAGGACGTTGCTGCATTATTTAAGGACTTTGTTGCATTATTTAAGGACTCTGCTGCATTATTTAAGGACTTTGTTGCATTATTTAAGGACTCTGTTGCATTATTTAAGGACTTTGCTGCATTATTTAAGTACTCTGGTGCATTATTTAAGGACTTTGTTGCATTATTTAAGGACTCTGCTGCATTATTTAAGGACTTTGTTGCATTATTTAAGGACTCTGCTGCATTATTTAAGGACTTTGCTGCATTATTTAAGTATGCTGCTGCGGTATTTAAGGCCTCTGCTGCATTATTTAAGGACTTTGCTGCATTATTTAAGGACTCTTCTGCATTATTAAGGACGGTGCTGCATTATTTAAGTACTTTATTGCATTATTTAAGGATTCTGCTGCATTATTTAAGGAATTTGCTGCATTATTTAAGGACTCTGCTGCATTATTTAAGGACTTTGTTGCATCATTTAATGACTCTGCTGCAGTATTTAAGGACTCTGTTGCATTATTTAAGGACTTTGATGCATTATTTAAGGAGGCTGCTGCAGAATTTAAGGAATCTGCTGCATTATTTAAGGACTTTGTTGCATTATTTAAGGACTCTGCTGCATTATTTAAGGACGCTGCTGCAGTATTTAAGACCTCTTCTGCATTATTTAAGGATTTTGCTGCATTATTTAAGGACTCTACTGCATTATTAAGGACGTTGCTGCATTATTTAAGGACTTTATTGCATTATTTAAGGATTCTGCTGCATTATTTAAGGAATTAGCTGCATTATTTAAGTACTCTGCTGCATTATTTAAGTATGCTGCTGCAGTATTTAAGGCCTCTGCTGCATTATTTAAGGACTCTGCTGCATTATTAAGGACGTTGCTGCATTATTTAAGGACTTTATTGCATTATTTAAGGATTCTGCTGCATTATTTAAGGAATTTGCTGCATTATTTAAGGACTCTGCTGGGGTATTTAAGGACTCTGCTGCATTATTTAAGGACTTTGTTGCATTATTTAAGGACTCTGCTGCATTATTTAAGGACTTTGCTGCATTATTTAAGGACTTTGATGCATTATTTAAGGACGCTGCTGCAGAATTTAAGTAATCTGCTGCATTATTTAAGGACTCTGCTGCATTATTTAAGGACTTTGCTGCATTATTTAAGGACTCTGCTGCATTATTTAAGGACTTTGTTGCATTATTTAATGACTCTGCTGCGGTATTTAAGGACTCTGCTGTATTATTTAAGGACTTTGCTGCATTATTTAAGGACTCTGCTTCATTATTTAAGGACTTTGTTGCATTATTTAAGGACTCTGCTGCATTATTTAAGGACTTTGTTGCATTATTTAAGGACTCTGCTGCATTATTTAAAGACTTTGCTGCATTATTTAAGTACTCTGGTGCATTATTTAAGGACTCGGCTGCATTATTTAAAGACTTTGCTGCATTATTTAAGTACTCTGGTGCATTATTTAAGGACTCTGCTGCATTATTTAAGGACTTTGCTGCATTATTTAAGGACTCTGCTGCATTATTTAAGGACTTTGCTGCATTATTTAAGTATGCTGCTGCGGTATTTAAGGCCTCTGCTGCATTATTTAAGGACTCTGCTGCATTATTAAGGACGTTGCTGCATTATTTAAGGACTTTATTGCATTATTTAAGGATTCTGCTGCATTATTTAAGGAATTTGCTGCATTATTTAAGGACTCTGCTGTATTATTTAAGGACTTTGTTGCATTATTTAATGACTCTGCTGGGGTATTTAAGGACTCTGCTGCATTATTTAAGGGCTTTGCTGCATTATTTAAGGACTCTGCTGCAGTATTTAAGGACTCTGCTGCATTATTTAAGGACTTTGATGCATTATTTAAGGACGCTGCTGCAGAATTTAAGGAATCTGCTGCATTATTTAAGGACTTTGTTGCATTATTTAAGGACTATGCTGCATTATGTAAGGACTCTGCTGCATTATTTAAGGACTTTGCTGCATTATTTAATTACTCTGCTGCATTATTTAAGGACTTTGTTGCATTATTTAAGGACTCTGCTGCATTATTTAAGGACTTTGCTGCATTATTTAAGGACTTTGATGCATTATTTAAGGACGCTGCTGCAGAATTTAAGTAATCTGCTGCATTATTTAAGGACTCTGCTGCATTATTTAAGGACTTTGCTGCATTATTTAAGGACTCTGCTGCATTATTTAAGGACTTTGTTGCATTATTTAATGACTCTGCTGCGGTATTTAAGGACTCTGCTGCATTATTTAAGGACTTTGCTGCATTATTTAAGGACTTTGCTGCAGTAATTAAGGAATCTGCTGCATTATTTAAGGACTTTGTTGCATTATTTAAGGACTGTGCTGCATTGCTTAAGGACTCTGCTGCATTATTTAAGGACTTTGCTGCATTATTTAAGGACTTTGTTGCATTATTTAAGGACTCTGCTGCATTATTTAAGGACTTTGTTGCATTATTTAAGGACTCTGTTGCATTATTTAAGGACTTTGCTGCATTATTTAAGTACTCTGGTGCATTATTTAAGGACTTTGTTGCATTATTTAAGAACTCTGCTGCATTATTTAAGGACTTTGTTGCATTATTTAAGGACTCTGTTGCATTATTTAAGGACTTTGCTGCATTATTTAAGTACTCTGGTGCATTATTTAAGGACTTTGTTGCATTATTTAAGGACTCTGCTGCATTATTTAAGGACTTTGTTGCATTATTTAAGGACTCTGCTGCATTATTTAAGGACTTTGCTGCATTATTTAAGGACTCTGTTGCATTATTTAAGGACTTTGCTGCATTATTTAAGGACTCTGTTGCATTATTTAAGGACTCTGCTGCATTATTTAAGGACTTTGCTGCATTATTTAAGGACTTTATTGCATTATTTAAGGATTCTGCTGCATTATTTAAGGAATTTGCTGCATTATTTAAGAACTTTGCTGCAGTATTTAAGGACTCTGCTGCATTATTTAAGGACTTTATTGCATTATTTAAGGACCCTGCTGCAGAATTTAAGGAATCTGCTGCATTACTTAAGGACTTTGTTGCATTATTTAAGGACTCTGCTGCATTATTTAAGGACTTTGCTGCATTATTTAAGGACTTTGATGCATTATTTAAGGACGCCGCTGCAGAATTTAAGTAATCTGCTGCATTATTTAAGGACTCTGCTGCATTATTTAAGGACTTTGCTGCATTATTTAAGGACTCTGCTGTATTATTAAGCACGTTGCTGCATTAATTAAGGACTTTATTGCATTATTTAAGGAATTTGATGCATTATTTAAGGACTCTGCTGCATTATTTAAGGACTTTGCTGCATTATTTAAGGACTCTGCTTCATTATTTAAGGACTTTGTTGCATTATTTAAGGACTCTGCTGCATTATTTAAGGACTTTGTTGCATTATTTAAGGACTCTGCTGCATTATTTAAAGACTTTGCTGCATTATTTAAGTACTCTGGTGCATTATTTAAGGACTCTGCTGCATTATTTAAAGACTTTGCTGCATTATTTAAGTACTCTGGTGCATTATTTAAGGACTTTGTTGCTTTATTTAAGGACTTTGCTGCATTATTTAAGGACTTTGTTGCATTATTTAAGGACTCTGCTGCATTATTTAAGGACTTTGCTGCATTATTTAAGTATGCTGCTGCAGTATTTAAGGCCTCTGCTGCATTATTTAAGGACTCTGCTGCATTTTTAAGGACGTTGCTGCATTATTTAAGGACTTTATTGCATTATTTAAGGATTCTGCTGCATTATTTAAGGAATTTGCTGCATTATTTAAGGACTCTGCTGCATTATTTAAGGACTTTGTTTCATTATTTAATGACTCTGCTGGGGTATTTAAGGACTCTGCTGCATTATTTAAGGACTTTGTTGCATTATTTAAGGACTCTGCTGCATTATTTAAGGACTTTGCTGCATTATTTAAGGACTTTGATGCATTATTTAAGGACGCTGCTGCAGAATTTAAGTAATCTGCTGCATTATTTAAGGACTCTGCTGCATTATTTAAGGACTTTGCTGCATTATTTAAGGACTCTGCTGCATTATTTAAGGACTTTGTTGCATTATTTAATGACTCTGCTGCGGTATTTAAGGACTCTGCTGTATTATTTAAGGACTTTGCTGCATTATTTAAGGACTCTGCTTCATTATTTAAGGACTTTGTTGCATTATTTAAGGACTCTGCTGCATTATTTAAGGATTTTGCTGCATTATTTAAGGACTCTACTGCATTATTAAGGACGTTGCTGCATTATTTAAGGACTTTATTGCATTATTTAAGGATTCTGCTGCATTATTTAAGGAATTAGCTGCATTATTTAAGTACTCTGCTGCATTATTTAAGGACTTTGCTGCATTATTTAAGTATGCTGCTGCAGTATTTAAGGCCTCTGCTGCATTATTTAAGGACTCTGCTGCATTATTAAGGACGTTGCTGCATTATTTAAGGACTTTATTGCATTATTTAAGGATTCTGCTGCATTATTTAAGGAATTTGCTGCATTATTTAAGGACTCTGCTGCATTATTTAAGGACTTTGTTGCATTATTTAAGGACTATGCTGCATTATGTAAGGACTCTGCTGCATTATTTAAGGACTTTGCTGCATTATTTAATTACTCTGCTGCATTATTTAAGGACTTTGTTGCATTATTTAAGGACTCTGCTGCATTATTTAAGGACTTTGCTGCATTATTTAAGGACTTTGATGCATTATTTAAGGACGCTGCTGCAGAATTTAAGTAATCTGCTGCATTATTTAAGGACTCTGCTGCATTATTTAAGGACTTTGCTGCATTATTTAAGGACTCTGCTGCATTATTTAAGGACTTTGTTGCATTATTTAATGACTCTGCTGCGGTATTTAAGGACTCTGCTGCATTATTTAAGGACTTTGCTGCATTATTTAAGGACTTTGCTGCAGTAATTAAGGAATCTGCTGCATTATTTAAGGACTTTGTTGCATTATTTAAGGACTGTGCTGCATTGCTTAAGGACTCTGCTGCATTATTTAAGGACTTTGCTGCATTATTTAAGGACTTTGTTGCATTATTTAAGGACTCGCCTGCATTATTTAAGGACTTTGTTGCATTATTTAAGGACTCTGTTGCATTATTTAAGGACTTTGCTGCATTATTTAAGTACTCTGGTGCATTATTTAAGGACTTTGTTGCATTATTTAAGGACTCTGCTGCATTATTTAAGGACTTTGTTGCATTATTTAAGGACTCTGTTGCATTATTTAAGGACTTTGCTGCATTATTTAAGTACTCTGGTGCATTATTTAAGGACTTTGTTGCATTATTTAAGGACTCTGCTGCATTATTTAAGGACTTTGTTGCATTATTTAAGGACTCTGCTGCATTATTTAAGGACTTTGCTGCATTATTTAAGGACTCTGTTGCATTATTTAAGGACTTTGCTGCATTATTTAAGTACTCTGGTGCATTATTTAAGGACTTTATTGCATTATTTAAGGATTCTGCTGCATTATTTAAGGAATTTGCTGCATTATTTAAGAACTTTGCTGCAGTATTTAAGGACTCTGCTGCATTATTTAAGGACTTTATTGCATTATTTAAGGACCCTGCTGCAGAATTTAAGGAATCTGCTGCATTACTTAAGGACTTTGTTGCATTATTTAAGGACTCTGCTGCATTATTTAAGGACTTTGCTGCATTATTTAAGGACTTTGATGCATTATTTAAGGACGCCGCTGCAGAATTTAAGTAATCTGCTGCATTATTTAAGGACTCTGCTGCATTATTTAAGGACTTTGCTGCATTATTTAAGGACTCTGCTGTATTATTAAGCACGTTGCTGCATTAATTAAGGACTTTATTGCATTATTTAAGGAATTTGATGCATTATTTAAGGACTCTGCTGCATTATTTAAGGACTTTGCTGCATTATTTAAGGACTCTGCTTCATTATTTAAGGACTTTGTTGCATTATTTAAGGACTCTGCTGCATTATTTAAGGACTTTGTTGCATTATTTAAGGACTCTGCTGCATTATTTAAAGACTTTGCTGCATTATTTAAGTACTCTGGTGCATTATTTAAGGACTCTGCTGCATTATTTAAAGACTTTGCTGCATTATTTAAGTACTCTGGTGCATTATTTAAGGACTTTGTTGCTTTATTTAAGGACTTTGCTGCATTATTTAAGGACTTTGTTGCATTATTTAAGGACTCTGCTGCATTATTTAAGGACTTTGCTGCATTATTTAAGTATGCTGCTGCAGTATTTAAGGCCTCTGCTGCATTATTTAAGGACTCTGCTGCATTTTTAAGGACGTTGCTGCATTATTTAAGGACTTTATTGCATTATTTAAGGATTCTGCTGCATTATTTAAGGAATTTGCTGCATTATTTAAGGACTCTGCTGCATTATTTAAGGACTTTGCTGCATTATTTAAGGACTTTGCGGCAGTAATTAAGGAATCTGCTGCGTTATTTAAGGACTTTGTTGCATTATTTAAGGACTGTGCTGCATTGCTTAAGGACTCTGCTGCATTATTTAAGGACGTTGCTGCATTATTTAAGGACTTTGTTGCATTATTTAAGGACTCTGCTGCATTATTTAAGGACTTTGTTGCATTATTTAAGGACTCTGTTGCATTATTTAAGGACTTTGCTGCATTATTTAAGTACTCTGGTGCATTATTTAAGGACTTTGTTGCATTATTTAAGGACTCTGCTGCATTATTTAAGGACTTTGTTGCATTATTTAAGGACTCTGCTGCATTATTTAAGGACTTTGCTGCATTATTTAAGTATGCTGCTGCGGTATTTAAGGCCTCTGCTGCATTATTTAAGGACTTTGCTGCATTATTTAAGGACTCTTCTGCATTATTAAGGACGGTGCTGCATTATTTAAGTACTTTATTGCATTATTTAAGGATTCTGCTGCATTATTTAAGGAATTTGCTGCATTATTTAAGGACTCTGCTGCATTATTTAAGGACTTTGTTGCATCATTTAATGACTCTGCTGCAGTATTTAAGGACTCTGTTGCATTATTTAAGGACTTTGATGCATTATTTAAGGAGGCTGCTGCAGAATTTAAGGAATCTGCTGCATTATTTAAGGACTTTGTTGCATTATTTAAGGACTCTGCTGCATTATTTAAGGACGCTGCTGCAGTATTTAAGACCTCTTCTGCATTATTTAAGGATTTTGCTGCATTATTTAAGGACTCTACTGCATTATTAAGGACGTTGCTGCATTATTTAAGGACTTTATTGCATTATTTAAGGATTCTGCTGCATTATTTAAGGAATTAGCTGCATTATTTAAGTACTCTGCTGCATTATTTAAGTATGCTGCTGCAGTATTTAAGGCCTCTGCTGCATTATTTAAGGACTCTGCTGCATTATTAAGGACGTTGCTGCATTATTTAAGGACTTTATTGCATTATTTAAGGATTCTGCTGCATTATTTAAGGAATTTGCTGCATTATTTAAGGACTCTGCTGGGGTATTTAAGGACTCTGCTGCATTATTTAAGGACTTTGTTGCATTATTTAAGGACTCTGCTGCATTATTTAAGGACTTTGCTGCATTATTTAAGGACTTTGATGCATTATTTAAGGACGCTGCTGCAGAATTTAAGTAATCTGCTGCATTATTTAAGGACTCTGCTGCATTATTTAAGGACTTTGCTGCATTATTTAAGGACTCTGCTGCATTATTTAAGGACTTTGTTGCATTATTTAATGACTCTGCTGCGGTATTTAAGGACTCTGCTGTATTATTTAAGGACTTTGCTGCATTATTTAAGGACTCTGCTTCATTATTTAAGGACTTTGTTGCATTATTTAAGGACTCTGCTGCATTATTTAAGGACTTTGTTGCATTATTTAAGGACTCTGCTGCATTATTTAAAGACTTTGCTGCATTATTTAAGTACTCTGGTGCATTATTTAAGGACTCGGCTGCATTATTTAAAGACTTTGCTGCATTATTTAAGTACTCTGGTGCATTATTTAAGGACTCTGCTGCATTATTTAAGGACTTTGCTGCATTATTTAAGGACTCTGCTGCATTATTTAAGGACTTTGCTGCATTATTTAAGTATGCTGCTGCGGTATTTAAGGCCTCTGCTGCATTATTTAAGGACTCTGCTGCATTATTAAGGACGTTGCTGCATTATTTAAGGACTTTATTGCATTATTTAAGGATTCTGCTGCATTATTTAAGGAATTTGCTGCATTATTTAAGGACTCTGCTGTATTATTTAAGGACTTTGTTGCATTATTTAATGACTCTGCTGGGGTATTTAAGGACTCTGCTGCATTATTTAAGGGCTTTGCTGCATTATTTAAGGACTCTGCTGCAGTATTTAAGGACTCTGCTGCATTATTTAAGGACTTTGATGCATTATTTAAGGACGCTGCTGCAGAATTTAAGGAATCTGCTGCATTATTTAAGGACTTTGTTGCATTATTTAAGGACTATGCTGCATTATGTAAGGACTCTGCTGCATTATTTAAGGACTTTGCTGCATTATTTAATTACTCTGCTGCATTATTTAAGGACTTTGTTGCATTATTTAAGGACTCTGCTGCATTATTTAAGGACTTTGCTGCATTATTTAAGGACTTTGATGCATTATTTAAGGACGCTGCTGCAGAATTTAAGTAATCTGCTGCATTATTTAAGGACTCTGCTGCATTATTTAAGGACTTTGCTGCATTATTTAAGGACTCTGCTGCATTATTTAAGGACTTTGTTGCATTATTTAATGACTCTGCTGCGGTATTTAAGGACTCTGCTGCATTATTTAAGGACTTTGCTGCATTATTTAAGGACTTTGCTGCAGTAATTAAGGAATCTGCTGCATTATTTAAGGACTTTGTTGCATTATTTAAGGACTGTGCTGCATTGCTTAAGGACTCTGCTGCATTATTTAAGGACTTTGCTGCATTATTTAAGGACTTTGTTGCATTATTTAAGGACTCTGCTGCATTATTTAAGGACTTTGTTGCATTATTTAAGGACTCTGTTGCATTATTTAAGGACTTTGCTGCATTATTTAAGTACTCTGGTGCATTATTTAAGGACTTTGTTGCATTATTTAAGAACTCTGCTGCATTATTTAAGGACTTTGTTGCATTATTTAAGGACTCTGTTGCATTATTTAAGGACTTTGCTGCATTATTTAAGTACTCTGGTGCATTATTTAAGGACTTTGTTGCATTATTTAAGGACTCTGCTGCATTATTTAAGGACTTTGTTGCATTATTTAAGGACTCTGCTGCATTATTTAAGGACTTTGCTGCATTATTTAAGGACTCTGTTGCATTATTTAAGGACTTTGCTGCATTATTTAAGGACTCTGTTGCATTATTTAAGGACTCTGCTGCATTATTTAAGGACTTTGCTGCATTATTTAAGGACTTTATTGCATTATTTAAGGATTCTGCTGCATTATTTAAGGAATTTGCTGCATTATTTAAGAACTTTGCTGCAGTATTTAAGGACTCTGCTGCATTATTTAAGGACTTTATTGCATTATTTAAGGACCCTGCTGCAGAATTTAAGGAATCTGCTGCATTACTTAAGGACTTTGTTGCATTATTTAAGGACTCTGCTGCATTATTTAAGGACTTTGCTGCATTATTTAAGGACTTTGATGCATTATTTAAGGACGCCGCTGCAGAATTTAAGTAATCTGCTGCATTATTTAAGGACTCTGCTGCATTATTTAAGGACTTTGCTGCATTATTTAAGGACTCTGCTGTATTATTAAGCACGTTGCTGCATTAATTAAGGACTTTATTGCATTATTTAAGGAATTTGATGCATTATTTAAGGACTCTGCTGCATTATTTAAGGACTTTGCTGCATTATTTAAGGACTCTGCTTCATTATTTAAGGACTTTGTTGCATTATTTAAGGACTCTGCTGCATTATTTAAGGACTTTGTTGCATTATTTAAGGACTCTGCTGCATTATTTAAAGACTTTGCTGCATTATTTAAGTACTCTGGTGCATTATTTAAGGACTCTGCTGCATTATTTAAAGACTTTGCTGCATTATTTAAGTACTCTGGTGCATTATTTAAGGACTTTGTTGCTTTATTTAAGGACTTTGCTGCATTATTTAAGGACTTTGTTGCATTATTTAAGGACTCTGCTGCATTATTTAAGGACTTTGCTGCATTATTTAAGTATGCTGCTGCAGTATTTAAGGCCTCTGCTGCATTATTTAAGGACTCTGCTGCATTTTTAAGGACGTTGCTGCATTATTTAAGGACTTTATTGCATTATTTAAGGATTCTGCTGCATTATTTAAGGAATTTGCTGCATTATTTAAGGACTCTGCTGCATTATTTAAGGACTTTGTTTCATTATTTAATGACTCTGCTGGGGTATTTAAGGACTCTGCTGCATTATTTAAGGACTTTGTTGCATTATTTAAGGACTCTGCTGCATTATTTAAGGACTTTGCTGCATTATTTAAGGACTTTGATGCATTATTTAAGGACGCTGCTGCAGAATTTAAGTAATCTGCTGCATTATTTAAGGACTCTGCTGCATTATTTAAGGACTTTGCTGCATTATTTAAGGACTCTGCTGCATTATTTAAGGACTTTGTTGCATTATTTAATGACTCTGCTGCGGTATTTAAGGACTCTGCTGTATTATTTAAGGACTTTGCTGCATTATTTAAGGACTCTGCTTCATTATTTAAGGACTTTGTTGCATTATTTAAGGACTCTGCTGCATTATTTAAGGATTTTGCTGCATTATTTAAGGACTCTACTGCATTATTAAGGACGTTGCTGCATTATTTAAGGACTTTATTGCATTATTTAAGGATTCTGCTGCATTATTTAAGGAATTAGCTGCATTATTTAAGTACTCTGCTGCATTATTTAAGGACTTTGCTGCATTATTTAAGTATGCTGCTGCAGTATTTAAGGCCTCTGCTGCATTATTTAAGGACTCTGCTGCATTATTAAGGACGTTGCTGCATTATTTAAGGACTTTATTGCATTATTTAAGGATTCTGCTGCATTATTTAAGGAATTTGCTGCATTATTTAAGGACTCTGCTGCATTATTTAAGGACTTTGTTGCATTATTTAATGACTCTGCTGGGGTATTTAAGGACTCTGCTGCATTATTTAAGGACTTTGTTGCATTATTTAAGGAATCTGCTGCATTATTTAAGGACTTTGCTGCATTATTTAAGGACTTTGATGCATTATTTAAGGACGCTGCTGCAGAATTTAAGTAATCTGCTGCATTATTTAAGGACTCTGCTGCATTATTTAAGGACTTTGCTGCATTATTTAAGGACTCTGCTGCATTATTTAAGGACTTTGTTGCATTATTTAATGACTCTGCTGCGGTATTTAAGGACTCTGCTGTATTATTTAAGGACTTTGCTGAATTATTTAAGGACTCTGCTTCATTATTTAAGGACTTTGTTGCATTATTTAAGGACTCTGCTGCATTATTTAAGGACTTCGTTGCATTATTTAAGGACTCTGCTGCATTATTTAAAGACTTTGCTGCATTATTTAAGTACTCTGGTGCATTATTTAAGGACTCGGCTGCATTATTTAAAGACTTTGCTGCATTATTTAAGTACTCTGGTGCATTATTTAAGGACTCTGCTGCATTATTTAAGGACTTTGCTGCATTATTTAAGGACTCTGCTGCATTATTTAAGGACTCTGCTGCATTATTTAAGGACTTTGCTGCATTATTTAAGTATGCTGCTGCGGTATTTAAGGCCTCTGCTGCATTATTTAAGGACTCTGCTGCATTATTAAGGACGTTGCTGCATTATTTAAGGACTTTATTGCATTATTTAAGGATTCTGCTGCATTATTTAAGGAATTTGCTGCATTATTTAAGGACTCTGCTGTATTATTTAAGGACTTTGTTGCATTATTTAATGACTCTGCTGGGGTATTTAAGGACTCTGCTGCATTATTTAAGGGCTTTGCTGCATTATTTAAGGACTCTGCTGCAGTATTTAAGGACTCTGCTGCATTATTTAAGGACTTTGATGCATTATTTAAGGACGCTGCTGCAGAATTTAAGGAATCTGCTGCATTATTTAAGGACTTTGTTGCATTATTTAAGGACTATGCTGCATTATGTAAGGACTCTGCTGCATTATTTAAGGACATTGCTGCATTATTTAATTACTCTGCTGCATTATTTAAGGACTTTGATGCATTATTTAAGGACGCTGCTGCAGAATTTAAGTAATCTGCTGCATTATTTAAGGACTCTGCTGCATTATTTAAGGACTTTGCTGCATTATTTAAGGACTCTGCTGCATTATTTAAGGACTTTGTTGCATTATTTAATGACTCTGCTGCGGTATTTAAGGACTCTGCTGTATTATTTAAGGACTTTGCTGAATTATTTAAGGACTCTGCTTCATTATTTAAGGACTTTGTTGCATTATTTAAGGACTCTGCTGCATTATTTAAGGACTTCGTTGCATTATTTAAGGACTTTGCGGCAGTAATTAAGGAATCTGCTGCGTTATTTAAGGACTTTGTTGCATTATTTAAGGACTGTGCTGCATTGCTTAAGGACTCTGCTGCATTATTTAAGGACGTTGCTGCATTATTTAAGGACTTTGTTGCATTATTTAAGGACTCTGCTGCATTATTTAAGGACTTTGTTGCATTATTTAAGGACTCTGTTGCATTATTTAAGGACTTTGCTGCATTATTTAAGTACTCTGGTGCATTATTTAAGGACTTTGTTGCATTATTTAAGGACTCTGCTGCATTATTTAAGGACTTTGTTGCATTATTTAAGGACTCTGCTGCATTATTTAAGGACTTTGCTGCATTATTTAAGTATGCTGCTGCGGTATTTAAGGCCTCTGCTGCATTATTTAAGGACTTTGCTGCATTATTTAAGGACTCTTCTGCATTATTAAGGACGGTGCTGCATTATTTAAGTACTTTATTGCATTATTTAAGGATTCTGCTGCATTATTTAAGGAATTTGCTGCATTATTTAAGGACTCTGCTGCATTATTTAAGGACTTTGTTGCATCATTTAATGACTCTGCTGCAGTATTTAAGGACTCTGTTGCATTATTTAAGGACTTTGATGCATTATTTAAGGAGGCTGCTGCAGAATTTAAGGAATCTGCTGCATTATTTAAGGACTTTGTTGCATTATTTAAGGACTCTGCTGCATTATTTAAGGACGCTGCTGCAGTATTTAAGACCTCTTCTGCATTATTTAAGGATTTTGCTGCATTATTTAAGGACTCTACTGCATTATTAAGGACGTTGCTGCATTATTTAAGGACTTTATTGCATTATTTAAGGATTCTGCTGCATTATTTAAGGAATTAGCTGCATTATTTAAGTACTCTGCTGCATTATTTAAGTATGCTGCTGCAGTATTTAAGGCCTCTGCTGCATTATTTAAGGACTCTGCTGCATTATTAAGGACGTTGCTGCATTATTTAAGGACTTTATTGCATTATTTAAGGATTCTGCTGCATTATTTAAGGAATTTGCTGCATTATTTAAGGACTCTGCTGGGGTATTTAAGGACTCTGCTGCATTATTTAAGGACTTTGTTGCATTATTTAAGGACTCTGCTGCATTATTTAAGGACTTTGCTGCATTATTTAAGGACTTTGATGCATTATTTAAGGACGCTGCTGCAGAATTTAAGTAATCTGCTGCATTATTTAAGGACTCTGCTGCATTATTTAAGGACTTTGCTGCATTATTTAAGGACTCTGCTGCATTATTTAAGGACTTTGTTGCATTATTTAATGACTCTGCTGCGGTATTTAAGGACTCTGCTGTATTATTTAAGGACTTTGCTGCATTATTTAAGGACTCTGCTTCATTATTTAAGGACTTTGTTGCATTATTTAAGGACTCTGCTGCATTATTTAAGGACTTTGTTGCATTATTTAAGGACTCTGCTGCATTATTTAAAGACTTTGCTGCATTATTTAAGTACTCTGGTGCATTATTTAAGGACTCGGCTGCATTATTTAAAGACTTTGCTGCATTATTTAAGTACTCTGGTGCATTATTTAAGGACTCTGCTGCATTATTTAAGGACTTTGCTGCATTATTTAAGGACTCTGCTGCATTATTTAAGGACTCTGCTGCATTATTTAAGGACTTTGCTGCTTTATTTAAGTATGCTGCTGCGGTATTTAAGGCCTCTGCTGCATTATTTAAGGACTCTGCTGCATTATTAAGGACGTTGCTGCATTATTTAAGGACTTTATTGCATTATTTAAGGATTCTGCTGCATTATTTAAGGAATTTGCTGCATTATTTAAGGACTCTGCTGTATTATTTAAGGACTTTGTTGCATTATTTAATGACTCTGCTGGGGTATTTAAGGACTCTGCTGCATTATTTAAGGGCTTTGCTGCATTATTTAAGGACTCTGCTGCAGTATTTAAGGACTCTGCTGCATTATTTAAGGACTTTGATGCATTATTTAAGGACGCTGCTGCAGAATTTAAGGAATCTGCTGCATTATTTAAGGACTTTGTTGCATTATTTAAGGACTATGCTGCATTATGTAAGGACTCTGCTGCATTATTTAAGGACTTTGCTGCATTATTTAATTACTCTGCTGCATTATTTAAGGACTTTGATGCATTATTTAAGGACGCTGCTGCAGAATTTAAGTAATCTGCTGCATTATTTAAGGACTCTGCTGCATTATTTAAGGACTTTGCTGCATTATTTAAGGACTCTGCTGCATTATTTAAGGACTTTGTTGCATTATTTAATGACTCTGCTGCGGTATTTAAGGACTCTGCTGTATTATTTAAGGACTTTGCTGAATTATTTAAGGACTCTGCTTCATTATTTAAGGACTTTGTTGCATTATTTAAGGACTCTGCTGCATTATTTAAGGACTTCGTTGCATTATTTAAGGACTCTGCTGCATTATTTAAAGACTTTGCTGCATTATTTAAGTACTCTGGTGCATTATTTAAGGACTCGGCTGCATTATTTAAAGACTTTGCTGCATTATTTAAGTACTCTGGTGCATTATTTAAGGACTCTGCTGCATTATTTAAGGACTTTGCTGCATTATTTAAGGACTCTGCTGCATTATTTAAGGACTCTGCTGCATTATTTAAGGACTTTGCTGCATTATTTAAGTATGCTGCTGCGGTATTTAAGGCCTCTGCTGCATTATTTAAGGACTCTGCTGCATTATTAAGGACGTTGCTGCATTATTTAAGGACTTTATTGCATTATTTAAGGATTCTGCTGCATTATTTAAGGAATTTGCTGCATTATTTAAGAACTTTGCTGCAGTATTTAAGGACTCTGCTGCATTATTTAAGGACTTTATTGCATTATTTAAGGACCCTGCTGCAGAATTTAAGGAATCTGCTGCATTACTTAAGGACTTTGTTGCATTATTTAAGGACTCTGCTGCATTATTTAAGGACTTTGCTGCATTATTTAAGGACTTTGATGCATTATTTAAGGACGCCGCTGCAGAATTTAAGTAATCTGCTGCATTATTTAAGGACTCTGCTGCATTATTTAAGGACTTTGCTGCATTATTTAAGGACTCTGCTGTATTATTAAGCACGTTGCTGCATTAATTAAGGACTTTATTGCATTATTTAAGGAATTTGATGCATTATTTAAGGACTCTGCTGCATTATTTAAGGACTTTGCTGCATTATTTAAGGACTCTGCTTCATTATTTAAGGACTTTGTTGCATTATTTAAGGACTCTGCTGCGGTATTTAAGGACTCTGCTGTATTATTTAAGGACTTTGCTGAATTATTTAAGGACTCTGCTTCATTATTTAAGGACTTTGTTGCATTATTTAAGGACTCTGCTGCATTATTTAAGGACTTCGTTGCATTATTTAAGGACTCTGCTGCATTATTTAAAGACTTTGCTGCATTATTTAAGTACTCTGGTGCATTATTTAAGGACTCGGCTGCATTATTTAAAGACTTTGCTGCATTATTTAAGTACTCTGGTGCATTATTTAAGGACTCTGCTGCATTATTTAAGGACTTTGCTGCATTATTTAAGGACTCTGCTGCATTATTTAAGGACTCTGCTGCATTATTTAAGGACTTTGCTGCATTATTTAAGTATGCTGCTGCGGTATTTAAGGCCTCTGCTGCATTATTTAAGGACTCTGCTGCATTATTAAGGACGTTGCTGCATTATTTAAGGACTTTATTGCATTATTTAAGGATTCTGCTGCATTATTTAAGGAATTTGCTGCATTATTTAAGAACTTTGCTGCAGTATTTAAGGACTCTGCTGCATTATTTAAGGACTTTATTGCATTATTTAAGGACCCTGCTGCAGAATTTAAGGAATCTGCTGCATTACTTAAGGACTTTGTTGCATTATTTAAGGACTCTGCTGCATTATTTAAGGACTTTGCTGCATTATTTAAGGACTTTGATGCATTATTTAAGGACGCCGCTGCAGAATTTAAGTAATCTGCTGCATTATTTAAGGACTCTGCTGCATTATTTAAGGACTTTGCTGCATTATTTAAGGACTCTGCTGTATTATTAAGCACGTTGCTGCATTAATTAAGGACTTTATTGCATTATTTAAGGAATTTGATGCATTATTTAAGGACTCTGCTGCATTATTTAAGGACTTTGCTGCATTATTTAAGGACTCTGCTTCATTATTTAAGGACTTTGTTGCATTATTTAAGGACTCTGCTGCATTATTTAAGGACTTTGTTGCATTATTTAAGGACTCTGCTGCATTATTTAAAGACTTTGCTGCATTATTTAAGTACTCTGGTGCATTATTTAAGGACTCTGCTGCATTATTTAAAGACTTTGCTGCATTATTTAAGTACTCTGGTGCATTATTTAAGGACTTTGTTGCTTTATTTAAGGACTTTGCTGCATTATTTAAGGACTTTGTTGCATTATTTAAGGACTCTGCTGCATTATTTAAGGACTTTGCTGCATTATTTAAGTATGCTGCTGCAGTATTTAAGGCCTCTGCTGCATTATTTAAGGACTCTGCTGCATTTTTAAGGACGTTGCTGCATTATTTAAGGACTTTATTGCATTATTTAAGGATTCTGCTGCATTATTTAAGGAATTTGCTGCATTATTTAAGGACTCTGCTGCATTATTTAAGGACTTTGTTTCATTATTTAATGACTCTGCTGGGGTATTTAAGGACTCTGCTGCATTATTTAAGGACTTTGTTGCATTATTTAAGGACTCTGCTGCATTATTTAAGGACTTTGCTGCATTATTTAAGGACTTTGATGCATTATTTAAGGACGCTGCTGCAGAATTTAAGTAATCTGCTGCATTATTTAAGGACTCTGCTGCATTATTTAAGGACTTTGCTGCATTATTTAAGGACTCTGCTGCATTATTTAAGGACTTTGTTGCATTATTTAATGACTCTGCTGCGGTATTTAAGGACTCTGCTGTATTATTTAAGGACTTTGCTGCATTATTTAAGGACTCTGCTTCATTATTTAAGGACTTTGTTGCATTATTTAAGGACTCTGCTGCATTATTTAAGGATTTTGCTGCATTATTTAAGGACTCTACTGCATTATTAAGGACGTTGCTGCATTATTTAAGGACTTTATTGCATTATTTAAGGATTCTGCTGCATTATTTAAGGAATTAGCTGCATTATTTAAGTACTCTGCTGCATTATTTAAGGACTTTGCTGCATTATTTAAGTATGCTGCTGCAGTATTTAAGGCCTCTGCTGCATTATTTAAGGACTCTGCTGCATTATTAAGGACGTTGCTGCATTATTTAAGGACTTTATTGCATTATTTAAGGATTCTGCTGCATTATTTAAGGAATTTGCTGCATTATTTAAGGACTCTGCTGCATTATTTAAGGACTTTGTTGCATTATTTAATGACTCTGCTGGGGTATTTAAGGACTCTGCTGCATTATTTAAGGACTTTGTTGCATTATTTAAGGAATCTGCTGCATTATTTAAGGACTTTGCTGCATTATTTAAGGACTTTGATGCATTATTTAAGGACGCTGCTGCAGAATTTAAGTAATCTGCTGCATTATTTAAGGACTCTGCTGCATTATTTAAGGACTTTGCTGCATTATTTAAGGACTCTGCTGCATTATTTAAGGACTTTGTTGCATTATTTAATGACTCTGCTGCGGTATTTAAGGACTCTGCTGTATTATTTAAGGACTTTGCTGAATTATTTAAGGACTCTGCTTCATTATTTAAGGACTTTGTTGCATTATTTAAGGACTCTGCTGCATTATTTAAGGACTTCGTTGCATTATTTAAGGACTCTGCTGCATTATTTAAAGACTTTGCTGCATTATTTAAGTACTCTGGTGCATTATTTAAGGACTCGGCTGCATTATTTAAAGACTTTGCTGCATTATTTAAGTACTCTGGTGCATTATTTAAGGACTCTGCTGCATTATTTAAGGACTTTGCTGCATTATTTAAGGACTCTGCTGCATTATTTAAGGACTCTGCTGCATTATTTAAGGACTTTGCTGCATTATTTAAGTATGCTGCTGCGGTATTTAAGGCCTCTGCTGCATTATTTAAGGACTCTGCTGCATTATTAAGGACGTTGCTGCATTATTTAAGGACTTTATTGCATTATTTAAGGATTCTGCTGCATTATTTAAGGAATTTGCTGCATTATTTAAGAACTTTGCTGCAGTATTTAAGGACTCTGCTGCATTATTTAAGGACTTTATTGCATTATTTAAGGACCCTGCTGCAGAATTTAAGGAATCTGCTGCATTACTTAAGGACTTTGTTGCATTATTTAAGGACTCTGCTGCATTATTTAAGGACTTTGCTGCATTATTTAAGGACTTTGATGCATTATTTAAGGACGCCGCTGCAGAATTTAAGTAATCTGCTGCATTATTTAAGGACTCTGCTGCATTATTTAAGGACTTTGCTGCATTATTTAAGGACTCTGCTGTATTATTAAGCACGTTGCTGCATTAATTAAGGACTTTATTGCATTATTTAAGGAATTTGATGCATTATTTAAGGACTCTGCTGCATTATTTAAGGACTTTGCTGCATTATTTAAGGACTCTGCTTCATTATTTAAGGACTTTGTTGCATTATTTAAGGACTCTGCTGCGGTATTTAAGGACTCTGCTGTATTATTTAAGGACTTTGCTGAATTATTTAAGGACTCTGCTTCATTATTTAAGGACTTTGTTGCATTATTTAAGGACTCTGCTGCATTATTTAAGGACTTCGTTGCATTATTTAAGGACTCTGCTGCATTATTTAAAGACTTTGCTGCATTATTTAAGTACTCTGGTGCATTATTTAAGGACTCGGCTGCATTATTTAAAGACTTTGCTGCATTATTTAAGTACTCTGGTGCATTATTTAAGGACTCTGCTGCATTATTTAAGGACTTTGCTGCATTATTTAAGGACTCTGCTGCATTATTTAAGGACTCTGCTGCATTATTTAAGGACTTTGCTGCATTATTTAAGTATGCTGCTGCGGTATTTAAGGCCTCTGCTGCATTATTTAAGGACTCTGCTGCATTATTAAGGACGTTGCTGCATTATTTAAGGACTTTATTGCATTATTTAAGGATTCTGCTGCATTATTTAAGGAATTTGCTGCATTATTTAAGAACTTTGCTGCAGTATTTAAGGACTCTGCTGCATTATTTAAGGACTTTATTGCATTATTTAAGGACCCTGCTGCAGAATTTAAGGAATCTGCTGCATTACTTAAGGACTTTGTTGCATTATTTAAGGACTCTGCTGCATTATTTAAGGACTTTGCTGCATTATTTAAGGACTTTGATGCATTATTTAAGGACGCCGCTGCAGAATTTAAGTAATCTGCTGCATTATTTAAGGACTCTGCTGCATTATTTAAGGACTTTGCTGCATTATTTAAGGACTCTGCTGTATTATTAAGCACGTTGCTGCATTAATTAAGGACTTTATTGCATTATTTAAGGAATTTGATGCATTATTTAAGGACTCTGCTGCATTATTTAAGGACTTTGCTGCATTATTTAAGGACTCTGCTTCATTATTTAAGGACTTTGTTGCATTATTTAAGGACTCTGCTGCATTATTTAAGGACTTTGTTGCATTATTTAAGGACTCTGCTGCATTATTTAAAGACTTTGCTGCATTATTTAAGTACTCTGGTGCATTATTTAAGGACTCTGCTGCATTATTTAAAGACTTTGCTGCATTATTTAAGTACTCTGGTGCATTATTTAAGGACTTTGTTGCTTTATTTAAGGACTTTGCTGCATTATTTAAGGACTTTGTTGCATTATTTAAGGACTCTGCTGCATTATTTAAGGACTTTGCTGCATTATTTAAGTATGCTGCTGCAGTATTTAAGGCCTCTGCTGCATTATTTAAGGACTCTGCTGCATTTTTAAGGACGTTGCTGCATTATTTAAGGACTTTATTGCATTATTTAAGGATTCTGCTGCATTATTTAAGGAATTTGCTGCATTATTTAAGGACTCTGCTGCATTATTTAAGGACTTTGTTTCATTATTTAATGACTCTGCTGGGGTATTTAAGGACTCTGCTGCATTATTTAAGGACTTTGTTGCATTATTTAAGGACTCTGCTGCATTATTTAAGGACTTTGCTGCATTATTTAAGGACTTTGATGCATTATTTAAGGACGCTGCTGCAGAATTTAAGTAATCTGCTGCATTATTTAAGGACTCTGCTGCATTATTTAAGGACTTTGCTGCATTATTTAAGGACTCTGCTGCATTATTTAAGGACTTTGTTGCATTATTTAATGACTCTGCTGCGGTATTTAAGGACTCTGCTGTATTATTTAAGGACTTTGCTGCATTATTTAAGGACTCTGCTTCATTATTTAAGGACTTTGTTGCATTATTTAAGGACTCTGCTGCATTATTTAAGGATTTTGCTGCATTATTTAAGGACTCTACTGCATTATTAAGGACGTTGCTGCATTATTTAAGGACTTTATTGCATTATTTAAGGATTCTGCTGCATTATTTAAGGAATTAGCTGCATTATTTAAGTACTCTGCTGCATTATTTAAGGACTTTGCTGCATTATTTAAGTATGCTGCTGCAGTATTTAAGGCCTCTGCTGCATTATTTAAGGACTCTGCTGCATTATTAAGGACGTTGCTGCATTATTTAAGGACTTTATTGCATTATTTAAGGATTCTGCTGCATTATTTAAGGAATTTGCTGCATTATTTAAGGACTCTGCTGCATTATTTAAGGACTTTGTTGCATTATTTAATGACTCTGCTGGGGTATTTAAGGACTCTGCTGCATTATTTAAGGACTTTGTTGCATTATTTAAGGAATCTGCTGCATTATTTAAGGACTTTGCTGCATTATTTAAGGACTTTGATGCATTATTTAAGGACGCTGCTGCAGAATTTAAGTAATCTGCTGCATTATTTAAGGACTCTGCTGCATTATTTAAGGACTTTGCTGCATTATTTAAGGACTCTGCTGCATTATTTAAGGACTTTGTTGCATTATTTAATGACTCTGCTGCGGTATTTAAGGACTCTGCTGTATTATTTAAGGACTTTGCTGAATTATTTAAGGACTCTGCTTCATTATTTAAGGACTTTGTTGCATTATTTAAGGACTCTGCTGCATTATTTAAGGACTTCGTTGCATTATTTAAGGACTCTGCTGCATTATTTAAAGACTTTGCTGCATTATTTAAGTACTCTGGTGCATTATTTAAGGACTCGGCTGCATTATTTAAAGACTTTGCTGCATTATTTAAGTACTCTGGTGCATTATTTAAGGACTCTGCTGCATTATTTAAGGACTTTGCTGCATTATTTAAGGACTCTGCTGCATTATTTAAGGACTCTGCTGCATTATTTAAGGACTTTGCTGCATTATTTAAGTATGCTGCTGCGGTATTTAAGGCCTCTGCTGCATTATTTAAGGACTCTGCTGCATTATTAAGGACGTTGCTGCATTATTTAAGGACTTTATTGCATTATTTAAGGATTCTGCTGCATTATTTAAGGAATTTGCTGCATTATTTAAGGACTCTGCTGTATTATTTAAGGACTTTGTTGCATTATTTAATGACTCTGCTGGGGTATTTAAGGACTCTGCTGCATTATTTAAGGGCATTGCTGCATTATTTAAGGACTCTGCTGCAGTATTTAAGGACTCTGCTGCATTATTTAAGGACTTTGATGCATTATTTAAGGACGCTGCTGCAGAATTTAAGGAATCTGCTGCATTATTTAAGGACTTTGTTGCATTATTTAAGGACTATGCTGCATTATGTAAGGACTCTGCTGCATTATTTAAGGACTTTGCTGCATTATTTAATTACTCTGCTGCATTATTTAAGGACTTTGATGCATTATTTAAGGACGCTGCTGCAGAATTTAAGTAATCTGCTGCATTATTTAAGGACTCTGCTGCATTATTTAAGGACTTTGCTGCATTATTTAAGGACTCTGCTGCATTATTTAAGGACTTTGTTGCATTATTTAATGACTCTGCTGCGGTATTTAAGGACTCTGCTGTATTATTTAAGGACTTTGCTGAATTATTTAAGGACTCTGCTTCATTATTTAAGGACTTTGTTGCATTATTTAAGGACTCTGCTGCATTATTTAAGGACTTCGTTGCATTATTTAAGGACTTTGCGGCAGTAATTAAGGAATCTGCTGCGTTATTTAAGGACTTTGTTGCATTATTTAAGGACTGTGCTGCATTGCTTAAGGACTCTGCTGCATTATTTAAGGACGTTGCTGCATTATTTAAGGACTTTGTTGCATTATTTAAGGACTCTGCTGCATTATTTAAGGACTTTGTTGCATTATTTAAGGACTCTGTTGCATTATTTAAGGACTTTGCTGCATTATTTAAGTACTCTGGTGCATTATTTAAGGACTTTGTTGCATTATTTAAGGACTCTGCTGCATTATTTAAGGACTTTGTTGCATTATTTAAGGACTCTGCTGCATTATTTAAGGACTTTGCTGCATTATTTAAGTATGCTGCTGCGGTATTTAAGGCCTCTGCTGCATTATTTAAGGACTTTGCTGCATTATTTAAGGACTCTTCTGCATTATTAAGGACGGTGCTGCATTATTTAAGTACTTTATTGCATTATTTAAGGATTCTGCTGCATTATTTAAGGAATTTGCTGCATTATTTAAGGACTCTGCTGCATTATTTAAGGACTTTGTTGCATCATTTAATGACTCTGCTGCAGTATTTAAGGACTCTGTTGCATTATTTAAGGACTTTGATGCATTATTTAAGGAGGCTGCTGCAGAATTTAAGGAATCTGCTGCATTATTTAAGGACTTTGTTGCATTATTTAAGGACTCTGCTGCATTATTTAAGGACGCTGCTGCAGTATTTAAGACCTCTTCTGCATTATTTAAGGATTTTGCTGCATTATTTAAGGACTCTACTGCATTATTAAGGACGTTGCTGCATTATTTAAGGACTTTATTGCATTATTTAAGGATTCTGCTGCATTATTTAAGGAATTAGCTGCATTATTTAAGTACTCTGCTGCATTATTTAAGTATGCTGCTGCAGTATTTAAGGCCTCTGCTGCATTATTTAAGGACTCTGCTGCATTATTAAGGACGTTGCTGCATTATTTAAGGACTTTATTGCATTATTTAAGGATTCTGCTGCATTATTTAAGGAATTTGCTGCATTATTTAAGGACTCTGCTGGGGTATTTAAGGACTCTGCTGCATTATTTAAGGACTTTGTTGCATTATTTAAGGACTCTGCTGCATTATTTAAGGACTTTGCTGCATTATTTAAGGACTTTGATGCATTATTTAAGGACGCTGCTGCAGAATTTAAGTAATCTGCTGCATTATTTAAGGACTCTGCTGCATTATTTAAGGACTTTGCTGCATTATTTAAGGACTCTGCTGCATTATTTAAGGACTTTGTTGCATTATTTAATGACTCTGCTGCGGTATTTAAGGACTCTGCTGTATTATTTAAGGACTTTGCTGCATTATTTAAGGACTCTGCTTCATTATTTAAGGACTTTGTTGCATTATTTAAGGACTCTGCTGCATTATTTAAGGACTTTGTTGCATTATTTAAGGACTCTGCTGCATTATTTAAAGACTTTGCTGCATTATTTAAGTACTCTGGTGCATTATTTAAGGACTCGGCTGCATTATTTAAAGACTTTGCTGCATTATTTAAGTACTCTGGTGCATTATTTAAGGACTCTGCTGCATTATTTAAGGACTTTGCTGCATTATTTAAGGACTCTGCTGCATTATTTAAGGACTCTGCTGCATTATTTAAGGACTTTGCTGCATTATTTAAGTATGCTGCTGCGGTATTTAAGGCCTCTGCTGCATTATTTAAGGACTCTGCTGCATTATTAAGGACGTTGCTGCATTATTTAAGGACTTTATTGCATTATTTAAGGATTCTGCTGCATTATTTAAGGAATTTGCTGCATTATTTAAGGACTCTGCTGTATTATTTAAGGACTTTGTTGCATTATTTAATGACTCTGCTGGGGTATTTAAGGACTCTGCTGCATTATTTAAGGGCTTTGCTGCATTATTTAAGGACTCTGCTGCAGTATTTAAGGACTCTGCTGCATTATTTAAGGACTTTGATGCATTATTTAAGGACGCTGCTGCAGAATTTAAGGAATCTGCTGCATTATTTAAGGACTTTGTTGCATTATTTAAGGACTATGCTGCATTATGTAAGGACTCTGCTGCATTATTTAAGGACTTTGCTGCATTATTTAATTACTCTGCTGCATTATTTAAGGACTTTGATGCATTATTTAAGGACGCTGCTGCAGAATTTAAGTAATCTGCTGCATTATTTAAGGACTCTGCTGCATTATTTAAGGACTTTGCTGCATTATTTAAGGACTCTGCTGCATTATTTAAGGACTTTGTTGCATTATTTAATGACTCTGCTGCGGTATTTAAGGACTCTGCTGTATTATTTAAGGACTTTGCTGAATTATTTAAGGACTCTGCTTCATTATTTAAGGACTTTGTTGCATTATTTAAGGACTCTGCTGCATTATTTAAGGACTTCGTTGCATTATTTAAGGACTCTGCTGCATTATTTAAAGACTTTGCTGCATTATTTAAGTACTCTGGTGCATTATTTAAGGACTCGGCTGCATTATTTAAAGACTTTGCTGCATTATTTAAGTACTCTGGTGCATTATTTAAGGACTCTGCTGCATTATTTAAGGACTTTGCTGCATTATTTAAGGACTCTGCTGCATTATTTAAGGACTCTGCTGCATTATTTAAGGACTTTGCTGCATTATTTAAGTATGCTGCTGCGGTATTTAAGGCCTCTGCTGCATTATTTAAGGACTCTGCTGCATTATTAAGGACGTTGCTGCATTATTTAAGGACTTTATTGCATTATTTAAGGATTCTGCTGCATTATTTAAGGAATTTGCTGCATTATTTAAGAACTTTGCTGCAGTATTTAAGGACTCTGCTGCATTATTTAAGGACTTTATTGCATTATTTAAGGACCCTGCTGCAGAATTTAAGGAATCTGCTGCATTACTTAAGGACTTTGTTGCATTATTTAAGGACTCTGCTGCATTATTTAAGGACTTTGCTGCATTATTTAAGGACTTTGATGCATTATTTAAGGACGCCGCTGCAGAATTTAAGTAATCTGCTGCATTATTTAAGGACTCTGCTGCATTATTTAAGGACTTTGCTGCATTATTTAAGGACTCTGCTGTATTATTAAGCACGTTGCTGCATTAATTAAGGACTTTATTGCATTATTTAAGGAATTTGATGCATTATTTAAGGACTCTGCTGCATTATTTAAGGACTTTGCTGCATTATTTAAGGACTCTGCTTCATTATTTAAGGACTTTGTTGCATTATTTAAGGACTCTGCTGCGGTATTTAAGGACTCTGCTGTATTATTTAAGGACTTTGCTGAATTATTTAAGGACTCTGCTTCATTATTTAAGGACTTTGTTGCATTATTTAAGGACTCTGCTGCATTATTTAAGGACTTCGTTGCATTATTTAAGGACTCTGCTGCATTATTTAAAGACTTTGCTGCATTATTTAAGTACTCTGGTGCATTATTTAAGGACTCGGCTGCATTATTTAAAGACTTTGCTGCATTATTTAAGTACTCTGGTGCATTATTTAAGGACTCTGCTGCATTATTTAAGGACTTTGCTGCATTATTTAAGGACTCTGCTGCATTATTTAAGGACTCTGCTGCATTATTTAAGGACTTTGCTGCATTATTTAAGTATGCTGCTGCGGTATTTAAGGCCTCTGCTGCATTATTTAAGGACTCTGCTGCATTATTAAGGACGTTGCTGCATTATTTAAGGACTTTATTGCATTATTTAAGGATTCTGCTGCATTATTTAAGGAATTTGCTGCATTATTTAAGAACTTTGCTGCAGTATTTAAGGACTCTGCTGCATTATTTAAGGACTTTATTGCATTATTTAAGGACCCTGCTGCAGAATTTAAGGAATCTGCTGCATTACTTAAGGACTTTGTTGCATTATTTAAGGACTCTGCTGCATTATTTAAGGACTTTGCTGCATTATTTAAGGACTTTGATGCATTATTTAAGGACGCCGCTGCAGAATTTAAGTAATCTGCTGCATTATTTAAGGACTCTGCTGCATTATTTAAGGACTTTGCTGCATTATTTAAGGACTCTGCTGTATTATTAAGCACGTTGCTGCATTAATTAAGGACTTTATTGCATTATTTAAGGAATTTGATGCATTATTTAAGGACTCTGCTGCATTATTTAAGGACTTTGCTGCATTATTTAAGGACTCTGCTTCATTATTTAAGGACTTTGTTGCATTATTTAAGGACTCTGCTGCATTATTTAAGGACTTTGTTGCATTATTTAAGGACTCTGCTGCATTATTTAAAGACTTTGCTGCATTATTTAAGTACTCTGGTGCATTATTTAAGGACTCTGCTGCATTATTTAAAGACTTTGCTGCATTATTTAAGTACTCTGGTGCATTATTTAAGGACTTTGTTGCTTTATTTAAGGACTTTGCTGCATTATTTAAGGACTTTGTTGCATTATTTAAGGACTCTGCTGCATTATTTAAGGACTTTGCTGCATTATTTAAGTATGCTGCTGCAGTATTTAAGGCCTCTGCTGCATTATTTAAGGACTCTGCTGCATTTTTAAGGACGTTGCTGCATTATTTAAGGACTTTATTGCATTATTTAAGGATTCTGCTGCATTATTTAAGGAATTTGCTGCATTATTTAAGGACTCTGCTGCATTATTTAAGGACTTTGTTTCATTATTTAATGACTCTGCTGGGGTATTTAAGGACTCTGCTGCATTATTTAAGGACTTTGTTGCATTATTTAAGGACTCTGCTGCATTATTTAAGGACTTTGCTGCATTATTTAAGGACGCTGCTGCAGAATTTAAGTAATCTGCTGCATTATTTAAGGACTCTGCTGCATTATTTAAGGACTTTGCTGCATTATTTAAGGACTCTGCTGCATTATTTAAGGACTTTGTTGCATTATTTAATGACTCTGCTGCGGTATTTAAGGACTCTGCTGTATTATTTAAGGACTTTGCTGCATTATTTAAGGACTCTGCTTCATTATTTAAGGACTTTGTTGCATTATTTAAGGACTCTGCTGCATTATTTAAGGATTTTGCTGCATTATTTAAGGACTCTACTGCATTATTAAGGACGTTGCTGCATTATTTAAGGACTTTATTGCATTATTTAAGGATTCTGCTGCATTATTTAAGGAATTAGCTGCATTATTTAAGTACTCTGCTGCATTATTTAAGGACTTTGCTGCATTATTTAAGTATGCTGCTGCAGTATTTAAGGCCTCTGCTGCATTATTTAAGGACTCTGCTGCATTATTAAGGACGTTGCTGCATTATTTAAGGACTTTATTGCATTATTTAAGGATTCTGCTGCATTATTTAAGGAATTTGCTGCATTATTTAAGGACTCTGCTGCATTATTTAAGGACTTTGTTGCATTATTTAATGACTCTGCTGGGGTATTTAAGGACTCTGCTGCATTATTTAAGGACTTTGTTGCATTATTTAAGGAATCTGCTGCATTATTTAAGGACTTTGCTGCATTATTTAAGGACTTTGATGCATTATTTAAGGACACTGCTGCAGAATTTAAGTAATCTGCTGCATTATTTAAGGACTCTGCTGCATTATTTAAGGACTTTGCTGCATTATTTAAGGACTCTGCTGCATTATTTAAGGACTTTGTTGCATTATTTAATGACTCTGCTGCGGTATTTAAGGACTCTGCTGTATTATTTAAGGACTTTGCTGAATTATTTAAGGACTCTGCTTCATTATTTAAGGACTTTGTTGCATTATTTAAGGACTCTGCTGCATTATTTAAGGACTTCGTTGCATTATTTAAGGACTCTGCTGCATTATTTAAAGACTTTGCTGCATTATTTAAGTACTCTGGTGCATTATTTAAGGACTCGGCTGCATTATTTAAAGACTTTGCTGCATTATTTAAGTACTCTGGTGCATTATTTAAGGACTCTGCTGCATTATTTAAGGACTTTGCTGCATTATTTAAGGACTCTGCTGCATTATTTAAGGACTCTGCTGCATTATTTAAGGACTTTGCTGCATTATTTAAGTATGCTGCTGCGGTATTTAAGGCCTCTGCTGCATTATTTAAGGACTCTGCTGCATTATTAAGGACGTTGCTGCATTATTTAAGGACTTTATTGCATTATTTAAGGATTCTGCTGCATTATTTAAGGAATTTGCTGCATTATTTAAGGACTCTGCTGTATTATTTAAGGACTTTGTTGCATTATTTAATGACTCTGCTGGGGTATTTAAGGACTCTGCTGCATTATTTAAGGGCTTTGCTGCATTATTTAAGGACTCTGCTGCAGTATTTAAGGACTCTGCTGCATTATTTAAGGACTTTGATGCATTATTTAAGGACGCTGCTGCAGAATTTAAGGAATCTGCTGCATTATTTAAGGACTTTGTTGCATTATTTAAGGACTATGCTGCATTATGTAAGGACTCTGCTGCATTATTTAAGGACTTTGCTGCATTATTTAATTACTCTGCTGCATTATTTAAGGACTTTGATGCATTATTTAAGGACGCTGCTGCAGAATTTAAGTAATCTGCTGCATTATTTAAGGACTCTGCTGCATTATTTAAGGACTTTGCTGCATTATTTAAGGACTCTGCTGCATTATTTAAGGACTTTGTTGCATTATTTAATGACTCTGCTGCGGTATTTAAGGACTCTGCTGTATTATTTAAGGACTTTGCTGAATTATTTAAGGACTCTGCTTCATTATTTAAGGACTTTGTTGCATTATTTAAGGACTCTGCTGCATTATTTAAGGACTTCGTTGCATTATTTAAGGACTCTGCTGCATTATTTAAAGACTTTGCTGCATTATTTAAGTACTCTGGTGCATTATTTAAGGACTCGGCTGCATTATTTAAAGACTTTGCTGCATTATTTAAGTACTCTGGTGCATTATTTAAGGACTCTGCTGCATTATTTAAGGACTTTGCTGCATTATTTAAGGACTCTGCTGCATTATTTAAGGACTCTGCTGCATTATTTAAGGACTTTGCTGCATTATTTAAGTATGCTGCTGCGGTATTTAAGGCCTCTGCTGCATTATTTAAGGACTCTGCTGCATTATTAAGGACGTTGCTGCATTATTTAAGGACTTTATTGCATTATTTAAGGATTCTGCTGCATTATTTAAGGAATTTGCTGCATTATTTAAGAACTTTGCTGCAGTATTTAAGGACTCTGCTGCATTATTTAAGGACTTTATTGCATTATTTAAGGACCCTGCTGCAGAATTTAAGGAATCTGCTGCATTACTTAAGGACTTTGTTGCATTATTTAAGGACTCTGCTGCATTATTTAAGGACTTTGCTGCATTATTTAAGGACTTTGATGCATTATTTAAGGACGCCGCTGCAGAATTTAAGTAATCTGCTGCATTATTTAAGGACTCTGCTGCATTATTTAAGGACTTTGCTGCATTATTTAAGGACTCTGCTGTATTATTAAGCACGTTGCTGCATTAATTAAGGACTTTATTGCATTATTTAAGGAATTTGATGCATTATTTAAGGACTCTGCTGCATTATTTAAGGACTTTGCTGCATTATTTAAGGACTCTGCTTCATTATTTAAGGACTTTGTTGCATTATTTAAGGACTCTGCTGCGGTATTTAAGGACTCTGCTGTATTATTTAAGGACTTTGCTGAATTATTTAAGGACTCTGCTTCATTATTTAAGGACTTTGTTGCATTATTTAAGGACTCTGCTGCATTATTTAAGGACTTCGTTGCATTATTTAAGGACTCTGCTGCATTATTTAAAGACTTTGCTGCATTATTTAAGTACTCTGGTGCATTATTTAAGGACTCGGCTGCATTATTTAAAGACTTTGCTGCATTATTTAAGTACTCTGGTGCATTATTTAAGGACTCTGCTGCATTATTTAAGGACTTTGCTGCATTATTTAAGGACTCTGCTGCATTATTTAAGGACTCTGCTGCATTATTTAAGGACTTTGCTGCATTATTTAAGTATGCTGCTGCGGTATTTAAGGCCTCTGCTGCATTATTTAAGGACTCTGCTGCATTATTAAGGACGTTGCTGCATTATTTAAGGACTTTATTGCATTATTTAAGGATTCTGCTGCATTATTTAAGGAATTTGCTGCATTATTTAAGAACTTTGCTGCAGTATTTAAGGACTCTGCTGCATTATTTAAGGACTTTATTGCATTATTTAAGGACCCTGCTGCAGAATTTAAGGAATCTGCTGCATTACTTAAGGACTTTGTTGCATTATTTAAGGACTCTGCTGCATTATTTAAGGACTTTGCTGCATTATTTAAGGACTTTGATGCATTATTTAAGGACGCCGCTGCAGAATTTAAGTAATCTGCTGCATTATTTAAGGACTCTGCTGCATTATTTAAGGACTTTGCTGCATTATTTAAGGACTCTGCTGTATTATTAAGCACGTTGCTGCATTAATTAAGGACTTTATTGCATTATTTAAGGAATTTGATGCATTATTTAAGGACTCTGCTGCATTATTTAAGGACTTTGCTGCATTATTTAAGGACTCTGCTTCATTATTTAAGGACTTTGTTGCATTATTTAAGGACTCTGCTGCATTATTTAAGGACTTTGTTGCATTATTTAAGGACTCTGCTGCATTATTTAAAGACTTTGCTGCATTATTTAAGTACTCTGGTGCATTATTTAAGGACTCTGCTGCATTATTTAAAGACTTTGCTGCATTATTTAAGTACTCTGGTGCATTATTTAAGGACTTTGTTGCTTTATTTAAGGACTTTGCTGCATTATTTAAGGACTTTGTTGCATTATTTAAGGACTCTGCTGCATTATTTAAGGACTTTGCTGCATTATTTAAGTATGCTGCTGCAGTATTTAAGGCCTCTGCTGCATTATTTAAGGACTCTGCTGCATTTTTAAGGACGTTGCTGCATTATTTAAGGACTTTATTGCATTATTTAAGGATTCTGCTGCATTATTTAAGGAATTTGCTGCATTATTTAAGGACTCTGCTGCATTATTTAAGGACTTTGTTTCATTATTTAATGACTCTGCTGGGGTATTTAAGGACTCTGCTGCATTATTTAAGGACTTTGTTGCATTATTTAAGGACTCTGCTGCATTATTTAAGGACTTTGCTGCATTATTTAAGGACTTTGATGCATTATTTAAGGACGCTGCTGCAGAATTTAAGTAATCTGCTGCATTATTTAAGGACTCTGCTGCATTATTTAAGGACTTTGCTGCATTATTTAAGGACTCTGCTGCATTATTTAAGGACTTTGTTGCATTATTTAATGACTCTGCTGCGGTATTTAAGGACTCTGCTGTATTATTTAAGGACTTTGCTGCATTATTTAAGGACTCTGCTTCATTATTTAAGGACTTTGTTGCATTATTTAAGGACTCTGCTGCATTATTTAAGGATTTTGCTGCATTATTTAAGGACTCTACTGCATTATTAAGGACGTTGCTGCATTATTTAAGGACTTTATTGCATTATTTAAGGATTCTGCTGCATTATTTAAGGAATTAGCTGCATTATTTAAGTACTCTGCTGCATTATTTAAGGACTTTGCTGCATTATTTAAGTATGCTGCTGCAGTATTTAAGGCCTCTGCTGCATTATTTAAGGACTCTGCTGCATTATTAAGGACGTTGCTGCATTATTTAAGGACTTTATTGCATTATTTAAGGATTCTGCTGCATTATTTAAGGAATTTGCTGCATTATTTAAGGACTCTGCTGCATTATTTAAGGACTTTGTTGCATTATTTAATGACTCTGCTGGGGTATTTAAGGACTCTGCTGCATTATTTAAGGACTTTGTTGCATTATTTAAGGAATCTGCTGCATTATTTAAGGACTTTGCTGCATTATTTAAGGACTTTGATGCATTATTTAAGGACGCTGCTGCAGAATTTAAGTAATCTGCTGCATTATTTAAGGACTCTGCTGCATTATTTAAGGACTTTGCTGCATTATTTAAGGACTCTGCTGCATTATTTAAGGACTTTGTTGCATTATTTAATGACTCTGCTGCGGTATTTAAGGACTCTGCTGTATTATTTAAGGACTTTGCTGAATTATTTAAGGACTCTGCTTCATTATTTAAGGACTTTGTTGCATTATTTAAGGACTCTGCTGCATTATTTAAGGACTTCGTTGCATTATTTAAGGACTCTGCTGCATTATTTAAAGACTTTGCTGCATTATTTAAGTACTCTGGTGCATTATTTAAGGACTCGGCTGCATTATTTAAAGACTTTGCTGCATTATTTAAGTACTCTGGTGCATTATTTAAGGACTCTGCTGCATTATTTAAGGACTTTGCTGCATTATTTAAGGACTCTGCTGCATTATTTAAGGACTCTGCTGCATTATTTAAGGACTTTGCTGCATTATTTAAGTATGCTGCTGCGGTATTTAAGGCCTCTGCTGCATTATTTAAGGACTCTGCTGCATTATTAAGGACGTTGCTGCATTATTTAAGGACTTTATTGCATTATTTAAGGATTCTGCTGCATTATTTAAGGAATTTGCTGCATTATTTAAGGACTCTGCTGTATTATTTAAGGACTTTGTTGCATTATTTAATGACTCTGCTGGGGTATTTAAGGACTCTGCTGCATTATTTAAGGGCTTTGCTGCATTATTTAAGGACTCTGCTGCAGTATTTAAGGACTCTGCTGCATTATTTAAGGACTTTGATGCATTATTTAAGGACGCTGCTGCAGAATTTAAGGAATCTGCTGCATTATTTAAGGACTTTGTTGCATTATTTAAGGACTATGCTGCATTATGTAAGGACTCTGCTGCATTATTTAAGGACTTTGCTGCATTATTTAATTACTCTGCTGCATTATTTAAGGACTTTGATGCATTATTTAAGGACGCTGCTGCAGAATTTAAGTAATCTGCTGCATTATTTAAGGACTCTGCTGCATTATTTAAGGACTTTGCTGCATTATTTAAGGACTCTGCTGCATTATTTAAGGACTTTGTTGCATTATTTAATGACTCTGCTGCGGTATTTAAGGACTCTGCTGTATTATTTAAGGACTTTGCTGAATTATTTAAGGACTCTGCTTCATTATTTAAGGACTTTGTTGCATTATTTAAGGACTCTGCTGCATTATTTAAGGACTTCGTTGCATTATTTAAGGACTCTGCTGCATTATTTAAAGACTTTGCTGCATTATTTAAGTACTCTGGTGCATTATTTAAGGACTCGGCTGCATTATTTAAAGACTTTGCTGCATTATTTAAGTACTCTGGTGCATTATTTAAGGACTCTGCTGCATTATTTAAGGACTTTGCTGCATTATTTAAGGACTCTGCTGCATTATTTAAGGACTCTGCTGCATTATTAAGGACGTTGCTGCATTATTTAAGGACTTTATTGCATTATTTAAGGATTCTGCTGCATTATTTAAGGAATTTGCTGCATTATTTAAGAACTTTGCTGCAGTATTTAAGGACTCTGCTGCATTATTTAAGGACTTTATTGCATTATTTAAGGACCCTGCTGCAGAATTTAAGGAATCTGCTGCATTACTTAAGGACTTTGTTGCATTATTTAAGGACTCTGCTGCATTATTTAAGGACTTTGCTGCATTATTTAAGGACTTTGATGCATTATTTAAGGACGCCGCTGCAGAATTTAAGTAATCTGCTGCATTATTTAAGGACTCTGCTGCATTATTTAAGGACTTTGCTGCATTATTTAAGGACTCTGCTGTATTATTAAGCACGTTGCTGCATTAATTAAGGACTTTATTGCATTATTTAAGGAATTTGATGCATTATTTAAGGACTCTGCTGCATTATTTAAGGACTTTGCTGCATTATTTAAGGACTCTGCTTCATTATTTAAGGACTTTGTTGCATTATTTAAGGACTCTGCTGCGGTATTTAAGGACTCTGCTGTATTATTTAAGGACTTTGCTGAATTATTTAAGGACTCTGCTTCATTATTTAAGGACTTTGTTGCATTATTTAAGGACTCTGCTGCATTATTTAAGGACTTCGTTGCATTATTTAAGGACTCTGCTGCATTATTTAAAGACTTTGCTGCATTATTTAAGTACTCTGGTGCATTATTTAAGGACTCGGCTGCATTATTTAAAGACTTTGCTGCATTATTTAAGTACTCTGGTGCATTATTTAAGGACTCTGCTGCATTATTTAAGGACTTTGCTGCATTATTTAAGGACTCTGCTGCATTATTTAAGGACTCTGCTGCATTATTTAAGGACTTTGCTGCATTATTTAAGTATGCTGCTGCGGTATTTAAGGCCTCTGCTGCATTATTTAAGGACTCTGCTGCATTATTAAGGACGTTGCTGCATTATTTAAGGACTTTATTGCATTATTTAAGGATTCTGCTGCATTATTTAAGGAATTTGCTGCATTATTTAAGAACTTTGCTGCAGTATTTAAGGACTCTGCTGCATTATTTAAGGACTTTATTGCATTATTTAAGGACCCTGCTGCAGAATTTAAGGAATCTGCTGCATTACTTAAGGACTTTGTTGCATTATTTAAGGACTCTGCTGCATTATTTAAGGACTTTGCTGCATTATTTAAGGACTTTGATGCATTATTTAAGGACGCCGCTGCAGAATTTAAGTAATCTGCTGCATTATTTAAGGACTCTGCTGCATTATTTAAGGACTTTGCTGCATTATTTAAGGACTCTGCTGTATTATTAAGCACGTTGCTGCATTAATTAAGGACTTTATTGCATTATTTAAGGAATTTGATGCATTATTTAAGGACTCTGCTGCATTATTTAAGGACTTTGCTGCATTATTTAAGGACTCTGCTTCATTATTTAAGGACTTTGTTGCATTATTTAAGGACTCTGCTGCATTATTTAAGGACTTTGTTGCATTATTTAAGGACTCTGCTGCATTATTTAAAGACTTTGCTGCATTATTTAAGTACTCTGGTGCATTATTTAAGGACTCTGCTGCATTATTTAAAGACTTTGCTGCATTATTTAAGTACTCTGGTGCATTATTTAAGGACTTTGTTGCTTTATTTAAGGACTTTGCTGCATTATTTAAGGACTTTGTTGCATTATTTAAGGACTCTGCTGCATTATTTAAGGACTTTGCTGCATTATTTAAGTATGCTGCTGCAGTATTTAAGGCCTCTGCTGCATTATTTAAGGACTCTGCTGCATTTTTAAGGACGTTGCTGCATTATTTAAGGACTTTATTGCATTATTTAAGGATTCTGCTGCATTATTTAAGGAATTTGCTGCATTATTTAAGGACTCTGCTGCATTATTTAAGGACTTTGTTTCATTATTTAATGACTCTGCTGGGGTATTTAAGGACTCTGCTGCATTATTTAAGGACTTTGTTGCATTATTTAAGGACTCTGCTGCATTATTTAAGGACTTTGCTGCATTATTTAAGGACTTTGATGCATTATTTAAGGACGCTGCTGCAGAATTTAAGTAATCTGCTGCATTATTTAAGGACTCTGCTGCATTATTTAAGGACTTTGCTGCATTATTTAAGGACTCTGCTGCATTATTTAAGGACTTTGTTGCATTATTTAATGACTCTGCTGCGGTATTTAAGGACTCTGCTGTATTATTTAAGGACTTTGCTGCATTATTTAAGGACTCTGCTTCATTATTTAAGGACTTTGTTGCATTATTTAAGGACTCTGCTGCATTATTTAAGGATTTTGCTGCATTATTTAAGGACTCTACTGCATTATTAAGGACGTTGCTGCATTATTTAAGGACTTTATTGCATTATTTAAGGATTCTGCTGCATTATTTAAGGAATTAGCTGCATTATTTAAGTACTCTGCTGCATTATTTAAGGACTTTGCTGCATTATTTAAGTATGCTGCTGCAGTATTTAAGGCCTCTGCTGCATTATTTAAGGACTCTGCTGCATTATTAAGGACGTTGCTGCATTATTTAAGGACTTTATTGCATTATTTAAGGATTCTGCTGCATTATTTAAGGAATTTGCTGCATTATTTAAGGACTCTGCTGCATTATTTAAGGACTTTGTTGCATTATTTAATGACTCTGCTGGGGTATTTAAGGACTCTGCTGCATTATTTAAGGACTTTGTTGCATTATTTAAGGAATCTGCTGCATTATTTAAGGACTTTGCTGCATTATTTAAGGACTTTGATGCATTATTTAAGGACGCTGCTGCAGAATTTAAGTAATCTGCTGCATTATTTAAGGACTCTGCTGCATTATTTAAGGACTTTGCTGCATTATTTAAGGACTCTGCTGCATTATTTAAGGACTTTGTTGCATTATTTAATGACTCTGCTGCGGTATTTAAGGACTCT
The DNA here is from genome assembly GCF_046119375.1 of Phyllobates terribilis. Classification (NCBI taxonomy): domain Eukaryota; kingdom Metazoa; phylum Chordata; class Amphibia; order Anura; family Dendrobatidae; genus Phyllobates; species Phyllobates terribilis. The sequence goes on from NW_027363268.1 coordinate 72,487, forward strand.
GCTGTATTATTTAAGGACTTTGCTGAATTATTTAAGGACTCTGCTTCATTATTTAAGGACTTTGTTGCATTATTTAAGGACTCTGCTGCATTATTTAAGGACTTCGTTGCATTATTTAAGGACTCTGCTGCATTATTTAAAGACTTTGCTGCATTATTTAAGTACTCTGGTGCATTATTTAAGGACTCGGCTGCATTATTTAAAGACTTTGCTGCATTATTTAAGTACTCTGGTGCATTATTTAAGGACTCTGCTGCATTATTTAAGGACTTTGCTGCATTATTTAAGGACTCTGCTGCATTATTTAAGGACTCTGCTGCATTATTTAAGGACTTTGCTGCATTATTTAAGTATGCTGCTGCGGTATTTAAGGCCTCTGCTGCATTATTTAAGGACTCTGCTGCATTATTAAGGACGTTGCTGCATTATTTAAGGACTTTATTGCATTATTTAAGGATTCTGCTGCATTATTTAAGGAATTTGCTGCATTATTTAAGGACTCTGCTGTATTATTTAAGGACTTTGTTGCATTATTTAATGACTCTGCTGGGGTATTTAAGGACTCTGCTGCATTATTTAAGGGCTTTGCTGCATTATTTAAGGACTCTGCTGCAGTATTTAAGGACTCTGCTGCATTATTTAAGGACTTTGATGCATTATTTAAGGACGCTGCTGCAGAATTTAAGGAATCTGCTGCATTATTTAAGGACTTTGTTGCATTATTTAAGGACTATGCTGCATTATGTAAGGACTCTGCTGCATTATTTAAGGACTTTGCTGCATTATTTAATTACTCTGCTGCATTATTTAAGGACTTTGATGCATTATTTAAGGACGCTGCTGCAGAATTTAAGTAATCTGCTGCATTATTTAAGGACTCTGCTGCATTATTTAAGGACTTTGCTGCATTATTTAAGGACTCTGCTGCATTATTTAAGGACTTTGTTGCATTATTTAATGACTCTGCTGCGGTATTTAAGGACTCTGCTGTATTATTTAAGGACTTTGCTGAATTATTTAAGGACTCTGCTTCATTATTTAAGGACTTTGTTGCATTATTTAAGGACTCTGCTGCATTATTTAAGGACTTCGTTGCATTATTTAAGGACTCTGCTGCATTATTTAAAGACTTTGCTGCATTATTTAAGTACTCTGGTGCATTATTTAAGGACTCGGCTGCATTATTTAAAGACTTTGCTGCATTATTTAAGTACTCTGGTGCATTATTTAAGGACTCTGCTGCATTATTTAAGGACTTTGCTGCATTATTTAAGGACTCTGCTGCATTATTTAAGGACTCTGCTGCATTATTAAGGACGTTGCTGCATTATTTAAGGACTTTATTGCATTATTTAAGGATTCTGCTGCATTATTTAAGGAATTTGCTGCATTATTTAAGAACTTTGCTGCAGTATTTAAGGACTCTGCTGCATTATTTAAGGACTTTATTGCATTATTTAAGGACCCTGCTGCAGAATTTAAGGAATCTGCTGCATTACTTAAGGACTTTGTTGCATTATTTAAGGACTCTGCTGCATTATTTAAGGACTTTGCTGCATTATTTAAGGACTTTGATGCATTATTTAAGGACGCCGCTGCAGAATTTAAGTAATCTGCTGCATTATTTAAGGACTCTGCTGCATTATTTAAGGACTTTGCTGCATTATTTAAGGACTCTGCTGTATTATTAAGCACGTTGCTGCATTAATTAAGGACTTTATTGCATTATTTAAGGAATTTGATGCATTATTTAAGGACTCTGCTGCATTATTTAAGGACTTTGCTGCATTATTTAAGGACTCTGCTTCATTATTTAAGGACTTTGTTGCATTATTTAAGGACTCTGCTGCGGTATTTAAGGACTCTGCTGTATTATTTAAGGACTTTGCTGAATTATTTAAGGACTCTGCTTCATTATTTAAGGACTTTGTTGCATTATTTAAGGACTCTGCTGCATTATTTAAGGACTTCGTTGCATTATTTAAGGACTCTGCTGCATTATTTAAAGACTTTGCTGCATTATTTAAGTACTCTGGTGCATTATTTAAGGACTCGGCTGCATTATTTAAAGACTTTGCTGCATTATTTAAGTACTCTGGTGCATTATTTAAGGACTCTGCTGCATTATTTAAGGACTTTGCTGCATTATTTAAGGACTCTGCTGCATTATTTAAGGACTCTGCTGCATTATTTAAGGACTTTGCTGCATTATTTAAGTATGCTGCTGCGGTATTTAAGGCCTCTGCTGCATTATTTAAGGACTCTGCTGCATTATTAAGGACGTTGCTGCATTATTTAAGGACTTTATTGCATTATTTAAGGATTCTGCTGCATTATTTAAGGAATTTGCTGCATTATTTAAGAACTTTGCTGCAGTATTTAAGGACTCTGCTGCATTATTTAAGGACTTTATTGCATTATTTAAGGACCCTGCTGCAGAATTTAAGGAATCTGCTGCATTACTTAAGGACTTTGTTGCATTATTTAAGGACTCTGCTGCATTATTTAAGGACTTTGCTGCATTATTTAAGGACTTTGATGCATTATTTAAGGACGCCGCTGCAGAATTTAAGTAATCTGCTGCATTATTTAAGGACTCTGCTGCATTATTTAAGGACTTTGCTGCATTATTTAAGGACTCTGCTGTATTATTAAGCACGTTGCTGCATTAATTAAGGACTTTATTGCATTATTTAAGGAATTTGATGCATTATTTAAGGACTCTGCTGCATTATTTAAGGACTTTGCTGCATTATTTAAGGACTCTGCTTCATTATTTAAGGACTTTGTTGCATTATTTAAGGACTCTGCTGCATTATTTAAGGACTTTGTTGCATTATTTAAGGACTCTGCTGCATTATTTAAAGACTTTGCTGCATTATTTAAGTACTCTGGTGCATTATTTAAGGACTCTGCTGCATTATTTAAAGACTTTGCTGCATTATTTAAGTACTCTGGTGCATTATTTAAGGACTTTGTTGCTTTATTTAAGGACTTTGCTGCATTATTTAAGGACTTTGTTGCATTATTTAAGGACTCTGCTGCATTATTTAAGGACTTTGCTGCATTATTTAAGTATGCTGCTGCAGTATTTAAGGCCTCTGCTGCATTATTTAAGGACTCTGCTGCATTTTTAAGGACGTTGCTGCATTATTTAAGGACTTTATTGCATTATTTAAGGATTCTGCTGCATTATTTAAGGAATTTGCTGCATTATTTAAGGACTCTGCTGCATTATTTAAGGACTTTGTTTCATTATTTAATGACTCTGCTGGGGTATTTAAGGACTCTGCTGCATTATTTAAGGACTTTGTTGCATTATTTAAGGACTCTGCTGCATTATTTAAGGACTTTGCTGCATTATTTAAGGACTTTGATGCATTATTTAAGGACGCTGCTGCAGAATTTAAGTAATCTGCTGCATTATTTAAGGACTCTGCTGCATTATTTAAGGACTTTGCTGCATTATTTAAGGACTCTGCTGCATTATTTAAGGACTTTGTTGCATTATTTAATGACTCTGCTGCGGTATTTAAGGACTCTGCTGTATTATTTAAGGACTTTGCTGCATTATTTAAGGACTCTGCTTCATTATTTAAGGACTTTGTTGCATTATTTAAGGACTCTGCTGCATTATTTAAGGATTTTGCTGCATTATTTAAGGACTCTACTGCATTATTAAGGACGTTGCTGCATTATTTAAGGACTTTATTGCATTATTTAAGGATTCTGCTGCATTATTTAAGGAATTAGCTGCATTATTTAAGTACTCTGCTGCATTATTTAAGGACTTTGCTGCATTATTTAAGTATGCTGCTGCAGTATTTAAGGCCTCTGCTGCATTATTTAAGGACTCTGCTGCATTATTAAGGACGTTGCTGCATTATTTAAGGACTTTATTGCATTATTTAAGGATTCTGCTGCATTATTTAAGGAATTTGCTGCATTATTTAAGGACTCTGCTGCATTATTTAAGGACTTTGTTGCATTATTTAATGACTCTGCTGGGGTATTTAAGGACTCTGCTGCATTATTTAAGGACTTTGTTGCATTATTTAAGGAATCTGCTGCATTATTTAAGGACTTTGCTGCATTATTTAAGGACTTTGATGCATTATTTAAGGACGCTGCTGCAGAATTTAAGTAATCTGCTGCATTATTTAAGGACTCTGCTGCATTATTTAAGGACTTTGCTGCATTATTTAAGGACTCTGCTGCATTATTTAAGGACTTTGTTGCATTATTTAATGACTCTGCTGCGGTATTTAAGGACTCTGCTGTATTATTTAAGGACTTTGCTGAATTATTTAAGGACTCTGCTTCATTATTTAAGGACTTTGTTGCATTATTTAAGGACTCTGCTGCATTATTTAAGGACTTCGTTGCATTATTTAAGGACTCTGCTGCATTATTTAAAGACTTTGCTGCATTATTTAAGTACTCTGGTGCATTATTTAAGGACTCGGCTGCATTATTTAAAGACTTTGCTGCATTATTTAAGTACTCTGGTGCATTATTTAAGGACTCTGCTGCATTATTTAAGGACTTTGCTGCATTATTTAAGGACTCTGCTGCATTATTTAAGGACTCTGCTGCATTATTTAAGGACTTTGCTGCATTATTTAAGTATGCTGCTGCGGTATTTAAGGCCTCTGCTGCATTATTTAAGGACTCTGCTGCATTATTAAGGACGTTGCTGCATTATTTAAGGACTTTATTGCATTATTTAAGGATTCTGCTGCATTATTTAAGGAATTTGCTGCATTATTTAAGGACTCTGCTGTATTATTTAAGGACTTTGTTGCATTATTTAATGACTCTGCTGGGGTATTTAAGGACTCTGCTGCATTATTTAAGGGCTTTGCTGCATTATTTAAGGACTCTGCTGCAGTATTTAAGGACTCTGCTGCATTATTTAAGGACTTTGATGCATTATTTAAGGACGCTGCTGCAGAATTTAAGGAATCTGCTGCATTATTTAAGGACTTTGTTGCATTATTTAAGGACTATGCTGCATTATGTAAGGACTCTGCTGCATTATTTAAGGACTTTGCTGCATTATTTAATTACTCTGCTGCATTATTTAAGGACTTTGATGCATTATTTAAGGACGCTGCTGCAGAATTTAAGTAATCTGCTGCATTATTTAAGGACTCTGCTGCATTATTTAAGGACTTTGCTGCATTATTTAAGGACTCTGCTGCATTATTTAAGGACTTTGTTGCATTATTTAATGACTCTGCTGCGGTATTTAAGGACTCTGCTGTATTATTTAAGGACTTTGCTGAATTATTTAAGGACTCTGCTTCATTATTTAAGGACTTTGTTGCATTATTTAAGGACTCTGCTGCATTATTTAAGGACTTCGTTGCATTATTTAAGGACTCTGCTGCATTATTTAAAGACTTTGCTGCATTATTTAAGTACTCTGGTGCATTATTTAAGGACTCGGCTGCATTATTTAAAGACTTTGCTGCATTATTTAAGTACTCTGGTGCATTATTTAAGGACTCTGCTGCATTATTTAAGGACTTTGCTGCATTATTTAAGGACTCTGCTGCATTATTTAAGGACTCTGCTGCATTATTTAAGGACTTTGCTGCATTATTTAAGTATGCTGCTGCGGTATTTAAGGCCTCTGCTGCATTATTTAAGGACTCTGCTGCATTATTAAGGACGTTGCTGCATTATTTAAGGACTTTATTGCATTATTTAAGGATTCTGCTGCATTATTTAAGGAATTTGCTGCATTATTTAAGGACTCTGCTGTATTATTTAAGGACTTTGTTGCATTATTTAATGACTCTGCTGGGGTATTTAAGGACTCTGCTGCATTATTTAAGGGCTTTGCTGCATTATTTAAGGACTCTGCTGCAGTATTTAAGGACTCTGCTGCATTATTTAAGGACTTTGATGCATTATTTAAGGACGCTGCTGCAGAATTTAAGGAATCTGCTGCATTATTTAAGGACTTTGTTGCATTATTTAAGGACTATGCTGCATTATGTAAGGACTCTGCTGCATTATTTAAGGACTTTGCTGCATTATTTAATTACTCTGCTGCATTATTTAAGGACTTTGTTGCATTATTTAAGGACTCTGCTGCATTATTTAAGGACTTTGCTGCATTATTTAAGGACTTTGATGCATTATTTAAGGACGCTGCTGCAGAATTTAAGTAATCTGCTGCATTATTTAAGGACTCTGCTGCATTATTTAAGGACTTTGCTGCATTATTTAAGGACTCTGCTGCATTATTTAAGGACTTTGTTGCATTATTTAATGACTCTGCTGCGGTATTTAAGGACTCTGCTGCATTATTTAAGGACTTTGCTGCATTATTTAAGGACTTTGCTGCAGTAATTAAGGAATCTGCTGCATTATTTAAGGACTTTGTTGCATTATTTAAGGACTGTGCTGCATTGCTTAAGGACTCTGCTGCATTATTTAAGGACTTTGCTGCATTATTTAAGGACTTTGTTGCATTATTTAAGGACTCTGCTGCATTATTTAAGGACTTTGTTGCATTATTTAAGGACTCTGTTGCATTATTTAAGGACTTTGCTGCATTATTTAAGTACTCTGGTGCATTATTTAAGGACTTTGTTGCATTATTTAAGGACTCTGCTGCATTATTTAAGGACTTTGCTGCATTATTTAAGTACTCTGGTGCATTATTTAAGGACTTTGTTGCATTATTTAAGGACTCTGCTGCATTATTTAAGGACTTTGTTGCATTATTTAAGGACTTTGATGCATTATTTAAGGACGCTGCTGCAGAATTTAAGTAATCTGCTGCATTATTTAAGGACTCTGCTGCATTATTTAAGGACTTTGCTGCATTATTTAAGGACTCTGCTGCATTATTTAAGGACTTTGTTGCATTATTTAATGACTCTGCTGCGGTATTTAAGGACTCTGCTGTATTATTTAAGGACTTTGCTGAATTATTTAAGGACTCTGCTTCATTATTTAAGGACTTTGTTGCATTATTTAAGGACTCTGCTGCATTATTTAAGGACTTCGTTGCATTATTTAAGGACTCTGCTGCATTATTTAAAGACTTTGCTGCATTATTTAAGTACTCTGGTGCATTATTTAAGGACTCGGCTGCATTATTTAAAGACTTTGCTGCATTATTTAAGTACTCTGGTGCATTATTTAAGGACTCTGCTGCATTATTTAAGGACTTTGCTGCATTATTTAAGGACTCTGCTGCATTATTTAAGGACTCTGCTGCATTATTTAAGGACTTTGCTGCATTATTTAAGTATGCTGCTGCGGTATTTAAGGCCTCTGCTGCATTATTTAAGGACTCTGCTGCATTATTAAGGACGTTGCTGCATTATTTAAGGACTTTATTGCATTATTTAAGGATTCTGCTGCATTATTTAAGGAATTTGCTGCATTATTTAAGGACTCTGCTGTATTATTTAAGGACTTTGTTGCATTATTTAATGACTCTGCTGGGGTATTTAAGGACTCTGCTGCATTATTTAAGGGCTTTGCTGCATTATTTAAGGACTCTGCTGCAGTATTTAAGGACTCTGCTGCATTATTTAAGGACTTTGATGCATTATTTAAGGACGCTGCTGCAGAATTTAAGGAATCTGCTGCATTATTTAAGGACTTTGTTGCATTATTTAAGGACTATGCTGCATTATGTAAGGACTCTGCTGCATTATTTAAGGACTTTGCTGCATTATTTAATTACTCTGCTGCATTATTTAAGGACTTTGATGCATTATTTAAGGACGCTGCTGCAGAATTTAAGTAATCTGCTGCATTATTTAAGGACTCTGCTGCATTATTTAAGGACTTTGCTGCATTATTTAAGGACTCTGCTGCATTATTTAAGGACTTTGTTGCATTATTTAATGACTCTGCTGCGGTATTTAAGGACTCTGCTGTATTATTTAAGGACTTTGCTGAATTATTTAAGGACTCTGCTTCATTATTTAAGGACTTTGTTGCATTATTTAAGGACTCTGCTGCATTATTTAAGGACTTCGTTGCATTATTTAAGGACTCTGCTGCATTATTTAAAGACTTTGCTGCATTATTTAAGTACTCTGGTGCATTATTTAAGGACTCGGCTGCATTATTTAAAGACTTTGCTGCATTATTTAAGTACTCTGGTGCATTATTTAAGGACTCTGCTGCATTATTTAAGGACTTTGCTGCATTATTTAAGGACTCTGCTGCATTATTTAAGGACTCTGCTGCATTATTTAAGGACTTTGCTGCATTATTTAAGTATGCTGCTGCGGTATTTAAGGCCTCTGCTGCATTATTTAAGGACTCTGCTGCATTATTAAGGACGTTGCTGCATTATTTAAGGACTTTATTGCATTATTTAAGGATTCTGCTGCATTATTTAAGGAATTTGCTGCATTATTTAAGAACTTTGCTGCAGTATTTAAGGACTCTGCTGCATTATTTAAGGACTTTATTGCATTATTTAAGGACCCTGCTGCAGAATTTAAGGAATCTGCTGCATTACTTAAGGACTTTGTTGCATTATTTAAGGACTCTGCTGCATTATTTAAGGACTTTGCTGCATTATTTAAGGACTTTGATGCATTATTTAAGGACGCCGCTGCAGAATTTAAGTAATCTGCTGCATTATTTAAGGACTCTGCTGCATTATTTAAGGACTTTGCTGCATTATTTAAGGACTCTGCTGTATTATTAAGCACGTTGCTGCATTAATTAAGGACTTTATTGCATTATTTAAGGAATTTGATGCATTATTTAAGGACTCTGCTGCATTATTTAAGGACTTTGCTGCATTATTTAAGGACTCTGCTTCATTATTTAAGGACTTTGTTGCATTATTTAAGGACTCTGCTGCGGTATTTAAGGACTCTGCTGTATTATTTAAGGACTTTGCTGAATTATTTAAGGACTCTGCTTCATTATTTAAGGACTTTGTTGCATTATTTAAGGACTCTGCTGCATTATTTAAGGACTTCGTTGCATTATTTAAGGACTCTGCTGCATTATTTAAAGACTTTGCTGCATTATTTAAGTACTCTGGTGCATTATTTAAGGACTCGGCTGCATTATTTAAAGACTTTGCTGCATTATTTAAGTACTCTGGTGCATTATTTAAGGACTCTGCTGCATTATTTAAGGACTTTGCTGCATTATTTAAGGACTCTGCTGCATTATTTAAGGACTCTGCTGCATTATTTAAGGACTTTGCTGCATTATTTAAGTATGCTGCTGCGGTATTTAAGGCCTCTGCTGCATTATTTAAGGACTCTGCTGCATTATTAAGGACGTTGCTGCATTATTTAAGGACTTTATTGCATTATTTAAGGATTCTGCTGCATTATTTAAGGAATTTGCTGCATTATTTAAGAACTTTGCTGCAGTATTTAAGGACTCTGCTGCATTATTTAAGGACTTTATTGCATTATTTAAGGACCCTGCTGCAGAATTTAAGGAATCTGCTGCATTACTTAAGGACTTTGTTGCATTATTTAAGGACTCTGCTGCATTATTTAAGGACTTTGCTGCATTATTTAAGGACTTTGATGCATTATTTAAGGACGCCGCTGCAGAATTTAAGTAATCTGCTGCATTATTTAAGGACTCTGCTGCATTATTTAAGGACTTTGCTGCATTATTTAAGGACTCTGCTGTATTATTAAGCACGTTGCTGCATTAATTAAGGACTTTATTGCATTATTTAAGGAATTTGATGCATTATTTAAGGACTCTGCTGCATTATTTAAGGACTTTGCTGCATTATTTAAGGACTCTGCTTCATTATTTAAGGACTTTGTTGCATTATTTAAGGACTCTGCTGCATTATTTAAGGACTTTGTTGCATTATTTAAGGACTCTGCTGCATTATTTAAAGACTTTGCTGCATTATTTAAGTACTCTGGTGCATTATTTAAGGACTCTGCTGCATTATTTAAAGACTTTGCTGCATTATTTAAGTACTCTGGTGCATTATTTAAGGACTTTGTTGCTTTATTTAAGGACTTTGCTGCATTATTTAAGGACTTTGTTGCATTATTTAAGGACTCTGCTGCATTATTTAAGGACTTTGCTGCATTATTTAAGTATGCTGCTGCAGTATTTAAGGCCTCTGCTGCATTATTTAAGGACTCTGCTGCATTTTTAAGGACGTTGCTGCATTATTTAAGGACTTTATTGCATTATTTAAGGATTCTGCTGCATTATTTAAGGAATTTGCTGCATTATTTAAGGACTCTGCTGCATTATTTAAGGACTTTGTTTCATTATTTAATGACTCTGCTGGGGTATTTAAGGACTCTGCTGCATTATTTAAGGACTTTGTTGCATTATTTAAGGACTCTGCTGCATTATTTAAGGACTTTGCTGCATTATTTAAGGACTTTGATGCATTATTTAAGGACGCTGCTGCAGAATTTAAGTAATCTGCTGCATTATTTAAGGACTCTGCTGCATTATTTAAGGACTTTGCTGCATTATTTAAGGACTCTGCTGCATTATTTAAGGACTTTGTTGCATTATTTAATGACTCTGCTGCGGTATTTAAGGACTCTGCTGTATTATTTAAGGACTTTGCTGCATTATTTAAGGACTCTGCTTCATTATTTAAGGACTTTGTTGCATTATTTAAGGACTCTGCTGCATTATTTAAGGATTTTGCTGCATTATTTAAGGACTCTACTGCATTATTAAGGACGTTGCTGCATTATTTAAGGACTTTATTGCATTATTTAAGGATTCTGCTGCATTATTTAAGGAATTAGCTGCATTATTTAAGTACTCTGCTGCATTATTTAAGGACTTTGCTGCATTATTTAAGTATGCTGCTGCAGTATTTAAGGCCTCTGCTGCATTATTTAAGGACTCTGCTGCATTATTAAGGACGTTGCTGCATTATTTAAGGACTTTATTGCATTATTTAAGGATTCTGCTGCATTATTTAAGGAATTTGCTGCATTATTTAAGGACTCTGCTGCATTATTTAAGGACTTTGTTGCATTATTTAATGACTCTGCTGGGGTATTTAAGGACTCTGCTGCATTATTTAAGGACTTTGTTGCATTATTTAAGGAATCTGCTGCATTATTTAAGGACTTTGCTGCATTATTTAAGGACTTTGATGCATTATTTAAGGACGCTGCTGCAGAATTTAAGTAATCTGCTGCATTATTTAAGGACTCTGCTGCATTATTTAAGGACTTTGCTGCATTATTTAAGGACTCTGCTGCATTATTTAAGGACTTTGTTGCATTATTTAATGACTCTGCTGCGGTATTTAAGGACTCTGCTGTATTATTTAAGGACTTTGCTGAATTATTTAAGGACTCTGCTTCATTATTTAAGGACTTTGTTGCATTATTTAAGGACTCTGCTGCATTATTTAAGGACTTCGTTGCATTATTTAAGGACTCTGCTGCATTATTTAAAGACTTTGCTGCATTATTTAAGTACTCTGGTGCATTATTTAAGGACTCGGCTGCATTATTTAAAGACTTTGCTGCATTATTTAAGTACTCTGGTGCATTATTTAAGGACTCTGCTGCATTATTTAAGGACTTTGCTGCATTATTTAAGGACTCTGCTGCATTATTTAAGGACTCTGCTGCATTATTTAAGGACTTTGCTGCATTATTTAAGTATGCTGCTGCGGTATTTAAGGCCTCTGCTGCATTATTTAAGGACTCTGCTGCATTATTAAGGACGTTGCTGCATTATTTAAGGACTTTATTGCATTATTTAAGGATTCTGCTGCATTATTTAAGGAATTTGCTGCATTATTTAAGGACTCTGCTGTATTATTTAAGGACTTTGTTGCATTATTTAATGACTCTGCTGGGGTATTTAAGGACTCTGCTGCATTATTTAAGGGCTTTGCTGCATTATTTAAGGACTCTGCTGCAGTATTTAAGGACTCTGCTGCATTATTTAAGGACTTTGATGCATTATTTAAGGACGCTGCTGCAGAATTTAAGGAATCTGCTGCATTATTTAAGGACTTTGTTGCATTATTTAAGGACTATGCTGCATTATGTAAGGACTCTGCTGCATTATTTAAGGACTTTGCTGCATTATTTAATTACTCTGCTGCATTATTTAAGGACTTTGATGCATTATTTAAGGACGCTGCTGCAGAATTTAAGTAATCTGCTGCATTATTTAAGGACTCTGCTGCATTATTTAAGGACTTTGCTGCATTATTTAAGGACTCTGCTGCATTATTTAAGGACTTTGTTGCATTATTTAATGACTCTGCTGCGGTATTTAAGGACTCTGCTGTATTATTTAAGGACTTTGCTGAATTATTTAAGGACTCTGCTTCATTATTTAAGGACTTTGTTGCATTATTTAAGGACTCTGCTGCATTATTTAAGGACTTCGTTGCATTATTTAAGGACTCTGCTGCATTATTTAAAGACTTTGCTGCATTATTTAAGTACTCTGGTGCATTATTTAAGGACTCGGCTGCATTATTTAAAGACTTTGCTGCATTATTTAAGTACTCTGGTGCATTATTTAAGGACTCTGCTGCATTATTTAAGGACTTTGCTGCATTATTTAAGGACTCTGCTGCATTATTTAAGGACTCTGCTGCATTATTTAAGGACTTTGCTGCATTATTTAAGTATGCTGCTGCGGTATTTAAGGCCTCTGCTGCATTATTTAAGGACTCTGCTGCATTATTAAGGACGTTGCTGCATTATTTAAGGACTTTATTGCATTATTTAAGGATTCTGCTGCATTATTTAAGGAATTTGCTGCATTATTTAAGGACTCTGCTGTATTATTTAAGGACTTTGTTGCATTATTTAATGACTCTGCTGGGGTATTTAAGGACTCTGCTGCATTATTTAAGGGCTTTGCTGCATTATTTAAGGACTCTGCTGCAGTATTTAAGGACTCTGCTGCATTATTTAAGGACTTTGATGCATTATTTAAGGACGCTGCTGCAGAATTTAAGGAATCTGCTGCATTATTTAAGGACTTTGTTGCATTATTTAAGGACTATGCTGCATTATGTAAGGACTCTGCTGCATTATTTAAGGACTTTGCTGCATTATTTAATTACTCTGCTGCATTATTTAAGGACTTTGTTGCATTATTTAAGGACTCTGCTGCATTATTTAAGGACTTTGCTGCATTATTTAAGGACTTTGATGCATTATTTAAGGACGCTGCTGCAGAATTTAAGTAATCTGCTGCATTATTTAAGGACTCTGCTGCATTATTTAAGGACTTTGCTGCATTATTTAAGGACTCTGCTGCATTATTTAAGGACTTTGTTGCATTATTTAATGACTCTGCTGCGGTATTTAAGGACTCTGCTGCATTATTTAAGGACTTTGCTGCATTATTTAAGGACTTTGCTGCAGTAATTAAGGAATCTGCTGCATTATTTAAGGACTTTGTTGCATTATTTAAGGACTGTGCTGCATTGCTTAAGGACTCTGCTGCATTATTTAAGGACTTTGCTGCATTATTTAAGGACTTTGTTGCATTATTTAAGGACTCTGCTGCATTATTTAAGGACTTTGTTGCATTATTTAAGGACTCTGTTGCATTATTTAAGGACTTTGCTGCATTATTTAAGTACTCTGGTGCATTATTTAAGGACTTTGTTGCATTATTTAAGGACTCTGCTGCATTATTTAAGGACTTTGCTGCATTATTTAAGTACTCTGGTGCATTATTTAAGGACTTTGTTGCATTATTTAAGGACTCTGCTGCATTATTTAAGGACTTTGTTGCATTATTTAAGGACTCTGCTGCATTATTTAAGGACTTTGCTGCATTATTTAAGGACTCTGCTGCATTATTTAAGGACTTTGTTGCATTATTTAATGACTCTGCTGCGGTATTTAAGGACTCTGCTGTATTATTTAAGGACTTTGCTGCATTATTTAAGGACTCTGCTTCATTATTTAAGGACTTTGTTGCATTATTTAAGGACTCTGCTGCATTATTTAAGGACTTCGTTGCATTATTTAAGGACTCTGCTGCATTATTTAAAGACTTTGCTGCATTATTTAAGTACTCTGGTGCATTATTTAAGGACTCGGCTGCATTATTTAAAGACTTTGCTGCATTATTTAAGTACTCTGGTGCATTATTTAAGGACTCTGCTGCATTATTTAAGGACTTTGCTGCATTATTTAAGGACTCTGCTGCATTATTTAAGGACTTTGCTGCATTATTTAAGTATGCTGCTGCGGTATTTAAGGCCTCTGCTGCATTATTTAAGGACTCTGCTGCATTATTAAGGACGTTGCTGCATTATTTAAGGACTTTATTGCATTATTTAAGGATTCTGCTGCATTATTTAAGGAATTTGCTGCATTATTTAAGGACTCTGCTGTATTATTTAAGGACTTTGTTGCATTATTTAATGACTCTGCTGGGGTATTTAAGGACTCTGCTGCATTATTTAAGGGCTTTGCTGCATTATTTAAGGACTCTGCTGCAGTATTTTAAGACTCTGCTGCATTATTTAAGGACTTTGATGCATTATTTAAGGACGCTGCTGCAGAATTTAAGGAATCTGCTGCATTATTTAAGGACTTTGTTGCATTATTTAAGGACTATGCTGCATTATGTAAGGACTCTGCTGCATTATTTAAGGACTTTGCTGCATTATTTAATTACTCTGCTGCATTATTTAAGGACTTTGTTGCATTATTTAAGGACTCTGCTGCATTATTTAAGGACTTTGCTGCATTATTTAAGGACTTTGATGCATTATTTAAGGACGCTGCTGCAGAATTTAAGTAATCTGCTGCATTATTTAAGGACTCTGCTGCATTATTTAAGGACTTTGCTGCATTAATTAAGGACTCTGCTGCATTATTTAAGGACTTTGTTGCATTATTTAATGACTCTGCTGCGGTATTTAAGGACTCTGCTGCATTATTTAAGGACTTTGCTGCATTATTTAAGGACTTTGCTGCAGTAATTAAGGAATCTGCTGCATTATTTAAGGACTTTGTTGCATTATTTAAGGACTGTGCTGCATTGCTTAAGGACTCTGCTGCATTATTTAAGGACTTTGCTGCATTATTTAAGGACTTTGTTGCATTATTTAAGGACTCTGCTGCATTATTTAAGGACTTTGTTGCATTATTTAAGGACTCTGTTGCATTATTTAAGGACTTTGCTGCATTATTTAAGTACTCTGGTGCATTATTTAAGGACTTTGTTGCATTATTTAAGGACTCTGCTGCATTATTTAAGGACTTTGTTGCATTATTTAAGGACTCTGTTGCATTATTTAAGGACTTTGCTGCATTATTTAAGTACTCTGGTGCATTATTTAAGGACTTTGTTGCATTATTTAAGGACTCTGCTGCATTATTTAAGGACTTTGTTGCATTATTTAAGGACTCTGCTGCATTATTTAAGGACTTTGCTGCATTATTTAAGGACTCTGTTGCATTATTTAAGGACTTTGCTGCATTATTTAAGTACTCTGGTGCATTATTTAAGGACTTTATTGCATTATTTAAGGATTCTGCTGCATTATTTAAGGAATTTGCTGCATTATTTAAGAACTTTGCTGCAGTATTTAAGGACTCTGCTGCATTATTTAAGGACTTTATTGCATTATTTAAGGACCCTGCTGCAGAATTTAAGGAATCTGCTGCATTACTTAAGGACTTTGTTGCATTATTTAAGGACTCTGCTGCATTATTTAAGGACTTTGCTGCATTATTTAAGGACTTTGATGCATTATTTAAGGACGCCGCTGCAGAATTTAAGTAATCTGCTGCATTATTTAAGGACTCTGCTGCATTATTTAAGGACTTTGCTGCATTATTTAAGGACTCTGCTGTATTATTAAGCACGTTGCTGCATTAATTAAGGACTTTATTGCATTATTTAAGGAATTTGATGCATTATTTAAGGACTCTGCTGCATTATTTAAGGACTTTGTTGCATTATTTAATGACTCTGCTGCGGTATTTAAGGACTCTGCTGCATTATTTAAGGACTTTGCTGCATTATTTAAGGACTTTGCTGCAGTAATTAAGGAATCTGCTGCATTATTTAAGGAATTTGATGCATTATTTAAGGACTCTGCTGCATTATTTAAGGACTTTGCTGCATTATTTAAGGACTCTGCTTCATTATTTAAGGACTTTGTTGCATTATCTAAGGACTCTGCTGCATTATTTAAGGACGTTGTTGCATTATTTAAGGACTCTGCTGCATTATTTAAGGACTCTGCTGCATTATTTAAAGACTTTGCTGCATTATTTAAGTACTCTGGTGCATTATTTAAGGACTTTGTTGCTTTATTTAAGGACTTTGCTGCATTATTTAAGGACTTTGTTGCATTATTTAAGGACTCTGCTGCATTATTTAAGGACTTTGCTGCATTATTTAAGTACTCTGGTGCATTATTTAAGGACTTTGTTGCATTATTTAAGGACTCTGCTGCATTATTTAAGGACTTTGTTGCATTATTTAAGGACTCTGCTGCATTATTTAAGGACTTTGCTGCATTATTTAAGGACTCTGCTGCATTATTTAAGGACTTTGTTGCATTATTTAATGACTCTGCTGCGGTATTTAAGGACTCTGCTGTATTATTTAAGGACTTTGCTGCATTATTTAAGGACTCTGCTTCATTATTTAAGGACTTTGTTGCATTATTTAAGGACTCTGCTGCATTATTTAAGGACTTCGTTGCATTATTTAAGGACTCTGCTGCATTATTTAAAGACTTTGCTGCATTATTTAAGTACTCTGGTGCATTATTTAAGGACTCGGCTGCATTATTTAAAGACTTTGCTGCATTATTTAAGTACTCTGGTGCATTATTTAAGGACTCTGCTGCATTATTTAAGGACTTTGCTGCATTATTTAAGGACTCTGCTGCATTATTTAAGGACTTTGCTGCATTATTTAAGTATGCTGCTGCGGTATTTAAGGCCTCTGCTGCATTATTTAAGGACTCTGCTGCATTATTAAGGACGTTGCTGCATTATTTAAGGACTTTATTGCATTATTTAAGGATTCTGCTGCATTATTTAAGGAATTTGCTGCATTATTTAAGGACTCTGCTGTATTATTTAAGGACTTTGTTGCATTATTTAATGACTCTGCTGGGGTATTTAAGGACTCTGCTGCATTATTTAAGGGCTTTGCTGCATTATTTAAGGACTCTGCTGCAGTATTTAAGGACTCTGCTGCATTATTTAAGGACTTTGATGCATTATTTAAGGACGCTGCTGCAGAATTTAAGGAATCTGCTGCATTATTTAAGGACTTTGTTGCATTATTTAAGGACTATGCTGCATTATGTAAGGACTCTGCTGCATTATTTAAGGACTTTGCTGCATTATTTAATTACTCTGCTGCATTATTTAAGGACTTTGTTGCATTATTTAAGGACTCTGCTGCATTATTTAAGGACTTTGCTGCATTATTTAAGGACTTTGATGCATTATTTAAGGACGCTGCTGCAGAATTTAAGTAATCTGCTGCATTATTTAAGGACTCTGCTGCATTATTTAAGGACTTTGCTGCATTATTTAAGGACTCTGCTGCATTATTTAAGGACTTTGTTGCATTATTTAATGACTCTGCTGCGGTATTTAAGGACTCTGCTGCATTATTTAAGGACTTTGCTGCATTATTTAAGGACTTTGCTGCAGTAATTAAGGAATCTGCTGCATTATTTAAGGACTTTGTTGCATTATTTAAGGACTGTGCTGCATTGCTTAAGGACTCTGCTGCATTATTTAAGGACTTTGCTGCATTATTTAAGGACTTTGTTGCATTATTTAAGGACTCTGCTGCATTATTTAAGGACTTTGTTGCATTATTTAAGGACTCTGTTGCATTATTTAAGGACTTTGCTGCATTATTTAAGTACTCTGGTGCATTATTTAAGGACTTTGTTGCATTATTTAAGGACTCTGCTGCATTATTTAAGGACTTTGTTGCATTATTTAAGGACTCTGTTGCATTATTTAAGGACTTTGCTGCATTATTTAAGTACTCTGGTGCATTATTTAAGGACTTTGTTGCATTATTTAAGGACTCTGCTGCATTATTTAAGGACTTTGTTGCATTATTTAAGGACTCTGCTGCATTATTTAAGGACTTTGCTGCATTATTTAAGGACTCTGTTGCATTATTTAAGGACTTTGCTGCATTATTTAAGGACTCTGTTGCATTATTTAAGGACTCTGCTGCATTATTTAAGGACTTTGCTGCATTATTTAAGGACTTTATTGCATTATTTAAGGATTCTGCTGCATTATTTAAGGAATTTGCTGCATTATTTAAGAACTTTGCTGCAGTATTTAAGGACTCTGCTGCATTATTTAAGGACTTTATTGCATTATTTAAGGACCCTGCTGCAGAATTTAAGGAATCTGCTGCATTACTTAAGGACTTTGTTGCATTATTTAAGGACTCTGCTGCATTATTTAAGGACTTTGCTGCATTATTTAAGGACTTTGATGCATTATTTAAGGACGCTGCTGCAGAATTTAAGTAATCTGCTGCATTATTTAAGGACTCTGCTGCATTATTTAAGGACTTTGCTGCATTATTTAAGGACTCTGCTGTATTATTAAGCACGTTGCTGCATTAATTAAGGACTTTATTGCATTATTTAAGGAATTTGATGCATTATTTAAGGACTCTGCTGCATTATTTAAGGACTTTGCTGCATTATTTAAGGACTCTGCTTCATTATTTAAGGACTTTGTTGCATTATTTAAGGACTCTGCTGCATTATTTAAGGACTTTGTTGCATTATTTAAGGACTCTGCTGCATTATTTAAAGACTTTGCTGCATTATTTAAGTACTCTGGTGCATTATTTAAGGACTCTGCTGCATTATTTAAAGACTTTGCTGCATTATTTAAGTACTCTGGTGCATTATTTAAGGACTTTGTTGCTTTATTTAAGGACTTTGCTGCATTATTTAAGGACTTTGTTGCATTATTTAAGGACTCTGCTGCATTATTTAAGGACTTTGCTGCATTATTTAAGTATGCTGCTGCAGTATTTAAGGCCTCTGCTGCATTATTTAAGGACTCTGCTGCATTTTTAAGGACGTTGCTGCATTATTTAAGGACTTTATTGCATTATTTAAGGATTCTGCTGCATTATTTAAGGAATTTGCTGCATTATTTAAGGACTCTGCTGCATTATTTAAGGACTTTGTTTCATTATTTAATGACTCTGCTGGGGTATTTAAGGACTCTGCTGCATTATTTAAGGACTTTGTTGCATTATTTAAGGACTCTGCTGCATTATTTAAGGACTTTGCTGCATTATTTAAGGACTTTGATGCATTATTTAAGGACGCTGCTGCAGAATTTAAGTAATCTGCTGCATTATTTAAGGACTCTGCTGCATTATTTAAGGACTTTGCTGCATTATTTAAGGACTCTGCTGCATTATTTAAGGACTTTGTTGCATTATTTAATGACTCTGCTGCGGTATTTAAGGACTCTGCTGTATTATTTAAGGACTTTGCTGCATTATTTAAGGACTCTGCTTCATTATTTAAAGACTTTGCTGCATTATTTAAGTACTCTGGTGCATTATTTAAGGACTCGGCTGCATTATTTAAAGACTTTGCTGCATTATTTAAGTACTCTGGTGCATTATTTAAGGACTCTGCTGCATTATTTAAGGACTTTGCTGCATTATTTAAGGACTCTGCTGCATTATTTAAGGACTTTGCTGCATTATTTAAGTATGCTGCTGCGGTATTTAAGGCCTCTGCTGCATTATTTAAGGACTCTGCTGCATTATTAAGGACGTTGCTGCATTATTTAAGGACTTTATTGCATTATTTAAGGATTCTGCTGCATTATTTAAGGAATTTGCTGCATTATTTAAGGACTCTGCTGTATTATTTAAGGACTTTGTTGCATTATTTAATGACTCTGCTGGGGTATTTAAGGACTCTGCTGCATTATTTAAGGGCTTTGCTGCATTATTTAAGGACTCTGCTGCAGTATTTTAAGACTCTGCTGCATTATTTAAGGACTTTGATGCATTATTTAAGGACGCTGCTGCAGAATTTAAGGAATCTGCTGCATTATTTAAGGACTTTGTTGCATTATTTAAGGACTATGCTGCATTATGTAAGGACTCTGCTGCATTATTTAAGGACTTTGCTGCATTATTTAATTACTCTGCTGCATTATTTAAGGACTTTGTTGCATTATTTAAGGACTCTGCTGCATTATTTAAGGACTTTGCTGCATTATTTAAGGACTTTGATGCATTATTTAAGGACGCTGCTGCAGAATTTAAGTAATCTGCTGCATTATTTAAGGACTCTGCTGCATTATTTAAGGACTTTGCTGCATTAATTAAGGACTCTGCTGCATTATTTAAGGACTTTGTTGCATTATTTAATGACTCTGCTGCGGTATTTAAGGACTCTGCTGCATTATTTAAGGACTTTGCTGCATTATTTAAGGACTTTGCTGCAGTAATTAAGGAATCTGCTGCATTATTTAAGGACTTTGTTGCATTATTTAAGGACTGTGCTGCATTGCTTAAGGACTCTGCTGCATTATTTAAGGACTTTGCTGCATTATTTAAGGACTTTGTTGCATTATTTAAGGACTCTGCTGCATTATTTAAGGACTTTGTTGCATTATTTAAGGACTCTGTTGCATTATTTAAGGACTTTGCTGCATTATTTAAGTACTCTGGTGCATTATTTAAGGACTTTGTTGCATTATTTAAGGACTCTGCTGCATTATTTAAGGACTTTGTTGCATTATTTAAGGACTCTGTTGCATTATTTAAGGACTTTGCTGCATTATTTAAGTACTCTGGTGCATTATTTAAGGACTTTGTTGCATTATTTAAGGACTCTGCTGCATTATTTAAGGACTTTGTTGCATTATTTAAGGACTCTGCTGCATTATTTAAGGACTTTGCTGCATTATTTAAGGACTCTGTTGCATTATTTAAGGACTTTGCTGCATTATTTAAGTACTCTGGTGCATTATTTAAGGACTTTATTGCATTATTTAAGGATTCTGCTGCATTATTTAAGGAATTTGCTGCATTATTTAAGAACTTTGCTGCAGTATTTAAGGACTCTGCTGCATTATTTAAGGACTTTATTGCATTATTTAAGGACCCTGCTGCAGAATTTAAGGAATCTGCTGCATTACTTAAGGACTTTGTTGCATTATTTAAGGACTCTGCTGCATTATTTAAGGACTTTGCTGCATTATTTAAGGACTTTGATGCATTATTTAAGGACGCCGCTGCAGAATTTAAGTAATCTGCTGCATTATTTAAGGACTCTGCTGCATTATTTAAGGACTTTGCTGCATTATTTAAGGACTCTGCTGTATTATTAAGCACGTTGCTGCATTAATTAAGGACTTTATTGCATTATTTAAGGAATTTGATGCATTATTTAAGGACTCTGCTGCATTATTTAAGGACTTTGTTGCATTATTTAATGACTCTGCTGCGGTATTTAAGGACTCTGCTGCATTATTTAAGGACTTTGCTGCATTATTTAAGGACTTTGCTGCAGTAATTAAGGAATCTGCTGCATTATTTAAGGAATTTGATGCATTATTTAAGGACTCTGCTGCATTATTTAAGGACTTTGCTGCATTATTTAAGGACTCTGCTTCATTATTTAAGGACTTTGTTGCATTATCTAAGGACTCTGCTGCATTATTTAAGGACGTTGTTGCATTATTTAAGGACTCTGCTGCATTATTTAAGGACTCTGCTGCATTATTTAAAGACTTTGCTGCATTATTTAAGTACTCTGGTGCATTATTTAAGGACTTTGTTGCTTTATTTAAGGACTTTGCTGCATTATTTAAGGACTTTGTTGCATTATTTAAGGACTCTGCTGCATTATTTAAGGACTTTGCTGCATTATTTAAGTACTCTGGTGCATTATTTAAGGACTTTGTTGCATTATTTAAGGACTCTGCTGCATTATTTAAGGACTTTGTTGCATTATTTAAGGACTCTGCTGCATTATTTAAGGACTTTGCTGCATTATTTAAGGACTCTGCTGCATTATTTAAGGACTTTGTTGCATTATTTAATGACTCTGCTGCGGTATTTAAGGACTCTGCTGTATTATTTAAGGACTTTGCTGCATTATTTAAGGACTCTGCTTCATTATTTAAGGACTTTGTTGCATTATTTAAGGACTCTGCTGCATTATTTAAGGACTTCGTTGCATTATTTAAGGACTCTGCTGCATTATTTAAAGACTTTGCTGCATTATTTAAGTACTCTGGTGCATTATTTAAGGACTCGGCTGCATTATTTAAAGACTTTGCTGCATTATTTAAGTACTCTGGTGCATTATTTAAGGACTCTGCTGCATTATTTAAGGACTTTGCTGCATTATTTAAGGACTCTGCTGCATTATTTAAGGACTTTGCTGCATTATTTAAGTATGCTGCTGCGGTATTTAAGGCCTCTGCTGCATTATTTAAGGACTCTGCTGCATTATTAAGGACGTTGCTGCATTATTTAAGGACTTTATTGCATTATTTAAGGATTCTGCTGCATTATTTAAGGAATTTGCTGCATTATTTAAGGACTCTGCTGTATTATTTAAGGACTTTGTTGCATTATTTAATGACTCTGCTGGGGTATTTAAGGACTCTGCTGCATTATTTAAGGGCTTTGCTGCATTATTTAAGGACTCTGCTGCAGTATTTAAGGACTCTGCTGCATTATTTAAGGACTTTGATGCATTATTTAAGGACGCTGCTGCAGAATTTAAGGAATCTGCTGCATTATTTAAGGACTTTGTTGCATTATTTAAGGACTATGCTGCATTATGTAAGGACTCTGCTGCATTATTTAAGGACTTTGCTGCATTATTTAATTACTCTGCTGCATTATTTAAGGACTTTGTTGCATTATTTAAGGACTCTGCTGCATTATTTAAGGACTTTGCTGCATTATTTAAGGACTTTGATGCATTATTTAAGGACGCTGCTGCAGAATTTAAGTAATCTGCTGCATTATTTAAGGACTCTGCTGCATTATTTAAGGACTTTGCTGCATTATTTAAGGACTCTGCTGCATTATTTAAGGACTTTGTTGCATTATTTAATGACTCTGCTGCGGTATTTAAGGACTCTGCTGCATTATTTAAGGACTTTGCTGCATTATTTAAGGACTTTGCTGCAGTAATTAAGGAATCTGCTGCATTATTTAAGGACTTTGTTGCATTATTTAAGGACTGTGCTGCATTGCTTAAGGACTCTGCTGCATTATTTAAGGACTTTGCTGCATTATTTAAGGACTTTGTTGCATTATTTAAGGACTCTGCTGCATTATTTAAGGACTTTGTTGCATTATTTAAGGACTCTGTTGCATTATTTAAGGACTTTGCTGCATTATTTAAGTACTCTGGTGCATTATTTAAGGACTTTGTTGCATTATTTAAGGACTCTGCTGCATTATTTAAGGACTTTGTTGCATTATTTAAGGACTCTGTTGCATTATTTAAGGACTTTGCTGCATTATTTAAGTACTCTGGTGCATTATTTAAGGACTTTGTTGCATTATTTAAGGACTCTGCTGCATTATTTAAGGACTTTGTTGCATTATTTAAGGACTCTGCTGCATTATTTAAGGACTTTGCTGCATTATTTAAGGACTCTGTTGCATTATTTAAGGACTTTGCTGCATTATTTAAGGACTCTGTTGCATTATTTAAGGACTCTGCTGCATTATTTAAGGACTTTGCTGCATTATTTAAGGACTTTATTGCATTATTTAAGGATTCTGCTGCATTATTTAAGGAATTTGCTGCATTATTTAAGAACTTTGCTGCAGTATTTAAGGACTCTGCTGCATTATTTAAGGACTTTATTGCATTATTTAAGGACCCTGCTGCAGAATTTAAGGAATCTGCTGCATTACTTAAGGACTTTGTTGCATTATTTAAGGACTCTGCTGCATTATTTAAGGACTTTGCTGCATTATTTAAGGACTTTGATGCATTATTTAAGGACGCTGCTGCAGAATTTAAGTAATCTGCTGCATTATTTAAGGACTCTGCTGCATTATTTAAGGACTTTGCTGCATTATTTAAGGACTCTGCTGTATTATTAAGCACGTTGCTGCATTAATTAAGGACTTTATTGCATTATTTAAGGAATTTGATGCATTATTTAAGGACTCTGCTGCATTATTTAAGGACTTTGCTGCATTATTTAAGGACTCTGCTTCATTATTTAAGGACTTTGTTGCATTATTTAAGGACTCTGCTGCATTATTTAAGGACTTTGTTGCATTATTTAAGGACTCTGCTGCATTATTTAAAGACTTTGCTGCATTATTTAAGTACTCTGGTGCATTATTTAAGGACTCTGCTGCATTATTTAAAGACTTTGCTGCATTATTTAAGTACTCTGGTGCATTATTTAAGGACTTTGTTGCTTTATTTAAGGACTTTGCTGCATTATTTAAGGACTTTGTTGCATTATTTAAGGACTCTGCTGCATTATTTAAGGACTTTGCTGCATTATTTAAGTATGCTGCTGCAGTATTTAAGGCCTCTGCTGCATTATTTAAGGACTCTGCTGCATTTTTAAGGACGTTGCTGCATTATTTAAGGACTTTATTGCATTATTTAAGGATTCTGCTGCATTATTTAAGGAATTTGCTGCATTATTTAAGGACTCTGCTGCATTATTTAAGGACTTTGTTTCATTATTTAATGACTCTGCTGGGGTATTTAAGGACTCTGCTGCATTATTTAAGGACTTTGTTGCATTATTTAAGGACTCTGCTGCATTATTTAAGGACTTTGCTGCATTATTTAAGGACTTTGATGCATTATTTAAGGACGCTGCTGCAGAATTTAAGTAATCTGCTGCATTATTTAAGGACTCTGCTGCATTATTTAAGGACTTTGCTGCATTATTTAAGGACTCTGCTGCATTATTTAAGGACTTTGTTGCATTATTTAATGACTCTGCTGCGGTATTTAAGGACTCTGCTGTATTATTTAAGGACTTTGCTGCATTATTTAAGGACTCTGCTTCATTATTTAAAGACTTTGCTGCATTATTTAAGTACTCTGGTGCATTATTTAAGGACTCGGCTGCATTATTTAAAGACTTTGCTGCATTATTTAAGTACTCTGGTGCATTATTTAAGGACTCTGCTGCATTATTTAAGGACTTTGCTGCATTATTTAAGGACTCTGCTGCATTATTTAAGGACTTTGCTGCATTATTTAAGTATGCTGCTGCGGTATTTAAGGCCTCTGCTGCATTATTTAAGGACTCTGCTGCATTATTAAGGACGTTGCTGCATTATTTAAGGACTTTATTGCATTATTTAAGGATTCTGCTGCATTATTTAAGGAATTTGCTGCATTATTTAAGGACTCTGCTGTATTATTTAAGGACTTTGTTGCATTATTTAATGACTCTGCTGGGGTATTTAAGGACTCTGCTGCATTATTTAAGGGCTTTGCTGCATTATTTAAGGACTCTGCTGCAGTATTTTAAGACTCTGCTGCATTATTTAAGGACTTTGATGCATTATTTAAGGACGCTGCTGCAGAATTTAAGGAATCTGCTGCATTATTTAAGGACTTTGTTGCATTATTTAAGGACTATGCTGCATTATGTAAGGACTCTGCTGCATTATTTAAGGACTTTGCTGCATTATTTAATTACTCTGCTGCATTATTTAAGGACTTTGTTGCATTATTTAAGGACTCTGCTGCATTATTTAAGGACTTTGCTGCATTATTTAAGGACTTTGATGCATTATTTAAGGACGCTGCTGCAGAATTTAAGTAATCTGCTGCATTATTTAAGGACTCTGCTGCATTATTTAAGGACTTTGCTGCATTAATTAAGGACTCTGCTGCATTATTTAAGGACTTTGTTGCATTATTTAATGACTCTGCTGCGGTATTTAAGGACTCTGCTGCATTATTTAAGGACTTTGCTGCATTATTTAAGGACTTTGCTGCAGTAATTAAGGAATCTGCTGCATTATTTAAGGACTTTGTTGCATTATTTAAGGACTGTGCTGCATTGCTTAAGGACTCTGCTGCATTATTTAAGGACTTTGCTGCATTATTTAAGGACTTTGTTGCATTATTTAAGGACTCTGCTGCATTATTTAAGGACTTTGTTGCATTATTTAAGGACTCTGTTGCATTATTTAAGGACTTTGCTGCATTATTTAAGTACTCTGGTGCATTATTTAAGGACTTTGTTGCATTATTTAAGGACTCTGCTGCATTATTTAAGGACTTTGTTGCATTATTTAAGGACTCTGTTGCATTATTTAAGGACTTTGCTGCATTATTTAAGTACTCTGGTGCATTATTTAAGGACTTTGTTGCATTATTTAAGGACTCTGCTGCATTATTTAAGGACTTTGTTGCATTATTTAAGGACTCTGCTGCATTATTTAAGGACTTTGCTGCATTATTTAAGGACTCTGTTGCATTATTTAAGGACTTTGCTGCATTATTTAAGTACTCTGGTGCATTATTTAAGGACTTTATTGCATTATTTAAGGATTCTGCTGCATTATTTAAGGAATTTGCTGCATTATTTAAGAACTTTGCTGCAGTATTTAAGGACTCTGCTGCATTATTTAAGGACTTTATTGCATTATTTAAGGACCCTGCTGCAGAATTTAAGGAATCTGCTGCATTACTTAAGGACTTTGTTGCATTATTTAAGGACTCTGCTGCATTATTTAAGGACTTTGCTGCATTATTTAAGGACTTTGATGCATTATTTAAGGACGCCGCTGCAGAATTTAAGTAATCTGCTGCATTATTTAAGGACTCTGCTGCATTATTTAAGGACTTTGCTGCATTATTTAAGGACTCTGCTGTATTATTAAGCACGTTGCTGCATTAATTAAGGACTTTATTGCATTATTTAAGGAATTTGATGCATTATTTAAGGACTCTGCTGCATTATTTAAGGACTTTGTTGCATTATTTAATGACTCTGCTGCGGTATTTAAGGACTCTGCTGCATTATTTAAGGACTTTGCTGCATTATTTAAGGACTTTGCTGCAGTAATTAAGGAATCTGCTGCATTATTTAAGGAATTTGATGCATTATTTAAGGACTCTGCTGCATTATTTAAGGACTTTGCTGCATTATTTAAGGACTCTGCTTCATTATTTAAGGACTTTGTTGCATTATCTAAGGACTCTGCTGCATTATTTAAGGACGTTGTTGCATTATTTAAGGACTCTGCTGCATTATTTAAGGACTCTGCTGCATTATTTAAAGACTTTGCTGCATTATTTAAGTACTCTGGTGCATTATTTAAGGACTTTGTTGCTTTATTTAAGGACTTTGCTGCATTATTTAAGGACTTTGTTGCATTATTTAAGGACTCTGCTGCATTATTTAAGGACTTTGCTGCATTATTTAAGTACTCTGGTGCATTATTTAAGGACTTTGTTGCATTATTTAAGGACTCTGCTGCATTATTTAAGGACTTTGTTGCATTATTTAAGGACTCTGCTGCATTATTTAAGGACTTTGCTGCATTATTTAAGGACTCTGCTGCATTATTTAAGGACTTTGTTGCATTATTTAATGACTCTGCTGCGGTATTTAAGGACTCTGCTGTATTATTTAAGGACTTTGCTGCATTATTTAAGGACTCTGCTTCATTATTTAAGGACTTTGTTGCATTATTTAAGGACTCTGCTGCATTATTTAAGGACTTCGTTGCATTATTTAAGGACTCTGCTGCATTATTTAAAGACTTTGCTGCATTATTTAAGTACTCTGGTGCATTATTTAAGGACTCGGCTGCATTATTTAAAGACTTTGCTGCATTATTTAAGTACTCTGGTGCATTATTTAAGGACTCTGCTGCATTATTTAAGGACTTTGCTGCATTATTTAAGGACTCTGCTGCATTATTTAAGGACTTTGCTGCATTATTTAAGTATGCTGCTGCGGTATTTAAGGCCTCTGCTGCATTATTTAAGGACTCTGCTGCATTATTAAGGACGTTGCTGCATTATTTAAGGACTTTATTGCATTATTTAAGGATTCTGCTGCATTATTTAAGGAATTTGCTGCATTATTTAAGGACTCTGCTGTATTATTTAAGGACTTTGTTGCATTATTTAATGACTCTGCTGGGGTATTTAAGGACTCTGCTGCATTATTTAAGGGCTTTGCTGCATTATTTAAGGACTCTGCTGCAGTATTTAAGGACTCTGCTGCATTATTTAAGGACTTTGATGCATTATTTAAGGACGCTGCTGCAGAATTTAAGGAATCTGCTGCATTATTTAAGGACTTTGTTGCATTATTTAAGGACTATGCTGCATTATGTAAGGACTCTGCTGCATTATTTAAGGACTTTGCTGCATTATTTAATTACTCTGCTGCATTATTTAAGGACTTTGTTGCATTATTTAAGGACTCTGCTGCATTATTTAAGGACTTTGCTGCATTATTTAAGGACTTTGATGCATTATTTAAGGACGCTGCTGCAGAATTTAAGTAATCTGCTGCATTATTTAAGGACTCTGCTGCATTATTTAAGGACTTTGCTGCATTATTTAAGGACTCTGCTGCATTATTTAAGGACTTTGTTGCATTATTTAATGACTCTGCTGCGGTATTTAAGGACTCTGCTGCATTATTTAAGGACTTTGCTGCATTATTTAAGGACTTTGCTGCAGTAATTAAGGAATCTGCTGCATTATTTAAGGACTTTGTTGCATTATTTAAGGACTGTGCTGCATTGCTTAAGGACTCTGCTGCATTATTTAAGGACTTTGCTGCATTATTTAAGGACTTTGTTGCATTATTTAAGGACTCTGCTGCATTATTTAAGGACTTTGTTGCATTATTTAAGGACTCTGTTGCATTATTTAAGGACTTTGCTGCATTATTTAAGTACTCTGGTGCATTATTTAAGGACTTTGTTGCATTATTTAAGGACTCTGCTGCATTATTTAAGGACTTTGTTGCATTATTTAAGGACTCTGTTGCATTATTTAAGGACTTTGCTGCATTATTTAAGTACTCTGGTGCATTATTTAAGGACTTTGTTGCATTATTTAAGGACTCTGCTGCATTATTTAAGGACTTTGTTGCATTATTTAAGGACTCTGCTGCATTATTTAAGGACTTTGCTGCATTATTTAAGGACTCTGTTGCATTATTTAAGGACTTTGCTGCATTATTTAAGGACTCTGTTGCATTATTTAAGGACTCTGCTGCATTATTTAAGGACTTTGCTGCATTATTTAAGGACTTTATTGCATTATTTAAGGATTCTGCTGCATTATTTAAGGAATTTGCTGCATTATTTAAGAACTTTGCTGCAGTATTTAAGGACTCTGCTGCATTATTTAAGGACTTTATTGCATTATTTAAGGACCCTGCTGCAGAATTTAAGGAATCTGCTGCATTACTTAAGGACTTTGTTGCATTATTTAAGGACTCTGCTGCATTATTTAAGGACTTTGCTGCATTATTTAAGGACTTTGATGCATTATTTAAGGACGCTGCTGCAGAATTTAAGTAATCTGCTGCATTATTTAAGGACTCTGCTGCATTATTTAAGGACTTTGCTGCATTATTTAAGGACTCTGCTGTATTATTAAGCACGTTGCTGCATTAATTAAGGACTTTATTGCATTATTTAAGGAATTTGATGCATTATTTAAGGACTCTGCTGCATTATTTAAGGACTTTGCTGCATTATTTAAGGACTCTGCTTCATTATTTAAGGACTTTGTTGCATTATTTAAGGACTCTGCTGCATTATTTAAGGACTTTGTTGCATTATTTAAGGACTCTGCTGCATTATTTAAAGACTTTGCTGCATTATTTAAGTACTCTGGTGCATTATTTAAGGACTCTGCTGCATTATTTAAAGACTTTGCTGCATTATTTAAGTACTCTGGTGCATTATTTAAGGACTTTGTTGCTTTATTTAAGGACTTTGCTGCATTATTTAAGGACTTTGTTGCATTATTTAAGGACTCTGCTGCATTATTTAAGGACTTTGCTGCATTATTTAAGTATGCTGCTGCAGTATTTAAGGCCTCTGCTGCATTATTTAAGGACTCTGCTGCATTTTTAAGGACGTTGCTGCATTATTTAAGGACTTTATTGCATTATTTAAGGATTCTGCTGCATTATTTAAGGAATTTGCTGCATTATTTAAGGACTCTGCTGCATTATTTAAGGACTTTGTTTCATTATTTAATGACTCTGCTGGGGTATTTAAGGACTCTGCTGCATTATTTAAGGACTTTGTTGCATTATTTAAGGACTCTGCTGCATTATTTAAGGACTTTGCTGCATTATTTAAGGACTTTGATGCATTATTTAAGGACGCTGCTGCAGAATTTAAGTAATCTGCTGCATTATTTAAGGACTCTGCTGCATTATTTAAGGACTTTGCTGCATTATTTAAGGACTCTGCTGCATTATTTAAGGACTTTGTTGCATTATTTAATGACTCTGCTGCGGTATTTAAGGACTCTGCTGTATTATTTAAGGACTTTGCTGCATTATTTAAGGACTCTGCTTCATTATTTAAAGACTTTGCTGCATTATTTAAGTACTCTGGTGCATTATTTAAGGACTCGGCTGCATTATTTAAAGACTTTGCTGCATTATTTAAGTACTCTGGTGCATTATTTAAGGACTCTGCTGCATTATTTAAGGACTTTGCTGCATTATTTAAGGACTCTGCTGCATTATTTAAGGACTTTGCTGCATTATTTAAGTATGCTGCTGCGGTATTTAAGGCCCTGCTGCATTATTTAAGGACTCTGCTGCATTATTAAGGACGTTGCTGCATTATTTAAGGACTTTATTGCATTATTTAAGGATTCTGCTGCATTATTTAAGGAATTTGCTGCATTATTTAAGGACTCTGCTGTATTATTTAAGGACTTTGTTGCATTATTTAATGACTCTGCTGGGGTATTTAAGGACTCTGCTGCATTATTTAAGGGCTTTGCTGCATTATTTAAGGACTCTGCTGCAGTATTTAAGGACTCTGCTGCATTATTTAAGGACTTTGATGCATTATTTAAGGACGCTGCTGCAGAATTTAAGGAATCTGCTGCATTATTTAAGGACTTTGTTGCATTATTTAAGGACTATGCTGCATTATGTAAGGACTCTGCTGCATTATTTAAGGACTATGCTGCATTATTTAATTACTCTGCTGCATTATTTAAGGACTTTGTTGCATTATTTAAGGACTCTGCTGCATTATTTAAGGACTTTGCTGCATTATTTAAGGACTTTGATGCATTATTTAAGGACGCTGCTGCAGAATTTAAGTATTCTGCTGCATTATTTAAGGACTCTGCTGCATTATTTAAGGACTTTGCTGCATTATTTAAGGACTCTGCTGCATTATTTAAGGACTTTGTTGCATTATTTAATGACTCTGCTGCGGTATTTAAGGACTCTGCTGCATTATTTAAGGACTTTGCTGCATTATTTAAGGACTTTGCTGCAGTAATTAAGGAATCTGCTGCATTATTTAAGGACTTTGTTGCATTATTTAAGGACTGTGCTGCATTGCTTAAGGACTCTGCTGCATTATTTAAGGACTTTGCTGCATTATTTAAGGACTTTGTTGCATTATTTAAGGACTCTGCTGCATTATTTAAGGACTTTGTTGCATTATTTAAGGACTCTGTTGCATTATTTAAGGACTTTGCTGCATTATTTAAGTACTCTGGTGCATTATTTAAGGACTTTGTTGCATTATTTAAGGACTCTGCTGCATTATTTAAGGACTTTGTTGCATTATTTAAGGACTCTGTTGCATTATTTAAGGACTTTGCTGCATTATTTAAGTACTCTGGTGCATTATTTAAGGACTTTGTTGCATTATTTAAGGACTCTGCTGCATTATTTAAGGACTTTGTTGCATTATTTAAGGACTCTGCTGCATTATTTAAGGACTTTGCTGCATTATTTAAGGACTCTGTTGCATTATTTAAGGACTTTGCTGCATTATTTAAGGACTCTGCTGCATTATTTAAGGACTCGGCTGCATTATTTAAATACCTTGCTGCATTATTTAATGACTCTGCTGCATTATTTAAGGATTTTATTGCATTATTTAAGGACTCTGCTGCATTATTTAATGAATTTGCTGCATTATTTAAGGACTCTGCTGCATTATTTAAGGACTCTGCTGGGGTATTTTAGGACTCTGCTGCATTATATAAGGACTCTGCTGCATTATTTAAGGACTTTGCTGCATTATTTAAGGACTTTGCGGCAGTAATTAAGGAATCTGCTGCATTATTTAAGGACTTTGTTGCATTATTTAAGGACTGTGCTGCATTGCTTAAGGACTCTGCTGCATTATTTAAGGACTTTGTTGCATTATTTAAGGACTCTGCTGCATTATTTAAGGACTTTGTTGCATTATTTAAGGACTCTGTTGCATTATTTAAGGACTTTGCTGCATTATTTAAGTACTCTGGTGCATTATTTAAGGACTTTGTTGCATTATTTAAGGACTCTGCTGCATTATTTAAGGACTTTGTTGCATTATTTAAGGACTCTGCTGCATTATTTAAGGACTTTGCTGCATTATTTAAGTATGCTGCTGCGGTATTTAAGGCCTCTGCTGCATTATTTAAGGACTTTGCTGCATTATTTAAGGACTCTTCTGCATTATTAAGGACGGTGCTGCATTATTTAAGTACTTTATTGCATTATTTAAGGATTCTGCTGCATTATTTAAGGAATTTGCTGCATTATTTAAGGACTCTGCTGCATTATTTAAGGACTTTGTTGCATCATTTAATGACTCTGCTGCAGTATTTAAGGACTCTGTTGCATTATTTAAGGACTTTGATGCATTATTTAAGGAGGCTGCTGCAGAATTTAAGGAATCTGCTGCATTATTTAAGGACTTTGTTGCATTATTTAAGGACTCTGCTGCATTATTTAAGGACGCTGCTGCAGTATTTAAGACCTCTTCTGCATTATTTAAGGATTTTGCTGCATTATTTAAGGACTCTACTGCATTATTAAGGACGTTGCTGCATTATTTAAGGACTTTATTGCATTATTTAAGGATTCTGCTGCATTATTTAAGGAATTAGCTGCATTATTTAAGTACTCTGCTGCATTATTTAAGTATGCTGCTGCAGTATTTAAGGCCTCTGCTGCATTATTTAAGGACTCTGCTGCATTATTAAGGACGTTGCTGCATTATTTAAGGACTTTATTGCATTATTTAAGGATTCTGCTGCATTATTTAAGGAATTTGCTGCATTATTTAAGGACTCTGCTGGG
The DNA here is from genome assembly GCF_046119375.1 of Phyllobates terribilis. Lineage (NCBI taxonomy): Eukaryota > Metazoa > Chordata > Amphibia > Anura > Dendrobatidae > Phyllobates > Phyllobates terribilis. Next base: position 105,780 of record NW_027363268.1, read on the forward strand.
GTATTTAAGGACTCTGCTGCATTATTTAAGGACTTTGTTGCATTATTTAAGGACTCTGCTGCATTATTTAAGGACTTTGCTGCATTATTTAAGGACTTTGATGCATTATTTAAGGACACTGCTGCAGAATTTAAGTAATCTGCTGCATTATTTAAGGACTCTGCTGCATTATTTAAGGACTTTGCTGCATTATTTAAGGACTCTGCTGCATTATTTAAGGACTTTGTTGCATTATTTAATGACTCTGCTGCGGTATTTAAGGACTCTGCTGTATTATTTAAGGACTTTGCTGCATTATTTAAGGACTCTGCTTCATTATTTAAGGACTTTGTTGCATTATTTAAGGACTCTGCTGCATTATTTAAGGACTTCGTTGCATTATTTAAGGACTCTGCTGCATTATTTAAAGACTTTGCTGCATTATTTAAGTACTCTGGTGCATTATTTAAGGACTCGGCTGCATTATTTAAAGACTTTGCTGCATTATTTAAGTACTCTGGTGCATTATTTAAGGACTCTGCTGCATTATTTAAGGACTTTGCTGCATTATTTAAGGACTCTGCTGCATTATTTAAGGACTTTGCTGCATTATTTAAGTATGCTGCTGCGGTATTTAAGGCCTCTGCTGCATTATTTAAGGACTCTGCTGCATTATTAAGGACGTTGCTGCATTATTTAAGGACTTTATTGCATTATTTAAGGATTCTGCTGCATTATTTAAGGAATTTGCTGCATTATTTAAGGACTCTGCTGTATTATTTAAGGACTTTGTTGCATTATTTAATGACTCTGCTGGGGTATTTAAGGACTCTGCTGCATTATTTAAGGGCTTTGCTGCATTATTTAAGGACTCTGCTGCAGTATTTAAGGACTCTGCTGCATTATTTAAGGACTTTGATGCATTATTTAAGGACGCTGCTGCAGAATTTAAGGAATCTGCTGCATTATTTAAGGACTTTGTTGCATTATTTAAGGACTATGCTGCATTATGTAAGGACTCTGCTGCATTATTTAAGGACTTTGCTGCATTATTTAATTACTCTGCTGCATTATTTAAGGACTTTGTTGCATTATTTAAGGACTCTGCTGCATTATTTAAGGACTTTGCTGCATTATTTAAGGACTTTGATGCATTATTTAAGGACGCTGCTGCAGAATTTAAGTAATCTGCTGCATTATTTAAGGACTCTGCTGCATTATTTAAGGACTTTGCTGCATTATTTAAGGACTCTGCTGCATTATTTAAGGACTTTGTTGCATTATTTAATGACTCTGCTGCGGTATTTAAGGACTCTGCTGCATTATTTAAGGACTTTGCTGCATTATTTAAGGACTTTGCTGCAGTAATTAAGGAATCTGCTGCATTATTTAAGGACTTTGTTGCATTATTTAAGGACTGTGCTGCATTGCTTAAGGACTCTGCTGCATTATTTAAGGACTTTGCTGCATTATTTAAGGACTTTGTTGCATTATTTAAGGACTCTGCTGCATTATTTAAGGACTTTGTTGCATTATTTAAGGACTCTGTTGCATTATTTAAGGACTTTGCTGCATTATTTAAGTACTCTGGTGCATTATTTAAGGACTTTGTTGCATTATTTAAGGACTCTGCTGCATTATTTAAGGACTTTGTTGCATTATTTAAGGACTCTGTTGCATTATTTAAGGACTTTGCTGCATTATTTAAGTACTCTGGTGCATTATTTAAGGACTTTGTTGCATTATTTAAGGACTCTGCTGCATTATTTAAGGACTTTGTTGCATTATTTAAGGACTCTGCTGCATTATTTAAGGACTTTGCTGCATTATTTAAGGACTCTGTTGCATTATTTAAGGACTTTGCTGCATTATTTAAGTACTCTGGTGCATTATTTAAGGACTTTATTGCATTATTTAAGGATTCTGCTGCATTATTTAAGGAATTTGCTGCATTATTTAAGAACTTTGCTGCAGTATTTAAGGACTCTGCTGCATTATTTAAGGACTTTATTGCATTATTTAAGGACCCTGCTGCAGAATTTAAGGAATCTGCTGCATTACTTAAGGACTTTGTTGCATTATTTAAGGACTCTGCTGCATTATTTAAGGACTTTGCTGCATTATTTAAGGACTTTGATGCATTATTTAAGGACGCCGCTGCAGAATTTAAGTAATCTGCTGCATTATTTAAGGACTCTGCTGCATTATTTAAGGACTTTGCTGCATTATTTAAGGACTCTGCTGTATTATTAAGCACGTTGCTGCATTAATTAAGGACTTTATTGCATTATTTAAGGAATTTGATGCATTATTTAAGGACTCTGCTGCATTATTTAAGGACTTTGCTGCATTATTTAAGGACTCTGCTTCATTATTTAAGGACTTTGTTGCATTATTTAAGGACTCTGCTGCATTATTTAAGGACTTTGTTGCATTATTTAAGGACTCTGCTGCATTATTTAAAGACTTTGCTGCATTATTTAAGTACTCTGGTGCATTATTTAAGGACTCTGCTGCATTATTTAAAGACTTTGCTGCATTATTTAAGTACTCTGGTGCATTATTTAAGGACTTTGTTGCTTTATTTAAGGACTTTGCTGCATTATTTAAGGACTTTGTTGCATTATTTAAGGACTCTGCTGCATTATTTAAGGACTTTGCTGCATTATTTAAGTATGCTGCTGCAGTATTTAAGGCCTCTGCTGCATTATTTAAGGACTCTGCTGCATTTTTAAGGACGTTGCTGCATTATTTAAGGACTTTATTGCATTATTTAAGGATTCTGCTGCATTATTTAAGGAATTTGCTGCATTATTTAAGGACTCTGCTGCATTATTTAAGGACTTTGCTGCATTATTTAAGGACTTTGCGGCAGTAATTAAGGAATCTGCTGCGTTATTTAAGGACTTTGTTGCATTATTTAAGGACTGTGCTGCATTGCTTAAGGACTCTGCTGCATTATTTAAGGACGTTGCTGCATTATTTAAGGACTTTGTTGCATTATTTAAGGACTCTGCTGCATTATTTAAGGACTTTGTTGCATTATTTAAGGACTCTGTTGCATTATTTAAGGACTTTGCTGCATTATTTAAGTACTCTGGTGCATTATTTAAGGACTTTGTTGCATTATTTAAGGACTCTGCTGCATTATTTAAGGACTTTGTTGCATTATTTAAGGACTCTGCTGCATTATTTAAGGACTTTGCTGCATTATTTAAGTATGCTGCTGCGGTATTTAAGGCCTCTGCTGCATTATTTAAGGACTTTGCTGCATTATTTAAGGACTCTTCTGCATTATTAAGGACGGTGCTGCATTATTTAAGTACTTTATTGCATTATTTAAGGATTCTGCTGCATTATTTAAGGAATTTGCTGCATTATTTAAGGACTCTGCTGCATTATTTAAGGACTTTGTTGCATCATTTAATGACTCTGCTGCAGTATTTAAGGACTCTGTTGCATTATTTAAGGACTTTGATGCATTATTTAAGGAGGCTGCTGCAGAATTTAAGGAATCTGCTGCATTATTTAAGGACTTTGTTGCATTATTTAAGGACTCTGCTGCATTATTTAAGGACGCTGCTGCAGTATTTAAGACCTCTTCTGCATTATTTAAGGATTTTGCTGCATTATTTAAGGACTCTACTGCATTATTAAGGACGTTGCTGCATTATTTAAGGACTTTATTGCATTATTTAAGGATTCTGCTGCATTATTTAAGGAATTAGCTGCATTATTTAAGTACTCTGCTGCATTATTTAAGTATGCTGCTGCAGTATTTAAGGCCTCTGCTGCATTATTTAAGGACTCTGCTGCATTATTACGGACGTTGCTGCATTATTTAAGGACTTTATTGCATTATTTAAGGATTCTGCTGCATTATTTAAGGAATTTGCTGCATTATTTAAGGACTCTGCTGGGGTATTTAAGGACTCTGCTGCATTATTTAAGGACTTTGTTGCATTATTTAAGGACTCTGCTGCATTATTTAAGGACTTTGCTGCATTATTTAAGGACTTTGATGCATTATTTAAGGACGCTGCTGCAGAATTTAAGTAATCTGCTGCATTATTTAAGGACTCTGCTGCATTATTTAAGGACTTTGCTGCATTATTTAAGGACTCTGCTGCATTATTTAAGGACTTTGTTGCATTATTTAATGACTCTGCTGCGGTATTTAAGGACTCTGCTGTATTATTTAAGGACTTTGCTGCATTATTTAAGGACTCTGCTTCATTATTTAAGGACTTTGTTGCATTATTTAAGGACTCTGCTGCATTATTTAAGGACTTTGTTGCATTATTTAAGGACTCTGCTGCATTATTTAAAGACTTTGCTGCATTATTTAAGTACTCTGGTGCATTATTTAAGGACTCGGCTGCATTATTTAAAGACTTTGCTGCATTATTTAAGTACTCTGGTGCATTATTTAAGGACTCTGCTGCATTATTTAAGGACTTTGCTGCATTATTTAAGGACTCTGCTGCATTATTTAAGGACTTTGCTGCATTATTTAAGTATGCTGCTGCGGTATTTAAGGCCTCTGCTGCATTATTTAAGGACTCTGCTGCATTATTAAGGACGTTGCTGCATTATTTAAGGACTTTATTGCATTATTTAAGGATTCTGCTGCATTATTTAAGGAATTTGCTGCATTATTTAAGGACTCTGCTGTATTATTTAAGGACTTTGTTGCATTATTTAATGACTCTGCTGGGGTATTTAAGGACTCTGCTGCATTATTTAAGGGCTTTGCTGCATTATTTAAGGACTCTGCTGCAGAATTTAAGGACTCTGCTGCATTATTTAAGGACTTTGATGCATTATTTAAGGACGCTGCTGCAGAATTTAAGGAATCTGCTGCATTATTTAAGGACTTTGTTGCATTATTTAAGGACTATGCTGCATTATGTAAGGACTCTGCTGCATTATTTAAGGACTTTGCTGCATTATTTAATTACTCTGCTGCATTATTTAAGGACTTTGTTGCATTATTTAAGGACTCTGCTGCATTATTTAAGGACTTTGCTGCATTATTTAAGGACTTTGATGCATTATTTAAGGACGCTGCTGCAGAATTTAAGTAATCTGCTGCATTATTTAAGGACTCTGCTGCATTATTTAAGGACTTTGCTGCATTATTTAAGGACTCTGCTGCATTATTTAAGGACTTTGTTGCATTATTTAATGACTCTGCTGCGGTATTTAAGGACTCTGCTGCATTATTTAAGGACTTTGCTGCATTATTTAAGGACTTTGCTGCAGTAATTAAGGAATCTGCTGCATTATTTAAGGACTTTGTTGCATTATTTAAGGACTGTGCTGCATTGCTTAAGGACTCTGCTGCATTATTTAAGGACTTTGCTGCATTATTTAAGGACTTTGTTGCATTATTTAAGGACTCTGCTGCATTATTTAAGGACTTTGTTGCATTATTTAAGGACTCTGTTGCATTATTTAAGGACTTTGCTGCATTATTTAAGTACTCTGGTGCATTATTTAAGGACTTTGTTGCATTATTTAAGAACTCTGCTGCATTATTTAAGGACTTTGTTGCATTATTTAAGGACTCTGTTGCATTATTTAAGGACTTTGCTGCATTATTTAAGTACTCTGGTGCATTATTTAAGGACTTTGTTGCATTATTTAAGGACTCTGCTGCATTATTTAAGGACTTTGTTGCATTATTTAAGGACTCTGCTGCATTATTTAAGGACTTTGCTGCATTATTTAAGGACTCTGTTGCATTATTTAAGGACTTTGCTGCATTATTTAAGGACTCTGTTGCATTATTTAAGGACTCTGCTGCATTATTTAAGGACTTTGCTGCATTATTTAAGGACTTTATTGCATTATTTAAGGATTCTGCTGCATTATTTAAGGAATTTGCTGCATTATTTAAGAACTTTGCTGCAGTATTTAAGGACTCTGCTGCATTATTTAAGGACTTTATTGCATTATTTAAGGACCCTGCTGCAGAATTTAAGGAATCTGCTGCATTACTTAAGGACTTTGTTGCATTATTTAAGGACTCTGCTGCATTATTTAAGGACTTTGCTGCATTATTTAAGGACTTTGATGCATTATTTAAGGACGCCGCTGCAGAATTTAAGTAATCTGCTGCATTATTTAAGGACTCTGCTGCATTATTTAAGGACTTTGCTGCATTATTTAAGGACTCTGCTGTATTATTAAGCACGTTGCTGCATTAATTAAGGACTTTATTGCATTATTTAAGGAATTTGATGCATTATTTAAGGACTCTGCTGCATTATTTAAGGACTTTGCTGCATTATTTAAGGACTCTGCTTCATTATTTAAGGACTTTGTTGCATTATTTAAGGACTCTGCTGCATTATTTAAGGACTTTGTTGCATTATTTAAGGACTCTGCTGCATTATTTAAAGACTTTGCTGCATTATTTAAGTACTCTGGTGCATTATTTAAGGACTCTGCTGCATTATTTAAAGACTTTGCTGCATTATTTAAGTACTCTGGTGCATTATTTAAGGACTTTGTTGCTTTATTTAAGGACTTTGCTGCATTATTTAAGGACTTTGTTGCATTATTTAAGGACTCTGCTGCATTATTTAAGGACTTTGCTGCATTATTTAAGTATGCTGCTGCAGTATTTAAGGCCTCTGCTGCATTATTTAAGGACTCTGCTGCATTTTTAAGGACGTTGCTGCATTATTTAAGGACTTTATTGCATTATTTAAGGATTCTGCTGCATTATTTAAGGAATTTGCTGCATTATTTAAGGACTCTGCTGCATTATTTAAGGACTTTGTTTCATTATTTAATGACTCTGCTGGGGTATTTAAGGACTCTGCTGCATTATTTAAGGACTTTGTTGCATTATTTAAGGACTCTGCTGCATTATTTAAGGACTTTGCTGCATTATTTAAGGACTTTGATGCATTATTTAAGGACGCTGCTGCAGAATTTAAGTAATCTGCTGCATTATTTAAGGACTCTGCTGCATTATTTAAGGACTTTGCTGCATTATTTAAGGACTCTGCTGCATTATTTAAGGACTTTGTTGCATTATTTAATGACTCTGCTGCGGTATTTAAGGACTCTGCTGTATTATTTAAGGACTTTGCTGCATTATTTAAGGACTCTGCTTCATTATTTAAGGACTTTGTTGCATTATTTAAGGACTCTGCTGCATTATTTAAGGATTTTGCTGCATTATTTAAGGACTCTACTGCATTATTAAGGACGTTGCTGCATTATTTAAGGACTTTATTGCATTATTTAAGGATTCTGCTGCATTATTTAAGGAATTAGCTGCATTATTTAAGTACTCTGCTGCATTATTTAAGGACTTTGCTGCATTATTTAAGTATGCTGCTGCAGTATTTAAGGCCTCTGCTGCATTATTTAAGGACTCTGCTGCATTATTAAGGACGTTGCTGCATTATTTAAGGACTTTATTGCATTATTTAAGGATTCTGCTGCATTATTTAAGGAATTTGCTGCATTATTTAAGGACTCTGCTGCATTATTTAAGGACTTTGTTGCATTATTTAAGGACTATGCTGCATTATGTAAGGACTCTGCTGCATTATTTAAGGACTTTGCTGCATTATTTAATTACTCTGCTGCATTATTTAAGGACTTTGTTGCATTATTTAAGGACTCTGCTGCATTATTTAAGGACTTTGCTGCATTATTTAAGGACTTTGATGCATTATTTAAGGACGCTGCTGCAGAATTTAAGTAATCTGCTGCATTATTTAAGGACTCTGCTGCATTATTTAAGGACTTTGCTGCATTATTTAAGGACTCTGCTGCATTATTTAAGGACTTTGTTGCATTATTTAATGACTCTGCTGCGGTATTTAAGGACTCTGCTGCATTATTTAAGGACTTTGCTGCATTATTTAAGGACTTTGCTGCAGTAATTAAGGAATCTGCTGCATTATTTAAGGACTTTGTTGCATTATTTAAGGACTGTGCTGCATTGCTTAAGGACTCTGCTGCATTATTTAAGGACTTTGCTGCATTATTTAAGGACTTTGTTGCATTATTTAAGGACTCGCCTGCATTATTTAAGGACTTTGTTGCATTATTTAAGGACTCTGTTGCATTATTTAAGGACTTTGCTGCATTATTTAAGTACTCTGGTGCATTATTTAAGGACTTTGTTGCATTATTTAAGGACTCTGCTGCATTATTTAAGGACTTTGTTGCATTATTTAAGGACTCTGTTGCATTATTTAAGGACTTTGCTGCATTATTTAAGTACTCTGGTGCATTATTTAAGGACTTTGTTGCATTATTTAAGGACTCTGCTGCATTATTTAAGGACTTTGTTGCATTATTTAAGGACTCTGCTGCATTATTTAAGGACTTTGCTGCATTATTTAAGGACTCTGTTGCATTATTTAAGGACTTTGCTGCATTATTTAAGTACTCTGGTGCATTATTTAAGGACTTTATTGCATTATTTAAGGATTCTGCTGCATTATTTAAGGAATTTGCTGCATTATTTAAGAACTTTGCTGCAGTATTTAAGGACTCTGCTGCATTATTTAAGGACTTTATTGCATTATTTAAGGACCCTGCTGCAGAATTTAAGGAATCTGCTGCATTACTTAAGGACTTTGTTGCATTATTTAAGGACTCTGCTGCATTATTTAAGGACTTTGCTGCATTATTTAAGGACTTTGATGCATTATTTAAGGACGCCGCTGCAGAATTTAAGTAATCTGCTGCATTATTTAAGGACTCTGCTGCATTATTTAAGGACTTTGCTGCATTATTTAAGGACTCTGCTGTATTATTAAGCACGTTGCTGCATTAATTAAGGACTTTATTGCATTATTTAAGGAATTTGATGCATTATTTAAGGACTCTGCTGCATTATTTAAGGACTTTGCTGCATTATTTAAGGACTCTGCTTCATTATTTAAGGACTTTGTTGCATTATTTAAGGACTCTGCTGCATTATTTAAGGACTTTGTTGCATTATTTAAGGACTCTGCTGCATTATTTAAAGACTTTGCTGCATTATTTAAGTACTCTGGTGCATTATTTAAGGACTCTGCTGCATTATTTAAAGACTTTGCTGCATTATTTAAGTACTCTGGTGCATTATTTAAGGACTTTGTTGCTTTATTTAAGGACTTTGCTGCATTATTTAAGGACTTTGTTGCATTATTTAAGGACTCTGCTGCATTATTTAAGGACTTTGCTGCATTATTTAAGTATGCTGCTGCAGTATTTAAGGCCTCTGCTGCATTATTTAAGGACTCTGCTGCATTTTTAAGGACGTTGCTGCATTATTTAAGGACTTTATTGCATTATTTAAGGATTCTGCTGCATTATTTAAGGAATTTGCTGCATTATTTAAGGACTCTGCTGCATTATTTAAGGACTTTGCTGCATTATTTAAGGACTTTGCGGCAGTAATTAAGGAATCTGCTGCGTTATTTAAGGACTTTGTTGCATTATTTAAGGACTGTGCTGCATTGCTTAAGGACTCTGCTGCATTATTTAAGGACGTTGCTGCATTATTTAAGGACTTTGTTGCATTATTTAAGGACTCTGCTGCATTATTTAAGGACTTTGTTGCATTATTTAAGGACTCTGTTGCATTATTTAAGGACTTTGCTGCATTATTTAAGTACTCTGGTGCATTATTTAAGGACTTTGTTGCATTATTTAAGGACTCTGCTGCATTATTTAAGGACTTTGTTGCATTATTTAAGGACTCTGCTGCATTATTTAAGGACTTTGCTGCATTATTTAAGTATGCTGCTGCGGTATTTAAGGCCTCTGCTGCATTATTTAAGGACTTTGCTGCATTATTTAAGGACTCTTCTGCATTATTAAGGACGGTGCTGCATTATTTAAGTACTTTATTGCATTATTTAAGGATTCTGCTGCATTATTTAAGGAATTTGCTGCATTATTTAAGGACTCTGCTGCATTATTTAAGGACTTTGTTGCATCATTTAATGACTCTGCTGCAGTATTTAAGGACTCTGTTGCATTATTTAAGGACTTTGATGCATTATTTAAGGAGGCTGCTGCAGAATTTAAGGAATCTGCTGCATTATTTAAGGACTTTGTTGCATTATTTAAGGACTCTGCTGCATTATTTAAGGACGCTGCTGCAGTATTTAAGACCTCTTCTGCATTATTTAAGGATTTTGCTGCATTATTTAAGGACTCTACTGCATTATTAAGGACGTTGCTGCATTATTTAAGGACTTTATTGCATTATTTAAGGATTCTGCTGCATTATTTAAGGAATTAGCTGCATTATTTAAGTACTCTGCTGCATTATTTAAGTATGCTGCTGCAGTATTTAAGGCCTCTGCTGCATTATTTAAGGACTCTGCTGCATTATTAAGGACGTTGCTGCATTATTTAAGGACTTTATTGCATTATTTAAGGATTCTGCTGCATTATTTAAGGAATTTGCTGCATTATTTAAGGACTCTGCTGGGGTATTTAAGGACTCTGCTGCATTATTTAAGGACTTTGTTGCATTATTTAAGGACTCTGCTGCATTATTTAAGGACTTTGCTGCATTATTTAAGGACTTTGATGCATTATTTAAGGACGCTGCTGCAGAATTTAAGTAATCTGCTGCATTATTTAAGGACTCTGCTGCATTATTTAAGGACTTTGCTGCATTATTTAAGGACTCTGCTGCATTATTTAAGGACTTTGTTGCATTATTTAATGACTCTGCTGCGGTATTTAAGGACTCTGCTGTATTATTTAAGGACTTTGCTGCATTATTTAAGGACTCTGCTTCATTATTTAAGGACTTTGTTGCATTATTTAAGGACTCTGCTGCATTATTTAAGGACTTTGTTGCATTATTTAAGGACTCTGCTGCATTATTTAAAGACTTTGCTGCATTATTTAAGTACTCTGGTGCATTATTTAAGGACTCGGCTGCATTATTTAAAGACTTTGCTGCATTATTTAAGTACTCTGGTGCATTATTTAAGGACTCTGCTGCATTATTTAAGGACTTTGCTGCATTATTTAAGGACTCTGCTGCATTATTTAAGGACTTTGCTGCATTATTTAAGTATGCTGCTGCGGTATTTAAGGCCTCTGCTGCATTATTTAAGGACTCTGCTGCATTATTAAGGACGTTGCTGCATTATTTAAGGACTTTATTGCATTATTTAAGGATTCTGCTGCATTATTTAAGGAATTTGCTGCATTATTTAAGGACTCTGCTGTATTATTTAAGGACTTTGTTGCATTATTTAATGACTCTGCTGGGGTATTTAAGGACTCTGCTGCATTATTTAAGGGCTTTGCTGCATTATTTAAGGACTCTGCTGCAGTATTTAAGGACTCTGCTGCATTATTTAAGGACTTTGATGCATTATTTAAGGACGCTGCTGCAGAATTTAAGGAATCTGCTGCATTATTTAAGGACTTTGTTGCATTATTTAAGGACTATGCTGCATTATGTAAGGACTCTGCTGCATTATTTAAGGACTTTGCTGCATTATTTAATTACTCTGCTGCATTATTTAAGGACTTTGTTGCATTATTTAAGGACTCTGCTGCATTATTTAAGGACTTTGCTGCATTATTTAAGGACTTTGATGCATTATTTAAGGACGCTGCTGCAGAATTTAAGTAATCTGCTGCATTATTTAAGGACTCTGCTGCATTATTTAAGGACTTTGCTGCATTATTTAAGGACTCTGCTGCATTATTTAAGGACTTTGTTGCATTATTTAATGACTCTGCTGCGGTATTTAAGGACTCTGCTGCATTATTTAAGGACTTTGCTGCATTATTTAAGGACTTTGCTGCAGTAATTAAGGAATCTGCTGCATTATTTAAGGACTTTGTTGCATTATTTAAGGACTGTGCTGCATTGCTTAAGGACTCTGCTGCATTATTTAAGGACTTTGCTGCATTATTTAAGGACTTTGTTGCATTATTTAAGGACTCTGCTGCATTATTTAAGGACTTTGTTGCATTATTTAAGGACTCTGTTGCATTATTTAAGGACTTTGCTGCATTATTTAAGTACTCTGGTGCATTATTTAAGGACTTTGTTGCATTATTTAAGAACTCTGCTGCATTATTTAAGGACTTTGTTGCATTATTTAAGGACTCTGTTGCATTATTTAAGGACTTTGCTGCATTATTTAAGTACTCTGGTGCATTATTTAAGGACTTTGTTGCATTATTTAAGGACTCTGCTGCATTATTTAAGGACTTTGTTGCATTATTTAAGGACTCTGCTGCATTATTTAAGGACTTTGCTGCATTATTTAAGGACTCTGTTGCATTATTTAAGGACTTTGCTGCATTATTTAAGGACTCTGTTGCATTATTTAAGGACTCTGCTGCATTATTTAAGGACTTTGCTGCATTATTTAAGGACTTTATTGCATTATTTAAGGATTCTGCTGCATTATTTAAGGAATTTGCTGCATTATTTAAGAACTTTGCTGCAGTATTTAAGGACTCTGCTGCATTATTTAAGGACTTTATTGCATTATTTAAGGACCCTGCTGCAGAATTTAAGGAATCTGCTGCATTACTTAAGGACTTTGTTGCATTATTTAAGGACTCTGCTGCATTATTTAAGGACTTTGCTGCATTATTTAAGGACTTTGATGCATTATTTAAGGACGCCGCTGCAGAATTTAAGTAATCTGCTGCATTATTTAAGGACTCTGCTGCATTATTTAAGGACTTTGCTGCATTATTTAAGGACTCTGCTGTATTATTAAGCACGTTGCTGCATTAATTAAGGACTTTATTGCATTATTTAAGGAATTTGATGCATTATTTAAGGACTCTGCTGCATTATTTAAGGACTTTGCTGCATTATTTAAGGACTCTGCTTCATTATTTAAGGACTTTGTTGCATTATTTAAGGACTCTGCTGCATTATTTAAGGACTTTGTTGCATTATTTAAGGACTCTGCTGCATTATTTAAAGACTTTGCTGCATTATTTAAGTACTCTGGTGCATTATTTAAGGACTCTGCTGCATTATTTAAAGACTTTGCTGCATTATTTAAGTACTCTGGTGCATTATTTAAGGACTTTGTTGCTTTATTTAAGGACTTTGCTGCATTATTTAAGGACTTTGTTGCATTATTTAAGGACTCTGCTGCATTATTTAAGGACTTTGCTGCATTATTTAAGTATGCTGCTGCAGTATTTAAGGCCTCTGCTGCATTATTTAAGGACTCTGCTGCATTTTTAAGGACGTTGCTGCATTATTTAAGGACTTTATTGCATTATTTAAGGATTCTGCTGCATTATTTAAGGAATTTGCTGCATTATTTAAGGACTCTGCTGCATTATTTAAGGACTTTGTTTCATTATTTAATGACTCTGCTGGGGTATTTAAGGACTCTGCTGCATTATTTAAGGACTTTGTTGCATTATTTAAGGACTCTGCTGCATTATTTAAGGACTTTGCTGCATTATTTAAGGACTTTGATGCATTATTTAAGGACGCTGCTGCAGAATTTAAGTAATCTGCTGCATTATTTAAGGACTCTGCTGCATTATTTAAGGACTTTGCTGCATTATTTAAGGACTCTGCTGCATTATTTAAGGACTTTGTTGCATTATTTAATGACTCTGCTGCGGTATTTAAGGACTCTGCTGTATTATTTAAGGACTTTGCTGCATTATTTAAGGACTCTGCTTCATTATTTAAGGACTTTGTTGCATTATTTAAGGACTCTGCTGCATTATTTAAGGATTTTGCTGCATTATTTAAGGACTCTACTGCATTATTAAGGACGTTGCTGCATTATTTAAGGACTTTATTGCATTATTTAAGGATTCTGCTGCATTATTTAAGGAATTAGCTGCATTATTTAAGTACTCTGCTGCATTATTTAAGGACTTTGCTGCATTATTTAAGTATGCTGCTGCAGTATTTAAGGCCTCTGCTGCATTATTTAAGGACTCTGCTGCATTATTAAGGACGTTGCTGCATTATTTAAGGACTTTGATGCATTATTTAAGGACGCTGCTGCAGAATTTAAGTAATCTGCTGCATTATTTAAGGACTCTGCTGCATTATTTAAGGACTTTGCTGCATTATTTAAGGACTCTGCTGCATTATTTAAGGACTTTGTTGCATTATTTAATGACTCTGCTGCGGTATTTAAGGACTCTGCTGTATTATTTAAGGACTTTGCTGAATTATTTAAGGACTCTGCTTCATTATTTAAGGACTTTGTTGCATTATTTAAGGACTCTGCTGCATTATTTAAGGACTTCGTTGCATTATTTAAGGACTCTGCTGCATTATTTAAAGACTTTGCTGCATTATTTAAGTACTCTGGTGCATTATTTAAGGACTCGGCTGCATTATTTAAAGACTTTGCTGCATTATTTAAGTACTCTGGTGCATTATTTAAGGACTCTGCTGCATTATTTAAGGACTTTGCTGCATTATTTAAGGACTCTGCTGCATTATTTAAGGACTCTGCTGCATTATTTAAGGACTTTGCTGCATTATTTAAGTATGCTGCTGCGGTATTTAAGGCCTCTGCTGCATTATTTAAGGACTCTGCTGCATTATTAAGGACGTTGCTGCATTATTTAAGGACTTTATTGCATTATTTAAGGATTCTGCTGCATTATTTAAGGAATTTGCTGCATTATTTAAGGACTCTGCTGTATTATTTAAGGACTTTGTTGCATTATTTAATGACTCTGCTGGGGTATTTAAGGACTCTGCTGCATTATTTAAGGGCTTTGCTGCATTATTTAAGGACTCTGCTGCAGTATTTAAGGACTCTGCTGCATTATTTAAGGACTTTGATGCATTATTTAAGGACGCTGCTGCAGAATTTAAGGAATCTGCTGCATTATTTAAGGACTTTGTTGCATTATTTAAGGACTATGCTGCATTATGTAAGGACTCTGCTGCATTATTTAAGGACTTTGCTGCATTATTTAATTACTCTGCTGCATTATTTAAGGACTTTGATGCATTATTTAAGGACGCTGCTGCAGAATTTAAGTAATCTGCTGCATTATTTAAGGACTCTGCTGCATTATTTAAGGACTTTGCTGCATTATTTAAGGACTCTGCTGCATTATTTAAGGACTTTGTTGCATTATTTAATGACTCTGCTGCGGTATTTAAGGACTCTGCTGTATTATTTAAGGACTTTGCTGAATTATTTAAGGACTCTGCTTCATTATTTAAGGACTTTGTTGCATTATTTAAGGACTCTGCTGCATTATTTAAGGACTTCGTTGCATTATTTAAGGACTTTGCGGCAGTAATTAAGGAATCTGCTGCGTTATTTAAGGACTTTGTTGCATTATTTAAGGACTGTGCTGCATTGCTTAAGGACTCTGCTGCATTATTTAAGGACGTTGCTGCATTATTTAAGGACTTTGTTGCATTATTTAAGGACTCTGCTGCATTATTTAAGGACTTTGTTGCATTATTTAAGGACTCTGTTGCATTATTTAAGGACTTTGCTGCATTATTTAAGTACTCTGGTGCATTATTTAAGGACTTTGTTGCATTATTTAAGGACTCTGCTGCATTATTTAAGGACTTTGTTGCATTATTTAAGGACTCTGCTGCATTATTTAAGGACTTTGCTGCATTATTTAAGTATGCTGCTGCGGTATTTAAGGCCTCTGCTGCATTATTTAAGGACTTTGCTGCATTATTTAAGGACTCTTCTGCATTATTAAGGACGGTGCTGCATTATTTAAGTACTTTATTGCATTATTTAAGGATTCTGCTGCATTATTTAAGGAATTTGCTGCATTATTTAAGGACTCTGCTGCATTATTTAAGGACTTTGTTGCATCATTTAATGACTCTGCTGCAGTATTTAAGGACTCTGTTGCATTATTTAAGGACTTTGATGCATTATTTAAGGAGGCTGCTGCAGAATTTAAGGAATCTGCTGCATTATTTAAGGACTTTGTTGCATTATTTAAGGACTCTGCTGCATTATTTAAGGACGCTGCTGCAGTATTTAAGACCTCTTCTGCATTATTTAAGGATTTTGCTGCATTATTTAAGGACTCTACTGCATTATTAAGGACGTTGCTGCATTATTTAAGGACTTTATTGCATTATTTAAGGATTCTGCTGCATTATTTAAGGAATTAGCTGCATTATTTAAGTACTCTGCTGCATTATTTAAGTATGCTGCTGCAGTATTTAAGGCCTCTGCTGCATTATTTAAGGACTCTGCTGCATTATTAAGGACGTTGCTGCATTATTTAAGGACTTTATTGCATTATTTAAGGATTCTGCTGCATTATTTAAGGAATTTGCTGCATTATTTAAGGACTCTGCTGGGGTATTTAAGGACTCTGCTGCATTATTTAAGGACTTTGTTGCATTATTTAAGGACTCTGCTGCATTATTTAAGGACTTTGCTGCATTATTTAAGGACTTTGATGCATTATTTAAGGACGCTGCTGCAGAATTTAAGTAATCTGCTGCATTATTTAAGGACTCTGCTGCATTATTTAAGGACTTTGCTGCATTATTTAAGGACTCTGCTGCATTATTTAAGGACTTTGTTGCATTATTTAATGACTCTGCTGCGGTATTTAAGGACTCTGCTGTATTATTTAAGGACTTTGCTGCATTATTTAAGGACTCTGCTTCATTATTTAAGGACTTTGTTGCATTATTTAAGGACTCTGCTGCATTATTTAAGGACTTTGTTGCATTATTTAAGGACTCTGCTGCATTATTTAAAGACTTTGCTGCATTATTTAAGTACTCTGGTGCATTATTTAAGGACTCGGCTGCATTATTTAAAGACTTTGCTGCATTATTTAAGTACTCTGGTGCATTATTTAAGGACTCTGCTGCATTATTTAAGGACTTTGCTGCATTATTTAAGGACTCTGCTGCATTATTTAAGGACTCTGCTGCATTATTTAAGGACTTTGCTGCATTATTTAAGTATGCTGCTGCGGTATTTAAGGCCTCTGCTGCATTATTTAAGGACTCTGCTGCATTATTAAGGACGTTGCTGCATTATTTAAGGACTTTATTGCATTATTTAAGGATTCTGCTGCATTATTTAAGGAATTTGCTGCATTATTTAAGGACTCTGCTGTATTATTTAAGGACTTTGTTGCATTATTTAATGACTCTGCTGGGGTATTTAAGGACTCTGCTGCATTATTTAAGGGCTTTGCTGCATTATTTAAGGACTCTGCTGCAGTATTTAAGGACTCTGCTGCATTATTTAAGGACTTTGATGCATTATTTAAGGACGCTGCTGCAGAATTTAAGGAATCTGCTGCATTATTTAAGGACTTTGTTGCATTATTTAAGGACTATGCTGCATTATGTAAGGACTCTGCTGCATTATTTAAGGACTTTGCTGCATTATTTAATTACTCTGCTGCATTATTTAAGGACTTTGATGCATTATTTAAGGACGCTGCTGCAGAATTTAAGTAATCTGCTGCATTATTTAAGGACTCTGCTGCATTATTTAAGGACTTTGCTGCATTATTTAAGGACTCTGCTGCATTATTTAAGGACTTTGTTGCATTATTTAATGACTCTGCTGCGGTATTTAAGGACTCTGCTGTATTATTTAAGGACTTTGCTGAATTATTTAAGGACTCTGCTTCATTATTTAAGGACTTTGTTGCATTATTTAAGGACTCTGCTGCATTATTTAAGGACTTCGTTGCATTATTTAAGGACTCTGCTGCATTATTTAAAGACTTTGCTGCATTATTTAAGTACTCTGGTGCATTATTTAAGGACTCGGCTGCATTATTTAAAGACTTTGCTGCATTATTTAAGTACTCTGGTGCATTATTTAAGGACTCTGCTGCATTATTTAAGGACTTTGCTGCATTATTTAAGGACTCTGCTGCATTATTTAAGGACTCTGCTGCATTATTTAAGGACTTTGCTGCATTATTTAAGTATGCTGCTGCGGTATTTAAGGCCTCTGCTGCATTATTTAAGGACTCTGCTGCATTATTAAGGACGTTGCTGCATTATTTAAGGACTTTATTGCATTATTTAAGGATTCTGCTGCATTATTTAAGGAATTTGCTGCATTATTTAAGAACTTTGCTGCAGTATTTAAGGACTCTGCTGCATTATTTAAGGACTTTATTGCATTATTTAAGGACCCTGCTGCAGAATTTAAGGAATCTGCTGCATTACTTAAGGACTTTGTTGCATTATTTAAGGACTCTGCTGCATTATTTAAGGACTTTGCTGCATTATTTAAGGACTTTGATGCATTATTTAAGGACGCCGCTGCAGAATTTAAGTAATCTGCTGCATTATTTAAGGACTCTGCTGCATTATTTAAGGACTTTGCTGCATTATTTAAGGACTCTGCTGTATTATTAAGCACGTTGCTGCATTAATTAAGGACTTTATTGCATTATTTAAGGAATTTGATGCATTATTTAAGGACTCTGCTGCATTATTTAAGGACTTTGCTGCATTATTTAAGGACTCTGCTTCATTATTTAAGGACTTTGTTGCATTATTTAAGGACTCTGCTGCGGTATTTAAGGACTCTGCTGTATTATTTAAGGACTTTGCTGAATTATTTAAGGACTCTGCTTCATTATTTAAGGACTTTGTTGCATTATTTAAGGACTCTGCTGCATTATTTAAGGACTTCGTTGCATTATTTAAGGACTCTGCTGCATTATTTAAAGACTTTGCTGCATTATTTAAGTACTCTGGTGCATTATTTAAGGACTCGGCTGCATTATTTAAAGACTTTGCTGCATTATTTAAGTACTCTGGTGCATTATTTAAGGACTCTGCTGCATTATTTAAGGACTTTGCTGCATTATTTAAGGACTCTGCTGCATTATTTAAGGACTCTGCTGCATTATTTAAGGACTTTGCTGCATTATTTAAGTATGCTGCTGCGGTATTTAAGGCCTCTGCTGCATTATTTAAGGACTCTGCTGCATTATTAAGGACGTTGCTGCATTATTTAAGGACTTTATTGCATTATTTAAGGATTCTGCTGCATTATTTAAGGAATTTGCTGCATTATTTAAGAACTTTGCTGCAGTATTTAAGGACTCTGCTGCATTATTTAAGGACTTTATTGCATTATTTAAGGACCCTGCTGCAGAATTTAAGGAATCTGCTGCATTACTTAAGGACTTTGTTGCATTATTTAAGGACTCTGCTGCATTATTTAAGGACTTTGCTGCATTATTTAAGGACTTTGATGCATTATTTAAGGACGCCGCTGCAGAATTTAAGTAATCTGCTGCATTATTTAAGGACTCTGCTGCATTATTTAAGGACTTTGCTGCATTATTTAAGGACTCTGCTGTATTATTAAGCACGTTGCTGCATTAATTAAGGACTTTATTGCATTATTTAAGGAATTTGATGCATTATTTAAGGACTCTGCTGCATTATTTAAGGACTTTGCTGCATTATTTAAGGACTCTGCTTCATTATTTAAGGACTTTGTTGCATTATTTAAGGACTCTGCTGCATTATTTAAGGACTTTGTTGCATTATTTAAGGACTCTGCTGCATTATTTAAAGACTTTGCTGCATTATTTAAGTACTCTGGTGCATTATTTAAGGACTCTGCTGCATTATTTAAAGACTTTGCTGCATTATTTAAGTACTCTGGTGCATTATTTAAGGACTTTGTTGCTTTATTTAAGGACTTTGCTGCATTATTTAAGGACTTTGTTGCATTATTTAAGGACTCTGCTGCATTATTTAAGGACTTTGCTGCATTATTTAAGTATGCTGCTGCAGTATTTAAGGCCTCTGCTGCATTATTTAAGGACTCTGCTGCATTTTTAAGGACGTTGCTGCATTATTTAAGGACTTTATTGCATTATTTAAGGATTCTGCTGCATTATTTAAGGAATTTGCTGCATTATTTAAGGACTCTGCTGCATTATTTAAGGACTTTGTTTCATTATTTAATGACTCTGCTGGGGTATTTAAGGACTCTGCTGCATTATTTAAGGACTTTGTTGCATTATTTAAGGACTCTGCTGCATTATTTAAGGACTTTGCTGCATTATTTAAGGACTTTGATGCATTATTTAAGGACGCTGCTGCAGAATTTAAGTAATCTGCTGCATTATTTAAGGACTCTGCTGCATTATTTAAGGACTTTGCTGCATTATTTAAGGACTCTGCTGCATTATTTAAGGACTTTGTTGCATTATTTAATGACTCTGCTGCGGTATTTAAGGACTCTGCTGTATTATTTAAGGACTTTGCTGCATTATTTAAGGACTCTGCTTCATTATTTAAGGACTTTGTTGCATTATTTAAGGACTCTGCTGCATTATTTAAGGATTTTGCTGCATTATTTAAGGACTCTACTGCATTATTAAGGACGTTGCTGCATTATTTAAGGACTTTATTGCATTATTTAAGGATTCTGCTGCATTATTTAAGGAATTAGCTGCATTATTTAAGTACTCTGCTGCATTATTTAAGGACTTTGCTGCATTATTTAAGTATGCTGCTGCAGTATTTAAGGCCTCTGCTGCATTATTTAAGGACTCTGCTGCATTATTAAGGACGTTGCTGCATTATTTAAGGACTTTATTGCATTATTTAAGGATTCTGCTGCATTATTTAAGGAATTTGCTGCATTATTTAAGGACTCTGCTGCATTATTTAAGGACTTTGTTGCATTATTTAATGACTCTGCTGGGGTATTTAAGGACTCTGCTGCATTATTTAAGGACTTTGTTGCATTATTTAAGGAATCTGCTGCATTATTTAAGGACTTTGCTGCATTATTTAAGGACTTTGATGCATTATTTAAGGACGCTGCTGCAGAATTTAAGTAATCTGCTGCATTATTTAAGGACTCTGCTGCATTATTTAAGGACTTTGCTGCATTATTTAAGGACTCTGCTGCATTATTTAAGGACTTTGTTGCATTATTTAATGACTCTGCTGCGGTATTTAAGGACTCTGCTGTATTATTTAAGGACTTTGCTGAATTATTTAAGGACTCTGCTTCATTATTTAAGGACTTTGTTGCATTATTTAAGGACTCTGCTGCATTATTTAAGGACTTCGTTGCATTATTTAAGGACTCTGCTGCATTATTTAAAGACTTTGCTGCATTATTTAAGTACTCTGGTGCATTATTTAAGGACTCGGCTGCATTATTTAAAGACTTTGCTGCATTATTTAAGTACTCTGGTGCATTATTTAAGGACTCTGCTGCATTATTTAAGGACTTTGCTGCATTATTTAAGGACTCTGCTGCATTATTTAAGGACTCTGCTGCATTATTTAAGGACTTTGCTGCATTATTTAAGTATGCTGCTGCGGTATTTAAGGCCTCTGCTGCATTATTTAAGGACTCTGCTGCATTATTAAGGACGTTGCTGCATTATTTAAGGACTTTATTGCATTATTTAAGGATTCTGCTGCATTATTTAAGGAATTTGCTGCATTATTTAAGGACTCTGCTGTATTATTTAAGGACTTTGTTGCATTATTTAATGACTCTGCTGGGGTATTTAAGGACTCTGCTGCATTATTTAAGGGCTTTGCTGCATTATTTAAGGACTCTGCTGCAGTATTTAAGGACTCTGCTGCATTATTTAAGGACTTTGATGCATTATTTAAGGACGCTGCTGCAGAATTTAAGGAATCTGCTGCATTATTTAAGGACTTTGTTGCATTATTTAAGGACTATGCTGCATTATGTAAGGACTCTGCTGCATTATTTAAGGACTTTGCTGCATTATTTAATTACTCTGCTGCATTATTTAAGG
The DNA here is from genome assembly GCF_046119375.1 of Phyllobates terribilis. NCBI lineage: Eukaryota > Metazoa > Chordata > Amphibia > Anura > Dendrobatidae > Phyllobates > Phyllobates terribilis. The sequence goes on from NW_027363268.1 coordinate 127,512, forward strand.
ACTTTGATGCATTATTTAAGGACGCTGCTGCAGAATTTAAGTAATCTGCTGCATTATTTAAGGACTCTGCTGCATTATTTAAGGACTTTGCTGCATTATTTAAGGACTCTGCTGCATTATTTAAGGACTTTGTTGCATTATTTAATGACTCTGCTGCGGTATTTAAGGACTCTGCTGTATTATTTAAGGACTTTGCTGAATTATTTAAGGACTCTGCTTCATTATTTAAGGACTTTGTTGCATTATTTAAGGACTCTGCTGCATTATTTAAGGACTTCGTTGCATTATTTAAGGACTTTGCGGCAGTAATTAAGGAATCTGCTGCGTTATTTAAGGACTTTGTTGCATTATTTAAGGACTGTGCTGCATTGCTTAAGGACTCTGCTGCATTATTTAAGGACGTTGCTGCATTATTTAAGGACTTTGTTGCATTATTTAAGGGCTCTGCTGCATTATTTAAGGACTTTGTTGCATTATTTAAGGACTCTGTTGCATTATTTAAGGACTTTGCTGCATTATTTAAGTACTCTGGTGCATTATTTAAGGACTTTGTTGCATTATTTAAGGACTCTGCTGCATTATTTAAGGACTTTGTTGCATTATTTAAGGACTCTGCTGCATTATTTAAGGACTTTGCTGCATTATTTAAGTATGCTGCTGCGGTATTTAAGGCCTCTGCTGCATTATTTAAGGACTTTGCTGCATTATTTAAGGACTCTTCTGCATTATTAAGGACGGTGCTGCATTATTTAAGTACTTTATTGCATTATTTAAGGATTCTGCTGCATTATTTAAGGAATTTGCTGCATTATTTAAGGACTCTGCTGCATTATTTAAGGACTTTGTTGCATCATTTAATGACTCTGCTGCAGTATTTAAGGACTCTGTTGCATTATTTAAGGACTTTGATGCATTATTTAAGGAGGCTGCTGCAGAATTTAAGGAATCTGCTGCATTATTTAAGGACTTTGTTGCATTATTTAAGGACTCTGCTGCATTATTTAAGGACGCTGCTGCAGTATTTAAGACCTCTTCTGCATTATTTAAGGATTTTGCTGCATTATTTAAGGACTCTACTGCATTATTAAGGACGTTGCTGCATTATTTAAGGACTTTATTGCATTATTTAAGGATTCTGCTGCATTATTTAAGGAATTAGCTGCATTATTTAAGTACTCTGCTGCATTATTTAAGTATGCTGCTGCAGTATTTAAGGCCTCTGCTGCATTATTTAAGGACTCTGCTGCATTATTAAGGACGTTGCTGCATTATTTAAGGACTTTATTGCATTATTTAAGGATTCTGCTGCATTATTTAAGGAATTTGCTGCATTATTTAAGGACTCTGCTGGGGTATTTAAGGACTCTGCTGCATTATTTAAGGACTTTGTTGCATTATTTAAGGACTCTGCTGCATTATTTAAGGACTTTGCTGCATTATTTAAGGACTTTGATGCATTATTTAAGGACGCTGCTGCAGAATTTAAGTAATCTGCTGCATTATTTAAGGACTCTGCTGCATTATTTAAGGACTTTGCTGCATTATTTAAGGACTCTGCTGCATTATTTAAGGACTTTGTTGCATTATTTAATGACTCTGCTGCGGTATTTAAGGACTCTGCTGTATTATTTAAGGACTTTGCTGCATTATTTAAGGACTCTGCTTCATTATTTAAGGACTTTGTTGCATTATTTAAGGACTCTGCTGCATTATTTAAGGACTTTGTTGCATTATTTAAGGACTCTGCTGCATTATTTAAAGACTTTGCTGCATTATTTAAGTACTCTGGTGCATTATTTAAGGACTCGGCTGCATTATTTAAAGACTTTGCTGCATTATTTAAGTACTCTGGTGCATTATTTAAGGACTCTGCTGCATTATTTAAGGACTTTGCTGCATTATTTAAGGACTCTGCTGCATTATTTAAGGACTCTGCTGCATTATTTAAGGACTTTGCTGCATTATGTAAGTATGCTGCTGCGGTATTTAAGGCCTCTGCTGCATTATTTAAGGACTCTGCTGCATTATTAAGGACGTTGCTGCATTATTTAAGGACTTTATTGCATTATTTAAGGATTCTGCTGCATTATTTAAGGAATTTGCTGCATTATTTAAGGACTCTGCTGTATTATTTAAGGACTTTGTTGCATTATTTAATGACTCTGCTGGGGTATTTAAGGACTCTGCTGCATTATTTAAGGGCTTTGCTGCATTATTTAAGGACTCTGCTGCAGTATTTAAGGACTCTGCTGCATTATTTAAGGACTTTGATGCATTATTTAAGGACGCTGCTGCAGAATTTAAGGAATCTGCTGCATTATTTAAGGACTTTGTTGCATTATTTAAGGACTATGCTGCATTATGTAAGGACTCTGCTGCATTATTTAAGGACTTTGCTGCATTATTTAATTACTCTGCTGCATTATTTAAGGACTTTGATGCATTATTTAAGGACGCTGCTGCAGAATTTAAGTAATCTGCTGCATTATTTAAGGACTCTGCTGCATTATTTAAGGACTTTGCTGCATTATTTAAGGACTCTGCTGCATTATTTAAGGACTTTGTTGCATTATTTAATGACTCTGCTGCGGTATTTAAGGACTCTGCTGTATTATTTAAGGACTTTGCTGAATTATTTAAGGACTCTGCTTCATTATTTAAGGACTTTGTTGCATTATTTAAGGACTCTGCTGCATTATTTAAGGACTTCGTTGCATTATTTAAGGACTCTGCTGCATTATTTAAAGACTTTGCTGCATTATTTAAGTACTCTGGTGCATTATTTAAGGACTCGGCTGCATTATTTAAAGACTTTGCTGCATTATTTAAGTACTCTGGTGCATTATTTAAGGACTCTGCTGCATTATTTAAGGACTTTGCTGCATTATTTAAGGACTCTGCTGCATTATTTAAGGACTCTGCTGCATTATTTAAGGACTTTGCTGCATTATTTAAGTATGCTGCTGCGGTATTTAAGGCCTCTGCTGCATTATTTAAGGACTCTGCTGCATTATTAAGGACGTTGCTGCATTATTTAAGGACTTTATTGCATTATTTAAGGATTCTGCTGCATTATTTAAGGAATTTGCTGCATTATTTAAGAACTTTGCTGCAGTATTTAAGGACTCTGCTGCATTATTTAAGGACTTTATTGCATTATTTAAGGACCCTGCTGCAGAATTTAAGGAATCTGCTGCATTACTTAAGGACTTTGTTGCATTATTTAAGGACTCTGCTGCATTATTTAAGGACTTTGCTGCATTATTTAAGGACTTTGATGCATTATTTAAGGACGCCGCTGCAGAATTTAAGTAATCTGCTGCATTATTTAAGGACTCTGCTGCATTATTTAAGGACTTTGCTGCATTATTTAAGGACTCTGCTGTATTATTAAGCACGTTGCTGCATTAATTAAGGACTTTATTGCATTATTTAAGGAATTTGATGCATTATTTAAGGACTCTGCTGCATTATTTAAGGACTTTGCTGCATTATTTAAGGACTCTGCTTCATTATTTAAGGACTTTGTTGCATTATTTAAGGACTCTGCTGCGGTATTTAAGGACTCTGCTGTATTATTTAAGGACTTTGCTGAATTATTTAAGGACTCTGCTTCATTATTTAAGGACTTTGTTGCATTATTTAAGGACTCTGCTGCATTATTTAAGGACTTCGTTGCATTATTTAAGGACTCTGCTGCATTATTTAAAGACTTTGCTGCATTATTTAAGTACTCTGGTGCATTATTTAAGGACTCGGCTGCATTATTTAAAGACTTTGCTGCATTATTTAAGTACTCTGGTGCATTATTTAAGGACTCTGCTGCATTATTTAAGGACTTTGCTGCATTATTTAAGGACTCTGCTGCATTATTTAAGGACTCTGCTGCATTATTTAAGGACTTTGCTGCATTATTTAAGTATGCTGCTGCGGTATTTAAGGCCTCTGCTGCATTATTTAAGGACTCTGCTGCATTATTAAGGACGTTGCTGCATTATTTAAGGACTTTATTGCATTATTTAAGGATTCTGCTGCATTATTTAAGGAATTTGCTGCATTATTTAAGAACTTTGCTGCAGTATTTAAGGACTCTGCTGCATTATTTAAGGACTTTATTGCATTATTTAAGGACCCTGCTGCAGAATTTAAGGAATCTGCTGCATTACTTAAGGACTTTGTTGCATTATTTAAGGACTCTGCTGCATTATTTAAGGACTTTGCTGCATTATTTAAGGACTTTGATGCATTATTTAAGGACGCCGCTGCAGAATTTAAGTAATCTGCTGCATTATTTAAGGACTCTGCTGCATTATTTAAGGACTTTGCTGCATTATTTAAGGACTCTGCTGTATTATTAAGCACGTTGCTGCATTAATTAAGGACTTTATTGCATTATTTAAGGAATTTGATGCATTATTTAAGGACTCTGCTGCATTATTTAAGGACTTTGCTGCATTATTTAAGGACTCTGCTTCATTATTTAAGGACTTTGTTGCATTATTTAAGGACTCTGCTGCATTATTTAAGGACTTTGTTGCATTATTTAAGGACTCTGCTGCATTATTTAAAGACTTTGCTGCATTATTTAAGTACTCTGGTGCATTATTTAAGGACTCTGCTGCATTATTTAAAGACTTTGCTGCATTATTTAAGTACTCTGGTGCATTATTTAAGGACTTTGTTGCTTTATTTAAGGACTTTGCTGCATTATTTAAGGACTTTGTTGCATTATTTAAGGACTCTGCTGCATTATTTAAGGACTTTGCTGCATTATTTAAGTATGCTGCTGCAGTATTTAAGGCCTCTGCTGCATTATTTAAGGCCTCTGCTGCATTTTTAAGGACGTTGCTGCATTATTTAAGGACTTTATTGCATTATTTAAGGATTCTGCTGCATTATTTAAGGAATTTGCTGCATTATTTAAGGACTCTGCTGCATTATTTAAGGACTTTGTTTCATTATTTAATGACTCTGCTGGGGTATTTAAGGACTCTGCTGCATTATTTAAGGACTTTGTTGCATTATTTAAGGACTCTGCTGCATTATTTAAGGACTTTGCTGCATTATTTAAGGACGCTGCTGCAGAATTTAAGTAATCTGCTGCATTATTTAAGGACTCTGCTGCATTATTTAAGGACTTTGCTGCATTATTTAAGGACTCTGCTGCATTATTTAAGGACTTTGTTGCATTATTTAATGACTCTGCTGCGGTATTTAAGGACTCTGCTGTATTATTTAAGGACTTTGCTGCATTATTTAAGGACTCTGCTTCATTATTTAAGGACTTTGTTGCATTATTTAAGGACTCTGCTGCATTATTTAAGGATTTTGCTGCATTATTTAAGGACTCTACTGCATTATTAAGGACGTTGCTGCATTATTTAAGGACTTTATTGCATTATTTAAGGATTCTGCTGCATTATTTAAGGAATTAGCTGCATTATTTAAGTACTCTGCTGCATTATTTAAGGACTTTGCTGCATTATTTAAGTATGCTGCTGCAGTATTTAAGGCCTCTGCTGCATTATTTAAGGACTCTGCTGCATTATTAAGGACGTTGCTGCATTATTTAAGGACTTTATTGCATTATTTAAGGATTCTGCTGCATTATTTAAGGAATTTGCTGCATTATTTAAGGACTCTGCTGCATTATTTAAGGACTTTGTTGCATTATTTAATGACTCTGCTGGGGTATTTAAGGACTCTGCTGCATTATTTAAGGACTTTGTTGCATTATTTAAGGAATCTGCTGCATTATTTAAGGACTTTGCTGCATTATTTAAGGACTTTGATGCATTATTTAAGGACACTGCTGCAGAATTTAAGTAATCTGCTGCATTATTTAAGGACTCTGCTGCATTATTTAAGGACTTTGCTGCATTATTTAAGGACTCTGCTGCATTATTTAAGGACTTTGTTGCATTATTTAATGACTCTGCTGCGGTATTTAAGGACTCTGCTGTATTATTTAAGGACTTTGCTGAATTATTTAAGGACTCTGCTTCATTATTTAAGGACTTTGTTGCATTATTTAAGGACTCTGCTGCATTATTTAAGGACTTCGTTGCATTATTTAAGGACTCTGCTGCATTATTTAAAGACTTTGCTGCATTATTTAAGTACTCTGGTGCATTATTTAAGGACTCGGCTGCATTATTTAAAGACTTTGCTGCATTATTTAAGTACTCTGGTGCATTATTTAAGGACTCTGCTGCATTATTTAAGGACTTTGCTGCATTATTTAAGGACTCTGCTGCATTATTTAAGGACTCTGCTGCATTATTTAAGGACTTTGCTGCATTATTTAAGTATGCTGCTGCGGTATTTAAGGCCTCTGCTGCATTATTTAAGGACTCTGCTGCATTATTAAGGACGTTGCTGCATTATTTAAGGACTTTATTGCATTATTTAAGGATTCTGCTGCATTATTTAAGGAATTTGCTGCATTATTTAAGGACTCTGCTGTATTATTTAAGGACTTTGTTGCATTATTTAATGACTCTGCTGGGGTATTTAAGGACTCTGCTGCATTATTTAAGGGCTTTGCTGCATTATTTAAGGACTCTGCTGCAGTATTTAAGGACTCTGCTGCATTATTTAAGGACTTTGATGCATTATTTAAGGACGCTGCTGCAGAATTTAAGGAATCTGCTGCATTATTTAAGGACTTTGTTGCATTATTTAAGGACTATGCTGCATTATGTAAGGACTCTGCTGCATTATTTAAGGACTTTGCTGCATTATTTAATTACTCTGCTGCATTATTTAAGGACTTTGATGCATTATTTAAGGACGCTGCTGCAGAATTTAAGTAATCTGCTGCATTATTTAAGGACTCTGCTGCATTATTTAAGGACTTTGCTGCATTATTTAAGGACTCTGCTGCATTATTTAAGGACTTTGTTGCATTATTTAATGACTCTGCTGCGGTATTTAAGGACTCTGCTGTATTATTTAAGGACTTTGCTGAATTATTTAAGGACTCTGCTTCATTATTTAAGGACTTTGTTGCATTATTTAAGGACTCTGCTGCATTATTTAAGGACTTCGTTGCATTATTTAAGGACTCTGCTGCATTATTTAAAGACTTTGCTGCATTATTTAAGTACTCTGGTGCATTATTTAAGGACTCGGCTGCATTATTTAAAGACTTTGCTGCATTATTTAAGTACTCTGGTGCATTATTTAAGGACTCTGCTGCATTATTTAAGGACTTTGCTGCATTATTTAAGGACTCTGCTGCATTATTTAAGGACTCTGCTGCATTATTTAAGGACTTTGCTGCATTATTTAAGTATGCTGCTGCGGTATTTAAGGCCTCTGCTGCATTATTTAAGGACTCTGCTGCATTATTAAGGACGTTGCTGCATTATTTAAGGACTTTATTGCATTATTTAAGGATTCTGCTGCATTATTTAAGGAATTTGCTGCATTATTTAAGAACTTTGCTGCAGTATTTAAGGACTCTGCTGCATTATTTAAGGACTTTATTGCATTATTTAAGGACCCTGCTGCAGAATTTAAGGAATCTGCTGCATTACTTAAGGACTTTGTTGCATTATTTAAGGACTCTGCTGCATTATTTAAGGACTTTGCTGCATTATTTAAGGACTTTGATGCATTATTTAAGGACGCCGCTGCAGAATTTAAGTAATCTGCTGCATTATTTAAGGACTCTGCTGCATTATTTAAGGACTTTGCTGCATTATTTAAGGACTCTGCTGTATTATTAAGCACGTTGCTGCATTAATTAAGGACTTTATTGCATTATTTAAGGAATTTGATGCATTATTTAAGGACTCTGCTGCATTATTTAAGGACTTTGCTGCATTATTTAAGGACTCTGCTTCATTATTTAAGGACTTTGTTGCATTATTTAAGGACTCTGCTGCGGTATTTAAGGACTCTGCTGTATTATTTAAGGACTTTGCTGAATTATTTAAGGACTCTGCTTCATTATTTAAGGACTTTGTTGCATTATTTAAGGACTCTGCTGCATTATTTAAGGACTTCGTTGCATTATTTAAGGACTCTGCTGCATTATTTAAAGACTTTGCTGCATTATTTAAGTACTCTGGTGCATTATTTAAGGACTCGGCTGCATTATTTAAAGACTTTGCTGCATTATTTAAGTACTCTGGTGCATTATTTAAGGACTCTGCTGCATTATTTAAGGACTTTGCTGCATTATTTAAGGACTCTGCTGCATTATTTAAGGACTCTGCTGCATTATTTAAGGACTTTGCTGCATTATTTAAGTATGCTGCTGCGGTATTTAAGGCCTCTGCTGCATTATTTAAGGACTCTGCTGCATTATTAAGGACGTTGCTGCATTATTTAAGGACTTTATTGCATTATTTAAGGATTCTGCTGCATTATTTAAGGAATTTGCTGCATTATTTAAGAACTTTGCTGCAGTATTTAAGGACTCTGCTGCATTATTTAAGGACTTTATTGCATTATTTAAGGACCCTGCTGCAGAATTTAAGGAATCTGCTGCATTACTTAAGGACTTTGTTGCATTATTTAAGGACTCTGCTGCATTATTTAAGGACTTTGCTGCATTATTTAAGGACTTTGATGCATTATTTAAGGACGCCGCTGCAGAATTTAAGTAATCTGCTGCATTATTTAAGGACTCTGCTGCATTATTTAAGGACTTTGCTGCATTATTTAAGGACTCTGCTGTATTATTAAGCACGTTGCTGCATTAATTAAGGACTTTATTGCATTATTTAAGGAATTTGATGCATTATTTAAGGACTCTGCTGCATTATTTAAGGACTTTGCTGCATTATTTAAGGACTCTGCTTCATTATTTAAGGACTTTGTTGCATTATTTAAGGACTCTGCTGCATTATTTAAGGACTTTGTTGCATTATTTAAGGACTCTGCTGCATTATTTAAAGACTTTGCTGCATTATTTAAGTACTCTGGTGCATTATTTAAGGACTCTGCTGCATTATTTAAAGACTTTGCTGCATTATTTAAGTACTCTGGTGCATTATTTAAGGACTTTGTTGCTTTATTTAAGGACTTTGCTGCATTATTTAAGGACTTTGTTGCATTATTTAAGGACTCTGCTGCATTATTTAAGGACTTTGCTGCATTATTTAAGTATGCTGCTGCAGTATTTAAGGCCTCTGCTGCATTATTTAAGGACTCTGCTGCATTTTTAAGGACGTTGCTGCATTATTTAAGGACTTTATTGCATTATTTAAGGATTCTGCTGCATTATTTAAGGAATTTGCTGCATTATTTAAGGACTCTGCTGCATTATTTAAGGACTTTGTTTCATTATTTAATGACTCTGCTGGGGTATTTAAGGACTCTGCTGCATTATTTAAGGACTTTGTTGCATTATTTAAGGACTCTGCTGCATTATTTAAGGACTTTGCTGCATTATTTAAGGACTTTGATGCATTATTTAAGGACGCTGCTGCAGAATTTAAGTAATCTGCTGCATTATTTAAGGACTCTGCTGCATTATTTAAGGACTTTGCTGCATTATTTAAGGACTCTGCTGCATTATTTAAGGACTTTGTTGCATTATTTAATGACTCTGCTGCGGTATTTAAGGACTCTGCTGTATTATTTAAGGACTTTGCTGCATTATTTAAGGACTCTGCTTCATTATTTAAGGACTTTGTTGCATTATTTAAGGACTCTGCTGCATTATTTAAGGATTTTGCTGCATTATTTAAGGACTCTACTGCATTATTAAGGACGTTGCTGCATTATTTAAGGACTTTATTGCATTATTTAAGGATTCTGCTGCATTATTTAAGGAATTAGCTGCATTATTTAAGTACTCTGCTGCATTATTTAAGGACTTTGCTGCATTATTTAAGTATGCTGCTGCAGTATTTAAGGCCTCTGCTGCATTATTTAAGGACTCTGCTGCATTATTAAGGACGTTGCTGCATTATTTAAGGACTTTATTGCATTATTTAAGGATTCTGCTGCATTATTTAAGGAATTTGCTGCATTATTTAAGGACTCTGCTGCATTATTTAAGGACTTTGTTGCATTATTTAATGACTCTGCTGGGGTATTTAAGGACTCTGCTGCATTATTTAAGGACTTTGTTGCATTATTTAAGGAATCTGCTGCATTATTTAAGGACTTTGCTGCATTATTTAAGGACTTTGATGCATTATTTAAGGACGCTGCTGCAGAATTTAAGTAATCTGCTGCATTATTTAAGGACTCTGCTGCATTATTTAAGGACTTTGCTGCATTATTTAAGGACTCTGCTGCATTATTTAAGGACTTTGTTGCATTATTTAATGACTCTGCTGCGGTATTTAAGGACTCTGCTGTATTATTTAAGGACTTTGCTGAATTATTTAAGGACTCTGCTTCATTATTTAAGGACTTTGTTGCATTATTTAAGGACTCTGCTGCATTATTTAAGGACTTCGTTGCATTATTTAAGGACTCTGCTGCATTATTTAAAGACTTTGCTGCATTATTTAAGTACTCTGGTGCATTATTTAAGGACTCGGCTGCATTATTTAAAGACTTTGCTGCATTATTTAAGTACTCTGGTGCATTATTTAAGGACTCTGCTGCATTATTTAAGGACTTTGCTGCATTATTTAAGGACTCTGCTGCATTATTTAAGGACTCTGCTGCATTATTTAAGGACTTTGCTGCATTATTTAAGTATGCTGCTGCGGTATTTAAGGCCTCTGCTGCATTATTTAAGGACTCTGCTGCATTATTAAGGACGTTGCTGCATTATTTAAGGACTTTATTGCATTATTTAAGGATTCTGCTGCATTATTTAAGGAATTTGCTGCATTATTTAAGGACTCTGCTGTATTATTTAAGGACTTTGTTGCATTATTTAATGACTCTGCTGGGGTATTTAAGGACTCTGCTGCATTATTTAAGGGCTTTGCTGCATTATTTAAGGACTCTGCTGCAGTATTTAAGGACTCTGCTGCATTATTTAAGGACTTTGATGCATTATTTAAGGACGCTGCTGCAGAATTTAAGGAATCTGCTGCATTATTTAAGGACTTTGTTGCATTATTTAAGGACTATGCTGCATTATGTAAGGACTCTGCTGCATTATTTAAGGACTTTGCTGCATTATTTAATTACTCTGCTGCATTATTTAAGGACTTTGATGCATTATTTAAGGACGCTGCTGCAGAATTTAAGTAATCTGCTGCATTATTTAAGGACTCTGCTGCATTATTTAAGGACTTTGCTGCATTATTTAAGGACTCTGCTGCATTATTTAAGGACTTTGTTGCATTATTTAATGACTCTGCTGCGGTATTTAAGGACTCTGCTGTATTATTTAAGGACTTTGCTGAATTATTTAAGGACTCTGCTTCATTATTTAAGGACTTTGTTGCATTATTTAAGGACTCTGCTGCATTATTTAAGGACTTCGTTGCATTATTTAAGGACTCTGCTGCATTATTTAAAGACTTTGCTGCATTATTTAAGTACTCTGGTGCATTATTTAAGGACTCGGCTGCATTATTTAAAGACTTTGCTGCATTATTTAAGTACTCTGGTGCATTATTTAAGGACTCTGCTGCATTATTTAAGGACTTTGCTGCATTATTTAAGGACTCTGCTGCATTATTTAAGGACTCTGCTGCATTATTAAGGACGTTGCTGCATTATTTAAGGACTTTATTGCATTATTTAAGGATTCTGCTGCATTATTTAAGGAATTTGCTGCATTATTTAAGAACTTTGCTGCAGTATTTAAGGACTCTGCTGCATTATTTAAGGACTTTATTGCATTATTTAAGGACCCTGCTGCAGAATTTAAGGAATCTGCTGCATTACTTAAGGACTTTGTTGCATTATTTAAGGACTCTGCTGCATTATTTAAGGACTTTGCTGCATTATTTAAGGACTTTGATGCATTATTTAAGGACGCCGCTGCAGAATTTAAGTAATCTGCTGCATTATTTAAGGACTCTGCTGCATTATTTAAGGACTTTGCTGCATTATTTAAGGACTCTGCTGTATTATTAAGCACGTTGCTGCATTAATTAAGGACTTTATTGCATTATTTAAGGAATTTGATGCATTATTTAAGGACTCTGCTGCATTATTTAAGGACTTTGCTGCATTATTTAAGGACTCTGCTTCATTATTTAAGGACTTTGTTGCATTATTTAAGGACTCTGCTGCGGTATTTAAGGACTCTGCTGTATTATTTAAGGACTTTGCTGAATTATTTAAGGACTCTGCTTCATTATTTAAGGACTTTGTTGCATTATTTAAGGACTCTGCTGCATTATTTAAGGACTTCGTTGCATTATTTAAGGACTCTGCTGCATTATTTAAAGACTTTGCTGCATTATTTAAGTACTCTGGTGCATTATTTAAGGACTCGGCTGCATTATTTAAAGACTTTGCTGCATTATTTAAGTACTCTGGTGCATTATTTAAGGACTCTGCTGCATTATTTAAGGACTTTGCTGCATTATTTAAGGACTCTGCTGCATTATTTAAGGACTCTGCTGCATTATTTAAGGACTTTGCTGCATTATTTAAGTATGCTGCTGCGGTATTTAAGGCCTCTGCTGCATTATTTAAGGACTCTGCTGCATTATTAAGGACGTTGCTGCATTATTTAAGGACTTTATTGCATTATTTAAGGATTCTGCTGCATTATTTAAGGAATTTGCTGCATTATTTAAGAACTTTGCTGCAGTATTTAAGGACTCTGCTGCATTATTTAAGGACTTTATTGCATTATTTAAGGACCCTGCTGCAGAATTTAAGGAATCTGCTGCATTACTTAAGGACTTTGTTGCATTATTTAAGGACTCTGCTGCATTATTTAAGGACTTTGCTGCATTATTTAAGGACTTAGATGCATTATTTAAGGACGCCGCTGCAGAATTTAAGTAATCTGCTGCATTATTTAAGGACTCTGCTGCATTATTTAAGGACTTTGCTGCATTATTTAAGGACTCTGCTGTATTATTAAGCACGTTGCTGCATTAATTAAGGACTTTATTGCATTATTTAAGGAATTTGATGCATTATTTAAGGACTCTGCTGCATTATTTAAGGACTTTGCTGCATTATTTAAGGACTCTGCTTCATTATTTAAGGACTTTGTTGCATTATTTAAGGACTCTGCTGCATTATTTAAGGACTTTGTTGCATTATTTAAGGACTCTGCTGCATTATTTAAAGACTTTGCTGCATTATTTAAGTACTCTGGTGCATTATTTAAGGACTCTGCTGCATTATTTAAAGACTTTGCTGCATTATTTAAGTACTCTGGTGCATTATTTAAGGACTTTGTTGCTTTATTTAAGGACTTTGCTGCATTATTTAAGGACTTTGTTGCATTATTTAAGGACTCTGCTGCATTATTTAAGGACTTTGCTGCATTATTTAAGTATGCTGCTGCAGTATTTAAGGCCTCTGCTGCATTATTTAAGGACTCTGCTGCATTTTTAAGGACGTTGCTGCATTATTTAAGGACTTTATTGCATTATTTAAGGATTCTGCTGCATTATTTAAGGAATTTGCTGCATTATTTAAGGACTCTGCTGCATTATTTAAGGACTTTGTTTCATTATTTAATGACTCTGCTGGGGTATTTAAGGACTCTGCTGCATTATTTAAGGACTTTGTTGCATTATTTAAGGACTCTGCTGCATTATTTAAGGACTTTGCTGCATTATTTAAGGACTTTGATGCATTATTTAAGGACGCTGCTGCAGAATTTAAGTAATCTGCTGCATTATTTAAGGACTCTGCTGCATTATTTAAGGACTTTGCTGCATTATTTAAGGACTCTGCTGCATTATTTAAGGACTTTGTTGCATTATTTAATGACTCTGCTGCGGTATTTAAGGACTCTGCTGTATTATTTAAGGACTTTGCTGCATTATTTAAGGACTCTGCTTCATTATTTAAGGACTTTGTTGCATTATTTAAGGACTCTGCTGCATTATTTAAGGATTTTGCTGCATTATTTAAGGACTCTACTGCATTATTAAGGACGTTGCTGCATTATTTAAGGACTTTATTGCATTATTTAAGGATTCTGCTGCATTATTTAAGGAATTAGCTGCATTATTTAAGTACTCTGCTGCATTATTTAAGGACTTTGCTGCATTATTTAAGTATGCTGCTGCAGTATTTAAGGCCTCTGCTGCATTATTTAAGGACTCTGCTGCATTATTAAGGACGTTGCTGCATTATTTAAGGACTTTATTGCATTATTTAAGGATTCTGCTGCATTATTTAAGGAATTTGCTGCATTATTTAAGGACTCTGCTGCATTATTTAAGGACTTTGTTGCATTATTTAATGACTCTGCTGGGGTATTTAAGGACTCTGCTGCATTATTTAAGGACTTTGTTGCATTATTTAAGGAATCTGCTGCATTATTTAAGGACTTTGCTGCATTATTTAAGGACTTTGATGCATTATTTAAGGACGCTGCTGCAGAATTTAAGTAATCTGCTGCATTATTTAAGGACTCTGCTGCATTATTTAAGGACTTTGCTGCATTATTTAAGGACTCTGCTGCATTATTTAAGGACTTTGTTGCATTATTTAATGACTCTGCTGCGGTATTTAAGGACTCTGCTGTATTATTTAAGGACTTTGCTGAATTATTTAAGGACTCTGCTTCATTATTTAAGGACTTTGTTGCATTATTTAAGGACTCTGCTGCATTATTTAAGGACTTCGTTGCATTATTTAAGGACTCTGCTGCATTATTTAAAGACTTTGCTGCATTATTTAAGTACTCTGGTGCATTATTTAAGGACTCGGCTGCATTATTTAAAGACTTTGCTGCATTATTTAAGTACTCTGGTGCATTATTTAAGGACTCTGCTGCATTATTTAAGGACTTTGCTGCATTATTTAAGGACTCTGCTGCATTATTTAAGGACTCTGCTGCATTATTTAAGGACTTTGCTGCATTATTTAAGTATGCTGCTGCGGTATTTAAGGCCTCTGCTGCATTATTTAAGGACTCTGCTGCATTATTAAGGACGTTGCTGCATTATTTAAGGACTTTATTGCATTATTTAAGGATTCTGCTGCATTATTTAAGGAATTTGCTGCATTATTTAAGGACTCTGCTGTATTATTTAAGGACTTTGTTGCATTATTTAATGACTCTGCTGGGGTATTTAAGGACTCTGCTGCATTATTTAAGGGCTTTGCTGCATTATTTAAGGACTCTGCTGCAGTATTTAAGGACTCTGCTGCATTATTTAAGGACTTTGATGCATTATTTAAGGACGCTGCTGCAGAATTTAAGGAATCTGCTGCATTATTTAAGGACTTTGTTGCATTATTTAAGGACTATGCTGCATTATGTAAGGACTCTGCTGCATTATTTAAGGACTTTGCTGCATTATTTAATTACTCTGCTGCATTATTTAAGGACTTTGATGCATTATTTAAGGACGCTGCTGCAGAATTTAAGTAATCTGCTGCATTATTTAAGGACTCTGCTGCATTATTTAAGGACTTTGCTGCATTATTTAAGGACTCTGCTGCATTATTTAAGGACTTTGTTGCATTATTTAATGACTCTGCTGCGGTATTTAAGGACTCTGCTGTATTATTTAAGGACTTTGCTGAATTATTTAAGGACTCTGCTTCATTATTTAAGGACTTTGTTGCATTATTTAAGGACTCTGCTGCATTATTTAAGGACTTCGTTGCATTATTTAAGGACTCTGCTGCATTATTTAAAGACTTTGCTGCATTATTTAAGTACTCTGGTGCATTATTTAAGGACTCGGCTGCATTATTTAAAGACTTTGCTGCATTATTTAAGTACTCTGGTGCATTATTTAAGGACTCTGCTGCATTATTTAAGGACTTTGCTGCATTATTTAAGGACTCTGCTGCATTATTTAAGGACTCTGCTGCATTATTAAGGACGTTGCTGCATTATTTAAGGACTTTATTGCATTATTTAAGGATTCTGCTGCATTATTTAAGGAATTTGCTGCATTATTTAAGAACTTTGCTGCAGTATTTAAGGACTCTGCTGCATTATTTAAGGACTTTATTGCATTATTTAAGGACCCTGCTGCAGAATTTAAGGAATCTGCTGCATTACTTAAGGACTTTGTTGCATTATTTAAGGACTCTGCTGCATTATTTAAGGACTTTGCTGCATTATTTAAGGACTTTGATGCATTATTTAAGGACGCCGCTGCAGAATTTAAGTAATCTGCTGCATTATTTAAGGACTCTGCTGCATTATTTAAGGACTTTGCTGCATTATTTAAGGACTCTGCTGTATTATTAAGCACGTTGCTGCATTAATTAAGGACTTTATTGCATTATTTAAGGAATTTGATGCATTATTTAAGGACTCTGCTGCATTATTTAAGGACTTTGCTGCATTATTTAAGGACTCTGCTTCATTATTTAAGGACTTTGTTGCATTATTTAAGGACTCTGCTGCGGTATTTAAGGACTCTGCTGTATTATTTAAGGACTTTGCTGAATTATTTAAGGACTCTGCTTCATTATTTAAGGACTTTGTTGCATTATTTAAGGACTCTGCTGCATTATTTAAGGACTTCGTTGCATTATTTAAGGACTCTGCTGCATTATTTAAAGACTTTGCTGCATTATTTAAGTACTCTGGTGCATTATTTAAGGACTCGGCTGCATTATTTAAAGACTTTGCTGCATTATTTAAGTACTCTGGTGCATTATTTAAGGACTCTGCTGCATTATTTAAGGACTTTGCTGCATTATTTAAGGACTCTGCTGCATTATTTAAGGACTCTGCTGCATTATTTAAGGACTTTGCTGCATTATTTAAGTATGCTGCTGCGGTATTTAAGGCCTCTGCTGCATTATTTAAGGACTCTGCTGCATTATTAAGGACGTTGCTGCATTATTTAAGGACTTTATTGCATTATTTAAGGATTCTGCTGCATTATTTAAGGAATTTGCTGCATTATTTAAGAACTTTGCTGCAGTATTTAAGGACTCTGCTGCATTATTTAAGGACTTTATTGCATTATTTAAGGACCCTGCTGCAGAATTTAAGGAATCTGCTGCATTACTTAAGGACTTTGTTGCATTATTTAAGGACTCTGCTGCATTATTTAAGGACTTTGCTGCATTATTTAAGGACTTTGATGCATTATTTAAGGACGCCGCTGCAGAATTTAAGTAATCTGCTGCATTATTTAAGGACTCTGCTGCATTATTTAAGGACTTTGCTGCATTATTTAAGGACTCTGCTGTATTATTAAGCACGTTGCTGCATTAATTAAGGACTTTATTGCATTATTTAAGGAATTTGATGCATTATTTAAGGACTCTGCTGCATTATTTAAGGACTTTGCTGCATTATTTAAGGACTCTGCTTCATTATTTAAGGACTTTGTTGCATTATTTAAGGACTCTGCTGCATTATTTAAGGACTTTGTTGCATTATTTAAGGACTCTGCTGCATTATTTAAAGACTTTGCTGCATTATTTAAGTACTCTGGTGCATTATTTAAGGACTCTGCTGCATTATTTAAAGACTTTGCTGCATTATTTAAGTACTCTGGTGCATTATTTAAGGACTTTGTTGCTTTATTTAAGGACTTTGCTGCATTATTTAAGGACTTTGTTGCATTATTTAAGGACTCTGCTGCATTATTTAAGGACTTTGCTGCATTATTTAAGTATGCTGCTGCAGTATTTAAGGCCTCTGCTGCATTATTTAAGGACTCTGCTGCATTTTTAAGGACGTTGCTGCATTATTTAAGGACTTTATTGCATTATTTAAGGATTCTGCTGCATTATTTAAGGAATTTGCTGCATTATTTAAGGACTCTGCTGCATTATTTAAGGACTTTGTTTCATTATTTAATGACTCTGCTGGGGTATTTAAGGACTCTGCTGCATTATTTAAGGACTTTGTTGCATTATTTAAGGACTCTGCTGCATTATTTAAGGACTTTGCTGCATTATTTAAGGACTTTGATGCATTATTTAAGGACGCTGCTGCAGAATTTAAGTAATCTGCTGCATTATTTAAGGACTCTGCTGCATTATTTAAGGACTTTGCTGCATTATTTAAGGACTCTGCTGCATTATTTAAGGACTTTGTTGCATTATTTAATGACTCTGCTGCGGTATTTAAGGACTCTGCTGTATTATTTAAGGACTTTGCTGCATTATTTAAGGACTCTGCTTCATTATTTAAGGACTTTGTTGCATTATTTAAGGACTCTGCTGCATTATTTAAGGATTTTGCTGCATTATTTAAGGACTCTACTGCATTATTAAGGACGTTGCTGCATTATTTAAGGACTTTATTGCATTATTTAAGGATTCTGCTGCATTATTTAAGGAATTAGCTGCATTATTTAAGTACTCTGCTGCATTATTTAAGGACTTTGCTGCATTATTTAAGTATGCTGCTGCAGTATTTAAGGCCTCTGCTGCATTATTTAAGGACTCTGCTGCATTATTAAGGACGTTGCTGCATTATTTAAGGACTTTATTGCATTATTTAAGGATTCTGCTGCATTATTTAAGGAATTTGCTGCATTATTTAAGGACTCTGCTGCATTATTTAAGGACTTTGTTGCATTATTTAATGACTCTGCTGGGGTATTTAAGGACTCTGCTGCATTATTTAAGGACTTTGTTGCATTATTTAAGGAATCTGCTGCATTA
Source organism: Phyllobates terribilis (assembly GCF_046119375.1). Lineage (NCBI taxonomy): Eukaryota > Metazoa > Chordata > Amphibia > Anura > Dendrobatidae > Phyllobates > Phyllobates terribilis. Next base: position 146,181 of record NW_027363268.1, read on the forward strand.
TTTAAGGACTTTGCTGCATTATTTAAGGACTTTGATGCATTATTTAAGGACGCTGCTGCAGAATTTAAGTAATCTGCTGCATTATTTAAGGACTCTGCTGCATTATTTAAGGACTTTGCTGCATTATTTAAGGACTCTGCTGCATTATTTAAGGACTTTGTTGCATTATTTAATGACTCTGCTGCGGTATTTAAGGACTCTGCTGTATTATTTAAGGACTTTGCTGAATTATTTAAGGACTCTGCTTCATTATTTAAGGACTTTGTTGCATTATTTAAGGACTCTGCTGCATTATTTAAGGACTTCGTTGCATTATTTAAGGACTCTGCTGCATTATTTAAAGACTTTGCTGCATTATTTAAGTACTCTGGTGCATTATTTAAGGACTCGGCTGCATTATTTAAAGACTTTGCTGCATTATTTAAGTACTCTGGTGCATTATTTAAGGACTCTGCTGCATTATTTAAGGACTTTGCTGCATTATTTAAGGACTCTGCTGCATTATTTAAGGACTCTGCTGCATTATTTAAGGACTTTGCTGCATTATTTAAGTATGCTGCTGCGGTATTTAAGGCCTCTGCTGCATTATTTAAGGACTCTGCTGCATTATTAAGGACGTTGCTGCATTATTTAAGGACTTTATTGCATTATTTAAGGATTCTGCTGCATTATTTAAGGAATTTGCTGCATTATTTAAGGACTCTGCTGTATTATTTAAGGACTTTGTTGCATTATTTAATGACTCTGCTGGGGTATTTAAGGACTCTGCTGCATTATTTAAGGGCTTTGCTGCATTATTTAAGGACTCTGCTGCAGTATTTAAGGACTCTGCTGCATTATTTAAGGACTTTGATGCATTATTTAAGGACGCTGCTGCAGAATTTAAGGAATCTGCTGCATTATTTAAGGACTTTGTTGCATTATTTAAGGACTATGCTGCATTATGTAAGGACTCTGCTGCATTATTTAAGGACTTTGCTGCATTATTTAATTACTCTGCTGCATTATTTAAGGACTTTGATGCATTATTTAAGGACGCTGCTGCAGAATTTAAGTAATCTGCTGCATTATTTAAGGACTCTGCTGCATTATTTAAGGACTTTGCTGCATTATTTAAGGACTCTGCTGCATTATTTAAGGACTTTGTTGCATTATTTAATGACTCTGCTGCGGTATTTAAGGACTCTGCTGTATTATTTAAGGACTTTGCTGAATTATTTAAGGACTCTGCTTCATTATTTAAGGACTTTGTTGCATTATTTAAGGACTCTGCTGCATTATTTAAGGACTTCGTTGCATTATTTAAGGACTCTGCTGCATTATTTAAAGACTTTGCTGCATTATTTAAGTACTCTGGTGCATTATTTAAGGACTCGGCTGCATTATTTAAAGACTTTGCTGCATTATTTAAGTACTCTGGTGCATTATTTAAGGACTCTGCTGCATTATTTAAGGACTTTGCTGCATTATTTAAGGACTCTGCTGCATTATTTAAGGACTCTGCTGCATTATTTAAGGACTTTGCTGCATTATTTAAGTATGCTGCTGCGGTATTTAAGGCCTCTGCTGCATTATTTAAGGACTCTGCTGCATTATTAAGGACGTTGCTGCATTATTTAAGGACTTTATTGCATTATTTAAGGATTCTGCTGCATTATTTAAGGAATTTGCTGCATTATTTAAGGACTCTGCTGTATTATTTAAGGACTTTGTTGCATTATTTAATGACTCTGCTGGGGTATTTAAGGACTCTGCTGCATTATTTAAGGGCTTTGCTGCATTATTTAAGGACTCTGCTGCAGTATTTAAGGACTCTGCTGCATTATTTAAGGACTTTGATGCATTATTTAAGGACGCTGCTGCAGAATTTAAGGAATCTGCTGCATTATTTAAGGACTTTGTTGCATTATTTAAGGACTATGCTGCATTATGTAAGGACTCTGCTGCATTATTTAAGGACTTTGCTGCATTATTTAATTACTCTGCTGCATTATTTAAGGACTTTGTTGCATTATTTAAGGACTCTGCTGCATTATTTAAGGACTTTGCTGCATTATTTAAGGACTTTGATGCATTATTTAAGGACGCTGCTGCAGAATTTAAGTAATCTGCTGCATTATTTAAGGACTCTGCTGCATTATTTAAGGACTTTGCTGCATTATTTAAGGACTCTGCTGCATTATTTAAGGACTTTGTTGCATTATTTAATGACTCTGCTGCGGTATTTAAGGACTCTGCTGCATTATTTAAGGACTTTGCTGCATTATTTAAGGACTTTGCTGCAGTAATTAAGGAATCTGCTGCATTATTTAAGGACTTTGTTGCATTATTTAAGGACTGTGCTGCATTGCTTAAGGACTCTGCTGCATTATTTAAGGACTTTGCTGCATTATTTAAGGACTTTGTTGCATTATTTAAGGACTCTGCTGCATTATTTAAGGACTTTGTTGCATTATTTAAGGACTCTGTTGCATTATTTAAGGACTTTGCTGCATTATTTAAGTACTCTGGTGCATTATTTAAGGACTTTGTTGCATTATTTAAGGACTCTGCTGCATTATTTAAGGACTTTGCTGCATTATTTAAGTACTCTGGTGCATTATTTAAGGACTTTGTTGCATTATTTAAGGACTCTGCTGCATTATTTAAGGACTTTGTTGCATTATTTAAGGACTTTGATGCATTATTTAAGGACGCTGCTGCAGAATTTAAGTAATCTGCTGCATTATTTAAGGACTCTGCTGCATTATTTAAGGACTTTGCTGCATTATTTAAGGACTCTGCTGCATTATTTAAGGACTTTGTTGCATTATTTAATGACTCTGCTGCGGTATTTAAGGACTCTGCTGTATTATTTAAGGACTTTGCTGAATTATTTAAGGACTCTGCTTCATTATTTAAGGACTTTGTTGCATTATTTAAGGACTCTGCTGCATTATTTAAGGACTTCGTTGCATTATTTAAGGACTCTGCTGCATTATTTAAAGACTTTGCTGCATTATTTAAGTACTCTGGTGCATTATTTAAGGACTCGGCTGCATTATTTAAAGACTTTGCTGCATTATTTAAGTACTCTGGTGCATTATTTAAGGACTCTGCTGCATTATTTAAGGACTTTGCTGCATTATTTAAGGACTCTGCTGCATTATTTAAGGACTCTGCTGCATTATTTAAGGACTTTGCTGCATTATTTAAGTATGCTGCTGCGGTATTTAAGGCCTCTGCTGCATTATTTAAGGACTCTGCTGCATTATTAAGGACGTTGCTGCATTATTTAAGGACTTTATTGCATTATTTAAGGATTCTGCTGCATTATTTAAGGAATTTGCTGCATTATTTAAGGACTCTGCTGTATTATTTAAGGACTTTGTTGCATTATTTAATGACTCTGCTGGGGTATTTAAGGACTCTGCTGCATTATTTAAGGGCTTTGCTGCATTATTTAAGGACTCTGCTGCAGTATTTAAGGACTCTGCTGCATTATTTAAGGACTTTGATGCATTATTTAAGGACGCTGCTGCAGAATTTAAGGAATCTGCTGCATTATTTAAGGACTTTGTTGCATTATTTAAGGACTATGCTGCATTATGTAAGGACTCTGCTGCATTATTTAAGGACTTTGCTGCATTATTTAATTACTCTGCTGCATTATTTAAGGACTTTGATGCATTATTTAAGGACGCTGCTGCAGAATTTAAGTAATCTGCTGCATTATTTAAGGACTCTGCTGCATTATTTAAGGACTTTGCTGCATTATTTAAGGACTCTGCTGCATTATTTAAGGACTTTGTTGCATTATTTAATGACTCTGCTGCGGTATTTAAGGACTCTGCTGTATTATTTAAGGACTTTGCTGAATTATTTAAGGACTCTGCTTCATTATTTAAGGACTTTGTTGCATTATTTAAGGACTCTGCTGCATTATTTAAGGACTTCGTTGCATTATTTAAGGACTCTGCTGCATTATTTAAAGACTTTGCTGCATTATTTAAGTACTCTGGTGCATTATTTAAGGACTCGGCTGCATTATTTAAAGACTTTGCTGCATTATTTAAGTACTCTGGTGCATTATTTAAGGACTCTGCTGCATTATTTAAGGACTTTGCTGCATTATTTAAGGACTCTGCTGCATTATTTAAGGACTCTGCTGCATTATTTAAGGACTTTGCTGCATTATTTAAGTATGCTGCTGCGGTATTTAAGGCCTCTGCTGCATTATTTAAGGACTCTGCTGCATTATTAAGGACGTTGCTGCATTATTTAAGGACTTTATTGCATTATTTAAGGATTCTGCTGCATTATTTAAGGAATTTGCTGCATTATTTAAGAACTTTGCTGCAGTATTTAAGGACTCTGCTGCATTATTTAAGGACTTTATTGCATTATTTAAGGACCCTGCTGCAGAATTTAAGGAATCTGCTGCATTACTTAAGGACTTTGTTGCATTATTTAAGGACTCTGCTGCATTATTTAAGGACTTTGCTGCATTATTTAAGGACTTTGATGCATTATTTAAGGACGCCGCTGCAGAATTTAAGTAATCTGCTGCATTATTTAAGGACTCTGCTGCATTATTTAAGGACTTTGCTGCATTATTTAAGGACTCTGCTGTATTATTAAGCACGTTGCTGCATTAATTAAGGACTTTATTGCATTATTTAAGGAATTTGATGCATTATTTAAGGACTCTGCTGCATTATTTAAGGACTTTGCTGCATTATTTAAGGACTCTGCTTCATTATTTAAGGACTTTGTTGCATTATTTAAGGACTCTGCTGCGGTATTTAAGGACTCTGCTGTATTATTTAAGGACTTTGCTGAATTATTTAAGGACTCTGCTTCATTATTTAAGGACTTTGTTGCATTATTTAAGGACTCTGCTGCATTATTTAAGGACTTCGTTGCATTATTTAAGGACTCTGCTGCATTATTTAAAGACTTTGCTGCATTATTTAAGTACTCTGGTGCATTATTTAAGGACTCGGCTGCATTATTTAAAGACTTTGCTGCATTATTTAAGTACTCTGGTGCATTATTTAAGGACTCTGCTGCATTATTTAAGGACTTTGCTGCATTATTTAAGGACTCTGCTGCATTATTTAAGGACTCTGCTGCATTATTTAAGGACTTTGCTGCATTATTTAAGTATGCTGCTGCGGTATTTAAGGCCTCTGCTGCATTATTTAAGGACTCTGCTGCATTATTAAGGACGTTGCTGCATTATTTAAGGACTTTATTGCATTATTTAAGGATTCTGCTGCATTATTTAAGGAATTTGCTGCATTATTTAAGGACTCTGCTGTATTATTTAAGGACTTTGTTGCATTATTTAATGACTCTGCTGGGGTATTTAAGGACTCTGCTGCATTATTTAAGGGCTTTGCTGCATTATTTAAGGACTCTGCTGCAGTATTTAAGGACTCTGCTGCATTATTTAAGGACTTTGATGCATTATTTAAGGACGCTGCTGCAGAATTTAAGGAATCTGCTGCATTATTTAAGGACTTTGTTGCATTATTTAAGGACTATGCTGCATTATGTAAGGACTCTGCTGCATTATTTAAGGACTTTGCTGCATTATTTAATTACTCTGCTGCATTATTTAAGGACTTTGTTGCATTATTTAAGGACTCTGCTGCATTATTTAAGGACTTTGCTGCATTATTTAAGGACTTTGATGCATTATTTAAGGACGCTGCTGCAGAATTTAAGTAATCTGCTGCATTATTTAAGGACTCTGCTGCATTATTTAAGGACTTTGCTGCATTATTTAAGGACTCTGCTGCATTATTTAAGGACTTTGTTGCATTATTTAATGACTCTGCTGCGGTATTTAAGGACTCTGCTGCATTATTTAAGGACTTTGCTGCATTATTTAAGGACTTTGCTGCAGTAATTAAGGAATTTGCTGCATTATTTAAGGACTTTGTTGCATTATTTAAGGACTGTGCTGCATTGCTTAAGGACTCTGCTGCATTATTTAAGGACTTTGCTGCATTATTTAAGGACTTTGTTGCATTATTTAAGGACTCTGCTGCATTATTTAAGGACTTTGTTGCATTATTTAAGGACTCTGTTGCATTATTTAAGGACTTTGCTGCATTATTTAAGTACTCTGGTGCATTATTTAAGGACTTTGTTGCATTATTTAAGGACTCTGCTGCATTATTTAAGGACTTTGCTGCATTATTTAAGTACTCTGGTGCATTATTTAAGGACTTTGTTGCATTATTTAAGGACTCTGCTGCATTATTTAAGGACTTTGTTGCATTATTTAAGGACTTTGATGCATTATTTAAGGACGCTGCTGCAGAATTTAAGTAATCTGCTGCATTATTTAAGGACTCTGCTGCATTATTTAAGGACTTTGCTGCATTATTTAAGGACTCTGCTGCATTATTTAAGGACTTTGTTGCATTATTTAATGACTCTGCTGCGGTATTTAAGGACTCTGCTGTATTATTTAAGGACTTTGCTGAATTATTTAAGGACTCTGCTTCATTATTTAAGGACTTTGTTGCATTATTTAAGGACTCTGCTGCATTATTTAAGGACTTCGTTGCATTATTTAAGGACTCTGCTGCATTATTTAAAGACTTTGCTGCATTATTTAAGTACTCTGGTGCATTATTTAAGGACTCGGCTGCATTATTTAAAGACTTTGCTGCATTATTTAAGTACTCTGGTGCATTATTTAAGGACTCTGCTGCATTATTTAAGGACTTTGCTGCATTATTTAAGGACTCTGCTGCATTATTTAAGGACTCTGCTGCATTATTTAAGGACTTTGCTGCATTATTTAAGTATGCTGCTGCGGTATTTAAGGCCTCTGCTGCATTATTTAAGGACTCTGCTGCATTATTAAGGACGTTGCTGCATTATTTAAGGACTTTATTGCATTATTTAAGGATTCTGCTGCATTATTTAAGGAATTTGCTGCATTATTTAAGGACTCTGCTGTATTATTTAAGGACTTTGTTGCATTATTTAATGACTCTGCTGGGGTATTTAAGGACTCTGCTGCATTATTTAAGGGCTTTGCTGCATTATTTAAGGACTCTGCTGCAGTATTTAAGGACTCTGCTGCATTATTTAAGGACTTTGATGCATTATTTAAGGACGCTGCTGCAGAATTTAAGGAATCTGCTGCATTATTTAAGGACTTTGTTGCATTATTTAAGGACTATGCTGCATTATGTAAGGACTCTGCTGCATTATTTAAGGACTTTGCTGCATTATTTAATTACTCTGCTGCATTATTTAAGGACTTTGATGCATTATTTAAGGACGCTGCTGCAGAATTTAAGTAATCTGCTGCATTATTTAAGGACTCTGCTGCATTATTTAAGAACTTGGCTGCATTATTTAAGGACTCTGCTGCATTATTTAAGGACTTTGTTGCATTATTTAATGACTCTGCTGCGGTATTTAAGGACTCTGCTGTATTATTTAAGGACTTTGCTGAATTATTTAAGGACTCTGCTTCATTATTTAAGGACTTTGTTGCATTATTTAAGGACTCTGCTGCATTATTTAAGGACTTCGTTGCATTATTTAAGGACTCTGCTGCATTATTTAAAGACTTTGCTGCATTATTTAAGTACTCTGGTGCATTATTTAAGGACTCGGCTGCATTATTTAAAGACTTTGCTGCATTATTTAAGTACTCTGGTGCATTATTTAAGGACTCTGCTGCATTATTTAAGGACTTTGCTGCATTATTTAAGGACTCTGCTGCATTATTTAAGGACTCTGCTGCATTATTTAAGGACTTTGCTGCATTATTTAAGTATGCTGCTGCGGTATTTAAGGCCTCTGCTGCATTATTTAAGGACTCTGCTGCATTATTAAGGACGTTGCTGCATTATTTAAGGACTTTATTGCATTATTTAAGGATTCTGCTGCATTATTTAAGGAATTTGCTGCATTATTTAAGAACTTTGCTGCAGTATTTAAGGACTCTGCTGCATTATTTAAGGACTTTATTGCATTATTTAAGGACCCTGCTGCAGAATTTAAGGAATCTGCTGCATTACTTAAGGACTTTGTTGCATTATTTAAGGACTCTGCTGCATTATTTAAGGACTTTGCTGCATTATTTAAGGACTTTGATGCATTATTTAAGGACGCCGCTGCAGAATTTAAGTAATCTGCTGCATTATTTAAGGACTCTGCTGCATTATTTAAGGACTTTGCTGCATTATTTAAGGACTCTGCTGTATTATTAAGCACGTTGCTGCATTAATTAAGGACTTTATTGCATTATTTAAGGAATTTGATGCATTATTTAAGGACTCTGCTGCATTATTTAAGGACTTTGCTGCATTATTTAAGGACTCTGCTTCATTATTTAAGGACTTTGTTGCATTATTTAAGGACTCTGCTGCGGTATTTAAGGACTCTGCTGTATTATTTAAGGACTTTGCTGAATTATTTAAGGACTCTGCTTCATTATTTAAGGACTTTGTTGCATTATTTAAGGACTCTGCTGCATTATTTAAGGACTTCGTTGCATTATTTAAGGACTCTGCTGCATTATTTAAAGACTTTGCTGCATTATTTAAGTACTCTGGTGCATTATTTAAGGACTCGGCTGCATTATTTAAAGACTTTGCTGCATTATTTAAGTACTCTGGTGCATTATTTAAGGACTCTGCTGCATTATTTAAGGACTTTGCTGCATTATTTAAGGACTCTGCTGCATTATTTAAGGACTCTGCTGCATTATTTAAGGACTTTGCTGCATTATTTAAGTATGCTGCTGCGGTATTTAAGGCCTCTGCTGCATTATTTAAGGACTCTGCTGCATTATTAAGGACGTTGCTGCATTATTTAAGGACTTTATTGCATTATTTAAGGATTCTGCTGCATTATTTAAGGAATTTGCTGCATTATTTAAGAACTTTGCTGCAGTATTTAAGGACTCTGCTGCATTATTTAAGGACTTTATTGCATTATTTAAGGACCCTGCTGCAGAATTTAAGGAATCTGCTGCATTACTTAAGGACTTTGTTGCATTATTTAAGGACTCTGCTGCATTATTTAAGGACTTTGCTGCATTATTTAAGGACTTTGATGCATTATTTAAGGACGCCGCTGCAGAATTTAAGTAATCTGCTGCATTATTTAAGGACTCTGCTGCATTATTTAAGGACTTTGCTGCATTATTTAAGGACTCTGCTGTATTATTAAGCACGTTGCTGCATTAATTAAGGACTTTATTGCATTATTTAAGGAATTTGATGCATTATTTAAGGACTCTGCTGCATTATTTAAGGACTTTGCTGCATTATTTAAGGACTCTGCTTCATTATTTAAGGACTTTGTTGCATTATTTAAGGACTCTGCTGCATTATTTAAGGACTTTGTTGCATTATTTAAGGACTCTGCTGCATTATTTAAAGACTTTGCTGCATTATTTAAGTACTCTGGTGCATTATTTAAGGACTCTGCTGCATTATTTAAAGACTTTGCTGCATTATTTAAGTACTCTGGTGCATTATTTAAGGACTTTGTTGCTTTATTTAAGGACTTTGCTGCATTATTTAAGGACTTTGTTGCATTATTTAAGGACTCTGCTGCATTATTTAAGGACTTTGCTGCATTATTTAAGTATGCTGCTGCAGTATTTAAGGCCTCTGCTGCATTATTTAAGGACTCTGCTGCATTTTTAAGGACGTTGCTGCATTATTTAAGGACTTTATTGCATTATTTAAGGATTCTGCTGCATTATTTAAGGAATTTGCTGCATTATTTAAGGACTCTGCTGCATTATTTAAGGACTTTGTTTCATTATTTAATGACTCTGCTGGGGTATTTAAGGACTCTGCTGCATTATTTAAGGACTTTGTTGCATTATTTAAGGACTCTGCTGCATTATTTAAGGACTTTGCTGCATTATTTAAGGACTTTGATGCATTATTTAAGGACGCTGCTGCAGAATTTAAGTAATCTGCTGCATTATTTAAGGACTCTGCTGCATTATTTAAGGACTTTGCTGCATTATTTAAGGACTCTGCTGCATTATTTAAGGACTTTGTTGCATTATTTAATGACTCTGCTGCGGTATTTAAGGACTCTGCTGTATTATTTAAGGACTTTGCTGCATTATTTAAGGACTCTGCTTCATTATTTAAGGACTTTGTTGCATTATTTAAGGACTCTGCTGCATTATTTAAGGATTTTGCTGCATTATTTAAGGACTCTACTGCATTATTAAGGACGTTGCTGCATTATTTAAGGACTTTATTGCATTATTTAAGGATTCTGCTGCATTATTTAAGGAATTAGCTGCATTATTTAAGTACTCTGCTGCATTATTTAAGGACTTTGCTGCATTATTTAAGTATGCTGCTGCAGTATTTAAGGCCTCTGCTGCATTATTTAAGGACTCTGCTGCATTATTAAGGACGTTGCTGCATTATTTAAGGACTTTATTGCATTATTTAAGGATTCTGCTGCATTATTTAAGGAATTTGCTGCATTATTTAAGGACTCTGCTGCATTATTTAAGGACTTTGTTGCATTATTTAATGACTCTGCTGGGGTATTTAAGGACTCTGCTGCATTATTTAAGGACTTTGTTGCATTATTTAAGGAATCTGCTGCATTATTTAAGGACTTTGCTGCATTATTTAAGGACTTTGATGCATTATTTAAGGACGCTGCTGCAGAATTTAAGTAATCTGCTGCATTATTTAAGGACTCTGCTGCATTATTTAAGGACTTTGCTGCATTATTTAAGGACTCTGCTGCATTATTTAAGGACTTTGTTGCATTATTTAATGACTCTGCTGCGGTATTTAAGGAATCTGCTGTATTATTTAAGGACTTTGCTGAATTATTTAAGGACTCTGCTTCATTATTTAAGGACTTTGTTGCATTATTTAAGGACTCTGCTGCATTATTTAAGGACTTCGTTGCATTATTTAAGGACTCTGCTGCATTATTTAAAGACTTTGCTGCATTATTTAAGTACTCTGGTGCATTATTTAAGGACTCGGCTGCATTATTTAAAGACTTTGCTGCATTATTTAAGTACTCTGGTGCATTATTTAAGGACTCTGCTGCATTATTTAAGGACTTTGCTGCATTATTTAAGGACTCTGCTGCATTATTTAAGGACTCTGCTGCATTATTTAAGGACTTTGCTGCATTATTTAAGTATGCTGCTGCGGTATTTAAGGCCTCTGCTGCATTATTTAAGGACTCTGCTGCATTATTAAGGACGTTGCTGCATTATTTAAGGACTTTATTGCATTATTTAAGGATTCTGCTGCATTATTTAAGGAATTTGCTGCATTATTTAAGGACTCTGCTGTATTATTTAAGGACTTTGTTGCATTATTTAATGACTCTGCTGGGGTATTTAAGGACTCTGCTGCATTATTTAAGGGCTTTGCTGCATTATTTAAGGACTCTGCTGCAGTATTTAAGGACTCTGCTGCATTATTTAAGGACTTTGATGCATTATTTAAGGACGCTGCTGCAGAATTTAAGGAATCTGCTGCATTATTTAAGGACTTTGTTGCATTATTTAAGGACTATGCTGCATTATGTAAGGACTCTGCTGCATTATTTAAGGACTTTGCTGCATTATTTAATTACTCTGCTGCATTATTTAAGGACTTTGATGCATTATTTAAGGACGCTGCTGCAGAATTTAAGTAATCTGCTGCATTATTTAAGGACTCTGCTGCATTATTTAAGGACTTTGCTGCATTATTTAAGGACTCTGCTGCATTATTTAAGGACTTTGTTGCATTATTTAATGACTCTGCTGCGGTATTTAAGGACTCTGCTGTATTATTTAAGGACTTTGCTGAATTATTTAAGGACTCTGCTTCATTATTTAAGGACTTTGTTGCATTATTTAAGGACTCTGCTGCATTATTTAAGGACTTCGTTGCATTATTTAAGGACTCTGCTGCATTATTTAAAGACTTTGCTGCATTATTTAAGTACTCTGGTGCATTATTTAAGGACTCGGCTGCATTATTTAAAGACTTTGCTGCATTATTTAAGTACTCTGGTGCATTATTTAAGGACTCTGCTGCATTATTTAAGGACTTTGCTGCATTATTTAAGGACTCTGCTGCATTATTTAAGGACTCTGCTGCATTATTTAAGGACTTTGCTGCATTATTTAAGTATGCTGCTGCGGTATTTAAGGCCTCTGCTGCATTATTTAAGGACTCTGCTGCATTATTAAGGACGTTGCTGCATTATTTAAGGACTTTATTGCATTATTTAAGGATTCTGCTGCATTATTTAAGGAATTTGCTGCATTATTTAAGGACTCTGCTGTATTATTTAAGGACTTTGTTGCATTATTTAATGACTCTGCTGGGGTATTTAAGGACTCTGCTGCATTATTTAAGGGCTTTGCTGCATTATTTAAGGACTCTGCTGCAGTATTTAAGGACTCTGCTGCATTATTTAAGGACTTTGATGCATTATTTAAGGACGCTGCTGCAGAATTTAAGGAATCTGCTGCATTATTTAAGGACTTTGTTGCATTATTTAAGGACTATGCTGCATTATGTAAGGACTCTGCTGCATTATTTAAGGACTTTGCTGCATTATTTAATTACTCTGCTGCATTATTTAAGGACTTTGTTGCATTATTTAAGGACTGTGCTGCATTGCTTAAGGACTCTGCTGCATTATTTAAGGACTTTGCTGCATTATTTAAGGACTTTGTTGCATTATTTAAGGACTCTGCTGCATTATTTAAGGACTTTGTTGCATTATTTAAGGACTCTGTTGCATTATTTAAGGACTTTGCTGCATTATTTAAGTACTCTGGTGCATTATTTAAGGACTTTGTTGCATTATTTAAGGACTCTGCTGCATTATTTAAGGACTTTGCTGCATTATTTAAGTACTCTGGTGCATTATTTAAGGACTTTGTTGCATTATTTAAGGACTCTGCTGCATTATTTAAGGACTTTGTTGCATTATTTAAGGACTCTGCTGCATTATTTAAGGACTTTGCTGCATTATTTAAGGACTCTGCTGCATTATTTAAGGACTTTGTTGCATTATTTAATGACTCTGCTGCGGTATTTAAGGACTCTGCTGTATTATTTAAGGACTTTGCTGCATTATTTAAGGACTCTGCTTCATTATTTAAGGACTTTGTTGCATTATTTAAGGACTCTGCTGCATTATTTAAGGACTTCGTTGCATTATTTAAGGACTCTGCTGCATTATTTAAAGACTTTGCTGCATTATTTAAGTACTCTGGTGCATTATTTAAGGACTCGGCTGCATTATTTAAAGACTTTGCTGCATTATTTAAGTACTCTGGTGCATTATTTAAGGACTCTGCTGCATTATTTAAGGACTTTGCTGCATTATTTAAGGACTCTGCTGCATTATTTAAGGACTTTGCTGCATTATTTAAGTATGCTGCTGCGGTATTTAAGGCCTCTGCTGCATTATTTAAGGACTCTGCTGCATTATTAAGGACGTTGCTGCATTATTTAAGGACTTTATTGCATTATTTAAGGATTCTGCTGCATTATTTAAGGAATTTGCTGCATTATTTAAGGACTCTGCTGTATTATTTAAGGACTTTGTTGCATTATTTAATGACTCTGCTGGGGTATTTAAGGACTCTGCTGCATTATTTAAGGGCTTTGCTGCATTATTTAAGGACTCTGCTGCAGTATTTTAAGACTCTGCTGCATTATTTAAGGACTTTGATGCATTATTTAAGGACGCTGCTGCAGAATTTAAGGAATCTGCTGCATTATTTAAGGACTTTGTTGCATTATTTAAGGACTATGCTGCATTATGTAAGGACTCTGCTGCATTATTTAAGGACTTTGCTGCATTATTTAATTACTCTGCTGCATTATTTAAGGACTTTGTTGCATTATTTAAGGACTCTGCTGCATTATTTAAGGACTTTGCTGCATTATTTAAGGACTTTGATGCATTATTTAAGGACGCTGCTGCAGAATTTAAGTAATCTGCTGCATTATTTAAGGACTCTGCTGCATTATTTAAGGACTTTGCTGCATTAATTAAGGACTCTGCTGCATTATTTAAGGACTTTGTTGCATTATTTAATGACTCTGCTGCGGTATTTAAGGACTCTGCTGCATTATTTAAGGACTTTGCTGCATTATTTAAGGACTTTGCTGCAGTAATTAAGGAATCTGCTGCATTATTTAAGGACTTTGTTGCATTATTTAAGGACTGTGCTGCATTGCTTAAGGACTCTGCTGCATTATTTAAGGACTTTGCTGCATTATTTAAGGACTTTGTTGCATTATTTAAGGACTCTGCTGCATTATTTAAGGACTTTGTTGCATTATTTAAGGACTCTGTTGCATTATTTAAGGACTTTGCTGCATTATTTAAGTACTCTGGTGCATTATTTAAGGACTTTGTTGCATTATTTAAGGACTCTGCTGCATTATTTAAGGACTTTGTTGCATTATTTAAGGACTCTGTTGCATTATTTAAGGACTTTGCTGCATTATTTAAGTACTCTGGTGCATTATTTAAGGACTTTGTTGCATTATTTAAGGACTCTGCTGCATTATTTAAGGACTTTGTTGCATTATTTAAGGACTCTGCTGCATTATTTAAGGACTTTGCTGCATTATTTAAGGACTCTGTTGCATTATTTAAGGACTTTGCTGCATTATTTAAGTACTCTGGTGCATTATTTAAGGACTTTATTGCATTATTTAAGGATTCTGCTGCATTATTTAAGGAATTTGCTGCATTATTTAAGAACTTTGCTGCAGTATTTAAGGACTCTGCTGCATTATTTAAGGACTTTATTGCATTATTTAAGGACCCTGCTGCAGAATTTAAGGAATCTGCTGCATTACTTAAGGACTTTGTTGCATTATTTAAGGACTCTGCTGCATTATTTAAGGACTTTGCTGCATTATTTAAGGACTTTGATGCATTATTTAAGGACGCCGCTGCAGAATTTAAGTAATCTGCTGCATTATTTAAGGACTCTGCTGCATTATTTAAGGACTTTGCTGCATTATTTAAGGACTCTGCTGTATTATTAAGCACGTTGCTGCATTAATTAAGGACTTTATTGCATTATTTAAGGAATTTGATGCATTATTTAAGGACTCTGCTGCATTATTTAAGGACTTTGTTGCATTATTTAATGACTCTGCTGCGGTATTTAAGGACTCTGCTGCATTATTTAAGGACTTTGCTGCATTATTTAAGGACTTTGCTGCAGTAATTAAGGAATCTGCTGCATTATTTAAGGAATTTGATGCATTATTTAAGGACTCTGCTGCATTATTTAAGGACTTTGCTGCATTATTTAAGGACTCTGCTTCATTATTTAAGGACTTTGTTGCATTATCTAAGGACTCTGCTGCATTATTTAAGGACGTTGTTGCATTATTTAAGGACTCTGCTGCATTATTTAAGGACTCTGCTGCATTATTTAAAGACTTTGCTGCATTATTTAAGTACTCTGGTGCATTATTTAAGGACTTTGTTGCTTTATTTAAGGACTTTGCTGCATTATTTAAGGACTTTGTTGCATTATTTAAGGACTCTGCTGCATTATTTAAGGACTTTGCTGCATTATTTAAGTACTCTGGTGCATTATTTAAGGACTTTGTTGCATTATTTAAGGACTCTGCTGCATTATTTAAGGACTTTGTTGCATTATTTAAGGACTCTGCTGCATTATTTAAGGACTTTGCTGCATTATTTAAGGACTCTGCTGCATTATTTAAGGACTTTGTTGCATTATTTAATGACTCTGCTGCGGTATTTAAGGACTCTGCTGTATTATTTAAGGACTTTGCTGCATTATTTAAGGACTCTGCTTCATTATTTAAGGACTTTGTTGCATTATTTAAGGACTCTGCTGCATTATTTAAGGACTTCGTTGCATTATTTAAGGACTCTGCTGCATTATTTAAAGACTTTGCTGCATTATTTAAGTACTCTGGTGCATTATTTAAGGACTCGGCTGCATTATTTAAAGACTTTGCTGCATTATTTAAGTACTCTGGTGCATTATTTAAGGACTCTGCTGCATTATTTAAGGACTTTGCTGCATTATTTAAGGACTCTGCTGCATTATTTAAGGACTTTGCTGCATTATTTAAGTATGCTGCTGCGGTATTTAAGGCCTCTGCTGCATTATTTAAGGACTCTGCTGCATTATTAAGGACGTTGCTGCATTATTTAAGGACTTTATTGCATTATTTAAGGATTCTGCTGCATTATTTAAGGAATTTGCTGCATTATTTAAGGACTCTGCTGTATTATTTAAGGACTTTGTTGCATTATTTAATGACTCTGCTGGGGTATTTAAGGACTCTGCTGCATTATTTAAGGGCTTTGCTGCATTATTTAAGGACTCTGCTGCAGTATTTTAAGACTCTGCTGCATTATTTAAGGACTTTGATGCATTATTTAAGGAGGCTGCTGCAGAATTTAAGGAATCTGCTGCATTATTTAAGGACTTTGTTGCATTATTTAAGGACTATGCTGCATTATGTAAGGACTCTGCTGCATTATTTAAGGACTTTGCTGCATTATTTAATTACTCTGCTGCATTATTTAAGGACTTTGTTGCATTATTTAAGGACTCTGCTGCATTATTTAAGGACTTTGCTGCATTATTTAAGGACTTTGATGCATTATTTAAGGACGCTGCTGCAGAATTTAAGTAATCTGCTGCATTATTTAAGGACTCTGCTGCATTATTTAAGGACTTTGCTGCATTAATTAAGGACTCTGCTGCATTATTTAAGGACTTTGTTGCATTATTTAATGACTCTGCTGCGGTATTTAAGGACTCTGCTGCATTATTTAAGGACTTTGCTGCATTATTTAAGGACTTTGCTGCAGTAATTAAGGAATCTGCTGCATTATTTAAGGACTTTGTTGCATTATTTAAGGACTGTGCTGCATTGCTTAAGGACTCTGCTGCATTATTTAAGGACTTTGCTGCATTATTTAAGGACTTTGTTGCATTATTTAAGGACTCTGCTGCATTATTTAAGGACTTTGTTGCATTATTTAAGGACTCTGTTGCATTATTTAAGGACTTTGCTGCATTATTTAAGTACTCTGGTGCATTATTTAAGGACTTTGTTGCATTATTTAAGGACTCTGCTGCATTATTTAAGGACTTTGTTGCATTATTTAAGGACTCTGTTGCATTATTTAAGGACTTTGCTGCATTATTTAAGTACTCTGGTGCATTATTTAAGGACTTTGTTGCATTATTTAAGGACTCTGCTGCATTATTTAAGGACTTTGTTGCATTATTTAAGGACTCTGCTGCATTATTTAAGGACTTTGCTGCATTATTTAAGGACTCTGTTGCATTATTTAAGGACTTTGCTGCATTATTTAAGTACTCTGGTGCATTATTTAAGGACTTTATTGCATTATTTAAGGATTCTGCTGCATTATTTAAGGAATTTGCTGCATTATTTAAGAACTTTGCTGCAGTATTTAAGGACTCTGCTGCATTATTTAAGGACTTTATTGCATTATTTAAGGACCCTGCTGCAGAATTTAAGGAATCTGCTGCATTACTTAAGGACTTTGTTGCATTATTTAAGGACTCTGCTGCATTATTTAAGGACTTTGCTGCATTATTTAAGGACTTTGATGCATTATTTAAGGACGCCGCTGCAGAATTTAAGTAATCTGCTGCATTATTTAAGGACTCTGCTGCATTATTTAAGGACTTTGCTGCATTATTTAAGGACTCTGCTGTATTATTAAGCACGTTGCTGCATTAATTAAGGACTTTATTGCATTATTTAAGGAATTTGATGCATTATTTAAGGACTCTGCTGCATTATTTAAGGACTTTGATGCATTATTTAAGGACGCTGCTGCAGAATTTAAGGAATCTGCTGCATTATTTAAGGACTTTGTTGCATTATTTAAGGACTATGCTGCATTATGTAAGGACTCTGCTGCATTATTTAAGGACTTTGCTGCATTATTTAATTACTCTGCTGCATTATTTAAGGACTTTGTTGCATTATTTAAGGACTCTGCTGCATTATTTAAGGACTTTGCTGCATTATTTAAGGACTTTGCTGCAGTAATTAAGGAATCTGCTGCATTATTTAAGGACTTTGTTGCATTATTTAAGGACTGTGCTGCATTGCTTAAGGACTCTGCTGCATTATTTAAGGACTTTGCTGCATTATTTAAGGACTTTGTTGCATTATTTAAGGACTCTGCTGCATTATTTAAGGACTTTGTTGCATTATTTAAGGACTCTGTTGCATTATTTAAGGACTTTGCTGCATTATTTAAGTACTCTGGTGCATTATTTAAGGACTTTGTTGCATTATTTAAGGACTCTGCTGCATTATTTAAGGACTTTGCTGCATTATTTAAGTACTCTGGTGCATTATTTAAGGACTTTGTTGCATTATTTAAGGACTCTGCTGCATTATTTAAGGACTTTGTTGCATTATTTAAGGACTCTGCTGCATTATTTAAGGACTTTGCTGCATTATTTAAGGACTCTGCTGCATTATTTAAGGACTTTGTTGCATTATTTAATGACTCTGCTGCGGTATTTAAGGACTCTGCTGTATTATTTAAGGACTTTGCTGCATTATTTAAGGACTCTGCTTCATTATTTAAGGACTTTGTTGCATTATTTAAGGACTCTGCTGCATTATTTAAGGACTTCGTTGCATTATTTAAGGACTCTGCTGCATTATTTAAAGACTTTGCTGCATTATTTAAGTACTCTGGTGCATTATTTAAGGACTCGGCTGCATTATTTAAAGACTTTGCTGCATTATTTAAGTACTCTGGTGCATTATTTAAGGACTCTGCTGCATTATTTAAGGACTTTGCTGCATTATTTAAGGACTCTGCTGCATTATTTAAGGACTTTGCTGCATTATTTAAGTATGCTGCTGCGGTATTTAAGGCCTCTGCTGCATTATTTAAGGACTCTGCTGCATTATTAAGGACGTTGCTGCATTATTTAAGGACTTTATTGCATTATTTAAGGATTCTGCTGCATTATTTAAGGAATTTGCTGCATTATTTAAGGACTCTGCTGTATTATTTAAGGACTTTGTTGCATTATTTAATGACTCTGCTGGGGTATTTAAGGACTCTGCTGCATTATTTAAGGGCTTTGCTGCATTATTTAAGGACTCTGCTGCAGTATTTTAAGACTCTGCTGCATTATTTAAGGACTTTGATGCATTATTTAAGGACGCTGCTGCAGAATTTAAGGAATCTGCTGCATTATTTAAGGACTATGCTGCATTATGTAAGGACTCTGCTGCATTATTTAAGGACTTTGCTGCATTATTTAATTACTCTGCTGCATTATTTAAGGACTTTGTTGCATTATTTAAGGACTCTGCTGCATTATTTAAGGACTTTGCTGCATTATTTAAGGACTTTGATGCATTATTTAAGGACGCTGCTGCAGAATTTAAGTAATCTGCTGCATTATTTAAGGACTCTGCTGCATTATTTAAGGACTTTGCTGCATTAATTAAGGACTCTGCTGCATTATTTAAGGACTTTGTTGCATTATTTAATGACTCTGCTGCGGTATTTAAGGACTCTGCTGCATTATTTAAGGACTTTGCTGCATTATTTAAGGACTTTGCTGCAGTAATTAAGGAATCTGCTGCATTATTTAAGGACTTTGTTGCATTATTTAAGGACTGTGCTGCATTGCTTAAGGACTCTGCTGCATTATTTAAGGACTTTGCTGCATTATTTAAGGACTTTGTTGCATTATTTAAGGACTCTGCTGCATTATTTAAGGACTTTGTTGCATTATTTAAGGACTCTGTTGCATTATTTAAGGACTTTGCTGCATTATTTAAGTACTCTGGTGCATTATTTAAGGACTTTGTTGCATTATTTAAGGACTCTGCTGCATTATTTAAGGACTTTGTTGCATTATTTAAGGACTCTGTTGCATTATTTAAGGACTTTGCTGCATTATTTAAGTACTCTGGTGCATTATTTAAGGACTTTGTTGCATTATTTAAGGACTCTGCTGCATTATTTAAGGACTTTGTTGCATTATTTAAGGACTCTGCTGCATTATTTAAGGACTTTGCTGCATTATTTAAGGACTCTGTTGCATTATTTAAGGACTTTGCTGCATTATTTAAGTACTCTGGTGCATTATTTAAGGACTTTATTGCATTATTTAAGGATTCTGCTGCATTATTTAAGGAATTTGCTGCATTATTTAAGAACTTTGCTGCAGTATTTAAGGACTCTGCTGCATTATTTAAGGACTTTATTGCATTATTTAAGGACCCTGCTGCAGAATTTAAGGAATCTGCTGCATTACTTAAGGACTTTGTTGCATTATTTAAGGAATTTGCTGCATTATTTAAGGACTCTGCTGTATTATTTAAGGACTTTGTTGCATTATTTAATGACTCTGCTGGGGTATTTAAGGACTCTGCTGCATTATTTAAGGGCTTTGCTGCATTATTTAAGGACTCTGCTGCAGTATTTAAGGACTCTGCTGCATTATTTAAGGACTTTGATGCATTATTTAAGGACGCTGCTGCAGAATTTAAGGAATCTGCTGCATTATTTAAGGACTTTGTTGCATTATTTAAGGACTATGCTGCATTATGTAAGGACTCTGCTGCATTATTTAAGGACTTTGCTGCATTATTTAATTACTCTGCTGCATTATTTAAGGACTTTGATGCATTATTTAAGGACGCTGCTGCAGAATTTAAGTAATCTGCTGCATTATTTAAGGACTCTGCTGCATTATTTAAGGACTTTGCTGCATTATTTAAGGACTCTGCTGCATTATTTAAGGACTTTGTTGCATTATTTAATGACTCTGCTGCGGTATTTAAGGACTCTGCTGTATTATTTAAGGACTTTGCTGAATTATTTAAGGACTCTGCTTCATTATTTAAGGACTTTGTTGCATTATTTAAGGACTCTGCTGCATTATTTAAGGACTTCGTTGCATTATTTAAGGACTCTGCTGCATTATTTAAAGACTTTGCTGCATTATTTAAGTACTCTGGTGCATTATTTAAGGACTCGGCTGCATTATTTAAAGACTTTGCTGCATTATTTAAGTACTCTGGTGCATTATTTAAGGACTCTGCTGCATTATTTAAGGACTTTGCTGCATTATTTAAGGACTCTGCTGCATTATTTAAGGACTCTGCTGCATTATTTAAGGACTTTGCTGCATTATTTAAGTATGCTGCTGCGGTATTTAAGGCCTCTGCTGCATTATTTAAGGACTCTGCTGCATTATTAAGGACGTTGCTGCATTATTTAAGGACTTTATTGCATTATTTAAGGATTCTGCTGCATTATTTAAGGAATTTGCTGCATTATTTAAGAACTTTGCTGCAGTATTTAAGGACTCTGCTGCATTATTTAAGGACTTTATTGCATTATTTAAGGACCCTGCTGCAGAATTTAAGGAATCTGCTGCATTACTTAAGGACTTTGTTGCATTATTTAAGGACTCTGCTGCATTATTTAAGGACTTTGCTGCATTATTTAAGGACTTTGATGCATTATTTAAGGACGCCGCTGCAGAATTTAAGTAATCTGCTGCATTATTTAAGGACTCTGCTGCATTATTTAAGGACTTTGCTGCATTATTTAAGGACTCTGCTGTATTATTAAGCACGTTGCTGCATTAATTAAGGACTTTATTGCATTATTTAAGGAATTTGATGCATTATTTAAGGACTCTGCTGCATTATTTAAGGACTTTGCTGCATTATTTAAGGACTCTGCTTCATTATTTAAGGACTTTGTTGCATTATTTAAGGACTCTGCTGCGGTATTTAAGGACTCTGCTGTATTATTTAAGGACTTTGCTGAATTATTTAAGGACTCTGCTTCATTATTTAAGGACTTTGTTGCATTATTTAAGGACTCTGCTGCATTATTTAAGGACTTCGTTGCATTATTTAAGGACTCTGCTGCATTATTTAAAGACTTTGCTGCATTATTTAAGTACTCTGGTGCATTATTTAAGGACTCGGCTGCATTATTTAAAGACTTTGCTGCATTATTTAAGTACTCTGGTGCATTATTTAAGGACTCTGCTGCATTATTTAAGGACTTTGCTGCATTATTTAAGGACTCTGCTGCATTATTTAAGGACTCTGCTGCATTATTTAAGGACTTTGCTGCATTATTTAAGTATGCTGCTGCGGTATTTAAGGCCTCTGCTGCATTATTTAAGGACTCTGCTGCATTATTAAGGACGTTGCTGCATTATTTAAGGACTTTATTGCATTATTTAAGGATTCTGCTGCATTATTTAAGGAATTTGCTGCATTATTTAAGAACTTTGCTGCAGTATTTAAGGACTCTGCTGCATTATTTAAGGACTTTATTGCATTATTTAAGGACCCTGCTGCAGAATTTAAGGAATCTGCTGCATTACTTAAGGACTTTGTTGCATTATTTAAGGACTCTGCTGCATTATTTAAGGACTTTGCTGCATTATTTAAGGACTTTGATGCATTATTTAAGGACGCCGCTGCAGAATTTAAGTAATCTGCTGCATTATTTAAGGACTCTGCTGCATTATTTAAGGACTTTGCTGCATTATTTAAGGACTCTGCTGTATTATTAAGCACGTTGCTGCATTAATTAAGGACTTTATTGCATTATTTAAGGAATTTGATGCATTATTTAAGGACTCTGCTGCATTATTTAAGGACTTTGCTGCATTATTTAAGGACTCTGCTTCATTATTTAAGGACTTTGTTGCATTATTTAAGGACTCTGCTGCATTATTTAAGGACTTTGTTGCATTATTTAAGGACTCTGCTGCATTATTTAAAGACTTTGCTGCATTATTTAAGTACTCTGGTGCATTATTTAAGGACTCTGCTGCATTATTTAAAGACTTTGCTGCATTATTTAAGTACTCTGGTGCATTATTTAAGGACTTTGTTGCTTTATTTAAGGACTTTGCTGCATTATTTAAGGACTTTGTTGCATTATTTAAGGACTCTGCTGCATTATTTAAGGACTTTGCTGCATTATTTAAGTATGCTGCTGCAGTATTTAAGGCCTCTGCTGCATTATTTAAGGACTCTGCTGCATTTTTAAGGACGTTGCTGCATTATTTAAGGACTTTATTGCATTATTTAAGGATTCTGCTGCATTATTTAAGGAATTTGCTGCATTATTTAAGGACTCTGCTGCATTATTTAAGGACTTTGTTTCATTATTTAATGACTCTGCTGGGGTATTTAAGGACTCTGCTGCATTATTTAAGGACTTTGTTGCATTATTTAAGGACTCTGCTGCATTATTTAAGGACTTTGCTGCATTATTTAAGGACTTTGATGCATTATTTAAGGACGCTGCTGCAGAATTTAAGTAATCTGCTGCATTATTTAAGGACTCTGCTGCATTATTTAAGGACTTTGCTGCATTATTTAAGGACTCTGCTGCATTATTTAAGGACTTTGTTGCATTATTTAATGACTCTGCTGCGGTATTTAAGGACTCTGCTGTATTATTTAAGGACTTTGCTGCATTATTTAAGGACTCTGCTTCATTATTTAAGGACTTTGTTGCATTATTTAAGGACTCTGCTGCATTATTTAAGGATTTTGCTGCATTATTTAAGGACTCTACTGCATTATTAAGGACGTTGCTGCATTATTTAAGGACTTTATTGCATTATTTAAGGATTCTGCTGCATTATTTAAGGAATTAGCTGCATTATTTAAGTACTCTGCTGCATTATTTAAGGACTTTGCTGCATTATTTAAGTATGCTGCTGCAGTATTTAAGGCCTCTGCTGCATTATTTAAGGACTCTGCTGCATTATTAAGGACGTTGCTGCATTATTTAAGGACTTTATTGCATTATTTAAGGATTCTGCTGCATTATTTAAGGAATTTGCTGCATTATTTAAGGACTCTGCTGCATTATTTAAGGACTTTGTTGCATTATTTAATGACTCTGCTGGGGTATTTAAGGACTCTGCTGCATTATTTAAGGACTTTGTTGCATTATTTAAGGAATCTGCTGCATTATTTAAGGACTTTGCTGCATTATTTAAGGACTTTGATGCATTATTTAAGGACGCTGCTGCAGAATTTAAGTAATCTGCTGCATTATTTAAGGACTCTGCTGCATTATTTAAGGACTTTGCTGCATTATTTAAGGACTCTGCTGCATTATTTAAGGACTTTGTTGCATTATTTAATGACTCTGCTGCGGTATTTAAGGACTCTGCTGTATTATTTAAGGACTTTGCTGCATTATTTAAGGACTCTGCTTCATTATTTAAGGACTTTGTTGCATTATTTAAGGACTCTGCTGCATTATTTAAGGATTTTGCTGCATTATTTAAGGACTCTACTGCATTATTAAGGACGTTGCTGCATTATTTAAGGACTTTATTGCATTATTTAAGGATTCTGCTGCATTATTTAAGGAATTAGCTGCATTATTTAAGTACTCTGCTGCATTATTTAAGGACTTTGCTGCATTATTTAAGTATGCTGCTGCAGTATTTAAGGCCTCTGCTGCATTATTTAAGGACTCTGCTGCATTATTAAGGACGTTGCTGCATTATTTAAGGACTTTATTGCATTATTTAAGGATTCTGCTGCATTATTTAAGGAATTTGCTGCATTATTTAAGGACTCTGCTGCATTATTTAAGGACTTTGTTGCATTATTTAATGACTCTGCTGGGGTATTTAAGGACTCTGCTGCATTATTTAAGGACTTTGTTGCATTATTTAAGGAATCTGCTGCATTATTTAAGGACTTTGCTGCATTATTTAAGGACTTTGATGCATTATTTAAGGACGCTGCTGCAGAATTTAAGTAATCTGCTGCATTATTTAAGGACTCTGCTGCATTATTTAAGGACTTTGCTGCATTATTTAAGGACTCTGCTGCATTATTTAAGGACTTTGTTGCATTATTTAATGACTCTGCTGCGGTATTTAAGGACTCTGCTGTATTATTTAAGGACTTTGCTGAATTATTTAAGGACTCTGCTTCATTATTTAAGGACTTTGTTGCATTATTTAAGGACTCTGCTGCATTATTTAAGGACTTCGTTGCATTATTTAAGGACTCTGCTGCATTATTTAAAGACTTTGCTGCATTATTTAAGTACTCTGGTGCATTATTTAAGGACTCGGCTGCATTATTTAAAGACTTTGCTGCATTATTTAAGTACTCTGGTGCATTATTTAAGGACTCTGCTGCATTATTTAAGGACTTTGCTGCATTATTTAAGGACTCTGCTGCATTATTTAAGGACTCTGCTGCATTATTTAAGGACTTTGCTGCATTATTTAAGTATGCTGCTGCGGTATTTAAGGCCTCTGCTGCATTATTTAAGGACTCTGCTGCATTATTAAGGACGTTGCTGCATTATTTAAGGACTTTATTGCATTATTTAAGGATTCTGCTGCATTATTTAAGGAATTTGCTGCATTATTTAAGGACTCTGCTGTATTATTTAAGGACTTTGTTGCATTATTTAATGACTCTGCTGGGGTATTTAAGGACTCTGCTGCATTATTTAAGGGCTTTGCTGCATTATTTAAGGACTCTGCTGCAGTATTTAAGGACTCTGCTGCATTATTTAAGGACTTTGATGCATTATTTAAGGACGCTGCTGCAGAATTTAAGGAATCTGCTGCATTATTTAAGGACTTTGTTGCATTATTTAAGGACTATGCTGCATTATGTAAGGACTCTGCTGCATTATTTAAGGACTTTGCTGCATTATTTAATTACTCTGCTGCATTATTTAAGGACTTTGATGCATTATTTAAGGACGCTGCTGCAGAATTTAAGTAATCTGCTGCATTATTTAAGGACTCTGCTGCATTATTTAAGGACTTTGCTGCATTATTTAAGGACTCTGCTGCATTATTTAAGGACTTTGTTGCATTATTTAATGACTCTGCTGCGGTATTTAAGGACTCTGCTGTATTATTTAAGGACTTTGCTGAATTATTTAAGGACTCTGCTTCATTATTTAAGGACTTTGTTGCATTATTTAAGGACTCTGCTGCATTATTTAAGGACTTCGTTGCATTATTTAAGGACTTTGCGGCAGTAATTAAGGAATCTGCTGCGTTATTTAAGGACTTTGTTGCATTATTTAAGGACTGTGCTGCATTGCTTAAGGACTCTGCTGCATTATTTAAGGACGTTGCTGCATTATTTAAGGACTTTGTTGCATTATTTAAGGACTCTGCTGCATTATTTAAGGACTTTGTTGCATTATTTAAGGACTCTGTTGCATTATTTAAGGACTTTGCTGCATTATTTAAGTACTCTGGTGCATTATTTAAGGACTTTGTTGCATTATTTAAGGACTCTGCTGCATTATTTAAGGACTTTGTTGCATTATTTAAGGACTCTGCTGCATTATTTAACGACTTTGCTGCATTATTTAAGTATGCTGCTGCGGTATTTAAGGCCTCTGCTGCATTATTTAAGGACTTTGCTGCATTATTTAAGGACTCTTCTGCATTATTAAGGACGGTGCTGCATTATTTAAGTACTTTATTGCATTATTTAAGGATTCTGCTGCATTATTTAAGGAATTTGCTGCATTATTTAAGGACTCTGCTGCATTATTTAAGGACTTTGTTGCATCATTTAATGACTCTGCTGCAGTATTTAAGGACTCTGTTGCATTATTTAAGGACTTTGATGCATTATTTAAGGAGGCTGCTGCAGAATTTAAGGAATCTGCTGCATTATTTAAGGACTTTGTTGCATTATTTAAGGACTCTGCTGCATTATTTAAGGACGCTGCTGCAGTATTTAAGACCTCTTCTGCATTATTTAAGGATTTTGCTGCATTATTTAAGGACTCTACTGCATTATTAAGGACGTTGCTGCATTATTTAAGGACTTTATTGCATTATTTAAGGATTCTGCTGCATTATTTAAGGAATTAGCTGCATTATTTAAGTACTCTGCTGCATTATTTAAGTATGCTGCTGCAGTATTTAAGGCCTCTGCTGCATTATTTAAGGACTCTGCTGCATTATTAAGGACGTTGCTGCATTATTTAAGGACTTTATTGCATTATTTAAGGATTCTGCTGCATTATTTAAGGAATTTGCTGCATTATTTAAGGACTCTGCTGGGGTATTTAAGGACTCTGCTGCATTATTTAAGGACTTTGTTGCATTATTTAAGGACTCTGCTGCATTATTTAAGGACTTTGCTGCATTATTTAAGGACTTTGATGCATTATTTAAGGACGCTGCTGCAGAATTTAAGTAATCTGCTGCATTATTTAAGGACTCTGCTGCATTATTTAAGGACTTTGCTGCATTATTTAAGGACTCTGCTGCATTATTTAAGGACTTTGTTGCATTATTTAATGACTCTGCTGCGGTATTTAAGGACTCTGCTGTATTATTTAAGGACTTTGCTGCATTATTTAAGGACTCTGCTTCATTATTTAAGGACTTTGTTGCATTATTTAAGGACTCTGCTGCATTATTTAAGGACTTTGTTGCATTATTTAAGGACTCTGCTGCATTATTTAAAGACTTTGCTGCATTATTTAAGTACTCTGGTGCATTATTTAAGGACTCGGCTGCATTATTTAAAGACTTTGCTGCATTATTTAAGTACTCTGGTGCATTATTTAAGGACTCTGCTGCATTATTTAAGGACTTTGCTGCATTATTTAAGGACTCTGCTGCATTATTTAAGGACTCTGCTGCATTATTTAAGGACTTTGCTGCATTATTTAAGTATGCTGCTGCGGTATTTAAGGCCTCTGCTGCATTATTTAAGGACTCTGCTGCATTATTAAGGACGTTGCTGCATTATTTAAGGACTTTATTGCATTATTTAAGGATTCTGCTGCATTATTTAAGGAATTTGCTGCATTATTTAAGGACTCTGCTGTATTATTTAAGGACTTTGTTGCATTATTTAATGACTCTGCTGGGGTATTTAAGGACTCTGCTGCATTATTTAAGGGCTTTGCTGCATTATTTAAGGACTCTGCTGCAGTATTTAAGGACTCTGCTGCATTATTTAAGGACTTTGATGCATTATTTAAGGACGCTGCTGCAGAATTTAAGGAATCTGCTGCATTATTTAAGGACTTTGTTGCATTATTTAAGGACTATGCTGCATTATGTAAGGACTCTGCTGCATTATTTAAGGACTTTGCTGCATTATTTAATTACTCTGCTGCATTATTTAAGGACTTTGATGCATTATTTAAGGACGCTGCTGCAGAATTTAAGTAATCTGCTGCATTATTTAAGGACTCTGCTGCATTATTTAAGGACTTTGCTGCATTATTTAAGGACTCTGCTGCATTATTTAAGGACTTTGTTGCATTATTTAATGACTCTGCTGCGGTATTTAAGGACTCTGCTGTATTATTTAAGGACTTTGCTGAATTATTTAAGGACTCTGCTTCATTATTTAAGGACTTTGTTGCATTATTTAAGGACTCTGCTGCATTATTTAAGGACTTCGTTGCATTATTTAAGGACTCTGCTGCATTATTTAAAGACTTTGCTGCATTATTTAAGTACTCTGGTGCATTATTTAAGGACTCGGCTGCATTATTTAAAGACTTTGCTGCATTATTTAAGTACTCTGGTGCATTATTTAAGGACTCTGCTGCATTATTTAAGGACTTTGCTGCATTATTTAAGGACTCTGCTGCATTATTTAAGGACTCTGCTGCATTATTTAAGGACTTTGCTGCATTATTTAAGTATGCTGCTGCGGTATTTAAGGCCTCTGCTGCATTATTTAAGGACTCTGCTGCATTATTAAGGACGTTGCTGCATTATTTAAGGACTTTATTGCATTATTTAAGGATTCTGCTGCATTATTTAAGGAATTTGCTGCATTATTTAAGAACTTTGCTGCAGTATTTAAGGACTCTGCTGCATTATTTAAGGACTTTATTGCATTATTTAAGGACCCTGCTGCAGAATTTAAGGAATCTGCTGCATTACTTAAGGACTTTGTTGCATTATTTAAGGACTCTGCTGCATTATTTAAGGACTTTGCTGCATTATTTAAGGACTTTGATGCATTATTTAAGGACGCCGCTGCAGAATTTAAGTAATCTGCTGCATTATTTAAGGACTCTGCTGCATTATTTAAGGACTTTGCTGCATTATTTAAGGACTCT
The DNA here is from genome assembly GCF_046119375.1 of Phyllobates terribilis. NCBI lineage: Eukaryota > Metazoa > Chordata > Amphibia > Anura > Dendrobatidae > Phyllobates > Phyllobates terribilis. The sequence continues at coordinate 175,347 of NW_027363268.1, forward strand.
GCTGTATTATTAAGCACGTTGCTGCATTAATTAAGGACTTTATTGCATTATTTAAGGAATTTGATGCATTATTTAAGGACTCTGCTGCATTATTTAAGGACTTTGCTGCATTATTTAAGGACTCTGCTTCATTATTTAAGGACTTTGTTGCATTATTTAAGGACTCTGCTGCGGTATTTAAGGACTCTGCTGTATTATTTAAGGACTTTGCTGAATTATTTAAGGACTCTGCTTCATTATTTAAGGACTTTGTTGCATTATTTAAGGACTCTGCTGCATTATTTAAGGACTTCGTTGCATTATTTAAGGACTCTGCTGCATTATTTAAAGACTTTGCTGCATTATTTAAGTACTCTGGTGCATTATTTAAGGACTCGGCTGCATTATTTAAAGACTTTGCTGCATTATTTAAGTACTCTGGTGCATTATTTAAGGACTCTGCTGCATTATTTAAGGACTTTGCTGCATTATTTAAGGACTCTGCTGCATTATTTAAGGACTCTGCTGCATTATTTAAGGACTTTGCTGCATTATTTAAGTATGCTGCTGCGGTATTTAAGGCCTCTGCTGCATTATTTAAGGACTCTGCTGCATTATTAAGGACGTTGCTGCATTATTTAAGGACTTTATTGCATTATTTAAGGATTCTGCTGCATTATTTAAGGAATTTGCTGCATTATTTAAGAACTTTGCTGCAGTATTTAAGGACTCTGCTGCATTATTTAAGGACTTTATTGCATTATTTAAGGACCCTGCTGCAGAATTTAAGGAATCTGCTGCATTACTTAAGGACTTTGTTGCATTATTTAAGGACTCTGCTGCATTATTTAAGGACTTTGCTGCATTATTTAAGGACTTTGATGCATTATTTAAGGACGCCGCTGCAGAATTTAAGTAATCTGCTGCATTATTTAAGGACTCTGCTGCATTATTTAAGGACTTTGCTGCATTATTTAAGGACTCTGCTGTATTATTAAGCACGTTGCTGCATTAATTAAGGACTTTATTGCATTATTTAAGGAATTTGATGCATTATTTAAGGACTCTGCTGCATTATTTAAGGACTTTGCTGCATTATTTAAGGACTCTGCTTCATTATTTAAGGACTTTGTTGCATTATTTAAGGACTCTGCTGCATTATTTAAGGACTTTGTTGCATTATTTAAGGACTCTGCTGCATTATTTAAAGACTTTGCTGCATTATTTAAGTACTCTGGTGCATTATTTAAGGACTCTGCTGCATTATTTAAAGACTTTGCTGCATTATTTAAGTACTCTGGTGCATTATTTAAGGACTTTGTTGCTTTATTTAAGGACTTTGCTGCATTATTTAAGGACTTTGTTGCATTATTTAAGGACTCTGCTGCATTATTTAAGGACTTTGCTGCATTATTTAAGTATGCTGCTGCAGTATTTAAGGCCTCTGCTGCATTATTTAAGGCCTCTGCTGCATTTTTAAGGACGTTGCTGCATTATTTAAGGACTTTATTGCATTATTTAAGGATTCTGCTGCATTATTTAAGGAATTTGCTGCATTATTTAAGGACTCTGCTGCATTATTTAAGGACTTTGTTTCATTATTTAATGACTCTGCTGGGGTATTTAAGGACTCTGCTGCATTATTTAAGGACTTTGTTGCATTATTTAAGGACTCTGCTGCATTATTTAAGGACTTTGCTGCATTATTTAAGGACGCTGCTGCAGAATTTAAGTAATCTGCTGCATTATTTAAGGACTCTGCTGCATTATTTAAGGACTTTGCTGCATTATTTAAGGACTCTGCTGCATTATTTAAGGACTTTGTTGCATTATTTAATGACTCTGCTGCGGTATTTAAGGACTCTGCTGTATTATTTAAGGACTTTGCTGCATTATTTAAGGACTCTGCTTCATTATTTAAGGACTTTGTTGCATTATTTAAGGACTCTGCTGCATTATTTAAGGATTTTGCTGCATTATTTAAGGACTCTACTGCATTATTAAGGACGTTGCTGCATTATTTAAGGACTTTATTGCATTATTTAAGGATTCTGCTGCATTATTTAAGGAATTAGCTGCATTATTTAAGTACTCTGCTGCATTATTTAAGGACTTTGCTGCATTATTTAAGTATGCTGCTGCAGTATTTAAGGCCTCTGCTGCATTATTTAAGGACTCTGCTGCATTATTAAGGACGTTGCTGCATTATTTAAGGACTTTATTGCATTATTTAAGGATTCTGCTGCATTATTTAAGGAATTTGCTGCATTATTTAAGGACTCTGCTGCATTATTTAAGGACTTTGTTGCATTATTTAATGACTCTGCTGGGGTATTTAAGGACTCTGCTGCATTATTTAAGGACTTTGTTGCATTATTTAAGGAATCTGCTGCATTATTTAAGGACTTTGCTGCATTATTTAAGGACTTTGATGCATTATTTAAGGACGCTGCTGCAGAATTTAAGTAATCTGCTGCATTATTTAAGGACTCTGCTGCATTATTTAAGGACTTTGCTGCATTATTTAAGGACTCTGCTGCATTATTTAAGGACTTTGTTGCATTATTTAATGACTCTGCTGCGGTATTTAAGGACTCTGCTGTATTATTTAAGGACTTTGCTGAATTATTTAAGGACTCTGCTTCATTATTTAAGGACTTTGTTGCATTATTTAAGGACTCTGCTGCATTATTTAAGGACTTCGTTGCATTATTTAAGGACTCTGCTGCATTATTTAAAGACTTTGCTGCATTATTTAAGTACTCTGGTGCATTATTTAAGGACTCGGCTGCATTATTTAAAGACTTTGCTGCATTATTTAAGTACTCTGGTGCATTATTTAAGGACTCTGCTGCATTATTTAAGGACTTTGCTGCATTATTTAAGGACTCTGCTGCATTATTTAAGGACTCTGCTGCATTATTTAAGGACTTTGCTGCATTATTTAAGTATGCTGCTGCGGTATTTAAGGCCTCTGCTGCATTATTTAAGGACTCTGCTGCATTATTAAGGACGTTGCTGCATTATTTAAGGACTTTATTGCATTATTTAAGGATTCTGCTGCATTATTTAAGGAATTTGCTGCATTATTTAAGGACTCTGCTGTATTATTTAAGGACTTTGTTGCATTATTTAATGACTCTGCTGGGGTATTTAAGGACTCTGCTGCATTATTTAAGGGCTTTGCTGCATTATTTAAGGACTCTGCTGCAGTATTTAAGGACTCTGCTGCATTATTTAAGGACTTTGATGCATTATTTAAGGACGCTGCTGCAGAATTTAAGGAATCTGCTGCATTATTTAAGGACTTTGTTGCATTATTTAAGGACTATGCTGCATTATGTAAGGACTCTGCTGCATTATTTAAGGACTTTGCTGCATTATTTAATTACTCTGCTGCATTATTTAAGGACTTTGATGCATTATTTAAGGACGCTGCTGCAGAATTTAAGTAATCTGCTGCATTATTTAAGGACTCTGCTGCATTATTTAAGGACTTTGCTGCATTATTTAAGGACTCTGCTGCATTATTTAAGGACTTTGTTGCATTATTTAATGACTCTGCTGCGGTATTTAAGGACTCTGCTGTATTATTTAAGGACTTTGCTGAATTATTTAAGGACTCTGCTTCATTATTTAAGGACTTTGTTGCATTATTTAAGGACTCTGCTGCATTATTTAAGGACTTCGTTGCATTATTTAAGGACTCTGCTGCATTATTTAAAGACTTTGCTGCATTATTTAAGTACTCTGGTGCATTATTTAAGGACTCGGCTGCATTATTTAAAGACTTTGCTGCATTATTTAAGTACTCTGGTGCATTATTTAAGGACTCTGCTGCATTATTTAAGGACTTTGCTGCATTATTTAAGGACTCTGCTGCATTATTTAAGGACTCTGCTGCATTATTTAAGGACTTTGCTGCATTATTTAAGTATGCTGCTGCGGTATTTAAGGCCTCTGCTGCATTATTTAAGGACTCTGCTGCATTATTAAGGACGTTGCTGCATTATTTAAGGACTTTATTGCATTATTTAAGGATTCTGCTGCATTATTTAAGGAATTTGCTGCATTATTTAAGGACTCTGCTGTATTATTTAAGGACTTTGTTGCATTATTTAATGACTCTGCTGGGGTATTTAAGGACTCTGCTGCATTATTTAAGGGCTTTGCTGCATTATTTAAGGACTCTGCTGCAGTATTTAAGGACTCTGCTGCATTATTTAAGGACTTTGATGCATTATTTAAGGACGCTGCTGCAGAATTTAAGGAATCTGCTGCATTATTTAAGGACTTTGTTGCATTATTTAAGGACTATGCTGCATTATGTAAGGACTCTGCTGCATTATTTAAGGACTTTGCTGCATTATTTAATTACTCTGCTGCATTATTTAAGGACTTTGTTGCATTATTTAAGGACTCTGCTGCATTATTTAAGGACTTTGCTGCATTATTTAAGGACTTTGATGCATTATTTAAGGACGCTGCTGCAGAATTTAAGTAATCTGCTGCATTATTTAAGGACTCTGCTGCATTATTTAAGGACTTTGCTGCATTATTTAAGGACTCTGCTGCATTATTTAAGGACTCTGCTGCATTATTAAGGACGTTGCTGCATTATTTAAGGACTTTATTGCATTATTTAAGGATTCTGCTGCATTATTTAAGGAATTTGCTGCATTATTTAAGAACTTTGCTGCAGTATTTAAGGACTCTGCTGCATTATTTAAGGACTTTATTGCATTATTTAAGGACCCTGCTGCAGAATTTAAGGAATCTGCTGCATTACTTAAGGACTTTGTTGCATTATTTAAGGACTCTGCTGCATTATTTAAGGACTTTGCTGCATTATTTAAGGACTTTGATGCATTATTTAAGGACGCCGCTGCAGAATTTAAGTAATCTGCTGCATTATTTAAGGACTCTGCTGCATTATTTAAGGACTTTGCTGCATTATTTAAGGACTCTGCTGTATTATTAAGCACGTTGCTGCATTAATTAAGGACTTTATTGCATTATTTAAGGAATTTGATGCATTATTTAAGGACTCTGCTGCATTATTTAAGGACTTTGCTGCATTATTTAAGGACTCTGCTTCATTATTTAAGGACTTTGTTGCATTATTTAAGGACTCTGCTGCGGTATTTAAGGACTCTGCTGTATTATTTAAGGACTTTGCTGAATTATTTAAGGACTCTGCTTCATTATTTAAGGACTTTGTTGCATTATTTAAGGACTCTGCTGCATTATTTAAGGACTTCGTTGCATTATTTAAGGACTCTGCTGCATTATTTAAAGACTTTGCTGCATTATTTAAGTACTCTGGTGCATTATTTAAGGACTCGGCTGCATTATTTAAAGACTTTGCTGCATTATTTAAGTACTCTGGTGCATTATTTAAGGACTCTGCTGCATTATTTAAGGACTTTGCTGCATTATTTAAGGACTCTGCTGCATTATTTAAGGACTCTGCTGCATTATTTAAGGACTTTGCTGCATTATTTAAGTATGCTGCTGCGGTATTTAAGGCCTCTGCTGCATTATTTAAGGACTCTGCTGCATTATTAAGGACGTTGCTGCATTATTTAAGGACTTTATTGCATTATTTAAGGATTCTGCTGCATTATTTAAGGAATTTGCTGCATTATTTAAGAACTTTGCTGCAGTATTTAAGGACTCTGCTGCATTATTTAAGGACTTTATTGCATTATTTAAGGACCCTGCTGCAGAATTTAAGGAATCTGCTGCATTACTTAAGGACTTTGTTGCATTATTTAAGGACTCTGCTGCATTATTTAAGGACTTTGCTGCATTATTTAAGGACTTTGATGCATTATTTAAGGACGCCGCTGCAGAATTTAAGTAATCTGCTGCATTATTTAAGGACTCTGCTGCATTATTTAAGGACTTTGCTGCATTATTTAAGGACTCTGCTGTATTATTAAGCACGTTGCTGCATTAATTAAGGACTTTATTGCATTATTTAAGGAATTTGATGCATTATTTAAGGACTCTGCTGCATTATTTAAGGACTTTGCTGCATTATTTAAGGACTCTGCTTCATTATTTAAGGACTTTGTTGCATTATTTAAGGACTCTGCTGCATTATTTAAGGACTTTGTTGCATTATTTAAGGACTCTGCTGCATTATTTAAAGACTTTGCTGCATTATTTAAGTACTCTGGTGCATTATTTAAGGACTCTGCTGCATTATTTAAAGACTTTGCTGCATTATTTAAGTACTCTGGTGCATTATTTAAGGACTTTGTTGCTTTATTTAAGGACTTTGCTGCATTATTTAAGGACTTTGTTGCATTATTTAAGGACTCTGCTGCATTATTTAAGGACTTTGCTGCATTATTTAAGTATGCTGCTGCAGTATTTAAGGCCTCTGCTGCATTATTTAAGGACTCTGCTGCATTTTTAAGGACGTTGCTGCATTATTTAAGGACTTTATTGCATTATTTAAGGATTCTGCTGCATTATTTAAGGAATTTGCTGCATTATTTAAGGACTCTGCTGCATTATTTAAGGACTTTGTTTCATTATTTAATGACTCTGCTGGGGTATTTAAGGACTCTGCTGCATTATTTAAGGACTTTGTTGCATTATTTAAGGACTCTGCTGCATTATTTAAGGACTTTGCTGCATTATTTAAGGACTTTGATGCATTATTTAAGGACGCTGCTGCAGAATTTAAGTAATCTGCTGCATTATTTAAGGACTCTGCTGCATTATTTAAGGACTTTGCTGCATTATTTAAGGACTCTGCTGCATTATTTAAGGACTTTGTTGCATTATTTAATGACTCTGCTGCGGTATTTAAGGACTCTGCTGTATTATTTAAGGACTTTGCTGCATTATTTAAGGACTCTGCTTCATTATTTAAGGACTTTGTTGCATTATTTAAGGACTCTGCTGCATTATTTAAGGATTTTGCTGCATTATTTAAGGACTCTACTGCATTATTAAGGACGTTGCTGCATTATTTAAGGACTTTATTGCATTATTTAAGGATTCTGCTGCATTATTTAAGGAATTAGCTGCATTATTTAAGTACTCTGCTGCATTATTTAAGGACTTTGCTGCATTATTTAAGTATGCTGCTGCAGTATTTAAGGCCTCTGCTGCATTATTTAAGGACTCTGCTGCATTATTAAGGACGTTGCTGCATTATTTAAGGACTTTATTGCATTATTTAAGGATTCTGCTGCATTATTTAAGGAATTTGCTGCATTATTTAAGGACTCTGCTGCATTATTTAAGGACTTTGTTGCATTATTTAATGACTCTGCTGGGGTATTTAAGGACTCTGCTGCATTATTTAAGGACTTTGTTGCATTATTTAAGGAATCTGCTGCATTATTTAAGGACTTTGCTGCATTATTTAAGGACTTTGATGCATTATTTAAGGACGCTGCTGCAGAATTTAAGTAATCTGCTGCATTATTTAAGGACTCTGCTGCATTATTTAAGGACTTTGCTGCATTATTTAAGGACTCTGCTGCATTATTTAAGGACTTTGTTGCATTATTTAATGACTCTGCTGCGGTATTTAAGGACTCTGCTGTATTATTTAAGGACTTTGCTGAATTATTTAAGGACTCTGCTTCATTATTTAAGGACTTTGTTGCATTATTTAAGGACTCTGCTGCATTATTTAAGGACTTCGTTGCATTATTTAAGGACTCTGCTGCATTATTTAAAGACTTTGCTGCATTATTTAAGTACTCTGGTGCATTATTTAAGGACTCGGCTGCATTATTTAAAGACTTTGCTGCATTATTTAAGTACTCTGGTGCATTATTTAAGGACTCTGCTGCATTATTTAAGGACTTTGCTGCATTATTTAAGGACTCTGCTGCATTATTTAAGGACTCTGCTGCATTATTTAAGGACTTTGCTGCATTATTTAAGTATGCTGCTGCGGTATTTAAGGCCTCTGCTGCATTATTTAAGGACTCTGCTGCATTATTAAGGACGTTGCTGCATTATTTAAGGACTTTATTGCATTATTTAAGGATTCTGCTGCATTATTTAAGGAATTTGCTGCATTATTTAAGGACTCTGCTGTATTATTTAAGGACTTTGTTGCATTATTTAATGACTCTGCTGGGGTATTTAAGGACTCTGCTGCATTATTTAAGGGCTTTGCTGCATTATTTAAGGACTCTGCTGCAGTATTTAAGGACTCTGCTGCATTATTTAAGGACTTTGATGCATTATTTAAGGACGCTGCTGCAGAATTTAAGGAATCTGCTGCATTATTTAAGGACTTTGTTGCATTATTTAAGGACTATGCTGCATTATGTAAGGACTCTGCTGCATTATTTAAGGACTTTGCTGCATTATTTAATTACTCTGCTGCATTATTTAAGGACTTTGATGCATTATTTAAGGACGCTGCTGCAGAATTTAAGTAATCTGCTGCATTATTTAAGGACTCTGCTGCATTATTTAAGGACTTTGCTGCATTATTTAAGGACTCTGCTGCATTATTTAAGGACTTTGTTGCATTATTTAATGACTCTGCTGCGGTATTTAAGGACTCTGCTGTATTATTTAAGGACTTTGCTGAATTATTTAAGGACTCTGCTTCATTATTTAAGGACTTTGTTGCATTATTTAAGGACTCTGCTGCATTATTTAAGGACTTCGTTGCATTATTTAAGGACTCTGCTGCATTATTTAAAGACTTTGCTGCATTATTTAAGTACTCTGGTGCATTATTTAAGGACTCGGCTGCATTATTTAAAGACTTTGCTGCATTATTTAAGTACTCTGGTGCATTATTTAAGGACTCTGCTGCATTATTTAAGGACTTTGCTGCATTATTTAAGGACTCTGCTGCATTATTTAAGGACTCTGCTGCATTATTAAGGACGTTGCTGCATTATTTAAGGACTTTATTGCATTATTTAAGGATTCTGCTGCATTATTTAAGGAATTTGCTGCATTATTTAAGAACTTTGCTGCAGTATTTAAGGACTCTGCTGCATTATTTAAGGACTTTATTGCATTATTTAAGGACCCTGCTGCAGAATTTAAGGAATCTGCTGCATTACTTAAGGACTTTGTTGCATTATTTAAGGACTCTGCTGCATTATTTAAGGACTTTGCTGCATTATTTAAGGACTTTGATGCATTATTTAAGGACGCCGCTGCAGAATTTAAGTAATCTGCTGCATTATTTAAGGACTCTGCTGCATTATTTAAGGACTTTGCTGCATTATTTAAGGACTCTGCTGTATTATTAAGCACGTTGCTGCATTAATTAAGGACTTTATTGCATTATTTAAGGAATTTGATGCATTATTTAAGGACTCTGCTGCATTATTTAAGGACTTTGCTGCATTATTTAAGGACTCTGCTTCATTATTTAAGGACTTTGTTGCATTATTTAAGGACTCTGCTGCGGTATTTAAGGACTCTGCTGTATTATTTAAGGACTTTGCTGAATTATTTAAGGACTCTGCTTCATTATTTAAGGACTTTGTTGCATTATTTAAGGACTCTGCTGCATTATTTAAGGACTTCGTTGCATTATTTAAGGACTCTGCTGCATTATTTAAAGACTTTGCTGCATTATTTAAGTACTCTGGTGCATTATTTAAGGACTCGGCTGCATTATTTAAAGACTTTGCTGCATTATTTAAGTACTCTGGTGCATTATTTAAGGACTCTGCTGCATTATTTAAGGACTTTGCTGCATTATTTAAGGACTCTGCTGCATTATTTAAGGACTCTGCTGCATTATTTAAGGACTTTGCTGCATTATTTAAGTATGCTGCTGCGGTATTTAAGGCCTCTGCTGCATTATTTAAGGACTCTGCTGCATTATTAAGGACGTTGCTGCATTATTTAAGGACTTTATTGCATTATTTAAGGATTCTGCTGCATTATTTAAGGAATTTGCTGCATTATTTAAGAACTTTGCTGCAGTATTTAAGGACTCTGCTGCATTATTTAAGGACTTTATTGCATTATTTAAGGACCCTGCTGCAGAATTTAAGGAATCTGCTGCATTACTTAAGGACTTTGTTGCATTATTTAAGGACTCTGCTGCATTATTTAAGGACTTTGCTGCATTATTTAAGGACTTAGATGCATTATTTAAGGACGCCGCTGCAGAATTTAAGTAATCTGCTGCATTATTTAAGGACTCTGCTGCATTATTTAAGGACTTTGCTGCATTATTTAAGGACTCTGCTGTATTATTAAGCACGTTGCTGCATTAATTAAGGACTTTATTGCATTATTTAAGGAATTTGATGCATTATTTAAGGACTCTGCTGCATTATTTAAGGACTTTGCTGCATTATTTAAGGACTCTGCTTCATTATTTAAGGACTTTGTTGCATTATTTAAGGACTCTGCTGCATTATTTAAGGACTTTGTTGCATTATTTAAGGACTCTGCTGCATTATTTAAAGACTTTGCTGCATTATTTAAGTACTCTGGTGCATTATTTAAGGACTCTGCTGCATTATTTAAAGACTTTGCTGCATTATTTAAGTACTCTGGTGCATTATTTAAGGACTTTGTTGCTTTATTTAAGGACTTTGCTGCATTATTTAAGGACTTTGTTGCATTATTTAAGGACTCTGCTGCATTATTTAAGGACTTTGCTGCATTATTTAAGTATGCTGCTGCAGTATTTAAGGCCTCTGCTGCATTATTTAAGGACTCTGCTGCATTTTTAAGGACGTTGCTGCATTATTTAAGGACTTTATTGCATTATTTAAGGATTCTGCTGCATTATTTAAGGAATTTGCTGCATTATTTAAGGACTCTGCTGCATTATTTAAGGACTTTGTTTCATTATTTAATGACTCTGCTGGGGTATTTAAGGACTCTGCTGCATTATTTAAGGACTTTGTTGCATTATTTAAGGACTCTGCTGCATTATTTAAGGACTTTGCTGCATTATTTAAGGACTTTGATGCATTATTTAAGGACGCTGCTGCAGAATTTAAGTAATCTGCTGCATTATTTAAGGACTCTGCTGCATTATTTAAGGACTTTGCTGCATTATTTAAGGACTCTGCTGCATTATTTAAGGACTTTGTTGCATTATTTAATGACTCTGCTGCGGTATTTAAGGACTCTGCTGTATTATTTAAGGACTTTGCTGCATTATTTAAGGACTCTGCTTCATTATTTAAGGACTTTGTTGCATTATTTAAGGACTCTGCTGCATTATTTAAGGATTTTGCTGCATTATTTAAGGACTCTACTGCATTATTAAGGACGTTGCTGCATTATTTAAGGACTTTATTGCATTATTTAAGGATTCTGCTGCATTATTTAAGGAATTAGCTGCATTATTTAAGTACTCTGCTGCATTATTTAAGGACTTTGCTGCATTATTTAAGTATGCTGCTGCAGTATTTAAGGCCTCTGCTGCATTATTTAAGGACTCTGCTGCATTATTAAGGACGTTGCTGCATTATTTAAGGACTTTATTGCATTATTTAAGGATTCTGCTGCATTATTTAAGGAATTTGCTGCATTATTTAAGGACTCTGCTGCATTATTTAAGGACTTTGTTGCATTATTTAATGACTCTGCTGGGGTATTTAAGGACTCTGCTGCATTATTTAAGGACTTTGTTGCATTATTTAAGGAATCTGCTGCATTATTTAAGGACTTTGCTGCATTATTTAAGGACTTTGATGCATTATTTAAGGACGCTGCTGCAGAATTTAAGTAATCTGCTGCATTATTTAAGGACTCTGCTGCATTATTTAAGGACTTTGCTGCATTATTTAAGGACTCTGCTGCATTATTTAAGGACTTTGTTGCATTATTTAATGACTCTGCTGCGGTATTTAAGGACTCTGCTGTATTATTTAAGGACTTTGCTGAATTATTTAAGGACTCTGCTTCATTATTTAAGGACTTTGTTGCATTATTTAAGGACTCTGCTGCATTATTTAAGGACTTCGTTGCATTATTTAAGGACTCTGCTGCATTATTTAAAGACTTTGCTGCATTATTTAAGTACTCTGGTGCATTATTTAAGGACTCGGCTGCATTATTTAAAGACTTTGCTGCATTATTTAAGTACTCTGGTGCATTATTTAAGGACTCTGCTGCATTATTTAAGGACTTTGCTGCATTATTTAAGGACTCTGCTGCATTATTTAAGGACTCTGCTGCATTATTTAAGGACTTTGCTGCATTATTTAAGTATGCTGCTGCGGTATTTAAGGCCTCTGCTGCATTATTTAAGGACTCTGCTGCATTATTAAGGACGTTGCTGCATTATTTAAGGACTTTATTGCATTATTTAAGGATTCTGCTGCATTATTTAAGGAATTTGCTGCATTATTTAAGGACTCTGCTGTATTATTTAAGGACTTTGTTGCATTATTTAATGACTCTGCTGGGGTATTTAAGGACTCTGCTGCATTATTTAAGGGCTTTGCTGCATTATTTAAGGACTCTGCTGCAGTATTTAAGGACTCTGCTGCATTATTTAAGGACTTTGATGCATTATTTAAGGACGCTGCTGCAGAATTTAAGGAATCTGCTGCATTATTTAAGGACTTTGTTGCATTATTTAAGGACTATGCTGCATTATGTAAGGACTCTGCTGCATTATTTAAGGACTTTGCTGCATTATTTAATTACTCTGCTGCATTATTTAAGGACTTTGATGCATTATTTAAGGACGCTGCTGCAGAATTTAAGTAATCTGCTGCATTATTTAAGGACTCTGCTGCATTATTTAAGGACTTTGCTGCATTATTTAAGGACTCTGCTGCATTATTTAAGGACTTTGTTGCATTATTTAATGACTCTGCTGCGGTATTTAAGGACTCTGCTGTATTATTTAAGGACTTTGCTGAATTATTTAAGGACTCTGCTTCATTATTTAAGGACTTTGTTGCATTATTTAAGGACTCTGCTGCATTATTTAAGGACTTCGTTGCATTATTTAAGGACTCTGCTGCATTATTTAAAGACTTTGCTGCATTATTTAAGTACTCTGGTGCATTATTTAAGGACTCGGCTGCATTATTTAAAGACTTTGCTGCATTATTTAAGTACTCTGGTGCATTATTTAAGGACTCTGCTGCATTATTTAAGGACTTTGCTGCATTATTTAAGGACTCTGCTGCATTATTTAAGGACTCTGCTGCATTATTAAGGACGTTGCTGCATTATTTAAGGACTTTATTGCATTATTTAAGGATTCTGCTGCATTATTTAAGGAATTTGCTGCATTATTTAAGAACTTTGCTGCAGTATTTAAGGACTCTGCTGCATTATTTAAGGACTTTATTGCATTATTTAAGGACCCTGCTGCAGAATTTAAGGAATCTGCTGCATTACTTAAGGACTTTGTTGCATTATTTAAGGACTCTGCTGCATTATTTAAGGACTTTGCTGCATTATTTAAGGACTTTGATGCATTATTTAAGGACGCCGCTGCAGAATTTAAGTAATCTGCTGCATTATTTAAGGACTCTGCTGCATTATTTAAGGACTTTGCTGCATTATTTAAGGACTCTGCTGTATTATTAAGCACGTTGCTGCATTAATTAAGGACTTTATTGCATTATTTAAGGAATTTGATGCATTATTTAAGGACTCTGCTGCATTATTTAAGGACTTTGCTGCATTATTTAAGGACTCTGCTTCATTATTTAAGGACTTTGTTGCATTATTTAAGGACTCTGCTGCGGTATTTAAGGACTCTGCTGTATTATTTAAGGACTTTGCTGAATTATTTAAGGACTCTGCTTCATTATTTAAGGACTTTGTTGCATTATTTAAGGACTCTGCTGCATTATTTAAGGACTTCGTTGCATTATTTAAGGACTCTGCTGCATTATTTAAAGACTTTGCTGCATTATTTAAGTACTCTGGTGCATTATTTAAGGACTCGGCTGCATTATTTAAAGACTTTGCTGCATTATTTAAGTACTCTGGTGCATTATTTAAGGACTCTGCTGCATTATTTAAGGACTTTGCTGCATTATTTAAGGACTCTGCTGCATTATTTAAGGACTCTGCTGCATTATTTAAGGACTTTGCTGCATTATTTAAGTATGCTGCTGCGGTATTTAAGGCCTCTGCTGCATTATTTAAGGACTCTGCTGCATTATTAAGGACGTTGCTGCATTATTTAAGGACTTTATTGCATTATTTAAGGATTCTGCTGCATTATTTAAGGAATTTGCTGCATTATTTAAGAACTTTGCTGCAGTATTTAAGGACTCTGCTGCATTATTTAAGGACTTTATTGCATTATTTAAGGACCCTGCTGCAGAATTTAAGGAATCTGCTGCATTACTTAAGGACTTTGTTGCATTATTTAAGGACTCTGCTGCATTATTTAAGGACTTTGCTGCATTATTTAAGGACTTTGATGCATTATTTAAGGACGCCGCTGCAGAATTTAAGTAATCTGCTGCATTATTTAAGGACTCTGCTGCATTATTTAAGGACTTTGCTGCATTATTTAAGGACTCTGCTGTATTATTAAGCACGTTGCTGCATTAATTAAGGACTTTATTGCATTATTTAAGGAATTTGATGCATTATTTAAGGACTCTGCTGCATTATTTAAGGACTTTGCTGCATTATTTAAGGACTCTGCTTCATTATTTAAGGACTTTGTTGCATTATTTAAGGACTCTGCTGCATTATTTAAGGACTTTGTTGCATTATTTAAGGACTCTGCTGCATTATTTAAAGACTTTGCTGCATTATTTAAGTACTCTGGTGCATTATTTAAGGACTCTGCTGCATTATTTAAAGACTTTGCTGCATTATTTAAGTACTCTGGTGCATTATTTAAGGACTTTGTTGCTTTATTTAAGGACTTTGCTGCATTATTTAAGGACTTTGTTGCATTATTTAAGGACTCTGCTGCATTATTTAAGGACTTTGCTGCATTATTTAAGTATGCTGCTGCAGTATTTAAGGCCTCTGCTGCATTATTTAAGGACTCTGCTGCATTTTTAAGGACGTTGCTGCATTATTTAAGGACTTTATTGCATTATTTAAGGATTCTGCTGCATTATTTAAGGAATTTGCTGCATTATTTAAGGACTCTGCTGCATTATTTAAGGACTTTGTTTCATTATTTAATGACTCTGCTGGGGTATTTAAGGACTCTGCTGCATTATTTAAGGACTTTGTTGCATTATTTAAGGACTCTGCTGCATTATTTAAGGACTTTGCTGCATTATTTAAGGACTTTGATGCATTATTTAAGGACGCTGCTGCAGAATTTAAGTAATCTGCTGCATTATTTAAGGACTCTGCTGCATTATTTAAGGACTTTGCTGCATTATTTAAGGACTCTGCTGCATTATTTAAGGACTTTGTTGCATTATTTAATGACTCTGCTGCGGTATTTAAGGACTCTGCTGTATTATTTAAGGACTTTGCTGCATTATTTAAGGACTCTGCTTCATTATTTAAGGACTTTGTTGCATTATTTAAGGACTCTGCTGCATTATTTAAGGATTTTGCTGCATTATTTAAGGACTCTACTGCATTATTAAGGACGTTGCTGCATTATTTAAGGACTTTATTGCATTATTTAAGGATTCTGCTGCATTATTTAAGGAATTAGCTGCATTATTTAAGTACTCTGCTGCATTATTTAAGGACTTTGCTGCATTATTTAAGTATGCTGCTGCAGTATTTAAGGCCTCTGCTGCATTATTTAAGGACTCTGCTGCATTATTAAGGACGTTGCTGCATTATTTAAGGACTTTATTGCATTATTTAAGGATTCTGCTGCATTATTTAAGGAATTTGCTGCATTATTTAAGGACTCTGCTGCATTATTTAAGGACTTTGTTGCATTATTTAATGACTCTGCTGGGGTATTTAAGGACTCTGCTGCATTATTTAAGGACTTTGTTGCATTATTTAAGGAATCTGCTGCATTATTTAAGGACTTTGCTGCATTATTTAAGGACTTTGATGCATTATTTAAGGACGCTGCTGCAGAATTTAAGTAATCTGCTGCATTATTTAAGGACTCTGCTGCATTATTTAAGGACTTTGCTGCATTATTTAAGGACTCTGCTGCATTATTTAAGGACTTTGTTGCATTATTTAATGACTCTGCTGCGGTATTTAAGGACTCTGCTGTATTATTTAAGGACTTTGCTGAATTATTTAAGGACTCTGCTTCATTATTTAAGGACTTTGTTGCATTATTTAAGGACTCTGCTGCATTATTTAAGGACTTCGTTGCATTATTTAAGGACTCTGCTGCATTATTTAAAGACTTTGCTGCATTATTTAAGTACTCTGGTGCATTATTTAAGGACTCGGCTGCATTATTTAAAGACTTTGCTGCATTATTTAAGTACTCTGGTGCATTATTTAAGGACTCTGCTGCATTATTTAAGGACTTTGCTGCATTATTTAAGGACTCTGCTGCATTATTTAAGGACTCTGCTGCATTATTTAAGGACTTTGCTGCATTATTTAAGTATGCTGCTGCGGTATTTAAGGCCTCTGCTGCATTATTTAAGGACTCTGCTGCATTATTAAGGACGTTGCTGCATTATTTAAGGACTTTATTGCATTATTTAAGGATTCTGCTGCATTATTTAAGGAATTTGCTGCATTATTTAAGGACTCTGCTGTATTATTTAAGGACTTTGTTGCATTATTTAATGACTCTGCTGGGGTATTTAAGGACTCTGCTGCATTATTTAAGGGCTTTGCTGCATTATTTAAGGACTCTGCTGCAGTATTTAAGGACTCTGCTGCATTATTTAAGGACTTTGATGCATTATTTAAGGACGCTGCTGCAGAATTTAAGGAATCTGCTGCATTATTTAAGGACTTTGTTGCATTATTTAAGGACTATGCTGCATTATGTAAGGACTCTGCTGCATTATTTAAGGACTTTGCTGCATTATTTAATTACTCTGCTGCATTATTTAAGGACTTTGATGCATTATTTAAGGACGCTGCTGCAGAATTTAAGTAATCTGCTGCATTATTTAAGGACTCTGCTGCATTATTTAAGGACTTTGCTGCATTATTTAAGGACTCTGCTGCATTATTTAAGGACTTTGTTGCATTATTTAATGACTCTGCTGCGGTATTTAAGGACTCTGCTGTATTATTTAAGGACTTTGCTGAATTATTTAAGGACTCTGCTTCATTATTTAAGGACTTTGTTGCATTATTTAAGGACTCTGCTGCATTATTTAAGGACTTCGTTGCATTATTTAAGGACTCTGCTGCATTATTTAAAGACTTTGCTGCATTATTTAAGTACTCTGGTGCATTATTTAAGGACTCGGCTGCATTATTTAAAGACTTTGCTGCATTATTTAAGTACTCTGGTGCATTATTTAAGGACTCTGCTGCATTATTTAAGGACTTTGCTGCATTATTTAAGGACTCTGCTGCATTATTTAAGGACTCTGCTGCATTATTTAAGGACTTTGCTGCATTATTTAAGTATGCTGCTGCGGTATTTAAGGCCTCTGCTGCATTATTTAAGGACTCTGCTGCATTATTAAGGACGTTGCTGCATTATTTAAGGACTTTATTGCATTATTTAAGGATTCTGCTGCATTATTTAAGGAATTTGCTGCATTATTTAAGGACTCTGCTGTATTATTTAAGGACTTTGTTGCATTATTTAATGACTCTGCTGGGGTATTTAAGGACTCTGCTGCATTATTTAAGGGCTTTGCTGCATTATTTAAGGACTCTGCTGCAGTATTTAAGGACTCTGCTGCATTATTTAAGGACTTTGATGCATTATTTAAGGACGCTGCTGCAGAATTTAAGGAATCTGCTGCATTATTTAAGGACTTTGTTGCATTATTTAAGGACTATGCTGCATTATGTAAGGACTCTGCTGCATTATTTAAGGACTTTGCTGCATTATTTAATTACTCTGCTGCATTATTTAAGGACTTTGTTGCATTATTTAAGGACTCTGCTGCATTATTTAAGGACTTTGCTGCATTATTTAAGGACTTTGATGCATTATTTAAGGACGCTGCTGCAGAATTTAAGTAATCTGCTGCATTATTTAAGGACTCTGCTGCATTATTTAAGGACTTTGCTGCATTATTTAAGGACTCTGCTGCATTATTTAAGGACTTTGTTGCATTATTTAATGACTCTGCTGCGGTATTTAAGGACTCTGCTGCATTATTTAAGGACTTTGCTGCATTATTTAAGGACTTTGCTGCAGTAATTAAGGAATCTGCTGCATTATTTAAGGACTTTGTTGCATTATTTAAGGACTGTGCTGCATTGCTTAAGGACTCTGCTGCATTATTTAAGGACTTTGCTGCATTATTTAAGGACTTTGTTGCATTATTTAAGGACTCTGCTGCATTATTTAAGGACTTTGTTGCATTATTTAAGGACTCTGTTGCATTATTTAAGGACTTTGCTGCATTATTTAAGTACTCTGGTGCATTATTTAAGGACTTTGTTGCATTATTTAAGGACTCTGCTGCATTATTTAAGGACTTTGCTGCATTATTTAAGTACTCTGGTGCATTATTTAAGGACTTTGTTGCATTATTTAAGGACTCTGCTGCATTATTTAAGGACTTTGTTGCATTATTTAAGGACTTTGATGCATTATTTAAGGACGCTGCTGCAGAATTTAAGTAATCTGCTGCATTATTTAAGGACTCTGCTGCATTATTTAAGGACTTTGCTGCATTATTTAAGGACTCTGCTGCATTATTTAAGGACTTTGTTGCATTATTTAATGACTCTGCTGCGGTATTTAAGGACTCTGCTGTATTATTTAAGGACTTTGCTGAATTATTTAAGGACTCTGCTTCATTATTTAAGGACTTTGTTGCATTATTTAAGGACTCTGCTGCATTATTTAAGGACTTCGTTGCATTATTTAAGGACTCTGCTGCATTATTTAAAGACTTTGCTGCATTATTTAAGTACTCTGGTGCATTATTTAAGGACTCGGCTGCATTATTTAAAGACTTTGCTGCATTATTTAAGTACTCTGGTGCATTATTTAAGGACTCTGCTGCATTATTTAAGGACTTTGCTGCATTATTTAAGGACTCTGCTGCATTATTTAAGGACTCTGCTGCATTATTTAAGGACTTTGCTGCATTATTTAAGTATGCTGCTGCGGTATTTAAGGCCTCTGCTGCATTATTTAAGGACTCTGCTGCATTATTAAGGACGTTGCTGCATTATTTAAGGACTTTATTGCATTATTTAAGGATTCTGCTGCATTATTTAAGGAATTTGCTGCATTATTTAAGGACTCTGCTGTATTATTTAAGGACTTTGTTGCATTATTTAATGACTCTGCTGGGGTATTTAAGGACTCTGCTGCATTATTTAAGGGCTTTGCTGCATTATTTAAGGACTCTGCTGCAGTATTTAAGGACTCTGCTGCATTATTTAAGGACTTTGATGCATTATTTAAGGACGCTGCTGCAGAATTTAAGGAATCTGCTGCATTATTTAAGGACTTTGTTGCATTATTTAAGGACTATGCTGCATTATGTAAGGACTCTGCTGCATTATTTAAGGACTTTGCTGCATTATTTAATTACTCTGCTGCATTATTTAAGGACTTTGATGCATTATTTAAGGACGCTGCTGCAGAATTTAAGTAATCTGCTGCATTATTTAAGGACTCTGCTGCATTATTTAAGGACTTTGCTGCATTATTTAAGGACTCTGCTGCATTATTTAAGGACTTTGTTGCATTATTTAATGACTCTGCTGCGGTATTTAAGGACTCTGCTGTATTATTTAAGGACTTTGCTGAATTATTTAAGGACTCTGCTTCATTATTTAAGGACTTTGTTGCATTATTTAAGGACTCTGCTGCATTATTTAAGGACTTCGTTGCATTATTTAAGGACTCTGCTGCATTATTTAAAGACTTTGCTGCATTATTTAAGTACTCTGGTGCATTATTTAAGGACTCGGCTGCATTATTTAAAGACTTTGCTGCATTATTTAAGTACTCTGGTGCATTATTTAAGGACTCTGCTGCATTATTTAAGGACTTTGCTGCATTATTTAAGGACTCTGCTGCATTATTTAAGGACTCTGCTGCATTATTTAAGGACTTTGCTGCATTATTTAAGTATGCTGCTGCGGTATTTAAGGCCTCTGCTGCATTATTTAAGGACTCTGCTGCATTATTAAGGACGTTGCTGCATTATTTAAGGACTTTATTGCATTATTTAAGGATTCTGCTGCATTATTTAAGGAATTTGCTGCATTATTTAAGAACTTTGCTGCAGTATTTAAGGACTCTGCTGCATTATTTAAGGACTTTATTGCATTATTTAAGGACCCTGCTGCAGAATTTAAGGAATCTGCTGCATTACTTAAGGACTTTGTTGCATTATTTAAGGACTCTGCTGCATTATTTAAGGACTTTGCTGCATTATTTAAGGACTTTGATGCATTATTTAAGGACGCCGCTGCAGAATTTAAGTAATCTGCTGCATTATTTAAGGACTCTGCTGCATTATTTAAGGACTTTGCTGCATTATTTAAGGACTCTGCTGTATTATTAAGCACGTTGCTGCATTAATTAAGGACTTTATTGCATTATTTAAGGAATTTGATGCATTATTTAAGGACTCTGCTGCATTATTTAAGGACTTTGCTGCATTATTTAAGGACTCTGCTTCATTATTTAAGGACTTTGTTGCATTATTTAAGGACTCTGCTGCGGTATTTAAGGACTCTGCTGTATTATTTAAGGACTTTGCTGAATTATTTAAGGACTCTGCTTCATTATTTAAGGACTTTGTTGCATTATTTAAGGACTCTGCTGCATTATTTAAGGACTTCGTTGCATTATTTAAGGACTCTGCTGCATTATTTAAAGACTTTGCTGCATTATTTAAGTACTCTGGTGCATTATTTAAGGACTCGGCTGCATTATTTAAAGACTTTGCTGCATTATTTAAGTACTCTGGTGCATTATTTAAGGACTCTGCTGCATTATTTAAGGACTTTGCTGCATTATTTAAGGACTCTGCTGCATTATTTAAGGACTCTGCTGCATTATTTAAGGACTTTGCTGCATTATTTAAGTATGCTGCTGCGGTATTTAAGGCCTCTGCTGCATTATTTAAGGACTCTGCTGCATTATTAAGGACGTTGCTGCATTATTTAAGGACTTTATTGCATTATTTAAGGATTCTGCTGCATTATTTAAGGAATTTGCTGCATTATTTAAGGACTCTGCTGTATTATTTAAGGACTTTGTTGCATTATTTAATGACTCTGCTGGGGTATTTAAGGACTCTGCTGCATTATTTAAGGGCTTTGCTGCATTATTTAAGGACTCTGCTGCAGTATTTAAGGACTCTGCTGCATTATTTAAGGACTTTGATGCATTATTTAAGGACGCTGCTGCAGAATTTAAGGAATCTGCTGCATTATTTAAGGACTTTGTTGCATTATTTAAGGACTATGCTGCATTATGTAAGGACTCTGCTGCATTATTTAAGGACTTTGCTGCATTATTTAATTACTCTGCTGCATTATTTAAGGACTTTGTTGCATTATTTAAGGACTCTGCTGCATTATTTAAGGACTTTGCTGCATTATTTAAGGACTTTGATGCATTATTTAAGGACGCTGCTGCAGAATTTAAGTAATCTGCTGCATTATTTAAGGACTCTGCTGCATTATTTAAGGACTTTGCTGCATTATTTAAGGACTCTGCTGCATTATTTAAGGACTTTGTTGCATTATTTAATGACTCTGCTGCGGTATTTAAGGACTCTGCTGCATTATTTAAGGACTTTGCTGCATTATTTAAGGACTTTGCTGCAGTAATTAAGGAATTTGCTGCATTATTTAAGGACTTTGTTGCATTATTTAAGGACTGTGCTGCATTGCTTAAGGACTCTGCTGCATTATTTAAGGACTTTGCTGCATTATTTAAGGACTTTGTTGCATTATTTAAGGACTCTGCTGCATTATTTAAGGACTTTGTTGCATTATTTAAGGACTCTGTTGCATTATTTAAGGACTTTGCTGCATTATTTAAGTACTCTGGTGCATTATTTAAGGACTTTGTTGCATTATTTAAGGACTCTGCTGCATTATTTAAGGACTTTGCTGCATTATTTAAGTACTCTGGTGCATTATTTAAGGACTTTGTTGCATTATTTAAGGACTCTGCTGCATTATTTAAGGACTTTGTTGCATTATTTAAGGACTTTGATGCATTATTTAAGGACGCTGCTGCAGAATTTAAGTAATCTGCTGCATTATTTAAGGACTCTGCTGCATTATTTAAGGACTTTGCTGCATTATTTAAGGACTCTGCTGCATTATTTAAGGACTTTGTTGCATTATTTAATGACTCTGCTGCGGTATTTAAGGACTCTGCTGTATTATTTAAGGACTTTGCTGAATTATTTAAGGACTCTGCTTCATTATTTAAGGACTTTGTTGCATTATTTAAGGACTCTGCTGCATTATTTAAGGACTTCGTTGCATTATTTAAGGACTCTGCTGCATTATTTAAAGACTTTGCTGCATTATTTAAGTACTCTGGTGCATTATTTAAGGACTCGGCTGCATTATTTAAAGACTTTGCTGCATTATTTAAGTACTCTGGTGCATTATTTAAGGACTCTGCTGCATTATTTAAGGACTTTGCTGCATTATTTAAGGACTCTGCTGCATTATTTAAGGACTCTGCTGCATTATTTAAGGACTTTGCTGCATTATTTAAGTATGCTGCTGCGGTATTTAAGGCCTCTGCTGCATTATTTAAGGACTCTGCTGCATTATTAAGGACGTTGCTGCATTATTTAAGGACTTTATTGCATTATTTAAGGATTCTGCTGCATTATTTAAGGAATTTGCTGCATTATTTAAGGACTCTGCTGTATTATTTAAGGACTTTGTTGCATTATTTAATGACTCTGCTGGGGTATTTAAGGACTCTGCTGCATTATTTAAGGGCTTTGCTGCATTATTTAAGGACTCTGCTGCAGTATTTAAGGACTCTGCTGCATTATTTAAGGACTTTGATGCATTATTTAAGGACGCTGCTGCAGAATTTAAGGAATCTGCTGCATTATTTAAGGACTTTGTTGCATTATTTAAGGACTATGCTGCATTATGTAAGGACTCTGCTGCATTATTTAAGGACTTTGCTGCATTATTTAATTACTCTGCTGCATTATTTAAGGACTTTGATGCATTATTTAAGGACGCTGCTGCAGAATTTAAGTAATCTGCTGCATTATTTAAGGACTCTGCTGCATTATTTAAGGACTTTGCTGCATTATTTAAGGACTCTGCTGCATTATTTAAGGACTTTGTTGCATTATTTAATGACTCTGCTGCGGTATTTAAGGACTCTGCTGTATTATTTAAGGACTTTGCTGAATTATTTAAGGACTCTGCTTCATTATTTAAGGACTTTGTTGCATTATTTAAGGACTCTGCTG
Organism: Phyllobates terribilis; assembly: GCF_046119375.1. Classification (NCBI taxonomy): domain Eukaryota; kingdom Metazoa; phylum Chordata; class Amphibia; order Anura; family Dendrobatidae; genus Phyllobates; species Phyllobates terribilis. The sequence continues at coordinate 198,770 of NW_027363268.1, forward strand.
CATTATTTAAGGACTTCGTTGCATTATTTAAGGACTCTGCTGCATTATTTAAAGACTTTGCTGCATTATTTAAGTACTCTGGTGCATTATTTAAGGACTCGGCTGCATTATTTAAAGACTTTGCTGCATTATTTAAGTACTCTGGTGCATTATTTAAGGACTCTGCTGCATTATTTAAGGACTTTGCTGCATTATTTAAGGACTCTGCTGCATTATTTAAGGACTCTGCTGCATTATTTAAGGACTTTGCTGCATTATTTAAGTATGCTGCTGCGGTATTTAAGGCCTCTGCTGCATTATTTAAGGACTCTGCTGCATTATTAAGGACGTTGCTGCATTATTTAAGGACTTTATTGCATTATTTAAGGATTCTGCTGCATTATTTAAGGAATTTGCTGCATTATTTAAGAACTTTGCTGCAGTATTTAAGGACTCTGCTGCATTATTTAAGGACTTTATTGCATTATTTAAGGACCCTGCTGCAGAATTTAAGGAATCTGCTGCATTACTTAAGGACTTTGTTGCATTATTTAAGGACTCTGCTGCATTATTTAAGGACTTTGCTGCATTATTTAAGGACTTTGATGCATTATTTAAGGACGCCGCTGCAGAATTTAAGTAATCTGCTGCATTATTTAAGGACTCTGCTGCATTATTTAAGGACTTTGCTGCATTATTTAAGGACTCTGCTGTATTATTAAGCACGTTGCTGCATTAATTAAGGACTTTATTGCATTATTTAAGGAATTTGATGCATTATTTAAGGACTCTGCTGCATTATTTAAGGACTTTGCTGCATTATTTAAGGACTCTGCTTCATTATTTAAGGACTTTGTTGCATTATTTAAGGACTCTGCTGCGGTATTTAAGGACTCTGCTGTATTATTTAAGGACTTTGCTGAATTATTTAAGGACTCTGCTTCATTATTTAAGGACTTTGTTGCATTATTTAAGGACTCTGCTGCATTATTTAAGGACTTCGTTGCATTATTTAAGGACTCTGCTGCATTATTTAAAGACTTTGCTGCATTATTTAAGTACTCTGGTGCATTATTTAAGGACTCGGCTGCATTATTTAAAGACTTTGCTGCATTATTTAAGTACTCTGGTGCATTATTTAAGGACTCTGCTGCATTATTTAAGGACTTTGCTGCATTATTTAAGGACTCTGCTGCATTATTTAAGGACTCTGCTGCATTATTTAAGGACTTTGCTGCATTATTTAAGTATGCTGCTGCGGTATTTAAGGCCTCTGCTGCATTATTTAAGGACTCTGCTGCATTATTAAGGACGTTGCTGCATTATTTAAGGACTTTATTGCATTATTTAAGGATTCTGCTGCATTATTTAAGGAATTTGCTGCATTATTTAAGAACTTTGCTGCAGTATTTAAGGACTCTGCTGCATTATTTAAGGACTTTATTGCATTATTTAAGGACCCTGCTGCAGAATTTAAGGAATCTGCTGCATTACTTAAGGACTTTGTTGCATTATTTAAGGACTCTGCTGCATTATTTAAGGACTTTGCTGCATTATTTAAGGACTTTGATGCATTATTTAAGGACGCCGCTGCAGAATTTAAGTAATCTGCTGCATTATTTAAGGACTCTGCTGCATTATTTAAGGACTTTGCTGCATTATTTAAGGACTCTGCTGTATTATTAAGCACGTTGCTGCATTAATTAAGGACTTTATTGCATTATTTAAGGAATTTGATGCATTATTTAAGGACTCTGCTGCATTATTTAAGGACTTTGCTGCATTATTTAAGGACTCTGCTTCATTATTTAAGGACTTTGTTGCATTATTTAAGGACTCTGCTGCATTATTTAAGGACTTTGTTGCATTATTTAAGGACTCTGCTGCATTATTTAAAGACTTTGCTGCATTATTTAAGTACTCTGGTGCATTATTTAAGGACTCTGCTGCATTATTTAAAGACTTTGCTGCATTATTTAAGTACTCTGGTGCATTATTTAAGGACTTTGTTGCTTTATTTAAGGACTTTGCTGCATTATTTAAGGACTTTGTTGCATTATTTAAGGACTCTGCTGCATTATTTAAGGACTTTGCTGCATTATTTAAGTATGCTGCTGCAGTATTTAAGGCCTCTGCTGCATTATTTAAGGACTCTGCTGCATTTTTAAGGACGTTGCTGCATTATTTAAGGACTTTATTGCATTATTTAAGGATTCTGCTGCATTATTTAAGGAATTTGCTGCATTATTTAAGGACTCTGCTGCATTATTTAAGGACTTTGTTTCATTATTTAATGACTCTGCTGGGGTATTTAAGGACTCTGCTGCATTATTTAAGGACTTTGTTGCATTATTTAAGGACTCTGCTGCATTATTTAAGGACTTTGCTGCATTATTTAAGGACTTTGATGCATTATTTAAGGACGCTGCTGCAGAATTTAAGTAATCTGCTGCATTATTTAAGGACTCTGCTGCATTATTTAAGGACTTTGCTGCATTATTTAAGGACTCTGCTGCATTATTTAAGGACTTTGTTGCATTATTTAATGACTCTGCTGCGGTATTTAAGGACTCTGCTGTATTATTTAAGGACTTTGCTGCATTATTTAAGGACTCTGCTTCATTATTTAAGGACTTTGTTGCATTATTTAAGGACTCTGCTGCATTATTTAAGGATTTTGCTGCATTATTTAAGGACTCTACTGCATTATTAAGGACGTTGCTGCATTATTTAAGGACTTTATTGCATTATTTAAGGATTCTGCTGCATTATTTAAGGAATTAGCTGCATTATTTAAGTACTCTGCTGCATTATTTAAGGACTTTGCTGCATTATTTAAGTATGCTGCTGCAGTATTTAAGGCCTCTGCTGCATTATTTAAGGACTCTGCTGCATTATTAAGGACGTTGCTGCATTATTTAAGGACTTTATTGCATTATTTAAGGATTCTGCTGCATTATTTAAGGAATTTGCTGCATTATTTAAGGACTCTGCTGCATTATTTAAGGACTTTGTTGCATTATTTAATGACTCTGCTGGGGTATTTAAGGACTCTGCTGCATTATTTAAGGACTTTGTTGCATTATTTAAGGAATCTGCTGCATTATTTAAGGACTTTGCTGCATTATTTAAGGACTTTGATGCATTATTTAAGGACGCTGCTGCAGAATTTAAGTAATCTGCTGCATTATTTAAGGACTCTGCTGCATTATTTAAGGACTTTGCTGCATTATTTAAGGACTCTGCTGCATTATTTAAGGACTTTGTTGCATTATTTAATGACTCTGCTGCGGTATTTAAGGACTCTGCTGTATTATTTAAGGACTTTGCTGAATTATTTAAGGACTCTGCTTCATTATTTAAGGACTTTGTTGCATTATTTAAGGACTCTGCTGCATTATTTAAGGACTTCGTTGCATTATTTAAGGACTCTGCTGCATTATTTAAAGACTTTGCTGCATTATTTAAGTACTCTGGTGCATTATTTAAGGACTCGGCTGCATTATTTAAAGACTTTGCTGCATTATTTAAGTACTCTGGTGCATTATTTAAGGACTCTGCTGCATTATTTAAGGACTTTGCTGCATTATTTAAGGACTCTGCTGCATTATTTAAGGACTCTGCTGCATTATTTAAGGACTTTGCTGCATTATTTAAGTATGCTGCTGCGGTATTTAAGGCCTCTGCTGCATTATTTAAGGACTCTGCTGCATTATTAAGGACGTTGCTGCATTATTTAAGGACTTTATTGCATTATTTAAGGATTCTGCTGCATTATTTAAGGAATTTGCTGCATTATTTAAGGACTCTGCTGTATTATTTAAGGACTTTGTTGCATTATTTAATGACTCTGCTGGGGTATTTAAGGACTCTGCTGCATTATTTAAGGGCTTTGCTGCATTATTTAAGGACTCTGCTGCAGTATTTAAGGACTCTGCTGCATTATTTAAGGACTTTGATGCATTATTTAAGGACGCTGCTGCAGAATTTAAGGAATCTGCTGCATTATTTAAGGACTTTGTTGCATTATTTAAGGACTATGCTGCATTATGTAAGGACTCTGCTGCATTATTTAAGGACTTTGCTGCATTATTTAATTACTCTGCTGCATTATTTAAGGACTTTGATGCATTATTTAAGGACGCTGCTGCAGAATTTAAGTAATCTGCTGCATTATTTAAGGACTCTGCTGCATTATTTAAGGACTTTGCTGCATTATTTAAGGACTCTGCTGCATTATTTAAGGACTTTGTTGCATTATTTAATGACTCTGCTGCGGTATTTAAGGACTCTGCTGTATTATTTAAGGACTTTGCTGAATTATTTAAGGACTCTGCTTCATTATTTAAGGACTTTGTTGCATTATTTAAGGACTCTGCTGCATTATTTAAGGACTTCGTTGCATTATTTAAGGACTCTGCTGCATTATTTAAAGACTTTGCTGCATTATTTAAGTACTCTGGTGCATTATTTAAGGACTCGGCTGCATTATTTAAAGACTTTGCTGCATTATTTAAGTACTCTGGTGCATTATTTAAGGACTCTGCTGCATTATTTAAGGACTTTGCTGCATTATTTAAGGACTCTGCTGCATTATTTAAGGACTCTGCTGCATTATTTAAGGACTTTGCTGCATTATTTAAGTATGCTGCTGCGGTATTTAAGGCCTCTGCTGCATTATTTAAGGACTCTGCTGCATTATTAAGGACGTTGCTGCATTATTTAAGGACTTTATTGCATTATTTAAGGATTCTGCTGCATTATTTAAGGAATTTGCTGCATTATTTAAGGACTCTGCTGTATTATTTAAGGACTTTGTTGCATTATTTAATGACTCTGCTGGGGTATTTAAGGACTCTGCTGCATTATTTAAGGGCTTTGCTGCATTATTTAAGGACTCTGCTGCAGTATTTAAGGACTCTGCTGCATTATTTAAGGACTTTGATGCATTATTTAAGGACGCTGCTGCAGAATTTAAGGAATCTGCTGCATTATTTAAGGACTTTGTTGCATTATTTAAGGACTTTGTTGCATTATTTAAGGACTCTGCTGCATTATTTAAGGACTTTGTTGCATTATTTAAGGACTTTGTTGCATTATTTAAGGACTCTGCTGCATTATTTAAGGACTTTGTTGCATTATTTAAGGACTCTGTTGCATTATTTAAGGACTTTGCTGCATTATTTAAGTACTCTGGTGCATTATTTAAGGACTTTGTTGCATTATTTAAGGACTCTGCTGCATTATTTAAGGACTTTGTTGCATTATTTAAGGACTCTGTTGCATTATTTAAGGACTTTGCTGCATTATTTAAGTACTCTGGTGCATTATTTAAGGACTTTGTTGCATTATTTAAGGACTCTGCTGCATTATTTAAGGACTTTGTTGCATTATTTAAGGACTCTGCTGCATTATTTAAGGACTTTGCTGCATTATTTAAGGACTCTGTTGCATTATTTAAGGACTTTGCTGCATTATTTAAGTACTCTGGTGCATTATTTAAGGACTTTATTGCATTATTTAAGGATTCTGCTGCATTATTTAAGGAATTTGCTGCATTATTTAAGAACTTTGCTGCAGTATTTAAGGACTCTGCTGCATTATTTAAGGACTTTATTGCATTATTTAAGGACCCTGCTGCAGAATTTAAGGAATCTGCTGCATTACTTAAGGACTTTGTTGCATTATTTAAGGACTCTGCTGCATTATTTAAGGACTTTGCTGCATTATTTAAGGACTTTGATGCATTATTTAAGGACGCCGCTGCAGAATTTAAGTAATCTGCTGCATTATTTAAGGACTCTGCTGCATTATTTAAGGACTTTGCTGCATTATTTAAGGACTCTGCTGTATTATTAAGCACGTTGCTGCATTAATTAAGGACTTTATTGCATTATTTAAGGAATTTGATGCATTATTTAAGGACTCTGCTGCATTATTTAAGGACTTTGATGCATTATTTAAGGACGCTGCTGCAGAATTTAAGGAATCTGCTGCATTATTTAAGGACTTTGTTGCATTATTTAAGGACTATGCTGCATTATGTAAGGACTCTGCTGCATTATTTAAGGACTTTGCTGCATTATTTAATTACTCTGCTGCATTATTTAAGGACTTTGTTGCATTATTTAAGGACTCTGCTGCATTATTTAAGGACTTTGCTGCATTATTTAAGGACTTTGCTGCAGTAATTAAGGAATCTGCTGCATTATTTAAGGACTTTGTTGCATTATTTAAGGACTGTGCTGCATTGCTTAAGGACTCTGCTGCATTATTTAAGGACTTTGCTGCATTATTTAAGGACTTTGTTGCATTATTTAAGGACTCTGCTGCATTATTTAAGGACTTTGTTGCATTATTTAAGGACTCTGTTGCATTATTTAAGGACTTTGCTGCATTATTTAAGTACTCTGGTGCATTATTTAAGGACTTTGTTGCATTATTTAAGGACTCTGCTGCATTATTTAAGGACTTTGCTGCATTATTTAAGTACTCTGGTGCATTATTTAAGGACTTTGTTGCATTATTTAAGGACTCTGCTGCATTATTTAAGGACTTTGTTGCATTATTTAAGGACTCTGCTGCATTATTTAAGGACTTTGCTGCATTATTTAAGGACTCTGCTGCATTATTTAAGGACTTTGTTGCATTATTTAATGACTCTGCTGCGGTATTTAAGGACTCTGCTGTATTATTTAAGGACTTTGCTGCATTATTTAAGGACTCTGCTTCATTATTTAAGGACTTTGTTGCATTATTTAAGGACTCTGCTGCATTATTTAAGGACTTCGTTGCATTATTTAAGGACTCTGCTGCATTATTTAAAGACTTTGCTGCATTATTTAAGTACTCTGGTGCATTATTTAAGGACTCGGCTGCATTATTTAAAGACTTTGCTGCATTATTTAAGTACTCTGGTGCATTATTTAAGGACTCTGCTGCATTATTTAAGGACTTTGCTGCATTATTTAAGGACTCTGCTGCATTATTTAAGGACTTTGCTGCATTATTTAAGTATGCTGCTGCGGTATTTAAGGCCTCTGCTGCATTATTTAAGGACTCTGCTGCATTATTAAGGACGTTGCTGCATTATTTAAGGACTTTATTGCATTATTTAAGGATTCTGCTGCATTATTTAAGGAATTTGCTGCATTATTTAAGGACTCTGCTGTATTATTTAAGGACTTTGTTGCATTATTTAATGACTCTGCTGGGGTATTTAAGGACTCTGCTGCATTATTTAAGGGCTTTGCTGCATTATTTAAGGACTCTGCTGCAGTATTTTAAGACTCTGCTGCATTATTTAAGGACTTTGATGCATTATTTAAGGACGCTGCTGCAGAATTTAAGGAATCTGCTGCATTATTTAAGGACTTTGTTGCATTATTTAAGGACTATGCTGCATTATGTAAGGACTCTGCTGCATTATTTAAGGACTTTGCTGCATTATTTAATTACTCTGCTGCATTATTTAAGGACTTTGTTGCATTATTTAAGGACTCTGCTGCATTATTTAAGGACTTTGCTGCATTATTTAAGGACTTTGATGCATTATTTAAGGACGCTGCTGCAGAATTTAAGTAATCTGCTGCATTATTTAAGGACTCTGCTGCATTATTTAAGGACTTTGCTGCATTAATTAAGGACTCTGCTGCATTATTTAAGGACTTTGTTGCATTATTTAATGACTCTGCTGCGGTATTTAAGGACTCTGCTGCATTATTTAAGGACTTTGCTGCATTATTTAAGGACTTTGCTGCAGTAATTAAGGAATCTGCTGCATTATTTAAGGACTTTGTTGCATTATTTAAGGACTGTGCTGCATTGCTTAAGGACTCTGCTGCATTATTTAAGGACTTTGCTGCATTATTTAAGGACTTTGTTGCATTATTTAAGGACTCTGCTGCATTATTTAAGGACTTTGTTGCATTATTTAAGGACTCTGTTGCATTATTTAAGGACTTTGCTGCATTATTTAAGTACTCTGGTGCATTATTTAAGGACTTTGTTGCATTATTTAAGGACTCTGCTGCATTATTTAAGGACTTTGTTGCATTATTTAAGGACTCTGTTGCATTATTTAAGGACTTTGCTGCATTATTTAAGTACTCTGGTGCATTATTTAAGGACTTTGTTGCATTATTTAAGGACTCTGCTGCATTATTTAAGGACTTTGTTGCATTATTTAAGGACTCTGCTGCATTATTTAAGGACTTTGCTGCATTATTTAAGGACTCTGTTGCATTATTTAAGGACTTTGCTGCATTATTTAAGTACTCTGGTGCATTATTTAAGGACTTTATTGCATTATTTAAGGATTCTGCTGCATTATTTAAGGAATTTGCTGCATTATTTAAGAACTTTGCTGCAGTATTTAAGGACTCTGCTGCATTATTTAAGGACTTTATTGCATTATTTAAGGACCCTGCTGCAGAATTTAAGGAATCTGCTGCATTACTTAAGGACTTTGTTGCATTATTTAAGGACTCTGCTGCATTATTTAAGGACTTTGCTGCATTATTTAAGGACTTTGATGCATTATTTAAGGACGCCGCTGCAGAATTTAAGTAATCTGCTGCATTATTTAAGGACTCTGCTGCATTATTTAAGGACTTTGCTGCATTATTTAAGGACTCTGCTGTATTATTAAGCACGTTGCTGCATTAATTAAGGACTTTATTGCATTATTTAAGGAATTTGATGCATTATTTAAGGACTCTGCTGCATTATTTAAGGACTTTGTTGCATTATTTAATGACTCTGCTGCGGTATTTAAGGACTCTGCTGCATTATTTAAGGACTTTGCTGCATTATTTAAGGACTTTGCTGCAGTAATTAAGGAATCTGCTGCATTATTTAAGGAATTTGATGCATTATTTAAGGACTCTGCTGCATTATTTAAGGACTTTGCTGCATTATTTAAGGACTCTGCTTCATTATTTAAGGACTTTGTTGCATTATCTAAGGACTCTGCTGCATTATTTAAGGACGTTGTTGCATTATTTAAGGACTCTGCTGCATTATTTAAGGACTCTGCTGCATTATTTAAAGACTTTGCTGCATTATTTAAGTACTCTGGTGCATTATTTAAGGACTTTGTTGCTTTATTTAAGGACTTTGCTGCATTATTTAAGGACTTTGTTGCATTATTTAAGGACTCTGCTGCATTATTTAAGGACTTTGCTGCATTATTTAAGTACTCTGGTGCATTATTTAAGGACTTTGTTGCATTATTTAAGGACTCTGCTGCATTATTTAAGGACTTTGTTGCATTATTTAAGGACTCTGCTGCATTATTTAAGGACTTTGCTGCATTATTTAAGGACTCTGCTGCATTATTTAAGGACTTTGTTGCATTATTTAATGACTCTGCTGCGGTATTTAAGGACTCTGCTGTATTATTTAAGGACTTTGCTGCATTATTTAAGGACTCTGCTTCATTATTTAAGGACTTTGTTGCATTATTTAAGGACTCTGCTGCATTATTTAAGGACTTCGTTGCATTATTTAAGGACTCTGCTGCATTATTTAAAGACTTTGCTGCATTATTTAAGTACTCTGGTGCATTATTTAAGGACTCGGCTGCATTATTTAAAGACTTTGCTGCATTATTTAAGTACTCTGGTGCATTATTTAAGGACTCTGCTGCATTATTTAAGGACTTTGCTGCATTATTTAAGGACTCTGCTGCATTATTTAAGGACTTTGCTGCATTATTTAAGTATGCTGCTGCGGTATTTAAGGCCTCTGCTGCATTATTTAAGGACTCTGCTGCATTATTAAGGACGTTGCTGCATTATTTAAGGACTTTATTGCATTATTTAAGGATTCTGCTGCATTATTTAAGGAATTTGCTGCATTATTTAAGGACTCTGCTGTATTATTTAAGGACTTTGTTGCATTATTTAATGACTCTGCTGGGGTATTTAAGGACTCTGCTGCATTATTTAAGGGCTTTGCTGCATTATTTAAGGACTCTGCTGCAGTATTTTAAGACTCTGCTGCATTATTTAAGGACTTTGATGCATTATTTAAGGAGGCTGCTGCAGAATTTAAGGAATCTGCTGCATTATTTAAGGACTTTGTTGCATTATTTAAGGACTATGCTGCATTATGTAAGGACTCTGCTGCATTATTTAAGGACTTTGCTGCATTATTTAATTACTCTGCTGCATTATTTAAGGACTTTGTTGCATTATTTAAGGACTCTGCTGCATTATTTAAGGACTTTGCTGCATTATTTAAGGACTTTGATGCATTATTTAAGGACGCTGCTGCAGAATTTAAGTAATCTGCTGCATTATTTAAGGACTCTGCTGCATTATTTAAGGACTTTGCTGCATTAATTAAGGACTCTGCTGCATTATTTAAGGACTTTGTTGCATTATTTAATGACTCTGCTGCGGTATTTAAGGACTCTGCTGCATTATTTAAGGACTTTGCTGCATTATTTAAGGACTTTGCTGCAGTAATTAAGGAATCTGCTGCATTATTTAAGGACTTTGTTGCATTATTTAAGGACTGTGCTGCATTGCTTAAGGACTCTGCTGCATTATTTAAGGACTTTGCTGCATTATTTAAGGACTTTGTTGCATTATTTAAGGACTCTGCTGCATTATTTAAGGACTTTGTTGCATTATTTAAGGACTCTGTTGCATTATTTAAGGACTTTGCTGCATTATTTAAGTACTCTGGTGCATTATTTAAGGACTTTGTTGCATTATTTAAGGACTCTGCTGCATTATTTAAGGACTTTGTTGCATTATTTAAGGACTCTGTTGCATTATTTAAGGACTTTGCTGCATTATTTAAGTACTCTGGTGCATTATTTAAGGACTTTGTTGCATTATTTAAGGACTCTGCTGCATTATTTAAGGACTTTGTTGCATTATTTAAGGACTCTGCTGCATTATTTAAGGACTTTGCTGCATTATTTAAGGACTCTGTTGCATTATTTAAGGACTTTGCTGCATTATTTAAGTACTCTGGTGCATTATTTAAGGACTTTATTGCATTATTTAAGGATTCTGCTGCATTATTTAAGGAATTTGCTGCATTATTTAAGAACTTTGCTGCAGTATTTAAGGACTCTGCTGCATTATTTAAGGACTTTATTGCATTATTTAAGGACCCTGCTGCAGAATTTAAGGAATCTGCTGCATTACTTAAGGACTTTGTTGCATTATTTAAGGACTCTGCTGCATTATTTAAGGACTTTGCTGCATTATTTAAGGACTTTGATGCATTATTTAAGGACGCCGCTGCAGAATTTAAGTAATCTGCTGCATTATTTAAGGACTCTGCTGCATTATTTAAGGACTTTGCTGCATTATTTAAGGACTCTGCTGTATTATTAAGCACGTTGCTGCATTAATTAAGGACTTTATTGCATTATTTAAGGAATTTGATGCATTATTTAAGGACTCTGCTGCATTATTTAAGGACTTTGATGCATTATTTAAGGACGCTGCTGCAGAATTTAAGGAATCTGCTGCATTATTTAAGGACTTTGTTGCATTATTTAAGGACTATGCTGCATTATGTAAGGACTCTGCTGCATTATTTAAGGACTTTGCTGCATTATTTAATTACTCTGCTGCATTATTTAAGGACTTTGTTGCATTATTTAAGGACTCTGCTGCATTATTTAAGGACTTTGCTGCATTATTTAAGGACTTTGCTGCAGTAATTAAGGAATCTGCTGCATTATTTAAGGACTTTGTTGCATTATTTAAGGACTGTGCTGCATTGCTTAAGGACTCTGCTGCATTATTTAAGGACTTTGCTGCATTATTTAAGGACTTTGTTGCATTATTTAAGGACTCTGCTGCATTATTTAAGGACTTTGTTGCATTATTTAAGGACTCTGTTGCATTATTTAAGGACTTTGCTGCATTATTTAAGTACTCTGGTGCATTATTTAAGGACTTTGTTGCATTATTTAAGGACTCTGCTGCATTATTTAAGGACTTTGCTGCATTATTTAAGTACTCTGGTGCATTATTTAAGGACTTTGTTGCATTATTTAAGGACTCTGCTGCATTATTTAAGGACTTTGTTGCATTATTTAAGGACTCTGCTGCATTATTTAAGGACTTTGCTGCATTATTTAAGGACTCTGCTGCATTATTTAAGGACTTTGTTGCATTATTTAATGACTCTGCTGCGGTATTTAAGGACTCTGCTGTATTATTTAAGGACTTTGCTGCATTATTTAAGGACTCTGCTTCATTATTTAAGGACTTTGTTGCATTATTTAAGGACTCTGCTGCATTATTTAAGGACTTCGTTGCATTATTTAAGGACTCTGCTGCATTATTTAAAGACTTTGCTGCATTATTTAAGTACTCTGGTGCATTATTTAAGGACTCGGCTGCATTATTTAAAGACTTTGCTGCATTATTTAAGTACTCTGGTGCATTATTTAAGGACTCTGCTGCATTATTTAAGGACTTTGCTGCATTATTTAAGGACTCTGCTGCATTATTTAAGGACTTTGCTGCATTATTTAAGTATGCTGCTGCGGTATTTAAGGCCTCTGCTGCATTATTTAAGGACTCTGCTGCATTATTAAGGACGTTGCTGCATTATTTAAGGACTTTATTGCATTATTTAAGGATTCTGCTGCATTATTTAAGGAATTTGCTGCATTATTTAAGGACTCTGCTGTATTATTTAAGGACTTTGTTGCATTATTTAATGACTCTGCTGGGGTATTTAAGGACTCTGCTGCATTATTTAAGGGCTTTGCTGCATTATTTAAGGACTCTGCTGCAGTATTTTAAGACTCTGCTGCATTATTTAAGGACTTTGATGCATTATTTAAGGACGCTGCTGCAGAATTTAAGGAATCTGCTGCATTATTTAAGGACTTTGTTGCATTATTTAAGGACTATGCTGCATTATGTAAGGACTCTGCTGCATTATTTAAGGACTTTGCTGCATTATTTAATTACTCTGCTGCATTATTTAAGGACTTTGTTGCATTATTTAAGGACTCTGCTGCATTATTTAAGGACTTTGCTGCATTATTTAAGGACTTTGATGCATTATTTAAGGACGCTGCTGCAGAATTTAAGTAATCTGCTGCATTATTTAAGGACTCTGCTGCATTATTTAAGGACTTTGCTGCATTAATTAAGGACTCTGCTGCATTATTTAAGGACTTTGTTGCATTATTTAATGACTCTGCTGCGGTATTTAAGGACTCTGCTGCATTATTTAAGGACTTTGCTGCATTATTTAAGGACTTTGCTGCAGTAATTAAGGAATCTGCTGCATTATTTAAGGACTTTGTTGCATTATTTAAGGACTGTGCTGCATTGCTTAAGGACTCTGCTGCATTATTTAAGGACTTTGCTGCATTATTTAAGGACTTTGTTGCATTATTTAAGGACTCTGCTGCATTATTTAAGGACTTTGTTGCATTATTTAAGGACTCTGTTGCATTATTTAAGGACTTTGCTGCATTATTTAAGTACTCTGGTGCATTATTTAAGGACTTTGTTGCATTATTTAAGGACTCTGCTGCATTATTTAAGGACTTTGTTGCATTATTTAAGGACTCTGTTGCATTATTTAAGGACTTTGCTGCATTATTTAAGTACTCTGGTGCATTATTTAAGGACTTTGTTGCATTATTTAAGGACTCTGCTGCATTATTTAAGGACTTTGTTGCATTATTTAAGGACTCTGCTGCATTATTTAAGGACTTTGCTGCATTATTTAAGGACTCTGTTGCATTATTTAAGGACTTTGCTGCATTATTTAAGTACTCTGGTGCATTATTTAAGGACTTTATTGCATTATTTAAGGATTCTGCTGCATTATTTAAGGAATTTGCTGCATTATTTAAGAACTTTGCTGCAGTATTTAAGGACTCTGCTGCATTATTTAAGGACTTTATTGCATTATTTAAGGACCCTGCTGCAGAATTTAAGGAATCTGCTGCATTACTTAAGGACTTTGTTGCATTATTTAAGGACTCTGCTGCATTATTTAAGGACTTTGCTGCATTATTTAAGGACTTTGATGCATTATTTAAGGACGCCGCTGCAGAATTTAAGTAATCTGCTGCATTATTTAAGGACTCTGCTGCATTATTTAAGGACTTTGCTGCATTATTTAAGGACTCTGCTGTATTATTAAGCACGTTGCTGCATTAATTAAGGACTTTATTGCATTATTTAAGGAATTTGATGCATTATTTAAGGACTCTGCTGCATTATTTAAGGACTTTGTTGCATTATTTAATGACTCTGCTGCGGTATTTAAGGACTCTGCTGCATTATTTAAGGACTTTGCTGCATTATTTAAGGACTTTGCTGCAGTAATTAAGGAATCTGCTGCATTATTTAAGGAATTTGATGCATTATTTAAGGACTCTGCTGCATTATTTAAGGACTTTGCTGCATTATTTAAGGACTCTGCTTCATTATTTAAGGACTTTGTTGCATTATCTAAGGACTCTGCTGCATTATTTAAGGACTTTGTTGCATTATTTAAGGACTCTGCTGCATTATTTAAGGACTCTGCTGCATTATTTAAAGACTTTGCTGCATTATTTAAGTACTCTGGTGCATTATTTAAGGACTTTGTTGCTTTATTTAAGGACTTTGCTGCATTATTTAAGGACTTTGTTGCATTATTTAAGGACTCTGCTGCATTATTTAAGGACTTTGCTGCATTATTTAAGTACTCTGGTGCATTATTTAAGGACTTTGTTGCATTATTTAAGGACTCTGCTGCATTATTTAAGGACTTTGTTGCATTATTTAAGGACTCTGCTGCATTATTTAAGGACTTTGCTGCATTATTTAAGGACTCTGCTGCATTATTTAAGGACTTTGTTGCATTATTTAATGACTCTGCTGCGGTATTTAAGGACTCTGCTGTATTATTTAAGGACTTTGCTGCATTATTTAAGGACTCTGCTTCATTATTTAAGGACTTTGTTGCATTATTTAAGGACTCTGCTGCATTATTTAAGGACTTCGTTGCATTATTTAAGGACTCTGCTGCATTATTTAAAGACTTTGCTGCATTATTTAAGTACTCTGGTGCATTATTTAAGGACTCGGCTGCATTATTTAAAGACTTTGCTGCATTATTTAAGTACTCTGGTGCATTATTTAAGGACTCTGCTGCATTATTTAAGGACTTTGCTGCATTATTTAAGGACTCTGCTGCATTATTTAAGGACTTTGCTGCATTATTTAAGTATGCTGCTGCGGTATTTAAGGCCTCTGCTGCATTATTTAAGGACTCTGCTGCATTATTAAGGACGTTGCTGCATTATTTAAGGACTTTATTGCATTATTTAAGGATTCTGCTGCATTATTTAAGGAATTTGCTGCATTATTTAAGGACTCTGCTGTATTATTTAAGGACTTTGTTGCATTATTTAATGACTCTGCTGGGGTATTTAAGGACTCTGCTGCATTATTTAAGGGCTTTGCTGCATTATTTAAGGACTCTGCTGCAGTATTTTAAGACTCTGCTGCATTATTTAAGGACTTTGATGCATTATTTAAGGACGCTGCTGCAGAATTTAAGGAATCTGCTGCATTATTTAAGGACTTTGTTGCATTATTTAAGGACTATGCTGCATTATGTAAGGACTCTGCTGCATTATTTAAGGACTTTGCTGCATTATTTAATTACTCTGCTGCATTATTTAAGGACTTTGTTGCATTATTTAAGGACTCTGCTGCATTATTTAAGGACTTTGCTGCATTATTTAAGGACTTTGATGCATTATTTAAGGACGCTGCTGCAGAATTTAAGTAATCTGCTGCATTATTTAAGGACTCTGCTGCATTATTTAAGGACTTTGCTGCATTAATTAAGGACTCTGCTGCATTATTTAAGGACTTTGTTGCATTATTTAATGACTCTGCTGCGGTATTTAAGGACTCTGCTGCATTATTTAAGGACTTTGCTGCATTATTTAAGGACTTTGCTGCAGTAATTAAGGAATCTGCTGCATTATTTAAGGACTTTGTTGCATTATTTAAGGACTGTGCTGCATTGCTTAAGGACTCTGCTGCATTATTTAAGGACTTTGCTGCATTATTTAAGGACTTTGTTGCATTATTTAAGGACTCTGCTGCATTATTTAAGGACTTTGTTGCATTATTTAAGGACTCTGTTGCATTATTTAAGGACTTTGCTGCATTATTTAAGTACTCTGGTGCATTATTTAAGGACTTTGTTGCATTATTTAAGGACTCTGCTGCATTATTTAAGGACTTTGTTGCATTATTTAAGGACTCTGTTGCATTATTTAAGGACTTTGCTGCATTATTTAAGTACTCTGGTGCATTATTTAAGGACTTTCTTGCATTATTTAAGGACTCTGCTGCATTATTTAAGGACTTTGTTGCATTATTTAAGGACTCTGCTGCATTATTTAAGGACTTTGCTGCATTATTTAAGGACTCTGTTGCATTATTTAAGGACTTTGCTGCATTATTTAAGTACTCTGGTGCATTATTTAAGGACTTTATTGCATTATTTAAGGATTCTGCTGCATTATTTAAGGAATTTGCTGCATTATTTAAGAACTTTGCTGCAGTATTTAAGGACTCTGCTGCATTATTTAAGGACTTTATTGCATTATTTAAGGACCCTGCTGCAGAATTTAAGGAATCTGCTGCATTACTTAAGGACTTTGTTGCATTATTTAAGGACTCTGCTGCATTATTTAAGGACTTTGCTGCATTATTTAAGGACTTTGATGCATTATTTAAGGACGCCGCTGCAGAATTTAAGTAATCTGCTGCATTATTTAAGGACTCTGCTGCATTATTTAAGGACTTTGCTGCATTATTTAAGGACTCTGCTGTATTATTAAGCACGTTGCTGCATTAATTAAGGACTTTATTGCATTATTTAAGGAATTTGATGCATTATTTAAGGACTCTGCTGCATTATTTAAGGACTTTGATGCATTATTTAAGGACGCTGCTGCAGAATTTAAGGAATCTGCTGCATTATTTAAGGACTTTGTTGCATTATTTAAGGACTATGCTGCATTATGTAAGGACTCTGCTGCATTATTTAAGGACTTTGCTGCATTATTTAATTACTCTGCTGCATTATTTAAGGACTTTGTTGCATTATTTAAGGACTCTGCTGCATTATTTAAGGACTTTGCTGCATTATTTAAGGACTTTGATGCATTATTTAAGGACGCTGCTGCAGAATTTAAGTAATCTGCTGCATTATTTAAGGACTCTGCTGCATTATTTAAGGAGTTTGCTGCATTAATTAAGGACTCTGCTGCATTATTTAAGGACTTTGTTGCATTATTTAATGACTCTGCTGCGGTATTTAAGGACTCTGCTGCATTATTTAAGGACTTTGCTGCATTATTTAAGGACTTTGCTGCAGTAATTAAGGAATCTGCTGCATTATTTAAGGACTTTGTTGCATTATTTAATGACTCTGCTGCGGTATTTAAGGACTCTGCTGTATTATTTAAGGACTTTGCTGAATTATTTAAGGACTCTGCTTCATTATTTAAGGACTTTGTTGCATTATTTAAGGACTCTGCTGCATTATTTAAGGACTTTGTTGCATTATTTAAGGACTCTGCTGCATTATTTAAAGACTTTGCTGCATTATTTAAGTACTCTGGTGCATTATTTAAGGACTCGGCTGCATTATTTAAAGACTTTGCTGCATTATTTAAGTACTCTGGTGCATTATTTAAGGACTCTGCTGCATTATTTAAGGACTTTGCTGCATTATTTAAGGACTCTGCTGCATTATTTAAGGACTCTGCTGCATTATTTAAGGACTTTGCTGCATTATTTAAGTATGCTGCTGCGGTATTTAAGGCCTCTGCTGCATTATTTAAGGACTCTGCTGCATTATTAAGGACGTTGCTGCATTATTTAAGGACTTTATTGCATTATTTAAGGATTCTGCTGCATTATTTAAGGAATTTGCTGCATTATTTAAGGACTCTGCTGTATTATTTAAGGACTTTGTTGCATTATTTAATGACTCTGCTGGGGTATTTAAGGACTCTGCTGCATTATTTAAGGGCTTTGCTGCATTATTTAAGGACTCTGCTGCAGTATTTAAGGACTCTGCTGCATTATTTAAGGACTTTGATGCATTATTTAAGGACGCTGCTGCAGAATTTAAGGAATCTGCTGCATTATTTAAGGACTTTGTTGCATTATTTAAGGACTATGCTGCATTATGTAAGGACTCTGCTGCATTATTTAAGGACTTTGCTGCATTATTTAATTACTCTGCTGCATTATTTAAGGACTTTGTTGCATTATTTAAGGACTCTGCTGCATTATTTAAGGACTTTGCTGCATTATTTAAGGACTTTGATGCATTATTTAAGGACGCTGCTGCAGAATTTAAGTAATCTGCTGCATTATTTAAGGACTCTGCTGCATTATTTAAGGACTTTGCTGCATTATTTAAGGACTCTGCTGCATTATTTAAGGACTTTGTTGCATTATTTAATGACTCTGCTGCGGTATTTAAGGACTCTGCTGCATTATTTAAGGACTTTGCTGCATTATTTAAGGACTTTGCTGCAGTAATTAAGGAATCTGCTGCATTATTTAAGGACTTTGTTGCATTATTTAAGGACTGTGCTGCATTGCTTAAGGACTCTGCTGCATTATTTAAGGACTTTGCTGCATTATTTAAGGACTTTGTTGCATTATTTAAGGACTCTGCTGCATTATTTAAGGACTTTGTTGCATTATTTAAGGACTCTGTTGCATTATTTAAGGACTTTGCTGCATTATTTAAGTACTCTGGTGCATTATTTAAGGACTTTGTTGCATTATTTAAGGACTCTGCTGCATTATTTAAGGACTTTGCTGCATTATTTAAGTACTCTGGTGCATTATTTAAGGACTTTGTTGCATTATTTAAGGACTCTGCTGCATTATTTAAGGACTTTGTTGCATTATTTAAGGACTCTGCTGCATTATTTAAGGACTTTGCTGCATTATTTAAGGACTCTGCTGCATTATTTAAGGACTTTGTTGCATTATTTAATGACTCTGCTGCGGTATTTAAGGACTCTGCTGTATTATTTAAGGACTTTGCTGCATTATTTAAGGACTCTGCTTCATTATTTAAGGACTTTGTTGCATTATTTAAGTACTCTGGTGCATTATTTAAGGACTTTATTGCATTATTTAAGGATTCTGCTGCATTATTTAAGGAATTTGCTGCATTATTTAAGAACTTTGCTGCAGTATTTAAGGACTCTGCTGCATTATTTAAGGACTTTATTGCATTATTTAAGGACCCTGCTGCAGAATTTAAGGAATCTGCTGCATTACTTAAGGACTTTGTTGCATTATTTAAGGACTCTGCTGCATTATTTAAGGACTTTGCTGCATTATTTAAGGACTTTGATGCATTATTTAAGGACGCCGCTGCAGAATTTAAGTAATCTGCTGCATTATTTAAGGACTCTGCTGCATTATTTAAGGACTTTGCTGCATTATTTAAGGACTCTGCTGTATTATTAAGCACGTTGCTGCATTAATTAAGGACTTTATTGCATTATTTAAGGAATTTGATGCATTATTTAAGGACTCTGCTGCATTATTTAAGGACTTTGTTGCATTATTTAATGACTCTGCTGCGGTATTTAAGGACTCTGCTGCATTATTTAAGGACTTTGCTGCATTATTTAAGGACTTTGCTGCAGTAATTAAGGAATCTGCTGCATTATTTAAGGAATTTGATGCATTATTTAAGGACTCTGCTGCATTATTTAAGGACTTTGCTGCATTATTTAAGGACTCTGCTTCATTATTTAAGGACTTTGTTGCATTATCTAAGGACTCTGCTGCATTATTTAAGGACTTTGTTGCATTATTTAAGGACTCTGCTGCATTATTTAAGGACTCTGCTGCATTATTTAAAGACTTTGCTGCATTATTTAAGTACTCTGGTGCATTATTTAAGGACTTTGTTGCTTTATTTAAGGACTTTGCTGCATTATTTAAGGACTTTGTTGCATTATTTAAGGACTCTGCTGCATTATTTAAGGACTTTGCTGCATTATTTAAGTACTCTGGTGCATTATTTAAGGACTTTGTTGCATTATTTAAGGACTCTGCTGCATTATTTAAGGACTTTGTTGCATTATTTAAGGACTCTGCTGCATTATTTAAGGACTTTGCTGCATTATTTAAGGACTCTGCTGCATTATTTAAGGACTTTGTTGCATTATTTAATGACTCTGCTGCGGTATTTAAGGACTCTGCTGTATTATTTAAGGACTTTGCTGCATTATTTAAGGACTCTGCTTCATTATTTAAGGACTTTGTTGCATTATTTAAGGACTCTGCTGCATTATTTAAGGACTTCGTTGCATTATTTAAGGACTCTGCTGCATTATTTAAAGACTTTGCTGCATTATTTAAGTACTCTGGTGCATTATTTAAGGACTCGGCTGCATTATTTAAAGACTTTGCTGCATTATTTAAGTACTCTGGTGCATTATTTAAGGACTCTGCTGCATTATTTAAGGACTTTGCTGCATTATTTAAGGACTCTGCTGCATTATTTAAGGACTTTGCTGCATTATTTAAGTATGCTGCTGCGGTATTTAAGGCCTCTGCTGCATTATTTAAGGACTCTGCTGCATTATTAAGGACGTTGCTGCATTATTTAAGGACTTTATTGCATTATTTAAGGATTCTGCTGCATTATTTAAGGAATTTGCTGCATTATTTAAGGACTCTGCTGTATTATTTAAGGACTTTGTTGCATTATTTAATGACTCTGCTGGGGTATTTAAGGACTCTGCTGCATTATTTAAGGGCTTTGCTGCATTATTTAAGGACTCTGCTGCAGTATTTTAAGACTCTGCTGCATTATTTAAGGACTTTGATGCATTATTTAAGGACGCTGCTGCAGAATTTAAGGAATCTGCTGCATTATTTAAGGACTTTGTTGCATTATTTAAGGACTATGCTGCATTATGTAAGGACTCTGCTGCATTATTTAAGGACTTTGCTGCATTATTTAATTACTCTGCTGCATTATTTAAGGACTTTGTTGCATTATTTAAGGACTCTGCTGCATTATTTAAGGACTTTGCTGCATTATTTAAGGACTTTGATGCATTATTTAAGGACGCTGCTGCAGAATTTAAGTAATCTGCTGCATTATTTAAGGACTCTGCTGCATTATTTAAGGACTTTGCTGCATTAATTAAGGACTCTGCTGCATTATTTAAGGACTTTGTTGCATTATTTAATGACTCTGCTGCGGTATTTAAGGACTCTGCTGCATTATTTAAGGACTTTGCTGCATTATTTAAGGACTTTGCTGCAGTAATTAAGGAATCTGCTGCATTATTTAAGGACTTTGTTGCATTATTTAAGGACTGTGCTGCATTGCTTAAGGACTCTGCTGCATTATTTAAGGACTTTGCTGCATTATTTAAGGACTTTGTTGCATTATTTAAGGACTCTGCTGCATTATTTAAGGACTTTGTTGCATTATTTAAGGACTCTGTTGCATTATTTAAGGACTTTGCTGCATTATTTAAGTACTCTGGTGCATTATTTAAGGACTTTGTTGCATTATTTAAGGACTCTGCTGCATTATTTAAGGACTTTGTTGCATTATTTAAGGACTCTGTTGCATTATTTAAGGACTTTGCTGCATTATTTAAGTACTCTGGTGCATTATTTAAGGACTTTGTTGCATTATTTAAGGACTCTGCTGCATTATTTAAGGACTTTGTTGCATTATTTAAGGACTCTGCTGCATTATTTAAGGACTTTGCTGCATTATTTAAGGACTCTGTTGCATTATTTAAGGACTTTGCTGCATTATTTAAGTACTCTGGTGCATTATTTAAGGACTTTATTGCATTATTTAAGGATTCTGCTGCATTATTTAAGGAATTTGCTGCATTATTTAAGAACTTTGCTGCAGTATTTAAGGACTCTGCTGCATTATTTAAGGACTTTATTGCATTATTTAAGGACCCTGCTGCAGAATTTAAGGAATCTGCTGCATTACTTAAGGACTTTGTTGCATTATTTAAGGACTCTGCTGCATTATTTAAGGACTTTGCTGCATTATTTAAGGACTTTGATGCATTATTTAAGGACGCCGCTGCAGAATTTAAGTAATCTGCTGCATTATTTAAGGACTCTGCTGCATTATTTAAGGACTTTGCTGCATTATTTAAGGACTCTGCTGTATTATTAAGCACGTTGCTGCATTAATTAAGGACTTTATTGCATTATTTAAGGAATTTGATGCATTATTTAAGGACTCTGCTGCATTATTTAAGGACTTTGATGCATTATTTAAGGACGCTGCTGCAGAATTTAAGGAATCTGCTGCATTATTTAAGGACTTTGTTGCATTATTTAAGGACTATGCTGCATTATGTAAGGACTCTGCTGCATTATTTAAGGACTTTGCTGCATTATTTAATTACTCTGCTGCATTATTTAAGGACTTTGTTGCATTATTTAAGGACTCTGCTGCATTATTTAAGGACTTTGCTGCATTATTTAAGGACTTTGATGCATTATTTAAGGACGCTGCTGCAGAATTTAAGTAATCTGCTGCATTATTTAAGGACTCTGCTGCATTATTTAAGGACTTTGCTGCATTAATTAAGGACTCTGCTGCATTATTTAAGGACTTTGTTGCATTATTTAATGACTCTGCTGCGGTATTTAAGGACTCTGCTGCATTATTTAAGGACTTTGCTGCATTATTTAAGGACTTTGCTGCAGTAATTAAGGAATCTGCTGCATTATTTAAGGACTTTGTTGCATTATTTAATGACTCTGCTGCGGTATTTAAGGACTCTGCTGTATTATTTAAGGACTTTGCTGAATTATTTAAGGACTCTGCTTCATTATTTAAGGACTTTGTTGCATTATTTAAGGACTCTGCTGCATTATTTAAGGACTTCGTTGCATTATTTAAGGACTCTGCTGCATTATTTAAAGACTTTGCTGCATTATTTAAGTACTCTGGTGCATTATTTAAGGACTCGGCTGCATTATTTAAAGACTTTGCTGCATTATTTAAGTACTCTGGTGCATTATTTAAGGACTCTGCTGCATTATTTAAGGACTTTGCTGCATTATTTAAGGACTCTGCTGCATTATTTAAGGACTCTGCTGCATTATTTAAGGACTTTGCTGCATTATTTAAGTATGCTGCTGCGGTATTTAAGGCCTCTGCTGCATTATTTAAGGACTCTGCTGCATTATTAAGGACGTTGCTGCATTATTTAAGGACTTTATTGCATTATTTAAGGATTCTGCTGCATTATTTAAGGAATTTGCTGCATTATTTAAGGACTCTGCTGTATTATTTAAGGACTTTGTTGCATTATTTAATGACTCTGCTGGGGTATTTAAGGACTCTGCTGCATTATTTAAGGGCTTTGCTGCATTATTTAAGGACTCTGCTGCAGTATTTAAGGACTCTGCTGCATTATTTAAGGACTTTGATGCATTATTTAAGGACGCTGCTGCAGAATTTAAGGAATCTGCTGCATTATTTAAGGACTTTGTTGCATTATTTAAGGACTATGCTGCATTATGTAAGGACTCTGCTGCATTATTTAAGGACTTTGCTGCATTATTTAATTACTCTGCTGCATTATTTAAGGACTTTGTTGCATTATTTAAGGACTCTGCTGCATTATTTAAGGACTTTGCTGCATTATTTAAGGACTTTGATGCATTATTTAAGGACGCTGCTGCAGAATTTAAGTAATCTGCTGCATTATTTAAGGACTCTGCTGCATTATTTAAGGACTTTGCTGCATTATTTAAGGACTCTGCTGCATTATTTAAGGACTTTGTTGCATTATTTAATGACTCTGCTGCGGTATTTAAGGACTCTGCTGCATTATTTAAGGACTTTGCTGCATTATTTAAGGACTTTGCTGCAGTAATTAAGGAATCTGCTGCATTATTTAAGGACTTTGTTGCATTATTTAAGGACTGTGCTGCATTGCTTAAGGACTCTGCTGCATTATTTAAGGACTTTGCTGCATTATTTAAGGACTTTGTTGCATTATTTAAGGACTCTGCTGCATTATTTAAGGACTTTGTTGCATTATTTAAGGACTCTGTTGCATTATTTAAGGACTTTGCTGCATTATTTAAGTACTCTGGTGCATTATTTAAGGACTTTGTTGCATTATTTAAGGACTCTGCTGCATTATTTAAGGACTTTGCTGCATTATTTAAGTACTCTGGTGCATTATTTAAGGACTTTGTTGCATTATTTAAGGACTCTGCTGCATTATTTAAGGACTTTGTTGCATTATTTAAGGACTCTGCTGCATTATTTAAGGACTTTGCTGCATTATTTAAGGACTCTGCTGCATTATTTAAGGACTTTGTTGCATTATTTAATGACTCTGCTGCGGTATTTAAGGACTCTGCTGTATTATTTAAGGACTTTGCTGCATTATTTAAGGACTCTGCTTCATTATTTAAGGACTTTGTTGCATTATTTAAGTACTCTGGTGCATTATTTAAGGACTTTATTGCATTATTTAAGGATTCTGCTGCATTATTTAAGGAATTTGCTGCATTATTTAAGAACTTTGCTGCAGTATTTAAGGACTCTGCTGCATTATTTAAGGACTTTATTGCATTATTTAAGGACCCTGCTGCAGAATTTAAGGAATCTGCTGCATTACTTAAGGACTTTGTTGCATTATTTAAGGACTCTGCTGCATTATTTAAGGACTTTGCTGCATTATTTAAGGACTTTGATGCATTATTTAAGGACGCCGCTGCAGAATTTAAGTAATCTGCTGCATTATTTAAGGACTCTGCTGCATTATTTAAGGACTTTGCTGCATTATTTAAGGACTCTGCTGTATTATTAAGCACGTTGCTGCATTAATTAAGGACTTTATTGCATTATTTAAGGAATTTGATGCATTATTTAAGGACTCTGCTGCATTATTTAAGGACTTTGTTGCATTATTTAATGACTCTGCTGCGGTATTTAAGGACTCTGCTGCATTATTTAAGGACTTTGCTGCATTATTTAAGGACTTTGCTGCAGTAATTAAGGAATCTGCTGCATTATTTAAGGAATTTGATGCATTATTTAAGGACTCTGCTGCATTATTTAAGGACTTTGCTGCATTATTTAAGGACTCTGCTTCATTATTTAAGGACTTTGTTGCATTATCTAAGGACTCTGCTGCATTATTTAAGGACTTTGTTGCATTATTTAAGGACTCTGCTGCATTATTTAAGGACTCTGCTGCATTATTTAAAGACTTTGCTGCATTATTTAAGTACTCTGGTGCATTATTTAAGGACTTTGTTGCTTTATTTAAGGACTTTGCTGCATTATTTAAGGACTTTGTTGCATTATTTAAGGACTCTGCTGCATTATTTAAGGACTTTGCTGCATTATTTAAGTACTCTGGTGCATTATTTAAGGACTTTGTTGCATTATTTAAGGACTCTGCTGCATTATTTAAGGACTTTGTTGCATTATTTAAGGACTCTGCTGCATTATTTAAGGACTTTGCTGCATTATTTAAGGACTCTGCTGCATTATTTAAGGACTTTGTTGCATTATTTAATGACTCTGCTGCGGTATTTAAGGACTCTGCTGTATTATTTAAGGACTTTGCTGCATTATTTAAGGACTCTGCTTCATTATTTAAGGACTTTGTTGCATTATTTAAGGACTCTGCTGCATTATTTAAGGACTTCGTTGCATTATTTAAGGACTCTGCTGCATTATTTAAAGACTTTGCTGCATTATTTAAGTACTCTGGTGCATTATTTAAGGACTCGGCTGCATTATTTAAAGACTTTGCTGCATTATTTAAGTACTCTGGTGCATTATTTAAGGACTCTGCTGCATTATTTAAGGACTTTGCTGCATTATTTAAGGACTCTGCTGCATTATTTAAGGACTTTGCTGCATTATTTAAGTATGCTGCTGCGGTATTTAAGGCCTCTGCTGCATTATTTAAGGACTCTGCTGCATTATTAAGGACGTTGCTGCATTATTTAAGGACTTTATTGCATTATTTAAGGATTCTGCTGCATTATTTAAGGAATTTGCTGCATTATTTAAGGACTCTGCTGTATTATTTAAGGACTTTGTTGCATTATTTAATGACTCTGCTGGGGTATTTAAGGACTCTGCTGCATTATTTAAGGGCTTTGCTGCATTATTTAAGGACTCTGCTGCAGTATTTTAAGACTCTGCTGCATTATTTAAGGACTTTGATGCATTATTTAAGGACGCTGCTGCAGAATTTAAGGAATCTGCTGCATTATTTAAGGACTTTGTTGCATTATTTAAGGACTATGCTGCATTATGTAAGGACTCTGCTGCATTATTTAAGGACTTTGCTGCATTATTTAATTACTCTGCTGCATTATTTAAGGACTTTGTTGCATTATTTAAGGACTCTGCTGCATTATTTAAGGACTTTGCTGCATTATTTAAGGACTTTGATGCATTATTTAAGGACGCTGCTGCAGAATTTAAGTAATCTGCTGCATTATTTAAGGACTCTGCTGCATTATTTAAGGACTTTGCTGCATTAATTAAGGACTCTGCTGCATTATTTAAGGACTTTGTTGCATTATTTAATGACTCTGCTGCGGTATTTAAGGACTCTGCTGCATTATTTAAGGACTTTGCTGCATTATTTAAGGACTTTGCTGCAGTAATTAAGGAATCTGCTGCATTATTTAAGGACTTTGTTGCATTATTTAAGGACTGTGCTGCATTGCTTAAGGACTCTGCTGCATTATTTAAGGACTTTGCTGCATTATTTAAGGACTTTGTTGCATTATTTAAGGACTCTGCTGCATTATTTAAGGACTTTGTTGCATTATTTAAGGACTCTGTTGCATTATTTAAGGACTTTGCTGCATTATTTAAGTACTCTGGTGCATTATTTAAGGACTTTGTTGCATTATTTAAGGACTCTGCTGCATTATTTAAGGACTTTGTTGCATTATTTAAGGACTCTGTTGCATTATTTAAGGACTTTGCTGCATTATTTAAGTACTCTGGTGCATTATTTAAGGACTTTGTTGCATTATTTAAGGACTCTGCTGCATTATTTAAGGACTTTGTTGCATTATTTAAGGACTCTGCTGCATTATTTAAGGACTTTGCTGCATTATTTAAGGACTCTGTTGCATTATTTAAGGACTTTGCTGCATTATTTAAGTACTCTGGTGCATTATTTAAGGACTTTATTGCATTATTTAAGGATTCTGCTGCATTATTTAAGGAATTTGCTGCATTATTTAAGAACTTTGCTGCAGTATTTAAGGACTCTGCTGCATTATTTAAGGACTTTATTGCATTATTTAAGGACCCTGCTGCAGAATTTAAGGAATCTGCTGCATTACTTAAGGACTTTGTTGCATTATTTAAGGACTCTGCTGCATTATTTAAGGACTTTGCTGCATTATTTAAGGACTTTGATGCATTATTTAAGGACGCCGCTGCAGAATTTAAGTAATCTGCTGCATTATTTAAGGACTCTGCTGCATTATTTAAGGACTTTGCTGCATTATTTAAGGACTTTGCTGTATTATTAAGCACGTTGCTGCATTAATTAAGGACTTTATTGCATTATTTAAGGAATTTGATGCATTATTTAAGGACTCTGCTGCATTATTTAAGGACTTTGATGCATTATTTAAGGACGCTGCTGCAGAATTTAAGGAATCTGCTGCATTATTTAAGGACTTTGTTGCATTATTTAAGGACTATGCTGCATTATGTAAGGACTCTGCTGCATTATTTAAGGACTTTGCTGCATTATTTAATTACTCTGCTGCATTATTTAAGGACTTTGTTGCATTATTTAAGGACTCTGCTGCATTATTTAAGGACTTTGCTGCATTATTTAAGGACTTTGATGCATTATTTAAGGACGCTGCTGCAGAATTTAAGTAATCTGCTGCATTATTTAAGGACTCTGCTGCATTATTTAAGGACTTTGCTGCATTAATTAAGGACTCTGCTGCATTATTTAAGGACTTTGTTGCATTATTTAATGACTCTGCTGCGGTATTTAAGGACTCTGCTGCATTATTTAAGGACTTTGCTGCATTATTTAAGGACTTTGCTGCAGTAATTAAGGAATCTGCTGCATTATTTAAGGACTTTGTTGCATTATTTAATGACTCTGCTGCGGTATTTAAGGACTCTGCTGTATTATTTAAGGACTTTGCTGAATTATTTAAGGACTCTGCTTCATTATTTAAGGACTTTGTTGCATTATTTAAGGACTCTGCTGCAGAATTTAAGGAATCTGCTGCATTATTTAAGGACTTTGTTGCATTATTTAAGGACTATGCTGCATTATGTAAGGACTCTGCTGCATTATTTAAGGACTTTGCTGCATTATTTAATTACTCTGCTGCATTATTTAAGGACTTTGTTGCATTATTTAAGGACTCTGCTGCATTATTTAAGGACTTTGCTGCATTATTTAAGGACTTTGATGCATTATTTAAGGACGCTGCTGCAGAATTTAAGTAATCTGCTGCATTATTTAAGGACTCTGCTGCATTATTTAAGGACTTTGCTGCATTAATTAAGGACTCTGCTGCATTATTTAAGGACTTTGTTGCATTATTTAATGACTCTGCTGCGGTATTTAAGGACTCTGCTGCATTATTTAAGGACTTTGCTGCATTATTTAAGGACTTTGCTGCAGTAATTAAGGAATCTGCTGCATTATTTAAGGACTTTGTTGCATTATTTAAGGACTGTGCTGCATTGCTTAAGGACTCTGCTGCATTATTTAAGGACTTTGCTGCATTATTTAAGGACTTTGTTGCATTATTTAAGGACTCTGCTGCATTATTTAAGGACTTTGTTGCATTATTTAAGGACTCTGTTGCATTATTTAAGGACTTTGCTGCATTATTTAAGTACTCTGGTGCATTATTTAAGGACTTTGTTGCATTATTTAAGGACTCTGCTGCATTATTTAAGGACTTTGTTGCATTATTTAAGGACTCTGTTGCATTATTTAAGGACTTTGCTGCATTATTTAAGTACTCTGGTGCATTATTTAAGGACTTTGTTGCATTATTTAAGGACTCTGCTGCATTATTTAAGGACTTTGTTGCATTATTTAAGGACTCTGCTGCATTATTTAAGGACTTTGCTGCATTATTTAAGGACTCTGTTGCATTATTTAAGGACTTTGCTGCATTATTTAAGTACTCTGGTGCATTATTTAAGGACTTTATTGCATTATTTAAGGATTCTGCTGCATTATTTAAGGAATTTGCTGCATTATTTAAGAACTTTGCTGCAGTATTTAAGGACTCTGCTGCATTATTTAAGGACTTTATTGCATTATTTAAGGACCCTGCTGCAGAATTTAAGGAATCTGCTGCATTACTTAAGGACTTTGTTGCATTATTTAAGGACTCTGCTGCATTATTTAAGGACTTTGCTGCATTATTTAAGGACTTTGATGCATTATTTAAGGACGCCGCTGCAGAATTTAAGTAATCTGCTGCATTATTTAAGGACTCTGCTGCATTATTTAAGGACTTTGCTGCATTATTTAAGGACTCTGCTGTATTATTAAGCACGTTGCTGCATTAATTAAGGACTTTATTGCATTATTTAAGGAATTTGATGCATTATTTAAGGACTCTGCTGCATTATTTAAGGACTTTGATGCATTATTTAAGGACGCTGCTGCAGAATTTAAGGAATCTGCTGCATTATTTAAGGACTTTGTTGCATTATTTAAGGACTATGCTGCATTATGTAAGGACTCTGCTGCATTATTTAAGGACTTTGCTGCATTATTTAATTACTCTGCTGCATTATTTAAGGACTTTGTTGCATTATTTAAGGACTCTGCTGCATTATTTAAGGACTTTGCTGCATTATTTAAGGACTTTGATGCATTATTTAAGGACGCTGCTGCAGAATTTAAGTAATCTGCTGCATTATTTAAGGACTCTGCTGCATTATTTAAGGACTTTGCTGCATTAATTAAGGACTCTGCTGCATTATTTAAGGACTTTGTTGCATTATTTAATGACTCTGCTGCGGTATTTAAGGACTCTGCTGCATTATTTAAGGACTTTGCTGCATTATTTAAGGACTTTGCTGCAGTAATTAAGGAATCTGCTGCATTATTTAAGGACTTTGTTGCATTATTTAATGACTCTGCTGCGGTATTTAAGGACTCTGCTGTATTATTTAAGGACTTTGCTGAATTATTTAAGGACTCTGCTTCATTATTTAAGGACTTTGTTGCATTATTTAAGGACTCTGCTGCATTATTTAAGGACTTCGTTGCATTATTTAAGGACTCTGCTGCATTATTTAAAGACTTTGCTGCATTATTTAAGTACTCTGGTGCATTATTTAAGGACTCGGCTGCATTATTTAAAGACTTTGCTGCATTATTTAAGTACTCTGGTGCATTATTTAAGGACTCTGCTGCATTATTTAAGGACTTTGCTGCATTATTTAAGGACTCTGCTGCATTATTTAAGGACTCTGCTGCATTATTTAAGGACTTTGCTGCATTATTTAAGTATGCTGCTGCGGTATTTAAGGCCTCTGCTGCATTATTTAAGGACTCTGCTGCATTATTAAGGACGTTGCTGCATTATTTAAGGACTTTATTGCATTATTTAAGGATTCTGCTGCATTATTTAAGGAATTTGCTGCATTATTTAAGGACTCTGCTGTATTATTTAAGGACTTTGTTGCATTATTTAATGACTCTGCTGGGGTATTTAAGGACTCTGCTGCATTATTTAAGGGCTTTGCTGCATTATTTAAGGACTCTGCTGCAGTATTTAAGGACTCTGCTGCATTATTTAAGGACTTTGATGCATTATTTAAGGACGCTGCTGCAGAATTTAAGGAATCTGCTGCATTATTTAAGGACTTTGTTGCATTATTTAAGGACTATGCTGCATTATGTAAGGACTCTGCTGCATTATTTAAGGACTTTGCTGCATTATTTAATTACTCTGCTGCATTATTTAAGGACTTTGTTGCATTATTTAAGGACTCTGCTGCATTATTTAAGGACTTTGCTGCATTATTTAAGGACTTTGATGCATTATTTAAGGACGCTGCTGCAGAATTTAAGTAATCTGCTGCATTATTTAAGGACTCTGCTGCATTATTTAAGGACTTTGCTGCATTATTTAAGGACTCTGCTGCATTATTTAAGGACTTTGTTGCATTATTTAATGACTCTGCTGCGGTATTTAAGGACTCTGCTGCATTATTTAAGGACTTTGCTGCATTATTTAAGGACTTTGCTGCAGTAATTAAGGAATCTGCTGCATTATTTAAGGACTTTGTTGCATTATTTAAGGACTGTGCTGCATTGCTTAAGGACTCTGCTGCATTATTTAAGGACTTTGCTGCATTATTTAAGGACTTTGTTGCATTATTTAAGGACTCTGCTGCATTATTTAAGGACTTTGTTGCATTATTTAAGGACTCTGTTGCATTATTTAAGGACTTTGCTGCATTATTTAAGTACTCTGGTGCATTATTTAAGGACTTTGTTGCATTATTTAAGGACTCTGCTGCATTATTTAAGGACTTTGCTGCATTATTTAAGTACTCTGGTGCATTATTTAAGGACTTTGTTGCATTATTTAAGGACTCTGCTGCATTATTTAAGGACTTTGTTGCATTATTTAAGGACTCTGCTGCATTATTTAAGGACTTTGCTGCATTATTTAAGGACTCTGCTGCATTATTTAAGGACTTTGTTGCATTATTTAATGACTCTGCTGCGGTATTTAAGGACTCTGCTGTATTATTTAAGGACTTTGCTGCATTATTTAAGGACTCTGCTTCATTATTTAAGGACTTTGTTGCATTATTTAAGTACTCTGGTGCATTATTTAAGGACTTTATTGCATTATTTAAGGATTCTGCTGCATTATTTAAGGAATTTGCTGCATTATTTAAGAACTTTGCTGCAGTATTTAAGGACTCTGCTGCATTATTTAAGGACTTTATTGCATTATTTAAGGACCCTGCTGCAGAATTTAAGGAATCTGCTGCATTACTTAAGGACTTTGTTGCATTATTTAAGGACTCTGCTGCATTATTTAAGGACTTTGCTGCATTATTTAAGGACTTTGATGCATTATTTAAGGACGCCGCTGCAGAATTTAAGTAATCTGCTGCATTATTTAAGGACTCTGCTGCATTATTTAAGGACTTTGCTGCATTATTTAAGGACTCTGCTGTATTATTAAGCACGTTGCTGCATTAATTAAGGACTTTATTGCATTATTTAAGGAATTTGATGCATTATTTAAGGACTCTGCTGCATTATTTAAGGACTTTGTTGCATTATTTAATGACTCTGCTGCGGTATTTAAGGACTCTGCTGCATTATTTAAGGACTTTGCTGCATTATTTAAGGACTTTGCTGCAGTAATTAAGGAATCTGCTGCATTATTTAAGGAATTTGATGCATTATTTAAGGACTCTGCTGCATTATTTAAGGACTTTGCTGCATTATTTAAGGACTCTGCTTCATTATTTAAGGACTTTGTTGCATTATCTAAGGACTCTGCTGCATTATTTAAGGACTTTGTTGCATTATTTAAGGACTCTGCTGCATTATTTAAGGACTCTGCTGCATTATTTAAAGACTTTGCTGCATTATTTAAGTACTCTGGTGCATTATTTAAGGACTTTGTTGCTTTATTTAAGGACTTTGCTGCATTATTTAAGGACTTTGTTGCATTATTTAAGGACTCTGCTGCATTATTTAAGGACTTTGCTGCATTATTTAAGTACTCTGGTGCATTATTTAAGGACTTTGTTGCATTATTTAAGGACTCTGCTGCATTATTTAAGGACTTTGTTGCATTATTTAAGGACTCTGCTGCATTATTTAAGGACTTTGCTGCATTATTTAAGGACTCTGCTGCATTATTTAAGGACTTTGTTGCATTATTTAATGACTCTGCTGCGGTATTTAAGGACTCTGCTGTATTATTTAAGGACTTTGCTGCATTATTTAAGGACTCTGCTTCATTATTTAAGGACTTTGTTGCATTATTTAAGGACTCTGCTGCATTATTTAAGGACTTCGTTGCATTATTTAAGGACTCTGCTGCATTATTTAAAGACTTTGCTGCATTATTTAAGTACTCTGGTGCATTATTTAAGGACTCGGCTGCATTATTTAAAGACTTTGCTGCATTATTTAAGTACTCTGGTGCATTATTTAAGGACTCTGCTGCATTATTTAAGGACTTTGCTGCATTATTTAAGGACTCTGCTGCATTATTTAAGGACTTTGCTGCATTATTTAAGTATGCTGCTGCGGTATTTAAGGCCTCTGCTGCATTATTTAAGGACTCTGCTGCATTATTAAGGACGTTGCTGCATTATTTAAGGACTTTATTGCATTATTTAAGGATTCTGCTGCATTATTTAAGGAATTTGCTGCATTATTTAAGGACTCTGCTGTATTATTTAAGGACTTTGTTGCATTATTTAATGACTCTGCTGGGGTATTTAAGGACTCTGCTGCATTATTTAAGGGCTTTGCTGCATTATTTAAGGACTCTGCTGCAGTATTTTAAGACTCTGCTGCATTATTTAAGGACTTTGATGCATTATTTAAGGACGCTGCTGCAGAATTTAAGGAATCTGCTGCATTATTTAAGGACTTTGTTGCATTATTTAAGGACTATGCTGCATTATGTAAGGACTCTGCTGCATTATTTAAGGACTTTGCTGCATTATTTAATTACTCTGCTGCATTATTTAAGGACTTTGTTGCATTATTTAAGGACTCTGCTGCATTATTTAAGGACTTTGCTGCATTATTTAAGGACTTTGATGCATTATTTAAGGACGCTGCTGCAGAATTTAAGTAATCTGCTGCATTATTTAAGGACTCTGCTGCATTATTTAAGGACTTTGCTGCATTAATTAAGGACTCTGCTGCATTATTTAAGGACTTTGTTGCATTATTTAATGACTCTGCTGTGGTATTTAAGGACTCTGCTGCATTATTTAAGGACTTTGCTGCATTATTTAAGGACTTTGCTGCAGTAATTAAGGAATCTGCTGCATTATTTAAGGACTTTGTTGCATTATTTAAGGACTGTGCTGCATTGCTTAAGGACTCTGCTGCATTATTTAAGGACTTTGCTGCATTATTTAAGGACTTTGTTGCATTATTTAAGGACTCTGCTGCATTATTTAAGGACTTTGTTGCATTATTTAAGGACTCTGTTGCATTATTTAAGGACTTTGCTGCATTATTTAAGTACTCTGGTGCATTATTTAAGGACTTTGTTGCATTATTTAAGGACTCTGCTGCATTATTTAAGGACTTTGTTGCATTATTTAAGGACTCTGTTGCATTATTTAAGGACTTTGCTGCATTATTTAAGTACTCTGGTGCATTATTTAAGGACTTTGTTGCATTATTTAAGGACTCTGCTGCATTATTTAAGGACTTTGTTGCATTATTTAAGGACTCTGCTGCATTATTTAAGGACTTTGCTGCATTATTTAAGGACTCTGTTGCATTATTTAAGGACTTTGCTGCATTATTTAAGTACTCTGGTGCATTATTTAAGGACTTTATTGCATTATTTAAGGATTCTGCTGCATTATTTAAGGAATTTGCTGCATTATTTAAGAACTTTGCTGCAGTATTTAAGGACTCTGCTGCATTATTTAAGGACTTTATTGCATTATTTAAGGACCCTGCTGCAGAATTTAAGGAATCTGCTGCATTACTTAAGGACTTTGTTGCATTATTTAAGGACTCTGCTGCATTATTTAAGGACTTTGCTGCATTATTTAAGGACTTTGATGCATTATTTAAGGACGCCGCTGCAGAATTTAAGTAATCTGCTGCATTATTTAAGGACTCTGCTGCATTATTTAAGGACTTTGCTGCATTATTTAAGGACTCTGCTGTATTATTAAGCACGTTGCTGCATTAATTAAGGACTTTATTGCATTATTTAAGGAATTTGATGCATTATTTAAGGACTCTGCTGCATTATTTAAGGACTTTGATGCATTATTTAAGGACGCTGCTGCAGAATTTAAGGAATCTGCTGCATTATTTAAGGACTTTGTTGCATTATTTAAGGACTATGCTGCATTATGTAAGGACTCTGCTGCATTATTTAAGGACTTTGCTGCATTATTTAATTACTCTGCTGCATTATTTAAGGACTTTGTTGCATTATTTAAGGACTCTGCTGCATTATTTAAGGACTTTGCTGCATTATTTAAGGACTTTGATGCATTATTTAAGGACGCTGCTGCAGAATTTAAGTAATCTGCTGCATTATTTAAGGACTCTGCTGCATTATTTAAGGACTTTGCTGCATTATTTAAGGACTCTGCTGCATTATTTAAGGACTTTGTTGCATTATTTAATGACTCTGCTGCGGTATTTAAGGACTCTGCTGCATTATTTAAGGACTTTGCTGCATTATTTAAGGACTTTGCTGCAGTAATTAAGGAATCTGCTGCATTATTTAAGGAATTTGATGCATTATTTAAGGACTCTGCTGCATTATTTAAGGACTTTGCTGCATTATTTAAGGACTCTGCTTCATTATTTAAGGACTTTGTTGCATTATTTAAGGACTCTGCTGCATTATTTAAGGACTTTGTTGCATTATTTAAGGACTCTGCTGCATTATTTAAAGACTTTGCTGCATTATTTAAGTACTCTGGTGCATTATTTAAGGACTCTGCTGCATTATTTAAAGACTTTGCTGCATTATTTAAGTACTCTGGTGCATTATTTAAGGACTTTGTTGCTTTATTTAAGGACTTTGCTGCATTATTTAAGGACTTTGTTGCATTATTTAAGGACTCTGCTGCATTATTTAAGGACTTTGCTGCATTATTTAAGTATGCTGCTGCAGTATTTAAGGCCTCTGCTGCATTATTTAAGGACTCTGCTGCATTTTTAAGGACGTTGCTGCATTATTTAAGGACTTTATTGCATTATTTAAGGATTCTGCTGCATTATTTAAGGAATTTGCTGCATTATTTAAGGACTCTGCTGCATTATTTAAGGACTTTGCTGCATTA
Organism: Phyllobates terribilis; assembly: GCF_046119375.1. Lineage (NCBI taxonomy): Eukaryota > Metazoa > Chordata > Amphibia > Anura > Dendrobatidae > Phyllobates > Phyllobates terribilis. The sequence goes on from NW_027363268.1 coordinate 234,863, forward strand.
TTTAAGGACTTTGCTGCAGTAATTAAGGAATCTGCTGCATTATTTAAGGAATTTGATGCATTATTTAAGGACTCTGCTGCATTATTTAAGGACTTTGCTGCATTATTTAAGGACTCTGCTTCATTATTTAAGGACTTTGTTGCATTATTTAAGGACTCTGCTGCATTATTTAAGGACTTTGTTGCATTATTTAAGGACTCTGCTGCATTATTTAAAGACTTTGCTGCATTATTTAAGTACTCTGGTGCATTATTTAAGGACTCTGCTGCATTATTTAAAGACTTTGCTGCATTATTTAAGTACTCTGGTGCATTATTTAAGGACTTTGTTGCTTTATTTAAGGACTTTGCTGCATTATTTAAGGACTTTGTTGCATTATTTAAGGACTCTGCTGCATTATTTAAGGACTTTGCTGCATTATTTAAGTATGCTGCTGCAGTATTTAAGGCCTCTGCTGCATTATTTAAGGACTCTGCTGCATTTTTAAGGACGTTGCTGCATTATTTAAGGACTTTATTGCATTATTTAAGGATTCTGCTGCATTATTTAAGGAATTTGCTGCATTATTTAAGGACTCTGCTGCATTATTTAAGGACTTTGTTTCATTATTTAATGACTCTGCTGGGGTATTTAAGGACTCTGCTGCATTATTTAAGGACTTTGTTGCATTATTTAAGGACTCTGCTGCATTATTTAAGGACTTTGCTGCATTATTTAAGGACTTTGATGCATTATTTAAGGACGCTGCTGCAGAATTTAAGTAATCTGCTGCATTATTTAAGGACTCTGCTTCATTATTTAAGGACTTTGTTGCATTATTTAAGGACTCTGCTGCATTATTTAAGGACTTCGTTGCATTATTTAAGGACTCTGCTGCATTATTTAAAGACTTTGCTGCATTATTTAAGTACTCTGGTGCATTATTTAAGGACTCGGCTGCATTATTTAAAGACTTTGCTGCATTATTTAAGTACTCTGGTGCATTATTTAAGGACTCTGCTGCATTATTTAAGGACTTTGCTGCATTATTTAAGGACTCTGCTGCATTATTTAAGGACTTTGCTGCATTATTTAAGTATGCTGCTGCGGTATTTAAGGCCTCTGCTGCATTATTTAAGGACTCTGCTGCATTATTAAGGACGTTGCTGCATTATTTAAGGACTTTATTGCATTATTTAAGGATTCTGCTGCATTATTTAAGGAATTTGCTGCATTATTTAAGGACTCTGCTGTATTATTTAAGGACTTTGTTGCATTATTTAATGACTCTGCTGGGGTATTTAAGGACTCTGCTGCATTATTTAAGGGCTTTGCTGCATTATTTAAGGACTCTGCTGCAGTATTTTAAGACTCTGCTGCATTATTTAAGGACTTTGATGCATTATTTAAGGACGCTGCTGCAGAATTTAAGGAATCTGCTGCATTATTTAAGGACTTTGTTGCATTATTTAAGGACTATGCTGCATTATGTAAGGACTCTGCTGCATTATTTAAGGACTTTGCTGCATTATTTAATTACTCTGCTGCATTATTTAAGGACTTTGTTGCATTATTTAAGGACTCTGCTGCATTATTTAAGGACTTTGCTGCATTATTTAAGGACTTTGATGCATTATTTAAGGACGCTGCTGCAGAATTTAAGTAATCTGCTGCATTATTTAAGGACTCTGCTGCATTATTTAAGGACTTTGCTGCATTAATTAAGGACTCTGCTGCATTATTTAAGGACTTTGTTGCATTATTTAATGACTCTGCTGCGGTATTTAAGGACTCTGCTGCATTATTTAAGGACTTTGCTGCATTATTTAAGGACTTTGCTGCAGTAATTAAGGAATCTGCTGCATTATTTAAGGACTTTGTTGCATTATTTAAGGACTGTGCTGCATTGCTTAAGGACTCTGCTGCATTATTTAAGGACTTTGCTGCATTATTTAAGGACTTTGTTGCATTATTTAAGGACTCTGCTGCATTATTTAAGGACTTTGTTGCATTATTTAAGGACTCTGTTGCATTATTTAAGGACTTTGCTGCATTATTTAAGTACTCTGGTGCATTATTTAAGGACTTTGTTGCATTATTTAAGGACTCTGCTGCATTATTTAAGGACTTTGTTGCATTATTTAAGGACTCTGTTGCATTATTTAAGGACTTTGCTGCATTATTTAAGTACTCTGGTGCATTATTTAAGGACTTTGTTGCATTATTTAAGGACTCTGCTGCATTATTTAAGGACTTTGTTGCATTATTTAAGGACTCTGCTGCATTATTTAAGGACTTTGCTGCATTATTTAAGGACTCTGTTGCATTATTTAAGGACTTTGCTGCATTATTTAAGTACTCTGGTGCATTATTTAAGGACTTTATTGCATTATTTAAGGATTCTGCTGCATTATTTAAGGAATTTGCTGCATTATTTAAGAACTTTGCTGCAGTATTTAAGGACTCTGCTGCATTATTTAAGGACTTTATTGCATTATTTAAGGACCCTGCTGCAGAATTTAAGGAATCTGCTGCATTACTTAAGGACTTTGTTGCATTATTTAAGGACTCTGCTGCATTATTTAAGGACTTTGCTGCATTATTTAAGGACTTTGATGCATTATTTAAGGACGCCGCTGCAGAATTTAAGTAATCTGCTGCATTATTTAAGGACTCTGCTGCATTATTTAAGGACTTTGCTGCATTATTTAAGGACTCTGCTGTATTATTAAGCACGTTGCTGCATTAATTAAGGACTTTATTGCATTATTTAAGGAATTTGATGCATTATTTAAGGACTCTGCTGCATTATTTAAGGACTTTGATGCATTATTTAAGGACGCTGCTGCAGAATTTAAGGAATCTGCTGCATTATTTAAGGACTTTGTTGCATTATTTAAGGACTATGCTGCATTATGTAAGGACTCTGCTGCATTATTTAAGGACTTTGCTGCATTATTTAATTACTCTGCTGCATTATTTAAGGACTTTGTTGCATTATTTAAGGACTCTGCTGCATTATTTAAGGACTTTGCTGCATTATTTAAGGACTTTGATGCATTATTTAAGGACGCTGCTGCAGAATTTAAGTAATCTGCTGCATTATTTAAGGACTCTGCTGCATTATTTAAGGACTTTGTTGCATTATTTAAGGAATCTGCTGCATTATTTAAGGACTTTGCTGCATTATTTAAGGACTTTGATGCATTATTTAAGGACGCTGCTGCAGAATTTAAGTAATCTGCTGCATTATTTAAGGACTCTGCTGCATTATTTAAGGACTTTGCTGCATTATTTAAGGACTCTGCTGCATTATTTAAGGACTTTGTTGCATTATTTAATGACTCTGCTGCGGTATTTAAGGACTCTGCTGTATTATTTAAGGACTTTGCTGAATTATTTAAGGACTCTGCTTCATTATTTAAGGACTTTGTTGCATTATTTAAGGACTCTGCTGCATTATTTAAGGACTTCGTTGCATTATTTAAGGACTCTGCTGCATTATTTAAAGACTTTGCTGCATTATTTAAGTACTCTGGTGCATTATTTAAGGACTCGGCTGCATTATTTAAAGACTTTGCTGCATTATTTAAGTACTCTGGTGCATTATTTAAGGACTCTGCTGCATTATTTAAGGACTTTGCTGCATTATTTAAGGACTCTGCTGCATTATTTAAGGACTCTGCTGCATTATTTAAGGACTTTGCTGCATTATTTAAGTATGCTGCTGCGGTATTTAAGGCCTCTGCTGCATTATTTAAGGACTCTGCTGCATTATTAAGGACGTTGCTGCATTATTTAAGGACTTTATTGCATTATTTAAGGATTCTGCTGCATTATTTAAGGAATTTGCTGCATTATTTAAGGACTCTGCTGTATTATTTAAGGACTTTGTTGCATTATTTAATGACTCTGCTGGGGTATTTAAGGACTCTGCTGCATTATTTAAGGGCTTTGCTGCATTATTTAAGGACTCTGCTGCAGTATTTAAGGACTCTGCTGCATTATTTAAGGACTTTGATGCATTATTTAAGGACGCTGCTGCAGAATTTAAGGAATCTGCTGCATTATTTAAGGACTTTGTTGCATTATTTAAGGACTATGCTGCATTATGTAAGGACTCTGCTGCATTATTTAAGGACTTTGCTGCATTATTTAATTACTCTGCTGCATTATTTAAGGACTTTGTTGCATTATTTAAGGACTCTGCTGCATTATTTAAGGACTTTGCTGCATTATTTAAGGACTTTGATGCATTATTTAAGGACGCTGCTGCAGAATTTAAGTAATCTGCTGCATTATTTAAGGACTCTGCTGCATTATTTAAGGACTTTGCTGCATTATTTAAGGACTCTGCTGCATTATTTAAGGACTTTGTTGCATTATTTAATGACTCTGCTGCGGTATTTAAGGACTCTGCTGCATTATTTAAGGACTTTGCTGCATTATTTAAGGACTTTGCTGCAGTAATTAAGGAATCTGCTGCATTATTTAAGGACTTTGTTGCATTATTTAAGGACTGTGCTGCATTGCTTAAGGACTCTGCTGCATTATTTAAGGACTTTGCTGCATTATTTAAGGACTTTGTTGCATTATTTAAGGACTCTGCTGCATTATTTAAGGACTTTGTTGCATTATTTAAGGACTCTGCTGCATTATTTAAGGACTTTGCTGCATTATTTAAGGACTCTGCTGCATTATTTAAGGACTTTGTTGCATTATTTAATGACTCTGCTGCGGTATTTAAGGACTCTGCTGTATTATTTAAGGACTTTGCTGCATTATTTAAGGACTCTGCTTCATTATTTAAGGACTTTGTTGCATTATTTAAGGACTCTGCTGCATTATTTAAGGACTTCGTTGCATTATTTAAGGACTCTGCTGCATTATTTAAAGACTTTGCTGCATTATTTAAGTACTCTGGTGCATTATTTAAGGACTCGGCTGCATTATTTAAAGACTTTGCTGCATTATTTAAGTACTCTGGTGCATTATTTAAGGACTCTGCTGCATTATTTAAGGACTTTGCTGCATTATTTAAGGACTCTGCTGCATTATTTAAGGACTTTGCTGCATTATTTAAGTATGCTGCTGCGGTATTTAAGGCCTCTGCTGCATTATTTAAGGACTCTGCTGCATTATTAAGGACGTTGCTGCATTATTTAAGGACTTTATTGCATTATTTAAGGATTCTGCTGCATTATTTAAGGAATTTGCTGCATTATTTAAGGACTCTGCTGTATTATTTAAGGACTTTGTTGCATTATTTAATGACTCTGCTGGGGTATTTAAGGACTCTGCTGCATTATTTAAGGGCTTTGCTGCATTATTTAAGGACTCTGCTGCAGTATTTTAAGACTCTGCTGCATTATTTAAGGACTTTGATGCATTATTTAAGGACGCTGCTGCAGAATTTAAGGAATCTGCTGCATTATTTAAGGACTTTGTTGCATTATTTAAGGACTATGCTGCATTATGTAAGGACTCTGCTGCATTATTTAAGGACTTTGCTGCATTATTTAATTACTCTGCTGCATTATTTAAGGACTTTGTTGCATTATTTAAGGACTCTGCTGCATTATTTAAGGACTTTGCTGCATTATTTAAGGACTTTGATGCATTATTTAAGGACGCTGCTGCAGAATTTAAGTAATCTGCTGCATTATTTAAGGACTCTGCTGCATTATTTAAGGACTTTGCTGCATTAATTAAGGACTCTGCTGCATTATTTAAGGACTTTGTTGCATTATTTAATGACTCTGCTGCGGTATTTAAGGACTCTGCTGCATTATTTAAGGACTTTGCTGCATTATTTAAGGACTTTGCTGCAGTAATTAAGGAATCTGCTGCATTATTTAAGGACTTTGTTGCATTATTTAAGGACTGTGCTGCATTGCTTAAGGACTCTGCTGCATTATTTAAGGACTTTGCTGCATTATTTAAGGACTTTGTTGCATTATTTAAGGACTCTGCTGCATTATTTAAGGACTTTGTTGCATTATTTAAGGACTCTGTTGCATTATTTAAGGACTTTGCTGCATTATTTAAGTACTCTGGTGCATTATTTAAGGACTTTGTTGCATTATTTAAGGACTCTGCTGCATTATTTAAGGACTTTGTTGCATTATTTAAGGACTCTGTTGCATTATTTAAGGACTTTGTTGCATTATTTAAGGACTTTGCTGCATTATTTAAGTACTCTGGTGCATTATTTAAGGACTTTGTTGCATTATTTAAGGACTCTGCTGCATTATTTAAGGACTTTGTTGCATTATTTAAGGACTCTGCTGCATTATTTAAGGACTTTGCTGCATTATTTAAGGACTCTGTTGCATTATTTAAGGACTTTGCTGCATTATTTAAGTACTCTGGTGCATTATTTAAGGACTTTATTGCATTATTTAAGGATTCTGCTGCATTATTTAAGGAATTTGCTGCATTATTTAAGAACTTTGCTGCAGTATTTAAGGACTCTGCTGCATTATTTAAGGACTTTATTGCATTATTTAAGGACCCTGCTGCAGAATTTAAGGAATCTGCTGCATTACTTAAGGACTTTGTTGCATTATTTAAGGACTCTGCTGCATTATTTAAGGACTTTGCTGCATTATTTAAGGACTTTGATGCATTATTTAAGGACGCCGCTGCAGAATTTAAGTAATCTGCTGCATTATTTAAGGACTCTGCTGCATTATTTAAGGACTTTGCTGCATTATTTAAGGACTCTGCTGTATTATTAAGCACGTTGCTGCATTAATTAAGGACTTTATTGCATTATTTAAGGAATTTGATGCATTATTTAAGGACTCTGCTGCATTATTTAAGGACTTTGATGCATTATTTAAGGACGCTGCTGCAGAATTTAAGGAATCTGCTGCATTATTTAAGGACTTTGTTGCATTATTTAAGGACTATGCTGCATTATGTAAGGACTCTGCTGCATTATTTAAGGACTTTGCTGCATTATTTAATTACTCTGCTGCATTATTTAAGGACTTTGTTGCATTATTTAAGGACTCTGCTGCATTATTTAAGGACTTTGCTGCATTATTTAAGTACTTTGATGCATTATTTAAGGACGCTGCTGCAGAATTTAAGTAATCTGCTGCATTATTTAAGGACTCTGCTGCATTATTTAAGGACTTTGCTGCATTATTTAAGGACTCTGCTGCATTATTTAAGGACTTTGTTGCATTATTTAATGACTCTGCTGCGGTATTTAAGGACTCTGCTGCATTATTTAAGGACTTTGCTGCATTATTTAAGGACTTTGCTGCAGTAATTAAGGAATCTGCTGCATTATTTAAGGAATTTGATGCATTATGTAAGGACTCTGCTGCATTATTTAAGGACTTTGCTGCATTATTTAAGGACTCTGCTTCATTATTTAAGGACTTTGTTGCATTATTTAAGGACTCTGCTGCATTATTTAAGGACTTTGTTGCATTATTTAAGGACTCTGCTGCATTATTTAAAGACTTTGCTGCATTATTTAAGTACTCTGGTGCATTATTTAAGGACTCTGCTGCATTATTTAAAGACTTTGCTGCATTATTTAAGTACTCTGGTGCATTATTTAAGGACTTTGTTGCTTTATTTAAGGACTTTGCTGCATTATTTAAGGACTTTGTTGCATTATTTAAGGACTCTGCTGCATTATTTAAGGACTTTGCTGCATTATTTAAGTATGCTGCTGCAGTATTTAAGGCCTCTGCTGCATGATTTAAGGACTCTGCTGCATTTTTAAGGACGTTGCTGCATTATTTAAGGACTTTATTGCATTATTTAAGGATTCTGCTGCATTATTTAAGGAATTTGCTGCATTATTTAAGGACTCTGCTGCATTATTTAAGGACTTTGTTTCATTATTTAATGACTCTGCTGGGGTATTTAAGGACTCTGCTGCATTATTTAAGGACTTTGTTGCATTATTTAAGGACTCTGCTGCATTATTTAAGGACTTTGCTGCATTATTTAAGGACTTTGATGCATTATTTAAGGACGCTGCTGCAGAATTTAAGTAATCTGCTGCATTATTTAAGGACTCTGCTGCATTATTTAAGGACTTTGCTGCATTAATTAAGGACTCTGCTGCATTATTTAAGGACTTTGTTGCATTATTTAATGACTCTGCTGCGGTATTTAAGGACTCTGCTGCATTATTTAAGGACTTTGCTGCATTATTTAAGGACTTTGCTGCAGTAATTAAGGAATCTGCTGCATTATTTAAGGACTTTGTTGCATTATTTAAGGACTGTGCTGCATTGCTTAAGGACTCTGCTGCATTATTTAAGGACTTTGCTGCATTATTTAAGGACTTTGTTGCATTATTTAAGGACTCTGCTGCATTATTTAAGGACTTTGTTGCATTATTTAAGGACTCTGTTGCATTATTTAAGGACTTTGCTGCATTATTTAAGTACTCTGGTGCATTATTTAAGGACTTTGTTGCATTATTTAAGGACTCTGCTGCATTATTTAAGGACTTTGTTGCATTATTTAAGGACTCTGTTGCATTATTTAAGGACTTTGCTGCATTATTTAAGTACTCTGGTGCATTATTTAAGGACTTTGTTGCATTATTTAAGGACTCTGCTGCATTATTTAAGGACTTTGTTGCATTATTTAAGGACTCTGCTGCATTATTTAAGGACTTTGCTGCATTATTTAAGGACTCTGTTGCATTATTTAAGGACTTTGCTGCATTATTTAAGTACTCTGGTGCATTATTTAAGGACTTTATTGCATTATTTAAGGATTCTGCTGCATTATTTAAGGAATTTGCTGCATTATTTAAGAACTTTGCTGCAGTATTTAAGGACTCTGCTGCATTATTTAAGGACTTTATTGCATTATTTAAGGACCCTGCTGCAGAATTTAAGGAATCTGCTGCATTACTTAAGGACTTTGTTGCATTATTTAAGGACTCTGCTGCATTATTTAAGGACTTTGCTGCATTATTTAAGGACTTTGATGCATTATTTAAGGACGCCGCTGCAGAATTTAAGTAATCTGCTGCATTATTTAAGGACTCTGCTGCATTATTTAAGGACTTTGCTGCATTATTTAAGGACTCTGCTGTATTATTAAGCACGTTGCTGCATTAATTAAGGACTTTATTGCATTATTTAAGGAATTTGATGCATTATTTAAGGACTCTGCTGCATTATTTAAGGACTTTGATGCATTATTTAAGGACGCTGCTGCAGAATTTAAGGAATCTGCTGCATTATTTAAGGACTTTGTTGCATTATTTAAGGACTATGCTGCATTATGTAAGGACTCTGCTGCATTATTTAAGGACTTTGCTGCATTATTTAATTACTCTGCTGCATTATTTAAGGACTTTGTTGCATTATTTAAGGACTCTGCTGCATTATTTAAGGACTTTGCTGCATTATTTAAGGACTTTGATGCATTATTTAAGGACGCTGCTGCAGAATTTAAGTAATCTGCTGCATTATTTAAGGACTCTGCTGCATTATTTAAGGACTTTGTTGCATTATTTAAGGAATCTGCTGCATTATTTAAGGACTTTGCTGCATTATTTAAGGACTTTGATGCATTATTTAAGGACGCTGCTGCAGAATTTAAGTAATCTGCTGCATTATTTAAGGACTCTGCTGCATTATTTAAGGACTTTGCTGCATTATTTAAGGACTCTGCTGCATTATTTAAGGACTTTGTTGCATTATTTAATGACTCTGCTGCGGTATTTAAGGACTCTGCTGTATTATTTAAGGACTTTGCTGAATTATTTAAGGACTCTGCTTCATTATTTAAGGACTTTGTTGCATTATTTAAGGACTCTGCTGCATTATTTAAGGACTTCGTTGCATTATTTAAGGACTCTGCTGCATTATTTAAAGACTTTGCTGCATTATTTAAGTACTCTGGTGCATTATTTAAGGACTCGGCTGCATTATTTAAAGACTTTGCTGCATTATTTAAGTACTCTGGTGCATTATTTAAGGACTCTGCTGCATTATTTAAGGACTTTGCTGCATTATTTAAGGACTCTGCTGCATTATTTAAGGACTCTGCTGCATTATTTAAGGACTTTGCTGCATTATTTAAGTATGCTGCTGCGGTATTTAAGGCCTCTGCTGCATTATTTAAGGACTCTGCTGCATTATTAAGGACGTTGCTGCATTATTTAAGGACTTTATTGCATTATTTAAGGATTCTGCTGCATTATTTAAGGAATTTGCTGCATTATTTAAGGACTCTGCTGTATTATTTAAGGACTTTGTTGCATTATTTAATGACTCTGCTGGGGTATTTAAGGACTCTTCTGCATTATTTAAGGGCTTTGCTGCATTATTTAAGGACTCTGCTGCAGTATTTAAGGACTCTGCTGCATTATTTAAGGACTTTGATGCATTATTTAAGGACGCTGCTGCAGAATTTAAGGAATCTGCTGCATTATTTAAGGACTTTGTTGCATTATTTAAGGACTATGCTGCATTATGTAAGGACTCTGCTGCATTATTTAAGGACTTTGCTGCATTATTTAAGTACTCTGGTGCATTATTTAAGGACTTTGTTGCATTATTTAAGGACTCTGCTGCATTATTTAAGGACTTTGTTGCATTATTTAAGGACTCTGCTGCATTATTTAAGGACTTTGCTGCATTATTTAAGGACTCTGCTGCATTATTTAAGGACTTTGTTGCATTATTTAATGACTCTGCTGCGGTATTTAAGGACTCTGCTGTATTATTTAAGGACTTTGCTGCATTATTTAAGGACTCTGCTTCATTATTTAAGGACTTTGTTGCATTATTTAAGGACTCTGCTGCATTATTTAAGGACTTCGTTGCATTATTTAAGGACTCTGCTGCATTATTTAAAGACTTTGCTGCATTATTTAAGTACTCTGGTGCATTATTTAAGGACTCGGCTGCATTATTTAAAGACTTTGCTGCATTATTTAAGTACTCTGGTGCATTATTTAAGGACTCTGCTGCATTATTTAAGGACTTTGCTGCATTATTTAAGGACTCTGCTGCATTATTTAAGGACTTTGCTGCATTATTTAAGTATGCTGCTGCGGTATTTAAGGCCTCTGCTGCATTATTTAAGGACTCTGCTGCATTATTAAGGACGTTGCTGCATTATTTAAGGACTTTATTGCATTATTTAAGGATTCTGCTGCATTATTTAAGGAATTTGCTGCATTATTTAAGGACTCTGCTGTATTATTTAAGGACTTTGTTGCATTATTTAATGACTCTGCTGGGGTATTTAAGGACTCTGCTGCATTATTTAAGGGCTTTGCTGCATTATTTAAGGACTCTGCTGCAGTATTTTAAGACTCTGCTGCATTATTTAAGGACTTTGATGCATTATTTAAGGACGCTGCTGCAGAATTTAAGGAATCTGCTGCATTATTTAAGGACTTTGTTGCATTATTTAAGGACTATGCTGCAGTATGTAAGGACTCTGCTGCATTATTTAAGGACTTTGCTGCATTATTTAATTACTCTGCTGCATTATTTAAGGACTTTGTTGCATTATTTAAGGACTCTGCTGCATTATTTAAGGACTTTGCTGCATTATTTAAGGACTTTGATGCATTATTTAAGGACGCTGCTGCAGAATTTAAGTAATCTGCTGCATTATTTAAGGACTCTGCTGCATTATTTAAGGACTTTGCTGCATTAATTAAGGACTCTGCTGCATTATTTAAGGACTTTGTTGCATTATTTAATGACTCTGCTGCGGTATTTAAGGACTCTGCTGCATTATTTAAGGACTTTGCTGCATTATTTAAGGACTTTGCTGCAGTAATTAAGGAATCTGCTGCATTATTTAAGGACTTTGTTGCATTATTTAAGGACTGTGCTGCATTGCTTAAGGACTCTGCTGCATTATTTAAGGACTTTGCTGCATTATTTAAGGACTTTGTTGCATTATTTAAGGACTCTGCTGCATTATTTAAGGACTTTGTTGCATTATTTAAGGACTCTGTTGCATTATTTAAGGACTTTGCTGCATTATTTAAGTACTCTGGTGCATTATTTAAGGACTTTGTTGCATTATTTAAGGACTCTGCTGCATTATTTAAGGACTTTGTTGCATTATTTAAGGACTCTGTTGCATTATTTAAGGACTTTGCTGCATTATTTAAGTACTCTGGTGCATTATTTAAGGACTTTGTTGCATTATTTAAGGACTCTGCTGCATTATTTAAGGACTTTGTTGCATTATTTAAGGACTCTGCTGCATTATTTAAGGACTTTGCTGCATTATTTAAGGACTCTGTTGCATTATTTAAGGACTTTGCTGCATTATTTAAGTACTCTGGTGCATTATTTAAGGACTTTATTGCATTATTTAAGGATTCTGCTGCATTATTTAAGGAATTTGCTGCATTATTTAAGAACTTTGCTGCAGTATTTAAGGACTCTGCTGCATTATTTAAGGACTTTATTGCATTATTTAAGGACCCTGCTGCAGAATTTAAGGAATCTGCTGCATTACTTAAGGACTTTGTTGCATTATTTAAGGACTCTGCTGCATTATTTAAGGACTTTGCTGCATTATTTAAGGACTTTGATGCATTATTTAAGGACGCCGCTGCAGAATTTAAGTAATCTGCTGCATTATTTAAGGACTCTGCTGCATTATTTAAGGACTTTGCTGCATTATTTAAGGACTCTGCTGTATTATTAAGCACGTTGCTGCATTAATTAAGGACTTTATTGCATTATTTAAGGAATTTGATGCATTATTTAAGGACTCTGCTGCATTATTTAAGGACTTTGATGCATTATTTAAGGACGCTGCTGCAGAATTTAAGGAATCTGCTGCATTATTTAAGGACTTTGTTGCATTATTTAAGGACTATGCTGCATTATGTAAGGACTCTGCTGCATTATTTAAGGACTTTGCTGCATTATTTAATTACTCTGCTGCATTATTTAAGGACTTTGTTGCATTATTTAAGGACTCTGCTGCATTATTTAAGGACTTTGCTGCATTATTTAAGTACTTTGATGCATTATTTAAGGACGCTGCTGCAGAATTTAAGTAATCTGCTGCATTATTTAAGGACTCTGCTGCATTATTTAAGGACTTTGCTGCATTATTTAAGGACTCTGCTGCATTATTTAAGGACTTTGTTGCATTATTTAATGACTCTGCTGCGGTATTTAAGGACTCTGCTGCATTATTTAAGGACTTTGCTGCATTATTTAAGGACTTTGCTGCAGTAATTAAGGAATCTGCTGCATTATTTAAGGAATTTGATGCATTATGTAAGGACTCTGCTGCATTATTTAAGGACTTTGCTGCATTATTTAAGGACTCTGCTTCATTATTTAAGGACTTTGTTGCATTATTTAAGGACTCTGCTGCATTATTTAAGGACTTTGTTGCATTATTTAAGGACTCTGCTGCATTATTTAAAGACTTTGCTGCATTATTTAAGTACTCTGGTGCATTATTTAAGGACTCTGCTGCATTATTTAAAGACTTTGCTGCATTATTTAAGTACTCTGGTGCATTATTTAAGGACTTTGTTGCTTTATTTAAGGACTTTGCTGCATTATTTAAGGACTTTGTTGCATTATTTAAGGACTCTGCTGCATTATTTAAGGACTTTGCTGCATTATTTAAGTATGCTGCTGCAGTATTTAAGGCCTCTGCTGCATGATTTAAGGACTCTGCTGCATTTTTAAGGACGTTGCTGCATTATTTAAGGACTTTATTGCATTATTTAAGGATTCTGCTGCATTATTTAAGGAATTTGCTGCATTATTTAAGGACTCTGCTGCATTATTTAAGGACTTTGTTTCATTATTTAATGACTCTGCTGGGGTATTTAAGGACTCTGCTGCATTATTTAAGGACTTTGTTGCATTATTTAAGGACTCTGCTGCATTATTTAAGGACTTTGCTGCATTATTTAAGGACTTTGATGCATTATTTAAGGACGCTGCTGCAGAATTTAAGTAATCTGCTGCATTATTTAAGGACTCTGCTGCATTATTTAAGGACTTTGCTGCATTAATTAAGGACTCTGCTGCATTATTTAAGGACTTTGTTGCATTATTTAATGACTCTGCTGCGGTATTTAAGGACTCTGCTGCATTATTTAAGGACTTTGCTGCATTATTTAAGGACTTTGCTGCAGTAATTAAGGAATCTGCTGCATTATTTAAGGACTTTGTTGCATTATTTAAGGACTGTGCTGCATTGCTTAAGGACTCTGCTGCATTATTTAAGGACTTTGCTGCATTATTTAAGGACTTTGTTGCATTATTTAAGGACTCTGCTGCATTATTTAAGGACTTTGTTGCATTATTTAAGGACTCTGTTGCATTATTTAAGGACTTTGCTGCATTATTTAAGTACTCTGGTGCATTATTTAAGGACTTTGTTGCATTATTTAAGGACTCTGCTGCATTATTTAAGGACTTTGTTGCATTATTTAAGGACTCTGTTGCATTATTTAAGGACTTTGCTGCATTATTTAAGTACTCTGGTGCATTATTTAAGGACTTTGTTGCATTATTTAAGGACTCTGCTGCATTATTTAAGGACTTTGTTGCATTATTTAAGGACTCTGCTGCATTATTTAAGGACTTTGCTGCATTATTTAAGGACTCTGTTGCATTATTTAAGGACTTTGCTGCATTATTTAAGTACTCTGGTGCATTATTTAAGGACTTTATTGCATTATTTAAGGATTCTGCTGCATTATTTAAGGAATTTGCTGCATTATTTAAGAACTTTGCTGCAGTATTTAAGGACTCTGCTGCATTATTTAAGGACTTTATTGCATTATTTAAGGACCCTGCTGCAGAATTTAAGGAATCTGCTGCATTACTTAAGGACTTTGTTGCATTATTTAAGGACTCTGCTGCATTATTTAAGGACTTTGCTGCATTATTTAAGGACTTTGATGCATTATTTAAGGACGCCGCTGCAGAATTTAAGTAATCTGCTGCATTATTTAAGGACTCTGCTGCATTATTTAAGGACTTTGCTGCATTATTTAAGGACTCTGCTGTATTATTAAGCACGTTGCTGCATTAATTAAGGACTTTATTGCATTATTTAAGGAATTTGATGCATTATTTAAGGACTCTGCTGCATTATTTAAGGACTTTGATGCATTATTTAAGGACGCTGCTGCAGAATTTAAGGAATCTGCTGCATTATTTAAGGACTTTGTTGCATTATTTAAGGACTATGCTGCATTATGTAAGGACTCTGCTGCATTATTTAAGGACTTTGCTGCATTATTTAATTACTCTGCTGCATTATTTAAGGACTTTGTTGCATTATTTAAGGACTCTGCTGCATTATTTAAGGACTTTGCTGCATTATTTAAGGACTTTGATGCATTATTTAAGGACGCTGCTGCAGAATTTAAGTAATCTGCTGCATTATTTAAGGACTCTGCTGCATTATTTAAGGACTTTGTTGCATTATTTAAG
This sequence comes from Phyllobates terribilis, assembly GCF_046119375.1. Taxonomy (NCBI): domain Eukaryota; kingdom Metazoa; phylum Chordata; class Amphibia; order Anura; family Dendrobatidae; genus Phyllobates; species Phyllobates terribilis. The sequence goes on from NW_027363268.1 coordinate 250,291, forward strand.
GAATCTGCTGCATTATTTAAGGACTTTGCTGCATTATTTAAGGACTTTGATGCATTATTTAAGGACGCTGCTGCAGAATTTAAGTAATCTGCTGCATTATTTAAGGACTCTGCTGCATTATTTAAGGACTTTGCTGCATTATTTAAGGACTCTGCTGCATTATTTAAGGACTTTGTTGCATTATTTAATGACTCTGCTGCGGTATTTAAGGACTCTGCTGTATTATTTAAGGACTTTGCTGAATTATTTAAGGACTCTGCTTCATTATTTAAGGACTTTGTTGCATTATTTAAGGACTCTGCTGCATTATTTAAGGACTTCGTTGCATTATTTAAGGACTCTGCTGCATTATTTAAAGACTTTGCTGCATTATTTAAGTACTCTGGTGCATTATTTAAGGACTCGGCTGCATTATTTAAAGACTTTGCTGCATTATTTAAGTACTCTGGTGCATTATTTAAGGACTCTGCTGCATTATTTAAGGACTTTGCTGCATTATTTAAGGACTCTGCTGCATTATTTAAGGACTCTGCTGCATTATTTAAGGACTTTGCTGCATTATTTAAGTATGCTGCTGCGGTATTTAAGGCCTCTGCTGCATTATTTAAGGACTCTGCTGCATTATTAAGGACGTTGCTGCATTATTTAAGGACTTTATTGCATTATTTAAGGATTCTGCTGCATTATTTAAGGAATTTGCTGCATTATTTAAGGACTCTGCTGTATTATTTAAGGACTTTGTTGCATTATTTAATGACTCTGCTGGGGTATTTAAGGACTCTTCTGCATTATTTAAGGGCTTTGCTGCATTATTTAAGGACTCTGCTGCAGTATTTAAGGACTCTGCTGCATTATTTAAGGACTTTGATGCATTATTTAAGGACGCTGCTGCAGAATTTAAGGAATCTGCTGCATTATTTAAGGACTTTGTTGCATTATTTAAGGACTATGCTGCATTATGTAAGGACTCTGCTGCATTATTTAAGGACTTTGCTGCATTATTTAAGTACTCTGGTGCATTATTTAAGGACTTTGTTGCATTATTTAAGGACTCTGCTGCATTATTTAAGGACTTTGTTGCATTATTTAAGGACTCTGCTGCATTATTTAAGGACTTTGCTGCATTATTTAAGGACTCTGCTGCATTATTTAAGGACTTTGTTGCATTATTTAATGACTCTGCTGCGGTATTTAAGGACTCTGCTGTATTATTTAAGGACTTTGCTGCATTATTTAAGGACTCTGCTTCATTATTTAAGGACTTTGTTGCATTATTTAAGGACTCTGCTGCATTATTTAAGGACTTCGTTGCATTATTTAAGGACTCTGCTGCATTATTTAAAGACTTTGCTGCATTATTTAAGTACTCTGGTGCATTATTTAAGGACTCGGCTGCATTATTTAAAGACTTTGCTGCATTATTTAAGTACTCTGGTGCATTATTTAAGGACTCTGCTGCATTATTTAAGGACTTTGCTGCATTATTTAAGGACTCTGCTGCATTATTTAAGGACTTTGCTGCATTATTTAAGTATGCTGCTGCGGTATTTAAGGCCTCTGCTGCATTATTTAAGGACTCTGCTGCATTATTAAGGACGTTGCTGCATTATTTAAGGACTTTATTGCATTATTTAAGGATTCTGCTGCATTATTTAAGGAATTTGCTGCATTATTTAAGGACTCTGCTGTATTATTTAAGGACTTTGTTGCATTATTTAATGACTCTGCTGGGGTATTTAAGGACTCTGCTGCATTATTTAAGGGCTTTGCTGCATTATTTAAGGACTCTGCTGCAGTATTTTAAGACTCTGCTGCATTATTTAAGGACTTTGATGCATTATTTAAGGACGCTGCTGCAGAATTTAAGGAATCTGCTGCATTATTTAAGGACTTTGTTGCATTATTTAAGGACTATGCTGCAGTATGTAAGGACTCTGCTGCATTATTTAAGGACTTTGCTGCATTATTTAATTACTCTGCTGCATTATTTAAGGACTTTGTTGCATTATTTAAGGACTCTGCTGCATTATTTAAGGACTTTGCTGCATTATTTAAGGACTTTGATGCATTATTTAAGGACGCTGCTGCAGAATTTAAGTAATCTGCTGCATTATTTAAGGACTCTGCTGCATTATTTAAGGACTTTGCTGCATTAATTAAGGACTCTGCTGCATTATTTAAGGACTTTGTTGCATTATTTAATGACTCTGCTGCGGTATTTAAGGACTCTGCTGCATTATTTAAGGACTTTGCTGCATTATTTAAGGACTTTGCTGCAGTAATTAAGGAATCTGCTGCATTATTTAAGGACTTTGTTGCATTATTTAAGGACTGTGCTGCATTGCTTAAGGACTCTGCTGCATTATTTAAGGACTTTGCTGCATTATTTAAGGACTTTGTTGCATTATTTAAGGACTCTGCTGCATTATTTAAGGACTTTGTTGCATTATTTAAGGACTCTGTTGCATTATTTAAGGACTTTGCTGCATTATTTAAGTACTCTGGTGCATTATTTAAGGACTTTGTTGCATTATTTAAGGACTCTGCTGCATTATTTAAGGACTTTGTTGCATTATTTAAGGACTCTGTTGCATTATTTAAGGACTTTGCTGCATTATTTAAGTACTCTGGTGCATTATTTAAGGACTTTGTTGCATTATTTAAGGACTCTGCTGCATTATTTAAGGACTTTGTTGCATTATTTAAGGACTCTGCTGCATTATTTAAGGACTTTGCTGCATTATTTAAGGACTCTGTTGCATTATTTAAGGACTTTGCTGCATTATTTAAGTACTCTGGTGCATTATTTAAGGACTTTATTGCATTATTTAAGGATTCTGCTGCATTATTTAAGGAATTTGCTGCATTATTTAAGAACTTTGCTGCAGTATTTAAGGACTCTGCTGCATTATTTAAGGACTTTATTGCATTATTTAAGGACCCTGCTGCAGAATTTAAGGAATCTGCTGCATTACTTAAGGACTTTGTTGCATTATTTAAGGACTCTGCTGCATTATTTAAGGACTTTGCTGCATTATTTAAGGACTTTGATGCATTATTTAAGGACGCCGCTGCAGAATTTAAGTAATCTGCTGCATTATTTAAGGACTCTGCTGCATTATTTAAGGACTTTGCTGCATTATTTAAGGACTCTGCTGTATTATTAAGCACGTTGCTGCATTAATTAAGGACTTTATTGCATTATTTAAGGAATTTGATGCATTATTTAAGGACTCTGCTGCATTATTTAAGGACTTTGATGCATTATTTAAGGACGCTGCTGCAGAATTTAAGGAATCTGCTGCATTATTTAAGGACTTTGTTGCATTATTTAAGGACTATGCTGCATTATGTAAGGACTCTGCTGCATTATTTAAGGACTTTGCTGCATTATTTAATTACTCTGCTGCATTATTTAAGGACTTTGTTGCATTATTTAAGGACTCTGCTGCATTATTTAAGGACTTTGCTGCATTATTTAAGGACTTTGATGCATTATTTAAGGACGCTGCTGCAGAATTTAAGTAATCTGCTGCATTATTTAAGGACTCTGCTGCATTATTTAAGGACTTTGTTGCATTATTTAAGGAATCTGCTGCATTATTTAAGGACTTTGCTGCATTATTTAAGGACTTTGATGCATTATTTAAGGACGCTGCTGCAGAATTTAAGTAATCTGCTGCATTATTTAAGGACTCTGCTGCATTATTTAAGGACTTTGCTGCATTATTTAAGGACTCTGCTGCATTATTTAAGGACTTTGTTGCATTATTTAATGACTCTGCTGCGGTATTTAAGGACTCTGCTGTATTATTTAAGGACTTTGCTGAATTATTTAAGGACTCTGCTTCATTATTTAAGGACTTTGTTGCATTATTTAAGGACTCTGCTGCATTATTTAAGGACTTCGTTGCATTATTTAAGGACTCTGCTGCATTATTTAAAGACTTTGCTGCATTATTTAAGTACTCTGGTGCATTATTTAAGGACTCGGCTGCATTATTTAAAGACTTTGCTGCATTATTTAAGTACTCTGGTGCATTATTTAAGGACTCTGCTGCATTATTTAAGGACTTTGCTGCATTATTTAAGGACTCTGCTGCATTATTTAAGGACTCTGCTGCATTATTTAAGGACTTTGCTGCATTATTTAAGTATGCTGCTGCGGTATTTAAGGCCTCTGCTGCATTATTTAAGGACTCTGCTGCATTATTAAGGACGTTGCTGCATTATTTAAGGACTTTATTGCATTATTTAAGGATTCTGCTGCATTATTTAAGGAATTTGCTGCATTATTTAAGGACTCTGCTGTATTATTTAAGGACTTTGTTGCATTATTTAATGACTCTGCTGGGGTATTTAAGGACTCTGCTGCATTATTTAAGGGCTTTGCTGCATTATTTAAGGACTCTGCTGCAGTATTTAAGGACTCTGCTGCATTATTTAAGGACTTTGATGCATTATTTAAGGACGCTGCTGCAGAATTTAAGGAATCTGCTGCATTATTTAAGGACTTTGTTGCATTATTTAAGGACTATGCTGCATTATGTAAGGACTCTGCTGCATTATTTAAGGACTTTGCTGCATTATTTAATTACTCTGCTGCATTATTTAAGGACTTTGTTGCATTATTTAAGGACTCTGCTGCATTATTTAAGGACTTTGCTGCATTATTTAAGGACTTTGATGCATTATTTAAGGACGCTGCTGCAGAATTTAAGTAATCTGCTGCATTATTTAAGGACTCTGCTGCATTATTTAAGGACTTTGCTGCATTATTTAAGGACTCTGCTGCATTATTTAAGGACTTTGTTGCATTATTTAATGACTCTGCTGCGGTATTTAAGGACTCTGCTGCATTATTTAAGGACTTTGCTGCATTATTTAAGGACTTTGCTGCAGTAATTAAGGAATCTGCTGCATTATTTAAGGACTTTGTTGCATTATTTAAGGACTGTGCTGCATTGCTTAAGGACTCTGCTGCATTATTTAAGGACTTTGCTGCATTATTTAAGGACTTTGTTGCATTATTTAAGGACTCTGCTGCATTATTTAAGGACTTTGTTGCATTATTTAAGGACTCTGTTGCATTATTTAAGGACTTTGCTGCATTATTTAAGTACTCTGGTGCATTATTTAAGGACTTTGTTGCATTATTTAAGGACTCTGCTGCATTATTTAAGGACTTTGCTGCATTATTTAAGTACTCTGGTGCATTATTTAAGGACTTTGTTGCATTATTTAAGGACTCTGCTGCATTATTTAAGGACTTTGTTGCATTATTTAAGGACTCTGCTGCATTATTTAAGGACTTTGCTGCATTATTTAAGGACTCTGCTGCATTATTTAAGGACTTTGTTGCATTATTTAATGACTCTGCTGCGGTATTTAAGGACTCTGCTGTATTATTTAAGGACTTTGCTGCATTATTTAAGGACTCTGCTTCATTATTTAAGGACTTTGTTGCATTATTTAAGGACTCTGCTGCATTATTTAAGGACTTCGTTGCATTATTTAAGGACTCTGCTGCATTATTTAAAGACTTTGCTGCATTATTTAAGTACTCTGGTGCATTATTTAAGGACTCGGCTGCATTATTTAAAGACTTTGCTGCATTATTTAAGTACTCTGGTGCATTATTTAAGGACTCTGCTGCATTATTTAAGGACTTTGCTGCATTATTTAAGGACTCTGCTGCATTATTTAAGGACTTTGCTGCATTATTTAAGTATGCTGCTGCGGTATTTAAGGCCTCTGCTGCATTATTTAAGGACTCTGCTGCATTATTAAGGACGTTGCTGCATTATTTAAGGACTTTATTGCATTATTTAAGGATTCTGCTGCATTATTTAAGGAATTTGCTGCATTATTTAAGGACTCTGCTGTATTATTTAAGGACTTTGTTGCATTATTTAATGACTCTGCTGGGGTATTTAAGGACTCTGCTGCATTATTTAAGGGCTTTGCTGCATTATTTAAGGACTCTGCTGCAGTATTTTAAGACTCTGCTGCATTATTTAAGGACTTTGATGCATTATTTAAGGACGCTGCTGCAGAATTTAAGGAATCTGCTGCATTATTTAAGGACTTTGTTGCATTATTTAAGGACTATGCTGCATTATGTAAGGACTCTGCTGCATTATTTAAGGACTTTGCTGCATTATTTAATTACTCTGCTGCATTATTTAAGGACTTTGTTGCATTATTTAAGGACTCTGCTGCATTATTTAAGGACTTTGCTGCATTATTTAAGGACTTTGATGCATTATTTAAGGACGCTGCTGCAGAATTTAAGTAATCTGCTGCATTATTTAAGGACTCTGCTGCATTATTTAAGGACTTTGCTGCATTAATTAAGGACTCTGCTGCATTATTTAAGGACTTTGTTGCATTATTTAATGACTCTGCTGCGGTATTTAAGGACTCTGCTGCATTATTTAAGGACTTTGCTGCATTATTTAAGGACTTTGCTGCAGTAATTAAGGAATCTGCTGCATTATTTAAGGACTTTGTTGCATTATTTAAGGACTGTGCTGCATTGCTTAAGGACTCTGCTGCATTATTTAAGGACTTTGCTGCATTATTTAAGGACTTTGTTGCATTATTTAAGGACTCTGCTGCATTATTTAAGGACTTTGTTGCATTATTTAAGGACTCTGTTGCATTATTTAAGGACTTTGCTGCATTATTTAAGTACTCTGGTGCATTATTTAAGGACTTTGTTGCATTATTTAAGGACTCTGCTGCATTATTTAAGGACTTTGTTGCATTATTTAAGGACTCTGTTGCATTATTTAAGGACTTTGTTGCATTATTTAAGGACTTTGCTGCATTATTTAAGTACTCTGGTGCATTATTTAAGGACTTTGTTGCATTATTTAAGGACTCTGCTGCATTATTTAAGGACTTTGTTGCATTATTTAAGGACTCTGCTGCATTATTTAAGGACTTTGCTGCATTATTTAAGGACTCTGTTGCATTATTTAAGGACTTTGCTGCATTATTTAAGTACTCTGGTGCATTATTTAAGGACTTTATTGCATTATTTAAGGATTCTGCTGCATTATTTAAGGAATTTGCTGCATTATTTAAGAACTTTGCTGCAGTATTTAAGGACTCTGCTGCATTATTTAAGGACTTTATTGCATTATTTAAGGACCCTGCTGCAGAATTTAAGGAATCTGCTGCATTACTTAAGGACTTTGTTGCATTATTTAAGGACTCTGCTGCATTATTTAAGGACTTTGCTGCATTATTTAAGGACTTTGATGCATTATTTAAGGACGCCGCTGCAGAATTTAAGTAATCTGCTGCATTATTTAAGGACTCTGCTGCATTATTTAAGGACTTTGCTGCATTATTTAAGGACTCTGCTGTATTATTAAGCACGTTGCTGCATTAATTAAGGACTTTATTGCATTATTTAAGGAATTTGATGCATTATTTAAGGACTCTGCTGCATTATTTAAGGACTTTGATGCATTATTTAAGGACGCTGCTGCAGAATTTAAGGAATCTGCTGCATTATTTAAGGACTTTGTTGCATTATTTAAGGACTATGCTGCATTATGTAAGGACTCTGCTGCATTATTTAAGGACTTTGCTGCATTATTTAATTACTCTGCTGCATTATTTAAGGACTTTGTTGCATTATTTAAGGACTCTGCTGCATTATTTAAGGACTTTGCTGCATTATTTAAGTACTTTGATGCATTATTTAAGGACGCTGCTGCAGAATTTAAGTAATCTGCTGCATTATTTAAGGACTCTGCTGCATTATTTAAGGACTTTGCTGCATTATTTAAGGACTCTGCTGCATTATTTAAGGACTTTGTTGCATTATTTAATGACTCTGCTGCGGTATTTAAGGACTCTGCTGCATTATTTAAGGACTTTGCTGCATTATTTAAGGACTTTGCTGCAGTAATTAAGGAATCTGCTGCATTATTTAAGGAATTTGATGCATTATTTAAGGACTCTGCTGCATTATTTAAGGACTTTGCTGCATTATTTAAGGACTCTGCTTCATTATTTAAGGACTTTGTTGCATTATTTAAGGACTCTGCTGCATTATTTAAGGACTTTGTTGCATTATTTAAGGACTCTGCTGCATTATTTAAAGACTTTGCTGCATTATTTAAGTACTCTGGTGCATTATTTAAGGACTCTGCTGCATTATTTAAAGACTTTGCTGCATTATTTAAGTACTCTGGTGCATTATTTAAGGACTTTGTTGCTTTATTTAAGGACTTTGCTGCATTATTTAAGGACTTTGTTGCATTATTTAAGGACTCTGCTGCATTATTTAAGGACTTTGCTGCATTATTTAAGTATGCTGCTGCAGTATTTAAGGCCTCTGCTGCATGATTTAAGGACTCTGCTGCATTTTTAAGGACGTTGCTGCATTATTTAAGGACTTTATTGCATTATTTAAGGATTCTGCTGCATTATTTAAGGAATTTGCTGCATTATTTAAGGACTCTGCTGCATTATTTAAGGACTTTGTTTCATTATTTAATGACTCTGCTGGGGTATTTAAGGACTCTGCTGCATTATTTAAGGACTTTGTTGCATTATTTAAGGACTCTGCTGCATTATTTAAGGACTTTGCTGCATTATTTAAGGACTTTGATGCATTATTTAAGGACGCTGCTGCAGAATTTAAGTAATCTGCTGCATTATTTAAGGACTCTGCTGCATTATTTAAGGACTTTGCTGCATTAATTAAGGACTCTGCTGCATTATTTAAGGACTTTGTTGCATTATTTAATGACTCTGCTGCGGTATTTAAGGACTCTGCTGCATTATTTAAGGACTTTGCTGCATTATTTAAGGACTTTGCTGCAGTAATTAAGGAATCTGCTGCATTATTTAAGGACTTTGTTGCATTATTTAAGGACTGTGCTGCATTGCTTAAGGACTCTGCTGCATTATTTAAGGACTTTGCTGCATTATTTAAGGACTTTGTTGCATTATTTAAGGACTCTGCTGCATTATTTAAGGACTTTGTTGCATTATTTAAGGACTCTGTTGCATTATTTAAGGACTTTGCTGCATTATTTAAGTACTCTGGTGCATTATTTAAGGACTTTGTTGCATTATTTAAGGACTCTGCTGCATTATTTAAGGACTTTGTTGCATTATTTAAGGACTCTGTTGCATTATTTAAGGACTTTGCTGCATTATTTAAGTACTCTGGTGCATTATTTAAGGACTTTGTTGCATTATTTAAGGACTCTGCTGCATTATTTAAGGACTTTGTTGCATTATTTAAGGACTCTGCTGCATTATTTAAGGACTTTGCTGCATTATTTAAGGACTCTGTTGCATTATTTAAGGACTTTGCTGCATTATTTAAGTACTCTGGTGCATTATTTAAGGACTTTATTGCATTATTTAAGGATTCTGCTGCATTATTTAAGGAATTTGCTGCATTATTTAAGAACTTTGCTGCAGTATTTAAGGACTCTGCTGCATTATTTAAGGACTTTATTGCATTATTTAAGGACCCTGCTGCAGAATTTAAGGAATCTGCTGCATTACTTAAGGACTTTGTTGCATTATTTAAGGACTCTGCTGCATTATTTAAGGACTTTGCTGCATTATTTAAGGACTTTGATGCATTATTTAAGGACGCCGCTGCAGAATTTAAGTAATCTGCTGCATTATTTAAGGACTCTGCTGCATTATTTAAGGACTTTGCTGCATTATTTAAGGACTCTGCTGTATTATTAAGCACGTTGCTGCATTAATTAAGGACTTTATTGCATTATTTAAGGAATTTGATGCATTATTTAAGGACTCTGCTGCATTATTTAAGGACTTTGATGCATTATTTAAGGACGCTGCTGCAGAATTTAAGGAATCTGCTGCATTATTTAAGGACTTTGTTGCATTATTTAAGGACTATGCTGCATTATGTAAGGACTCTGCTGCATTATTTAAGGACTTTGCTGCATTATTTAATTACTCTGCTGCATTATTTAAGGACTTTGTTGCATTATTTAAGGACTCTGCTGCATTATTTAAGGACTTTGCTGCATTATTTAAGGACTTTGATGCATTATTTAAGGACGCTGCTGCAGAATTTAAGTAATCTGCTGCATTATTTAAGGACTCTGCTGCATTATTTAAGGACTTTGTTGCATTATTTAAGGAATCTGCTGCATTATTTAAGGACTTTGCTGCTTTATTTAAGGACTTTGATGCATTATTTAAGGACGCTGCTGCAGAATTTAAGTAATCTGCTGCATTATTTAAGGACTCTGCTGCATTATTTAAGGACTTTGCTGCATTATTTAAGGACTCTGCTGCATTATTTAAGGACTTTGTTGCATTATTTAATGACTCTGCTGCGGTATTTAAGGACTCTGCTGTATTATTTAAGGACTTTGCTGAATTATTTAAGGACTCTGCTTCATTATTTAAGGACTTTGTTGCATTATTTAAGGACTCTGCTGCATTATTTAAGGACTTCGTTGCATTATTTAAGGACTCTGCTGCATTATTTAAAGACTTTGCTGCATTATTTAAGTACTCTGGTGCATTATTTAAGGACTCGGCTGCATTATTTAAAGACTTTGCTGCATTATTTAAGTACTCTGGTGCATTATTTAAGGACTCTGCTGCATTATTTAAGGACTTTGCTGCATTATTTAAGGACTCTGCTGCATTATTTAAGGACTCTGCTGCATTATTTAAGGACTTTGCTGCATTATTTAAGTATGCTGCTGCGGTATTTAAGGCCTCTGCTGCATTATTTAAGGACTCTGCTGCATTATTAAGGACGTTGCTGCATTATTTAAGGACTTTATTGCATTATTTAAGGATTCTGCTGCATTATTTAAGGAATTTGCTGCATTATTTAAGGACTCTGCTGTATTATTTAAGGACTTTGTTGCATTATTTAATGACTCTGCTGGGGTATTTAAGGACTCTTCTGCATTATTTAAGGGCTTTGCTGCATTATTTAAGGACTCTGCTGCAGTATTTAAGGACTCTGCTGCATTATTTAAGGACTTTGATGCATTATTTAAGGACGCTGCTGCAGAATTTAAGGAATCTGCTGCATTATTTAAGGACTTTGTTGCATTATTTAAGGACTATGCTGCATTATGTAAGGACTCTGCTGCATTATTTAAGGACTTTGCTGCATTATTTAAGTACTCTGGTGCATTATTTAAGGACTTTGTTGCATTATTTAAGGACTCTGCTGCATTATTTAAGGACTTTGTTGCATTATTTAAGGACTCTGCTGCATTATTTAAGGACTTTGCTGCATTATTTAAGGACTCTGCTGCATTATTTAAGGACTTTGTTGCATTATTTAATGACTCTGCTGCGGTATTTAAGGACTCTGCTGTATTATTTAAGGACTTTGCTGCATTATTTAAGGACTCTGCTTCATTATTTAAGGACTTTGTTGCATTATTTAAGGACTCTGCTGCATTATTTAAGGACTTCGTTGCATTATTTAAGGACTCTGCTGCATTATTTAAAGACTTTGCTGCATTATTTAAGTACTCTGGTGCATTATTTAAGGACTCGGCTGCATTATTTAAAGACTTTGCTGCATTATTTAAGTACTCTGGTGCATTATTTAAGGACTCTGCTGCATTATTTAAGGACTTTGCTGCATTATTTAAGGACTCTGCTGCATTATTTAAGGACTTTGCTGCATTATTTAAGTATGCTGCTGCGGTATTTAAGGCCTCTGCTGCATTATTTAAGGACTCTGCTGCATTATTAAGGACGTTGCTGCATTATTTAAGGACTTTATTGCATTATTTAAGGATTCTGCTGCATTATTTAAGGAATTTGCTGCATTATTTAAGGACTCTGCTGTATTATTTAAGGACTTTGTTGCATTATTTAATGACTCTGCTGGGGTATTTAAGGACTCTGCTGCATTATTTAAGGGCTTTGCTGCATTATTTAAGGACTCTGCTGCAGTATTTTAAGACTCTGCTGCATTATTTAAGGACTTTGATGCATTATTTAAGGACGCTGCTGCAGAATTTAAGGAATCTGCTGCATTATTTAAGGACTTTGTTGCATTATTTAAGGACTATGCTGCATTATGTAAGGACTCTGCTGCATTATTTAAGGACTTTGCTGCATTATTTAATTACTCTGCTGCATTATTTAAGGACTTTGTTGCATTATTTAAGGACTCTGCTGCATTATTTAAGGACTTTGCTGCATTATTTAAGGACTTTGATGCATTATTTAAGGACGCTGCTGCAGAATTTAAGTAATCTGCTGCATTATTTAAGGACTCTGCTGCATTATTTAAGGACTTTGCTGCATTAATTAAGGACTCTGCTGCATTATTTAAGGACTTTGTTGCATTATTTAATGACTCTGCTGCGGTATTTAAGGACTCTGCTGCATTATTTAAGGACTTTGCTGCATTATTTAAGGACTTTGCTGCAGTAATTAAGGAATCTGCTGCATTATTTAAGGACTTTGTTGCATTATTTAAGGACTGTGCTGCATTGCTTAAGGACTCTGCTGCATTATTTAAGGACTTTGCTGCATTATTTAAGGACTTTGTTGCATTATTTAAGGACTCTGCTGCATTATTTAAGGACTTTGTTGCATTATTTAAGGACTCTGTTGCATTATTTAAGGACTTTGCTGCATTATTTAAGTACTCTGGTGCATTATTTAAGGACTTTGTTGCATTATTTAAGGACTCTGCTGCATTATTTAAGGACTTTGTTGCATTATTTAAGGACTCTGTTGCATTATTTAAGGACTTTGTTGCATTATTTAAGGACTTTGCTGCATTATTTAAGTACTCTGGTGCATTATTTAAGGACTTTGTTGCATTATTTAAGGACTCTGCTGCATTATTTAAGGACTTTGTTGCATTATTTAAGGACTCTGCTGCATTATTTAAGGACTTTGCTGCATTATTTAAGGACTCTGTTGCATTATTTAAGGACTTTGCTGCATTATTTAAGTACTCTGGTGCATTATTTAAGGACTTTATTGCATTATTTAAGGATTCTGCTGCATTATTTAAGGAATTTGCTGCATTATTTAAGAACTTTGCTGCAGTATTTAAGGACTCTGCTGCATTATTTAAGGACTTTATTGCATTATTTAAGGACCCTGCTGCAGAATTTAAGGAATCTGCTGCATTACTTAAGGACTTTGTTGCATTATTTAAGGACTCTGCTGCATTATTTAAGGACTTTGCTGCATTATTTAAGGACTTTGATGCATTATTTAAGGACGCCGCTGCAGAATTTAAGTAATCTGCTGCATTATTTAAGGACTCTGCTGCATTATTTAAGGACTTTGCTGCATTATTTAAGGACTCTGCTGTATTATTAAGCACGTTGCTGCATTAATTAAGGACTTTATTGCATTATTTAAGGAATTTGATGCATTATTTAAGGACTCTGCTGCATTATTTAAGGACTTTGATGCATTATTTAAGGACGCTGCTGCAGAATTTAAGGAATCTGCTGCATTATTTAAGGACTTTGTTGCATTATTTAAGGACTATGCTGCATTATGTAAGGACTCTGCTGCATTATTTAAGGACTTTGCTGCATTATTTAATTACTCTGCTGCATTATTTAAGGACTTTGTTGCATTATTTAAGGACTCTGCTGCATTATTTAAGGACTTTGCTGCATTATTTAAGTACTTTGATGCATTATTTAAGGACGCTGCTGCAGAATTTAAGTAATCTGCTGCATTATTTAAGGACTCTGCTGCATTATTTAAGGACTTTGCTGCATTATTTAAGGACTCTGCTGCATTATTTAAGGACTTTGTTGCATTATTTAATGACTCTGCTGCGGTATTTAAGGACTCTGCTGCATTATTTAAGGACTTTGCTGCATTATTTAAGGACTTTGCTGCAGTAATTAAGGAATCTGCTGCATTATTTAAGGAATTTGATGCATTATTTAAGGACTCTGCTGCATTATTTAAGGACTTTGCTGCATTATTTAAGGACTCTGCTTCATTATTTAAGGACTTTGTTGCATTATTTAAGGACTCTGCTGCATTATTTAAGGACTTTGTTGCATTATTTAAGGACTCTGCTGCATTATTTAAAGACTTTGCTGCATTATTTAAGTACTCTGGTGCATTATTTAAGGACTCTGCTGCATTATTTAAAGACTTTGCTGCATTATTTAAGTACTCTGGTGCATTATTTAAGGACTTTGTTGCTTTATTTAAGGACTTTGCTGCATTATTTAAGGACTTTGTTGCATTATTTAAGGACTCTGCTGCATTATTTAAGGACTTTGCTGCATTATTTAAGTATGCTGCTGCAGTATTTAAGGCCTCTGCTGCATGATTTAAGGACTCTGCTGCATTTTTAAGGACGTTGCTGCATTATTTAAGGACTTTATTGCATTATTTAAGGATTCTGCTGCATTATTTAAGGAATTTGCTGCATTATTTAAGGACTCTGCTGCATTATTTAAGGACTTTGTTTCATTATTTAATGACTCTGCTGGGGTATTTAAGGACTCTGCTGCATTATTTAAGGACTTTGTTGCATTATTTAAGGACTCTGCTGCATTATTTAAGGACTTTGCTGCATTATTTAAGGACTTTGTTGCATTATTTAAGGACTGTGCTGCATTGCTTAAGGACTCTGCTGCATTATTTAAGGACTTTGTTGCATTATTTAATGACTCTGCTGCGGTATTTAAGGACTCTGCTGCATTATTTAAGGACTTTGCTGCATTATTTAAGGACTTTGCTGCAGTAATTAAGGAATCTGCTGCATTATTTAAGGACTTTGTTGCATTATTTAAGGACTGTGCTGCATTGCTTAAGGACTCTGCTGCATTATTTAAGGACTTTGCTGCATTATTTAAGGACTTTGTTGCATTATTTAAGGACTCTGCTGCATTATTTAAGGACTTTGTTGCATTATTTAAGGACTCTGTTGCATTATTTAAGGACTTTGCTGCATTATTTAAGTACTCTGGTGCATTATTTAAGGACTTTGTTGCATTATTTAAGGACTCTGCTGCATTATTTAAGGACTTTGTTGCATTATTTAAGGACTCTGTTGCATTATTTAAGGACTTTGCTGCATTATTTAAGTACTCTGGTGCATTATTTAAGGACTTTGTTGCATTATTTAAGGACTCTGCTGCATTATTTAAGGACTTTGTTGCATTATTTAAGGACTCTGCTGCATTATTTAAGGACTTTGCTGCATTATTTAAGGACTCTGTTGCATTATTTAAGGACTTTGCTGCATTATTTAAGTACTCTGGTGCATTATTTAAGGACTTTATTGCATTATTTAAGGATTCTGCTGCATTATTTAAGGAATTTGCTGCATTATTTAAGAACTTTGCTGCAGTATTTAAGGACTCTGCTGCATTATTTAAGGACTTTATTGCATTATTTAAGGACCCTGCTGCAGAATTTAAGGAATCTGCTGCATTACTTAAGGACTTTGTTGCATTATTTAAGGACTCTGCTGCATTATTTAAGGACTTTGCTGCATTATTTAAGGACTTTGATGCATTATTTAAGGACGCCGCTGCAGAATTTAAGTAATCTGCTGCATTATTTAAGGACTCTGCTGCATTATTTAAGGACTTTGCTGCATTATTTAAGGACTCTGCTGTATTATTAAGCACGTTGCTGCATTAATTAAGGACTTTATTGCATTATTTAAGGAATTTGATGCATTATTTAAGGACTCTGCTGCATTATTTAAGGACTTTGATGCATTATTTAAGGACGCTGCTGCAGAATTTAAGGAATCTGCTGCATTATTTAAGGACTTTGTTGCATTATTTAAGGACTATGCTGCATTATGTAAGGACTCTGCTGCATTATTTAAGGACTTTGCTGCATTATTTAATTACTCTGCTGCATTATTTAAGGACTTTGTTGCATTATTTAAGGACTCTGCTGCATTATTTAAGGACTTTGCTGCATTATTTAAGGACTTTGATGCATTATTTAAGGACGCTGCTGCAGAATTTAAGTAATCTGCTGCATTATTTAAGGACTCTGCTGCATTATTTAAGGACTTTGTTGCATTATTTAAGGAATCTGCTGCATTATTTAAGGACTTTGCTGCATTATTTAAGGACTTTGATGCATTATTTAAGGACGCTGCTGCAGAATTTAAGTAATCTGCTGCATTATTTAAGGACTCTGCTGCATTATTTAAGGACTTTGCTGCATTATTTAAGGACTCTGCTGCATTATTTAAGGACTTTGTTGCATTATTTAATGACTCTGCTGCGGTATTTAAGGACTCTGCTGTATTATTTAAGGACTTTGCTGAATTATTTAAGGACTCTGCTTCATTATTTAAGGACTTTGTTGCATTATTTAAGGACTCTGCTGCATTATTTAAGGACTTCGTTGCATTATTTAAGGACTCTGCTGCATTATTTAAAGACTTTGCTGCATTATTTAAGTACTCTGGTGCATTATTTAAGGACTCGGCTGCATTATTTAAAGACTTTGCTGCATTATTTAAGTACTCTGGTGCATTATTTAAGGACTCTGCTGCATTATTTAAGGACTTTGCTGCATTATTTAAGGACTCTGCTGCATTATTTAAGGACTCTGCTGCATTATTTAAGGACTTTGCTGCATTATTTAAGTATGCTGCTGCGGTATTTAAGGCCTCTGCTGCATTATTTAAGGACTCTGCTGCATTATTAAGGACGTTGCTGCATTATTTAAGGACTTTATTGCATTATTTAAGGATTCTGCTGCATTATTTAAGGAATTTGCTGCATTATTTAAGGACTCTGCTGTATTATTTAAGGACTTTGTTGCATTATTTAATGACTCTGCTGGGGTATTTAAGGACTCTTCTGCATTATTTAAGGGCTTTGCTGCATTATTTAAGGACTCTGCTGCAGTATTTAAGGACTCTGCTGCATTATTTAAGGACTTTGATGCATTATTTAAGGACGCTGCTGCAGAATTTAAGGAATCTGCTGCATTATTTAAGGACTTTGTTGCATTATTTAAGGACTATGCTGCATTATGTAAGGACTCTGCTGCATTATTTAAGGACTTTGCTGCATTATTTAAGTACTCTGGTGCATTATTTAAGGACTTTGTTGCATTATTTAAGGACTCTGCTGCATTATTTAAGGACTTTGTTGCATTATTTAAGGACTCTGCTGCATTATTTAAGGACTTTGCTGCATTATTTAAGGACTCTGCTGCATTATTTAAGGACTTTGTTGCATTATTTAATGACTCTGCTGCGGTATTTAAGGACTCTGCTGTATTATTTAAGGACTTTGCTGCATTATTTAAGGACTCTGCTTCATTATTTAAGGACTTTGTTGCATTATTTAAGGACTCTGCTGCATTATTTAAGGACTTCGTTGCATTATTTAAGGACTCTGCTGCATTATTTAAAGACTTTGCTGCATTATTTAAGTACTCTGGTGCATTATTTAAGGACTCGGCTGCATTATTTAAAGACTTTGCTGCATTATTTAAGTACTCTGGTGCATTATTTAAGGACTCTGCTGCATTATTTAAGGACTTTGCTGCATTATTTAAGGACTCTGCTGCATTATTTAAGGACTTTGCTGCATTATTTAAGTATGCTGCTGCGGTATTTAAGGCCTCTGCTGCATTATTTAAGGACTCTGCTGCATTATTAAGGACGTTGCTGCATTATTTAAGGACTTTATTGCATTATTTAAGGATTCTGCTGCATTATTTAAGGAATTTGCTGCATTATTTAAGGACTCTGCTGTATTATTTAAGGACTTTGTTGCATTATTTAATGACTCTGCTGGGGTATTTAAGGACTCTGCTGCATTATTTAAGGGCTTTGCTGCATTATTTAAGGACTCTGCTGCAGTATTTTAAGACTCTGCTGCATTATTTAAGGACTTTGATGCATTATTTAAGGACGCTGCTGCAGAATTTAAGGAATCTGCTGCATTATTTAAGGACTTTGTTGCATTATTTAAGGACTATGCTGCATTATGTAAGGACTCTGCTGCATTATTTAAGGACTTTGCTGCATTATTTAATTACTCTGCTGCATTATTTAAGGACTTTGTTGCATTATTTAAGGACTCTGCTGCATTATTTAAGGACTTTGCTGCATTATTTAAGGACTTTGATGCATTATTTAAGGACGCTGCTGCAGAATTTAAGTAATCTGCTGCATTATTTAAGGACTCTGCTGCATTATTTAAGGACTTTGCTGCATTAATTAAGGACTCTGCTGCATTATTTAAGGACTTTGTTGCATTATTTAATGACTCTGCTGCGGTATTTAAGGACTCTGCTGCATTATTTAAGGACTTTGCTGCATTATTTAAGGACTTTGCTGCAGTAATTAAGGAATCTGCTGCATTATTTAAGGACTTTGTTGCATTATTTAAGGACTGTGCTGCATTGCTTAAGGACTCTGCTGCATTATTTAAGGACTTTGCTGCATTATTTAAGGACTTTGTTGCATTATTTAAGGACTCTGCTGCATTATTTAAGGACTTTGTTGCATTATTTAAGGACTCTGTTGCATTATTTAAGGACTTTGCTGCATTATTTAAGTACTCTGGTGCATTATTTAAGGACTTTGTTGCATTATTTAAGGACTCTGCTGCATTATTTAAGGACTCTGTTGCATTATTTAAGGACTTTGCTGCATTATTTAAGTACTCTGGTGCATTATTTAAGGACTTTGTTGCATTATTTAAGGACTCTGCTGCATTATTTAAGGACTTTGTTGCATTATTTAAGGACTCTGCTGCATTATTTAAGGACTTTGCTGCATTATTTAAGGACTCTGTTGCATTATTTAAGGACTTTGCTGCATTATTTAAGTACTCTGGTGCATTATTTAAGGACTTTATTGCATTATTTAAGGATTCTGCTGCATTATTTAAGGAATTTGCTGCATTATTTAAGAACTTTGCTGCAGTATTTAAGGACTCTGCTGCATTATTTAAGGACTTTATTGCATTATTTAAGGACCCTGCTGCAGAATTTAAGGAATCTGCTGCATTACTTAAGGACTTTGTTGCATTATTTAAGGACTCTGCTGCATTATTTAAGGACTTTGCTGCATTATTTAAGGACTTTGATGCATTATTTAAGGACGCCGCTGCAGAATTTAAGTAATCTGCTGCATTATTTAAGGACTCTGCTGCATTATTTAAGGACTTTGCTGCATTATTTAAGGACTCTGCTGTATTATTAAGCACGTTGCTGCATTAATTAAGGACTTTATTGCATTATTTAAGGAATTTGATGCATTATTTAAGGACTCTGCTGCATTATTTAAGGACTTTGTTGCATTATTTAATGACTCTGCTGCGGTATTTAAGGACTCTGCTGCATTATTTAAGGACTTTGCTGCATTATTTAAGGACTTTGCTGCAGTAATTAAGGAATCTGCTGCATTATTTAAGGAATTTGATGCATTATTTAAGGACTCTGCTGCATTATTTAAGGACTTTGCTGCATTATTTAAGGACTCTGCTTCATTATTTAAGGACTTTGTTGCATTATCTAAGGACTCTGCTGCATTATTTAAGGACTTTGTTGCATTATTTAAGGACTCTGCTGCATTATTTAAGGACTCTGCTGCATTATTTAAAGACTTTGCTGCATTATTTAAGTACTCTGGTGCATTATTTAAGGACTTTGTTGCTTTATTTAAGGACTTTGCTGCATTATTTAAGGACTTTGTTGCATTATTTAAGGACTCTGCTGCATTATTTAAGGACTTTGCTGCATTATTTAAGTACTCTGGTGCATTATTTAAGGACTTTGTTGCATTATTTAAGGACTCTGCTGCATTATTTAAGGACTTTGTTGCATTATTTAAGGACTCTGCTGCATTATTTAAGGACTTTGCTGCATTATTTAAGGACTCTGCTGCATTATTTAAGGACTTTGTTGCATTATTTAATGACTCTGCTGCGGTATTTAAGGACTCTGCTGTATTATTTAAGGACTTTGCTGCATTATTTAAGGACTCTGCTTCATTATTTAAGGACTTTGTTGCATTATTTAAGGACTCTGCTGCATTATTTAAGGACTTCGTTGCATTATTTAAGGACTCTGCTGCATTATTTAAAGACTTTGCTGCATTATTTAAGTACTCTGGTGCATTATTTAAGGACTCGGCTGCATTATTTAAAGACTTTGCTGCATTATTTAAGTACTCTGGTGCATTATTTAAGGACTCTGCTGCATTATTTAAGGACTTTGCTGCATTATTTAAGGACTCTGCTGCATTATTTAAGGACTTTGCTGCATTATTTAAGTATGCTGCTGCGGTATTTAAGGCCTCTGCTGCATTATTTAAGGACTCTGCTGCATTATTAAGGACGTTGCTGCATTATTTAAGGACTTTATTGCATTATTTAAGGATTCTGCTGCATTATTTAAGGAATTTGCTGCATTATTTAAGGACTCTGCTGTATTATTTAAGGACTTTGTTGCATTATTTAATGACTCTGCTGGGGTATTTAAGGACTCTGCTGCATTATTTAAGGGCTTTGCTGCATTATTTAAGGACTCTGCTGCAGTATTTTAAGACTCTGCTGCATTATTTAAGGACTTTGATGCATTATTTAAGGACGCTGCTGCAGAATTTAAGGAATCTGCTGCATTATTTAAGGACTTTGTTGCATTATTTAAGGACTATGCTGCATTATGTAAGGACTCTGCTGCATTATTTAAGGACTTTGCTGCATTATTTAATTACTCTGCTGCATTATTTAAGGACTTTGTTGCATTATTTAAGGACTCTGCTGCATTATTTAAGGACTTTGCTGCATTATTTAAGGACTTTGATGCATTATTTAAGGACGCTGCTGCAGAATTTAAGTAATCTGCTGCATTATTTAAGGACTCTGCTGCATTATTTAAGGACTTTGCTGCATTAATTAAGGACTCTGCTGCATTATTTAAGGACTTTGTTGCATTATTTAATGACTCTGCTGCGGTATTTAAGGACTCTGCTGCATTATTTAAGGACTTTGCTGCATTATTTAAGGACTTTGCTGCAGTAATTAAGGAATCTGCTGCATTATTAAAGGACTTTGTTGCATTATTTAAGGACTGTGCTGCATTGCTTAAGGACTCTGCTGCATTATTTAAGGACTTTGCTGCATTATTTAAGGACTTTGTTGCATTATTTAAGGACTCTGCTGCATTATTTAAGGACTTTGTTGCATTATTTAAGGACTCTGTTGCATTATTTAAGGACTTTGCTGCATTATTTAAGTACTCTGGTGCATTATTTAAGGACTTTGTTGCATTATTTAAGGACTCTGCTGCATTATTTAAGGACTTTGTTGCATTATTTAAGGACTCTGTTGCATTATTTAAGGACTTTGCTGCATTATTTAAGTACTCTGGTGCATTATTTAAGGACTTTGTTGCATTATTTAAGGACTCTGCTGCATTATTTAAGGACTTTGTTGCATTATTTAAGGACTCTGCTGCATTATTTAAGGACTTTGCTGCATTATTTAAGGACTCTGTTGCATTATTTAAGGACTTTGCTGCATTATTTAAGTACTCTGGTGCATTATTTAAGGACTTTATTGCATTATTTAAGGATTCTGCTGCATTATTTAAGGAATTTGCTGCATTATTTAAGAACTTTGCTGCAGTATTTAAGGACTCTGCTGCATTATTTAAGGACTTTATTGCATTATTTAAGGACCCTGCTGCAGAATTTAAGGAATCTGCTGCATTACTTAAGGACTTTGTTGCATTATTTAAGGACTCTGCTGCATTATTTAAGGACTTTGCTGCATTATTTAAGGACTTTGATGCATTATTTAAGGACGCCGCTGCAGAATTTAAGTAATCTGCTGCATTATTTAAGGACTCTGCTGCATTATTTAAGGACTTTGCTGCATTATTTAAGGACTCTGCTGTATTATTAAGCACGTTGCTGCATTAATTAAGGACTTTATTGCATTATTTAAGGAATTTGATGCATTATTTAAGGACTCTGCTGCATTATTTAAGGACTTTGATGCATTATTTAAGGACGCTGCTGCAGAATTTAAGGAATCTGCTGCATTATTTAAGGACTTTGTTGCATTATTTAAGGACTATGCTGCATTATGTAAGGACTCTGCTGCATTATTTAAGGACTTTGCTGCATTATTTAATTACTCTGCTGCATTATTTAAGGACTTTGTTGCATTATTTAAGGACTCTTCTGCATTATTTAAGGACTTTGCTGCATTATTTAAGGACTTTGATGCATTATTTAAGGACGCTGCTGCAGAATTTAAGTAATCTGCTGCATTATTTAAGGACTCTGCTGCATTATTTAAGGACTTTGCTGCATTAATTAAGGACTCTGCTGCATTATTTAAGGACTTTGTTGCATTATTTAATGACTCTGCTGCGGTATTTAAGGACTCTGCTGCATTATTTAAGGACTTTGCTGCATTATTTAAGGACTTTGCTGCAGTAATTAAGGAATCTGCTGCATTATTTAAGGACTTTGTTGCATTATTTAATGACTCTGCTGCGGTATTTAAGGACTCTGCTGTATTATTTAAGGACTTTGCTGAATTATTTAAGGACTCTGCTTCATTATTTAAGGACTTTGTTGCATTATTTAAGGACTCTGCTGCATTATTTAAGGACTTCGTTGCATTATTTAAGGACTCTGCTGCATTATTTAAAGACTTTGCTGCATTATTTAAGTACTCTGGTGCATTATTTAAGGACTCGGCTGCATTATTTAAAGACTTTGCTGCATTATTTAAGTACTCTGGTGCATTATTTAAGGACTCTGCTGCATTATTTAAGGACTTTGCTGCATTATTTAAGGACTCTGCTGCATTATTTAAGGACTCTGCTGCATTATTTAAGGACTTTGCTGCATTATTTAAGTATGCTGCTGCGGTATTTAAGGCCTCTGCTGCATTATTTAAGGACTCTGCTGCATTATTAAGGACGTTGCTGCATTATTTAAGGACTTTATTGCATTATTTAAGGATTCTGCTGCATTATTTAAGGAATTTGCTGCATTATTTAAGGACTCTGCTGTATTATTTAAGGACTTTGTTGCATTATTTAATGACTCTGCTGGGGTATTTAAGGACTCTGCTGCATTATTTAAGGGCTTTGCTGCATTATTTAAGGACTCTGCTGCAGTATTTAAGGACTCTGCTGCATTATTTAAGGACTTTGATGCATTATTTAAGGACGCTGCTGCAGAATTTAAGGAATCTGCTGCATTATTTAAGGACTTTGTTGCATTATTTAAGGACTATGCTGCATTATGTAAGGACTCTGCTGCATTATTTAAGGACTTTGCTGCATTATTTAATTACTCTGCTGCATTATTTAAGGACTTTGTTGCATTATTTAAGGACTCTGCTGCATTATTTAAGGACTTTGCTGCATTATTTAAGGACTTTGATGCATTATTTAAGGACGCTGCTGCAGAATTTAAGTAATCTGCTGCATTATTTAAGGACTCTGCTGCATTATTTAAGGACTTTGCTGCATTATTTAAGGACTCTGCTGCATTATTTAAGGACTTTGTTGCATTATTTAATGACTCTGCTGCGGTATTTAAGGACTCTGCTGCATTATTTAAGGACTTTGCTGCATTATTTAAGGACTTTGCTGCAGTAATTAAGGAATCTGCTGCATTATTTAAGGACTTTGTTGCATTATTTAAGGACTGTGCTGCATTGCTTAAGGACTCTGCTGCATTATTTAAGGACTTTGCTGCATTATTTAAGGACTTTGTTGCATTATTTAAGGACTCTGCTGCATTATTTAAGGACTTTGTTGCATTATTTAAGGACTCTGTTGCATTATTTAAGGACTTTGCTGCATTATTTAAGTACTCTGGTGCATTATTTAAGGACTTTGTTGCATTATTTAAGGACTCTGCTGCATTATTTAAGGACTTTGCTGCATTATTTAAGTACTCTGGTGCATTATTTAAGGACTTTGTTGCATTATTTAAGGACTCTGCTGCATTATTTAAGGACTTTGTTGCATTATTTAAGGACTCTGCTGCATTATTTAAGGACTTTGCTGCATTATTTAAGGACTCTGCTGCATTATTTAAGGACTTTGTTGCATTATTTAATGACTCTGCTGCGGTATTTAAGGACTCTGCTGTATTATTTAAGGACTTTGCTGCATTATTTAAGGACTCTGCTTCATTATTTAAGGACTTTGTTGCATTATTTAAGTACTCTGGTGCATTATTTAAGGACTTTATTGCATTATTTAAGGATTCTGCTGCATTATTTAAGGAATTTGCTGCATTATTTAAGAACTTTGCTGCAGTATTTAAGGACTCTGCTGCATTATTTAAGGACTTTATTGCATTATTTAAGGACCCTGCTGCAGAATTTAAGGAATCTGCTGCATTACTTAAGGACTTTGTTGCATTATTTAAGGACTCTGCTGCATTATTTAAGGACTTTGCTGCATTATTTAAGGACTTTGATGCATTATTTAAGGATGCCGCTGCAGAATTTAAGTAATCTGCTGCATTATTTAAGGACTCTGCTGCATTATTTAAGGACTTTGCTGCATTATTTAAGGACTCTGCTGTATTATTAAGCACGTTGCTGCATTAATTAAGGACTTTATTGCATTATTTAAGGAATTTGATGCATTATTTAAGGACTCTGCTGCATTATTTAAGGACTTTGTTGCATTATTTAATGACTCTGCTGCGGTATTTAAGGACTCTGCTGCATTATTTAAGGACTTTGCTGCATTATTTAAGGACTTTGCTGCAGTAATTAAGGAATCTGCTGCATTATTTAAGGAATTTGATGCATTATTTAAGGACTCTGCTGCATTATTTAAGGACTTTGCTGCATTATTTAAGGACTCTGCTTCATTATTTAAGGACTTTGTTGCATTATCTAAGGACTCTGCTGCATTATTTAAGGACTTTGTTGCATTATTTAAGGACTCTGCTGCATTATTTAAGGACTCTGCTGCATTATTTAAAGACTTTGCTGCATTATTTAAGTACTCTGGTGCATTATTTAAGGACTTTGTTGCTTTATTTAAGGACTTTGCTGCATTATTTAAGGACTTTGTTGCATTATTTAAGGACTCTGCTGCATTATTTAAGGACTTTGCTGCATTATTTAAGTACTCTGGTGCATTATTTAAGGACTTTGTTGCATTATTTAAGGACTCTGCTGCATTATTTAAGGACTTTGTTGCATTATTTAAGGACTCTGCTGCATTATTTAAGGACTTTGCTGCATTATTTAAGGACTCTGCTGCATTATTTAAGGACTTTGTTGCATTATTTAATGACTCTGCTGCGGTATTTAAGGACTCTGCTGTATTATTTAAGGACTTTGCTGCATTATTTAAGGACTCTGCTTCATTATTTAAGGACTTTGTTGCATTATTTAAGGACTCTGCTGCATTATTTAAGGACTTCGTTGCATTATTTAAGGACTCTGCTGCATTATTTAAAGACTTTGCTGCATTATTTAAGTACTCTGGTGCATTATTTAAGGACTCGGCTGCATTATTTAAAGACTTTGCTGCATTATTTAAGTACTCTGGTGCATTATTTAAGGACTCTGCTGCATTATTTAAGGACTTTGCTGCATTATTTAAGGACTCTGCTGCATTATTTAAGGACTTTGCTGCATTATTTAAGTATGCTGCTGCGGTATTTAAGGCCTCTGCTGCATTATTTAAGGACTCTGCTGCATTATTAAGGACGTTGCTGCATTATTTAAGGACTTTATTGCATTATTTAAGGATTCTGCTGCATTATTTAAGGAATTTGCTGCATTATTTAAGGACTCTGCTGTATTATTTAAGGACTTTGTTGCATTATTTAATGACTCTGCTGGGGTATTTAAGGACTCTGCTGCATTATTTAAGGGCTTTGCTGCATTATTTAAGGACTCTGCTGCAGTATTTTAAGACTCTGCTGCATTATTTAAGGACTTTGATGCATTATTTAAGGACGCTGCTGCAGAATTTAAGGAATCTGCTGCATTATTTAAGGACTTTGTTGCATTATTTAAGGACTATGCTGCATTATGTAAGGACTCTGCTGCATTATTTAAGGACTTTGCTGCATTATTTAATTACTCTGCTGCATTATTTAAGGACTTTGTTGCATTATTTAAGGACTCTGCTGCATTATTTAAGGACTTTGCTGCATTATTTAAGGACTTTGATGCATTATTTAAGGACGCTGCTGCAGAATTTAAGTAATCTGCTGCATTATTTAAGGACTCTGCTGCATTATTTAAGGACTTTGCTGCATTAATTAAGGACTCTGCTGCATTATTTAAGGACTTTGTTGCATTATTTAATGACTCTGCTGCGGTATTTAAGGACTCTGCTGCATTATTTAAGGACTTTGCTGCATTATTTAAGGACTTTGCTGCAGTAATTAAGGAATCTGCTGCATTATTTAAGGACTTTGTTGCATTATTTAAGGACTGTGCTGCATTGCTTAAGGACTCTGCTGCATTATTTAAGGACTTTGCTGCATTATTTAAGGACTTTGTTGCATTATTTAAGGACTCTGCTGCATTATTTAAGGACTTTGTTGCATTATTTAAGGACTCTGTTGCATTATTTAAGGACTTTGCTGCATTATTTAAGTACTCTGGTGCATTATTTAAGGACTTTGTTGCATTATTTAAGGACTCTGCTGCATTATTTAAGGACTTTGTTGCATTATTTAAGGACTCTGTTGCATTATTTAAGGACTTTGCTGCATTATTTAAGTACTCTGGTGCATTATTTAAGGACTTTGTTGCATTATTTAAGGACTCTGCTGCATTATTTAAGGACTTTGTTGCATTATTTAAGGACTCTGCTGCATTATTTAAGGACTTTGCTGCATTATTTAAGGACTCTGTTGCATTATTTAAGGACTTTGCTGCATTATTTAAGTACTCTGGTGCATTATTTAAGGACTTTATTGCATTATTTAAGGATTCTGCTGCATTATTTAAGGAATTTGCTGCATTATTTAAGAACTTTGCTGCAGTATTTAAGGACTCTGCTGCATTATTTAAGGACTTTATTGCATTATTTAAGGACCCTGCTGCAGAATTTAAGGAATCTGCTGCATTACTTAAGGACTTTGTTGCATTATTTAAGGACTCTGATGCATTATTTAAGGACTTTGCTGCATTATTTAAGGACTTTGATGCATTATTTAAGGACGCCGCTGCAGAATTTAAGTAATCTGCTGCATTATTTAAGGACTCTGCTGCATTATTTAAGGACTTTGCTGCATTATTTAAGGACTCTGCTGTATTATTAAGCACGTTGCTGCATTAATTAAGGACTTTATTGCATTATTTAAGGAATTTGATGCATTATTTAAGGACTCTGCTGCATTATTTAAGGACTTTGATGCATTATTTAAGGACGCTGCTGCAGAATTTAAGGAATCTGCTGCATTATTTAAGGACTTTGTTGCATTATTTAAGGACTATGCTGCATTATGTAAGGACTCTGCTGCATTATTTAAGGACTTTGCTGCATTATTTAATTACTCTGCTGCATTATTTAAGGACTTTGTTGCATTATTTAAGGACTCTGCTGCATTATTTAAGGACTTTGCTGCATTATTTAAGGACTTTGATGCATTATTTAAGGACGCTGCTGCAGAATTTAAGTAATCTGCTGCATTATTTAAGGACTCTGCTGCATTATTTAAGGACTTTGCTGCATTAATTAAGGACTCTGCTGCATTATTTAAGGACTTTGTTGCATTATTTAATGACTCTGCTGCGGTATTTAAGGACTCTGCTGCATTATTTAAGGACTTTGCTGCATTATTTAAGGACTTTGCTGCAGTAATTAAGGAATCTGCTGCATTATTTAAGGACTTTGTTGCATTATTTAATGACTCTGCTGCGGTATTTAAGGACTCTGCTGTATTATTTAAGGACTTTGCTGAATTATTTAAGGACTCTGCTTCATTATTTAAGGACTTTGTTGCATTATTTAAGGACTCTGCTGCATTATTTAAGGACTTCGTTGCATTATTTAAGGACTCTGCTGCATTATTTAAAGACTTTGCTGCATTATTTAAGTACTCTGGTGCATTATTTAAGGACTCGGCTGCATTATTTAAAGACTTTGCTGCATTATTTAAGTACTCTGGTGCATTATTTAAGGACTCTGCTGCATTATTTTAGGACTTTGCTGCATTATTTAAGGACTCTGCTGCATTATTTAAGGACTCTGCTGCATTATTTAAGGACTTTGCTGCATTATTTAAGTATGCTGCTGCGGTATTTAAGGCCTCTGCTGCATTATTTAAGGACTCTGCTGCATTATTAAGGACGTTGCTGCATTATTTAAGGACTTTATTGCATTATTTAAGGATTCTGCTGCATTATTTAAGGAATTTGCTGCATTATTTAAGGACTCTGCTGTATTATTTAAGGACTTTGTTGCATTATTTAATGACTCTGCTGGGGTATTTAAGGACTCTGCTGCATTATTTAAGGGCTTTGCTGCATTATTTAAGGACTCTGCTGCAGTATTTAAGGACTCTGCTGCATTATTTAAGGACTTTGATGCATTATTTAAGGACGCTGCTGCAGAATTTAAGGAATCTGCTGCATTATTTAAGGACTTTGTTGCATTATTTAAGGACTATGCTGCATTATGTAAGGACTCTGCTGCATTATTTAAGGACTTTGCTGCATTATTTAATTACTCTGCTGCATTATTTAAGGACTTTGTTGCATTATTTAAGGACTCTGCTGCATTATTTAAGGACTTTGCTGCATTATTTAAGGACTTTGATGCATTATTTAAGGACGCTGCTGCAGAATTTAAGTAATCTGCTGCATTATTTAAGGACTCTGCTGCATTATTTAAGGACTTTGCTGCATTATTTAAGGACTCTGCTGCATTATTTAAGGACTTTGTTGCATTATTTAATAACTCTGCTGCGGTATTTAAGGACTCTGCTGCATTATTTAAGGACTTTGCTGCATTATTTAAGGACTTTGCTGCAGTAATTAAGGAATCTGCTGCATTATTTAAGGACTTTGTTGCATTATTTAAGGACTGTGCTGCATTGCTTAAGGACTCTGCTGCATTATTTAAGGACTTTGCTGCATTATTTAAGGACGTTGTTGCATTATTTAAGGACTCTGCTGCATTATTTAAGGACTTTGTTGCATTATTTAAGGACTCTGTTGCATTATTTAAGGACTTTGCTGCATTATTTAAGTACTCTGGTGCATTATTTAAGGACTTTGTTGCATTATTTAAGGACTCTGCTGCATTATTTAAGGACTTTGCTGCATTATTTAAGTACTCTGGTGCATTATTTAAGGACTTTGTTGCATTATTTAAGGACTCTGCTGCATTATTTAAGGACTTTGTTGCATTATTTAAGGACTCTGCTGCATTATTTAAGGACTTTGCTGCATTATTTAAGGACTCTGCTGCATTATTTAAGGACTTTGTTGCATTATTTAATGACTCTGCTGCGGTATTTAAGGACTCTGCTGTATTATTTAAGGACTTTGCTGCATTATTTAAGGACTCTGCTTCATTATTTAAGGACTTTGTTGCATTATTTAAGTACTCTGGTGCATTATTTAAGGACTTTATTGCATTATTTAAGGATTCTGCTGCATTATTTAAGGAATTTGCTGCATTATTTAAGAACTTTGCTGCAGTATTTAAGGACTCTGCTGCATTATTTAAGGACTTTATTGCATTATTTAAGGACCCTGCTGCAGAATTTAAGGAATCTGCTGCATTACTTAAGGACTTTGTTGCATTATTTAAGGACTCTGCTGCATTATTTAAGGACTTTGCTGCATTATTTAAGGACTTTGATGCATTATTTAAGGACGCCGCTGCAGAATTTAAGTAATCTGCTGCATTATTTAAGGACTCTGCTGCATTATTTAAGGACTTTGCTGCATTATTTAAGGACTCTGCTGTATTATTAAGCACGTTGCTGCATTAATTAAGGACTTTATTGCATTATTTAAGGAATTTGATGCATTATTTAAGGACTCTGCTGCATTATTTAAGGACTTTGTTGCATTATTTAATGACTCTGCTGCGGTATTTAAGGACTCTGCTGCATTATTTAAGGACTTTGCTGCATTATTTAAGGACTTTGCTGCAGTAATTAAGGAATCTGCTGCATTATTTAAGGAATTTGATGCATTATTTAAGGACTCTGCTGCATTATTTAAGGACTTTGCTGCATTATTTAAGGACTCTGCTTCATTATTTAAGGACTTTGTTGCATTATCTAAGGACTCTGCTGCATTATTTAAGGACTTTGTTGCATTATTTAAGGACTCTGCTGCATTATTTAAGGACTCTGCTGCATTATTTAAAGACTTTGCTGCATTATTTAAGTACTCTGGTGCATTATTTAAGGACTTTGTTGCTTTATTTAAGGACTTTGCTGCATTATTTAAGGACTTTGTTGCATTATTTAAGGACTCTGCTGCATTATTTAAGGACTTTGCTGCATTATTTAAGTACTCTGGTGCATTATTTAAGGACTTTGTTGCATTATTTAAGGACTCTGCTGCATTATTTAAGGACTTTGTTGCATTATTTAAGGACTCTGCTGCATTATTTAAGGACTTTGCTGCATTATTTAAGGACTCTGCTGCATTATTTAAGGACTTTGTTGCATTATTTAATGACTCTGCTGCGGTATTTAAGGACTCTGCTGTATTATTTAAGGACTTTGCTGCATTATTTAAGGACTCTGCTTCATTATTTAAGGACTTTGTTGCATTATTTAAGGACTCTGCTGCATTATTTAAGGACTTCGTTGCATTATTTAAGGACTCTGCTGCATTATTTAAAGACTTTGCTGCATTATTTAAGTACTCTGGTGCATTATTTAAGGACTCGGCTGCATTATTTAAAGACTTTGCTGCATTATTTAAGTACTCTGGTGCATTATTTAAGGACTCTGCTGCATTATTTAAGGACTTTGCTGCATTATTTAAGGACTCTGCTGCATTATTTAAGGACTTTGCTGCATTATTTAAGTATGCTGCTGCGGTATTTAAGGCCTCTGCTGCATTATTTAAGGACTCTGCTGCATTATTAAGGACGTTGCTGCATTATTTAAGGACTTTATTGCATTATTTAAGGATTCTGCTGCATTATTTAAGGAATTTGCTGCATTATTTAAGGACTCTGCTGTATTATTTAAGGACTTTGTTGCATTATTTAATGACTCTGCTGGGGTATTTAAGGACTCTGCTGCATTATTTAAGGGCTTTGCTGCATTATTTAAGGACTCTGCTGCAGTATTTAAGGACTCTGCTGCATTATTTAAGGACTTTGATGCATTATTTAAGGACGCTGCTGCAGAATTTAAGGAATCTGCTGCATTATTTAAGGACTTTGTTGCATTATTTAAGGACTATGCTGCATTATGTAAGGACTCTGCTGCATTATTTAAGGACTTTGCTGCATTATTTAATTACTCTGCTGCATTATTTAAGGACTTTGTTGCATTATTTAAGGACTCTGCTGCATTATTTAAGGACTTTGCTGCATTATTTAAGGACTTTGATGCATTATTTAAGGACGCTGCTGCAGAATTTAAGTAATCTGCTGCATTATTTAAGGACTCTGCTGCATTATTTAAGGACTTTGCTGCATTATTTAAGGACTCTGCTGCATTATTTAAGGACTTTGTTGCATTATTTAATAACTCTGCTGCGGTATTTAAGGACTCTGCTGCATTATTTAAGGACTTTGCTGCATTATTTAAGGACTTTGCTGCAGTAATTAAGGAATCTGCTGCATTATTTAAGGACTTTGTTGCATTATTTAAGGACTGTGCTGCATTGCTTAAGGACTCTGCTGCATTATTTAAGGACTTTGCTGCATTATTTAAGGACGTTGTTGCATTATTTAAGGACTCTGCTGCATTATTTAAGGACTTTGTTGCATTATTTAAGGACTCTGTTGCATTATTTAAGGACTTTGCTGCATTATTTAAGTACTCTGGTGCATTATTTAAGGACTTTGTTGCATTATTTAAGGACTCTGCTGCATTATTTAAGGACTTTGCTGCATTATTTAAGTACTCTGGTGCATTATTTAAGGACTTTGTTGCATTATTTAAGGACTCTGCTGCATTATTTAAGGACTTTGTTGCATTATTTAAGGACTCTGCTGCATTATTTAAGGACTTTGCTGCATTATTTAAGGACTCTGCTGCATTATTTAAGGACTTTGTTGCATTATTTAATGACTCTGCTGCGGTATTTAAGGACTCTGCTGTATTATTTAAGGACTTTGCTGCATTATTTAAGGACTCTGCTTCATTATTTAAGGACTTTGTTGCATTATTTAAGTACTCTGGTGCATTATTTAAGGACTTTATTGCATTATTTAAGGATTCTGCTGCATTATTTAAGGAATTTGCTGCATTATTTAAGAACTTTGCTGCAGTATTTAAGGACTCTGCTGCATTATTTAAGGACTTTATTGCATTATTTAAGGACCCTGCTGCAGAATTTAAGGAATCTGCTGCATTACTTAAGGACTTTGTTGCATTATTTAAGGACTCTGCTGCATTATTTAAGGACTTTGCTGCATTATTTAAGGACTTTGATGCATTATTTAAGGACGCCGCTGCAGAATTTAAGTAATCTGCTGCATTATTTAAGGACTCTGCTGCATTATTTAAGGACTTTGCTGCATTATTTAAGGACTCTGCTGTATTATTAAGCACGTTGCTGCATTAATTAAGGACTTTATTGCATTATTTAAGGAATTTGATGCATTATTTAAGGACTCTGCTGCATTATTTAAGGACTTTGTTGCATTATTTAATGACTCTGCTGCGGTATTTAAGGACTCTGCTGCATTATTTAAGGACTTTGCTGCATTATTTAAGGACTTTGCTGCAGTAATTAAGGAATCTGCTGCATTATTTAAGGAATTTGATGCATTATTTAAGGACTCTGCTGCATTATTTAAGGACTTTGCTGCATTATTTAAGGACTCTGCTTCATTATTTAAGGACTTTGTTGCATTATCTAAGGACTCTGCTGCATTATTTAAGGACTTTGTTGCATTATTTAAGGACTCTGCTGCATTATTTAAGGACTCTGCTGCATTATTTAAAGACTTTGCTGCATTATTTAAGTACTCTGGTGCATTATTTAAGGACTTTGTTGCTTTATTTAAGGACTTTGCTGCATTATTTAAGGACTTTGTTGCATTATTTAAGGACTCTGCTGCATTATTTAAGGACTTTGCTGCATTATTTAAGTACTCTGGTGCATTATTTAAGGACTTTGTTGCATTATTTAAGGACTCTGCTGCATTATTTAAGGACTTTGTTGCATTATTTAAGGACTCTGCTGCATTATTTAAGGACTTTGCTGCATTATTTAAGGACTCTGCTGCATTATTTAAGGACTTTGTTGCATTATTTAATGACTCTGCTGCGGTATTTAAGGACTCTGCTGTATTATTTAAGGACTTTGCTGCATTATTTAAGGACTCTGCTTCATTATTTAAGGACTTTGTTGCATTATTTAAGGACTCTGCTGCATTATTTAAGGACTTCGTTGCATTATTTAAGGACTCTGCTGCATTATTTAAAGACTTTGCTGCATTATTTAAGTACTCTGGTGCATTATTTAAGGACTCGGCTGCATTATTTAAAGACTTTGCTGCATTATTTAAGTACTCTGGTGCATTATTTAAGGACTCTGCTGCATTATTTAAGGACTTTGCTGCATTATTTAAGGACTCTGCTGCATTATTTAAGGACTTTGCTGCATTATTTAAGTATGCTGCTGCGGTATTTAAGGCCTCTGCTGCATTATTTAAGGACTCTGCTGCATTATTAAGGACGTTGCTGCATTATTTAAGGACTTTATTGCATTATTTAAGGATTCTGCTGCATTATTTAAGGAATTTGCTGCATTATTTAAGGACTCTGCTGTATTATTTAAGGACTTTGTTGCATTATTTAATGACTCTGCTGGGGTATTTAAGGACTCTGCTGCATTATTTAAGGGCTTTGCTGCATTATTTAAGGACTCTGCTGCAGTATTTTAAGACTCTGCTGCATTATTTAAGGACTTTGATGCATTATTTAAGGACGCTGCTGCAGAATTTAAGGAATCTGCTGCATTATTTAAGGACTTTGTTGCATTATTTAAGGACTATGCTGCATTATGTAAGGACTCTGCTGCATTATTTAAGGACTTTGCTGCATTATTTAATTACTCTGCTGCATTATTTAAGGACTTTGTTGCATTATTTAAGGACTCTGCTGCATTATTTAAGGACTTTGCTGCATTATTTAAGGACTTTGATGCATTATTTAAGGACGCTGCTGCAGAATTTAAGTAATCTGCTGCATTATTTAAGGACTCTGCTGCATTATTTAAGGACTTTGCTGCATTAATTAAGGACTCTGCTGCATTATTTAAGGACTTTGTTGCATTATTTAATGACTCTGCTGCGGTATTTAAGGACTCTGCTGCATTATTTAAGGACTTTGCTGCATTATTTAAGGACTTTGCTGCAGTAATTAAGGAATCTGCTGCATTATTTAAGGACTTTGTTGCATTATTTAAGGACTGTGCTGCATTGCTTAAGGACTCTGCTGCATTATTTAAGGACTTTGCTGCATTATTTAAGGACTTTGTTGCATTATTTAAGGACTCTGCTGCATTATTTAAGGACTTTGTTGCATTATTTAAGGACTCTGTTGCATTATTTAAGGACTTTGCTGCATTATTTAAGTACTCTGGTGCATTATTTAAGGACTTTGTTGCATTATTTAAGGACTCTGCTGCATTATTTAAGGACTTTGTTGCATTATTTAAGGACTCTGTTGCATTATTTAAGGACTTTGCTGCATTATTTAAGTACTCTGGTGCATTATTTAAGGACTTTGTTGCATTATTTAAGGACTCTGCTGCATTATTTAAGGACTTTGTTGCATTATTTAAGGACTCTGCTGCATTATTTAAGGACTTTGCTGCATTATTTAAGGACTCTGTTGCATTATTTAAGGACTTTGCTGCATTATTTAAGTACTCTGGTGCATTATTTAAGGACTTTATTGCATTATTTAAGGATTCTGCTGCATTATTTAAGGAATTTGCTGCATTATTTAAGAACTTTGCTGCAGTATTTAAGGACTCTGCTGCATTATTTAAGGACTTTATTGCATTATTTAAGGACCCTGCTGCAGAATTTAAGGAATCTGCTGCATTACTTAAGGACTTTGTTGCATTATTTAAGGACTCTGCTGCATTATTTAAGGACTTTGCTGCATTATTTAAGGACTTTGATGCATTATTTAAGGACGCCGCTGCAGAATTTAAGTAATCTGCTGCATTATTTAAGGACTCTGCTGCATTATTTAAGGACTTTGCTGCATTATTTAAGGACTCTGCTGTATTATTAAGCACGTTGCTGCATTAATTAAGGACTTTATTGCATTATTTAAGGAATTTGATGCATTATTTAAGGACTCTGCTGCATTATTTAAGGACTTTGATGCATTATTTAAGGACGCTGCTGCAGAATTTAAGGAATCTGCTGCATTATTTAAGGACTTTGTTGCATTATTTAAGGACTATGCTGCATTATGTAAGGACTCTGCTGCATTATTTAAGGACTTTGCTGCATTATTTAATTACTCTGCTGCATTATTTAAGGACTTTGTTGCATTATTTAAGGACTCTGCTGCATTATTTAAGGACTTTGCTGCATTATTTAAGGACTTTGATGCATTATTTAAGGACGCTGCTGCAGAATTTAAGTAATCTGCTGCATTATTTAAGGACTCTGCTGCATTATTTAAGGACTTTGTTGCATTATTTAAGGAATCTGCTGCATTATTTAAGGACTTTGCTGCATTATTTAAGGACTTTGATGCATTATTTAAGGACGCTGCTGCAGAATTTAAGTAATCTGCTGCATTATTTAAGGACTCTGCTGCATTATTTAAGGACTTTGCTGCATTATTTAAGGACTCTGCTGCATTATTTAAGGACTTTGTTGCATTATTTAATGACTCTGCTGCGGTATTTAAGGACTCTGCTGTATTATTTAAGGACTTTGCTGAATTATTTAAGGACTCTGCTTCATTATTTAAGGACTTTGTTGCATTATTTAAGGACTCTGCTGCATTATTTAAGGACTTCGTTGCATTATTTAAGGACTTTGCTGCATTATTTAAGGACTTTGATGCATTATTTAAGGACGCTGCTGCAGAATTTAAGTAATCTGCTGCATTATTTAAGGACTCTGCTGCATTATTTAAGGACTTTGCTGCATTAATTAAGGACTCTGCTGCATTATTTAAGGACTTTGTTGCATTATTTAATGACTCTGCTGCGGTATTTAAGGACTCTGCTGCATTATTTAAGGACTTTGCTGCATTATTTAAGGACTTTGCTGCAGTAATTAAGGAATCTGCTGCATTATTTAAGGACTTTGTTGCATTATTTAATGACTCTGCTGCGGTATTTAAGGACTCTGCTGTATTATTTAAGGACTTTGCTGAATTATTTAAGGACTCTGCTTCATTATTTAAGGACTTTGTTGCATTATTTAAGGACTCTGCTGCATTATTTAAGGACTTCGTTGCATTATTTAAGGACTCTGCTGCATTATTTAAAGACTTTGCTGCATTATTTAAGTACTCTGGTGCATTATTTAAGGACTCGGCTGCATTATTTAAAGACTTTGCTGCATTATTTAAGTACTCTGGTGCATTATTTAAGGACTCTGCTGCATTATTTTAGGACTTTGCTGCATTATTTAAGGACTCTGCTGCATTATTTAAGGACTCTGCTGCATTATTTAAGGACTTTGCTGCATTATTTAAGTATGCTGCTGCGGTATTTAAGGCCTCTGCTGCATTATTTAAGGACTCTGCTGCATTATTAAGGACGTTGCTGCATTATTTAAGGACTTTATTGCATTATTTAAGGATTCTGCTGCATTATTTAAGGAATTTGCTGCATTATTTAAGGACTCTGCTGTATTATTTAAGGACTTTGTTGCATTATTTAATGACTCTGCTGGGGTATTTAAGGACTCTGCTGCATTATTTAAGGGCTTTGCTGCATTATTTAAGGACTCTGCTGCAGTATTTAAGGACTCTGCTGCATTATTTAAGGACTTTGATGCATTATTTAAGGACGCTGCTGCAGAATTTAAGGAATCTGCTGCATTATTTAAGGACTTTGTTGCATTATTTAAGGACTATGCTGCATTATGTAAGGACTCTGCTG
Source organism: Phyllobates terribilis (assembly GCF_046119375.1). NCBI lineage: Eukaryota > Metazoa > Chordata > Amphibia > Anura > Dendrobatidae > Phyllobates > Phyllobates terribilis. Next base: position 287,547 of record NW_027363268.1, read on the forward strand.
CATTATTTAAGGACTTTGCTGCATTATTTAATTACTCTGCTGCATTATTTAAGGACTTTGTTGCATTATTTAAGGACTCTGCTGCATTATTTAAGGACTTTGCTGCATTATTTAAGGACTTTGATGCATTATTTAAGGACGCTGCTGCAGAATTTAAGTAATCTGCTGCATTATTTAAGGACTCTGCTGCATTATTTAAGGACTTTGCTGCATTATTTAAGGACTCTGCTGCATTATTTAAGGACTTTGTTGCATTATTTAATAACTCTGCTGCGGTATTTAAGGACTCTGCTGCATTATTTAAGGACTTTGCTGCATTATTTAAGGACTTTGCTGCAGTAATTAAGGAATCTGCTGCATTATTTAAGGACTTTGTTGCATTATTTAAGGACTGTGCTGCATTGCTTAAGGACTCTGCTGCATTATTTAAGGACTTTGCTGCATTATTTAAGGACGTTGTTGCATTATTTAAGGACTCTGCTGCATTATTTAAGGACTTTGTTGCATTATTTAAGGACTCTGTTGCATTATTTAAGGACTTTGCTGCATTATTTAAGTACTCTGGTGCATTATTTAAGGACTTTGTTGCATTATTTAAGGACTCTGCTGCATTATTTAAGGACTTTGCTGCATTATTTAAGTACTCTGGTGCATTATTTAAGGACTTTGTTGCATTATTTAAGGACTCTGCTGCATTATTTAAGGACTTTGTTGCATTATTTAAGGACTCTGCTGCATTATTTAAGGACTTTGCTGCATTATTTAAGGACTCTGCTGCATTATTTAAGGACTTTGTTGCATTATTTAATGACTCTGCTGCGGTATTTAAGGACTCTGCTGTATTATTTAAGGACTTTGCTGCATTATTTAAGGACTCTGCTTCATTATTTAAGGACTTTGTTGCATTATTTAAGTACTCTGGTGCATTATTTAAGGACTTTATTGCATTATTTAAGGATTCTGCTGCATTATTTAAGGAATTTGCTGCATTATTTAAGAACTTTGCTGCAGTATTTAAGGACTCTGCTGCATTATTTAAGGACTTTATTGCATTATTTAAGGACCCTGCTGCAGAATTTAAGGAATCTGCTGCATTACTTAAGGACTTTGTTGCATTATTTAAGGACTCTGCTGCATTATTTAAGGACTTTGCTGCATTATTTAAGGACTTTGATGCATTATTTAAGGACGCCGCTGCAGAATTTAAGTAATCTGCTGCATTATTTAAGGACTCTGCTGCATTATTTAAGGACTTTGCTGCATTATTTAAGGACTCTGCTGTATTATTAAGCACGTTGCTGCATTAATTAAGGACTTTATTGCATTATTTAAGGAATTTGATGCATTATTTAAGGACTCTGCTGCATTATTTAAGGACTTTGTTGCATTATTTAATGACTCTGCTGCGGTATTTAAGGACTCTGCTGCATTATTTAAGGACTTTGCTGCATTATTTAAGGACTTTGCTGCAGTAATTAAGGAATCTGCTGCATTATTTAAGGAATTTGATGCATTATTTAAGGACTCTGCTGCATTATTTAAGGACTTTGCTGCATTATTTAAGGACTCTGCTTCATTATTTAAGGACTTTGTTGCATTATCTAAGGACTCTGCTGCATTATTTAAGGACTTTGTTGCATTATTTAAGGACTCTGCTGCATTATTTAAGGACTCTGCTGCATTATTTAAAGACTTTGCTGCATTATTTAAGTACTCTGGTGCATTATTTAAGGACTTTGTTGCTTTATTTAAGGACTTTGCTGCATTATTTAAGGACTTTGTTGCATTATTTAAGGACTCTGCTGCATTATTTAAGGACTTTGCTGCATTATTTAAGTACTCTGGTGCATTATTTAAGGACTTTGTTGCATTATTTAAGGACTCTGCTGCATTATTTAAGGACTTTGTTGCATTATTTAAGGACTCTGCTGCATTATTTAAGGACTTTGCTGCATTATTTAAGGACTCTGCTGCATTATTTAAGGACTTTGTTGCATTATTTAATGACTCTGCTGCGGTATTTAAGGACTCTGCTGTATTATTTAAGGACTTTGCTGCATTATTTAAGGACTCTGCTTCATTATTTAAGGACTTTGTTGCATTATTTAAGGACTCTGCTGCATTATTTAAGGACTTCGTTGCATTATTTAAGGACTCTGCTGCATTATTTAAAGACTTTGCTGCATTATTTAAGTACTCTGGTGCATTATTTAAGGACTCGGCTGCATTATTTAAAGACTTTGCTGCATTATTTAAGTACTCTGGTGCATTATTTAAGGACTCTGCTGCATTATTTAAGGACTTTGCTGCATTATTTAAGGACTCTGCTGCATTATTTAAGGACTTTGCTGCATTATTTAAGTATGCTGCTGCGGTATTTAAGGCCTCTGCTGCATTATTTAAGGACTCTGCTGCATTATTAAGGACGTTGCTGCATTATTTAAGGACTTTATTGCATTATTTAAGGATTCTGCTGCATTATTTAAGGAATTTGCTGCATTATTTAAGGACTCTGCTGTATTATTTAAGGACTTTGTTGCATTATTTAATGACTCTGCTGGGGTATTTAAGGACTCTGCTGCATTATTTAAGGGCTTTGCTGCATTATTTAAGGACTCTGCTGCAGTATTTTAAGACTCTGCTGCATTATTTAAGGACTTTGATGCATTATTTAAGGACGCTGCTGCAGAATTTAAGGAATCTGCTGCATTATTTAAGGACTTTGTTGCATTATTTAAGGACTATGCTGCATTATGTAAGGACTCTGCTGCATTATTTAAGGACTTTGCTGCATTATTTAATTACTCTGCTGCATTATTTAAGGACTTTGTTGCATTATTTAAGGACTCTGCTGCATTATTTAAGGACTTTGCTGCATTATTTAAGGACTTTGATGCATTATTTAAGGACGCTGCTGCAGAATTTAAGTAATCTGCTGCATTATTTAAGGACTCTGCTGCATTATTTAAGGACTTTGCTGCATTAATTAAGGACTCTGCTGCATTATTTAAGGACTTTGTTGCATTATTTAATGACTCTGCTGCGGTATTTAAGGACTCTGCTGCATTATTTAAGGACTTTGCTGCATTATTTAAGGACTTTGCTGCAGTAATTAAGGAATCTGCTGCATTATTTAAGGACTTTGTTGCATTATTTAAGGACTGTGCTGCATTGCTTAAGGACTCTGCTGCATTATTTAAGGACTTTGCTGCATTATTTAAGGACTTTGTTGCATTATTTAAGGACTCTGCTGCATTATTTAAGGACTTTGTTGCATTATTTAAGGACTCTGTTGCATTATTTAAGGACTTTGCTGCATTATTTAAGTACTCTGGTGCATTATTTAAGGACTTTGTTGCATTATTTAAGGACTCTGCTGCATTATTTAAGGACTTTGTTGCATTATTTAAGGACTCTGTTGCATTATTTAAGGACTTTGCTGCATTATTTAAGTACTCTGGTGCATTATTTAAGGACTTTGTTGCATTATTTAAGGACTCTGCTGCATTATTTAAGGACTTTGTTGCATTATTTAAGGACTCTGCTGCATTATTTAAGGACTTTGCTGCATTATTTAAGGACTCTGTTGCATTATTTAAGGACTTTGCTGCATTATTTAAGTACTCTGGTGCATTATTTAAGGACTTTATTGCATTATTTAAGGATTCTGCTGCATTATTTAAGGAATTTGCTGCATTATTTAAGAACTTTGCTGCAGTATTTAAGGACTCTGCTGCATTATTTAAGGACTTTATTGCATTATTTAAGGACCCTGCTGCAGAATTTAAGGAATCTGCTGCATTACTTAAGGACTTTGTTGCATTATTTAAGGACTCTGCTGCATTATTTAAGGACTTTGCTGCATTATTTAAGGACTTTGATGCATTATTTAAGGACGCCGCTGCAGAATTTAAGTAATCTGCTGCATTATTTAAGGACTCTGCTGCATTATTTAAGGACTTTGCTGCATTATTTAAGGACTCTGCTGTATTATTAAGCACGTTGCTGCATTAATTAAGGACTTTATTGCATTATTTAAGGAATTTGATGCATTATTTAAGGACTCTGCTGCATTATTTAAGGACTTTGATGCATTATTTAAGGACGCTGCTGCAGAATTTAAGGAATCTGCTGCATTATTTAAGGACTTTGTTGCATTATTTAAGGACTATGCTGCATTATGTAAGGACTCTGCTGCATTATTTAAGGACTTTGCTGCATTATTTAATTACTCTGCTGCATTATTTAAGGACTTTGTTGCATTATTTAAGGACTCTGCTGCATTATTTAAGGACTTTGCTGCATTATTTAAGGACTTTGATGCATTATTTAAGGACGCTGCTGCAGAATTTAAGTAATCTGCTGCATTATTTAAGGACTCTGCTGCATTATTTAAGGACTTTGTTGCATTATTTAAGGAATCTGCTGCATTATTTAAGGACTTTGCTGCATTATTTAAGGACTTTGATGCATTATTTAAGGACGCTGCTGCAGAATTTAAGTAATCTGCTGCATTATTTAAGGACTCTGCTGCATTATTTAAGGACTTTGCTGCATTATTTAAGGACTCTGCTGCATTATTTAAGGACTTTGTTGCATTATTTAATGACTCTGCTGCGGTATTTAAGGACTCTGCTGTATTATTTAAGGACTTTGCTGAATTATTTAAGGACTCTGCTTCATTATTTAAGGACTTTGTTGCATTATTTAAGGACTCTGCTGCATTATTTAAGGACTTCGTTGCATTATTTAAGGACTCTGCTGCATTATTTAAAGACTTTGCTGCATTATTTAAGTACTCTGGTGCATTATTTAAGGACTCGGCTGCATTATTTAAAGACTTTGCTGCATTATTTAAGTACTCTGGTGCATTATTTAAGGACTCTGCTGCATTATTTAAGGACTTTGCTGCATTATTTAAGGACTCTGCTGCATTATTTAAGGACTCTGCTGCATTATTTAAGGACTTTGCTGCATTATTTAAGGACTCTGCTGTATTATTAAGCACGTTGCTGCATTAATTAAGGACTTTATTGCATTATTTAAGGAATTTGATGCATTATTTAAGGACTCTGCTGCATTATTTAAGGACTTTGATGCATTATTTAAGGACGCTGCTGCAGAATTTAAGGAATCTGCTGCATTATTTAAGGACTTTGTTGCATTATTTAAGGACTATGCTGCATTATGTAAGGACTCTGCTGCATTATTTAAGGACTTTGCTGCATTATTTAATTACTCTGCTGCATTATTTAAGGACTTTGTTGCATTATTTAAGGACTCTGCTGCATTATTTAAGGACTTTGCTGCATTATTTAAGGACTTTGATGCATTATTTAAGGACGCTGCTGCAGAATTTAAGTAATCTGCTGCATTATTTAAGGACTCTGCTGCATTATTTAAGGACTTTGTTGCATTATTTAAGGAATCTGCTGCATTATTTAAGGACTTTGCTGCATTATTTAAGGACTTTGATGCATTATTTAAGGACGCTGCTGCAGAATTTAAGTAATCTGCTGCATTATTTAAGGACTCTGCTGCATTATTTAAGGACTTTGCTGCATTATTTAAGGACTCTGCTGCATTATTTAAGGACTTTGTTGCATTATTTAATGACTCTGCTGCGGTATTTAAGGACTCTGCTGTATTATTTAAGGACTTTGCTGAATTATTTAAGGACTCTGCTTCATTATTTAAGGACTTTGTTGCATTATTTAAGGACTCTGCTGCATTATTTAAGGACTTCGTTGCATTATTTAAGGACTCTGCTGCATTATTTAAAGACTTTGCTGCATTATTTAAGTACTCTGGTGCATTATTTAAGGACTCGGCTGCATTATTTAAAGACTTTGCTGCATTATTTAAGTACTCTGGTGCATTATTTAAGGACTCTGCTGCATTATTTAAGGACTTTGCTGCATTATTTAAGGACTCTGCTGCATTATTTAAGGACTCTGCTGCATTATTTAAGGACTTTGCTGCATTATTTAAGTATGCTGCTGCGGTATTTAAGGCCTCTGCTGCATTATTTAAGGACTCTGCTGCATTATTAAGGACGTTGCTGCATTATTTAAGGACTTTATTGCATTATTTAAGGATTCTGCTGCATTATTTAAGGAATTTGCTGCATTATTTAAGGACTCTGCTGTATTATTTAAGGACTTTGTTGCATTATTTAATGACTCTGCTGGGGTATTTAAGGACTCTGCTGCATTATTTAAGGGCTTTGCTGCATTATTTAAGGACTCTGCTGCAGTATTTAAGGACTCTGCTGCATTATTTAAGGACTTTGATGCATTATTTAAGGACGCTGCTGCAGAATTTAAGGAATCTGCTGCATTATTTAAGGACTTTGTTGCATTATTTAAGGACTATGCTGCATTATGTAAGGACTCTGCTGCATTATTTAAGGACTTTGCTGCATTATTTAATTACTCTGCTGCATTATTTAAGGACTTTGTTGCATTATTTAAGGACTCTGCTGCATTATTTAAGGACTTTGCTGCATTATTTAAGGACTTTGATGCATTATTTAAGGACGCTGCTGCAGAATTTAAGTAATCTGCTGCATTATTTAAGGACTCTGCTGCATTATTTAAGGACTTTGCTGCATTATTTAAGGACTCTGCTGCATTATTTAAGGACTTTGTTGCATTATTTAATGACTCTGCTGCGGTATTTAAGGACTCTGCTGCATTATTTAAGGACTTTGCTGCATTATTTAAGGACTTTGCTGCAGTAATTAAGGAATCTGCTGCATTATTTAAGGACTTTGTTGCATTATTTAAGGACTGTGCTGCATTGCTTAAGGACTCTGCTGCATTATTTAAGGACTTTGCTGCATTATTTAAGGACTTTGTTGCATTATTTAAGGACTCTGCTGCATTATTTAAGGACTTTGTTGCATTATTTAAGGACTCTGTTGCATTATTTAAGGACTTTGCTGCATTATTTAAGTACTCTGGTGCATTATTTAAGGACTTTGTTGCATTATTTAAGGACTCTGCTGCATTATTTAAGGACTTTGCTGCATTATTTAAGTACTCTGGTGCATTATTTAAGGACTTTGTTGCATTATTTAAGGACTCTGCTGCATTATTTAAGGACTTTGTTGCATTATTTAAGGACTCTGCTGCATTATTTAAGGACTTTGCTGCATTATTTAAGGACTCTGCTGCATTATTTAAGGACTTTGTTGCATTATTTAATGACTCTGCTGCGGTATTTAAGGACTCTGCTGTATTATTTAAGGACTTTGCTGCATTATTTAAGGACTCTGCTTCATTATTTAAGGACTTTGTTGCATTATTTAAGGACTCTGCTGCATTATTTAAGGACTTCGTTGCATTATTTAAGGACTCTGCTGCATTATTTAAAGACTTTGCTGCATTATTTAAGTACTCTGGTGCATTATTTAAGGACTCGGCTGCATTATTTAAAGACTTTGCTGCATTATTTAAGTACTCTGGTGCATTATTTAAGGACTCTGCTGCATTATTTAAGGACTTTGCTGCATTATTTAAGGACTCTGCTGCATTATTTAAGGACTTTGCTGCATTATTTAAGGACTCTGCTGTATTATTTAAGGACTTTGTTGCATTATTTAATGACTCTGCTGGGGTATTTAAGGACTCTGCTGCATTATTTAAGGGCTTTGCTGCATTATTTAAGGACTCTGCTGCAGTATTTAAGGACTCTGCTGCATTATTTAAGGACTTTGATGCATTATTTAAGGACGCTGCTGCAGAATTTAAGGAATCTGCTGCATTATTTAAGGACTTTGTTGCATTATTTAAGGACTATGCTGCATTATGTAAGGACTCTGCTGCATTATTTAAGGACTTTGCTGCATTATTTAATTACTCTGCTGCATTATTTAAGGACTTTGTTGCATTATTTAAGGACTCTGCTGCATTATTTAAGGACTTTGCTGCATTATTTAAGGACTTTGATGCATTATTTAAGGACGCTGCTGCAGAATTTAAGTAATCTGCTGCATTATTTAAGGACTCTGCTGCATTATTTAAGGACTTTGCTGCATTATTTAAGGACTCTGCTGCATTATTTAAGGACTTTGTTGCATTATTTAATGACTCTGCTGCGGTATTTAAGGACTCTGCTGCATTATTTAAGGACTTTGCTGCATTATTTAAGGACTTTGCTGCAGTAATTAAGGAATCTGCTGCATTATTTAAGGACTTTGTTGCATTATTTAAGGACTGTGCTGCATTGCTTAAGGACTCTGCTGCATTATTTAAGGACTTTGCTGCATTATTTAAGGACTTTGTTGCATTATTTAAGGACTCTGCTGCATTATTTAAGGACTTTGTTGCATTATTTAAGGACTCTGTTGCATTATTTAAGGACTTTGCTGCATTATTTAAGTACTCTGGTGCATTATTTAAGGACTTTGTTGCATTATTTAAGGACTCTGCTGCATTATTTAAGGACTTTGCTGCATTATTTAAGTACTCTGGTGCATTATTTAAGGACTTTGTTGCATTATTTAAGGACTCTGCTGCATTATTTAAGGACTTTGTTGCATTATTTAAGGACTCTGCTGCATTATTTAAGGACTTTGCTGCATTATTTAAGGACTCTGCTGCATTATTTAAGGACTTTGTTGCATTATTTAATGACTCTGCTGCGGTATTTAAGGACTCTGCTGTATTATTTAAGGACTTTGCTGCATTATTTAAGGACTCTGCTTCATTATTTAAGGACTTTGTTGCATTATTTAAGGACTCTGCTGCATTATTTAAGGACTTCGTTGCATTATTTAAGGACTCTGCTGCATTATTTAAAGACTTTGCTGCATTATTTAAGTACTCTGGTGCATTATTTAAGGACTCGGCTGCATTATTTAAAGACTTTGCTGCATTATTTAAGTACTCTGGTGCATTATTTAAGGACTCTGCTGCATTATTTAAGGACTTTGCTGCATTATTTAAGGACTCTGCTGCATTATTTAAGGACTTTGCTGCATTATTTAAGGACTCTGCTGTATTATTTAAGGACTTTGTTGCATTATTTAATGACTCTGCTGGGGTATTTAAGGACTCTGCTGCATTATTTAAGGGCTTTGCTGCATTATTTAAGGACTCTGCTGCAGTATTTAAGGACTCTGCTGCATTATTTAAGGACTTTGATGCATTATTTAAGGACGCTGCTGCAGAATTTAAGGAATCTGCTGCATTATTTAAGGACTTTGTTGCATTATTTAAGGACTATGCTGCATTATGTAAGGACTCTGCTGCATTATTTAAGGACTTTGCTGCATTATTTAATTACTCTGCTGCATTATTTAAGGACTTTGTTGCATTATTTAAGGACTCTGCTGCATTATTTAAGGACTTTGCTGCATTATTTAAGGACTTTGATGCATTATTTAAGGACGCTGCTGCAGAATTTAAGTAATCTGCTGCATTATTTAAGGACTCTGCTGCATTATTTAAGGACTTTGCTGCATTATTTAAGGACTCTGCTGCATTATTTAAGGACTTTGTTGCATTATTTAATGACTCTGCTGCGGTATTTAAGGACTCTGCTGCATTATTTAAGGACTTTGCTGCATTATTTAAGGACTTTGCTGCAGTAATTAAGGAATCTGCTGCATTATTTAAGGACTTTGTTGCATTATTTAAGGACTGTGCTGCATTGCTTAAGGACTCTGCTGCATTATTTAAGGACTTTGCTGCATTATTTAAGGACTTTGTTGCATTATTTAAGGACTCTGCTGCATTATTTAAGGACTTTGTTGCATTATTTAAGGACTCTGTTGCATTATTTAAGGACTTTGCTGCATTATTTAAGTACTCTGGTGCATTATTTAAGGACTTTGTTGCATTATTTAAGGACTCTGCTGCATTATTTAAGGACTTTGCTGCATTATTTAAGTACTCTGGTGCATTATTTAAGGACTTTGTTGCATTATTTAAGGACTCTGCTGCATTATTTAAGGACTTTGTTGCATTATTTAAGGACTCTGCTGCATTATTTAAGGACTTTGCTGCATTATTTAAGGACTCTGCTGCATTATTTAAGGACTTTGTTGCATTATTTAATGACTCTGCTGCGGTATTTAAGGACTCTGCTGTATTATTTAAGGACTTTGCTGCATTATTTAAGGACTCTGCTTCATTATTTAAGGACTTTGTTGCATTATTTAAGGACTCTGCTGCATTATTTAAGGACTTCGTTGCATTATTTAAGGACTCTGCTGCATTATTTAAAGACTTTGCTGCATTATTTAAGTACTCTGGTGCATTATTTAAGGACTCGGCTGCATTATTTAAAGACTTTGCTGCATTATTTAAGTACTCTGGTGCATTATTTAAGGACTCTGCTGCATTATTTAAGGACTTTGCTGCATTATTTAAGGACTCTGCTGCATTATTTAAGGACTTTGCTGCATTATTTAAGTATGCTGCTGCGGTATTTAAGGCCTCTGCTGCATTATTTAAGGACTCTGCTGCATTATTAAGGACGTTGCTGCATTATTTAAGGACTTTATTGCATTATTTAAGGATTCTGCTGCATTATTTAAGGAATTTGCTGCATTATTTAAGGACTCTGCTGTATTATTTAAGGACTTTGTTGCATTATTTAATGACTCTGCTGGGGTATTTAAGGACTCTGCTGCATTATTTAAGGGCTTTGCTGCATTATTTAAGGACTCTGCTGCAGTATTTTAAGACTCTGCTGCATTATTTAAGGACTTTGATGCATTATTTAAGGACGCTGCTGCAGAATTTAAGGAATCTGCTGCATTATTTAAGGACTTTGTTGCATTATTTAAGGACTATGCTGCATTATGTAAGGACTCTGCTGCATTATTTAAGGACTTTGCTGCATTATTTAATTACTCTGCTGCATTATTTAAGGACTTTGTTGCATTATTTAAGGACTCTGCTGCATTATTTAAGGACTTTGCTGCATTATTTAAGGACTTTGATGCATTATTTAAGGACGCTGCTGCAGAATTTAAGTAATCTGCTGCATTATTTAAGGACTCTGCTGCATTATTTAAGGACTTTGCTGCATTAATTAAGGACTCTGCTGCATTATTTAAGGACTTTGTTGCATTATTTAATGACTCTGCTGCGGTATTTAAGGACTCTGCTGCATTATTTAAGGACTTTGCTGCATTATTTAAGGACTTTGCTGCAGTAATTAAGGAATCTGCTGCATTATTTAAGGACTTTGTTGCATTATTTAAGGACTGTGCTGCATTGCTTAAGGACTCTGCTGCATTATTTAAGGACTTTGCTGCATTATTTAAGGACTTTGTTGCATTATTTAAGGACTCTGCTGCATTATTTAAGGACTTTGTTGCATTATTTAAGGACTCTGTTGCATTATTTAAGGACTTTGCTGCATTATTTAAGTACTCTGGTGCATTATTTAAGGACTTTGTTGCATTATTTAAGGACTCTGCTGCATTATTTAAGGACTTTGTTGCATTATTTAAGGACTCTGTTGCATTATTTAAGGACTTTGTTGCATTATTTAAGGACTTTGCTGCATTATTTAAGTACTCTGGTGCATTATTTAAGGACTTTGTTGCATTATTTAAGGACTCTGCTGCATTATTTAAGGACTTTGTTGCATTATTTAAGGACTCTGCTGCATTATTTAAGGACTTTGCTGCATTATTTAAGGACTCTGTTGCATTATTTAAGGACTTTGCTGCATTATTTAAGTACTCTGGTGCATTATTTAAGGACTTTATTGCATTATTTAAGGATTCTGCTGCATTATTTAAGGAATTTGCTGCATTATTTAAGAACTTTGCTGCAGTATTTAAGGACTCTGCTGCATTATTTAAGGACTTTATTGCATTATTTAAGGACCCTGCTGCAGAATTTAAGGAATCTGCTGCATTACTTAAGGACTTTGTTGCATTATTTAAGGACTCTGCTGCATTATTTAAGGACTTTGCTGCATTATTTAAGGACTTTGATGCATTATTTAAGGACGCCGCTGCAGAATTTAAGTAATCTGCTGCATTATTTAAGGACTCTGCTGCATTATTTAAGGACTTTGCTGCATTATTTAAGGACTCTGCTGTATTATTAAGCACGTTGCTGCATTAATTAAGGACTTTATTGCATTATTTAAGGAATTTGATGCATTATTTAAGGACTCTGCTGCATTATTTAAGGACTTTGATGCATTATTTAAGGACGCTGCTGCAGAATTTAAGGAATCTGCTGCATTATTTAAGGACTTTGCTGCATTATTTAAGGACTCTGTTGCATTATTTAAGGACTTTGCTGCATTATTTAAGTACTCTGGTGCATTATTTAAGGACTTTATTGCATTATTTAAGGATTCTGCTGCATTATTTAAGGAATTTGCTGCATTATTTAAGAACTTTGCTGCAGTATTTAAGGACTCTGCTGCATTATTTAAGGACTTTATTGCATTATTTAAGGACCCTGCTGCAGAATTTAAGGAATCTGCTGCATTACTTAAGGACTTTGTTGCATTATTTAAGGACTCTGCTGCATTATTTAAGGACTTTGCTGCATTATTTAAGGACTTTGATGCATTATTTAAGGACGCCGCTGCAGAATTTAAGTAATCTGCTGCATTATTTAAGGACTCTGCTGCATTATTTAAGGACTTTGCTGCATTATTTAAGGACTCTGCTGTATTATTAAGCACGTTGCTGCATTAATTAAGGACTTTATTGCATTATTTAAGGAATTTGATGCATTATTTAAGGACTCTGCTGCATTATTTAAGGACTTTGATGCATTATTTAAGGACGCTGCTGCAGAATTTAAGGAATCTGCTGCATTATTTAAGGACTTTGTTGCATTATTTAAGGACTATGCTGCATTATGTAAGGACTCTGCTGCATTATTTAAGGACTTTGCTGCATTATTTAATTACTCTGCTGCATTATTTAAGGACTTTGTTGCATTATTTAAGGACTCTGCTGCATTATTTAAGGACTTTGCTGCATTATTTAAGGACTTTGATGCATTATTTAAGGACGCTGCTGCAGAATTTAAGTAATCTGCTGCATTATTTAAGGACTCTGCTGCATTATTTAAGGACTTTGTTGCATTATTTAAGGAATCTGCTGCATTATTTAAGGACTTTGCTGCATTATTTAAGGACTTTGATGCATTATTTAAGGACGCTGCTGCAGAATTTAAGTAATCTGCTGCATTATTTAAGGACTCTGCTGCATTATTTAAGGACTTTGCTGCATTATTTAAGGACTCTGCTGCATTATTTAAGGACTTTGTTGCATTATTTAATGACTCTGCTGCGGTATTTAAGGACTCTGCTGTATTATTTAAGGACTTTGCTGAATTATTTAAGGACTCTGCTTCATTATTTAAGGACTTTGTTGCATTATTTAAGGACTCTGCTGCATTATTTAAGGACTTCGTTGCATTATTTAAGGACTCTGCTGCATTATTTAAAGACTTTGCTGCATTATTTAAGTACTCTGGTGCATTATTTAAGGACTCGGCTGCATTATTTAAAGACTTTGCTGCATTATTTAAGTACTCTGGTGCATTATTTAAGGACTCTGCTGCATTATTTAAGGACTTTGCTGCATTATTTAAGGACTCTGCTGCATTATTTAAGGACTCTGCTGCATTATTTAAGGACTTTGCTGCATTATTTAAGGACTCTGCTGTATTATTAAGCACGTTGCTGCATTAATTAAGGACTTTATTGCATTATTTAAGGAATTTGATGCATTATTTAAGGACTCTGCTGCATTATTTAAGGACTTTGATGCATTATTTAAGGACGCTGCTGCAGAATTTAAGGAATCTGCTGCATTATTTAAGGACTTTGTTGCATTATTTAAGGACTATGCTGCATTATGTAAGGACTCTGCTGCATTATTTAAGGACTTTGCTGCATTATTTAATTACTCTGCTGCATTATTTAAGGACTTTGTTGCATTATTTAAGGACTCTGCTGCATTATTTAAGGACTTTGCTGCATTATTTAAGGACTTTGATGCATTATTTAAGGACGCTGCTGCAGAATTTAAGTAATCTGCTGCATTATTTAAGGACTCTGCTGCATTATTTAAGGACTTTGTTGCATTATTTAAGGAATCTGCTGCATTATTTAAGGACTTTGCTGCATTATTTAAGGACTTTGATGCATTATTTAAGGACGCTGCTGCAGAATTTAAGTAATCTGCTGCATTATTTAAGGACTCTGCTGCATTATTTAAGGACTTTGCTGCATTATTTAAGGACTCTGCTGCATTATTTAAGGACTTTGTTGCATTATTTAATGACTCTGCTGCGGTATTTAAGGACTCTGCTGTATTATTTAAGGACTTTGCTGAATTATTTAAGGACTCTGCTTCATTATTTAAGGACTTTGTTGCATTATTTAAGGACTCTGCTGCATTATTTAAGGACTTCGTTGCATTATTTAAGGACTCTGCTGCATTATTTAAAGACTTTGCTGCATTATTTAAGTACTCTGGTGCATTATTTAAGGACTCGGCTGCATTATTTAAAGACTTTGCTGCATTATTTAAGTACTCTGGTGCATTATTTAAGGACTCTGCTGCATTATTTAAGGACTTTGCTGCATTATTTAAGGACTCTGCTGCATTATTTAAGGACTCTGCTGCATTATTTAAGGACTTTGCTGCATTATTTAAGTATGCTGCTGCGGTATTTAAGGCCTCTGCTGCATTATTTAAGGACTCTGCTGCATTATTAAGGACGTTGCTGCATTATTTAAGGACTTTATTGCATTATTTAAGGATTCTGCTGCATTATTTAAGGAATTTGCTGCATTATTTAAGGACTCTGCTGTATTATTTAAGGACTTTGTTGCATTATTTAATGACTCTGCTGGGGTATTTAAGGACTCTGCTGCATTATTTAAGGGCTTTGCTGCATTATTTAAGGACTCTGCTGCAGTATTTAAGGACTCTGCTGCATTATTTAAGGACTTTGATGCATTATTTAAGGACGCTGCTGCAGAATTTAAGGAATCTGCTGCATTATTTAAGGACTTTGTTGCATTATTTAAGGACTATGCTGCATTATGTAAGGACTCTGCTGCATTATTTAAGGACTTTGCTGCATTATTTAATTACTCTGCTGCATTATTTAAGGACTTTGTTGCATTATTTAAGGACTCTGCTGCATTATTTAAGGACTTTGCTGCATTATTTAAGGACTTTGATGCATTATTTAAGGACGCTGCTGCAGAATTTAAGTAATCTGCTGCATTATTTAAGGACTCTGCTGCATTATTTAAGGACTTTGCTGCATTATTTAAGGACTCTGCTGCATTATTTAAGGACTTTGTTGCATTATTTAATGACTCTGCTGCGGTATTTAAGGACTCTGCTGCATTATTTAAGGACTTTGCTGCATTATTTAAGGACTTTGCTGCAGTAATTAAGGAATCTGCTGCATTATTTAAGGACTTTGTTGCATTATTTAAGGACTGTGCTGCATTGCTTAAGGACTCTGCTGCATTATTTAAGGACTTTGCTGCATTATTTAAGGACTTTGTTGCATTATTTAAGGACTCTGCTGCATTATTTAAGGACTTTGTTGCATTATTTAAGGACTCTGTTGCATTATTTAAGGACTTTGCTGCATTATTTAAGTACTCTGGTGCATTATTTAAGGACTTTGTTGCATTATTTAAGGACTCTGCTGCATTATTTAAGGACTTTGCTGCATTATTTAAGTACTCTGGTGCATTATTTAAGGACTTTGTTGCATTATTTAAGGACTCTGCTGCATTATTTAAGGACTTTGTTGCATTATTTAAGGACTCTGCTGCATTATTTAAGGACTTTGCTGCATTATTTAAGGACTCTGCTGCATTATTTAAGGACTTTGTTGCATTATTTAATGACTCTGCTGCGGTATTTAAGGACTCTGCTGTATTATTTAAGGACTTTGCTGCATTATTTAAGGACTCTGCTTCATTATTTAAGGACTTTGTTGCATTATTTAAGGACTCTGCTGCATTATTTAAGGACTTCGTTGCATTATTTAAGGACTCTGCTGCATTATTTAAAGACTTTGCTGCATTATTTAAGTACTCTGGTGCATTATTTAAGGACTCGGCTGCATTATTTAAAGACTTTGCTGCATTATTTAAGTACTCTGGTGCATTATTTAAGGACTCTGCTGCATTATTTAAGGACTTTGCTGCATTATTTAAGGACTCTGCTGCATTATTTAAGGACTTTGCTGCATTATTTAAGGACTCTGCTGTATTATTTAAGGACTTTGTTGCATTATTTAATGACTCTGCTGGGGTATTTAAGGACTCTGCTGCATTATTTAAGGGCTTTGCTGCATTATTTAAGGACTCTGCTGCAGTATTTAAGGACTCTGCTGCATTATTTAAGGACTTTGATGCATTATTTAAGGACGCTGCTGCAGAATTTAAGGAATCTGCTGCATTATTTAAGGACTTTGTTGCATTATTTAAGGACTATGCTGCATTATGTAAGGACTCTGCTGCATTATTTAAGGACTTTGCTGCATTATTTAATTACTCTGCTGCATTATTTAAGGACTTTGTTGCATTATTTAAGGACTCTGCTGCATTATTTAAGGACTTTGCTGCATTATTTAAGGACTTTGATGCATTATTTAAGGACGCTGCTGCAGAATTTAAGTAATCTGCTGCATTATTTAAGGACTCTGCTGCATTATTTAAGGACTTTGCTGCATTATTTAAGGACTCTGCTGCATTATTTAAGGACTTTGTTGCATTATTTAATGACTCTGCTGCGGTATTTAAGGACTCTGCTGCATTATTTAAGGACTTTGCTGCATTATTTAAGGACTTTGCTGCAGTAATTAAGGAATCTGCTGCATTATTTAAGGACTTTGTTGCATTATTTAAGGACTGTGCTGCATTGCTTAAGGACTCTGCTGCATTATTTAAGGACTTTGCTGCATTATTTAAGGACTTTGTTGCATTATTTAAGGACTCTGCTGCATTATTTAAGGACTTTGTTGCATTATTTAAGGACTCTGTTGCATTATTTAAGGACTTTGCTGCATTATTTAAGTACTCTGGTGCATTATTTAAGGACTTTGTTGCATTATTTAAGGACTCTGCTGCATTATTTAAGGACTTTGCTGCATTATTTAAGTACTCTGGTGCATTATTTAAGGACTTTGTTGCATTATTTAAGGACTCTGCTGCATTATTTAAGGACTTTGTTGCATTATTTAAGGACTCTGCTGCATTATTTAAGGACTTTGCTGCATTATTTAAGGACTCTGCTGCATTATTTAAGGACTTTGTTGCATTATTTAATGACTCTGCTGCGGTATTTAAGGACTCTGCTGTATTATTTAAGGACTTTGCTGCATTATTTAAGGACTCTGCTTCATTATTTAAGGACTTTGTTGCATTATTTAAGGACTCTGCTGCATTATTTAAGGACTTCGTTGCATTATTTAAGGACTCTGCTGCATTATTTAAAGACTTTGCTGCATTATTTAAGTACTCTGGTGCATTATTTAAGGACTCGGCTGCATTATTTAAAGACTTTGCTGCATTATTTAAGTACTCTGGTGCATTATTTAAGGACTCTGCTGCATTATTTAAGGACTTTGCTGCATTATTTAAGGACTCTGCTGCATTATTTAAGGACTTTGCTGCATTATTTAAGGACTCTGCTGTATTATTTAAGGACTTTGTTGCATTATTTAATGACTCTGCTGGGGTATTTAAGGACTCTGCTGCATTATTTAAGGGCTTTGCTGCATTATTTAAGGACTCTGCTGCAGTATTTAAGGACTCTGCTGCATTATTTAAGGACTTTGATGCATTATTTAAGGACGCTGCTGCAGAATTTAAGGAATCTGCTGCATTATTTAAGGACTTTGTTGCATTATTTAAGGACTATGCTGCATTATGTAAGGACTCTGCTGCATTATTTAAGGACTTTGCTGCATTATTTAATTACTCTGCTGCATTATTTAAGGACTTTGTTGCATTATTTAAGGACTCTGCTGCATTATTTAAGGACTTTGCTGCATTATTTAAGGACTTTGATGCATTATTTAAGGACGCTGCTGCAGAATTTAAGTAATCTGCTGCATTATTTAAGGACTCTGCTGCATTATTTAAGGACTTTGCTGCATTATTTAAGGACTCTGCTGCATTATTTAAGGACTTTGTTGCATTATTTAATGACTCTGCTGCGGTATTTAAGGACTCTGCTGCATTATTTAAGGACTTTGCTGCATTATTTAAGGACTTTGCTGCAGTAATTAAGGAATCTGCTGCATTATTTAAGGACTTTGTTGCATTATTTAAGGACTGTGCTGCATTGCTTAAGGACTCTGCTGCATTATTTAAGGACTTTGCTGCATTATTTAAGGACTTTGTTGCATTATTTAAGGACTCTGCTGCATTATTTAAGGACTTTGTTGCATTATTTAAGGACTCTGTTGCATTATTTAAGGACTTTGCTGCATTATTTAAGTACTCTGGTGCATTATTTAAGGACTTTGTTGCATTATTTAAGGACTCTGCTGCATTATTTAAGGACTTTGCTGCATTATTTAAGTACTCTGGTGCATTATTTAAGGACTTTGTTGCATTATTTAAGGACTCTGCTGCATTATTTAAGGACTTTGTTGCATTATTTAAGGACTCTGCTGCATTATTTAAGGACTTTGCTGCATTATTTAAGGACTCTGCTGCATTATTTAAGGACTTTGTTGCATTATTTAATGACTCTGCTGCGGTATTTAAGGACTCTGCTGTATTATTTAAGGACTTTGCTGCATTATTTAAGGACTCTGCTTCATTATTTAAGGACTTTGTTGCATTATTTAAGGACTCTGCTGCATTATTTAAGGACTTCGTTGCATTATTTAAGGACTCTGCTGCATTATTTAAAGACTTTGCTGCATTATTTAAGTACTCTGGTGCATTATTTAAGGACTCGGCTGCATTATTTAAAGACTTTGCTGCATTATTTAAGTACTCTGGTGCATTATTTAAGGACTCTGCTGCATTATTTAAGGACTTTGCTGCATTATTTAAGGACTCTGCTGCATTATTTAAGGACTTTGCTGCATTATTTAAGTATGCTGCTGCGGTATTTAAGGCCTCTGCTGCATTATTTAAGGACTCTGCTGCATTATTAAGGACGTTGCTGCATTATTTAAGGACTTTATTGCATTATTTAAGGATTCTGCTGCATTATTTAAGGAATTTGCTGCATTATTTAAGGACTCTGCTGTATTATTTAAGGACTTTGTTGCATTATTTAATGACTCTGCTGGGGTATTTAAGGACTCTGCTGCATTATTTAAGGGCTTTGCTGCATTATTTAAGGACTCTGCTGCAGTATTTTAAGACTCTGCTGCATTATTTAAGGACTTTGATGCATTATTTAAGGACGCTGCTGCAGAATTTAAGGAATCTGCTGCATTATTTAAGGACTTTGTTGCATTATTTAAGGACTATGCTGCATTATGTAAGGACTCTGCTGCATTATTTAAGGACTTTGCTGCATTATTTAATTACTCTGCTGCATTATTTAAGGACTTTGTTGCATTATTTAAGGACTCTGCTGCATTATTTAAGGACTTTGCTGCATTATTTAAGGACTTTGATGCATTATTTAAGGACGCTGCTGCAGAATTTAAGTAATCTGCTGCATTATTTAAGGACTCTGCTGCATTATTTAAGGACTTTGCTGCATTAATTAAGGACTCTGCTGCATTATTTAAGGACTTTGTTGCATTATTTAATGACTCTGCTGCGGTATTTAAGGACTCTGCTGCATTATTTAAGGACTTTGCTGCATTATTTAAGGACTTTGCTGCAGTAATTAAGGAATCTGCTGCATTATTTAAGGACTTTGTTGCATTATTTAAGGACTGTGCTGCATTGCTTAAGGACTCTGCTGCATTATTTAAGGACTTTGCTGCATTATTTAAGGACTTTGTTGCATTATTTAAGGACTCTGCTGCATTATTTAAGGACTTTGTTGCATTATTTAAGGACTCTGTTGCATTATTTAAGGACTTTGCTGCATTATTTAAGTACTCTGGTGCATTATTTAAGGACTTTGTTGCATTATTTAAGGACTCTGCTGCATTATTTAAGGACTTTGTTGCATTATTTAAGGACTCTGTTGCATTATTTAAGGACTTTGTTGCATTATTTAAGGACTTTGCTGCATTATTTAAGTACTCTGGTGCATTATTTAAGGACTTTGTTGCATTATTTAAGGACTCTGCTGCATTATTTAAGGACTTTGTTGCATTATTTAAGGACTCTGCTGCATTATTTAAGGACTTTGCTGCATTATTTAAGGACTCTGTTGCATTATTTAAGGACTTTGCTGCATTATTTAAGTACTCTGGTGCATTATTTAAGGACTTTATTGCATTATTTAAGGATTCTGCTGCATTATTTAAGGAATTTGCTGCATTATTTAAGAACTTTGCTGCAGTATTTAAGGACTCTGCTGCATTATTTAAGGACTTTATTGCATTATTTAAGGACCCTGCTGCAGAATTTAAGGAATCTGCTGCATTACTTAAGGACTTTGTTGCATTATTTAAGGACTCTGCTGCATTATTTAAGGACTTTGCTGCATTATTTAAGGACTTTGATGCATTATTTAAGGACGCCGCTGCAGAATTTAAGTAATCTGCTGCATTATTTAAGGACTCTGCTGCATTATTTAAGGACTTTGCTGCATTATTTAAGGACTCTGCTGTATTATTAAGCACGTTGCTGCATTAATTAAGGACTTTATTGCATTATTTAAGGAATTTGATGCATTATTTAAGGACTCTGCTGCATTATTTAAGGACTTTGATGCATTATTTAAGGACGCTGCTGCAGAATTTAAGGAATCTGCTGCATTATTTAAGGACTTTGTTGCATTATTTAAGGACTATGCTGCATTATGTAAGGACTCTGCTGCATTATTTAAGGACTTTGCTGCATTATTTAATTACTCTGCTGCATTATTTAAGGACTTTGTTGCATTATTTAAGGACTCTGCTGCATTATTTAAGGACTTTGCTGCATTATTTAAGTACTTTGATGCATTATTTAAGGACGCTGCTGCAGAATTTAAGTAATCTGCTGCATTATTTAAGGACTCTGCTGCATTATTTAAGGACTTTGCTGCATTATTTAAGGACTCTGCTGCATTATTTAAGGACTTTGTTGCATTATTTAATGACTCTGCTGCGGTATTTAAGGACTCTGCTGCATTATTTAAGGACTTTGCTGCATTATTTAAGGACTTTGCTGCAGTAATTAAGGAATCTGCTGCATTATTTAAGGAATTTGATGCATTATTTAAGGACTCTGCTGCATTATTTAAGGACTTTGCTGCATTATTTAAGGACTCTGCTTCATTATTTAAGGACTTTGTTGCATTATTTAAGGACTCTGCTGCATTATTTAAGGACTTTGTTGCATTATTTAAGGACTCTGCTGCATTATTTAAAGACTTTGCTGCATTATTTAAGTACTCTGGTGCATTATTTAAGGACTCTGCTGCATTATTTAAAGACTTTGCTGCATTATTTAAGTACTCTGGTGCATTATTTAAGGACTTTGTTGCTTTATTTAAGGACTTTGCTGCATTATTTAAGGACTTTGTTGCATTATTTAAGGACTCTGCTGCATTATTTAAGGACTTTGCTGCATTATTTAAGTATGCTGCTGCAGTATTTAAGGCCTCTGCTGCATGATTTAAGGACTCTGCTGCATTTTTAAGGACGTTGCTGCATTATTTAAGGACTTTATTGCATTATTTAAGGATTCTGCTGCATTATTTAAGGAATTTGCTGCATTATTTAAGGACTCTGCTGCATTATTTAAGGACTTTGTTTCATTATTTAATGACTCTGCTGGGGTATTTAAGGACTCTGCTGCATTATTTAAGGACTTTGTTGCATTATTTAAGGACTCTGCTGCATTATTTAAGGACTTTGCTGCATTATTTAAGGACTTTGATGCATTATTTAAGGACGCTGCTGCAGAATTTAAGTAATCTGCTGCATTATTTAAGGACTCTGCTGCATTATTTAAGGACTTTGCTGCATTAATTAAGGACTCTGCTGCATTATTTAAGGACTTTGTTGCATTATTTAATGACTCTGCTGCGGTATTTAAGGACTCTGCTGCATTATTTAAGGACTTTGCTGCATTATTTAAGGACTTTGCTGCAGTAATTAAGGAATCTGCTGCATTATTTAAGGACTTTGTTGCATTATTTAAGGACTGTGCTGCATTGCTTAAGGACTCTGCTGCATTATTTAAGGACTTTGCTGCATTATTTAAGGACTTTGTTGCATTATTTAAGGACTCTGCTGCATTATTTAAGGACTTTGCTGCATTATTTAAGGACTCTGCTGCATTATTTAAGGACTTTGCTGCATTATTTAAGGACTCTGCTGTATTATTTAAGGACTTTGTTGCATTATTTAATGACTCTGCTGGGGTATTTAAGGACTCTGCTGCATTATTTAAGGGCTTTGCTGCATTATTTAAGGACTCTGCTGCAGTATTTAAGGACTCTGCTGCATTATTTAAGGACTTTGATGCATTATTTAAGGACGCTGCTGCAGAATTTAAGGAATCTGCTGCATTATTTAAGGACTTTGTTGCATTATTTAAGGACTATGCTGCATTATGTAAGGACTCTGCTGCATTATTTAAGGACTTTGCTGCATTATTTAATTACTCTGCTGCATTATTTAAGGACTTTGTTGCATTATTTAAGGACTCTGCTGCATTATTTAAGGACTTTGCTGCATTATTTAAGGACTTTGATGCATTATTTAAGGACGCTGCTGCAGAATTTAAGTAATCTGCTGCATTATTTAAGGACTCTGCTGCATTATTTAAGGACTTTGCTGCATTATTTAAGGACTCTGCTGCATTATTTAAGGACTTTGTTGCATTATTTAATGACTCTGCTGCGGTATTTAAGGACTCTGCTGCATTATTTAAGGACTTTGCTGCATTATTTAAGGACTTTGCTGCAGTAATTAAGGAATCTGCTGCATTATTTAAGGACTTTGTTGCATTATTTAAGGACTGTGCTGCATTGCTTAAGGACTCTGCTGCATTATTTAAGGACTTTGCTGCATTATTTAAGGACTTTGTTGCATTATTTAAGGACTCTGCTGCATTATTTAAGGACTTTGTTGCATTATTTAAGGACTCTGTTGCATTATTTAAGGACTTTGCTGCATTATTTAAGTACTCTGGTGCATTATTTAAGGACTTTGTTGCATTATTTAAGGACTCTGCTGCATTATTTAAGGACTTTGCTGCATTATTTAAGTACTCTGGTGCATTATTTAAGGACTTTGTTGCATTATTTAAGGACTCTGCTGCATTATTTAAGGACTTTGTTGCATTATTTAAGGACTCTGCTGCATTATTTAAGGACTTTGCTGCATTATTTAAGGACTCTGCTGCATTATTTAAGGACTTTGTTGCATTATTTAATGACTCTGCTGCGGTATTTAAGGACTCTGCTGTATTATTTAAGGACTTTGCTGCATTATTTAAGGACTCTGCTTCATTATTTAAGGACTTTGTTGCATTATTTAAGGACTCTGCTGCATTATTTAAGGACTTCGTTGCATTATTTAAGGACTCTGCTGCATTATTTAAAGACTTTGCTGCATTATTTAAGTACTCTGGTGCATTATTTAAGGACTCGGCTGCATTATTTAAAGACTTTGCTGCATTATTTAAGTACTCTGGTGCATTATTTAAGGACTCTGCTGCATTATTTAAGGACTTTGCTGCATTATTTAAGGACTCTGCTGCATTATTTAAGGACTTTGCTGCATTATTTAAGTATGCTGCTGCGGTATTTAAGGCCTCTGCTGCATTATTTAAGGACTCTGCTGCATTATTAAGGACGTTGCTGCATTATTTAAGGACTTTATTGCATTATTTAAGGATTCTGCTGCATTATTTAAGGAATTTGCTGCATTATTTAAGGACTCTGCTGTATTATTTAAGGACTTTGTTGCATTATTTAATGACTCTGCTGGGGTATTTAAGGACTCTGCTGCATTATTTAAGGGCTTTGCTGCATTATTTAAGGACTCTGCTGCAGTATTTTAAGACTCTGCTGCATTATTTAAGGACTTTGATGCATTATTTAAGGACGCTGCTGCAGAATTTAAGGAATCTGCTGCATTATTTAAGGACTTTGTTGCATTATTTAAGGACTATGCTGCATTATGTAAGGACTCTGCTGCATTATTTAAGGACTTTGCTGCATTATTTAATTACTCTGCTGCATTATTTAAGGACTTTGTTGCATTATTTAAGGACTCTGCTGCATTATTTAAGGACTTTGCTGCATTATTTAAGGACTTTGATGCATTATTTAAGGACGCTGCTGCAGAATTTAAGTAATCTGCTGCATTATTTAAGGACTCTGCTGCATTATTTAAGGACTTTGCTGCATTAATTAAGGACTCTGCTGCATTATTTAAGGACTTTGTTGCATTATTTAATGACTCTGCTGCGGTATTTAAGGACTCTGCTGCATTATTTAAGGACTTTGCTGCATTATTTAAGGACTTTGCTGCAGTAATTAAGGAATCTGCTGCATTATTTAAGGACTTTGTTGCATTATTTAAGGACTGTGCTGCATTGCTTAAGGACTCTGCTGCATTATTTAAGGACTTTGCTGCATTATTTAAGGACTTTGTTGCATTATTTAAGGACTCTGCTGCATTATTTAAGGACTTTGTTGCATTATTTAAGGACTCTGTTGCATTATTTAAGGACTTTGCTGCATTATTTAAGTACTCTGGTGCATTATTTAAGGACTTTGTTGCATTATTTAAGGACTCTGCTGCATTATTTAAGGACTTTGTTGCATTATTTAAGGACTCTGTTGCATTATTTAAGGACTTTGTTGCATTATTTAAGGACTTTGCTGCATTATTTAAGTACTCTGGTGCATTATTTAAGGACTTTGTTGCATTATTTAAGGACTCTGCTGCATTATTTAAGGACTTTGTTGCATTATTTAAGGACTCTGCTGCATTATTTAAGGACTTTGCTGCATTATTTAAGGACTCTGTTGCATTATTTAAGGACTTTGCTGCATTATTTAAGTACTCTGGTGCATTATTTAAGGACTTTATTGCATTATTTAAGGATTCTGCTGCATTATTTAAGGAATTTGCTGCATTATTTAAGAACTTTGCTGCAGTATTTAAGGACTCTGCTGCATTATTTAAGGACTTTATTGCATTATTTAAGGACCCTGCTGCAGAATTTAAGGAATCTGCTGCATTACTTAAGGACTTTGTTGCATTATTTAAGGACTCTGCTGCATTATTTAAGGACTTTGCTGCATTATTTAAGGACTTTGATGCATTATTTAAGGACGCCGCTGCAGAATTTAAGTAATCTGCTGCATTATTTAAGGACTCTGCTGCATTATTTAAGGACTTTGCTGCATTATTTAAGGACTCTGCTGTATTATTAAGCACGTTGCTGCATTAATTAAGGACTTTATTGCATTATTTAAGGAATTTGATGCATTATTTAAGGACTCTGCTGCATTATTTAAGGACTTTGATGCATTATTTAAGGACGCTGCTGCAGAATTTAAGGAATCTGCTGCATTATTTAAGGACTTTGTTGCATTATTTAAGGACTATGCTGCATTATGTAAGGACTCTGCTGCATTATTTAAGGACTTTGCTGCATTATTTAATTACTCTGCTGCATTATTTAAGGACTTTGTTGCATTATTTAAGGACTCTGCTGCATTATTTAAGGACTTTGCTGCATTATTTAAGTACTTTGATGCATTATTTAAGGACGCTGCTGCAGAATTTAAGTAATCTGCTGCATTATTTAAGGACTCTGCTGCATTATTTAAGGACTTTGCTGCATTATTTAAGGACTCTGCTGCATTATTTAAGGACTTTGTTGCATTATTTAATGACTCTGCTGCGGTATTTAAGGACTCTGCTGCATTATTTAAGGACTTTGCTGCATTATTTAAGGACTTTGCTGCAGTAATTAAGGAATCTGCTGCATTATTTAAGGAATTTGATGCATTATTTAAGGACTCTGCTGCATTATTTAAGGACTTTGCTGCATTATTTAAGGACTCTGCTTCATTATTTAAGGACTTTGTTGCATTATTTAAGGACTCTGCTGCATTATTTAAGGACTTTGTTGCATTATTTAAGGACTCTGCTGCATTATTTAAAGACTTTGCTGCATTATTTAAGTACTCTGGTGCATTATTTAAGGACTCTGCTGCATTATTTAAAGACTTTGCTGCATTATTTAAGTACTCTGGTGCATTATTTAAGGACTTTGTTGCTTTATTTAAGGACTTTGCTGCATTATTTAAGGACTTTGTTGCATTATTTAAGGACTCTGCTGCATTATTTAAGGACTTTGCTGCATTATTTAAGTATGCTGCTGCAGTATTTAAGGCCTCTGCTGCATGATTTAAGGACTCTGCTGCATTTTTAAGGACGTTGCTGCATTATTTAAGGACTTTATTGCATTATTTAAGGATTCTGCTGCATTATTTAAGGAATTTGCTGCATTATTTAAGGACTCTGCTGCATTATTTAAGGACTTTGTTTCATTATTTAATGACTCTGCTGGGGTATTTAAGGACTCTGCTGCATTATTTAAGGACTTTGTTGCATTATTTAAGGACTCTGCTGCATTATTTAAGGACTTTGCTGCATTATTTAAGGACTTTGATGCATTATTTAAGGACGCTGCTGCAGAATTTAAGTAATCTGCTGCATTATTTAAGGACTCTGCTGCATTATTTAAGGACTTTGCTGCATTAATTAAGGACTCTGCTGCATTATTTAAGGACTTTGTTGCATTATTTAATGACTCTGCTGCGGTATTTAAGGACTCTGCTGCATTATTTAAGGACTTTGCTGCATTATTTAAGGACTTTGCTGCAGTAATTAAGGAATCTGCTGCATTATTTAAGGACTTTGTTGCATTATTTAAGGACTGTGCTGCATTGCTTAAGGACTCTGCTGCATTATTTAAGGACTTTGCTGCATTATTTAAGGACTTTGTTGCATTATTTAAGGACTCTGCTGCATTATTTAAGGACTTTGTTGCATTATTTAAGGACTCTGTTGCATTATTTAAGGACTTTGCTGCATTATTTAAGTACTCTGGTGCATTATTTAAGGACTTTGTTGCATTATTTAAGGACTCTGCTGCATTATTTAAGGACTTTGTTGCATTATTTAAGGACTCTGCTGCATTATTTAAGGACTTTGCTGCATTATTTAAGGACTCTGTTGCATTATTTAAGGACTTTGCTGCATTATTTAAGTACTCTGGTGCATTATTTAAGGACTTTATTGCATTATTTAAGGATTCTGCTGCATTATTTAAGGAATTTGCTGCATTATTTAAGAACTTTGCTGCAGTATTTAAGGACTCTGCTGCATTATTTAAGGACTTTATTGCATTATTTAAGGACCCTGCTGCAGAATTTAAGGAATCTGCTGCATTACTTAAGGACTTTGTTGCATTATTTAAGGACTCTGCTGCATTATTTAAGGACTTTGCTGCATTATTTAAGGACTTTGATGCATTATTTAAGGACGCCGCTGCAGAATTTAAGTAATCTGCTGCATTATTTAAGGACTCTGCTGCATTATTTAAGGACTTTGCTGCATTATTTAAGGACTCTGCTGTATTATTAAGCACGTTGCTGCATTAATTAAGGACTTTATTGCATTATTTAAGGAATTTGATGCATTATTTAAGGACTCTGCTGCATTATTTAAGGACTTTGATGCATTATTTAAGGACGCTGCTGCAGAATTTAAGGAATCTGCTGCATTATTTAAGGACTTTGTTGCATTATTTAAGGACTATGCTGCATTATGTAAGGACTCTGCTGCATTATTTAAGGACTTTGCTGCATTATTTAATTACTCTGCTGCATTATTTAAGGACTTTGTTGCATTATTTAAGGACTCTGCTGCATTATTTAAGGACTTTGCTGCATTATTTAAGGACTTTGATGCATTATTTAAGGACGCTGCTGCAGAATTTAAGTAATCTGCTGCATTATTTAAGGACTCTGCTGCATTATTTAAGGACTTTGTTGCATTATTTAAGGAATCTGCTGCATTATTTAAGGACTTTGCTGCATTATTTAAGGACTTTGATGCATTATTTAAGGACGCTGCTGCAGAATTTAAGTAATCTGCTGCATTATTTAAGGACTCTGCTGCATTATTTAAGGACTTTGCTGCATTATTTAAGGACTCTGCTGCATTATTTAAGGACTTTGTTGCATTATTTAATGACTCTGCTGCGGTATTTAAGGACTCTGCTGTATTATTTAAGGACTTTGCTGAATTATTTAAGGACTCTGCTTCATTATTTAAGGACTTTGTTGCATTATTTAAGGACTCTGCTGCATTATTTAAGGACTTCGTTGCATTATTTAAGGACTCTGCTGCATTATTTAAAGACTTTGCTGCATTATTTAAGTACTCTGGTGCATTATTTAAGGACTCTGCTGCATTATTTAAGGACTTTGCTGCATTATTTAAGGACTCTGCTGCATTATTTAAGGACTCTGCTGCATTATTTAAGGACTTTGCTGCATTATTTAAGTATGCTGCTGCGGTATTTAAGGCCTCTGCTGCATTATTTAAGGACTCTGCTGCATTATTAAGGACGTTGCTGCATTATTTAAGGACTTTATTGCATTATTTAAGGATTCTGCTGCATTATTTAAGGAATTTGCTGCATTATTTAAGGACTCTGCTGTATTATTTAAGGACTTTGTTGCATTATTTAATGACTCTGCTGGGGTATTTAAGGACTCTTCTGCATTATTTAAGGGCTTTGCTGCATTATTTAAGGACTCTGCTGCAGTATTTAAGGACTCTGCTGCATTATTTAAGGACTTTGATGCATTATTTAAGGACGCTGCTGCAGAATTTAAGGAATCTGCTGCATTATTTAAGGACTTTGTTGCATTATTTAAGGACTATGCTGCATTATGTAAGGACTCTGCTGCATTATTTAAGGACTTTGCTGCATTATTTAAGTACTCTGGTGCATTATTTAAGGACTTTGTTGCATTATTTAAGGACTCTGCTGCATTATTTAAGGACTTTGTTGCATTATTTAAGGACTCTGCTGCATTATTTAAGGACTTTGCTGCATTATTTAAGGACTCTGCTGCATTATTTAAGGACTTTGTTGCATTATTTAATGACTCTGCTGCGGTATTTAAGGACTCTGCTGTATTATTTAAGGACTTTGCTGCATTATTTAAGGACTCTGCTTCATTATTTAAGGACTTTGTTGCATTATTTAAGGACTCTGCTGCATTATTTAAGGACTTCGTTGCATTATTTAAGGACTCTGCTGCATTATTTAAAGACTTTGCTGCATTATTTAAGTACTCTGGTGCATTATTTAAGGACTCGGCTGCATTATTTAAAGACTTTGCTGCATTATTTAAGTACTCTGGTGCATTATTTAAGGACTCTGCTGCATTATTTAAGGACTTTGCTGCATTATTTAAGGACTCTGCTGCATTATTTAAGGACTTTGCTGCATTATTTAAGGACTCTGCTGCATTATTTAAGGACTTTGCTGCATTATTTAAGGACTCTGCTGCATTATTTAAGGACTTTGTTGCATTATTTAATGACTCTGCTGCGGTATTTAAGGACTCTGCTGTATTATTTAAGGACTTTGCTGCATTATTTAAGGACTCTGCTTCATTATTTAAGGACTTTGTTGCATTATTTAAGGACTCTGCTGCATTATTTAAGGACTTCGTTGCATTATTTAAGGACTCTGCTGCATTATTTAAAGACTTTGCTGCATTATTTAAGTACTCTGGTGCATTATTTAAGGACTCGGCTGCATTATTTAAAGACTTTGCTGCATTATTTAAGTACTCTGGTGCATTATTTAAGGACTCTGCTGCATTATTTAAGGACTTTGCTGCATTATTTAAGGACTCTGCTGCATTATTTAAGGACTTTGCTGCATTATTTAAGGACTCTGCTGCATTATTTAAGGACTTTGCTGCATTATTTAAGGACTCTGCTGCATTATTTAAGGACTTTGTTGCATTATTTAATGACTCTGCTGCGGTATTTAAGGACTCTGCTGTATTATTTAAGGACTTTGCTGCATTATTTAAGGACTCTGCTTCATTATTTAAGGACTTTGTTGCATTATTTAAGGACTCTGCTGCATTATTTAAGGACTTCGTTGCATTATTTAAGGACTCTGCTGCATTATTTAAAGACTTTGCTGCATTATTTAAGTACTCTGGTGCATTATTTAAGGACTCGGCTGCATTATTTAAAGACTTTGCTGCATTATTTAAGTACTCTGGTGCATTATTTAAGGACTCTGCTGCATTATTTAAGGACTTTGCTGCATTATTTAAGGACTCTGCTGCATTATTTAAGGACTTTGCTGCATTATTTAAGGACTCTGCTGTATTATTTAAGGACTTTGTTGCATTATTTAATGACTCTGCTGGGGTATTTAAGGACTCTGCTGCATTATTTAAGGGCTTTGCTGCATTATTTAAGGACTCTGCTGCAGTATTTAAGGACTCTGCTGCATTATTTAAGGACTTTGATGCATTATTTAAGGACGCTGCTGCAGAATTTAAGGAATCTGCTGCATTATTTAAGGACTTTGTTGCATTATTTAAGGACTATGCTGCATTATGTAAGGACTCTGCTGCATTATTTAAGGACTTTGCTGCATTATTTAATTACTCTGCTGCATTATTTAAGGACTTTGTTGCATTATTTAAGGACTCTGCTGCATTATTTAAGGACTTTGCTGCATTATTTAAGGACTTTGATGCATT
This sequence comes from Phyllobates terribilis, assembly GCF_046119375.1. Lineage (NCBI taxonomy): Eukaryota > Metazoa > Chordata > Amphibia > Anura > Dendrobatidae > Phyllobates > Phyllobates terribilis. The sequence goes on from NW_027363268.1 coordinate 318,445, forward strand.
ATTTAAGGACGCTGCTGCAGAATTTAAGTAATCTGCTGCATTATTTAAGGACTCTGCTGCATTATTTAAGGACTTTGCTGCATTATTTAAGGACTCTGCTGCATTATTTAAGGACTTTGTTGCATTATTTAATGACTCTGCTGCGGTATTTAAGGACTCTGCTGCATTATTTAAGGACTTTGCTGCATTATTTAAGGACTTTGCTGCAGTAATTAAGGAATCTGCTGCATTATTTAAGGACTTTGTTGCATTATTTAAGGACTGTGCTGCATTGCTTAAGGACTCTGCTGCATTATTTAAGGACTTTGCTGCATTATTTAAGGACTTTGTTGCATTATTTAAGGACTCTGCTGCATTATTTAAGGACTTTGTTGCATTATTTAAGGACTCTGTTGCATTATTTAAGGACTTTGCTGCATTATTTAAGTACTCTGGTGCATTATTTAAGGACTTTGTTGCATTATTTAAGGACTCTGCTGCATTATTTAAGGACTTTGCTGCATTATTTAAGTACTCTGGTGCATTATTTAAGGACTTTGTTGCATTATTTAAGGACTCTGCTGCATTATTTAAGGACTTTGTTGCATTATTTAAGGACTCTGCTGCATTATTTAAGGACTTTGCTGCATTATTTAAGGACTCTGCTGCATTATTTAAGGACTTTGTTGCATTATTTAATGACTCTGCTGCGGTATTTAAGGACTCTGCTGTATTATTTAAGGACTTTGCTGCATTATTTAAGGACTCTGCTTCATTATTTAAGGACTTTGTTGCATTATTTAAGGACTCTGCTGCATTATTTAAGGACTTCGTTGCATTATTTAAGGACTCTGCTGCATTATTTAAAGACTTTGCTGCATTATTTAAGTACTCTGGTGCATTATTTAAGGACTCGGCTGCATTATTTAAAGACTTTGCTGCATTATTTAAGTACTCTGGTGCATTATTTAAGGACTCTGCTGCATTATTTAAGGACTTTGCTGCATTATTTAAGGACTCTGCTGCATTATTTAAGGACTTTGCTGCATTATTTAAGTATGCTGCTGCGGTATTTAAGGCCTCTGCTGCATTATTTAAGGACTCTGCTGCATTATTAAGGACGTTGCTGCATTATTTAAGGACTTTATTGCATTATTTAAGGATTCTGCTGCATTATTTAAGGAATTTGCTGCATTATTTAAGGACTCTGCTGTATTATTTAAGGACTTTGTTGCATTATTTAATGACTCTGCTGGGGTATTTAAGGACTCTGCTGCATTATTTAAGGGCTTTGCTGCATTATTTAAGGACTCTGCTGCAGTATTTTAAGACTCTGCTGCATTATTTAAGGACTTTGATGCATTATTTAAGGACGCTGCTGCAGAATTTAAGGAATCTGCTGCATTATTTAAGGACTTTGTTGCATTATTTAAGGACTATGCTGCATTATGTAAGGACTCTGCTGCATTATTTAAGGACTTTGCTGCATTATTTAATTACTCTGCTGCATTATTTAAGGACTTTGTTGCATTATTTAAGGACTCTGCTGCATTATTTAAGGACTTTGCTGCATTATTTAAGGACTTTGATGCATTATTTAAGGACGCTGCTGCAGAATTTAAGTAATCTGCTGCATTATTTAAGGACTCTGCTGCATTATTTAAGGACTTTGCTGCATTAATTAAGGACTCTGCTGCATTATTTAAGGACTTTGTTGCATTATTTAATGACTCTGCTGCGGTATTTAAGGACTCTGCTGCATTATTTAAGGACTTTGCTGCATTATTTAAGGACTTTGCTGCAGTAATTAAGGAATCTGCTGCATTATTTAAGGACTTTGTTGCATTATTTAAGGACTGTGCTGCATTGCTTAAGGACTCTGCTGCATTATTTAAGGACTTTGCTGCATTATTTAAGGACTTTGTTGCATTATTTAAGGACTCTGCTGCATTATTTAAGGACTTTGTTGCATTATTTAAGGACTCTGTTGCATTATTTAAGGACTTTGCTGCATTATTTAAGTACTCTGGTGCATTATTTAAGGACTTTGTTGCATTATTTAAGGACTCTGCTGCATTATTTAAGGACTTTGTTGCATTATTTAAGGACTCTGTTGCATTATTTAAGGACTTTGTTGCATTATTTAAGGACTTTGCTGCATTATTTAAGTACTCTGGTGCATTATTTAAGGACTTTGTTGCATTATTTAAGGACTCTGCTGCATTATTTAAGGACTTTGTTGCATTATTTAAGGACTCTGCTGCATTATTTAAGGACTTTGCTGCATTATTTAAGGACTCTGTTGCATTATTTAAGGACTTTGCTGCATTATTTAAGTACTCTGGTGCATTATTTAAGGACTTTATTGCATTATTTAAGGATTCTGCTGCATTATTTAAGGAATTTGCTGCATTATTTAAGAACTTTGCTGCAGTATTTAAGGACTCTGCTGCATTATTTAAGGACTTTATTGCATTATTTAAGGACCCTGCTGCAGAATTTAAGGAATCTGCTGCATTACTTAAGGACTTTGTTGCATTATTTAAGGACTCTGCTGCATTATTTAAGGACTTTGCTGCATTATTTAAGGACTTTGATGCATTATTTAAGGACACCGCTGCAGAATTTAAGTAATCTGCTGCATTATTTAAGGACTCTGCTGCATTATTTAAGGACTTTGCTGCATTATTTAAGGACTCTGCTGTATTATTAAGCACGTTGCTGCATTAATTAAGGACTTTATTGCATTATTTAAGGAATTTGATGCATTATTTAAGGACTCTGCTGCATTATTTAAGGACTTTGATGCATTATTTAAGGACGCTGCTGCAGAATTTAAGGAATCTGCTGCATTATTTAAGGACTTTGTTGCATTATTTAAGGACTATGCTGCATTATGTAAGGACTCTGCTGCATTATTTAAGGACTTTGCTGCATTATTTAATTACTCTGCTGCATTATTTAAGGACTTTGTTGCATTATTTAAGGACTCTGCTGCATTATTTAAGGACTTTGCTGCATTATTTAAGTACTTTGTTGCATTATTTAAGGACGCTGCTGCAGAATTTAAGTAATCTGCTGCATTATTTAAGGACTCTGCTGCATTATTTAAGGACTTTGCTGCATTATTTAAGGACTCTGCTGCATTATTTAAGGACTTTGTTGCATTATTTAATGACTCTGCTGCGGTATTTAAGGACTCTGCTGCATTATTTAAGGACTTTGCTGCATTATTTAAGGACTTTGCTGCAGTAATTAAGGAATCTGCTGCATTATTTAAGGAATTTGATGCATTATTTAAGGACTCTGCTGCATTATTTAAGGACTTTGCTGCATTATTTAAGGACTCTGCTTCATTATTTAAGGACTTTGTTGCATTATTTAAGGACTCTGCTGCATTATTTAAGGACTTTGTTGCATTATTTAAGGACTCTGCTGCATTATTTAAAGACTTTGCTGCATTATTTAAGTACTCTGGTGCATTATTTAAGGACTCTGCTGCATTATTTAAAGACTTTGCTGCATTATTTAAGTACTCTGGTGCATTATTTAAGGACTTTGTTGCTTTATTTAAGGACTTTGCTGCATTATTTAAGGACTTTGTTGCATTATTTAAGGACTCTGCTGCATTATTTAAGGACTTTGCTGCATTATTTAAGTATGCTGCTGCAGTATTTAAGGCCTCTGCTGCATGATTTAAGGACTCTGCTGCATTTTTAAGGACGTTGCTGCATTATTTAAGGACTTTATTGCATTATTTAAGGATTCTGCTGCATTATTTAAGGAATTTGCTGCATTATTTAAGGACTCTGCTGCATTATTTAAGGACTTTGTTTCATTATTTAATGACTCTGCTGGGGTATTTAAGGACTCTGCTGCATTATTTAAGGACTTTGTTGCATTATTTAAGGACTCTGCTGCATTATTTAAGGACTTTGCTGCATTATTTAAGGACTTTGATGCATTATTTAAGGACGCTGCTGCAGAATTTAAGTAATCTGCTGCATTATTTAAGGACTCTGCTGCATTATTTAAGGACTTTGCTGCATTAATTAAGGACTCTGCTGCATTATTTAAGGACTTTGTTGCATTATTTAATGACTCTGCTGCGGTATTTAAGGACTCTGCTGCATTATTTAAGGACTTTGCTGCATTATTTAAGGACTTTGCTGCAGTAATTAAGGAATCTGCTGCATTATTTAAGGACTTTGTTGCATTATTTAAGGACTGTGCTGCATTGCTTAAGGACTCTGCTGCATTATTTAAGGACTTTGCTGCATTATTTAAGGACTTTGTTGCATTATTTAAGGACTCTGCTGCATTATTTAAGGACTTTGTTGCATTATTTAAGGACTCTGTTGCATTATTTAAGGACTTTGCTGCATTATTTAAGTACTCTGGTGCATTATTTAAGGACTTTGTTGCATTATTTAAGGACTCTGCTGCATTATTTAAGGACTTTGCTGCATTATTTAAGTACTCTGGTGCATTATTTAAGGACTTTGTTGCATTATTTAAGGACTCTGCTGCATTATTTAAGGACTTTGTTGCATTATTTAAGGACTCTGCTGCATTATTTAAGGACTTTGCTGCATTATTTAAGGACTCTGCTGCATTATTTAAGGACTTTGTTGCATTATTTAATGACTCTGCTGCGGTATTTAAGGACTCTGCTGTATTATTTAAGGACTTTGCTGCATTATTTAAGGACTCTGCTTCATTATTTAAGGACTTTGTTGCATTATTTAAGGACTCTGCTGCATTATTTAAGGACTTCGTTGCATTATTTAAGGACTCTGCTGCATTATTTAAAGACTTTGCTGCATTATTTAAGTACTCTGGTGCATTATTTAAGGACTCGGCTGCATTATTTAAAGACTTTGCTGCATTATTTAAGTACTCTGGTGCATTATTTAAGGACTCTGCTGCATTATTTAAGGACTTTGCTGCATTATTTAAGGACTCTGCTGCATTATTTAAGGACTTTGCTGCATTATTTAAGTATGCTGCTGCGGTATTTAAGGCCTCTGCTGCATTATTTAAGGACTCTGCTGCATTATTAAGGACGTTGCTGCATTATTTAAGGACTTTATTGCATTATTTAAGGATTCTGCTGCATTATTTAAGGAATTTGCTGCATTATTTAAGGACTCTGCTGTATTATTTAAGGACTTTGTTGCATTATTTAATGACTCTGCTGGGGTATTTAAGGACTCTGCTGCATTATTTAAGGGCTTTGCTGCATTATTTAAGGACTCTGCTGCAGTATTTTAAGACTCTGCTGCATTATTTAAGGACTTTGATGCATTATTTAAGGACGCTGCTGCAGAATTTAAGGAATCTGCTGCATTATTTAAGGACTTTGTTGCATTATTTAAGGACTATGCTGCATTATGTAAGGACTCTGCTGCATTATTTAAGGACTTTGCTGCATTATTTAATTACTCTGCTGCATTATTTAAGGACTTTGTTGCATTATTTAAGGACTCTGCTGCATTATTTAAGGACTTTGCTGCATTATTTAAGGACTTTGCTGCATTATTTAAGGACTTTGATGCATTATTTAAGGACGCCGCTGCAGAATTTAAGTAATCTGCTGCATTATTTAAGGACTCTGCTGCATTATTTAAGGACTTTGCTGCATTATTTAAGGACTCTGCTGTATTATTAAGCACGTTGCTGCATTAATTAAGGACTTTATTGCATTATTTAAGGAATTTGATGCATTATTTAAGGACTCTGCTGCATTATTTAAGGACTTTGATGCATTATTTAAGGACGCTGCTGCAGAATTTAAGGAATCTGCTGCATTATTTAAGGACTTTGTTGCATTATTTAAGGACTATGCTGCATTATGTAAGGACTCTGCTGCATTATTTAAGGACTTTGCTGCATTATTTAATTACTCTGCTGCATTATTTAAGGACTTTGTTGCATTATTTAAGGACTCTGCTGCATTATTTAAGGACTTTGCTGCATTATTTAAGGACTTTGATGCATTATTTAAGGACGCTGCTGCAGAATTTAAGTAATCTGCTGCATTATTTAAGGACTCTGCTGCATTATTTAAGGACTTTGTTGCATTATTTAAGGAATCTGCTGCATTATTTAAGGACTTTGCTGCATTATTTAAGGACTTTGATGCATTATTTAAGGACGCTGCTGCAGAATTTAAGTAATCTGCTGCATTATTTAAGGACTCTGCTGCATTATTTAAGGACTTTGCTGCATTATTTAAGGACTCTGCTGCATTATTTAAGGACTTTGTTGCATTATTTAATGACTCTGCTGCGGTATTTAAGGACTCTGCTGTATTATTTAAGGACTTTGCTGAATTATTTAAGGACTCTGCTTCATTATTTAAGGACTTTGTTGCATTATTTAAGGACTCTGCTGCATTATTTAAGGACTTCGTTGCATTATTTAAGGACTCTGCTGCATTATTTAAAGACTTTGCTGCATTATTTAAGTACTCTGGTGCATTATTTAAGGACTCGGCTGCATTATTTAAAGACTTTGCTGCATTATTTAAGTACTCTGGTGCATTATTTAAGGACTCTGCTGCATTATTTAAGGACTTTGCTGCATTATTTAAGGACTCTGCTGCATTATTTAAGGACTCTGCTGCATTATTTAAGGACTTTGCTGCATTATTTAAGTATGCTGCTGCGGTATTTAAGGCCTCTGCTGCATTATTTAAGGACTCTGCTGCATTATTAAGGACGTTGCTGCATTATTTAAGGACTTTATTGCATTATTTAAGGATTCTGCTGCATTATTTAAGGAATTTGCTGCATTATTTAAGGACTCTGCTGTATTATTTAAGGACTTTGTTGCATTATTTAATGACTCTGCTGGGGTATTTAAGGACTCTTCTGCATTATTTAAGGGCTTTGCTGCATTATTTAAGGACTCTGCTGCAGTATTTAAGGACTCTGCTGCATTATTTAAGGACTTTGATGCATTATTTAAGGACGCTGCTGCAGAATTTAAGGAATCTGCTGCATTATTTAAGGACTTTGTTGCATTATTTAAGGACTATGCTGCATTATGTAAGGACTCTGCTGCATTATTTAAGGACTTTGCTGCATTATTTAAGTACTCTGGTGCATTATTTAAGGACTTTGTTGCATTATTTAAGGACTCTGCTGCATTATTTAAGGACTTTGTTGCATTATTTAAGGACTCTGCTGCATTATTTAAGGACTTTGCTGCATTATTTAAGGACTCTGCTGCATTATTTAAGGACTTTGTTGCATTATTTAATGACTCTGCTGCGGTATTTAAGGACTCTGCTGTATTATTTAAGGACTTTGCTGCATTATTTAAGGACTCTGCTTCATTATTTAAGGACTTTGTTGCATTATTTAAGGACTCTGCTGCATTATTTAAGGACTTCGTTGCATTATTTAAGGACTCTGCTGCATTATTTAAAGACTTTGCTGCATTATTTAAGTACTCTGGTGCATTATTTAAGGACTCGGCTGCATTATTTAAAGACTTTGCTGCATTATTTAAGTACTCTGGTGCATTATTTAAGGACTCTGCTGCATTATTTAAGGACTTTGCTGCATTATTTAAGGACTCTGCTGCATTATTTAAGGACTTTGCTGCATTATTTAAGGACTCTGCTGCATTATTTAAGGACTTTGCTGCATTATTTAAGGACTCTGCTGCATTATTTAAGGACTTTGTTGCATTATTTAATGACTCTGCTGCGGTATTTAAGGACTCTGCTGTATTATTTAAGGACTTTGCTGCATTATTTAAGGACTCTGCTTCATTATTTAAGGACTTTGTTGCATTATTTAAGGACTCTGCTGCATTATTTAAGGACTTCGTTGCATTATTTAAGGACTCTGCTGCATTATTTAAAGACTTTGCTGCATTATTTAAGTACTCTGGTGCATTATTTAAGGACTCGGCTGCATTATTTAAAGACTTTGCTGCATTATTTAAGTACTCTGGTGCATTATTTAAGGACTCTGCTGCATTATTTAAGGACTTTGCTGCATTATTTAAGGACTCTGCTGCATTATTTAAGGACTTTGCTGCATTATTTAAGGACTCTGCTGCATTATTTAAGGACTTTGCTGCATTATTTAAGGACTCTGCTGCATTATTTAAGGACTTTGTTGCATTATTTAATGACTCTGCTGCGGTATTTAAGGACTCTGCTGTATTATTTAAGGACTTTGCTGCATTATTTAAGGACTCTGCTTCATTATTTAAGGACTTTGTTGCATTATTTAAGGACTCTGCTGCATTATTTAAGGACTTCGTTGCATTATTTAAGGACTCTGCTGCATTATTTAAAGACTTTGCTGCATTATTTAAGTACTCTGGTGCATTATTTAAGGACTCGGCTGCATTATTTAAAGACTTTGCTGCATTATTTAAGTACTCTGGTGCATTATTTAAGGACTCTGCTGCATTATTTAAGGACTTTGCTGCATTATTTAAGGACTCTGCTGCATTATTTAAGGACTTTGCTGCATTATTTAAGGACTCTGCTGTATTATTTAAGGACTTTGTTGCATTATTTAATGACTCTGCTGGGGTATTTAAGGACTCTGCTGCATTATTTAAGGGCTTTGCTGCATTATTTAAGGACTCTGCTGCAGTATTTAAGGACTCTGCTGCATTATTTAAGGACTTTGATGCATTATTTAAGGACGCTGCTGCAGAATTTAAGGAATCTGCTGCATTATTTAAGGACTTTGTTGCATTATTTAAGGACTATGCTGCATTATGTAAGGACTCTGCTGCATTATTTAAGGACTTTGCTGCATTATTTAATTACTCTGCTGCATTATTTAAGGACTTTGTTGCATTATTTAAGGACTCTGCTGCATTATTTAAGGACTTTGCTGCATTATTTAAGGACTTTGATGCATTATTTAAGGACGCTGCTGCAGAATTTAAGTAATCTGCTGCATTATTTAAGGACTCTGCTGCATTATTTAAGGACTTTGCTGCATTATTTAAGGACTCTGCTGCATTATTTAAGGACTTTGTTGCATTATTTAATGACTCTGCTGCGGTATTTAAGGACTCTGCTGCATTATTTAAGGACTTTGCTGCATTATTTAAGGACTTTGCTGCAGTAATTAAGGAATCTGCTGCATTATTTAAGGACTTTGTTGCATTATTTAAGGACTGTGCTGCATTGCTTAAGGACTCTGCTGCATTATTTAAGGACTTTGCTGCATTATTTAAGGACTTTGTTGCATTATTTAAGGACTCTGCTGCATTATTTAAGGACTTTGTTGCATTATTTAAGGACTCTGTTGCATTATTTAAGGACTTTGCTGCATTATTTAAGTACTCTGGTGCATTATTTAAGGACTTTGTTGCATTATTTAAGGACTCTGCTGCATTATTTAAGGACTTTGCTGCATTATTTAAGTACTCTGGTGCATTATTTAAGGACTTTGTTGCATTATTTAAGGACTCTGCTGCATTATTTAAGGACTTTGTTGCATTATTTAAGGACTCTGCTGCATTATTTAAGGACTTTGCTGCATTATTTAAGGACTCTGCTGCATTATTTAAGGACTTTGTTGCATTATTTAATGACTCTGCTGCGGTATTTAAGGACTCTGCTGTATTATTTAAGGACTTTGCTGCATTATTTAAGGACTCTGCTTCATTATTTAAGGACTTTGTTGCATTATTTAAGGACTCTGCTGCATTATTTAAGGACTTCGTTGCATTATTTAAGGACTCTGCTGCATTATTTAAAGACTTTGCTGCATTATTTAAGTACTCTGGTGCATTATTTAAGGACTCGGCTGCATTATTTAAAGACTTTGCTGCATTATTTAAGTACTCTGGTGCATTATTTAAGGACTCTGCTGCATTATTTAAGGACTTTGCTGCATTATTTAAGGACTCTGCTGCATTATTTAAGGACTTTGCTGCATTATTTAAGTATGCTGCTGCGGTATTTAAGGCCTCTGCTGCATTATTTAAGGACTCTGCTGCATTATTAAGGACGTTGCTGCATTATTTAAGGACTTTATTGCATTATTTAAGGATTCTGCTGCATTATTTAAGGAATTTGCTGCATTATTTAAGGACTCTGCTGTATTATTTAAGGACTTTGTTGCATTATTTAATGACTCTGCTGGGGTATTTAAGGACTCTGCTGCATTATTTAAGGGCTTTGCTGCATTATTTAAGGACTCTGCTGCAGTATTTTAAGACTCTGCTGCATTATTTAAGGACTTTGATGCATTATTTAAGGACGCTGCTGCAGAATTTAAGGAATCTGCTGCATTATTTAAGGACTTTGTTGCATTATTTAAGGACTATGCTGCATTATGTAAGGACTCTGCTGCATTATTTAAGGACTTTGCTGCATTATTTAATTACTCTGCTGCATTATTTAAGGACTTTGTTGCATTATTTAAGGACTCTGCTGCATTATTTAAGGACTTTGCTGCATTATTTAAGGACTTTGATGCATTATTTAAGGACGCTGCTGCAGAATTTAAGTAATCTGCTGCATTATTTAAGGACTCTGCTGCATTATTTAAGGACTTTGCTGCATTAATTAAGGACTCTGCTGCATTATTTAAGGACTTTGTTGCATTATTTAATGACTCTGCTGCGGTATTTAAGGACTCTGCTGCATTATTTAAGGACTTTGCTGCATTATTTAAGGACTTTGCTGCAGTAATTAAGGAATCTGCTGCATTATTTAAGGACTTTGTTGCATTATTTAAGGACTGTGCTGCATTGCTTAAGGACTCTGCTGCATTATTTAAGGACTTTGCTGCATTATTTAAGGACTTTGTTGCATTATTTAAGGACTCTGCTGCATTATTTAAGGACTTTGTTGCATTATTTAAGGACTCTGTTGCATTATTTAAGGACTTTGCTGCATTATTTAAGTACTCTGGTGCATTATTTAAGGACTTTGTTGCATTATTTAAGGACTCTGCTGCATTATTTAAGGACTTTGTTGCATTATTTAAGGACTCTGTTGCATTATTTAAGGACTTTGTTGCATTATTTAAGGACTTTGCTGCATTATTTAAGTACTCTGGTGCATTATTTAAGGACTTTGTTGCATTATTTAAGGACTCTGCTGCATTATTTAAGGACTTTGTTGCATTATTTAAGGACTCTGCTGCATTATTTAAGGACTTTGCTGCATTATTTAAGGACTCTGTTGCATTATTTAAGGACTTTGCTGCATTATTTAAGTACTCTGGTGCATTATTTAAGGACTTTATTGCATTATTTAAGGATTCTGCTGCATTATTTAAGGAATTTGCTGCATTATTTAAGAACTTTGCTGCAGTATTTAAGGACTCTGCTGCATTATTTAAGGACTTTATTGCATTATTTAAGGACCCTGCTGCAGAATTTAAGGAATCTGCTGCATTACTTAAGGACTTTGTTGCATTATTTAAGGACTCTGCTGCATTATTTAAGGACTTTGCTGCATTATTTAAGGACTTTGATGCATTATTTAAGGACGCCGCTGCAGAATTTAAGTAATCTGCTGCATTATTTAAGGACTCTGCTGCATTATTTAAGGACTTTGCTGCATTATTTAAGGACTCTGCTGTATTATTAAGCACGTTGCTGCATTAATTAAGGACTTTATTGCATTATTTAAGGAATTTGATGCATTATTTAAGGACTCTGCTGCATTATTTAAGGACTTTGATGCATTATTTAAGGACGCTGCTGCAGAATTTAAGGAATCTGCTGCATTATTTAAGGACTTTGTTGCATTATTTAAGGACTATGCTGCATTATGTAAGGACTCTGCTGCATTATTTAAGGACTTTGCTGCATTATTTAATTACTCTGCTGCATTATTTAAGGACTTTGTTGCATTATTTAAGGACTCTGCTGCATTATTTAAGGACTTTGCTGCATTATTTAAGTACTTTGTTGCATTATTTAAGGACGCTGCTGCAGAATTTAAGTAATCTGCTGCATTATTTAAGGACTCTGCTGCATTATTTAAGGACTTTGCTGCATTATTTAAGGACTCTGCTGCATTATTTAAGGACTTTGTTGCATTATTTAATGACTCTGCTGCGGTATTTAAGGACTCTGCTGCATTATTTAAGGACTTTGCTGCATTATTTAAGGACTTTGCTGCAGTAATTAAGGAATCTGCTGCATTATTTAAGGAATTTGATGCATTATTTAAGGACTCTGCTGCATTATTTAAGGACTTTGCTGCATTATTTAAGGACTCTGCTTCATTATTTAAGGACTTTGTTGCATTATTTAAGGACTCTGCTGCATTATTTAAGGACTTTGTTGCATTATTTAAGGACTCTGCTGCATTATTTAAAGACTTTGCTGCATTATTTAAGTACTCTGGTGCATTATTTAAGGACTCTGCTGCATTATTTAAAGACTTTGCTGCATTATTTAAGTACTCTGGTGCATTATTTAAGGACTTTGTTGCTTTATTTAAGGACTTTGCTGCATTATTTAAGGACTTTGTTGCATTATTTAAGGACTCTGCTGCATTATTTAAGGACTTTGCTGCATTATTTAAGTATGCTGCTGCAGTATTTAAGGCCTCTGCTGCATGATTTAAGGACTCTGCTGCATTTTTAAGGACGTTGCTGCATTATTTAAGGACTTTATTGCATTATTTAAGGATTCTGCTGCATTATTTAAGGAATTTGCTGCATTATTTAAGGACTCTGCTGCATTATTTAAGGACTTTGTTTCATTATTTAATGACTCTGCTGGGGTATTTAAGGACTCTGCTGCATTATTTAAGGACTTTGTTGCATTATTTAAGGACTCTGCTGCATTATTTAAGGACTTTGCTGCATTATTTAAGGACTTTGATGCATTATTTAAGGACGCTGCTGCAGAATTTAAGTAATCTGCTGCATTATTTAAGGACTCTGCTGCATTATTTAAGGACTTTGCTGCATTAATTAAGGACTCTGCTGCATTATTTAAGGACTTTGTTGCATTATTTAATGACTCTGCTGCGGTATTTAAGGACTCTGCTGCATTATTTAAGGACTTTGCTGCATTATTTAAGGACTTTGCTGCAGTAATTAAGGAATCTGCTGCATTATTTAAGGACTTTGTTGCATTATTTAAGGACTGTGCTGCATTGCTTAAGGACTCTGCTGCATTATTTAAGGACTTTGCTGCATTATTTAAGGACTTTGTTGCATTATTTAAGGACTCTGCTGCATTATTTAAGGACTTTGTTGCATTATTTAAGGACTCTGTTGCATTATTTAAGGACTTTGCTGCATTATTTAAGTACTCTGGTGCATTATTTAAGGACTTTGTTGCATTATTTAAGGACTCTGCTGCATTATTTAAGGACTTTGCTGCATTATTTAAGTACTCTGGTGCATTATTTAAGGACTTTGTTGCATTATTTAAGGACTCTGCTGCATTATTTAAGGACTTTGTTGCATTATTTAAGGACTCTGCTGCATTATTTAAGGACTTTGCTGCATTATTTAAGGACTCTGCTGCATTATTTAAGGACTTTGTTGCATTATTTAATGACTCTGCTGCGGTATTTAAGGACTCTGCTGTATTATTTAAGGACTTTGCTGCATTATTTAAGGACTCTGCTTCATTATTTAAGGACTTTGTTGCATTATTTAAGGACTCTGCTGCATTATTTAAGGACTTCGTTGCATTATTTAAGGACTCTGCTGCATTATTTAAAGACTTTGCTGCATTATTTAAGTACTCTGGTGCATTATTTAAGGACTCGGCTGCATTATTTAAAGACTTTGCTGCATTATTTAAGTACTCTGGTGCATTATTTAAGGACTCTGCTGCATTATTTAAGGACTTTGCTGCATTATTTAAGGACTCTGCTGCATTATTTAAGGACTTTGCTGCATTATTTAAGTATGCTGCTGCGGTATTTAAGGCCTCTGCTGCATTATTTAAGGACTCTGCTGCATTATTAAGGACGTTGCTGCATTATTTAAGGACTTTATTGCATTATTTAAGGATTCTGCTGCATTATTTAAGGAATTTGCTGCATTATTTAAGGACTCTGCTGTATTATTTAAGGACTTTGTTGCATTATTTAATGACTCTGCTGGGGTATTTAAGGACTCTGCTGCATTATTTAAGGGCTTTGCTGCATTATTTAAGGACTCTGCTGCAGTATTTTAAGACTCTGCTGCATTATTTAAGGACTTTGATGCATTATTTAAGGACGCTGCTGCAGAATTTAAGGAATCTGCTGCATTATTTAAGGACTTTGTTGCATTATTTAAGGACTATGCTGCATTATGTAAGGACTCTGCTGCATTATTTAAGGACTTTGCTGCATTATTTAATTACTCTGCTGCATTATTTAAGGACTTTGTTGCATTATTTAAGGACTCTGCTGCATTATTTAAGGACTTTGCTGCATTATTTAAGGACTTTGATGCATTATTTAAGGACGCTGCTGCAGAATTTAAGTAATCTGCTGCATTATTTAAGGACTCTGCTGCATTATTTAAGGACTTTGCTGCATTAATTAAGGACTCTGCTGCATTATTTAAGGACTTTGTTGCATTATTTAATGACTCTGCTGCGGTATTTAAGGACTCTGCTGCATTATTTAAGGACTTTGCTGCATTATTTAAGGACTTTGCTGCAGTAATTAAGGAATCTGCTGCATTATTTAAGGACTTTGTTGCATTATTTAAGGACTGTGCTGCATTGCTTAAGGACTCTGCTGCATTATTTAAGGACTTTGCTGCATTATTTAAGGACTTTGTTGCATTATTTAAGGACTCTGCTGCATTATTTAAGGACTTTGTTGCATTATTTAAGGACTCTGTTGCATTATTTAAGGACTTTGCTGCATTATTTAAGTACTCTGGTGCATTATTTAAGGACTTTGTTGCATTATTTAAGGACTCTGCTGCATTATTTAAGGACTTTGTTGCATTATTTAAGGACTCTGTTGCATTATTTAAGGACTTTGTTGCATTATTTAAGGACTTTGCTGCATTATTTAAGTACTCTGGTGCATTATTTAAGGACTTTGTTGCATTATTTAAGGACTCTGCTGCATTATTTAAGGACTTTGTTGCATTATTTAAGGACTCTGCTGCATTATTTAAGGACTTTGCTGCATTATTTAAGGACTCTGTTGCATTATTTAAGGACTTTGCTGCATTATTTAAGTACTCTGGTGCATTATTTAAGGACTTTATTGCATTATTTAAGGATTCTGCTGCATTATTTAAGGAATTTGCTGCATTATTTAAGAACTTTGCTGCAGTATTTAAGGACTCTGCTGCATTATTTAAGGACTTTATTGCATTATTTAAGGACCCTGCTGCAGAATTTAAGGAATCTGCTGCATTACTTAAGGACTTTGTTGCATTATTTAAGGACTCTGCTGCATTATTTAAGGACTTTGCTGCATTATTTAAGGACTTTGATGCATTATTTAAGGACGCCGCTGCAGAATTTAAGTAATCTGCTGCATTATTTAAGGACTCTGCTGCATTATTTAAGGACTTTGCTGCATTATTTAAGGACTCTGCTGTATTATTAAGCACGTTGCTGCATTAATTAAGGACTTTATTGCATTATTTAAGGAATTTGATGCATTATTTAAGGACTCTGCTGCATTATTTAAGGACTTTGATGCATTATTTAAGGACGCTGCTGCAGAATTTAAGGAATCTGCTGCATTATTTAAGGACTTTGTTGCATTATTTAAGGACTATGCTGCATTATGTAAGGACTCTGCTGCATTATTTAAGGACTTTGCTGCATTATTTAAGGACTTTGTTGCATTATTTAAGGACTCTGCTGCATTATTTAAGGACTTTGTTGCATTATTTAAGGACTCTGTTGCATTATTTAAGGACTTTGCTGCATTATTTAAGTACTCTGGTGCATTATTTAAGGACTTTGTTGCATTATTTAAGGACTCTGCTGCATTATTTAAGGACTTTGCTGCATTATTTAAGTACTCTGGTGCATTATTTAAGGACTTTGTTGCATTATTTAAGGACTCTGCTGCATTATTTAAGGACTTTGTTGCATTATTTAAGGACTCTGCTGCATTATTTAAGGACTTTGCTGCATTATTTAAGGACTCTGCTGCATTATTTAAGGACTTTGTTGCATTATTTAATGACTCTGCTGCGGTATTTAAGGACTCTGCTGTATTATTTAAGGACTTTGCTGCATTATTTAAGGACTCTGCTTCATTATTTAAGGACTTTGTTGCATTATTTAAGGACTCTGCTGCATTATTTAAGGACTTCGTTGCATTATTTAAGGACTCTGCTGCATTATTTAAAGACTTTGCTGCATTATTTAAGTACTCTGGTGCATTATTTAAGGACTCGGCTGCATTATTTAAAGACTTTGCTGCATTATTTAAGTACTCTGGTGCATTATTTAAGGACTCTGCTGCATTATTTAAGGACTTTGCTGCATTATTTAAGGACTCTGCTGCATTATTTAAGGACTTTGCTGCATTATTTAAGTATGCTGCTGCGGTATTTAAGGCCTCTGCTGCATTATTTAAGGACTCTGCTGCATTATTAAGGACGTTGCTGCATTATTTAAGGACTTTATTGCATTATTTAAGGATTCTGCTGCATTATTTAAGGAATTTGCTGCATTATTTAAGGACTCTGCTGTATTATTTAAGGACTTTGTTGCATTATTTAATGACTCTGCTGGGGTATTTAAGGACTCTGCTGCATTATTTAAGGGCTTTGCTGCATTATTTAAGGACTCTGCTGCAGTATTTTAAGACTCTGCTGCATTATTTAAGGACTTTGATGCATTATTTAAGGACGCTGCTGCAGAATTTAAGGAATCTGCTGCATTATTTAAGGACTTTGTTGCATTATTTAAGGACTATGCTGCATTATGTAAGGACTCTGCTGCATTATTTAAGGACTTTGCTGCATTATTTAATTACTCTGCTGCATTATTTAAGGACTTTGTTGCATTATTTAAGGACTCTGCTGCATTATTTAAGGACTTTGCTGCATTATTTAAGGACTTTGATGCATTATTTAAGGACGCTGCTGCAGAATTTAAGTAATCTGCTGCATTATTTAAGGACTCTGCTGCATTATTTAAGGACTTTGCTGCATTAATTAAGGACTCTGCTGCATTATTTAAGGACTTTGTTGCATTATTTAATGACTCTGCTGCGGTATTTAAGGACTCTGCTGCATTATTTAAGGACTTTGCTGCATTATTTAAGGACTTTGCTGCAGTAATTAAGGAATCTGCTGCATTATTTAAGGACTTTGTTGCATTATTTAAGGACTGTGCTGCATTGCTTAAGGACTCTGCTGCATTATTTAAGGACTTTGCTGCATTATTTAAGGACTTTGTTGCATTATTTAAGGACTCTGCTGCATTATTTAAGGACTTTGTTGCATTATTTAAGGACTCTGTTGCATTATTTAAGGACTTTGCTGCATTATTTAAGTACTCTGGTGCATTATTTAAGGACTTTGTTGCATTATTTAAGGACTCTGCTGCATTATTTAAGGACTTTGTTGCATTATTTAAGGACTCTGTTGCATTATTTAAGGACTTTGTTGCATTATTTAAGGACTTTGCTGCATTATTTAAGTACTCTGGTGCATTATTTAAGGACTTTGTTGCATTATTTAAGGACTCTGCTGCATTATTTAAGGACTTTGTTGCATTATTTAAGGACTCTGCTGCATTATTTAAGGACTTTGCTGCATTATTTAAGGACTCTGTTGCATTATTTAAGGACTTTGCTGCATTATTTAAGTACTCTGGTGCATTATTTAAGGACTTTATTGCATTATTTAAGGATTCTGCTGCATTATTTAAGGAATTTGCTGCATTATTTAAGAACTTTGCTGCAGTATTTAAGGACTCTGCTGCATTATTTAAGGACTTTATTGCATTATTTAAGGACCCTGCTGCAGAATTTAAGGAATCTGCTGCATTACTTAAGGACTTTGTTGCATTATTTAAGGACTCTGCTGCATTATTTAAGGACTTTGCTGCATTATTTAAGGACTTTGATGCATTATTTAAGGACGCCGCTGCAGAATTTAAGTAATCTGCTGCATTATTTAAGGACTCTGCTGCATTATTTAAGGACTTTGCTGCATTATTTAAGGACTCTGCTGTATTATTAAGCACGTTGCTGCATTAATTAAGGACTTTATTGCATTATTTAAGGAATTTGATGCATTATTTAAGGACTCTGCTGCATTATTTAAGGACTTTGATGCATTATTTAAGGACGCTGCTGCAGAATTTAAGGAATCTGCTGCATTATTTAAGGACTTTGTTGCATTATTTAAGGACTATGCTGCATTATGTAAGGACTCTGCTGCATTATTTAAGGACTTTGCTGCATTATTTAATTACTCTGCTGCATTATTTAAGGACTTTGTTGCATTATTTAAGGACTCTGCTGCATTATTTAAGGACTTTGCTGCATTATTTAAGTACTTTGTTGCATTATTTAAGGACGCTGCTGCAGAATTTAAGTAATCTGCTGCATTATTTAAGGACTCTGCTGCATTATTTAAGGACTTTGCTGCATTATTTAAGGACTCTGCTGCATTATTTAAGGACTTTGTTGCATTATTTAATGACTCTGCTGCGGTATTTAAGGACTCTGCTGCATTATTTAAGGACTTTGCTGCATTATTTAAGGACTTTGCTGCAGTAATTAAGGAATCTGCTGCATTATTTAAGGAATTTGATGCATTATTTAAGGACTCTGCTGCATTATTTAAGGACTTTGCTGCATTATTTAAGGACTCTGCTTCATTATTTAAGGACTTTGTTGCATTATTTAAGGACTCTGCTGCATTATTTAAGGACTTTGTTGCATTATTTAAGGACTCTGCTGCATTATTTAAAGACTTTGCTGCATTATTTAAGTACTCTGGTGCATTATTTAAGGACTCTGCTGCATTATTTAAAGACTTTGCTGCATTATTTAAGTACTCTGGTGCATTATTTAAGGACTTTGTTGCTTTATTTAAGGACTTTGCTGCATTATTTAAGGACTTTGTTGCATTATTTAAGGACTCTGCTGCATTATTTAAGGACTTTGCTGCATTATTTAAGTATGCTGCTGCAGTATTTAAGGCCTCTGCTGCATGATTTAAGGACTCTGCTGCATTTTTAAGGACGTTGCTGCATTATTTAAGGACTTTATTGCATTATTTAAGGATTCTGCTGCATTATTTAAGGAATTTGCTGCATTATTTAAGGACTCTGCTGCATTATTTAAGGACTTTGTTTCATTATTTAATGACTCTGCTGGGGTATTTAAGGACTCTGCTGCATTATTTAAGGACTTTGTTGCATTATTTAAGGACTCTGCTGCATTATTTAAGGACTTTGCTGCATTATTTAAGGACTTTGATGCATTATTTAAGGACGCTGCTGCAGAATTTAAGTAATCTGCTGCATTATTTAAGGACTCTGCTGCATTATTTAAGGACTTTGCTGCATTAATTAAGGACTCTGCTGCATTATTTAAGGACTTTGTTGCATTATTTAATGACTCTGCTGCGGTATTTAAGGACTCTGCTGCATTATTTAAGGACTTTGCTGCATTATTTAAGGACTTTGCTGCAGTAATTAAGGAATCTGCTGCATTATTTAAGGACTTTGTTGCATTATTTAAGGACTGTGCTGCATTGCTTAAGGACTCTGCTGCATTATTTAAGGACTTTGCTGCATTATTTAAGGACTTTGTTGCATTATTTAAGGACTCTGCTGCATTATTTAAGGACTTTGTTGCATTATTTAAGGACTCTGTTGCATTATTTAAGGACTTTGCTGCATTATTTAAGTACTCTGGTGCATTATTTAAGGACTTTGTTGCATTATTTAAGGACTCTGCTGCATTATTTAAGGACTTTGCTGCATTATTTAAGTACTCTGGTGCATTATTTAAGGACTTTGTTGCATTATTTAAGGACTCTGCTGCATTATTTAAGGACTTTGTTGCATTATTTAAGGACTCTGCTGCATTATTTAAGGACTTTGCTGCATTATTTAAGGACTCTGCTGCATTATTTAAGGACTTTGTTGCATTATTTAATGACTCTGCTGCGGTATTTAAGGACTCTGCTGTATTATTTAAGGACTTTGCTGCATTATTTAAGGACTCTGCTTCATTATTTAAGGACTTTGTTGCATTATTTAAGGACTCTGCTGCATTATTTAAGGACTTCGTTGCATTATTTAAGGACTCTGCTGCATTATTTAAAGACTTTGCTGCATTATTTAAGTACTCTGGTGCATTATTTAAGGACTCGGCTGCATTATTTAAAGACTTTGCTGCATTATTTAAGTACTCTGGTGCATTATTTAAGGACTCTGCTGCATTATTTAAGGACTTTGCTGCATTATTTAAGGACTCTGCTGCATTATTTAAGGACTTTGCTGCATTATTTAAGTATGCTGCTGCGGTATTTAAGGCCTCTGCTGCATTATTTAAGGACTCTGCTGCATTATTAAGGACGTTGCTGCATTATTTAAGGACTTTATTGCATTATTTAAGGATTCTGCTGCATTATTTAAGGAATTTGCTGCATTATTTAAGGACTCTGCTGTATTATTTAAGGACTTTGTTGCATTATTTAATGACTCTGCTGGGGTATTTAAGGACTCTGCTGCATTATTTAAGGGCTTTGCTGCATTATTTAAGGACTCTGCTGCAGTATTTTAAGACTCTGCTGCATTATTTAAGGACTTTGATGCATTATTTAAGGACGCTGCTGCAGAATTTAAGGAATCTGCTGCATTATTTAAGGACTTTGTTGCATTATTTAAGGACTATGCTGCATTATGTAAGGACTCTGCTGCATTATTTAAGGACTTTGCTGCATTATTTAATTACTCTGCTGCATTATTTAAGGACTTTGTTGCATTATTTAAGGACTCTGCTGCATTATTTAAGGACTTTGCTGCATTATTTAAGGACTTTGATGCATTATTTAAGGACGCTGCTGCAGAATTTAAGTAATCTGCTGCATTATTTAAGGACTCTGCTGCATTATTTAAGGACTTTGCTGCATTAATTAAGGACTCTGCTGCATTATTTAAGGACTTTGTTGCATTATTTAATGACTCTGCTGCGGTATTTAAGGACTCTGCTGCATTATTTAAGGACTTTGCTGCATTATTTAAGGACTTTGCTGCAGTAATTAAGGAATCTGCTGCATTATTTAAGGACTTTGTTGCATTATTTAAGGACTGTGCTGCATTGCTTAAGGACTCTGCTGCATTATTTAAGGACTTTGCTGCATTATTTAAGGACTTTGTTGCATTATTTAAGGACTCTGCTGCATTATTTAAGGACTTTGTTGCATTATTTAAGGACTCTGTTGCATTATTTAAGGACTTTGCTGCATTATTTAAGTACTCTGGTGCATTATTTAAGGACTTTGTTGCATTATTTAAGGACTCTGCTGCATTATTTAAGGACTTTGTTGCATTATTTAAGGACTCTGTTGCATTATTTAAGGACTTTGTTGCATTATTTAAGGACTTTGCTGCATTATTTAAGTACTCTGGTGCATTATTTAAGGACTTTGTTGCATTATTTAAGGACTCTGCTGCATTATTTAAGGACTTTGTTGCATTATTTAAGGACTCTGCTGCATTATTTAAGGACTTTGCTGCATTATTTAAGGACTCTGTTGCATTATTTAAGGACTTTGCTGCATTATTTAAGTACTCTGGTGCATTATTTAAGGACTTTATTGCATTATTTAAGGATTCTGCTGCATTATTTAAGGAATTTGCTGCATTATTTAAGAACTTTGCTGCAGTATTTAAGGACTCTGCTGCATTATTTAAGGACTTTATTGCATTATTTAAGGACCCTGCTGCAGAATTTAAGGAATCTGCTGCATTACTTAAGGACTTTGTTGCATTATTTAAGGACTCTGCTGCATTATTTAAGGACTTTGCTGCATTATTTAAGGACTTTGATGCATTATTTAAGGACGCCGCTGCAGAATTTAAGTAATCTGCTGCATTATTTAAGGACTCTGCTGCATTATTTAAGGACTTTGCTGCATTATTTAAGGACTCTGCTGTATTATTAAGCACGTTGCTGCATTAATTAAGGACTTTATTGCATTATTTAAGGAATTTGATGCATTATTTAAGGACTCTGCTGCATTATTTAAGGACTTTGATGCATTATTTAAGGACGCTGCTGCAGAATTTAAGGAATCTGCTGCATTATTTAAGGACTTTGTTGCATTATTTAAGGACTATGCTGCATTATGTAAGGACTCTGCTGCATTATTTAAGGACTTTGCTGCATTATTTAATTACTCTGCTGCATTATTTAAGGACTTTGTTGCATTATTTAAGGACTCTGCTGCATTATTTAAGGACTTTGCTGCATTATTTAAGGACTTTGATGCATTATTTAAGGACGCTGCTGCAGAATTTAAGTAATCTGCTGCATTATTTAAGGACTCTGCTGCATTATTTAAGGACTTTGCTGCATTATTTAAGGACTCTGCTGCATTATTTAAGGACTTTGTTGCATTATTTAATGACTCTGCTGCGGTATTTAAGGACTCTGCTGCATTATTTAAGGACTTTGCTGCATTATTTAAGGACTTTGCTGCAGTAATTAAGGAATCTGCTGCATTATTTAAGGAATTTGATGCATTATTTAAGGACTCTGCTGCATTATTTAAGGACTTTGCTGCATTATTTAAGGACTCTGCTTCATTATTTAAGGACTTTGTTGCATTATTTAAGGACTCTGCTGCATTATTTAAGGACTTTGTTGCATTATTTAAGGACTCTGCTGCATTATTTAAAGACTTTGCTGCATTATTTAAGTACTCTGGTGCATTATTTAAGGACTCTGCTGCATTATTTAAAGACTTTGCTGCATTATTTAAGTACTCTGGTGCATTATTTAAGGACTTTGTTGCTTTATTTAAGGACTTTGCTGCATTATTTAAGGACTTTGTTGCATTATTTAAGGACTCTGCTGCATTATTTAAGGACTTTGCTGCATTATTTAAGTATGCTGCTGCAGTATTTAAGGCCTCTGCTGCATGATTTAAGGACTCTGCTGCATTTTTAAGGACGTTGCTGCATTATTTAAGGACTTTATTGCATTATTTAAGGATTCTGCTGCATTATTTAAGGAATTTGCTGCATTATTTAAGGACTCTGCTGCATTATTTAAGGACTTTGTTTCATTATTTAATGACTCTGCTGGGGTATTTAAGGACTCTGCTGCATTATTTAAGGACTTTGTTGCATTATTTAAGGACTCTGCTGCATTATTTAAGGACTTTGCTGCATTATTTAAGGACTTTGATGCATTATTTAAGGACGCTGCTGCAGAATTTAAGTAATCTGCTGCATTATTTAAGGACTCTGCTGCATTATTTAAGGACTTTGCTGCATTAATTAAGGACTCTGCTGCATTATTTAAGGACTTTGTTGCATTATTTAATGACTCTGCTGCGGTATTTAAGGACTCTGCTGCATTATTTAAGGACTTTGCTGCATTATTTAAGGACTTTGCTGCAGTAATTAAGGAATCTGCTGCATTATTTAAGGACTTTGTTGCATTATTTAAGGACTGTGCTGCATTGCTTAAGGACTCTGCTGCATTATTTAAGGACTTTGCTGCATTATTTAAGGACTTTGTTGCATTATTTAAGGACTCTGCTGCATTATTTAAGGACTTTGTTGCATTATTTAAGGACTCTGTTGCATTATTTAAGGACTTTGCTGCATTATTTAAGTACTCTGGTGCATTATTTAAGGACTTTGTTGCATTATTTAAGGACTCTGCTGCATTATTTAAGGACTTTGTTGCATTATTTAAGGACTCTGCTGCATTATTTAAGGACTTTGCTGCATTATTTAAGGACTCTGTTGCATTATTTAAGGACTTTGCTGCATTATTTAAGTACTCTGGTGCATTATTTAAGGACTTTATTGCATTATTTAAGGATTCTGCTGCATTATTTAAGGAATTTGCTGCATTATTTAAGAACTTTGCTGCAGTATTTAAGGACTCTGCTGCATTATTTAAGGACTTTATTGCATTATTTAAGGACCCTGCTGCAGAATTTAAGGAATCTGCTGCATTACTTAAGGACTTTGTTGCATTATTTAAGGACTCTGCTGCATTATTTAAGGACTTTGCTGCATTATTTAAGGACTTTGATGCATTATTTAAGGACGCCGCTGCAGAATTTAAGTAATCTGCTGCATTATTTAAGGACTCTGCTGCATTATTTAAGGACTTTGCTGCATTATTTAAGGACTCTGCTGTATTATTAAGCACGTTGCTGCATTAATTAAGGACTTTATTGCATTATTTAAGGAATTTGATGCATTATTTAAGGACTCTGCTGCATTATTTAAGGACTTTGATGCATTATTTAAGGACGCTGCTGCAGAATTTAAGGAATCTGCTGCATTATTTAAGGACTTTGTTGCATTATTTAAGGACTATGCTGCATTATGTAAGGACTCTGCTGCATTATTTAAGGACTTTGCTGCATTATTTAATTACTCTGCTGCATTATTTAAGGACTTTGTTGCATTATTTAAGGACTCTGCTGCATTATTTAAGGACTTTGCTGCATTATTTAAGGACTTTGATGCATTATTTAAGGACGCTGCTGCAGAATTTAAGTAATCTGCTGCATTATTTAAGGACTCTGCTGCATTATTTAAGGACTTTGTTGCATTATTTAAGGACTGTGCTGCATTGCTTAAGGACTCTGCTGCATTATTTAAGGACTTTGCTGCATTATTTAAGGACTTTGTTGCATTATTTAAGGACTCTGCTGCATTATTTAAGGACTTTGTTGCATTATTTAAGGACTCTGTTGCATTATTTAAGGACTTTGCTGCATTATTTAAGTACTCTGGTGCATTATTTAAGGACTTTGTTGCATTATTTAAGGACTCTGCTGCATTATTTAAGGACTTTGTTGCATTATTTAAGGACTCTGTTGCATTATTTAAGGACTTTGTTGCATTATTTAAGGACTTTGCTGCATTATTTAAGTACTCTGGTGCATTATTTAAGGACTTTGTTGCATTATTTAAGGACTCTGCTGCATTATTTAAGGACTTTGTTGCATTATTTAAGGACTCTGCTGCATTATTTAAGGACTTTGCTGCATTATTTAAGGACTCTGTTGCATTATTTAAGGACTTTGCTGCATTATTTAAGTACTCTGGTGCATTATTTAAGGACTTTATTGCATTATTTAAGGATTCTGCTGCATTATTTAAGGAATTTGCTGCATTATTTAAGAACTTTGCTGCAGTATTTAAGGACTCTGCTGCATTATTTAAGGACTTTATTGCATTATTTAAGGACCCTGCTGCAGAATTTAAGGAATCTGCTGCATTACTTAAGGACTTTGTTGCATTATTTAAGGACTCTGCTGCATTATTTAAGGACTTTGCTGCATTATTTAAGGACTTTGATGCATTATTTAAGGACGCCGCTGCAGAATTTAAGTAATCTGCTGCATTATTTAAGGACTCTGCTGCATTATTTAAGGACTTTGCTGCATTATTTAAGGACTCTGCTGTATTATTAAGCACGTTGCTGCATTAATTAAGGACTTTATTGCATTATTTAAGGAATTTGATGCATTATTTAAGGACTCTGCTGCATTATTTAAGGACTTTGATGCATTATTTAAGGACGCTGCTGCAGAATTTAAGGAATCTGCTGCATTATTTAAGGACTTTGTTGCATTATTTAAGGACTATGCTGCATTATGTAAGGACTCTGCTGCATTATTTAAGGACTTTGCTGCATTATTTAATTACTCTGCTGCATTATTTAAGGACTTTGTTGCATTATTTAAGGACTCTGCTGCATTATTTAAGGACTTTGCTGCATTATTTAAGGACTTTGATGCATTATTTAAGGACGCTGCTGCAGAATTTAAGTAATCTGCTGCATTATTTAAGGACTCTGCTGCATTATTTAAGGACTTTGCTGCATTATTTAAGGACTCTGCTGCATTATTTAAGGACTTTGTTGCATTATTTAATGACTCTGCTGCGGTATTTAAGGACTCTGCTGCATTATTTAAGGACTTTGCTGCATTATTTAAGGACTTTGCTGCAGTAATTAAGGAATCTGCTGCATTATTTAAGGAATTTGATGCATTATTTAAGGACTCTGCTGCATTATTTAAGGACTTTGCTGCATTATTTAAGGACTCTGCTTCATTATTTAAGGACTTTGTTGCATTATTTAAGGACTCTGCTGCATTATTTAAGGACTTTGTTGCATTATTTAAGGACTCTGCTGCATTATTTAAAGACTTTGCTGCATTATTTAAGTACTCTGGTGCATTATTTAAGGACTCTGCTGCATTATTTAAAGACTTTGCTGCATTATTTAAGTACTCTGGTGCATTATTTAAGGACTTTGTTGCTTTATTTAAGGACTTTGCTGCATTATTTAAGGACTTTGTTGCATTATTTAAGGACTCTGCTGCATTATTTAAGGACTTTGCTGCATTATTTAAGTATGCTGCTGCAGTATTTAAGGCCTCTGCTGCATGATTTAAGGACTCTGCTGCATTTTTAAGGACGTTGCTGCATTATTTAAGGACTTTATTGCATTATTTAAGGATTCTGCTGCATTATTTAAGGAATTTGCTGCATTATTTAAGGACTCTGCTGCATTATTTAAGGACTTTGTTTCATTATTTAATGACTCTGCTGGGGTATTTAAGGACTCTGCTGCATTATTTAAGGACTTTGTTGCATTATTTAAGGACTCTGCTGCATTATTTAAGGACTTTGCTGCATTATTTAAGGACTTTGATGCATTATTTAAGGACGCTGCTGCAGAATTTAAGTAATCTGCTGCATTATTTAAGGACTCTGCTGCATTATTTAAGGACTTTGCTGCATTAATTAAGGACTCTGCTGCATTATTTAAGGACTTTGTTGCATTATTTAATGACTCTGCTGCGGTATTTAAGGACTCTGCTGCATTATTTAAGGACTTTGCTGCATTATTTAAGGACTTTGCTGCAGTAATTAAGGAATCTGCTGCATTATTTAAGGACTTTGTTGCATTATTTAAGGACTGTGCTGCATTGCTTAAGGACTCTGCTGCATTATTTAAGGACTTTGCTGCATTATTTAAGGACTTTGTTGCATTATTTAAGGACTCTGCTGCATTATTTAAGGACTTTGTTGCATTATTTAAGGACTCTGTTGCATTATTTAAGGACTTTGCTGCATTATTTAAGTACTCTGGTGCATTATTTAAGGACTTTGTTGCATTATTTAAGGACTCTGCTGCATTATTTAAGGACTTTGTTGCATTATTTAAGGACTCTGCTGCATTATTTA
Source organism: Phyllobates terribilis (assembly GCF_046119375.1). Taxonomy (NCBI): domain Eukaryota; kingdom Metazoa; phylum Chordata; class Amphibia; order Anura; family Dendrobatidae; genus Phyllobates; species Phyllobates terribilis. The sequence continues at coordinate 345,793 of NW_027363268.1, forward strand.
AGGACTTTGCTGCATTATTTAAGGACTCTGTTGCATTATTTAAGGACTTTGCTGCATTATTTAAGTACTCTGGTGCATTATTTAAGGACTTTATTGCATTATTTAAGGATTCTGCTGCATTATTTAAGGAATTTGCTGCATTATTTAAGAACTTTGCTGCAGTATTTAAGGACTCTGCTGCATTATTTAAGGACTTTATTGCATTATTTAAGGACCCTGCTGCAGAATTTAAGGAATCTGCTGCATTACTTAAGGACTTTGTTGCATTATTTAAGGACTCTGCTGCATTATTTAAGGACTTTGCTGCATTATTTAAGGACTTTGATGCATTATTTAAGGACGCCGCTGCAGAATTTAAGTAATCTGCTGCATTATTTAAGGACTCTGCTGCATTATTTAAGGACTTTGCTGCATTATTTAAGGACTCTGCTGTATTATTAAGCACGTTGCTGCATTAATTAAGGACTTTATTGCATTATTTAAGGAATTTGATGCATTATTTAAGGACTCTGCTGCATTATTTAAGGACTTTGATGCATTATTTAAGGACGCTGCTGCAGAATTTAAGGAATCTGCTGCATTATTTAAGGACTTTGTTGCATTATTTAAGGACTATGCTGCATTATGTAAGGACTCTGCTGCATTATTTAAGGACTTTGCTGCATTATTTAATTACTCTGCTGCATTATTTAAGGACTTTGTTGCATTATTTAAGGACTCTGCTGCATTATTTAAGGACTTTGCTGCATTATTTAAGGACTTTGATGCATTATTTAAGGACGCTGCTGCAGAATTTAAGTAATCTGCTGCATTATTTAAGGACTCTGCTGCATTATTTAAGGACTTTGTTGCATTATTTAAGGAATCTGCTGCATTATTTAAGGACTTTGCTGCATTATTTAAGGACTTTGATGCATTATTTAAGGACGCTGCTGCAGAATTTAAGTAATCTGCTGCATTATTTAAGGACTCTGCTGCATTATTTAAGGACTTTGCTGCATTATTTAAGGACTCTGCTGCATTATTTAAGGACTTTGTTGCATTATTTAATGACTCTGCTGCGGTATTTAAGGACTCTGCTGTATTATTTAAGGACTTTGCTGAATTATTTAAGGACTCTGCTTCATTATTTAAGGACTTTGTTGCATTATTTAAGGACTCTGCTGCATTATTTAAGGACTTCGTTGCATTATTTAAGGACTCTGCTGCATTATTTAAAGACTTTGCTGCATTATTTAAGTACTCTGGTGCATTATTTAAGGACTCGGCTGCATTATTTAAAGACTTTGCTGCATTATTTAAGTACTCTGGTGCATTATTTAAGGACTCTGCTGCATTATTTAAGGACTTTGCTGCATTATTTAAGGACTCTGCTGCATTATTTAAGGACTTTGCTGCATTATTTAAGTATGCTGCTGCGGTATTTAAGGCCTCTGCTGCATTATTTAAGGACTCTGCTGCATTATTAAGGACGTTGCTGCATTATTTAAGGACTTTATTGCATTATTTAAGGATTCTGCTGCATTATTTAAGGAATTTGCTGCATTATTTAAGGACTCTGCTGTATTATTTAAGGACTTTGTTGCATTATTTAATGACTCTGCTGGGGTATTTAAGGACTCTGCTGCATTATTTAAGGGCTTTGCTGCATTATTTAAGGACTCTGCTGCAGTATTTTAAGACTCTGCTGCATTATTTAAGGACTTTGATGCATTATTTAAGGACGCTGCTGCAGAATTTAAGGAATCTGCTGCATTATTTAAGGACTTTGTTGCATTATTTAAGGACTATGCTGCATTATGTAAGGACTCTGCTGCATTATTTAAGGACTTTGCTGCATTATTTAATTACTCTGCTGCATTATTTAAGGACTTTGTTGCATTATTTAAGGACTCTGCTGCATTATTTAAGGACTTTGCTGCATTATTTAAGGACTTTGATGCATTATTTAAGGACGCTGCTGCAGAATTTAAGTAATCTGCTGCATTATTTAAGGACTCTGCTGCATTATTTAAGGACTTTGCTGCATTAATTAAGGACTCTGCTGCATTATTTAAGGACTTTGTTGCATTATTTAATGACTCTGCTGCGGTATTTAAGGACTCTGCTGCATTATTTAAGGACTTTGCTGCATTATTTAAGGACTTTGCTGCAGTAATTAAGGAATCTGCTGCATTATTTAAGGACTTTGTTGCATTATTTAAGGACTGTGCTGCATTGCTTAAGGACTCTGCTGCATTATTTAAGGACTTTGCTGCATTATTTAAGGACTTTGTTGCATTATTTAAGGACTCTGCTGCATTATTTAAGGACTTTGTTGCATTATTTAAGGACTCTGTTGCATTATTTAAGGACTTTGCTGCATTATTTAAGTACTCTGGTGCATTATTTAAGGACTTTGTTGCATTATTTAAGGACTCTGCTGCATTATTTAAGGACTTTGTTGCATTATTTAAGGACTCTGTTGCATTATTTAAGGACTTTGTTGCATTATTTAAGGACTTTGCTGCATTATTTAAGTACTCTGGTGCATTATTTAAGGACTTTGTTGCATTATTTAAGGACTCTGCTGCATTATTTAAGGACTTTGTTGCATTATTTAAGGACTCTGCTGCATTATTTAAGGACTTTGCTGCATTATTTAAGGACTCTGTTGCATTATTTAAGGACTTTGCTGCATTATTTAAGTACTCTGGTGCATTATTTAAGGACTTTATTGCATTATTTAAGGATTCTGCTGCATTATTTAAGGAATTTGCTGCATTATTTAAGAACTTTGCTGCAGTATTTAAGGACTCTGCTGCATTATTTAAGGACTTTATTGCATTATTTAAGGACCCTGCTGCAGAATTTAAGGAATCTGCTGCATTACTTAAGGACTTTGTTGCATTATTTAAGGACTCTGCTGCATTATTTAAGGACTTTGCTGCATTATTTAAGGACTTTGATGCATTATTTAAGGACGCCGCTGCAGAATTTAAGTAATCTGCTGCATTATTTAAGGACTCTGCTGCATTATTTAAGGACTTTGCTGCATTATTTAAGGACTCTGCTGTATTATTAAGCACGTTGCTGCATTAATTAAGGACTTTATTGCATTATTTAAGGAATTTGATGCATTATTTAAGGACTCTGCTGCATTATTTAAGGACTTTGATGCATTATTTAAGGACGCTGCTGCAGAATTTAAGGAATCTGCTGCATTATTTAAGGACTTTGTTGCATTATTTAAGGACTATGCTGCATTATGTAAGGACTCTGCTGCATTATTTAAGGACTTTGCTGCATTATTTAATTACTCTGCTGCATTATTTAAGGACTTTGTTGCATTATTTAAGGACTCTGCTGCATTATTTAAGGACTTTGCTGCATTATTTAAGGACTTTGATGCATTATTTAAGGACGCTGCTGCAGAATTTAAGTAATCTGCTGCATTATTTAAGGACTCTGCTGCATTATTTAAGGACTTTGCTGCATTATTTAAGGACTCTGCTGCATTATTTAAGGACTTTGTTGCATTATTTAATGACTCTGCTGCGGTATTTAAGGACTCTGCTGCATTATTTAAGGACTTTGCTGCATTATTTAAGGACTTTGCTGCAGTAATTAAGGAATCTGCTGCATTATTTAAGGAATTTGATGCATTATTTAAGGACTCTGCTGCATTATTTAAGGACTTTGCTGCATTATTTAAGGACTCTGCTTCATTATTTAAGGACTTTGTTGCATTATTTAAGGACTCTGCTGCATTATTTAAGGACTTTGTTGCATTATTTAAGGACTCTGCTGCATTATTTAAAGACTTTGCTGCATTATTTAAGTACTCTGGTGCATTATTTAAGGACTCTGCTGCATTATTTAAAGACTTTGCTGCATTATTTAAGTACTCTGGTGCATTATTTAAGGACTTTGTTGCTTTATTTAAGGACTTTGCTGCATTATTTAAGGACTTTGTTGCATTATTTAAGGACTCTGCTGCATTATTTAAGGACTTTGCTGCATTATTTAAGTATGCTGCTGCAGTATTTAAGGCCTCTGCTGCATGATTTAAGGACTCTGCTGCATTTTTAAGGACGTTGCTGCATTATTTAAGGACTTTATTGCATTATTTAAGGATTCTGCTGCATTATTTAAGGAATTTGCTGCATTATTTAAGGACTCTGCTGCATTATTTAAGGACTTTGTTTCATTATTTAATGACTCTGCTGGGGTATTTAAGGACTCTGCTGCATTATTTAAGGACTTTGTTGCATTATTTAAGGACTCTGCTGCATTATTTAAGGACTTTGCTGCATTATTTAAGGACTTTGATGCATTATTTAAGGACGCTGCTGCAGAATTTAAGTAATCTGCTGCATTATTTAAGGACTCTGCTGCATTATTTAAGGACTTTGCTGCATTAATTAAGGACTCTGCTGCATTATTTAAGGACTTTGTTGCATTATTTAATGACTCTGCTGCGGTATTTAAGGACTCTGCTGCATTATTTAAGGACTTTGCTGCATTATTTAAGGACTTTGCTGCAGTAATTAAGGAATCTGCTGCATTATTTAAGGACTTTGTTGCATTATTTAAGGACTGTGCTGCATTGCTTAAGGACTCTGCTGCATTATTTAAGGACTTTGCTGCATTATTTAAGGACTTTGTTGCATTATTTAAGGACTCTGCTGCATTATTTAAGGACTTTGTTGCATTATTTAAGGACTCTGTTGCATTATTTAAGGACTTTGCTGCATTATTTAAGTACTCTGGTGCATTATTTAAGGACTTTGTTGCATTATTTAAGGACTCTGCTGCATTATTTAAGGACTTTGTTGCATTATTTAAGGACTCTGCTGCATTATTTAAGGACTTTGCTGCATTATTTAAGGACTCTGTTGCATTATTTAAGGACTTTGCTGCATTATTTAAGTACTCTGGTGCATTATTTAAGGACTTTATTGCATTATTTAAGGATTCTGCTGCATTATTTAAGGAATTTGCTGCATTATTTAAGAACTTTGCTGCAGTATTTAAGGACTCTGCTGCATTATTTAAGGACTTTATTGCATTATTTAAGGACCCTGCTGCAGAATTTAAGGAATCTGCTGCATTACTTAAGGACTTTGTTGCATTATTTAAGGACTCTGCTGCATTATTTAAGGACTTTGCTGCATTATTTAAGGACTTTGATGCATTATTTAAGGACGCCGCTGCAGAATTTAAGTAATCTGCTGCATTATTTAAGGACTCTGCTGCATTATTTAAGGACTTTGCTGCATTATTTAAGGACTCTGCTGTATTATTAAGCACGTTGCTGCATTAATTAAGGACTTTATTGCATTATTTAAGGAATTTGATGCATTATTTAAGGACTCTGCTGCATTATTTAAGGACTTTGATGCATTATTTAAGGACGCTGCTGCAGAATTTAAGGAATCTGCTGCATTATTTAAGGACTTTGTTGCATTATTTAAGGACTATGCTGCATTATGTAAGGACTCTGCTGCATTATTTAAGGACTTTGCTGCATTATTTAATTACTCTGCTGCATTATTTAAGGACTTTGTTGCATTATTTAAGGACTCTGCTGCATTATTTAAGGACTTTGCTGCATTATTTAAGGACTTTGATGCATTATTTAAGGACGCTGCTGCAGAATTTAAGTAATCTGCTGCATTATTTAAGGACTCTGCTGCATTATTTAAGGACTTTGTTGCATTATTTAAGGAATCTGCTGCATTATTTAAGGACTTTGCTGCATTATTTAAGGACTTTGATGCATTATTTAAGGACGCTGCTGCAGAATTTAAGTAATCTGCTGCATTATTTAAGGACTCTGCTGCATTATTTAAGGACTTTGCTGCATTATTTAAGGACTCTGCTGCATTATTTAAGGACTTTGTTGCATTATTTAATGACTCTGCTGCGGTATTTAAGGACTCTGCTGTATTATTTAAGGACTTTGCTGAATTATTTAAGGACTCTGCTTCATTATTTAAGGACTTTGTTGCATTATTTAAGGACTCTGCTGCATTATTTAAGGACTTTGTTGCATTATTTAAGGACTCTGCTGCATTATTTAAAGACTTTGCTGCATTATTTAAGTACTCTGGTGCATTATTTAAGGACTCGGCTGCATTATTTAAAGACTTTGCTGCATTATTTAAGTACTCTGGTGCATTATTTAAGGACTCTGCTGCATTATTTAAGGACTTTGCTGCATTATTTAAGGACTCTGCTGCATTATTTAAGGACTCTGCTGCATTATTTAAGGACTTTGCTGCATTATTTAAGTATGCTGCTGCGGTATTTAAGGCCTCTGCTGCATTATTTAAGGACTCTGCTGCATTATTAAGGACGTTGCTGCATTATTTAAGGACTTTATTGCATTATTTAAGGATTCTGCTGCATTATTTAAGGAATTTGCTGCATTATTTAAGGACTCTGCTGTATTATTTAAGGACTTTGTTGCATTATTTAATGACTCTGCTGGGGTATTTAAGGACTCTTCTGCATTATTTAAGGGCTTTGCTGCATTATTTAAGGACTCTGCTGCAGTATTTAAGGACTCTGCTGCATTATTTAAGGACTTTGATGCATTATTTAAGGACGCTGCTGCAGAATTTAAGGAATCTGCTGCATTATTTAAGGACTTTGTTGCATTATTTAAGGACTATGCTGCATTATGTAAGGACTCTGCTGCATTATTTAAGGACTTTGCTGCATTATTTAAGTACTCTGGTGCATTATTTAAGGACTTTGTTGCATTATTTAAGGACTCTGCTGCATTATTTAAGGACTTTGTTGCATTATTTAAGGACTCTGCTGCATTATTTAAGGACTTTGCTGCATTATTTAAGGACTCTGCTGCATTATTTAAGGACTTTGTTGCATTATTTAATGACTCTGCTGCGGTATTTAAGGACTCTGCTGTATTATTTAAGGACTTTGCTGCATTATTTAAGGACTCTGCTTCATTATTTAAGGACTTTGTTGCATTATTTAAGGACTCTGCTGCATTATTTAAGGACTTCGTTGCATTATTTAAGGACTCTGCTGCATTATTTAAAGACTTTGCTGCATTATTTAAGTACTCTGGTGCATTATTTAAGGACTCGGCTGCATTATTTAAAGACTTTGCTGCATTATTTAAGTACTCTGGTGCATTATTTAAGGACTCTGCTGCATTATTTAAGGACTTTGCTGCATTATTTAAGGACTCTGCTGCATTATTTAAGGACTTTGCTGCATTATTTAAGGACTCTGCTGCATTATTTAAGGACTTTGCTGCATTATTTAAGGACTCTGCTGCATTATTTAAGGACTTTGTTGCATTATTTAATGACTCTGCTGCGGTATTTAAGGACTCTGCTGTATTATTTAAGGACTTTGCTGCATTATTTAAGGACTCTGCTTCATTATTTAAGGACTTTGTTGCATTATTTAAGGACTCTGCTGCATTATTTAAGGACTTCGTTGCATTATTTAAGGACTCTGCTGCATTATTTAAAGACTTTGCTGCATTATTTAAGTACTCTGGTGCATTATTTAAGGACTCGGCTGCATTATTTAAAGACTTTGCTGCATTATTTAAGTACTCTGGTGCATTATTTAAGGACTCTGCTGCATTATTTAAGGACTTTGCTGCATTATTTAAGGACTCTGCTGCATTATTTAAGGACTTTGCTGCATTATTTAAGGACTCTGCTGCATTATTTAAGGACTTTGCTGCATTATTTAAGGACTCTGCTGCATTATTTAAGGACTTTGTTGCATTATTTAATGACTCTGCTGCGGTATTTAAGGACTCTGCTGTATTATTTAAGGACTTTGCTGCATTATTTAAGGACTCTGCTTCATTATTTAAGGACTTTGTTGCATTATTTAAGGACTCTGCTGCATTATTTAAGGACTTCGTTGCATTATTTAAGGACTCTGCTGCATTATTTAAAGACTTTGCTGCATTATTTAAGTACTCTGGTGCATTATTTAAGGACTCGGCTGCATTATTTAAAGACTTTGCTGCATTATTTAAGTACTCTGGTGCATTATTTAAGGACTCTGCTGCATTATTTAAGGACTTTGCTGCATTATTTAAGGACTCTGCTGCATTATTTAAGGACTTTGCTGCATTATTTAAGGACTCTGCTGTATTATTTAAGGACTTTGTTGCATTATTTAATGACTCTGCTGGGGTATTTAAGGACTCTGCTGCATTATTTAAGGGCTTTGCTGCATTATTTAAGGACTCTGCTGCAGTATTTAAGGACTCTGCTGCATTATTTAAGGACTTTGATGCATTATTTAAGGACGCTGCTGCAGAATTTAAGGAATCTGCTGCATTATTTAAGGACTTTGTTGCATTATTTAAGGACTATGCTGCATTATGTAAGGACTCTGCTGCATTATTTAAGGACTTTGCTGCATTATTTAATTACTCTGCTGCATTATTTAAGGACTTTGTTGCATTATTTAAGGACTCTGCTGCATTATTTAAGGACTTTGCTGCATTATTTAAGGACTTTGATGCATTATTTAAGGACGCTGCTGCAGAATTTAAGTAATCTGCTGCATTATTTAAGGACTCTGCTGCATTATTTAAGGACTTTGCTGCATTATTTAAGGACTCTGCTGCATTATTTAAGGACTTTGTTGCATTATTTAATGACTCTGCTGCGGTATTTAAGGACTCTGCTGCATTATTTAAGGACTTTGCTGCATTATTTAAGGACTTTGCTGCAGTAATTAAGGAATCTGCTGCATTATTTAAGGACTTTGTTGCATTATTTAAGGACTGTGCTGCATTGCTTAAGGACTCTGCTGCATTATTTAAGGACTTTGCTGCATTATTTAAGGACTTTGTTGCATTATTTAAGGACTCTGCTGCATTATTTAAGGACTTTGTTGCATTATTTAAGGACTCTGTTGCATTATTTAAGGACTTTGCTGCATTATTTAAGTACTCTGGTGCATTATTTAAGGACTTTGTTGCATTATTTAAGGACTCTGCTGCATTATTTAAGGACTTTGCTGCATTATTTAAGTACTCTGGTGCATTATTTAAGGACTTTGTTGCATTATTTAAGGACTCTGCTGCATTATTTAAGGACTTTGTTGCATTATTTAAGGACTCTGCTGCATTATTTAAGGACTTTGCTGCATTATTTAAGGACTCTGCTGCATTATTTAAGGACTTTGTTGCATTATTTAATGACTCTGCTGCGGTATTTAAGGACTCTGCTGTATTATTTAAGGACTTTGCTGCATTATTTAAGGACTCTGCTTCATTATTTAAGGACTTTGTTGCATTATTTAAGGACTCTGCTGCATTATTTAAGGACTTCGTTGCATTATTTAAGGACTCTGCTGCATTATTTAAAGACTTTGCTGCATTATTTAAGTACTCTGGTGCATTATTTAAGGACTCGGCTGCATTATTTAAAGACTTTGCTGCATTATTTAAGTACTCTGGTGCATTATTTAAGGACTCTGCTGCATTATTTAAGGACTTTGCTGCATTATTTAAGGACTCTGCTGCATTATTTAAGGACTTTGCTGCATTATTTAAGTATGCTGCTGCGGTATTTAAGGCCTCTGCTGCATTATTTAAGGACTCTGCTGCATTATTAAGGACGTTGCTGCATTATTTAAGGACTTTATTGCATTATTTAAGGATTCTGCTGCATTATTTAAGGAATTTGCTGCATTATTTAAGGACTCTGCTGTATTATTTAAGGACTTTGTTGCATTATTTAATGACTCTGCTGGGGTATTTAAGGACTCTGCTGCATTATTTAAGGGCTTTGCTGCATTATTTAAGGACTCTGCTGCAGTATTTTAAGACTCTGCTGCATTATTTAAGGACTTTGATGCATTATTTAAGGACGCTGCTGCAGAATTTAAGGAATCTGCTGCATTATTTAAGGACTTTGTTGCATTATTTAAGGACCATGCTGCATTATGTAAGGACTCTGCTGCATTATTTAAGGACTTTGCTGCATTATTTAATTACTCTGCTGCATTATTTAAGGACTTTGTTGCATTATTTAAGGACTCTGCTGCATTATTTAAGGACTTTGCTGCATTATTTAAGGACTTTGATGCATTATTTAAGGACGCTGCTGCAGAATTTAAGTAATCTGCTGCATTATTTAAGGACTCTGCTGCATTATTTAAGGACTTTGCTGCATTAATTAAGGACTCTGCTGCATTATTTAAGGACTTTGTTGCATTATTTAATGACTCTGCTGCGGTATTTAAGGACTCTGCTGCATTATTTAAGGACTTTGCTGCATTATTTAAGGACTTTGCTGCAGTAATTAAGGAATCTGCTGCATTATTTAAGGACTTTGTTGCATTATTTAAGGACTGTGCTGCATTGCTTAAGGACTCTGCTGCATTATTTAAGGACTTTGCTGCATTATTTAAGGACTTTGTTGCATTATTTAAGGACTCTGCTGCATTATTTAAGGACTTTGTTGCATTATTTAAGGACTCTGTTGCATTATTTAAGGACTTTGCTGCATTATTTAAGTACTCTGGTGCATTATTTAAGGACTTTGTTGCATTATTTAAGGACTCTGCTGCATTATTTAAGGACTTTGTTGCATTATTTAAGGACTCTGTTGCATTATTTAAGGACTTTGTTGCATTATTTAAGGACTTTGCTGCATTATTTAAGTACTCTGGTGCATTATTTAAGGACTTTGTTGCATTATTTAAGGACTCTGCTGCATTATTTAAGGACTTTGTTGCATTATTTAAGGACTCTGCTGCATTATTTAAGGACTTTGCTGCATTATTTAAGGACTCTGTTGCATTATTTAAGGACTTTGCTGCATTATTTAAGTACTCTGGTGCATTATTTAAGGACTTTATTGCATTATTTAAGGATTCTGCTGCATTATTTAAGGAATTTGCTGCATTATTTAAGAACTTTGCTGCAGTATTTAAGGACTCTGCTGCATTATTTAAGGACTTTATTGCATTATTTAAGGACCCTGCTGCAGAATTTAAGGAATCTGCTGCATTACTTAAGGACTTTGTTGCATTATTTAAGGACTCTGCTGCATTATTTAAGGACTTTGCTGCATTATTTAAGGACTTTGATGCATTATTTAAGGACGCCGCTGCAGAATTTAAGTAATCTGCTGCATTATTTAAGGACTCTGCTGCATTATTTAAGGACTTTGCTGCATTATTTAAGGACTCTGCTGTATTATTAAGCACGTTGCTGCATTAATTAAGGACTTTATTGCATTATTTAAGGAATTTGATGCATTATTTAAGGACTCTGCTGCATTATTTAAGGACTTTGATGCATTATTTAAGGACGCTGCTGCAGAATTTAAGGAATCTGCTGCATTATTTAAGGACTTTGTTGCATTATTTAAGGACTATGCTGCATTATGTAAGGACTCTGCTGCATTATTTAAGGACTTTGCTGCATTATTTAATTACTCTGCTGCATTATTTAAGGACTTTGTTGCATTATTTAAGGACTCTGCTGCATTATTTAAGGACTTTGCTGCATTATTTAAGTACTTTGATGCATTATTTAAGGACGCTGCTGCAGAATTTAAGTAATCTGCTGCATTATTTAAGGACTCTGCTGCATTATTTAAGGACTTTGCTGCATTATTTAAGGACTCTGCTGCATTATTTAAGGACTTTGTTGCATTATTTAATGACTCTGCTGCGGTATTTAAGGACTCTGCTGCATTATTTAAGGACTTTGCTGCATTATTTAAGGACTTTGCTGCAGTAATTAAGGAATCTGCTGCATTATTTAAGGAATTTGATGCATTATTTAAGGACTCTGCTGCATTATTTAAGGACTTTGCTGCATTATTTAAGGACTCTGCTTCATTATTTAAGGACTTTGTTGCATTATTTAAGGACTCTGCTGCATTATTTAAGGACTTTGTTGCATTATTTAAGGACTCTGCTGCATTATTTAAAGACTTTGCTGCATTATTTAAGTACTCTGGTGCATTATTTAAGGACTCTGCTGCATTATTTAAAGACTTTGCTGCATTATTTAAGTACTCTGGTGCATTATTTAAGGACTTTGTTGCTTTATTTAAGGACTTTGCTGCATTATTTAAGGACTTTGTTGCATTATTTAAGGACTCTGCTGCATTATTTAAGGACTTTGCTGCATTATTTAAGTATGCTGCTGCAGTATTTAAGGCCTCTGCTGCATGATTTAAGGACTCTGCTGCATTTTTAAGGACGTTGCTGCATTATTTAAGGACTTTATTGCATTATTTAAGGATTCTGCTGCATTATTTAAGGAATTTGCTGCATTATTTAAGGACTCTGCTGCATTATTTAAGGACTTTGTTTCATTATTTAATGACTCTGCTGGGGTATTTAAGGACTCTGCTGCATTATTTAAGGACTTTGTTGCATTATTTAAGGACTCTGCTGCATTATTTAAGGACTTTGCTGCATTATTTAAGGACTTTGATGCATTATTTAAGGACGCTGCTGCAGAATTTAAGTAATCTGCTGCATTATTTAAGGACTCTGCTGCATTATTTAAGGACTTTGCTGCATTAATTAAGGACTCTGCTGCATTATTTAAGGACTTTGTTGCATTATTTAATGACTCTGCTGCGGTATTTAAGGACTCTGCTGCATTATTTAAGGACTTTGCTGCATTATTTAAGGACTTTGCTGCAGTAATTAAGGAATCTGCTGCATTATTTAAGGACTTTGTTGCATTATTTAAGGACTGTGCTGCATTGCTTAAGGACTCTGCTGCATTATTTAAGGACTTTGCTGCATTATTTAAGGACTTTGTTGCATTATTTAAGGACTCTGCTGCATTATTTAAGGACTTTGTTGCATTATTTAAGGACTCTGTTGCATTATTTAAGGACTTTGCTGCATTATTTAAGTACTCTGGTGCATTATTTAAGGACTTTGTTGCATTATTTAAGGACTCTGCTGCATTATTTAAGGACTTTGTTGCATTATTTAAGGACTCTGCTGCATTATTTAAGGACTTTGCTGCATTATTTAAGGACTCTGTTGCATTATTTAAGGACTTTGCTGCATTATTTAAGTACTCTGGTGCATTATTTAAGGACTTTATTGCATTATTTAAGGATTCTGCTGCATTATTTAAGGAATTTGCTGCATTATTTAAGAACTTTGCTGCAGTATTTAAGGACTCTGCTGCATTATTTAAGGACTTTATTGCATTATTTAAGGACCCTGCTGCAGAATTTAAGGAATCTGCTGCATTACTTAAGGACTTTGTTGCATTATTTAAGGACTCTGCTGCATTATTTAAGGACTTTGCTGCATTATTTAAGGACTTTGATGCATTATTTAAGGACGCCGCTGCAGAATTTAAGTAATCTGCTGCATTATTTAAGGACTCTGCTGCATTATTTAAGGACTTTGCTGCATTATTTAAGGACTCTGCTGTATTATTAAGCACGTTGCTGCATTAATTAAGGACTTTATTGCATTATTTAAGGAATTTGATGCATTATTTAAGGACTCTGCTGCATTATTTAAGGACTTTGATGCATTATTTAAGGACGCTGCTGCAGAATTTAAGGAATCTGCTGCATTATTTAAGGACTTTGTTGCATTATTTAAGGACTATGCTGCATTATGTAAGGACTCTGCTGCATTATTTAAGGACTTTGCTGCATTATTTAATTACTCTGCTGCATTATTTAAGGACTTTGTTGCATTATTTAAGGACTCTGCTGCATTATTTAAGGACTTTGCTGCATTATTTAAGGACTTTGATGCATTATTTAAGGACGCTGCTGCAGAATTTAAGTAATCTGCTGCATTATTTAAGGACTCTGCTGCATTATTTAAGGACTTTGTTGCATTATTTAAGGAATCTGCTGCATTATTTAAGGACTTTGCTGCATTATTTAAGGACTTTGATGCATTATTTAAGGACGCTGCTGCAGAATTTAAGTAATCTGCTGCATTATTTAAGGACTCTGCTGCATTATTTAAGGACTTTGCTGCATTATTTAAGGACTCTGCTGCATTATTTAAGGACTTTGTTGCATTATTTAATGACTCTGCTGCGGTATTTAAGGACTCTGCTGTATTATTTAAGGACTTTGCTGAATTATTTAAGGACTCTGCTTCATTATTTAAGGACTTTGTTGCATTATTTAAGGACTCTGCTGCATTATTTAAGGACTTCGTTGCATTATTTAAGGACTCTGCTGCATTATTTAAAGACTTTGCTGCATTATTTAAGTACTCTGGTGCATTATTTAAGGACTCGGCTGCATTATTTAAAGACTTTGCTGCATTATTTAAGTACTCTGGTGCATTATTTAAGGACTCTGCTGCATTATTTAAGGACTTTGCTGCATTATTTAAGGACTCTGCTGCATTATTTAAGGACTCTGCTGCATTATTTAAGGACTTTGCTGCATTATTTAAGTATGCTGCTGCGGTATTTAAGGCCTCTGCTGCATTATTTAAGGACTCTGCTGCATTATTAAGGACGTTGCTGCATTATTTAAGGACTTTATTGCATTATTTAAGGATTCTGCTGCATTATTTAAGGAATTTGCTGCATTATTTAAGGACTCTGCTGTATTATTTAAGGACTTTGTTGCATTATTTAATGACTCTGCTGGGGTATTTAAGGACTCTTCTGCATTATTTAAGGGCTTTGCTGCATTATTTAAGGACTCTGCTGCAGTATTTAAGGACTCTGCTGCATTATTTAAGGACTTTGATGCATTATTTAAGGACGCTGCTGCAGAATTTAAGGAATCTGCTGCATTATTTAAGGACTTTGTTGCATTATTTAAGGACTATGCTGCATTATGTAAGGACTCTGCTGCATTATTTAAGGACTTTGCTGCATTATTTAAGTACTCTGGTGCATTATTTAAGGACTTTGTTGCATTATTTAAGGACTCTGCTGCATTATTTAAGGACTTTGTTGCATTATTTAAGGACTCTGCTGCATTATTTAAGGACTTTGCTGCATTATTTAAGGACTCTGCTGCATTATTTAAGGACTTTGTTGCATTATTTAATGACTCTGCTGCGGTATTTAAGGACTCTGCTGTATTATTTAAGGACTTTGCTGCATTATTTAAGGACTCTGCTTCATTATTTAAGGACTTTGTTGCATTATTTAAGGACTCTGCTGCATTATTTAAGGACTTCGTTGCATTATTTAAGGACTCTGCTGCATTATTTAAAGACTTTGCTGCATTATTTAAGTACTCTGGTGCATTATTTAAGGACTCGGCTGCATTATTTAAAGACTTTGCTGCATTATTTAAGTACTCTGGTGCATTATTTAAGGACTCTGCTGCATTATTTAAGGACTTTGCTGCATTATTTAAGGACTCTGCTGCATTATTTAAGGACTTTGCTGCATTATTTAAGTATGCTGCTGCGGTATTTAAGGCCTCTGCTGCATTATTTAAGGACTCTGCTGCATTATTAAGGACGTTGCTGCATTATTTAAGGACTTTATTGCATTATTTAAGGATTCTGCTGCATTATTTAAGGAATTTGCTGCATTATTTAAGGACTCTGCTGTATTATTTAAGGACTTTGTTGCATTATTTAATGACTCTGCTGGGGTATTTAAGGACTCTGCTGCATTATTTAAGGGCTTTGCTGCATTATTTAAGGACTCTGCTGCAGTATTTAAGACTCTGCTGCATTATTTAAGGACTTTGATGCATTATTTAAGGACGCTGCTGCAGAATTTAAGGAATCTGCTGCATTATTTAAGGACTTTGTTGCATTATTTAAGGACTATGCTGCATTATGTAAGGACTCTGCTGCATTATTTAAGGACTTTGCTGCATTATTTAATTACTCTGCTGCATTATTTAAGGACTTTGTTGCATTATTTAAGGACTCTGCTGCATTATTTAAGGACTTTGCTGCATTATTTAAGGACTTTGATGCATTATTTAAGGACGCTGCTGCAGAATTTAAGTAATCTGCTGCATTATTTAAGGACTCTGCTGCATTATTTAAGGACTTTGCTGCATTAATTAAGGACTCTGCTGCATTATTTAAGGACTTTGTTGCATTATTTAATGACTCTGCTGCGGTATTTAAGGACTCTGCTGCATTATTTAAGGACTTTGCTGCATTATTTAAGGACTTTGCTGCAGTAATTAAGGAATCTGCTGCATTATTTAAGGACTTTGTTGCATTATTTAAGGACTGTGCTGCATTGCTTAAGGACTCTGCTGCATTATTTAAGGACTTTGCTGCATTATTTAAGGACTTTGTTGCATTATTTAAGGACTCTGCTGCATTATTTAAGGACTTTGTTGCATTATTTAAGGACTCTGTTGCATTATTTAAGGACTTTGCTGCATTATTTAAGTACTCTGGTGCATTATTTAAGGACTTTGTTGCATTATTTAAGGACTCTGCTGCATTATTTAAGGACTTTGTTGCATTATTTAAGGACTCTGTTGCATTATTTAAGGACTTTGCTGCATTATTTAAGTACTCTGGTGCATTATTTAAGGACTTTGTTGCATTATTTAAGGACTCTGCTGCATTATTTAAGGACTTTGTTGCATTATTTAAGGACTCTGCTGCATTATTTAAGGACTTTGCTGCATTATTTAAGGACTCTGTTGCATTATTTAAGGACTTTGCTGCATTATTTAAGTACTCTGGTGCATTATTTAAGGACTTTATTGCATTATTTAAGGATTCTGCTGCATTATTTAAGGAATTTGCTGCATTATTTAAGAACTTTGCTGCAGTATTTAAGGACTCTGCTGCATTATTTAAGGACTTTATTGCATTATTTAAGGACCCTGCTGCAGAATTTAAGGAATCTGCTGCATTACTTAAGGACTTTGTTGCATTATTTAAGGACTCTGCTGCATTATTTAAGGACTTTGCTGCATTATTTAAGGACTTTGATGCATTATTTAAGGACGCCGCTGCAGAATTTAAGTAATCTGCTGCATTATTTAAGGACTCTGCTGCATTATTTAAGGACTTTGCTGCATTATTTAAGGACTCTGCTGTATTATTAAGCACGTTGCTGCATTAATTAAGGACTTTATTGCATTATTTAAGGAATTTGATGCATTATTTAAGGACTCTGCTGCATTATTTAAGGACTTTGTTGCATTATTTAATGACTCTGCTGCGGTATTTAAGGACTCTGCTGCATTATTTAAGGACTTTGCTGCATTATTTAAGGACTTTGCTGCAGTAATTAAGGAATCTGCTGCATTATTTAAGGAATTTGATGCATTATTTAAGGACTCTGCTGCATTATTTAAGGACTTTGCTGCATTATTTAAGGACTCTGCTTCATTATTTAAGGACTTTGTTGCATTATCTAAGGACTCTGCTGCATTATTTAAGGACTTTGTTGCATTATTTAAGGACTCTGCTGCATTATTTAAGGACTCTGCTGCATTATTTAAAGACTTTGCTGCATTATTTAAGTACTCTGGTGCATTATTTAAGGACTTTGTTGCTTTATTTAAGGACTTTGCTGCATTATTTAAGGACTTTGTTGCATTATTTAAGGACTCTGCTGCATTATTTAAGGACTTTGCTGCATTATTTAAGTACTCTGGTGCATTATTTAAGGACTTTGTTGCATTATTTAAGGACTCTGCTGCATTATTTAAGGACTTTGTTGCATTATTTAAGGACTCTGCTGCATTATTTAAGGACTTTGCTGCATTATTTAAGGACTCTGCTGCATTATTTAAGGACTTTGTTGCATTATTTAATGACTCTGCTGCGGTATTTAAGGACTCTGCTGTATTATTTAAGGACTTTGCTGCATTATTTAAGGACTCTGCTTCATTATTTAAGGACTTTGTTGCATTATTTAAGGACTCTGCTGCATTATTTAAGGACTTCGTTGCATTATTTAAGGACTCTGCTGCATTATTTAAAGACTTTGCTGCATTATTTAAGTACTCTGGTGCATTATTTAAGGACTCGGCTGCATTATTTAAAGACTTTGCTGCATTATTTAAGTACTCTGGTGCATTATTTAAGGACTCTGCTGCATTATTTAAGGACTTTGCTGCATTATTTAAGGACTCTGCTGCATTATTTAAGGACTTTGCTGCATTATTTAAGTATGCTGCTGCGGTATTTAAGGCCTCTGCTGCATTATTTAAGGACTCTGCTGCATTATTAAGGACGTTGCTGCATTATTTAAGGACTTTATTGCATTATTTAAGGATTCTGCTGCATTATTTAAGGAATTTGCTGCATTATTTAAGGACTCTGCTGTATTATTTAAGGACTTTGTTGCATTATTTAATGACTCTGCTGGGGTATTTAAGGACTCTGCTGCATTATTTAAGGGCTTTGCTGCATTATTTAAGGACTCTGCTGCAGTATTTTAAGACTCTGCTGCATTATTTAAGGACTTTGATGCATTATTTAAGGACGCTGCTGCAGAATTTAAGGAATCTGCTGCATTATTTAAGGACTGTGTTGCATTATTTAAGGACTATGCTGCATTATGTAAGGACTCTGCTGCATTATTTAAGGACTTTGCTGCATTATTTAATTACTCTGCTGCATTATTTAAGGACTTTGTTGCATTATTTAAGGACTCTGCTGCATTATTTAAGGACTTTGCTGCATTATTTAAGGACTTTGATGCATTATTTAAGGACGCTGCTGCAGAATTTAAGTAATCTGCTGCATTATTTAAGGACTCTGCTGCATTATTTAAGGACTTTGCTGCATTAATTAAGGACTCTGCTGCATTATTTAAGGACTTTGTTGCATTATTTAATGACTCTGCTGCGGTATTTAAGGACTCTGCTGCATTATTTAAGGACTTTGCTGCATTATTTAAGGACTTTGCTGCAGTAATTAAGGAATCTGCTGCATTATTTAAGGACTTTGTTGCATTATTTAAGGACTGTGCTGCATTGCTTAAGGACTCTGCTGCATTATTTAAGGACTTTGCTGCATTATTTAAGGACTTTGTTGCATTATTTAAGGACTCTGCTGCATTATTTAAGGACTTTGTTGCATTATTTAAGGACTCTGTTGCATTATTTAAGGACTTTGCTGCATTATTTAAGTACTCTGGTGCATTATTTAAGGACTTTGTTGCATTATTTAAGGACTCTGCTGCATTATTTAAGGACTTTGTTGCATTATTTAAGGACTCTGTTGCATTATTTAAGGACTTTGCTGCATTATTTAAGTACTCTGGTGCATTATTTAAGGACTTTGTTGCATTATTTAAGGACTCTGCTGCATTATTTAAGGACTTTGTTGCATTATTTAAGGACTCTGCTGCATTATTTAAGGACTTTGCTGCATTATTTAAGGACTCTGTTGCATTATTTAAGGACTTTGCTGCATTATTTAAGTACTCTGGTGCATTATTTAAGGACTTTATTGCATTATTTAAGGATTCTGCTGCATTATTTAAGGAATTTGCTGCATTATTTAAGAACTTTGCTGCAGTATTTAAGGACTCTGCTGCATTATTTAAGGACTTTATTGCATTATTTAAGGACCCTGCTGCAGAATTTAAGGAATCTGCTGCATTACTTAAGGACTTTGTTGCATTATTTAAGGACTCTGCTGCATTATTTAAGGACTTTGCTGCATTATTTAAGGACTTTGATGCATTATTTAAGGACGCCGCTGCAGAATTTAAGTAATCTGCTGCATTATTTAAGGACTCTGCTGCATTATTTAAGGACTTTGCTGCATTAATTAAGGACTCTGCTGCATTATTTAAGGACTTTGTTGCATTATTTAATGACTCTGCTGCGGTATTTAAGGACTCTGCTGCATTATTTAAGGACTTTGCTGCATTATTTAAGGACTTTGCTGCAGTAATTAAGGAATCTGCTGCATTATTTAAGGACTTTGTTGCATTATTTAAGGACTGTGCTGCATTGCTTAAGGACTCTGCTGCATTATTTAAGGACTTTGCTGCATTATTTAAGGACTTTGTTGCATTATTTAAGGACTCTGCTGCATTATTTAAGGACTTTGTTGCATTATTTAAGGACTCTGTTGCATTATTTAAGGACTTTGCTGCATTATTTAAGTACTCTGGTGCATTATTTAAGGACTTTGTTGCATTATTTAAGGACTCTGCTGCATTATTTAAGGACTTTGTTGCATTATTTAAGGACTCTGCTGCATTATTTAAGGACTTTGCTGCATTATTTAAGGACTCTGTTGCATTATTTAAGGACTTTGCTGCATTATTTAAGTACTCTGGTGCATTATTTAAGGACTTTATTGCATTATTTAAGGATTCTGCTGCATTATTTAAGGAATTTGCTGCATTATTTAAGAACTTTGCTGCAGTATTTAAGGACTCTGCTGCATTATTTAAGGACTTTATTGCATTATTTAAGGACCCTGCTGCAGAATTTAAGGAATCTGCTGCATTACTTAAGGACTTTGTTGCATTATTTAAGGACTCTGCTGCATTATTTAAGGACTTTGCTGCATTATTTAAGGACTTTGATGCATTATTTAAGGACGCCGCTGCAGAATTTAAGTAATCTGCTGCATTATTTAAGGACTCTGCTGCATTATTTAAGGACTTTGCTGCATTATTTAAGGACTCTGCTGTATTATTAAGCACGTTGCTGCATTAATTAAGGACTTTATTGCATTATTTAAGGAATTTGATGCATTATTTAAGGACTCTGCTGCATTATTTAAGGACTTTGATGCATTATTTAAGGACGCTGCTGCAGAATTTAAGGAATCTGCTGCATTATTTAAGGACTTTGTTGCATTATTTAAGGACTATGCTGCATTATGTAAGGACTCTGCTGCATTATTTAAGGACTTTGCTGCATTATTTAATTACTCTGCTGCATTATTTAAGGACTTTGTTGCATTATTTAAGGACTCTGCTGCATTATTTAAGGACTTTGCTGCATTATTTAAGGACTTTGATGCATTATTTAAGGACGCTGCTGCAGAATTTAAGTAATCTGCTGCATTATTTAAGGACTCTGCTGCATTATTTAAGGACTTTGTTGCATTATTTAAGGAATCTGCTGCATTATTTAAGGACTTTGCTGCATTATTTAAGGACTTTGATGCATTATTTAAGGACGCTGCTGCAGAATTTAAGTAATCTG
This sequence comes from Phyllobates terribilis, assembly GCF_046119375.1. Taxonomy (NCBI): domain Eukaryota; kingdom Metazoa; phylum Chordata; class Amphibia; order Anura; family Dendrobatidae; genus Phyllobates; species Phyllobates terribilis. Next base: position 366,891 of record NW_027363268.1, read on the forward strand.
CTGCATTATTTAAGGACTCTGCTGCATTATTTAAGGACTTTGCTGCATTATTTAAGGACTCTGCTGCATTATTTAAGGACTTTGTTGCATTATTTAATGACTCTGCTGCGGTATTTAAGGACTCTGCTGTATTATTTAAGGACTTTGCTGAATTATTTAAGGACTCTGCTTCATTATTTAAGGACTTTGTTGCATTATTTAAGGACTCTGCTGCATTATTTAAGGACTTCGTTGCATTATTTAAGGACTCTGCTGCATTATTTAAAGACTTTGCTGCATTATTTAAGTACTCTGGTGCATTATTTAAGGACTCGGCTGCATTATTTAAAGACTTTGCTGCATTATTTAAGTACTCTGGTGCATTATTTAAGGACTCTGCTGCATTATTTAAGGACTTTGCTGCATTATTTAAGGACTCTGCTGCATTATTTAAGGACTCTGCTGCATTATTTAAGGACTTTGCTGCATTATTTAAGTATGCTGCTGCGGTATTTAAGGCCTCTGCTGCATTATTTAAGGACTCTGCTGCATTATTAAGGACGTTGCTGCATTATTTAAGGACTTTATTGCATTATTTAAGGATTCTGCTGCATTATTTAAGGAATTTGCTGCATTATTTAAGGACTCTGCTGTATTATTTAAGGACTTTGTTGCATTATTTAATGACTCTGCTGGGGTATTTAAGGACTCTTCTGCATTATTTAAGGGCTTTGCTGCATTATTTAAGGACTCTGCTGCAGTATTTAAGGACTCTGCTGCATTATTTAAGGACTTTGATGCATTATTTAAGGACGCTGCTGCAGAATTTAAGGAATCTGCTGCATTATTTAAGGACTTTGTTGCATTATTTAAGGACTATGCTGCATTATGTAAGGACTCTGCTGCATTATTTAAGGACTTTGCTGCATTATTTAAGTACTCTGGTGCATTATTTAAGGACTTTGTTGCATTATTTAAGGACTCTGCTGCATTATTTAAGGACTTTGTTGCATTATTTAAGGACTCTGCTGCATTATTTAAGGACTTTGCTGCATTATTTAAGGACTCTGCTGCATTATTTAAGGACTTTGTTGCATTATTTAATGACTCTGCTGCGGTATTTAAGGACTCTGCTGTATTATTTAAGGACTTTGCTGCATTATTTAAGGACTCTGCTTCATTATTTAAGGACTTTGTTGCATTATTTAAGGACTCTGCTGCATTATTTAAGGACTTCGTTGCATTATTTAAGGACTCTGCTGCATTATTTAAAGACTTTGCTGCATTATTTAAGTACTCTGGTGCATTATTTAAGGACTCGGCTGCATTATTTAAAGACTTTGCTGCATTATTTAAGTACTCTGGTGCATTATTTAAGGACTCTGCTGCATTATTTAAGGACTTTGCTGCATTATTTAAGGACTCTGCTGCATTATTTAAGGACTTTGCTGCATTATTTAAGTATGCTGCTGCGGTATTTAAGGCCTCTGCTGCATTATTTAAGGACTCTGCTGCATTATTAAGGACGTTGCTGCATTATTTAAGGACTTTATTGCATTATTTAAGGATTCTGCTGCATTATTTAAGGAATTTGCTGCATTATTTAAGGACTCTGCTGTATTATTTAAGGACTTTGTTGCATTATTTAATGACTCTGCTGGGGTATTTAAGGACTCTGCTGCATTATTTAAGGGCTTTGCTGCATTATTTAAGGACTCTGCTGCAGTATTTAAGACTCTGCTGCATTATTTAAGGACTTTGATGCATTATTTAAGGACGCTGCTGCAGAATTTAAGGAATCTGCTGCATTATTTAAGGACTTTGTTGCATTATTTAAGGACTATGCTGCATTATGTAAGGACTCTGCTGCATTATTTAAGGACTTTGCTGCATTATTTAATTACTCTGCTGCATTATTTAAGGACTTTGTTGCATTATTTAAGGACTCTGCTGCATTATTTAAGGACTTTGCTGCATTATTTAAGGACTTTGATGCATTATTTAAGGACGCTGCTGCAGAATTTAAGTAATCTGCTGCATTATTTAAGGACTCTGCTGCATTATTTAAGGACTTTGCTGCATTAATTAAGGACTCTGCTGCATTATTTAAGGACTTTGTTGCATTATTTAATGACTCTGCTGCGGTATTTAAGGACTCTGCTGCATTATTTAAGGACTTTGCTGCATTATTTAAGGACTTTGCTGCAGTAATTAAGGAATCTGCTGCATTATTTAAGGACTTTGTTGCATTATTTAAGGACTGTGCTGCATTGCTTAAGGACTCTGCTGCATTATTTAAGGACTTTGCTGCATTATTTAAGGACTTTGTTGCATTATTTAAGGACTCTGCTGCATTATTTAAGGACTTTGTTGCATTATTTAAGGACTCTGTTGCATTATTTAAGGACTTTGCTGCATTATTTAAGTACTCTGGTGCATTATTTAAGGACTTTGTTGCATTATTTAAGGACTCTGCTGCATTATTTAAGGACTTTGTTGCATTATTTAAGGACTCTGTTGCATTATTTAAGGACTTTGCTGCATTATTTAAGTACTCTGGTGCATTATTTAAGGACTTTGTTGCATTATTTAAGGACTCTGCTGCATTATTTAAGGACTTTGTTGCATTATTTAAGGACTCTGCTGCATTATTTAAGGACTTTGCTGCATTATTTAAGGACTCTGTTGCATTATTTAAGGACTTTGCTGCATTATTTAAGTACTCTGGTGCATTATTTAAGGACTTTATTGCATTATTTAAGGATTCTGCTGCATTATTTAAGGAATTTGCTGCATTATTTAAGAACTTTGCTGCAGTATTTAAGGACTCTGCTGCATTATTTAAGGACTTTATTGCATTATTTAAGGACCCTGCTGCAGAATTTAAGGAATCTGCTGCATTACTTAAGGACTTTGTTGCATTATTTAAGGACTCTGCTGCATTATTTAAGGACTTTGCTGCATTATTTAAGGACTTTGATGCATTATTTAAGGACGCCGCTGCAGAATTTAAGTAATCTGCTGCATTATTTAAGGACTCTGCTGCATTATTTAAGGACTTTGCTGCATTATTTAAGGACTCTGCTGTATTATTAAGCACGTTGCTGCATTAATTAAGGACTTTATTGCATTATTTAAGGAATTTGATGCATTATTTAAGGACTCTGCTGCATTATTTAAGGACTTTGTTGCATTATTTAATGACTCTGCTGCGGTATTTAAGGACTCTGCTGCATTATTTAAGGACTTTGCTGCATTATTTAAGGACTTTGCTGCAGTAATTAAGGAATCTGCTGCATTATTTAAGGAATTTGATGCATTATTTAAGGACTCTGCTGCATTATTTAAGGACTTTGCTGCATTATTTAAGGACTCTGCTTCATTATTTAAGGACTTTGTTGCATTATCTAAGGACTCTGCTGCATTATTTAAGGACTTTGTTGCATTATTTAAGGACTCTGCTGCATTATTTAAGGACTCTGCTGCATTATTTAAAGACTTTGCTGCATTATTTAAGTACTCTGGTGCATTATTTAAGGACTTTGTTGCTTTATTTAAGGACTTTGCTGCATTATTTAAGGACTTTGTTGCATTATTTAAGGACTCTGCTGCATTATTTAAGGACTTTGCTGCATTATTTAAGTACTCTGGTGCATTATTTAAGGACTTTGTTGCATTATTTAAGGACTCTGCTGCATTATTTAAGGACTTTGTTGCATTATTTAAGGACTCTGCTGCATTATTTAAGGACTTTGCTGCATTATTTAAGGACTCTGCTGCATTATTTAAGGACTTTGTTGCATTATTTAATGACTCTGCTGCGGTATTTAAGGACTCTGCTGTATTATTTAAGGACTTTGCTGCATTATTTAAGGACTCTGCTTCATTATTTAAGGACTTTGTTGCATTATTTAAGGACTCTGCTGCATTATTTAAGGACTTCGTTGCATTATTTAAGGACTCTGCTGCATTATTTAAAGACTTTGCTGCATTATTTAAGTACTCTGGTGCATTATTTAAGGACTCGGCTGCATTATTTAAAGACTTTGCTGCATTATTTAAGTACTCTGGTGCATTATTTAAGGACTCTGCTGCATTATTTAAGGACTTTGCTGCATTATTTAAGGACTCTGCTGCATTATTTAAGGACTTTGCTGCATTATTTAAGTATGCTGCTGCGGTATTTAAGGCCTCTGCTGCATTATTTAAGGACTCTGCTGCATTATTAAGGACGTTGCTGCATTATTTAAGGACTTTATTGCATTATTTAAGGATTCTGCTGCATTATTTAAGGAATTTGCTGCATTATTTAAGGACTCTGCTGTATTATTTAAGGACTTTGTTGCATTATTTAATGACTCTGCTGGGGTATTTAAGGACTCTGCTGCATTATTTAAGGGCTTTGCTGCATTATTTAAGGACTCTGCTGCAGTATTTTAAGACTCTGCTGCATTATTTAAGGACTTTGATGCATTATTTAAGGACGCTGCTGCAGAATTTAAGGAATCTGCTGCATTATTTAAGGACTGTGTTGCATTATTTAAGGACTATGCTGCATTATGTAAGGACTCTGCTGCATTATTTAAGGACTTTGCTGCATTATTTAATTACTCTGCTGCATTATTTAAGGACTTTGTTGCATTATTTAAGGACTCTGCTGCATTATTTAAGGACTTTGCTGCATTATTTAAGGACTTTGATGCATTATTTAAGGACGCTGCTGCAGAATTTAAGTAATCTGCTGCATTATTTAAGGACTCTGCTGCATTATTTAAGGACTTTGCTGCATTAATTAAGGACTCTGCTGCATTATTTAAGGACTTTGTTGCATTATTTAATGACTCTGCTGCGGTATTTAAGGACTCTGCTGCATTATTTAAGGACTTTGCTGCATTATTTAAGGACTTTGCTGCAGTAATTAAGGAATCTGCTGCATTATTTAAGGACTTTGTTGCATTATTTAAGGACTGTGCTGCATTGCTTAAGGACTCTGCTGCATTATTTAAGGACTTTGCTGCATTATTTAAGGACTTTGTTGCATTATTTAAGGACTCTGCTGCATTATTTAAGGACTTTGTTGCATTATTTAAGGACTCTGTTGCATTATTTAAGGACTTTGCTGCATTATTTAAGTACTCTGGTGCATTATTTAAGGACTTTGTTGCATTATTTAAGGACTCTGCTGCATTATTTAAGGACTTTGTTGCATTATTTAAGGACTCTGTTGCATTATTTAAGGACTTTGCTGCATTATTTAAGTACTCTGGTGCATTATTTAAGGACTTTGTTGCATTATTTAAGGACTCTGCTGCATTATTTAAGGACTTTGTTGCATTATTTAAGGACTCTGCTGCATTATTTAAGGACTTTGCTGCATTATTTAAGGACTCTGTTGCATTATTTAAGGACTTTGCTGCATTATTTAAGTACTCTGGTGCATTATTTAAGGACTTTATTGCATTATTTAAGGATTCTGCTGCATTATTTAAGGAATTTGCTGCATTATTTAAGAACTTTGCTGCAGTATTTAAGGACTCTGCTGCATTATTTAAGGACTTTATTGCATTATTTAAGGACCCTGCTGCAGAATTTAAGGAATCTGCTGCATTACTTAAGGACTTTGTTGCATTATTTAAGGACTCTGCTGCATTATTTAAGGACTTTGCTGCATTATTTAAGGACTTTGATGCATTATTTAAGGACGCCGCTGCAGAATTTAAGTAATCTGCTGCATTATTTAAGGACTCTGCTGCATTATTTAAGGACTTTGCTGCATTATTTAAGGACTCTGCTGTATTATTAAGCACGTTGCTGCATTAATTAAGGACTTTATTGCATTATTTAAGGAATTTGATGCATTATTTAAGGACTCTGCTGCATTATTTAAGGACTTTGATGCATTATTTAAGGACGCTGCTGCAGAATTTAAGGAATCTGCTGCATTATTTAAGGACTTTGTTGCATTATTTAAGGACTATGCTGCATTATGTAAGGACTCTACTGCATTATTTAAGGACTTTGCTGCATTATTTAATTACTCTGCTGCATTATTTAAGGACTTTGTTGCATTATTTAAGGACTCTGCTGCATTATTTAAGGACTTTGCTGCATTATTTAAGGACTTTGATGCATTATTTAAGGACGCTGCTGCAGAATTTAAGTAATCTGCTGCATTATTTAAGGACTCTGCTGCATTATTTAAGGACTTTGCTGCATTAATTAAGGACTCTGCTGCATTATTTAAGGACTTTGTTGCATTATTTAATGACTCTGCTGCGGTATTTAAGGACTCTGCTGCATTATTTAAGGACTTTGCTGCATTATTTAAGGACTTTGCTGCAGTAATTAAGGAATCTGCTGCATTATTTAAGGACTTTGTTGCATTATTTAATGACTCTGCTGCGGTATTTAAGGACTCTGCTGTATTATTTAAGGACTTTGCTGAATTATTTAAGGACTCTGCTTCATTATTTAAGGACTTTGTTGCATTATTTAAGGACTCTGCTGCATTATTTAAGGACTTCGTTGCATTATTTAAGGACTCTGCTGCATTATTTAAAGACTTTGCTGCATTATTTAAGTACTCTGGTGCATTATTTAAGGACTCGGCTGCATTATTTAAAGACTTTGCTGCATTATTTAAGTACTCTGGTGCATTATTTAAGGACTCTGCTGCATTATTTAAGGACTTTGCTGCATTATTTAAGGACTCTGCTGCATTATTTAAGGACTCTGCTGCATTATTTAAGGACTTTGCTGCATTATTTAAGTATGCTGCTGCGGTATTTAAGGCCTCTGCTGCATTATTTAAGGACTCTGCTGCATTATTAAGGACGTTGCTGCATTATTTAAGGACTTTATTGCATTATTTAAGGATTCTGCTGCATTATTTAAGGAATTTGCTGCATTATTTAAGGACTCTGCTGTATTATTTAAGGACTTTGTTGCATTATTTAATGACTCTGCTGGGGTATTTAAGGACTCTGCTGCATTATTTAAGGGCTTTGCTGCATTATTTAAGGACTCTGCTGCAGTATTTAAGGACTCTGCTGCATTATTTAAGGACTTTGATGCATTATTTAAGGACGCTGCTGCAGAATTTAAGGAATCTGCTGCATTATTTAAGGACTTTGTTGCATTATTTAAGGACTATGCTGCATTATGTAAGGACTCTGCTGCATTATTTAAGGACTTTGCTGCATTATTTAAGGACTCTGCTGCATTATTTAAGGACTTTGTTGCATTATTTAAGGACTCTGCTGCATTATTTAAGGACTTTGCTGCATTATTTAAGGACTTTGATGCATTATTTAAGGACGCTGCTGCAGAATTTAAGTAATCTGCTGCATTATTTAAGGACTCTGATGCATTATTTAAGGACTTTGCTGCATTATTTAAGGACTCTGCTGCATTATTTAAGGACTTTGTTGCATTATTTAATGACTCTGCTGCGGTATTTAAGGACTCTGCTGCATTATTTAAGGACTTTGCTGCATTATTTAAGGACTTTGCTGCAGTAATTAAGGAATCTGCTGCATTATTTAAGGAATTTGATGCATTATTTAAGGACTCTGCTGCATTATTTAAGGACTTTGCTGCATTATTTAAGGACTCTGCTTCATTATTTAAGGACTTTGTTGCATTATCTAAGGACTCTGCTGCATTATTTAAGGACTTTGTTGCATTATTTAAGGACTCTGCTGCATTATTTAAGGACTCTGCTGCATTATTTAAAGACTTTGCTGCATTATTTAAGTACTCTGGTGCATTATTTAAGGACTTTGTTGCTTTATTTAAGGACTTTGCTGCATTATTTAAGGACTTTGTTGCATTATTTAAGGACTCTGTTGCATTATTTAAGGACTTTGCTGCATTATTTAAGTACTCTGGTGCATTATTTAAGGACTTTGTTGCATTATTTAAGGACTCTGCTGCATTATTTAAGGACTTTGCTGCATTATTTAAGTACTCTGGTGCATTATTTAAGGACTTTGTTGCATTATTTAAGGACTCTGCTGCATTATTTAAGGACTTTGTTGCATTATTTAAGGACTCTGCTGCATTATTTAAGGACTTTGCTGCATTATTTAAGGACTCTGCTGCATTATTTAAGGACTTTGTTGCATTATTTAATGACTCTGCTGCGGTATTTAAGGACTCTGCTGTATTATTTAAGGACTTTGCTGCATTATTTAAGGACTCTGCTTCATTATTTAAGGACTTTGTTGCATTATTTAAGTACTCTGGTGCATTATTTAAGGACTTTATTGCATTATTTAAGGATTCTGCTGCATTATTTAAGGAATTTGCTGCATTATTTAAGAACTTTGCTGCAGTATTTAAGGACTCTGCTGCAATTTTTAAGGACTTTATTGCATTATTTAAGGACCCTGCTGCAGAATTTAAGGAATCTGCTGCATTACTTAAGGACTTTGTTGCATTATTTAAGGACTCTGCTGCATTATTTAAGGACTTTGCTGCATTATTTAAGGACTTTGATGCATTATTTAAGGACGCCGCTGCAGAATTTAAGTAATCTGCTGCATTATTTAAGGACTCTGCTGCATTATTTAAGGACTTTGCTGCATTATTTAAGGACTCTGCTGTATTATTAAGCACGTTGCTGCATTAATTAAGGACTTTATTGCATTATTTAAGGAATTTGATGCATTATTTAAGGACTCTGCTGCATTATTTAAGGACTTTGTTGCATTATTTAATGACTCTGCTGCGGTATTTAAGGACTCTGCTGCATTATTTAAGGACTTTGCTGCATTATTTAAGGACTTTGCTGCAGTAATTAAGGAATCTGCTGCATTATTTAAGGAATTTGATGCATTATTTAAGGACTCTGCTGCATTATTTAAGGACTTTGCTGCATTATTTAAGGACTCTGCTTCATTATTTAAGGACTTTGTTGCATTATCTAAGGACTCTGCTGCATTATTTAAGGACTTTGTTGCATTATTTAAGGACTCTGCTGCATTATTTAAGGACTCTGCTGCATTATTTAAAGACTTTGCTGCATTATTTAAGTACTCTGGTGCATTATTTAAGGACTTTGTTGCTTTATTTAAGGACTTTGCTGCATTATTTAAGGACTTTGTTGCATTATTTAAGGACTCTGCTGCATTATTTAAGGACTTTGCTGCATTATTTAAGTACTCTGGTGCATTATTTAAGGACTTTGTTGCATTATTTAAGGACTCTGCTGCATTATTTAAGGACTTTGTTGCATTATTTAAGGACTCTGCTGCATTATTTAAGGACTTTGCTGCATTATTTAAGGACTCTGCTGCATTATTTAAGGACTTTGTTGCATTATTTAATGACTCTGCTGCGGTATTTAAGGACTCTGCTGTATTATTTAAGGACTTTGCTGCATTATTTAAGGACTCTGCTTCATTATTTAAGGACTTTGTTGCATTATTTAAGGACTCTGCTGCATTATTTAAGGACTTCGTTGCATTATTTAAGGACTCTGCTGCATTATTTAAAGACTTTGCTGCATTATTTAAGTACTCTGGTGCATTATTTAAGGACTCGGCTGCATTATTTAAAGACTTTGCTGCATTATTTAAGTACTCTGGTGCATTATTTAAGGACTCTGCTGCATTATTTAAGGACTTTGCTGCATTATTTAAGGACTCTGCTGCATTATTTAAGGACTTTGCTGCATTATTTAAGTATGCTGCTGCGGTATTTAAGGCCTCTGCTGCATTATTTAAGGACTCTGCTGCATTATTAAGGACGTTGCTGCATTATTTAAGGACTTTATTGCATTATTTAAGGATTCTGCTGCATTATTTAAGGAATTTGCTGCATTATTTAAGGACTCTGCTGTATTATTTAAGGACTTTGTTGCATTATTTAATGACTCTGCTGGGGTATTTAAGGACTCTGCTGCATTATTTAAGGGCTTTGCTGCATTATTTAAGGACTCTGCTGCAGTATTTTAAGACTCTGCTGCATTATTTAAGGACTTTGATGCATTATTTAAGGACGCTGCTGCAGAATTTAAGGAATCTGCTGCATTATTTAAGGACTTTGTTGCATTATTTAAGGACTATGCTGCATTATGTAAGGACTCTGCTGCATTATTTAAGGACTTTGCTGCATTATTTAATTACTCTGCTGCATTATTTAAGGACTTTGTTGCATTATTTAAGGACTCTGCTGCATTATTTAAGGACTTTGCTGCATTATTTAAGGACTTTGATGCATTATTTAAGGACGCTGCTGCAGAATTTAAGTAATCTGCTGCATTATTTAAGGACTCTGCTGCATTATTTAAGGACTTTGCTGCATTAATTAAGGACTCTGCTGCATTATTTAAGGACTTTGTTGCATTATTTAATGACTCTGCTGCGGTATTTAAGGACTCTGCTGCATTATTTAAGGACTTTGCTGCATTATTTAAGGACTTTGCTGCAGTAATTAAGGAATCTGCTGCATTATTTAAGGACTTTGTTGCATTATTTAAGGACTGTGCTGCATTGCTTAAGGACTCTGCTGCATTATTTAAGGACTTTGCTGCATTATTTAAGGACTTTGTTGCATTATTTAAGGACTCTGCTGCATTATTTAAGGACTTTGTTGCATTATTTAAGGACTCTGTTGCATTATTTAAGGACTTTGCTGCATTATTTAAGTACTCTGGTGCATTATTTAAGGACTTTGTTGCATTATTTAAGGACTCTGCTGCATTATTTAAGGACTTTGTTGCATTATTTAAGGACTCTGCTGCATTATTTAAGGACTTTGCTGCATTAATTAAGGACTCTGCTGCATTATTTAAGGACTTTGTTGCATTATTTAATGACTCTGCTGCGGTATTTAAGGACTCTGCTGCATTATTTAAGGACTTTGCTGCATTATTTAAGGACTTTGCTGCAGTAATTAAGGAATCTGCTGCATTATTTAAGGACTTTGTTGCATTATTTAAGGACTGTGCTGCATTGCTTAAGGACTCTGCTGCATTATTTAAGGACTTTGCTGCATTATTTAAGGACTTTGTTGCATTATTTAAGGACTCTGCTGCATTATTTAAGGACTTTGTTGCATTATTTAAGGACTCTGTTGCATTATTTAAGGACTTTGCTGCATTATTTAAGTACTCTGGTGCATTATTTAAGGACTTTGTTGCATTATTTAAGGACTCTGCTGCATTATTTAAGGACTTTGTTGCATTATTTAAGGACTCTGTTGCATTATTTAAGGACTTTGCTGCATTATTTAAGTACTCTGGTGCATTATTTAAGGACTTTGTTGCATTATTTAAGGACTCTGCTGCATTATTTAAGGACTTTGTTGCATTATTTAAGGACTCTGCTGCATTATTTAAGGACTTTGCTGCATTATTTAAGGACTCTGTTGCATTATTTAAGGACTTTGCTGCATTATTTAAGTACTCTGGTGCATTATTTAAGGACTTTATTGCATTATTTAAGGATTCTGCTGCATTATTTAAGGAATTTGCTGCATTATTTAAGAACTTTGCTGCAGTATTTAAGGACTCTGCTGCATTATTTAAGGACTTTATTGCATTATTTAAGGACCCTGCTGCAGAATTTAAGGAATCTGCTGCATTACTTAAGGACTTTGTTGCATTATTTAAGGACTCTGCTGCATTATTTAAGGACTTTGCTGCATTATTTAAGGACTTTGATGCATTATTTAAGGACGCCGCTGCAGAATTTAAGTAATCTGCTGCATTATTTAAGGACTCTGCTGCATTATTTAAGGACTTTGCTGCATTATTTAAGGACTCTGCTGTATTATTAAGCACGTTGCTGCATTAATTAAGGACTTTATTGCATTATTTAAGGAATTTGATGCATTATTTAAGGACTCTGCTGCATTATTTAAGGACTTTGATGCATTATTTAAGGACGCTGCTGCAGAATTTAAGGAATCTGCTGCATTATTTAAGGACTTTGTTGCATTATTTAAGGACTATGCTGCATTATGTAAGGACTCTGCTGCATTATTTAAGGACTTTGCTGCATTATTTAATTACTCTGCTGCATTATTTAAGGACTTTGTTGCATTATTTAAGGACTCTGCTGCATTATTTAAGGACTTTGCTGCATTATTTAAGGACTTTGATGCATTATTTAAGGACGCTGCTGCAGAATTTAAGTAATCTGCTGCATTATTTAAGGACTCTGCTGCATTATTTAAGGACTTTGCTGCATTAATTAAGGACTCTGCTGCATTATTTAAGGACTTTGTTGCATTATTTAATGACTCTGCTGCGGTATTTAAGGACTCTGCTGCATTATTTAAGGACTTTGCTGCATTATTTAAGGACTTTGCTGCAGTAATTAAGGAATCTGCTGCATTATTTAAGGACTTTGTTGCATTATTTAATGACTCTGCTGCGGTATTTAAGGACTCTGCTGTATTATTTAAGGACTTTGCTGAATTATTTAAGGACTCTGCTTCATTATTTAAGGACTTTGTTGCATTATTTAAGGACTCTGCTGCATTATTTAAGGACTTCGTTGCATTATTTAAGGACTCTGCTGCATTATTTAAAGACTTTGCTGCATTATTTAAGTACTCTGGTGCATTATTTAAGGACTCGGCTGCATTATTTAAAGACTTTGCTGCATTATTTAAGTACTCTGGTGCATTATTTAAGGACTCTGCTGCATTATTTAAGGACTTTGCTGCATTATTTAAGGACTCTGCTGCATTATTTAAGGACTCTGCTGCATTATTTAAGGACTTTGCTGCATTATTTAAGTATGCTGCTGCGGTATTTAAGGCCTCTGCTGCATTATTTAAGGACTCTGCTGCATTATTAAGGACGTTGCTGCATTATTTAAGGACTTTATTGCATTATTTAAGGATTCTGCTGCATTATTTAAGGAATTTGCTGCATTATTTAAGGACTCTGCTGTATTATTTAAGGACTTTGTTGCATTATTTAATGACTCTGCTGGGGTATTTAAGGACTCTGCTGCATTATTTAAGGGCTTTGCTGCATTATTTAAGGACTCTGCTGCAGTATTTAAGGACTCTGCTGCATTATTTAAGGACTTTGATGCATTATTTAAGGACGCTGCTGCAGAATTTAAGGAATCTGCTGCATTATTTAAGGACTTTGTTGCATTATTTAAGGACTATGCTGCATTATGTAAGGACTCTGCTGCATTATTTAAGGACTTTGCTGCATTATTTAATTACTCTGCTGCATTATTTAAGGACTTTGTTGCATTATTTAAGGACTCTGCTGCATTATTTAAGGACTTTGCTGCATTATTTAAGGACTTTGATGCATTATTTAAGGACGCTGCTGCAGAATTTAAGTAATCTGCTGCATTATTTAAGGACTCTGATGCATTATTTAAGGACTTTGCTGCATTATTTAAGGACTCTGCTGCATTATTTAAGGACTTTGTTGCATTATTTAATGACTCTGCTGCGGTATTTAAGGACTCTGCTGCATTATTTAAGGACTTTGCTGCATTATTTAAGGACTTTGCTGCAGTAATTAAGGAATCTGCTGCATTATTTAAGGACTTTGTTGCATTATTTAAGGACTGTGCTGCATTGCTTAAGGACTCTGCTGCATTATTTAAGGACTTTGCTGCATTATTTAAGGACTTTGTTGCATTATTTAAGGACTCTGCTGCATTATTTAAGGACTTTGTTGCATTATTTAAGGACTCTGTTGCATTATTTAAGGACTTTGCTGCATTATTTAAGTACTCTGGTGCATTATTTAAGGACTTTGTTGCATTATTTAAGGACTCTGCTGCATTATTTAAGGACTTTGCTGCATTATTTAAGTACTCTGGTGCATTATTTAAGGACTTTGTTGCATTATTTAAGGACTCTGCTGCATTATTTAAGGACTTTGTTGCATTATTTAAGGACTCTGCTGCATTATTTAAGGACTTTGCTGCATTATTTAAGGACTCTGCTGCATTATTTAAGGACTTTGTTGCATTATTTAATGACTCTGCTGCGGTATTTAAGGACTCTGCTGTATTATTTAAGGACTTTGCTGCATTATTTAAGGACTCTGCTTCATTATTTAAGGACTTTGTTGCATTATTTAAGTACTCTGGTGCATTATTTAAGGACTTTATTGCATTATTTAAGGATTCTGCTGCATTATTTAAGGAATTTGCTGCATTATTTAAGAACTTTGCTGCAGTATTTAAGGACTCTGCTGCAATTTTTAAGGACTTTATTGCATTATTTAAGGACCCTGCTGCAGAATTTAAGGAATCTGCTGCATTACTTAAGGACTTTGTTGCATTATTTAAGGACTCTGCTGCATTATTTAAGGACTTTGCTGCATTATTTAAGGACTTTGATGCATTATTTAAGGACGCCGCTGCAGAATTTAAGTAATCTGCTGCATTATTTAAGGACTCTGCTGCATTATTTAAGGACTTTGCTGCATTATTTAAGGACTCTGCTGTATTATTAAGCACGTTGCTGCATTAATTAAGGACTTTATTGCATTATTTAAGGAATTTGATGCATTATTTAAGGACTCTGCTGCATTATTTAAGGACTTTGTTGCATTATTTAAGGACTCTGCTGCATTATTTAAGGACTTTGCTGCATTATTTAAGGACTTTGATGCATTATTTAAGGACGCTGCTGCAGAATTTAAGTAATCTGCTGCATTATTTAAGGACTCTGCTGCATTATTTAAGGACTTTGTTGCATTATTTAAGGAATCTGCTGCATTATTTAAGGACTTTGCTGCATTATTTAAGGACTTTGATGCATTATTTAAGGACGCTGCTGCAGAATTTAAGTAATCTGCTGCATTATTTAAGGACTCTGCTGCATTATTTAAGGACTTTGCTGCATTATTTAAGGACTCTGCTGCATTATTTAAGGACTTTGTTGCATTATTTAATGACTCTGCTGCGGTATTTAAGGACTCTGCTGTATTATTTAAGGACTTTGCTGAATTATTTAAGGACTCTGCTTCATTATTTAAGGACTTTGTTGCATTATTTAAGGACTCTGCTGCATTATTTAAGGACTTCGTTGCATTATTTAAGGACTCTGCTGCATTATTTAAAGACTTTGCTGCATTATTTAAGTACTCTGGTGCATTATTTAAGGACTCGGCTGCATTATTTAAAGACTTTGCTGCATTATTTAAGTACTCTGGTGCATTATTTAAGGACTCTGCTGCATTATTTAAGGACTTTGCTGCATTATTTAAGGACTCTGCTGCATTATTTAAGGAATCTGCTGCATTATTTAAGGACTTTGCTGCATTATTTAAGTATGCTGCTGCGGTATTTAAGGCCTCTGCTGCATTATTTAAGGACTCTGCTGCATTATTAAGGACGTTGCTGCATTATTTAAGGACTTTATTGCATTATTTAAGGATTCTGCTGCATTATTTAAGGAATTTGCTGCATTATTTAAGGACTCTGCTGTATTATTTAAGGACTTTGTTGCATTATTTAATGACTCTGCTGGGGTATTTAAGGACTCTTCTGCATTATTTAAGGGCTTTGCTGCATTATTTAAGGACTCTGCTGCAGTATTTAAGGACTCTGCTGCATTATTTAAGGACTTTGATGCATTATTTAAGGACGCTGCTGCAGAATTTAAGGAATCTGCTGCATTATTTAAGGACTTTGTTGCATTATTTAAGGACTATGCTGCATTATGTAAGGACTCTGCTGCATTATTTAAGGACTTTGCTGCATTATTTAAGTACTCTGGTGCATTATTTAAGGACTTTGTTGCATTATTTAAGGACTCTGCTGCATTATTTAAGGACTTTGTTGCATTATTTAAGGACTCTGCTGCATTATTTAAGGACTTTGCTGCATTATTTAAGGACTCTGCTGCATTATTTAAGGACTTTGTTGCATTATTTAATGACTCTGCTGCGGTATTTAAGGACTCTGCTGTATTATTTAAGGACTTTGCTGCATTATTTAAGGACTCTGCTTCATTATTTAAGGACTTTGTTGCATTATTTAAGGACTCTGCTGCATTATTTAAGGACTTCGTTGCATTATTTAAGGACTCTGCTGCATTATTTAAAGACTTTGCTGCATTATTTAAGTACTCTGGTGCATTATTTAAGGACTCGGCTGCATTATTTAAAGACTTTGCTGCATTATTTAAGTACTCTGGTGCATTATTTAAGGACTCTGCTGCATTATTTAAGGACTTTGCTGCATTATTTAAGGACTCTGCTGCATTATTTAAGGACTTTGCTGCATTATTTAAGTATGCTGCTGCGGTATTTAAGGCCTCTGCTGCATTATTTAAGGACTCTGCTGCATTATTAAGGACGTTGCTGCATTATTTAAGGACTTTATTGCATTATTTAAGGATTCTGCTGCATTATTTAAGGAATTTGCTGCATTATTTAAGGACTCTGCTGTATTATTTAAGGACTTTGTTGCATTATTTAATGACTCTGCTGGGGTATTTAAGGACTCTGCTGCATTATTTAAGGGCTTTGCTGCATTATTTAAGGACTCTGCTGCAGTATTTAAGACTCTGCTGCATTATTTAAGGACTTTGATGCATTATTTAAGGACGCTGCTGCAGAATTTAAGGAATCTGCTGCATTATTTAAGGACTTTGTTGCATTATTTAAGGACTATGCTGCATTATGTAAGGACTCTGCTGCATTATTTAAGGACTTTGCTGCATTATTTAATTACTCTGCTGCATTATTTAAGGACTTTGTTGCATTATTTAAGGACTCTGCTGCATTATTTAAGGACTTTGCTGCATTATTTAAGGACTTTGATGCATTATTTAAGGACGCTGCTGCAGAATTTAAGTAATCTGCTGCATTATTTAAGGACTCTGCTGCATTATTTAAGGACTTTGCTGCATTAATTAAGGACTCTGCTGCATTATTTAAGGACTTTGTTGCATTATTTAATGACTCTGCTGCGGTATTTAAGGACTCTGCTGCATTATTTAAGGACTTTGCTGCATTATTTAAGGACTTTGCTGCAGTAATTAAGGAATCTGCTGCATTATTTAAGGACTTTGTTGCATTATTTAAGGACTGTGCTGCATTGCTTAAGGACTCTGCTGCATTATTTAAGGACTTTGCTGCATTATTTAAGGACTTTGTTGCATTATTTAAGGACTCTGCTGCATTATTTAAGGACTTTGTTGCATTATTTAAGGACTCTGTTGCATTATTTAAGGACTTTGCTGCATTATTTAAGTACTCTGGTGCATTATTTAAGGACTTTGTTGCATTATTTAAGGACTCTGCTGCATTATTTAAGGACTTTGTTGCATTATTTAAGGACTCTGTTGCATTATTTAAGGACTTTGCTGCATTATTTAAGTACTCTGGTGCATTATTTAAGGACTTTGTTGCATTATTTAAGGACTCTGCTGCATTATTTAAGGACTTTGTTGCATTATTTAAGGACTCTGCTGCATTATTTAAGGACTTTGCTGCATTATTTAAGGACTCTGTTGCATTATTTAAGGACTTTGCTGCATTATTTAAGTACTCTGGTGCATTATTTAAGGACTTTATTGCATTATTTAAGGATTCTGCTGCATTATTTAAGGAATTTGCTGCATTATTTAAGAACTTTGCTGCAGTATTTAAGGACTCTGCTGCATTATTTAAGGACTTTATTGCATTATTTAAGGACCCTGCTGCAGAATTTAAGGAATCTGCTGCATTACTTAAGGACTTTGTTGCATTATTTAAGGACTCTGCTGCATTATTTAAGGACTTTGCTGCATTATTTAAGGACTTTGATGCATTATTTAAGGACGCCGCTGCAGAATTTAAGTAATCTGCTGCATTATTTAAGGACTCTGCTGCATTATTTAAGGACTTTGCTGCATTATTTAAGGACTCTGCTGTATTATTAAGCACGTTGCTGCATTAATTAAGGACTTTATTGCATTATTTAAGGAATTTGATGCATTATTTAAGGACTCTGCTGCATTATTTAAGGACTTTGTTGCATTATTTAATGACTCTGCTGCGGTATTTAAGGACTCTGCTGCATTATTTAAGGACTTTGCTGCATTATTTAAGGACTTTGCTGCAGTAATTAAGGAATCTGCTGCATTATTTAAGGAATTTGATGCATTATTTAAGGACTCTGCTGCATTATTTAAGGACTTTGCTGCATTATTTAAGGACTCTGCTTCATTATTTAAGGACTTTGTTGCATTATCTAAGGACTCTGCTGCATTATTTAAGGACTTTGTTGCATTATTTAAGGACTCTGCTGCATTATTTAAGGACTCTGCTGCATTATTTAAAGACTTTGCTGCATTATTTAAGTACTCTGGTGCATTATTTAAGGACTTTGTTGCTTTATTTAAGGACTTTGCTGCATTATTTAAGGACTTTGTTGCATTATTTAAGGACTCTGCTGCATTATTTAAGGACTTTGCTGCATTATTTAAGTACTCTGGTGCATTATTTAAGGACTTTGTTGCATTATTTAAGGACTCTGCTGCATTATTTAAGGACTTTGTTGCATTATTTAAGGACTCTGCTGCATTATTTAAGGACTTTGCTGCATTATTTAAGGACTCTGCTGCATTATTTAAGGACTTTGTTGCATTATTTAATGACTCTGCTGCGGTATTTAAGGACTCTGCTGTATTATTTAAGGACTTTGCTGCATTATTTAAGGACTCTGCTTCATTATTTAAGGACTTTGTTGCATTATTTAAGGACTCTGCTGCATTATTTAAGGACTTCGTTGCATTATTTAAGGACTCTGCTGCATTATTTAAAGACTTTGCTGCATTATTTAAGTACTCTGGTGCATTATTTAAGGACTCGGCTGCATTATTTAAAGACTTTGCTGCATTATTTAAGTACTCTGGTGCATTATTTAAGGACTCTGCTGCATTATTTAAGGACTTTGCTGCATTATTTAAGGACTCTGCTGCATTATTTAAGGACTTTGCTGCATTATTTAAGTATGCTGCTGCGGTATTTAAGGCCTCTGCTGCATTATTTAAGGACTCTGCTGCATTATTAAGGACGTTGCTGCATTATTTAAGGACTTTATTGCATTATTTAAGGATTCTGCTGCATTATTTAAGGAATTTGCTGCATTATTTAAGGACTCTGCTGTATTATTTAAGGACTTTGTTGCATTATTTAATGACTCTGCTGGGGTATTTAAGGACTCTGCTGCATTATTTAAGGGCTTTGCTGCATTATTTAAGGACTCTGCTGCAGTATTTTAAGACTCTGCTGCATTATTTAAGGACTTTGATGCATTATTTAAGGACGCTGCTGCAGAATTTAAGGAATCTGCTGCATTATTTAAGGACTTTGTTGCATTATTTAAGGACTATGCTGCATTATGTAAGGACTCTGCTGCATTATTTAAGGACTTTGCTGCATTATTTAATTACTCTGCTGCATTATTTAAGGACTTTGTTGCATTATTTAAGGACTCTGCTGCATTATTTAAGGACTTTGCTGCATTATTTAAGGACTTTGATGCATTATTTAAGGACGCTGCTGCAGAATTTAAGTAATCTGCTGCATTATTTAAGGACTCTGCTGCATTATTTAAGGACTTTGCTGCATTAATTAAGGACTCTGCTGCATTATTTAAGGACTTTGTTGCATTATTTAATGACTCTGCTGCGGTATTTAAGGACTCTGCTGCATTATTTAAGGACTTTGCTGCATTATTTAAGGACTTTGCTGCAGTAATTAAGGAATCTGCTGCATTATTTAAGGACTTTGTTGCATTATTTAAGGACTGTGCTGCATTGCTTAAGGACTCTGCTGCATTATTTAAGGACTTTGCTGCATTATTTAAGGACTTTGTTGCATTATTTAAGGACTCTGCTGCATTATTTAAGGACTTTGTTGCATTATTTAAGGACTCTGTTGCATTATTTAAGGACTTTGCTGCATTATTTAAGTACTCTGGTGCATTATTTAAGGACTTTGTTGCATTATTTAAGGACTCTGCTGCATTATTTAAGGACTTTGTTGCATTATTTAAGGACTCTGTTGCATTATTTAAGGACTTTGCTGCATTATTTAAGTACTCTGGTGCATTATTTAAGGACTTTGTTGCATTATTTAAGGACTCTGCTGCATTATTTAAGGACTTTGTTGCATTATTTAAGGACTCTGCTGCATTATTTAAGGACTTTGCTGCATTATTTAAGGACTCTGTTGCATTATTTAAGGACTTTGCTGCATTATTTAAGTACTCTGGTGCATTATTTAAGGACTTTATTGCATTATTTAAGGATTCTGCTGCATTATTTAAGGAATTTGCTGCATTATTTAAGAACTTTGCTGCAGTATTTAAGGACTCTGCTGCATTATTTAAGGACTTTATTGCATTATTTAAGGACCCTGCTGCAGAATTTAAGGAATCTGCTGCATTACTTAAGGACTTTGTTGCATTATTTAAGGACTCTGCTGCATTATTTAAGGACTTTGCTGCATTATTTAAGGACTTTGATGCATTATTTAAGGACGCCGCTGCAGAATTTAAGTAATCTGCTGCATTATTTAAGGACTCTGCTGCATTATTTAAGGACTTTGCTGCATTATTTAAGGACTCTGCTGTATTATTAAGCACGTTGCTGCATTAATTAAGGACTTTATTGCATTATTTAAGGAATTTGATGCATTATTTAAGGACTCTGCTGCATTATTTAAGGACTTTGATGCATTATTTAAGGACGCTGCTGCAGAATTTAAGGAATCTGCTGCATTATTTAAGGACTTTGTTGCATTATTTAAGGACTATGCTGCATTATGTAAGGACTCTGCTGCATTATTTAAGGACTTTGCTGCATTATTTAATTACTCTGCTGCATTATTTAAGGACTTTGTTGCATTATTTAAGGACTCTGCTGCATTATTTAAGGACTTTGCTGCATTATTTAAGGACTTTGATGCATTATTTAAGGACGCTGCTGCAGAATTTAAGTAATCTGCTGCATTATTTAAGGACTCTGCTGCATTATTTAAGGACTTTGCTGCATTAATTAAGGACTCTGCTGCATTATTTAAGGACTTTGTTGCATTATTTAATGACTCTGCTGCGGTATTTAAGGACTCTGCTGCATTATTTAAGGACTTTGCTGCATTATTTAAGGACTTTGCTGCAGTAATTAAGGAATCTGCTGCATTATTTAAGGACTTTGTTGCATTATTTAATGACTCTGCTGCGGTATTTAAGGACTCTGCTGTATTATTTAAGGACTTTGCTGAATTATTTAAGGACTCTGCTTCATTATTTAAGGACTTTGTTGCATTATTTAAGGACTCTGCTGCATTATTTAAGGACTTTGTTGCATTATTTAAGGACTCTGTTGCATTATTTAAGGACTTTGCTGCATTATTTAAGTACTCTGGTGCATTATTTAAGGACTTTGTTGCATTATTTAAGGACTCTGCTGCATTATTTAAGGACTTTGTTGCATTATTTAAGGACTCTGTTGCATTATTTAAGGACTTTGCTGCATTATTTAAGTACTCTGGTGCATTATTTAAGGACTTTGTTGCATTATTTAAGGACTCTGCTGCATTATTTAAGGACTTTGTTGCATTATTTAAGGACTCTGCTGCATTATTTAAGGACTTTGCTGCATTATTTAAGGACTCTGTTGCATTATTTAAGGACTTTGCTGCATTATTTAAGTACTCTGGTGCATTATTTAAGGACTTTATTGCATTATTTAAGGATTCTGCTGCATTATTTAAGGAATTTGCTGCATTATTTAAGAACTTTGCTGCAGTATTTAAGGACTCTGCTGCATTATTTAAGGACTTTATTGCATTATTTAAGGACCCTGCTGCAGAATTTAAGGAATCTGCTGCATTACTTAAGGACTTTGTTGCATTATTTAAGGACTCTGCTGCATTATTTAAGGACTTTGCTGCATTATTTAAGGACTTTGATGCATTATTTAAGGACGCCGCTGCAGAATTTAAGTAATCTGCTGCATTATTTAAGGACTCTGCTGCATTATTTAAGGACTTTGCTGCATTATTTAAGGACTCTGCTGTATTATTAAGCACGTTGCTGCATTAATTAAGGACTTTATTGCATTATTTAAGGAATTTGATGCATTATTTAAGGACTCTGCTGCATTATTTAAGGACTTTGTTGCATTATTTAATGACTCTGCTGCGGTATTTAAGGACTCTGCTGCATTATTTAAGGACTTTGCTGCATTATTTAAGGACTTTGCTGCAGTAATTAAGGAATCTGCTGCATTATTTAAGGAATTTGATGCATTATTTAAGGACTCTGCTGCATTATTTAAGGACTTTGCTGCATTATTTAAGGACTCTGCTTCATTATTTAAGGACTTTGTTGCATTATCTAAGGACTCTGCTGCATTATTTAAGGACTTTGTTGCATTATTTAAGGACTCTGCTGCATTATTTAAGGACTCTGCTGCATTATTTAAAGACTTTGCTGCATTATTTAAGTACTCTGGTGCATTATTTAAGGACTTTGTTGCTTTATTTAAGGACTTTGCTGCATTATTTAAGGACTTTGTTGCATTATTTAAGGACTCTGCTGCATTATTTAAGGACTTTGCTGCATTATTTAAGTACTCTGGTGCATTATTTAAGGACTTTGTTGCATTATTTAAGGACTCTGCTGCATTATTTAAGGACTTTGTTGCATTATTTAAGGACTCTGCTGCATTATTTAAGGACTTTGCTGCATTATTTAAGGACTCTGCTGCATTATTTAAGGACTTTGTTGCATTATTTAATGACTCTGCTGCGGTATTTAAGGACTCTGCTGTATTATTTAAGGACTTTGCTGCATTATTTAAGGACTCTGCTTCATTATTTAAGGACTTTGTTGCATTATTTAAGGACTCTGCTGCATTATTTAAGGACTTCGTTGCATTATTTAAGGACTCTGCTGCATTATTTAAAGACTTTGCTGCATTATTTAAGTACTCTGGTGCATTATTTAAGGACTCGGCTGCATTATTTAAAGACTTTGCTGCATTATTTAAGTACTCTGGTGCATTATTTAAGGACTCTGCTGCATTATTTAAGGACTTTGCTGCATTATTTAAGGACTCTGCTGCATTATTTAAGGACTTTGCTGCATTATTTAAGTATGCTGCTGCGGTATTTAAGGCCTCTGCTGCATTATTTAAGGACTCTGCTGCATTATTAAGGACGTTGCTGCATTATTTAAGGACTTTATTGCATTATTTAAGGATTCTGCTGCATTATTTAAGGAATTTGCTGCATTATTTAAGGACTCTGCTGTATTATTTAAGGACTTTGTTGCATTATTTAATGACTCTGCTGGGGTATTTAAGGACTCTGCTGCATTATTTAAGGGCTTTGCTGCATTATTTAAGGACTCTGCTGCAGTATTTTAAGACTCTGCTGCATTATTTAAGGACTTTGATGCATTATTTAAGGACGCTGCTGCAGAATTTAAGGAATCTGCTGCATTATTTAAGGACTTTGTTGCATTATTTAAGGACTATGCTGCATTATGTAAGGACTCTGCTGCATTATTTAAGGACTTTGCTGCATTATTTAATTACTCTGCTGCATTATTTAAGGACTTTGTTGCATTATTTAAGGACTCTGCTGCATTATTTAAGGACTTTGCTGCATTATTTAAGGACTTTGATGCATTATTTAAGGACGCTGCTGCAGAATTTAAGTAATCTGCTGCATTATTTAAGGACTCTGCTGCATTATTTAAGGACTTTGCTGCATTAATTAAGGACTCTGCTGCATTATTTAAGGACTTTGTTGCATTATTTAATGACTCTGCTGCGGTATTTAAGGACTCTGCTGCATTATTTAAGGACTTTGCTGCATTAATTAAGGACTCTGCTGCATTATTTAAGGACTTTGTTGCATTATTTAATGACTCTGCTGCGGTATTTAAGGACTCTGCTGCATTATTTAAGGACTTTGCTGCATTATTTAAGGACTTTGCTGCAGTAATTAAGGAATCTGCTGCATTATTTAAGGACTTTGTTGCATTATTTAATGACTCTGCTGCGGTATTTAAGGACTCTGCTGTATTATTTAAGGACTTTGCTGAATTATTTAAGGACTCTGCTTCATTATTTAAGGACTTTGTTGCATTATTTAAGGACTCTGCTGCATTATTTAAGGACTTCGTTGCATTATTTAAGGACTCTGCTGCATTATTTAAAGACTTTGCTGCATTATTTAAGTACTCTGGTGCATTATTTAAGGACTCGGCTGCATTATTTAAAGACTTTGCTGCATTATTTAAGTACTCTGGTGCATTATTTAAGGACTCTGCTGCATTATTTAAGGACTTTGCTGCATTATTTAAGGACTCTGCTGCATTATTTAAGGACTCTGCTGCATTATTTAAGGACTTTGCTGCATTATTTAAGTATGCTGCTGCGGTATTTAAGGCCTCTGCTGCATTATTTAAGGACTCTGCTGCATTATTAAGGACGTTGCTGCATTATTTAAGGACTTTATTGCATTATTTAAGGATTCTGCTGCATTATTTAAGGAATTTGCTGCATTATTTAAGGACTCTGCTGTATTATTTAAGGACTTTGTTGCATTATTTAATGACTCTGCTGGGGTATTTAAGGACTCTGCTGCATTATTTAAGGGCTTTGCTGCATTATTTAAGGACTCTGCTGCAGTATTTAAGGACTCTGCTGCATTATTTAAGGACTTTGATGCATTATTTAAGGACGCTGCTGCAGAATTTAAGGAATCTGCTGCATTATTTAAGGACTTTGTTGCATTATTTAAGGACTATGCTGCATTATGTAAGGACTCTGCTGCATTATTTAAGGACTTTGCTGCATTATTTAATTACTCTGCTGCATTATTTAAGGACTTTGTTGCATTATTTAAGGACTCTGCTGCATTATTTAAGGACTTTGCTGCATTATTTAAGGACTTTGATGCATTATTTAAGGACGCTGCTGCAGAATTTAAGTAATCTGCTGCATTATTTAAGGACTCTGCTGCATTATTTAAGGACTTTGCTGCATTATTTAAGGACTCTGCTGCATTATTTAAGGACTTTGTTGCATTATTTAATGACTCTGCTGCGGTATTTAAGGACTCTGCTGTATTATTTAAGGACTTTGCTGCATTATTTAAGGACTCTGCTTCATTATTTAAGGACTTTGTTGCATTATTTAAGTACTCTGGTGCATTATTTAAGGACTTTATTGCATTATTTAAGGATTCTGCTGCATTATTTAAGGAATTTGCTGCATTATTTAAGAACTTTGCTGCAGTATTTAAGGACTCTGCTGCAATTTTTAAGGACTTTATTGCATTATTTAAGGACCCTGCTGCAGAATTTAAGGAATCTGCTGCATTACTTAAGGACTTTGTTGCATTATTTAAGGACTCTGCTGCATTATTTAAGGACTTTGCTGCATTATTTAAGGACTTTGATGCATTATTTAAGGACGCCGCTGCAGAATTTAAGTAATCTGCTGCATTATTTAAGGACTCTGCTGCATTATTTAAGGACTTTGCTGCATTATTTAAGGACTCTGCTGTATTATTAAGCACGTTGCTGCATTAATTAAGGACTTTATTGCATTATTTAAGGAATTTGATGCATTATTTAAGGACTCTGCTGCATTATTTAAGGACTTTGTTGCATTATTTAATGACTCTGCTGCGGTATTTAAGGACTCTGCTGCATTATTTAAGGACTTTGCTGCATTATTTAAGGACTTTGCTGCAGTAATTAAGGAATCTGCTGCATTATTTAAGGAATTTGATGCATTATTTAAGGACTCTGCTGCATTATTTAAGGACTTTGCTGCATTATTTAAGGACTCTGCTTCATTATTTAAGGACTTTGTTGCATTATCTAAGGACTCTGCTGCATTATTTAAGGACTTTGTTGCATTATTTAAGGACTCTGCTGCATTATTTAAGGACTCTGCTGCATTATTTAAAGACTTTGCTGCATTATTTAAGTACTCTGGTGCATTATTTAAGGACTTTGTTGCTTTATTTAAGGACTTTGCTGCATTATTTAAGGACTTTGTTGCATTATTTAAGGACTCTGCTGCATTATTTAAGGACTTTGCTGCATTATTTAAGTACTCTGGTGCATTATTTAAGGACTTTGTTGCATTATTTAAGGACTCTGCTGCATTATTTAAGGACTTTGTTGCATTATTTAAGGACTCTGCTGCATTATTTAAGGACTTTGCTGCATTATTTAAGGACTCTGCTGCATTATTTAAGGACTTTGTTGCATTATTTAATGACTCTGCTGCGGTATTTAAGGACTCTGCTGTATTATTTAAGGACTTTGCTGCATTATTTAAGGACTCTGCTTCATTATTTAAGGACTTTGTTGCATTATTTAAGGACTCTGCTGCATTATTTAAGGACTTCGTTGCATTATTTAAGGACTCTGCTGCATTATTTAAAGACTTTGCTGCATTATTTAAGTACTCTGGTGCATTATTTAAGGACTCGGCTGCATTATTTAAAGACTTTGCTGCATTATTTAAGTACTCTGGTGCATTATTTAAGGACTCTGCTGCATTATTTAAGGACTTTGCTGCATTATTTAAGGACTCTGCTGCATTATTTAAGGACTTTGCTGCATTATTTAAGTATGCTGCTGCGGTATTTAAGGCCTCTGCTGCATTATTTAAGGACTCTGCTGCATTATTAAGGACGTTGCTGCATTATTTAAGGACTTTATTGCATTATTTAAGGATTCTGCTGCATTATTTAAGGAATTTGCTGCATTATTTAAGGACTCTGCTGTATTATTTAAGGACTTTGTTGCATTATTTAATGACTCTGCTGGGGTATTTAAGGACTCTGCTGCATTATTTAAGGGCTTTGCTGCATTATTTAAGGACTCTGCTGCAGTATTTTAAGACTCTGCTGCATTATTTAAGGACTTTGATGCATTATTTAAGGACGCTGCTGCAGAATTTAAGGAATCTGCTGCATTATTTAAGGACTTTGTTGCATTATTTAAGGACTATGCTGCATTATGTAAGGACTCTGCTGCATTATTTAAGGACTTTGCTGCATTATTTAATTACTCTGCTGCATTATTTAAGGACTTTGTTGCATTATTTAAGGACTCTGCTGCATTATTTAAGGACTTTGCTGCATTATTTAAGGACTTTGATGCATTATTTAAGGACGCTGCTGCAGAATTTAAGTAATCTGCTGCATTATTTAAGGACTCTGCTGCATTATTTAAGGACTTTGCTGCATTAATTAAGGACTCTGCTGCATTATTTAAGGACTTTGTTGCATTATTTAATGACTCTGCTGCGGTATTTAAGGACTCTGCTGCATTATTTAAGGACTTTGCTGCATTAATTAAGGACTCTGCTGCATTATTTAAGGACTTTGTTGCATTATTTAATGACTCTGCTGCGGTATTTAAGGACTCTGCTGCATTATTTAAGGACTTTGCTGCATTATTTAAGGACTTTGCTGCAGTAATTAAGGAATCTGCTGCATTATTTAAGGACTTTGTTGCATTATTTAATGACTCTGCTGCGGTATTTAAGGACTCTGCTGTATTATTTAAGGACTTTGCTGAATTATTTAAGGACTCTGCTTCATTATTTAAGGACTTTGTTGCATTATTTAAGGACTCTGCTGCATTATTTAAGGACTTCGTTGCATTATTTAAGGACTCTGCTGCATTATTTAAAGACTTTGCTGCATTATTTAAGTACTCTGGTGCATTATTTAAGGACTCGGCTGCATTATTTAAAGACTTTGCTGCATTATTTAAGTACTCTGGTGCATTATTTAAGGACTCTGCTGCATTATTTAAGGACTTTGCTGCATTATTTAAGGACTCTGCTGCATTATTTAAGGACTCTGCTGCATTATTTAAGGACTTTGCTGCATTATTTAAGTATGCTGCTGCGGTATTTAAGGCCTCTGCTGCATTATTTAAGGACTCTGCTGCATTATTAAGGACGTTGCTGCATTATTTAAGGACTTTATTGCATTATTTAAGGATTCTGCTGCATTATTTAAGGAATTTGCTGCATTATTTAAGGACTCTGCTGTATTATTTAAGGACTTTGTTGCATTATTTAATGACTCTGCTGGGGTATTTAAGGACTCTGCTGCATTATTTAAGGGCTTTGCTGCATTATTTAAGGACTCTGCTGCAGTATTTAAGGACTCTGCTGCATTATTTAAGGACTTTGATGCATTATTTAAGGACGCTGCTGCAGAATTTAAGGAATCTGCTGCATTATTTAAGGACTTTGTTGCATTATTTAAGGACTATGCTGCATTATGTAAGGACTCTGCTGCATTATTTAAGGACTTTGCTGCATTATTTAATTACTCTGCTGCATTATTTAAGGACTTTGTTGCATTATTTAAGGACTCTGCTGCATTATTTAAGGACTTTGCTGCATTATTTAAGGACTTTGATGCATTATTTAAGGACGCTGCTGCAGAATTTAAGTAATCTGCTGCATTATTTAAGGACTCTGATGCATTATTTAAGGACTTTGCTGCATTATTTAAGGACTCTGCTGCATTATTTAAGGACTTTGTTGCATTATTTAATGACTCTGCTGCGGTATTTAAGGACTCTGCTGCATTATTTAAGGACTTTGCTGCATTATTTAAGGACTTTGCTGCAGTAATTAAGGAATCTGCTGCATTATTTAAGGAATTTGATGCATTATTTAAGGACTCTGCTGCATTATTTAAGGACTTTGCTGCATTATTTAAGGACTCTGCTTCATTATTTAAGGACTTTGTTGCATTATCTAAGGACTCTGCTGCATTATTTAAGGACTTTGTTGCATTATTTAAGGACTCTGCTGCATTATTTAAGGACTCTGCTGCATTATTTAAAGACTTTGCTGCATTATTTAAGTACTCTGGTGCATTATTTAAGGACTTTGTTGCTTTATTTAAGGACTTTGCTGCATTATTTAAGGACTTTGTTGCATTATTTAAGGACTCTGTTGCATTATTTAAGGACTTTGCTGCATTATTTAAGTACTCTGGTGCATTATTTAAGGACTTTGTTGCATTATTTAAGGACTCTGCTGCATTATTTAAGGACTTTGCTGCATTATTTAAGTACTCTGGTGCATTATTTAAGGACTTTGTTGCATTATTTAAGGACTCTGCTGCATTATTTAAGGACTTTGTTGCATTATTTAAGGACTCTGCTGCATTATTTAAGGACTTTGCTGCATTATTTAAGGACTCTGCTGCATTATTTAAGGACTTTGTTGCATTATTTAATGACTCTGCTGCGGTATTTAAGGACTCTGCTGTATTATTTAAGGACTTTGCTGCATTATTTAAGGACTCTGCTTCATTATTTAAGGACTTTGTTGCATTATTTAAGTACTCTGGTGCATTATTTAAGGACTTTAT
Source organism: Phyllobates terribilis (assembly GCF_046119375.1). Lineage (NCBI taxonomy): Eukaryota > Metazoa > Chordata > Amphibia > Anura > Dendrobatidae > Phyllobates > Phyllobates terribilis. Next base: position 396,247 of record NW_027363268.1, read on the forward strand.
TGCATTATTTAAGGATTCTGCTGCATTATTTAAGGAATTTGCTGCATTATTTAAGAACTTTGCTGCAGTATTTAAGGACTCTGCTGCAATTTTTAAGGACTTTATTGCATTATTTAAGGACCCTGCTGCAGAATTTAAGGAATCTGCTGCATTACTTAAGGACTTTGTTGCATTATTTAAGGACTCTGCTGCATTATTTAAGGACTTTGCTGCATTATTTAAGGACTTTGATGCATTATTTAAGGACGCCGCTGCAGAATTTAAGTAATCTGCTGCATTATTTAAGGACTCTGCTGCATTATTTAAGGACTTTGCTGCATTATTTAAGGACTCTGCTGTATTATTAAGCACGTTGCTGCATTAATTAAGGACTTTATTGCATTATTTAAGGAATTTGATGCATTATTTAAGGACTCTGCTGCATTATTTAAGGACTTTGTTGCATTATTTAATGACTCTGCTGCGGTATTTAAGGACTCTGCTGCATTATTTAAGGACTTTGCTGCATTATTTAAGGACTTTGCTGCAGTAATTAAGGAATCTGCTGCATTATTTAAGGAATTTGATGCATTATTTAAGGACTCTGCTGCATTATTTAAGGACTTTGCTGCATTATTTAAGGACTCTGCTTCATTATTTAAGGACTTTGTTGCATTATCTAAGGACTCTGCTGCATTATTTAAGGACTTTGTTGCATTATTTAAGGACTCTGCTGCATTATTTAAGGACTCTGCTGCATTATTTAAAGACTTTGCTGCATTATTTAAGTACTCTGGTGCATTATTTAAGGACTTTGTTGCTTTATTTAAGGACTTTGCTGCATTATTTAAGGACTTTGTTGCATTATTTAAGGACTCTGCTGCATTATTTAAGGACTTTGCTGCATTATTTAAGTACTCTGGTGCATTATTTAAGGACTTTGTTGCATTATTTAAGGACTCTGCTGCATTATTTAAGGACTTTGTTGCATTATTTAAGGACTCTGCTGCATTATTTAAGGACTTTGCTGCATTATTTAAGGACTCTGCTGCATTATTTAAGGACTTTGTTGCATTATTTAATGACTCTGCTGCGGTATTTAAGGACTCTGCTGTATTATTTAAGGACTTTGCTGCATTATTTAAGGACTCTGCTTCATTATTTAAGGACTTTGTTGCATTATTTAAGGACTCTGCTGCATTATTTAAGGACTTCGTTGCATTATTTAAGGACTCTGCTGCATTATTTAAAGACTTTGCTGCATTATTTAAGTACTCTGGTGCATTATTTAAGGACTCGGCTGCATTATTTAAAGACTTTGCTGCATTATTTAAGTACTCTGGTGCATTATTTAAGGACTCTGCTGCATTATTTAAGGACTTTGCTGCATTATTTAAGGACTCTGCTGCATTATTTAAGGACTTTGCTGCATTATTTAAGTATGCTGCTGCGGTATTTAAGGCCTCTGCTGCATTATTTAAGGACTCTGCTGCATTATTAAGGACGTTGCTGCATTATTTAAGGACTTTATTGCATTATTTAAGGATTCTGCTGCATTATTTAAGGAATTTGCTGCATTATTTAAGGACTCTGCTGTATTATTTAAGGACTTTGTTGCATTATTTAATGACTCTGCTGGGGTATTTAAGGACTCTGCTGCATTATTTAAGGGCTTTGCTGCATTATTTAAGGACTCTGCTGCAGTATTTTAAGACTCTGCTGCATTATTTAAGGACTTTGATGCATTATTTAAGGACGCTGCTGCAGAATTTAAGGAATCTGCTGCATTATTTAAGGACTTTGTTGCATTATTTAAGGACTATGCTGCATTATGTAAGGACTCTGCTGCATTATTTAAGGACTTTGCTGCATTATTTAATTACTCTGCTGCATTATTTAAGGACTTTGTTGCATTATTTAAGGACTCTGCTGCATTATTTAAGGACTTTGCTGCATTATTTAAGGACTTTGATGCATTATTTAAGGACGCTGCTGCAGAATTTAAGTAATCTGCTGCATTATTTAAGGACTCTGCTGCATTATTTAAGGACTTTGCTGCATTAATTAAGGACTCTGCTGCATTATTTAAGGACTTTGTTGCATTATTTAATGACTCTGCTGCGGTATTTAAGGACTCTGCTGCATTATTTAAGGACTTTGCTGCATTATTTAAGGACTTTGCTGCAGTAATTAAGGAATCTGCTGCATTATTTAAGGACTTTGTTGCATTATTTAAGGACTGTGCTGCATTGCTTAAGGACTCTGCTGCATTATTTAAGGACTTTGCTGCATTATTTAAGGACTTTGTTGCATTATTTAAGGACTCTGCTGCATTATTTAAGGACTTTGTTGCATTATTTAAGGACTCTGTTGCATTATTTAAGGACTTTGCTGCATTATTTAAGTACTCTGGTGCATTATTTAAGGACTTTGTTGCATTATTTAAGGACTCTGCTGCATTATTTAAGGACTTTGTTGCATTATTTAAGGACTCTGTTGCATTATTTAAGGACTTTGCTGCATTATTTAAGTACTCTGGTGCATTATTTAAGGACTTTGTTGCATTATTTAAGGACTCTGCTGCATTATTTAAGGACTTTGTTGCATTATTTAAGGACTCTGCTGCATTATTTAAGGACTTTGCTGCATTATTTAAGGACTCTGTTGCATTATTTAAGGACTTTGCTGCATTATTTAAGTACTCTGGTGCATTATTTAAGGACTTTATTGCATTATTTAAGGATTCTGCTGCATTATTTAAGGAATTTGCTGCATTATTTAAGAACTTTGCTGCAGTATTTAAGGACTCTGCTGCATTATTTAAGGACTTTATTGCATTATTTAAGGACCCTGCTGCAGAATTTAAGGAATCTGCTGCATTACTTAAGGACTTTGTTGCATTATTTAAGGACTCTGCTGCATTATTTAAGGACTTTGCTGCATTATTTAAGGACTTTGATGCATTATTTAAGGACGCCGCTGCAGAATTTAAGTAATCTGCTGCATTATTTAAGGACTCTGCTGCATTATTTAAGGACTTTGCTGCATTATTTAAGGACTCTGCTGTATTATTAAGCACGTTGCTGCATTAATTAAGGACTTTATTGCATTATTTAAGGAATTTGATGCATTATTTAAGGACTCTGCTGCATTATTTAAGGACTTTGATGCATTATTTAAGGACGCTGCTGCAGAATTTAAGGAATCTGCTGCATTATTTAAGGACTTTGTTGCATTATTTAAGGACTATGCTGCATTATGTAAGGACTCTGCTGCATTATTTAAGGACTTTGCTGCATTATTTAATTACTCTGCTGCATTATTTAAGGACTTTGTTGCATTATTTAAGGACTCTGCTGCATTATTTAAGGACTTTGCTGCATTATTTAAGGACTTTGATGCATTATTTAAGGACGCTGCTGCAGAATTTAAGTAATCTGCTGCATTATTTAAGGACTCTGCTGCATTATTTAAGGACTTTGCTGCATTAATTAAGGACTCTGCTGCATTATTTAAGGACTTTGTTGCATTATTTAATGACTCTGCTGCGGTATTTAAGGACTCTGCTGCATTATTTAAGGACTTTGCTGCATTATTTAAGGACTTTGCTGCAGTAATTAAGGAATCTGCTGCATTATTTAAGGACTTTGTTGCATTATTTAATGACTCTGCTGCGGTATTTAAGGACTCTGCTGTATTATTTAAGGACTTTGCTGAATTATTTAAGGACTCTGCTTCATTATTTAAGGACTTTGTTGCATTATTTAAGGACTCTGCTGCATTATTTAAGGACTTCGTTGCATTATTTAAGGACTCTGCTGCATTATTTAAAGACTTTGCTGCATTATTTAAGTACTCTGGTGCATTATTTAAGGACTCGGCTGCATTATTTAAAGACTTTGCTGCATTATTTAAGTACTCTGGTGCATTATTTAAGGACTCTGCTGCATTATTTAAGGACTTTGCTGCATTATTTAAGGACTCTGCTGCATTATTTAAGGACTCTGCTGCATTATTTAAGGACTTTGCTGCATTATTTAAGGACTTTGATGCATTATTTAAGGACGCTGCTGCAGAATTTAAGTAATCTGCTGCATTATTTAAGGACTCTGATGCATTATTTAAGGACTTTGCTGCATTATTTAAGGACTCTGCTGCATTATTTAAGGACTTTGTTGCATTATTTAATGACTCTGCTGCGGTATTTAAGGACTCTGCTGCATTATTTAAGGACTTTGCTGCATTATTTAAGGACTTTGCTGCAGTAATTAAGGAATCTGCTGCATTATTTAAGGAATTTGATGCATTATTTAAGGACTCTGCTGCATTATTTAAGGACTTTGCTGCATTATTTAAGGACTCTGCTTCATTATTTAAGGACTTTGTTGCATTATCTAAGGACTCTGCTGCATTATTTAAGGACTTTGTTGCATTATTTAAGGACTCTGCTGCATTATTTAAGGACTCTGCTGCATTATTTAAAGACTTTGCTGCATTATTTAAGTACTCTGGTGCATTATTTAAGGACTTTGTTGCTTTATTTAAGGACTTTGCTGCATTATTTAAGGACTTTGTTGCATTATTTAAGGACTCTGTTGCATTATTTAAGGACTTTGCTGCATTATTTAAGTACTCTGGTGCATTATTTAAGGACTTTGTTGCATTATTTAAGGACTCTGCTGCATTATTTAAGGACTTTGCTGCATTATTTAAGTACTCTGGTGCATTATTTAAGGACTTTGTTGCATTATTTAAGGACTCTGCTGCATTATTTAAGGACTTTGTTGCATTATTTAAGGACTCTGCTGCATTATTTAAGGACTTTGCTGCATTATTTAAGGACTCTGCTGCATTATTTAAGGACTTTGTTGCATTATTTAATGACTCTGCTGCGGTATTTAAGGACTCTGCTGTATTATTTAAGGACTTTGCTGCATTATTTAAGGACTCTGCTTCATTATTTAAGGACTTTGTTGCATTATTTAAGTACTCTGGTGCATTATTTAAGGACTTTATTGCATTATTTAAGGATTCTGCTGCATTATTTAAGGAATTTGCTGCATTATTTAAGAACTTTGCTGCAGTATTTAAGGACTCTGCTGCAATTTTTAAGGACTTTATTGCATTATTTAAGGACCCTGCTGCAGAATTTAAGGAATCTGCTGCATTACTTAAGGACTTTGTTGCATTATTTAAGGACTCTGCTGCATTATTTAAGGACTTTGCTGCATTATTTAAGGACTTTGATGCATTATTTAAGGACGCCGCTGCAGAATTTAAGTAATCTGCTGCATTATTTAAGGACTCTGCTGCATTATTTAAGGACTTTGCTGCATTATTTAAGGACTCTGCTGTATTATTAAGCACGTTGCTGCATTAATTAAGGACTTTATTGCATTATTTAAGGAATTTGATGCATTATTTAAGGACTCTGCTGCATTATTTAAGGACTTTGTTGCATTATTTAATGACTCTGCTGCGGTATTTAAGGACTCTGCTGCATTATTTAAGGACTTTGCTGCATTATTTAAGGACTTTGCTGCAGTAATTAAGGAATCTGCTGCATTATTTAAGGAATTTGATGCATTATTTAAGGACTCTGCTGCATTATTTAAGGACTTTGCTGCATTATTTAAGGACTCTGCTTCATTATTTAAGGACTTTGTTGCATTATCTAAGGACTCTGCTGCATTATTTAAGGACTTTGTTGCATTATTTAAGGACTCTGCTGCATTATTTAAGGACTCTGCTGCATTATTTAAAGACTTTGCTGCATTATTTAAGTACTCTGGTGCATTATTTAAGGACTTTGTTGCTTTATTTAAGGACTTTGCTGCATTATTTAAGGACTTTGTTGCATTATTTAAGGACTCTGCTGCATTATTTAAGGACTTTGCTGCATTATTTAAGTACTCTGGTGCATTATTTAAGGACTTTGTTGCATTATTTAAGGACTCTGCTGCATTATTTAAGGACTTTGTTGCATTATTTAAGGACTCTGCTGCATTATTTAAGGACTTTGCTGCATTATTTAAGGACTCTGCTGCATTATTTAAGGACTTTGTTGCATTATTTAATGACTCTGCTGCGGTATTTAAGGACTCTGCTGTATTATTTAAGGACTTTGCTGCATTATTTAAGGACTCTGCTTCATTATTTAAGGACTTTGTTGCATTATTTAAGGACTCTGCTGCATTATTTAAGGACTTCGTTGCATTATTTAAGGACTCTGCTGCATTATTTAAAGACTTTGCTGCATTATTTAAGTACTCTGGTGCATTATTTAAGGACTCGGCTGCATTATTTAAAGACTTTGCTGCATTATTTAAGTACTCTGGTGCATTATTTAAGGACTCTGCTGCATTATTTAAGGACTTTGCTGCATTATTTAAGGACTCTGCTGCATTATTTAAGGACTTTGCTGCATTATTTAAGTATGCTGCTGCGGTATTTAAGGCCTCTGCTGCATTATTTAAGGACTCTGCTGCATTATTAAGGACGTTGCTGCATTATTTAAGGACTTTATTGCATTATTTAAGGATTCTGCTGCATTATTTAAGGAATTTGCTGCATTATTTAAGGACTCTGCTGTATTATTTAAGGACTTTGTTGCATTATTTAATGACTCTGCTGGGGTATTTAAGGACTCTGCTGCATTATTTAAGGGCTTTGCTGCATTATTTAAGGACTCTGCTGCAGTATTTTAAGACTCTGCTGCATTATTTAAGGACTTTGATGCATTATTTAAGGACGCTGCTGCAGAATTTAAGGAATCTGCTGCATTATTTAAGGACTTTGTTGCATTATTTAAGGACTATGCTGCATTATGTAAGGACTCTGCTGCATTATTTAAGGACTTTGCTGCATTATTTAATTACTCTGCTGCATTATTTAAGGACTTTGTTGCATTATTTAAGGACTCTGCTGCATTATTTAAGGACTTTGCTGCATTATTTAAGGACTTTGATGCATTATTTAAGGACGCTGCTGCAGAATTTAAGTAATCTGCTGCATTATTTAAGGACTCTGCTGCATTATTTAAGGACTTTGCTGCATTAATTAAGGACTCTGCTGCATTATTTAAGGACTTTGTTGCATTATTTAATGACTCTGCTGCGGTATTTAAGGACTCTGCTGCATTATTTAAGGACTTTGCTGCATTATTTAAGGACTTTGCTGCAGTAATTAAGGAATCTGCTGCATTATTTAAGGACTTTGTTGCATTATTTAAGGACTGTGCTGCATTGCTTAAGGACTCTGCTGCATTATTTAAGGACTTTGCTGCATTATTTAAGGACTTTGTTGCATTATTTAAGGACTCTGCTGCATTATTTAAGGACTTTGTTGCATTATTTAAGGACTCTGTTGCATTATTTAAGGACTTTGCTGCATTATTTAAGTACTCTGGTGCATTATTTAAGGACTTTGTTGCATTATTTAAGGACTCTGCTGCATTATTTAAGGACTTTGTTGCATTATTTAAGGACTCTGTTGCATTATTTAAGGACTTTGCTGCATTATTTAAGTACTCTGGTGCATTATTTAAGGACTTTGTTGCATTATTTAAGGACTCTGCTGCATTATTTAAGGACTTTGTTGCATTATTTAAGGACTCTGCTGCATTATTTAAGGACTTTGCTGCATTATTTAAGGACTCTGTTGCATTATTTAAGGACTTTGCTGCATTATTTAAGTACTCTGGTGCATTATTTAAGGACTTTATTGCATTATTTAAGGATTCTGCTGCATTATTTAAGGAATTTGCTGCATTATTTAAGAACTTTGCTGCAGTATTTAAGGACTCTGCTGCATTATTTAAGGACTTTATTGCATTATTTAAGGACCCTGCTGCAGAATTTAAGGAATCTGCTGCATTACTTAAGGACTTTGTTGCATTATTTAAGGACTCTGCTGCATTATTTAAGGACTTTGCTGCATTATTTAAGGACTTTGATGCATTATTTAAGGACGCCGCTGCAGAATTTAAGTAATCTGCTGCATTATTTAAGGACTCTGCTGCATTATTTAAGGACTTTGCTGCATTATTTAAGGACTCTGCTGTATTATTAAGCACGTTGCTGCATTAATTAAGGACTTTATTGCATTATTTAAGGAATTTGATGCATTATTTAAGGACTCTGCTGCATTATTTAAGGACTTTGATGCATTATTTAAGGACGCTGCTGCAGAATTTAAGGAATCTGCTGCATTATTTAAGGACTTTGTTGCATTATTTAAGGACTATGCTGCATTATGTAAGGACTCTGCTGCATTATTTAAGGACTTTGCTGCATTATTTAATTACTCTGCTGCATTATTTAAGGACTTTGTTGCATTATTTAAGGACTCTGCTGCATTATTTAAGGACTTTGCTGCATTATTTAAGGACTTTGATGCATTATTTAAGGACGCTGCTGCAGAATTTAAGTAATCTGCTGCATTATTTAAGGACTCTGCTGCATTATTTAAGGACTTTGCTGCATTAATTAAGGACTCTGCTGCATTATTTAAGGACTTTGTTGCATTATTTAATGACTCTGCTGCGGTATTTAAGGACTCTGCTGCATTATTTAAGGACTTTGCTGCATTATTTAAGGACTTTGCTGCAGTAATTAAGGAATCTGCTGCATTATTTAAGGACTTTGTTGCATTATTTAATGACTCTGCTGCGGTATTTAAGGACTCTGCTGTATTATTTAAGGACTTTGCTGAATTATTTAAGGACTCTGCTTCATTATTTAAGGACTTTGTTGCATTATTTAAGGACTCTGCTGCATTATTTAAGGACTTCGTTGCATTATTTAAGGACTCTGCTGCATTATTTAAAGACTTTGCTGCATTATTTAAGTACTCTGGTGCATTATTTAAGGACTCGGCTGCATTATTTAAAGACTTTGCTGCATTATTTAAGTACTCTGGTGCATTATTTAAGGACTCTGCTGCATTATTTAAGGACTTTGCTGCATTATTTAAGGACTCTGCTGCATTATTTAAGGACTCTGCTGCATTATTTAAGGACTTTGCTGCATTATTTAAGTATGCTGCTGCGGTATTTAAGGCCTCTGCTGCATTATTTAAGGACTCTGCTGCATTATTAAGGACGTTGCTGCATTATTTAAGGACTTTATTGCATTATTTAAGGATTCTGCTGCATTATTTAAGGAATTTGCTGCATTATTTAAGGACTCTGCTGTATTATTTAAGGACTTTGTTGCATTATTTAATGACTCTGCTGGGGTATTTAAGGACTCTGCTGCATTATTTAAGGGCTTTGCTGCATTATTTAAGGACTCTGCTGCAGTATTTAAGGACTCTGCTGCATTATTTAAGGACTTTGATGCATTATTTAAGGACGCTGCTGCAGAATTTAAGGAATCTGCTGCATTATTTAAGGACTTTGTTGCATTATTTAAGGACTATGCTGCATTATGTAAGGACTCTGCTGCATTATTTAAGGACTTTGCTGCATTATTTAATTACTCTGCTGCATTATTTAAGGACTTTGTTGCATTATTTAAGGACTCTGCTGCATTATTTAAGGACTTTGCTGCATTATTTAAGGACTTTGATGCATTATTTAAGGACGCTGCTGCAGAATTTAAGTAATCTGCTGCATTATTTAAGGACTCTGATGCATTATTTAAGGACTTTGCTGCATTATTTAAGGACTCTGCTGCATTATTTAAGGACTTTGTTGCATTATTTAATGACTCTGCTGCGGTATTTAAGGACTCTGCTGCATTATTTAAGGACTTTGCTGCATTATTTAAGGACTTTGCTGCAGTAATTAAGGAATCTGCTGCATTATTTAAGGAATTTGATGCATTATTTAAGGACTCTGCTGCATTATTTAAGGACTTTGCTGCATTATTTAAGGACTCTGCTTCATTATTTAAGGACTTTGTTGCATTATCTAAGGACTCTGCTGCATTATTTAAGGACTTTGTTGCATTATTTAAGGACTCTGCTGCATTATTTAAGGACTCTGCTGCATTATTTAAAGACTTTGCTGCATTATTTAAGTACTCTGGTGCATTATTTAAGGACTTTGTTGCTTTATTTAAGGACTTTGCTGCATTATTTAAGGACTTTGTTGCATTATTTAAGGACTCTGTTGCATTATTTAAGGACTTTGCTGCATTATTTAAGTACTCTGGTGCATTATTTAAGGACTTTGTTGCATTATTTAAGGACTCTGCTGCATTATTTAAGGACTTTGCTGCATTATTTAAGTACTCTGGTGCATTATTTAAGGACTTTGTTGCATTATTTAAGGACTCTGCTGCATTATTTAAGGACTTTGTTGCATTATTTAAGGACTCTGCTGCATTATTTAAGGACTTTGCTGCATTATTTAAGGACTCTGCTGCATTATTTAAGGACTTTGTTGCATTATTTAATGACTCTGCTGCGGTATTTAAGGACTCTGCTGTATTATTTAAGGACTTTGCTGCATTATTTAAGGACTCTGCTTCATTATTTAAGGACTTTGTTGCATTATTTAAGTACTCTGGTGCATTATTTAAGGACTTTATTGCATTATTTAAGGATTCTGCTGCATTATTTAAGGAATTTGCTGCATTATTTAAGAACTTTGCTGCAGTATTTAAGGACTCTGCTGCAATTTTTAAGGACTTTATTGCATTATTTAAGGACCCTGCTGCAGAATTTAAGGAATCTGCTGCATTACTTAAGGACTTTGTTGCATTATTTAAGGACTCTGCTGCATTATTTAAGGACTTTGCTGCATTATTTAAGGACTTTGATGCATTATTTAAGGACGCCGCTGCAGAATTTAAGTAATCTGCTGCATTATTTAAGGACTCTGCTGCATTATTTAAGGACTTTGCTGCATTATTTAAGGACTCTGCTGTATTATTAAGCACGTTGCTGCATTAATTAAGGACTTTATTGCATTATTTAAGGAATTTGATGCATTATTTAAGGACTCTGCTGCATTATTTAAGGACTTTGTTGCATTATTTAATGACTCTGCTGCGGTATTTAAGGACTCTGCTGCATTATTTAAGGACTTTGCTGCATTATTTAAGGACTTTGCTGCAGTAATTAAGGAATCTGCTGCATTATTTAAGGAATTTGATGCATTATTTAAGGACTCTGCTGCATTATTTAAGGACTTTGCTGCATTATTTAAGGACTCTGCTTCATTATTTAAGGACTTTGTTGCATTATCTAAGGACTCTGCTGCATTATTTAAGGACTTTGTTGCATTATTTAAGGACTCTGCTGCATTATTTAAGGACTCTGCTGCATTATTTAAAGACTTTGCTGCATTATTTAAGTACTCTGGTGCATTATTTAAGGACTTTGTTGCTTTATTTAAGGACTTTGCTGCATTATTTAAGGACTTTGTTGCATTATTTAAGGACTCTGCTGCATTATTTAAGGACTTTGCTGCATTATTTAAGTACTCTGGTGCATTATTTAAGGACTTTGTTGCATTATTTAAGGACTCTGCTGCATTATTTAAGGACTTTGTTGCATTATTTAAGGACTCTGCTGCATTATTTAAGGACTTTGCTGCATTATTTAAGGACTCTGCTGCATTATTTAAGGACTTTGTTGCATTATTTAATGACTCTGCTGCGGTATTTAAGGACTTTGCTGCATTATTTAAGGACTCTGCTTCATTATTTAAGGACTTTGTTGCATTATTTAAGGACTCTGCTGCATTATTTAAGGACTTCGTTGCATTATTTAAGGACTCTGCTGCATTATTTAAAGACTTTGCTGCATTATTTAAGTACTCTGGTGCATTATTTAAGGACTCTGCTGCATTATTTAAGGACTTTGCTGCATTATTTAAGTACTCTGGTGCATTATTTAAGGACTTTGTTGCATTATTTAAGGACTCTGCTGCATTATTTAAGGACTTTGTTGCATTATTTAAGGACTCTGCTGCATTATTTAAGGACTTTGCTGCATTATTTAAGTATGCTGCTGCGGTATTTAAGGCCTCTGCTGCATTATTTAAGGACTCTGCTGCATTATTAAGGACGTTGCTGCATTATTTAAGGACTTTATTGCATTATTTAAGGATTCTGCTGCATTATTTAAGGAATTTGCTGCATTATTTAAGGACTCTGCTGTATTATTTAAGGACTTTGTTGCATTATTTAATGACTCTGCTGGGGTATTTAAGGACTCTGCTGCATTATTTAAGGGCTTTGCTGCATTATTTAAGGACTCTGCTGCAGTATTTTAAGACTCTGCTGCATTATTTAAGGACTTTGATGCATTATTTAAGGACGCTGCTGCAGAATTTAAGGAATCTGCTGCATTATTTAAGGACTTTGTTGCATTATTTAAGGACTATGCTGCATTATGTAAGGACTCTGCTGCATTATTTAAGGACTTTGCTGCATTATTTAATTACTCTGCTGCATTATTTAAGGACTTTGTTGCATTATTTAAGGACTCTGCTGCATTATTTAAGGACTTTGCTGCATTATTTAAGGACTTTGATGCATTATTTAAGGACGCTGCTGCAGAATTTAAGTAATCTGCTGCATTATTTAAGGACTCTGCTGCATTATTTAAGGACTTTGCTGCATTAATTAAGGACTCTGCTGCATTATTTAAGGACTTTGTTGCATTATTTAATGACTCTGCTGCGGTATTTAAGGACTCTGCTGCATTATTTAAGGACTTTGCTGCATTATTTAAGGACTTTGCTGCAGTAATTAAGGAATCTGCTGCATTATTTAAGGACTTTGTTGCATTATTTAAGGACTGTGCTGCATTGCTTAAGGACTCTGCTGCATTATTTAAGGACTTTGCTGCATTATTTAAGGACTTTGTTGCATTATTTAAGGACTCTGCTGCATTATTTAAGGACTTTGTTGCATTATTTAAGGACTCTGTTGCATTATTTAAGGACTTTGCTGCATTATTTAAGTACTCTGGTGCATTATTTAAGGACTTTGTTGCATTATTTAAGGACTCTGCTGCATTATTTAAGGACTTTGTTGCATTATTTAAGGACTCTGCTGCATTATTTAAGGACTTTGCTGCATTAATTAAGGACTCTGCTGCATTATTTAAGGACTTTGTTGCATTATTTAATGACTCTGCTGCGGTATTTAAGGACTCTGCTGCATTATTTAAGGACTTTGCTGCATTATTTAAGGACTTTGCTGCAGTAATTAAGGAATCTGCTGCATTATTTAAGGACTTTGTTGCATTATTTAAGGACTGTGCTGCATTGCTTAAGGACTCTGCTGCATTATTTAAGGACTTTGCTGCATTATTTAAGGACTTTGTTGCATTATTTAAGGACTCTGCTGCATTATTTAAGGACTTTGTTGCATTATTTAAGGACTCTGCTGCATTATTTAAGGACTTTGTTGCATTATTTAAGGACTCTGCTGCATTATTTAAGGACTTTGCTGCATTAATTAAGGACTCTGCTGCATTATTTAAGGACTTTGTTGCATTATTTAATGACTCTGCTGCGGTATTTAAGGACTCTGCTGCATTATTTAAGGACTTTGCTGCATTATTTAAGGACTTTGCTGCAGTAATTAAGGAATCTGCTGCATTATTTAAGGACTTTGTTGCATTATTTAAGGACTGTGCTGCATTGCTTAAGGACTCTGCTGCATTATTTAAGGACTTTGCTGCATTATTTAAGGACTTTGTTGCATTATTTAAGGACTCTGCTGCATTATTTAAGGACTTTGTTGCATTATTTAAGGACTCTGTTGCATTATTTAAGGACTTTGCTGCATTATTTAAGTACTCTGGTGCATTATTTAAGGACTTTGTTGCATTATTTAAGGACTCTGCTGCATTATTTAAGGACTTTGTTGCATTATTTAAGGACTCTGTTGCATTATTTAAGGACTTTGCTGCATTATTTAAGTACTCTGGTGCATTATTTAAGGACTTTGTTGCATTATTTAAGGACTCTGCTGCATTATTTAAGGACTTTGTTGCATTATTTAAGGACTCTGCTGCATTATTTAAGGACTTTGCTGCATTATTTAAGGACTCTGTTGCATTATTTAAGGACTTTGCTGCATTATTTAAGTACTCTGGTGCATTATTTAAGGACTTTATTGCATTATTTAAGGATTCTGCTGCATTATTTAAGGAATTTGCTGCATTATTTAAGAACTTTGCTGCAGTATTTAAGGACTCTGCTGCATTATTTAAGGACTTTATTGCATTATTTAAGGACCCTGCTGCAGAATTTAAGGAATCTGCTGCATTACTTAAGGACTTTGTTGCATTATTTAAGGACTCTGCTGCATTATTTAAGGACTTTGCTGCATTATTTAAGGACTTTGATGCATTATTTAAGGACGCCGCTGCAGAATTTAAGTAATCTGCTGCATTATTTAAGGACTCTGCTGCATTATTTAAGGACTTTGCTGCATTATTTAAGGACTCTGCTGTATTATTAAGCACGTTGCTGCATTAATTAAGGACTTTATTGCATTATTTAAGGAATTTGATGCATTATTTAAGGACTCTGCTGCATTATTTAAGGACTTTGATGCATTATTTAAGGACGCTGCTGCAGAATTTAAGGAATCTGCTGCATTATTTAAGGACTTTGTTGCATTATTTAAGGACTATGCTGCATTATGTAAGGACTCTGCTGCATTATTTAAGGACTTTGCTGCATTATTTAATTACTCTGCTGCATTATTTAAGGACTTTGTTGCATTATTTAAGGACTCTGCTGCATTATTTAAGGACTTTGCTGCATTATTTAAGGACTTTGCTGCAGTAATTAAGGAATCTGCTGCATTATTTAAGGAATTTGATGCATTATTTAAGGACTCTGCTGCATTATTTAAGGACTTTGCTGCATTATTTAAGGACTCTGCTTCATTATTTAAGGACTTTGTTGCATTATCTAAGGACTCTGCTGCATTATTTAAGGACTTTGTTGCATTATTTAAGGACTCTGCTGCATTATTTAAGGACTCTGCTGCATTATTTAAAGACTTTGCTGCATTATTTAAGTACTCTGGTGCATTATTTAAGGACTTTGTTGCTTTATTTAAGGACTTTGCTGCATTATTTAAGGACTTTGTTGCATTATTTAAGGACTCTGTTGCATTATTTAAGGACTTTGCTGCATTATTTAAGTACTCTGGTGCATTATTTAAGGACTTTGTTGCATTATTTAAGGACTCTGCTGCATTATTTAAGGACTTTGCTGCATTATTTAAGTACTCTGGTGCATTATTTAAGGACTTTGTTGCATTATTTAAGGACTCTGCTGCATTATTTAAGGACTTTGTTGCATTATTTAAGGACTCTGCTGCATTATTTAAGGACTTTGCTGCATTATTTAAGGACTCTGCTGCATTATTTAAGGACTTTGTTGCATTATTTAATGACTCTGCTGCGGTATTTAAGGACTCTGCTGTATTATTTAAGGACTTTGCTGCATTATTTAAGGACTCTGCTTCATTATTTAAGGACTTTGTTGCATTATTTAAGTACTCTGGTGCATTATTTAAGGACTTTATTGCATTATTTAAGGATTCTGCTGCATTATTTAAGGAATTTGCTGCATTATTTAAGAACTTTGCTGCAGTATTTAAGGACTCTGCTGCAATTTTTAAGGACTTTATTGCATTATTTAAGGACCCTGCTGCAGAATTTAAGGAATCTGCTGCATTACTTAAGGACTTTGTTGCATTATTTAAGGACTCTGCTGCATTATTTAAGGACTTTGCTGCATTATTTAAGGACTTTGATGCATTATTTAAGGACGCCGCTGCAGAATTTAAGTAATCTGCTGCATTATTTAAGGACTCTGCTGCATTATTTAAGGACTTTGCTGCATTATTTAAGGACTCTGCTGTATTATTAAGCACGTTGCTGCATTAATTAAGGACTTTATTGCATTATTTAAGGAATTTGATGCATTATTTAAGGACTCTGCTGCATTATTTAAGGACTTTGTTGCATTATTTAATGACTCTGCTGCGGTATTTAAGGACTCTGCTGCATTATTTAAGGACTTTGCTGCATTATTTAAGGACTTTGCTGCAGTAATTAAGGAATCTGCTGCATTATTTAAGGAATTTGATGCATTATTTAAGGACTCTGCTGCATTATTTAAGGACTTTGCTGCATTATTTAAGGACTCTGCTTCATTATTTAAGGACTTTGTTGCATTATCTAAGGACTCTGCTGCATTATTTAAGGACTTTGTTGCATTATTTAAGGACTCTGCTGCATTATTTAAGGACTCTGCTGCATTATTTAAAGACTTTGCTGCATTATTTAAGTACTCTGGTGCATTATTTAAGGACTTTGTTGCTTTATTTAAGGACTTTGCTGCATTATTTAAGGACTTTGTTGCATTATTTAAGGACTCTGCTGCATTATTTAAGGACTTTGCTGCATTATTTAAGTACTCTGGTGCATTATTTAAGGACTTTGTTGCATTATTTAAGGACTCTGCTGCATTATTTAAGGACTTTGTTGCATTATTTAAGGACTCTGCTGCATTATTTAAGGACTTTGCTGCATTATTTAAGGACTCTGCTGCATTATTTAAGGACTTTGTTGCATTATTTAATGACTCTGCTGCGGTATTTAAGGACTCTGCTGTATTATTTAAGGACTTTGCTGCATTATTTAAGGACTCTGCTTCATTATTTAAGGACTTTGTTGCATTATTTAAGGACTCTGCTGCATTATTTAAGGACTTCGTTGCATTATTTAAGGACTCTGCTGCATTATTTAAAGACTTTGCTGCATTATTTAAGTACTCTGGTGCATTATTTAAGGACTCGGCTGCATTATTTAAAGACTTTGCTGCATTATTTAAGTACTCTGGTGCATTATTTAAGGACTCTGCTGCATTATTTAAGGACTTTGCTGCATTATTTAAGGACTCTGCTGCATTATTTAAGGACTTTGCTGCATTATTTAAGTATGCTGCTGCGGTATTTAAGGCCTCTGCTGCATTATTTAAGGACTCTGCTGCATTATTAAGGACGTTGCTGCATTATTTAAGGACTTTATTGCATTATTTAAGGATTCTGCTGCATTATTTAAGGAATTTGCTGCATTATTTAAGGACTCTGCTGTATTATTTAAGGACTTTGTTGCATTATTTAATGACTCTGCTGGGGTATTTAAGGACTCTGCTGCATTATTTAAGGGCTTTGCTGCATTATTTAAGGACTCTGCTGCAGTATTTTAAGACTCTGCTGCATTATTTAAGGACTTTGATGCATTATTTAAGGACGCTGCTGCAGAATTTAAGGAATCTGCTGCATTATTTAAGGACTTTGTTGCATTATTTAAGGACTATGCTGCATTATGTAAGGACTCTGCTGCATTATTTAAGGACTTTGCTGCATTATTTAATTACTCTGCTGCATTATTTAAGGACTTTGTTGCATTATTTAAGGACTCTGCTGCATTATTTAAGGACTTTGCTGCATTATTTAAGGACTTTGATGCATTATTTAAGGACGCTGCTGCAGAATTTAAGTAATCTGCTGCATTATTTAAGGACTCTGCTGCATTATTTAAGGACTTTGCTGCATTAATTAAGGACTCTGCTGCATTATTTAAGGACTTTGTTGCATTATTTAATGACTCTGCTGCGGTATTTAAGGACTCTGCTGCATTATTTAAGGACTTTGCTGCATTATTTAAGGACTTTGCTGCAGTAATTAAGGAATCTGCTGCATTATTTAAGGACTTTGTTGCATTATTTAAGGACTGTGCTGCATTGCTTAAGGACTCTGCTGCATTATTTAAGGACTTTGCTGCATTATTTAAGGACTTTGTTGCATTATTTAAGGACTCTGCTGCATTATTTAAGGACTTTGTTGCATTATTTAAGGACTCTGTTGCATTATTTAAGGACTTTGCTGCATTATTTAAGTACTCTGGTGCATTATTTAAGGACTTTGTTGCATTATTTAAGGACTCTGCTGCATTATTTAAGGACTTTGTTGCATTATTTAAGGACTCTGCTGCATTATTTAAGGACTTTGCTGCATTAATTAAGGACTCTGCTGCATTATTTAAGGACTTTGTTGCATTATTTAATGACTCTGCTGCGGTATTTAAGGACTCTGCTGCATTATTTAAGGACTTTGCTGCATTATTTAAGGACTTTGCTGCAGTAATTAAGGAATCTGCTGCATTATTTAAGGACTTTGTTGCATTATTTAAGGACTGTGCTGCATTGCTTAAGGACTCTGCTGCATTATTTAAGGACTTTGCTGCATTATTTAAGGACTTTGTTGCATTATTTAAGGACTCTGCTGCATTATTTAAGGACTTTGTTGCATTATTTAAGGACTCTGCTGCATTATTTAAGGACTTTGTTGCATTATTTAAGGACTCTGCTGCATTATTTAAGGACTTTGCTGCATTAATTAAGGACTCTGCTGCATTATTTAAGGACTTTGTTGCATTATTTAATGACTCTGCTGCGGTATTTAAGGACTCTGCTGCATTATTTAAGGACTTTGCTGCATTATTTAAGGACTTTGCTGCAGTAATTAAGGAATCTGCTGCATTATTTAAGGACTTTGTTGCATTATTTAAGGACTGTGCTGCATTGCTTAAGGACTCTGCTGCATTATTTAAGGACTTTGCTGCATTATTTAAGGACTTTGTTGCATTATTTAAGGACTCTGCTGCATTATTTAAGGACTTTGTTGCATTATTTAAGGACTCTGTTGCATTATTTAAGGACTTTGCTGCATTATTTAAGTACTCTGGTGCATTGTTTAAGGACTTTGTTGCATTATTTAAGGACTCTGCTGCATTATTTAAGGACTTTGTTGCATTATTTAAGGACTCTGTTGCATTATTTAAGGACT
Organism: Phyllobates terribilis; assembly: GCF_046119375.1. Taxonomy (NCBI): domain Eukaryota; kingdom Metazoa; phylum Chordata; class Amphibia; order Anura; family Dendrobatidae; genus Phyllobates; species Phyllobates terribilis. Next base: position 415,068 of record NW_027363268.1, read on the forward strand.
TTGCTGCATTATTTAAGTACTCTGGTGCATTATTTAAGGACTTTGTTGCATTATTTAAGGACTCTGCTGCATTATTTAAGGACTTTGTTGCATTATTTAAGGACTCTGCTGCATTATTTAAGGACTTTGCTGCATTATTTAAGGACTCTGTTGCATTATTTAAGGACTTTGCTGCATTATTTAAGTACTCTGGTGCATTATTTAAGGACTTTATTGCATTATTTAAGGATTCTGCTGCATTATTTAAGGAATTTGCTGCATTATTTAAGAACTTTGCTGCAGTATTTAAGGACTCTGCTGCATTATTTAAGGACTTTATTGCATTATTTAAGGACCCTGCTGCAGAATTTAAGGAATCTGCTGCATTACTTAAGGACTTTGTTGCATTATTTAAGGACTCTGCTGCATTATTTAAGGACTTTGCTGCATTATTTAAGGACTTTGATGCATTATTTAAGGACGCCGCTGCAGAATTTAAGTAATCTGCTGCATTATTTAAGGACTCTGCTGCATTATTTAAGGACTTTGCTGCATTATTTAAGGACTCTGCTGTATTATTAAGCACGTTGCTGCATTAATTAAGGACTTTATTGCATTATTTAAGGAATTTGATGCATTATTTAAGGACTCTGCTGCATTATTTAAGGACTTTGATGCATTATTTAAGGACGCTGCTGCAGAATTTAAGGAATCTGCTGCATTATTTAAGGACTTTGTTGCATTATTTAAGGACTATGCTGCATTATGTAAGGACTCTGCTGCATTATTTAAGGACTTTGCTGCATTATTTAATTACTCTGCTGCATTATTTAAGGACTTTGTTGCATTATTTAAGGACTCTGCTGCATTATTTAAGGACTTTGCTGCATTATTTAAGGACTTTGATGCATTATTTAAGGACGCTGCTGCAGAATTTAAGTAATCTGCTGCATTATTTAAGGACTCTGCTGCATTATTTAAGGACTTTGCTGCATTAATTAAGGACTCTGCTGCATTATTTAAGGACTTTGTTGCATTATTTAATGACTCTGCTGCGGTATTTAAGGACTCTGCTGCATTATTTAAGGACTTTGCTGCATTATTTAAGGACTTTGCTGCAGTAATTAAGGAATCTGCTGCATTATTTAAGGACTTTGTTGCATTATTTAATGACTCTGCTGCGGTATTTAAGGACTCTGCTGTATTATTTAAGGACTTTGCTGAATTATTTAAGGACTCTGCTTCATTATTTAAGGACTTTGTTGCATTATTTAAGGACTCTGCTGCATTATTTAAGGACTTCGTTGCATTATTTAAGGACTCTGCTGCATTATTTAAAGACTTTGCTGCATTATTTAAGTACTCTGGTGCATTATTTAAGGACTCGGCTGCATTATTTAAAGACTTTGCTGCATTATTTAAGTACTCTGGTGCATTATTTAAGGACTCTGCTGCATTATTTAAGGACTTTGCTGCATTATTTAAGGACTCTGCTGCATTATTTAAGGACTCTGCTGCATTATTTAAGGACTTTGCTGCATTATTTAAGTATGCTGCTGCGGTATTTAAGGCCTCTGCTGCATTATTTAAGGACTCTGCTGCATTATTAAGGACGTTGCTGCATTATTTAAGGACTTTATTGCATTATTTAAGGATTCTGCTGCATTATTTAAGGAATTTGCTGCATTATTTAAGGACTCTGCTGTATTATTTAAGGACTTTGTTGCATTATTTAATGACTCTGCTGGGGTATTTAAGGACTCTGCTGCATTATTTAAGGGCTTTGCTGCATTATTTAAGGACTCTGCTGCAGTATTTAAGGACTCTGCTGCATTATTTAAGGACTTTGATGCATTATTTAAGGACGCTGCTGCAGAATTTAAGGAATCTGCTGCATTATTTAAGGACTTTGTTGCATTATTTAAGGACTATGCTGCATTATGTAAGGACTCTGCTGCATTATTTAAGGACTTTGCTGCATTATTTAATTACTCTGCTGCATTATTTAAGGACTTTGTTGCATTATTTAAGGACTCTGCTGCATTATTTAAGGACTTTGCTGCATTATTTAAGGACTTTGATGCATTATTTAAGGACGCTGCTGCAGAATTTAAGTAATCTGCTGCATTATTTAAGGACTCTGATGCATTATTTAAGGACTTTGCTGCATTATTTAAGGACTCTGCTGCATTATTTAAGGACTTTGTTGCATTATTTAATGACTCTGCTGCGGTATTTAAGGACTCTGCTGCATTATTTAAGGACTTTGCTGCATTATTTAAGGACTTTGCTGCAGTAATTAAGGAATCTGCTGCATTATTTAAGGACTTTGTTGCATTATTTAAGGACTGTGCTGCATTGCTTAAGGACTCTGCTGCATTATTTAAGGACTTTGCTGCATTATTTAAGGACTTTGTTGCATTATTTAAGGACTCTGCTGCATTATTTAAGGACTTTGTTGCATTATTTAAGGACTCTGTTGCATTATTTAAGGACTTTGCTGCATTATTTAAGTACTCTGGTGCATTATTTAAGGACTTTGTTGCATTATTTAAGGACTCTGCTGCATTATTTAAGGACTTTGCTGCATTATTTAAGTACTCTGGTGCATTATTTAAGGACTTTGTTGCATTATTTAAGGACTCTGCTGCATTATTTAAGGACTTTGTTGCATTATTTAAGGACTCTGCTGCATTATTTAAGGACTTTGCTGCATTATTTAAGGACTCTGCTGCATTATTTAAGGACTTTGTTGCATTATTTAATGACTCTGCTGCGGTATTTAAGGACTCTGCTGTATTATTTAAGGACTTTGCTGCATTATTTAAGGACTCTGCTTCATTATTTAAGGACTTTGTTGCATTATTTAAGTACTCTGGTGCATTATTTAAGGACTTTATTGCATTATTTAAGGATTCTGCTGCATTATTTAAGGAATTTGCTGCATTATTTAAGAACTTTGCTGCAGTATTTAAGGACTCTGCTGCAATTTTTAAGGACTTTATTGCATTATTTAAGGACCCTGCTGCAGAATTTAAGGAATCTGCTGCATTACTTAAGGACTTTGTTGCATTATTTAAGGACTCTGCTGCATTATTTAAGGACTTTGCTGCATTATTTAAGGACTTTGATGCATTATTTAAGGACGCCGCTGCAGAATTTAAGTAATCTGCTGCATTATTTAAGGACTCTGCTGCATTATTTAAGGACTTTGCTGCATTATTTAAGGACTCTGCTGTATTATTAAGCACGTTGCTGCATTAATTAAGGACTTTATTGCATTATTTAAGGAATTTGATGCATTATTTAAGGACTCTGCTGCATTATTTAAGGACTTTGTTGCATTATTTAATGACTCTGCTGCGGTATTTAAGGACTCTGCTGCATTATTTAAGGACTTTGCTGCATTATTTAAGGACTTTGCTGCAGTAATTAAGGAATCTGCTGCATTATTTAAGGAATTTGATGCATTATTTAAGGACTCTGCTTCATTATTTAAGGACTTTGTTGCATTATCTAAGGACTCTGCTGCATTATTTAAGGACTTTGTTGCATTATTTAAGGACTCTGCTGCATTATTTAAGGACTTTGCTGCATTATTTAAGGACTTTGCTGCAGTAATTAAGGAATCTGCTGCATTATTTAAGGACTTTGTTGCATTATTTAAGGACTGTGCTGCATTGCTTAAGGACTCTGCTGCATTATTTAAGGACTTTGCTGCATTATTTAAGGACTTTGTTGCATTATTTAAGGACTCTGCTGCATTATTTAAGGACTTTGTTGCATTATTTAAGGACTCTGTTGCATTATTTAAGGACTTTGCTGCATTATTTAAGTACTCTGGTGCATTATTTAAGGACTTTGTTGCATTATTTAAGGACTCTGCTGCATTATTTAAGGACTTTGTTGCATTATTTAAGGACTCTGTTGCATTATTTAAGGACTTTGCTGCATTATTTAAGTACTCTGGTGCATTATTTAAGGACTTTGTTGCATTATTTAAGGACTCTGCTGCATTATTTAAGGACTTTGTTGCATTATTTAAGGACTCTGCTGCATTATTTAAGGACTTTGCTGCATTATTTAAGGACTCTGTTGCATTATTTAAGGACTTTGCTGCATTATTTAAGTACTCTGGTGCATTATTTAAGGACTTTATTGCATTATTTAAGGATTCTGCTGCATTATTTAAGGAATTTGCTGCATTATTTAAGAACTTTGCTGCAGTATTTAAGGACTCTGCTGCATTATTTAAGGACTTTATTGCATTATTTAAGGACCCTGCTGCAGAATTTAAGGAATCTGCTGCATTACTTAAGGACTTTGTTGCATTATTTAAGGACTCTGCTGCATTATTTAAGGACTTTGCTGCATTATTTAAGGACTTTGATGCATTATTTAAGGACGCCGCTGCAGAATTTAAGTAATCTGCTGCATTATTTAAGGACTCTGCTGCATTATTTAAGGACTTTGCTGCATTATTTAAGGACTCTGCTGTATTATTAAGCACGTTGCTGCATTAATTAAGGACTTTATTGCATTATTTAAGGAATTTGATGCATTATTTAAGGACTCTGCTGCATTATTTAAGGACTTTGATGCATTATTTAAGGACGCTGCTGCAGAATTTAAGGAATCTGCTGCATTATTTAAGGACTTTGTTGCATTATTTAAGGACTATGCTGCATTATGTAAGGACTCTGCTGCATTATTTAAGGACTTTGCTGCATTATTTAATTACTCTGCTGCATTATTTAAGGACTTTGTTGCATTATTTAAGGACTCTGCTGCATTATTTAAGGACTTTGCTGCATTATTTAAGGACTTTGATGCATTATTTAAGGACGCTGCTGCAGAATTTAAGTAATCTGCTGCATTATTTAAGGACTCTGCTGCATTATTTAAGGACTTTGCTGCATTAATTAAGGACTCTGCTGCATTATTTAAGGACTTTGTTGCATTATTTAATGACTCTGCTGCGGTATTTAAGGACTCTGCTGCATTATTTAAGGACTTTGCTGCATTATTTAAGGACTTTGCTGCAGTAATTAAGGAATCTGCTGCATTATTTAAGGACTTTGTTGCATTATTTAATGACTCTGCTGCGGTATTTAAGGACTCTGCTGTATTATTTAAGGACTTTGCTGAATTATTTAAGGACTCTGCTTCATTATTTAAGGACTTTGTTGCATTATTTAAGGACTCTGCTGCATTATTTAAGGACTTCGTTGCATTATTTAAGGACTCTGCTGCATTATTTAAAGACTTTGCTGCATTATTTAAGTACTCTGGTGCATTATTTAAGGACTCGGCTGCATTATTTAAAGACTTTGCTGCATTATTTAAGTACTCTGGTGCATTATTTAAGGACTCTGCTGCATTATTTAAGGACTTTGCTGCATTATTTAAGGACTCTGCTGCATTATTTAAGGACTCTGCTGCATTATTTAAGGACTTTGCTGCATTATTTAAGTATGCTGCTGCGGTATTTAAGGCCTCTGCTGCATTATTTAAGGACTCTGCTGCATTATTAAGGACGTTGCTGCATTATTTAAGGACTTTATTGCATTATTTAAGGATTCTGCTGCATTATTTAAGGAATTTGCTGCATTATTTAAGGACTCTGCTGTATTATTTAAGGACTTTGTTGCATTATTTAATGACTCTGCTGGGGTATTTAAGGACTCTGCTGCATTATTTAAGGGCTTTGCTGCATTATTTAAGGACTCTGCTGCAGTATTTAAGGACTCTGCTGCATTATTTAAGGACTTTGATGCATTATTTAAGGACGCTGCTGCAGAATTTAAGGAATCTGCTGCATTATTTAAGGACTTTGTTGCATTATTTAAGGACTATGCTGCATTATGTAAGGACTCTGCTGCATTATTTAAGGACTTTGCTGCATTATTTAATTACTCTGCTGCATTATTTAAGGACTTTGTTGCATTATTTAAGGACTCTGCTGCATTATTTAAGGACTTTGCTGCATTATTTAAGGACTTTGATGCATTATTTAAGGACGCTGCTGCAGAATTTAAGTAATCTGCTGCATTATTTAAGGACTCTGATGCATTATTTAAGGACTTTGCTGCATTATTTAAGGACTCTGCTGCATTATTTAAGGACTTTGTTGCATTATTTAATGACTCTGCTGCGGTATTTAAGGACTCTGCTGCATTATTTAAGGACTTTGCTGCATTATTTAAGGACTTTGCTGCAGTAATTAAGGAATCTGCTGCATTATTTAAGGACTTTGTTGCATTATTTAAGGACTGTGCTGCATTGCTTAAGGACTCTGCTGCATTATTTAAGGACTTTGCTGCATTATTTAAGGACTTTGTTGCATTATTTAAGGACTCTGCTGCATTATTTAAGGACTTTGTTGCATTATTTAAGGACTCTGTTGCATTATTTAAGGACTTTGCTGCATTATTTAAGTACTCTGGTGCATTATTTAAGGACTTTGTTGCATTATTTAAGGACTCTGCTGCATTATTTAAGGACTTTGCTGCATTATTTAAGTACTCTGGTGCATTATTTAAGGACTTTGTTGCATTATTTAAGGACTCTGCTGCATTATTTAAGGACTTTGTTGCATTATTTAAGGACTCTGCTGCATTATTTAAGGACTTTGCTGCATTATTTAAGGACTCTGCTGCATTATTTAAGGACTTTGTTGCATTATTTAATGACTCTGCTGCGGTATTTAAGGACTCTGCTGTATTATTTAAGGACTTTGCTGCATTATTTAAGGACTCTGCTTCATTATTTAAGGACTTTGTTGCATTATTTAAGTACTCTGGTGCATTATTTAAGGACTTTATTGCATTATTTAAGGATTCTGCTGCATTATTTAAGGAATTTGCTGCATTATTTAAGAACTTTGCTGCAGTATTTAAGGACTCTGCTGCAATTTTTAAGGACTTTATTGCATTATTTAAGGACCCTGCTGCAGAATTTAAGGAATCTGCTGCATTACTTAAGGACTTTGTTGCATTATTTAAGGACTCTGCTGCATTATTTAAGGACTTTGCTGCATTATTTAAGGACTTTGATGCATTATTTAAGGACGCCGCTGCAGAATTTAAGTAATCTGCTGCATTATTTAAGGACTCTGCTGCATTATTTAAGGACTTTGCTGCATTATTTAAGGACTCTGCTGTATTATTAAGCACGTTGCTGCATTAATTAAGGACTTTATTGCATTATTTAAGGAATTTGATGCATTATTTAAGGACTCTGCTGCATTATTTAAGGACTTTGTTGCATTATTTAATGACTCTGCTGCGGTATTTAAGGACTCTGCTGCATTATTTAAGGACTTTGCTGCATTATTTAAGGACTTTGCTGCAGTAATTAAGGAATCTGCTGCATTATTTAAGGAATTTGATGCATTATTTAAGGACTCTGCTTCATTATTTAAGGACTTTGTTGCATTATCTAAGGACTCTGCTGCATTATTTAAGGACTTTGTTGCATTATTTAAGGACTCTGCTGCATTATTTAAGGACTCTGCTGCATTATTTAAAGACTTTGCTGCATTATTTAAGTACTCTGGTGCATTATTTAAGGACTTTGTTGCTTTATTTAAGGACTTTGCTGCATTATTTAAGGACTTTGTTGCATTATTTAAGGACTCTGCTGCATTATTTAAGGACTTTGCTGCATTATTTAAGTACTCTGGTGCATTATTTAAGGACTTTGTTGCATTATTTAAGGACTCTGCTGCATTATTTAAGGACTTTGTTGCATTATTTAAGGACTCTGCTGCATTATTTAAGGACTTTGCTGCATTATTTAAGGACTCTGCTGCATTATTTAAGGACTTTGTTGCATTATTTAATGACTCTGCTGCGGTATTTAAGGACTCTGCTGTATTATTTAAGGACTTTGCTGCATTATTTAAGGACTCTGCTTCATTATTTAAGGACTTTGTTGCATTATTTAAGGACTCTGCTGCATTATTTAAGGACTTCGTTGCATTATTTAAGGACTCTGCTGCATTATTTAAAGACTTTGCTGCATTATTTAAGTACTCTGGTGCATTATTTAAGGACTCGGCTGCATTATTTAAAGACTTTGCTGCATTATTTAAGTACTCTGGTGCATTATTTAAGGACTCTGCTGCATTATTTAAGGACTTTGCTGCATTATTTAAGGACTCTGCTGCATTATTTAAGGACTTTGCTGCATTATTTAAGTATGCTGCTGCGGTATTTAAGGCCTCTGCTGCATTATTTAAGGACTCTGCTGCATTATTAAGGACGTTGCTGCATTATTTAAGGACTTTATTGCATTATTTAAGGATTCTGCTGCATTATTTAAGGAATTTGCTGCATTATTTAAGGACTCTGCTGTATTATTTAAGGACTTTGTTGCATTATTTAATGACTCTGCTGGGGTATTTAAGGACTCTGCTGCATTATTTAAGGGCTTTGCTGCATTATTTAAGGACTCTGCTGCAGTATTTTAAGACTCTGCTGCATTATTTAAGGACTTTGATGCATTATTTAAGGACGCTGCTGCAGAATTTAAGGAATCTGCTGCATTATTTAAGGACTTTGTTGCATTATTTAAGGACTATGCTGCATTATGTAAGGACTCTGCTGCATTATTTAAGGACTTTGCTGCATTATTTAATTACTCTGCTGCATTATTTAAGGACTTTGTTGCATTATTTAAGGACTCTGCTGCATTATTTAAGGACTTTGCTGCATTATTTAAGGACTTTGATGCATTATTTAAGGACGCTGCTGCAGAATTTAAGTAATCTGCTGCATTATTTAAGGACTCTGCTGCATTATTTAAGGACTTTGCTGCATTAATTAAGGACTCTGCTGCATTATTTAAGGACTTTGTTGCATTATTTAATGACTCTGCTGCGGTATTTAAGGACTCTGCTGCATTATTTAAGGACTTTGCTGCATTATTTAAGGACTTTGCTGCAGTAATTAAGGAATCTGCTGCATTATTTAAGGACTTTGTTGCATTATTTAAGGACTGTGCTGCATTGCTTAAGGACTCTGCTGCATTATTTAAGGACTTTGCTGCATTATTTAAGGACTTTGTTGCATTATTTAAGGACTCTGCTGCATTATTTAAGGACTTTGTTGCATTATTTAAGGACTCTGTTGCATTATTTAAGGACTTTGCTGCATTATTTAAGTACTCTGGTGCATTATTTAAGGACTTTGTTGCATTATTTAAGGACTCTGCTGCATTATTTAAGGACTTTGTTGCATTATTTAAGGACTCTGTTGCATTATTTAAGGACTTTGCTGCATTATTTAAGTACTCTGGTGCATTATTTAAGGACTTTGTTGCATTATTTAAGGACTCTGCTGCATTATTTAAGGACTTTGTTGCATTATTTAAGGACTCTGCTGCATTATTTAAGGACTTTGCTGCATTATTTAAGGAATCTGTTGCATTATTTAAGGACTTTGCTGCATTATTTAAGTACTCTGGTGCATTATTTAAGGACTTTATTGCATTATTTAAGGATTCTGCTGCATTATTTAAGGAATTTGCTGCATTATTTAAGAACTTTGCTGCAGTATTTAAGGACTCTGCTGCATTATTTAAGGACTTTATTGCATTATTTAAGGACCCTGCTGCAGAATTTAAGGAATCTGCTGCATTACTTAAGGACTTTGTTGCATTATTTAAGGACTCTGATGCATTATTTAAGGACTTTGCTGCATTATTTAAGGACTTTGATGCATTATTTAAGGACGCCGCTGCAGAATTTAAGTAATCTGCTGCATTATTTAAGGACTCTGCTGCATTATTTAAGGACTTTGCTGCATTATTTAAGGACTCTGCTGTATTATTAAGCACGTTGCTGCATTAATTAAGGACTTTATTGCATTATTTAAGGAATTTGATGCATTATTTAAGGACTCTGCTGCATTATTTAAGGACTTTGATGCATTATTTAAGGACGCTGCTGCAGAATTTAAGGAATCTGCTGCATTATTTAAGGACTTTGTTGCATTATTTAAGGACTATGCTGCATTATGTAAGGACTCTGCTGCATTATTTAAGGACTTTGCTGCATTATTTAATTACTCTGCTGCATTATTTAAGGACTTTGTTGCATTATTTAAGGACTCTGCTGCATTATTTAAGGACTTTGCTGCATTATTTAAGGACTTTGATGCATTATTTAAGGACGCTGCTGCAGAATTTAAGTAATCTGCTGCATTATTTAAGGACTCTGCTGCATTATTTAAGGACTTTGCTGCATTAATTAAGGACTCTGCTGCATTATTTAAGGACTTTGTTGCATTATTTAATGACTCTGCTGCGGTATTTAAGGACTCTGCTGCATTATTTAAGGACTTTGCTGCATTATTTAAGGACTTTGCTGCAGTAATTAAGGAATCTGCTGCATTATTTAAGGACTTTGTTGCATTATTTAATGACTCTGCTGCGGTATTTAAGGACTCTGCTGTATTATTTAAGGACTTTGCTGAATTATTTAAGGACTCTGCTTCATTATTTAAGGACTTTGTTGCATTATTTAAGGACTCTGCTGCATTATTTAAGGACTTCGTTGCATTATTTAAGGACTCTGCTGCATTATTTAAAGACTTTGCTGCATTATTTAAGTACTCTGGTGCATTATTTAAGGACTCGGCTGCATTATTTAAAGACTTTGCTGCATTATTTAAGTACTCTGGTGCATTATTTAAGGACTCTGCTGCATTATTTTAGGACTTTGCTGCATTATTTAAGGACTCTGCTGCATTATTTAAGGACTCTGCTGCATTATTTAAGGACTTTGCTGCATTATTTAAGTATGCTGCTGCGGTATTTAAGGCCTCTGCTGCATTATTTAAGGACTCTGCTGCATTATTAAGGACGTTGCTGCATTATTTAAGGACTTTATTGCATTATTTAAGGATTCTGCTGCATTATTTAAGGAATTTGCTGCATTATTTAAGGACTCTGCTGTATTATTTAAGGACTTTGTTGCATTATTTAATGACTCTGCTGGGGTATTTAAGGACTCTGCTGCATTATTTAAGGGCTTTGCTGCATTATTTAAGGACTCTGCTGCAGTATTTAAGGACTCTGCTGCATTATTTAAGGACTTTGATGCATTATTTAAGGACGCTGCTGCAGAATTTAAGGAATCTGCTGCATTATTTAAGGACTTTGTTGCATTATTTAAGGACTATGCTGCATTATGTAAGGACTCTGCTGCATTATTTAAGGACTTTGCTGCATTATTTAATTACTCTGCTGCATTATTTAAGGACTTTGTTGCATTATTTAAGGACTCTGCTGCATTATTTAAGGACTTTGCTGCATTATTTAAGGACTTTGATGCATTATTTAAGGACGCTGCTGCAGAATTTAAGTAATCTGCTGCATTATTTAAGGACTCTGCTGCATTATTTAAGGACTTTGCTGCATTATTTAAGGACTCTGCTGCATTATTTAAGGACTTTGTTGCATTATTTAATGACTCTGCTGCGGTATTTAAGGACTCTGCTGCATTATTTAAGGACTTTGCTGCATTATTTAAGGACTTTGCTGCAGTAATTAAGGAATCTGCTGCATTATTTAAGGACTTTGTTGCATTATTTAAGGACTGTGCTGCATTGCTTAAGGACTCTGCTGCATTATTTAAGGACTTTGCTGCATTATTTAAGGACTTTGTTGCATTATTTAAGGACTCTGCTGCATTATTTAAGGACTTTGTTGCATTATTTAAGGACTCTGTTGCATTATTTAAGGACTTTGCTGCATTATTTAAGTACTCTGGTGCATTATTTAAGGACTTTGTTGCATTATTTAAGGACTCTGCTGCATTATTTAAGGACTTTGCTGCATTATTTAAGTACTCTGGTGCATTATTTAAGGACTTTGTTGCATTATTTAAGGACTCTGCTGCATTATTTAAGGACTTTGTTGCATTATTTAAGGACTCTGCTGCATTATTTAAGGACTTTGCTGCATTATTTAAGGACTCTGCTGCATTATTTAAGGACTTTGTTGCATTATTTAATGACTCTGCTGCGGTATTTAAGGACTCTGCTGTATTATTTAAGGACTTTGCTGCATTATTTAAGGACTCTGCTTCATTATTTAAGGACTTTGTTGCATTATTTAAGTACTCTGGTGCATTATTTAAGGACTTTATTGCATTATTTAAGGATTCTGCTGCATTATTTAAGGAATTTGCTGCATTATTTAAGAACTTTGCTGCAGTATTTAAGGACTCTGCTGCATTATTTAAGGACTTTATTGCATTATTTAAGGACCCTGCTGCAGAATTTAAGGAATCTGCTGCATTACTTAAGGACTTTGTTGCATTATTTAAGGACTCTGCTGCATTATTTAAGGACTTTGCTGCATTATTTAAGGACTTTGATGCATTATTTAAGGACGCCGCTGCAGAATTTAAGTAATCTGCTGCATTATTTAAGGACTCTGCTGCATTATTTAAGGACTTTGCTGCATTATTTAAGGACTCTGCTGTATTATTAAGCACGTTGCTGCATTAATTAAGGACTTTATTGCATTATTTAAGGAATTTGATGCATTATTTAAGGACTCTGCTGCATTATTTAAGGACTTTGTTGCATTATTTAATGACTCTGCTGCGGTATTTAAGGACTCTGCTGCATTATTTAAGGACTTTGCTGCATTATTTAAGGACTTTGCTGCAGTAATTAAGGAATCTGCTGCATTATTTAAGGAATTTGATGCATTATTTAAGGACTCTGCTGCATTATTTAAGGACTTTGCTGCATTATTTAAGGACTCTGCTTCATTATTTAAGGACTTTGTTGCATTATCTAAGGACTCTGCTGCATTATTTAAGGACTTTGTTGCATTATTTAAGGACTCTGCTGCATTATTTAAGGACTCTGCTGCATTATTTAAAGACTTTGCTGCATTATTTAAGTACTCTGGTGCATTATTTAAGGACTTTGTTGCTTTATTTAAGGACTTTGCTGCATTATTTAAGGACTTTGTTGCATTATTTAAGGACTCTGCTGCATTATTTAAGGACTTTGCTGCATTATTTAAGTACTCTGGTGCATTATTTAAGGACTTTGTTGCATTATTTAAGGACTCTGCTGCATTATTTAAGGACTTTGTTGCATTATTTAAGGACTCTGCTGCATTATTTAAGGACTTTGCTGCATTATTTAAGGACTCTGCTGCATTATTTAAGGACTTTGTTGCATTATTTAATGACTCTGCTGCGGTATTTAAGGACTCTGCTGTATTATTTAAGGACTTTGCTGCATTATTTAAGGACTCTGCTTCATTATTTAAGGACTTTGTTGCATTATTTAAGGACTCTGCTGCATTATTTAAGGACTTCGTTGCATTATTTAAGGACTCTGCTGCATTATTTAAAGACTTTGCTGCATTATTTAAGTACTCTGGTGCATTATTTAAGGACTCGGCTGCATTATTTAAAGACTTTGCTGCATTATTTAAGTACTCTGGTGCATTATTTAAGGACTCTGCTGCATTATTTAAGGACTTTGCTGCATTATTTAAGGACTCTGCTGCATTATTTAAGGACTTTGCTGCATTATTTAAGTATGCTGCTGCGGTATTTAAGGCCTCTGCTGCATTATTTAAGGACTCTGCTGCATTATTAAGGACGTTGCTGCATTATTTAAGGACTTTATTGCATTATTTAAGGATTCTGCTGCATTATTTAAGGAATTTGCTGCATTATTTAAGGACTCTGCTGTATTATTTAAGGACTTTGTTGCATTATTTAATGACTCTGCTGGGGTATTTAAGGACTCTGCTGCATTATTTAAGGGCTTTGCTGCATTATTTAAGGACTCTGCTGCAGTATTTTAAGACTCTGCTGCATTATTTAAGGACTTTGATGCATTATTTAAGGACGCTGCTGCAGAATTTAAGGAATCTGCTGCATTATTTAAGGACTTTGTTGCATTATTTAAGGACTATGCTGCATTATGTAAGGACTCTGCTGCATTATTTAAGGACTTTGCTGCATTATTTAATTACTCTGCTGCATTATTTAAGGACTTTGTTGCATTATTTAAGGACTCTGCTGCATTATTTAAGGACTTTGCTGCATTATTTAAGGACTTTGATGCATTATTTAAGGACGCTGCTGCAGAATTTAAGTAATCTGCTGCATTATTTAAGGACTCTGCTGCATTATTTAAGGACTTTGCTGCATTAATTAAGGACTCTGCTGCATTATTTAAGGACTTTGTTGCATTATTTAATGACTCTGCTGCGGTATTTAAGGACTCTGCTGCATTATTTAAGGACTTTGCTGCATTATTTAAGGACTTTGCTGCAGTAATTAAGGAATCTGCTGCATTATTTAAGGACTTTGTTGCATTATTTAAGGACTGTGCTGCATTGCTTAAGGACTCTGCTGCATTATTTAAGGACTTTGCTGCATTATTTAAGGACTTTGTTGCATTATTTAAGGACTCTGCTGCATTATTTAAGGACTTTGTTGCATTATTTAAGGACTCTGTTGCATTATTTAAGGACTTTGCTGCATTATTTAAGTACTCTGGTGCATTATTTAAGGACTTTGTTGCATTATTTAAGGACTCTGCTGCATTATTTAAGGACTTTGTTGCATTATTTAAGGACTCTGTTGCATTATTTAAGGACTTTGCTGCATTATTTAAGTACTCTGGTGCATTATTTAAGGACTTTGTTGCATTATTTAAGGACTCTGCTGCATTATTTAAGGACTTTGTTGCATTATTTAAGGACTCTGCTGCATTATTTAAGGACTTTGCTGCATTATTTAAGGACTCTGTTGCATTATTTAAGGACTTTGCTGCATTATTTAAGTACTCTGGTGCATTATTTAAGGACTTTATTGCATTATTTAAGGATTCTGCTGCATTATTTAAGGAATTTGCTGCATTATTTAAGAACTTTGCTGCAGTATTTAAGGACTCTGCTGCATTATTTAAGGACTTTATTGCATTATTTAAGGACCCTGCTGCAGAATTTAAGGAATCTGCTGCATTACTTAAGGACTTTGTTGCATTATTTAAGGACTCTGATGCATTATTTAAGGACTTTGCTGCATTATTTAAGGACTTTGATGCATTATTTAAGGACGCCGCTGCAGAATTTAAGTAATCTGCTGCATTATTTAAGGACTCTGCTGCATTATTTAAGGACTTTGCTGCATTATTTAAGGACTCTGCTGTATTATTAAGCACGTTGCTGCATTAATTAAGGACTTTATTGCATTATTTAAGGAATTTGATGCATTATTTAAGGACTCTGCTGCATTATTTAAGGACTTTGATGCATTATTTAAGGACGCTGCTGCAGAATTTAAGGAATCTGCTGCATTATTTAAGGACTTTGTTGCATTATTTAAGGACTATGCTGCATTATGTAAGGACTCTGCTGCATTATTTAAGGACTTTGCTGCATTATTTAATTACTCTGCTGCATTATTTAAGGACTTTGTTGCATTATTTAAGGACTCTGCTGCATTATTTAAGGACTTTGCTGCATTATTTAAGGACTTTGATGCATTATTTAAGGACGCTGCTGCAGAATTTAAGTAATCTGCTGCATTATTTAAGGACTCTGCTGCATTATTTAAGGACTTTGCTGCATTAATTAAGGACTCTGCTGCATTATTTAAGGACTTTGTTGCATTATTTAATGACTCTGCTGCGGTATTTAAGGACTCTGCTGCATTATTTAAGGACTTTGCTGCATTATTTAAGGACTTTGCTGCAGTAATTAAGGAATCTGCTGCATTATTTAAGGACTTTGTTGCATTATTTAATGACTCTGCTGCGGTATTTAAGGACTCTGCTGTATTATTTAAGGACTTTGCTGAATTATTTAAGGACTCTGCTTCATTATTTAAGGACTTTGTTGCATTATTTAAGGACTCTGCTGCATTATTTAAGGACTTCGTTGCATTATTTAAGGACTCTGCTGCATTATTTAAAGACTTTGCTGCATTATTTAAGTACTCTGGTGCATTATTTAAGGACTCGGCTGCATTATTTAAAGACTTTGCTGCATTATTTAAGTACTCTGGTGCATTATTTAAGGACTCTGCTGCATTATTTTAGGACTTTGCTGCATTATTTAAGGACTCTGCTGCATTATTTAAGGACTCTGCTGCATTATTTAAGGACTTTGCTGCATTATTTAAGTATGCTGCTGCGGTATTTAAGGCCTCTGCTGCATTATTTAAGGACTCTGCTGCATTATTAAGGACGTTGCTGCATTATTTAAGGACTTTATTGCATTATTTAAGGATTCTGCTGCATTATTTAAGGAATTTGCTGCATTATTTAAGGACTCTGCTGTATTATTTAAGGACTTTGTTGCATTATTTAATGACTCTGCTGGGGTATTTAAGGACTCTGCTGCATTATTTAAGGGCTTTGCTGCATTATTTAAGGACTCTGCTGCAGTATTTAAGGACTCTGCTGCATTATTTAAGGACTTTGATGCATTATTTAAGGACGCTGCTGCAGAATTTAAGGAATCTGCTGCATTATTTAAGGACTTTGTTGCATTATTTAAGGACTATGCTGCATTATGTAAGGACTCTGCTGCATTATTTAAGGACTTTGCTGCATTATTTAATTACTCTGCTGCATTATTTAAGGACTTTGTTGCATTATTTAAGGACTCTGCTGCATTATTTAAGGACTTTGCTGCATTATTTAAGGACTTTGATGCATTATTTAAGGACGCTGCTGCAGAATTTAAGTAATCTGCTGCATTATTTAAGGACTCTGCTGCATTATTTAAGGACTTTGCTGCATTATTTAAGGACTCTGCTGCATTATTTAAGGACTTTGTTGCATTATTTAATGACTCTGCTGCGGTATTTAAGGACTCTGCTGCATTATTTAAGGACTTTGCTGCATTATTTAAGGACTTTGCTGCAGTAATTAAGGAATCTGCTGCATTATTTAAGGACTTTGTTGCATTATTTAAGGACTGTGCTGCATTGCTTAAGGACTCTGCTGCATTATTTAAGGACTTTGCTGCATTATTTAAGGACTTTGTTGCATTATTTAAGGACTCTGCTGCATTATTTAAGGACTTTGTTGCATTATTTAAGGACTCTGTTGCATTATTTAAGGACTTTGCTGCATTATTTAAGTACTCTGGTGCATTATTTAAGGACTTTGTTGCATTATTTAAGGACTCTGCTGCATTATTTAAGGACTTTGCTGCATTATTTAAGTACTCTGGTGCATTATTTAAGGACTTTGTTGCATTATTTAAGGACTCTGCTGCATTATTTAAGGACTTTGTTGCATTATTTAAGGACTCTGCTGCATTATTTAAGGACTTTGCTGCATTATTTAAGGACTCTGCTGCATTATTTAAGGACTTTGTTGCATTATTTAATGACTCTGCTGCGGTATTTAAGGACTCTGCTGTATTATTTAAGGAATTTGCTGCATTATTTAAGAACTTTGCTGCAGTATTTAAGGACTCTGCTGCATTATTTAAGGACTTTATTGCATTATTTAAGGACCCTGCTGCAGAATTTAAGGAATCTGCTGCATTACTTAAGGACTTTGTTGCATTATTTAAGGACTCTGCTGCATTATTTAAGGACTTTGCTGCATTATTTAAGGACTTTGATGCATTATTTAAGGACGCCGCTGCAGAATTTAAGTAATCTGCTGCATTATTTAAGGACTCTGCTGCATTATTTAAGGACTTTGCTGCATTATTTAAGGACTCTGCTGTATTATTAAGCACGTTGCTGCATTAATTAAGGACTTTATTGCATTATTTAAGGAATTTGATGCATTATTTAAGGACTCTGCTGCATTATTTAAGGACTTTGTTGCATTATTTAATGACTCTGCTGCGGTATTTAAGGACTCTGCTGCATTATTTAAGGACTTTGCTGCATTATTTAAGGACTTTGCTGCAGTAATTAAGGAATCTGCTGCATTATTTAAGGAATTTGATGCATTATTTAAGGACTCTGCTGCATTATTTAAGGACTTTGCTGCATTATTTAAGGACTCTGCTTCATTATTTAAGGACTTTGTTGCATTATCTAAGGACTCTGCTGCATTATTTAAGGACTTTGTTGCATTATTTAAGGACTCTGCTGCATTATTTAAGGACTCTGCTGCATTATTTAAAGACTTTGCTGCATTATTTAAGTACTCTGGTGCATTATTTAAGGACTTTGTTGCTTTATTTAAGGACTTTGCTGCATTATTTAAGGACTTTGTTGCATTATTTAAGGACTCTGCTGCATTATTTAAGGACTTTGCTGCATTATTTAAGTACTCTGGTGCATTATTTAAGGACTTTGTTGCATTATTTAAGGACTCTGCTGCATTATTTAAGGACTTTGTTGCATTATTTAAGGACTCTGCTGCATTATTTAAGGACTTTGCTGCATTATTTAAGGACTCTGCTGCATTATTTAAGGACTTTGTTGCATTATTTAATGACTCTGCTGCGGTATTTAAGGACTCTGCTGTATTATTTAAGGACTTTGCTGCATTATTTAAGGACTCTGCTTCATTATTTAAGGACTTTGTTGCATTATTTAAGGACTCTGCTGCATTATTTAAGGACTTCGTTGCATTATTTAAGGACTCTGCTGCATTATTTAAAGACTTTGCTGCATTATTTAAGTACTCTGGTGCATTATTTAAGGACTCGGCTGCATTATTTAAGTACTCTGGTGCATTATTTAAGGACTCTGCTGCATTATTTAAGGACTTTGCTGCATTATTTAAGGACTCTGCTGCATTATTTAAGGACTTTGCTGCATTATTTAAGTATGCTGCTGCGGTATTTAAGGCCTCTGCTGCATTATTTAAGGACTCTGCTGCATTATTAAGGACGTTGCTGCATTATTTAAGGACTTTATTGCATTATTTAAGGATTCTGCTGCATTATTTAAGGAATTTGCTGCATTATTTAAGGACTCTGCTGTATTATTTAAGGACTTTGTTGCATTATTTAATGACTCTGCTGGGGTATTTAAGGACTCTGCTGCATTATTTAAGGGCTTTGCTGCATTATTTAAGGACTCTGCTGCAGTATTTTAAGACTCTGCTGCATTATTTAAGGACTTTGATGCATTATTTAAGGACGCTGCTGCAGAATTTAAGGAATCTGCTGCATTATTTAAGGACTTTGTTGCATTATTTAAGGACTATGCTGCATTATGTAAGGACTCTGCTGCATTATTTAAGGACTTTGCTGCATTATTTAATTACTCTGCTGCATTATTTAAGGACTTTGTTGCATTATTTAAGGACTCTGCTGCATTATTTAAGGACTTTGCTGCATTATTTAAGGACTTTGATGCATTATTTAAGGACGCTGCTGCAGAATTTAAGTAATCTGCTGCATTATTTAAGGACTCTGCTGCATTATTTAAGGACTTTGCTGCATTAATTAAGGACTCTGCTGCATTATTTAAGGACTTTGTTGCATTATTTAATGACTCTGCTGCGGTATTTAAGGACTCTGCTGCATTATTTAAGGACTTTGCTGCATTATTTAAGGACTTTGCTGCAGTAATTAAGGAATCTGCTGCATTATTTAAGGACTTTGTTGCATTATTTAAGGACTGTGCTGCATTGCTTAAGGACTCTGCTGCATTATTTAAGGACTTTGCTGCATTATTTAAGGACTTTGTTGCATTATTTAAGGACTCTGCTGCATTATTTAAGGACTTTGTTGCATTATTTAAGGACTCTGTTGCATTATTTAAGGACTTTGCTGCATTATTTAAGTACTCTGGTGCATTATTTAAGGACTTTGTTGCATTATTTAAGGACTCTGCTGCATTATTTAAGGACTTTGTTGCATTATTTAAGGACTCTGTTGCATTATTTAAGGACTTTGCTGCATTATTTAAGTACTCTGGTGCATTATTTAAGGACTTTGTTGCATTATTTAAGGACTCTGCTGCATTATTTAAGGACTTTGTTGCATTATTTAAGGACTCTGCTGCATTATTTAAGGACTTTGCTGCATTATTTAAGGACTCTGTTGCATTATTTAAGGACTTTGCTGCATTATTTAAGTACTCTGGTGCATTATTTAAGGACTTTATTGCATTATTTAAGGATTCTGCTGCATTATTTAAGGAATTTGCTGCATTATTTAAGAACTTTGCTGCAGTATTTAAGGACTCTGCTGCATTATTTAAGGACTTTATTGCATTATTTAAGGACCCTGCTGCAGAATTTAAGGAATCTGCTGCATTACTTAAGGACTTTGTTGCATTATTTAAGGACTCTGCTGCATTATTTAAGGACTTTGCTGCATTATTTAAGGACTTTGATGCATTATTTAAGGACGCTGCTGCAGAATTTAAGTAATCTGCTGCATTATTTAAGGACTCTGATGCATTATTTAAGGACTTTGCTGCATTATTTAAGGACTCTGCTGCATTATTTAAGGACTTTGCTGCATTATTTAAGGACTTTGATGCATTATTTAAGGACGCCGCTGCAGAATTTAAGTAATCTGCTGCATTATTTAAGGACTCTGCTGCATTATTTAAGGACTTTGCTGCATTATTTAAGGACTCTGCTGTATTATTAAGCACGTTGCTGCATTAATTAAGGACTTTATTGCATTATTTAAGGAATTTGATGCATTATTTAAGGACTCTGCTGCATTATTTAAGGACTTTGTTGCATTATTTAAGGACTATGCTGCATTATGTAAGGACTCTGCTGCATTATTTAAGGACTTTGCTGCATTATTTAATTACTCTGCTGCATTATTTAAGGACTTTGTTGCATTATTTAAGGACTCTGCTGCATTATTTAAGGACTTTGCTGCATTATTTAAGGACTTTGATGCATTATTTAAGGACGCTGCTGCAGAATTTAAGTAATCTGCTGCATTATTTAAGGACTCTGCTGCATTATTTAAGGACTTTGCTGCATTATTTAAGGACTCTGCTGCATTATTTAAGGACTTTGTTGCATTATTTAATGACTCTGCTGCGGTATTTAAGGACTCTGCTGCATTATTTAAGGACTTTGCTGCATTATTTAAGGACTTTGCTGCAGTAATTAAGGAATCTGCTGCATTATTTAAGGAATTTGATGCATTATTTAAGGACTCTGCTGCATTATTTAAGGACTTTGCTGCATTATTTAAGGACTCTGCTTCATTATTTAAGGACTTTGTTGCATTATTTAAGGACTCTGCTGCATTATTTAAGGACTTTGTTGCATTATTTAAGGACTCTGCTGCATTATTTAAAGACTTTGCTGCATTATTTAAGTACTCTGGTGCATTATTTAAGGACTCTGCTGCATTATTTAAAGACTTTGCTGCATTATTTAAGTACTCTGGTGCATTATTTAAGGACTTTGTTGCTTTATTTAAGGACTTTGCTGCATTATTTAAGGACTTTGTTGCATTATTTAAGGACTCTGCTGCATTATTTAAGGACTTTGCTGCATTATTTAAGTATGCTGCTGCAGTATTTAAGGCCTCTGCTGCATTATTTAAGGACTCTGCTGCATTTTTAAGGACGTTGCTGCATTATTTAAGGACTTTATTGCATTATTTAAGGATTCTGCTGCATTATTTAAGGAATTTGCTGCATTATTTAAGGACTCTGCTGCATTATTTAAGGACTTTGCTGCATTATTTAAGTACTCTGGTGCATTATTTAAGGACTTTATTGCATTATTTAAGGATTCTGCTGCATTATTTAAGGAATTTGCTGCATTATTTAAGAACTTTGCTGCAGTATTTAAGGACTCTGCTGCATTATTTAAGGACTTTATTGCATTATTTAAGGACCCTGCTGCAGAATTTAAGGAATCTGCTGCATTACTTAAGGACTTTGTTGCTTTATTTAAGGACTCTGCTGCATTATTTAAGGACTTTGCTGCATTATTTAAGGACTTTGATGCATTATTTAAGGACGCCGCTGCAGAATTTAAGTAATCTGCTGCATTATTTAAGGACTCTGCTGCATTATTTAAGGACTTTGCTGCATTATTTAAGGACTCTGCTGTATTATTAAGCACGTTGCTGCATTAATTAAGGACTTTATTGCATTATTTAAGGAATTTGATGCATTATTTAAGGACTCTGCTGCATTATTTAAGGACTTTGCTGCATTATTTAAGGACTCTGCTTCATTATTTAAGGACTTTGTTGCATTATTTAAGGACTCTGCTGCATTATTTAAGGACTTTGTTGCATTATTTAAGGACTCTGCTGCATTATTTAAAGACTTTGCTGCATTATTTAAGTACTCTGGTGCATTATTTAAGGACTCTGCTGCATTATTTAAAGACTTTGCTGCATTATTTAAGTACTCTGGTGCATTATTTAAGGACTTTGTTGCTTTATTTAAGGACTCTGCTGCATTATTTAAGGACTTTGTTGCACTATTTAAGGACTCTGCTGCATTATTTAAGGACTCTGCTGCGGTATTTTAGGACTCTGCTGCAATATATAAGGACTCTGCTGCATTATTTAAGGACTTTGCTGCATTATTTAAGGACTCTGCTGCATTATTTAAGGACTCGGCTGCATTATTTAAATACCTTGCTGCATTATTTAATGACTCTGCTGCATTATTTAAGGATTTTATTGCATTATTTAAGGACTCTGCTGCATTATTTAATGAATTTGCTGCATTATTTAAGGACTCTGCTGCATTATTTAAGGACTCTGCTGGGGTATTTTAGGACTCTGCTGCATTATATAAGGACTCTGCTGCATTATTTAAGGACTTTGCTGCATTATTTAAGGACTTTGCGGCAGTAATTAAGGAATCTGCTGCATTATTTAAGGACTTTGTTGCATTATTTAAGGACTGTGCTGCATTGCTTAAGGACTCTGCTGCATTATTTAAGGACGTTGCTGCATTATTTAAGGACTTTGTTGCATTATTTAAGGACTCTGCTGCATTATTTAAGGACTTTGTTGCATTATTTAAGGACTCTGTTGCATTATTTAAGGACTTTGCTGCATTATTTAAGTACTCTGGTGCATTATTTAAGGACTTTATTGCATTATTTAAGGATTCTGCTGCATTATTTAAGGAATTTGCTGCATTATTTAAGAACTTTGCTGCAGTATTTAAGGACTCTGCTGCATTATTTAAGGACTTTATTGCATTATTTAAGGACCCTGCTGCAGAATTTAAGGAATCTGCTGCATTATTTAAGGACTTTGTTGCACTATTTAAGGACTCTGCTGCATTATTTAAGGACTCTGCTGCGGTATTTTAGGACTCTGCTGCATTATATAAGGACTCTGCTGCATTATTTAAGGACTTTGCTGCATTATTTAAGGACTCTGCTGCATTATTTAAGGACTCGGCTGCATTATTTAAATACCTTGCTGCATTATTTAATGACTCTGCTGCATTATTTAAGGATTTTATTGCATTATTTAAGGACTCTGCTGCATTATTTAATGAATTTGCTGCATTATTTAAGGACTCTGCTGCATTATTTAAGGACTCTGCTGGGGTATTTTAGGACTCTGCTGCATTATATAAGGACTCTGCTGCATTATTTAAGGACTTTGCTGCATTATTTAAGGACTTTGCGGCAGTAATTAAGGAATCTGCTGCATTATTTAAGGACTTTGTTGCATTATTTAAGGACTGTGCTGCATTGCTTAAGGACTCTGCTGCATTATTTAAGGACGTTGCTGCATTATTTAAGGACTTTGTTGCATTATTTAAGGACTCTGCTGCATTATTTAAGGACTTTGTTGCATTATTTAAGGACTCTGTTGCATTATTTAAGGACTTTGCTGCATTATTTAAGTACTCTGGTGCATTATTTAAGGACTTTGTTGCATTATTTAAGGACTCTGCTGCATTATTTAAGGACTTTGTTGCATTATTTAAGGACTCTGCTGCATTATTTAAGGACTTTGTTGCATCATTTAATGACTCTGCTGCAGTATTTAAGGACTATGTTGCATTATTTAAGGACTTTGATGCATTATTTAAGGAGGCTGCTGCAGAATTTAAGGAATCTGCTGCATTATTTAAGGACTTTGTTGCATTATTTAAGGACTCTGCTGCATTATTTAAGGACGCTGCTGCAGTATTTAAGGCCTCTTCTGCATTATTTAAGGATTTTGCTGCATTATTTAAGGACTCTACTGCATTATTAAGGACGTTGCTGCATTATTTAAGGACTTTATTGCATTATTTAAGGATTCTGCTGCATTATTTAAGGAATTAGCTGCATTATTTAAGTACTCTGCTGCATTATTTAAGGACTTTGCTGCATTATTTAAGTATGCTGCTGCAGTATTTAAGGCCTCTGCTGCATTATTTAAGGACTCTGCTGCATTATTAAGGACGTTGCTGCATTATTTAAGGACTTTATTGCATTATTTAAGGATTCTGCTGCATTATTTAAGGAATTTGCTGCATTATTTAAGGACTCTGCTGCATTATTTAAGGACTTTGTTGCATTATTTAATGACTCTGCTGGGGTATTTAAGGACTCTGCTGCATTATTTAAGGACTTTGTTGCATTATTTAAGGACTCTGCTGCATTATTTAAGGACTTTGCTGCATTATTTAAGGACTTTGATGCATTATTTAAGGACGCTGCTGCAGAATTAAAGTAATCTGCTGCATTATTTAAGGACTCTGCTGCATTATTTAAGGACTTTGCTGCATTATTTAAGGACTCTGCTGCATTATTTAAGGACTTTGTTGCATTATTTAATGACTCTGCTGCGGTATTTAAGGACTCTGCTGTATTATTTAAGGACTTTGCTGCATTATTTAAGGACTCTGCTTCATTATTTAAGGACTTTGTTGCATTATTTAAGGACTCTGCTGCATTATTTAAGGACTTCGTTGCATTATTTAAGGACTCTGCTGCATTATTTAAAGACTTTGCTGCATTATTTAAGTACTCTGGTGCATTATTTAAGGACTCGGCTGCATTATTTAAAGACTTTGCTGCATTATTTAAGTACTCTGGTGCATTATTTAAGGACTCTGCTGCATTATTTAAGGACTTTGCTGCATTATTTAAGGACTCTGCTTCATTATTTAAGGACTTTGTTGCATTATTTAAGGACTCTGCTGCATTATTTAAGGACTTTGTTGCATTATTTAAGGACTCTGCTGCATTATTTAAAGACTTTGCTGCATTATTTAAGTACTCTGGTGCATTATTTAAGGACTCTGCTGCATTATTTAAAGACTTTGCTGCATTATTTAAGTACTCTGGTGCATTATTTAAGGACTTTGTTGCTTTATTTAAGGACTTTGCTGCATTATTTAAGGACTTTGTTGCATTATTTAAGGACTCTGCTGCATTATTTAAGGACTTTGCTGCATTATTTAATGACTCTGCTGCGGTATTTAAGGACTCTGCTGTATTATTTAAGGACTTTGCTGCATTATTTAAGGACTCTGCTTCATTATTTAAGGACTTTGTTGCATTATTTAAGGACTCTGCTGCATTATTTAAGGACTTCGTTGCATTATTTAAGGACTCTGCTGCATTATTTAAAGACTTTGCTGCATTATTTAAGTACTCTGGTGCATTATTTAAGGACTCGGCTGCATTATTTAAAGACTTTGCTGCATTATTTAAGTACTCTGGTGCATTATTTAAGGACTCTGCTGCATTATTTAAGGACTTTGCTGCATTATTTAAGGACTCTGCTTCATTATTTAAGGACTTTGTTGCATTATTTAAGGACTCTGCTGCATTATTTAAGGACTTTGTTGCATTATTTAAGGACTCTGCTGCATTATTTAAAGACTTTGCTGCATTATTTAAGTACTCTGGTGCATTATTTAAGGACTCTGCTGCATTATTTAAAGACTTTGCTGCATTATTTAAGTACTCTGGTGCATTATTTAAGGACTTTGTTGCTTTATTTAAGGACTTTGCTGCATTATTTAAGGACTTTGTTGCATTATTTAAGGACTCTGCTGCATTATTTAAGGACTTTGCTGCATTATTTAAGTATGCTGCTGCAGTATTTAAGGCCTCTGCTGCATTATTTAAGGACTCTGCTGCATTTTTAAGGACGTTGCTGCATTATTTAAGGACTTTATTGCATTATTTAAGGATTCTGCTGCATTATTTAAGGAATTTGCTGCATTATTTAAGGACTCTGCTGCATTATTTAAGGACTTTGTTTCATTATTTAATGACTCTGCTGGGGTATTTAAGGACTCTGCTGCATTATTTAAGGACTTTGTTGCATTATTTAAGGACTCTGCTGCATTATTTAAGGACTTTGCTGCATTATTTAAGGACTTTGATGCATTATTTAAGGACGCTGCTGCAGAATTTAAGTAATCTGCTGCATTATTTAAGGACTCTGCTTCATTATTTAAGGACTTTGTTGCATTATTTAAGGACTCTGCTGCATTATTTAAGGACTTCGTTGCATTATTTAAGGACTCTGCTGCATTATTTAAAGACTTTGCTGCATTATTTAAGTACTCTGGTGCATTATTTAAGGACTCGGCTGCATTATTTAAAGACTTTGCTGCATTATTTAAGTACTCTGGTGCATTATTTAAGGACTCTGCTGCATTATTTAAGGACTTTGCTGCATTATTTAAGGACTCTGCTGCATTATTTAAGGACTTTGCTGCATTATTTAAGTATGCTGCTGCGGTATTTAAGGCCTCTGCTGCATTATTTAAGGACTCTGCTGCATTATTAAGGACGTTGCTGCATTATTTAAGGACTTTATTGCATTATTTAAGGATTCTGCTGCATTATTTAAGGAATTTGCTGCATTATTTAAGGACTCTGCTGTATTATTTAAGGACTTTGTTGCATTATTTAATGACTCTGCTGGGGTATTTAAGGACTCTGCTGCATTATTTAAGGGCTTTGCTGCATTATTTAAGGACTCTGCTGCAGTATTTTAAGACTCTGCTGCATTATTTAAGGACTTTGATGCATTATTTAAGGACGCTGCTGCAGAATTTAAGGAATCTGCTGCATTATTTAAGGACTTTGTTGCATTATTTAAGGACTATGCTGCATTATGTAAGGACTCTGCTGCATTATTTAAGGACTTTGCTGCATTATTTAATTACTCTGCTGCATTATTTAAGGACTTTGTTGCATTATTTAAGGACTCTGCTGCATTATTTAAGGACTTTGCTGCATTATTTAAGGACTTTGATGCATTATTTAAGGACGCTGCTGCAGAATTTAAGTAATCTGCTGCATTATTTAAGGACTCTGCTGCATTATTTAAGGACTTTGCTGCATTAATTAAGGACTCTGCTGCATTATTTAAGGACTTTGTTGCATTATTTAATGACTCTGCTGCGGTATTTAAGGACTCTGCTGCATTATTTAAGGACTTTGCTGCATTATTTAAGGACTTTGCTGCAGTAATTAAGGAATCTGCTGCATTATTTAAGGACTTTGTTGCATTATTTAAGGACTGTGCTGCATTGCTTAAGGACTCTGCTGCATTATTTAAGGACTTTGCTGCATTATTTAAGGACTTTGTTGCATTATTTAAGGACTCTGCTGCATTATTTAAGGACTTTGTTGCATTATTTAAGGACTCTGTTGCATTATTTAAGGACTTTGCTGCATTATTTAAGTACTCTGGTGCATTATTTAAGGACTTTGTTGCATTATTTAAGGACTCTGCTGCATTATTTAAGGACTTTGTTGCATTATTTAAGGACTCTGTTGCATTATTTAAGGACTTTGCTGCATTATTTAAGTACTCTGGTGCATTATTTAAGGACTTTGTTGCATTATTTAAGGACTCTGCTGCATTATTTAAGGACTTTGTTGCATTATTTAAGGACTCTGCTGCATTATTTAAGGACTTTGCTGCATTATTTAAGGACTCTGTTGCATTATTTAAGGACTTTGCTGCATTATTTAAGTACTCTGGTGCATTATTTAAGGACTTTATTGCATTATTTAAGGATTCTGCTGCATTATTTAAGGAATTTGCTGCATTATTTAAGAACTTTGCTGCAGTATTTAAGGACTCTGCTGCATTATTTAAGGACTTTATTGCATTATTTAAGGACCCTGCTGCAGAATTTAAGGAATCTGCTGCATTACTTAAGGACTTTGTTGCATTATTTAAGGACTCTGCTGCATTATTTAAGGACTTTGCTGCATTATTTAAGGACTTTGATGCATTATTTAAGGACGCCGCTGCAGAATTTAAGTAATCTGCTGCATTATTTAAGGACTCTGCTGCATTATTTAAGGACTTTGCTGCATTATTTAAGGACTCTGCTGTATTATTAAGCACGTTGCTGCATTAATTAAGGACTTTATTGCATTATTTAAGGAATTTGATGCATTATTTAAGGACTCTGCTGCATTATTTAAGGACTTTGTTGCATTATTTAATGACTCTGCTGCGGTATTTAAGGACTCTGCTGCATTATTTAAGGACTTTGCTGCATTATTTAAGGACTTTGCTGCAGTAATTAAGGAATCTGCTGCATTATTTAAGGAATTTGATGCATTATTTAAGGACTCTGCTGCATTATTTAAGGACTTTGCTGCATTATTTAAGGACTCTGCTTCATTATTTAAGGACTTTGTTGCATTATCTAAGGACTCTGCTGCATTATTTAAGGACTTTGTTGCATTATTTAAGGACTCTGCTGCATTATTTAAGGACTCTGCTGCATTATTTAAAGACTTTGCTGCATTATTTAAGTACTCTGGTGCATTATTTAAGGACTTTGTTGCTTTATTTAAGGACTTTGATGCATTATTTAAGGACGCTGCTGCAGAATTTAAGGAATCTGCTGCATTATTTAAGGACTTTGTTGCATTATTTAAGGACTATGCTGCATTATGTAAGGACTCTGCTGCATTATTTAAGGACTTTGCTGCATTATTTAATTACTCTGCTGCATTATTTAAGGACTTTGTTGCATTATTTAAGGACTCTGCTGCATTATTTAAGGACTTTGCTGCATTATTTAAGGACTTTGATGCATTATTTAAGGACGCTGCTGCAGAATTTAAGTAATCTGCTGCATTATTTAAGGACTCTGCTGCATTATTTAAGGACTTTGCTGCATTAATTAAGGACTCTGCTGCATTATTTAAGGACTTTGTTGCATTATTTAATGACTCTGCTGCGGTATTTAAGGACTCTGCTGCATTATTTAAGGACTTTGCTGCATTATTTAAGGACTTTGCTGCAGTAATTAAGGAATCTGCTGCATTATTTAAGGACTTTGTTGCATTATTTAAGGACTGTGCTGCATTGCTTAAGGACTCTGCTGCATTATTTAAGGACTTTGCTGCATTATTTAAGGACTTTGTTGCATTATTTAAGGACTCTGCTGCATTATTTAAGGACTTTGTTGCATTATTTAAGGACTCTGTTGCATTATTTAAGGACTTTGCTGCATTATTTAAGTACTCTGGTGCATTATTTAAGGACTTTGTTGCATTATTTAAGGACTCTGCTGCATTATTTAAGGACTTTGTTGCATTATTTAAGGACTCTGTTGCATTATTTAAGGACTTTGCTGCATTATTTAAGTACTCTGGTGCATTATTTAAGGACTTTGTTGCATTATTTAAGGACTCTGCTGCATTATTTAAGGACTTTGTTGCATTATTTAAGGACTCTGCTGCATTATTTAAGGACTTTGCTGCATTATTTAAGGACTCTGTTGCATTATTTAAGGACTTTGCTGCATTATTTAAGTACTCTGGTGCATTATTTAAGGACTTTATTGCATTATTTAAGGATTCTGCTGCATTATTTAAGGAATTTGCTGCATTATTTAAGAACTTTGCTGCAGTATTTAAGGACTCTGCTGCATTATTTAAGGACTTTATTGCATTATTTAAGGACCCTGCTGCAGAATTTAAGGAATCTGCTGCATTACTTAAGGACTTTGTTGCATTATTTAAGGACTCTGATGCATTATTTAAGGACTTTGCTGCATTATTTAAGGACTTTGATGCATTATTTAAGGACGCCGCTGCAGAATTTAAGTAATCTGCTGCATTATTTAAGGACTCTGCTGCATTATTTAAGGACTTTGCTGCATTATTTAAGGACTCTGCTGTATTATTAAGCACGTTGCTGCATTAATTAAGGACTTTATTGCATTATTTAAGGAATTTGATGCATTATTTAAGGACTCTGCTGCATTATTTAAGGACTTTGATGCATTATTTAAGGACGCTGCTGCAGAATTTAAGGAATCTGCTGCATTATTTAAGGACTTTGTTGCATTATTTAAGGACTATGCTGCATTATGTAAGGACTCTGCTGCATTATTTAAGGACTTTGCTGCATTATTTAATTACTCTGCTGCATTATTTAAGGACTTTGTTGCATTATTTAAGGACTCTGCTGCATTATTTAAGGACTTTGCTGCATTATTTAAGGACTTTGATGCATTATTTAAGGACGCTGCTGCAGAATTTAAGTAATCTGCTGCATTATTTAAGGACTCTGCTGCATTATTTAAGGACTTTGCTGCATTAATTAAGGACTCTGCTGCATTATTTAAGGACTTTGTTGCATTATTTAATGACTCTGCTGCGGTATTTAAGGACTCTGCTGCATTATTTAAGGACTTTGCTGCATTATTTAAGGACTTTGCTGCAGTAATTAAGGAATCTGCTGCATTATTTAAGGACTTTGTTGCATTATTTAATGACTCTGCTGCGGTATTTAAGGACTCTGCTGTATTATTTAAGGACTTTGCTGAATTATTTAAGGACTCTGCTTCATTATTTAAGGACTTTGTTGCATTATTTAAGGACTCTGCTGCATTATTTAAGGACTTCGTTGCATTATTTAAGGACTCTGCTGCATTATTTAAAGACTTTGCTGCATTATTTAAGTACTCTGGTGCATTATTTAAGGACTCGGCTGCATTATTTAAAGACTTTGCTGCATTATTTAAGTACTCTGGTGCATTATTTAAGGACTCTGCTGCATTATTTTAGGACTTTGCTGCATTATTTAAGGACTCTGCTGCATTATTTAAGGACTCTGCTGCATTATTTAAGGACTTTGCTGCATTATTTAAGTATGCTGCTGCGGTATTTAAGGCCTCTGCTGCATTATTTAAGGACTCTGCTGCATTATTAAGGACGTTGCTGCATTATTTAAGGACTTTATTGCATTATTTAAGGATTCTGCTGCATTATTTAAGGAATTTGCTGCATTATTTAAGGACTCTGCTGTATTATTTAAGGACTTTGTTGCATTATTTAATGACTCTGCTGGGGTATTTAAGGACTCTGCTGCATTATTTAAGGGCTTTGCTGCATTATTTAAGGACTCTGCTGCAGTATTTAAGGACTCTGCTGCATTATTTAAGGACTTTGATGCATTATTTAAGGACGCTGCTGCAGAATTTAAGGAATCTGCTGCATTATTTAAGGACTTTGTTGCATTATTTAAGGACTATGCTGCATTATGTAAGGACTCTGCTGCATTATTTAAGGACTTTGCTGCATTATTTAATTACTCTGCTGCATTATTTAAGGACTTTGTTGCATTATTTAAGGACTCTGCTGCATTATTTAAGGACTTTGCTGCATTATTTAAGGACTTTGATGCATTATTTAAGGACGCTGCTGCAGAATTTAAGTAATCTGCTGCATTATTTAAGGACTCTGCTGCATTATTTAAGGACTTTGCTGCATTATTTAAGGACTCTGCTGCATTATTTAAGGACTTTGTTGCATTATTTAATGACTCTGCTGCGGTATTTAAGGACTCTGCTGCATTATTTAAGGACTTTGCTGCATTATTTAAGGACTTTGCTGCAGTAATTAAGGAATCTGCTGCATTATTTAAGGACTTTGTTGCATTATTTAAGGACTGTGCTGCATTGCTTAAGGACTCTGCTGCATTATTTAAGGACTTTGCTGCATTATTTAAGGACTTTGTTGCATTATTTAAGGACTCTGCTGCATTATTTAAGGACTTTGTTGCATTATTTAAGGACTCTGTTGCATTATTTAAGGACTTTGCTGCATTATTTAAGTACTCTGGTGCATTATTTAAGGACTTTGTTGCATTATTTAAGGACTCTGCTGCATTATTTAAGGACTTTGCTGCATTATTTAAGTACTCTGGTGCATTATTTAAGGACTTTGTTGCATTATTTAAGGACTCTGCTGCATTATTTAAGGACTTTGTTGCATTATTTAAGGACTCTGCTGCATTATTTAAGGACTTTGCTGCATTATTTAAGGACTCTGCTGCATTATTTAAGGACTTTGTTGCATTATTTAATGACTCTGCTGCGGTATTTAAGGACTCTGCTGTATTATTTAAGGAATTTGCTGCATTATTTAAGAACTTTGCTGCAGTATTTAAGGACTCTGCTGCATTATTTAAGGACTTTATTGCATTATTTAAGGACCCTGCTGCAGAATTTAAGGAATCTGCTGCATTACTTAAGGACTTTGTTGCATTATTTAAGGACTCTGCTGCATTATTTAAGGACTTTGCTGCATTATTTAAGGACTTTGATGCATTATTTAAGGACGCCGCTGCAGAATTTAAGTAATCTGCTGCATTATTTAAGGACTCTGCTGCATTATTTAAGGACTTTGCTGCATTATTTAAGGACTCTGCTGTATTATTAAGCACGTTGCTGCATTAATTAAGGACTTTATTGCATTATTTAAGGAATTTGATGCATTATTTAAGGACTCTGCTGCATTATTTAAGGACTTTGTTGCATTATTTAATGACTCTGCTGCGGTATTTAAGGACTCTGCTGCATTATTTAAGGACTTTGCTGCATTATTTAAGGACTTTGCTGCAGTAATTAAGGAATCTGCTGCATTATTTAAGGAATTTGATGCATTATTTAAGGACTCTGCTGCATTATTTAAGGACTTTGCTGCATTATTTAAGGACTCTGCTTCATTATTTAAGGACTTTGTTGCATTATCTAAGGACTCTGCTGCATTATTTAAGGACTTTGTTGCATTATTTAAGGACTCTGCTGCATTATTTAAGGACTCTGCTGCATTATTTAAAGACTTTGCTGCATTATTTAAGTACTCTGGTGCATTATTTAAGGACTTTGTTGCTTTATTTAAGGACTTTGCTGCATTATTTAAGGACTTTGTTGCATTATTTAAGGACTCTGCTGCATTATTTAAGGACTTTGCTGCATTATTTAAGTACTCTGGTGCATTATTTAAGGACTTTGTTGCATTATTTAAGGACTCTGCTGCATTATTTAAGGACTTTGTTGCATTATTTAAGGACTCTGCTGCATTATTTAAGGACTTTGCTGCATTATTTAAGGACTCTGCTGCATTATTTAAGGACTTTGTTGCATTATTTAATGACTCTGCTGCGGTATTTAAGGACTCTGCTGTATTATTTAAGGACTTTGCTGCATTATTTAAGGACTCTGCTTCATTATTTAAGGACTTTGTTGCATTATTTAAGGACTCTGCTGCATTATTTAAGGACTTCGTTGCATTATTTAAGGACTCTGCTGCATTATTTAAAGACTTTGCTGCATTATTTAAGTACTCTGGTGCATTATTTAAGGACTCGGCTGCATTATTTAAAGACTTTGCTGCATTATTTAAGTACTCTGGTGCATTATTTAAGGACTCTGCTGCATTATTTAAGGACTTTGCTGCATTATTTAAGGACTCTGCTGCATTATTTAAGGACTTTGCTGCATTATTTAAGTATGCTGCTGCGGTATTTAAGGCCTCTGCTGCATTATTTAAGGACTCTGCTGCATTATTAAGGACGTTGCTGCATTATTTAAGGACTTTATTGCATTATTTAAGGATTCTGCTGCATTATTTAAGGAATTTGCTGCATTATTTAAGGACTCTGCTGTATTATTTAAGGACTTTGTTGCATTATTTAATGACTCTGCTGGGGTATTTAAGGACTCTGCTGCATTATTTAAGGGCTTTGCTGCATTATTTAAGGACTCTGCTGCAGTATTTTAAGACTCTGCTGCATTATTTAAGGACTTTGATGCATTATTTAAGGACGCTGCTGCAGAATTTAAGGAATCTGCTGCATTATTTAAGGACTTTGTTGCATTATTTAAGGACTATGCTGCATTATGTAAGGACTCTGCTGCATTATTTAAGGACTTTGCTGCATTATTTAATTACTCTGCTGCATTATTTAAGGACTTTGTTGCATTATTTAAGGACTCTGCTGCATTATTTAAGGACTTTGCTGCATTATTTAAGGACTTTGATGCATTATTTAAGGACGCTGCTGCAGAATTTAAGTAATCTGCTGCATTATTTAAGGACTCTGCTGCATTATTTAAGGACTTTGCTGCATTAATTAAGGACTCTGCTGCATTATTTAAGGACTTTGTTGCATTATTTAATGACTCTGCTGCGGTATTTAAGGACTCTGCTGCATTATTTAAGGACTTTGCTGCATTATTTAAGGACTTTGCTGCAGTAATTAAGGAATCTGCTGCATTATTTAAGGACTTTGTTGCATTATTTAAGGACTGTGCTGCATTGCTTAAGGACTCTGCTGCATTATTTAAGGACTTTGCTGCATTATTTAAGGACTTTGTTGCATTATTTAAGGACTCTGCTGCATTATTTAAGGACTTTGTTGCATTATTTAAGGACTCTGTTGCATTATTTAAGGACTTTGCTGCATTATTTAAGTACTCTGGTGCATTATTTAAGGACTTTGTTGCATTATTTAAGGACTCTGCTGCATTATTTAAGGACTTTGTTGCATTATTTAAGGACTCTGTTGCATTATTTAAGGACTTTGCTGCATTATTTAAGTACTCTGGTGCATTATTTAAGGACTTTGTTGCATTATTTAAGGACTCTGCTGCATTATTTAAGGACTTTGTTGCATTATTTAAGGACTCTGCTGCATTATTTAAGGACTTTGCTGCATTATTTAAGGACTCTGTTGCATTATTTAAGGACTTTGCTGCATTATTTAAGTACTCTGGTGCATTATTTAAGGACTTTATTGCATTATTTAAGGATTCTGCTGCATTATTTAAGGAATTTGCTGCATTATTTAAGAACTTTGCTGCAGTATTTAAGGACTCTGCTGCATTATTTAAGGACTTTATTGCATTATTTAAGGACCCTGCTGCAGAATTTAAGGAATCTGCTGCATTACTTAAGGACTTTGTTGCATTATTTAAGGACTCTGCTGCATTATTTAAGGACTTTGCTGCATTATTTAAGGACTTTGATGCATTATTTAAGGACGCTGCTGCAGAATTTAAGTAATCTGCTGCATTATTTAAGGACTCTGATGCATTATTTAAGGACTTTGCTGCATTATTTAAGGACTCTGCTGCATTATTTAAGGACTTTGCTGCATTATTTAAGGACTTTGATGCATTATTTAAGGACGCCGCTGCAGAATTTAAGTAATCTGCTGCATTATTTAAGGACTCTGCTGCATTATTTAAGGACTTTGCTGCATTATTTAAGGACTCTGCTGTATTATTAAGCACGTTGCTGCATTAATTAAGGACTTTATTGCATTATTTAAGGAATTTGATGCATTATTTAAGGACTCTGCTGCATTATTTAAGGACTTTGATGCATTATTTAAGGACGCTGCTGCAGAATTTAAGGAATCTGCTGCATTATTTAAGGACTTTGTTGCATTATTTAAGGACTATGCTGCATTATGTAAGGACTCTGCTGCATTATTTAAGGACTTTGCTGCATTATTTAATTACTCTGCTGCATTATTTAAGGACTTTGTTGCATTATTTAAGGACTCTGCTGCATTATTTAAGGACTTTGCTGCATTATTTAAGGACTTTGATGCATTATTTAAGGACGCTGCTGCAGAATTTAAGTAATCTGCTGCATTATTTAAGGACTCTGCTGCATTATTTAAGGACTTTGCTGCATTATTTAAGGACTCTGCTGCATTATTTAAGGACTTTGTTGCATTATTTAATGACTCTGCTGCGGTATTTAAGGACTCTGCTGCATTATTTAAGGACTTTGCTGCATTATTTAAGGACTTTGCTGCAGTAATTAAGGAATCTGCTGCATTATTTAAGGAATTTGATGCATTATTTAAGGACTCTGCTGCATTATTTAAGGACTTTGCTGCATTATTTAAGGACTCTGCTTCATTATTTAAGGACTTTGTTGCATTATTTAAGGACTCTGCTGCATTATTTAAGGACTTTGTTGCATTATTTAAGGACTCTGCTGCATTATTTAAAGACTTTGCTGCATTATTTAAGTACTCTGGTGCATTATTTAAGGACTCTGCTGCATTATTTAAAGACTTTGCTGCATTATTTAAGTACTCTGGTGCATTATTTAAGGACTTTGTTGCTTTATTTAAGGACTTTGCTGCATTATTTAAGGACTTTGTTGCATTATTTAAGGACTCTGCTGCATTATTTAAGGACTTTGCTGCATTATTTAAGTATGCTGCTGCAGTATTTAAGGCCTCTGCTGCATTATTTAAGGACTCTGCTGCATTTTTAAGGACGTTGCTGCATTATTTAAGGACTTTATTGCATTATTTAAGGATTCTGCTGCATTATTTAAGGAATTTGCTGCATTATTTAAGGACTCTGCTGCATTATTTAAGGACTTTGCTGCATTATTTAAGTACTCTGGTGCATTATTTAAGGACTTTATTGCATTATTTAAGGATTCTGCTGCATTATTTAAGGAATTTGCTGCATTATTTAAGAACTTTGCTGCAGTATTTAAGGACTCTGCTGCATTATTTAAGGACTTTATTGCATTATTTAAGGACCCTGCTGCAGAATTTAAGGAATCTGCTGCATTACTTAAGGACTTTGTTGCTTTATTTAAGGACTCTGCTGCATTATTTAAGGACTTTGCTGCATTATTTAAGGACTTTGATGCATTATTTAAGGACGCCGCTGCAGAATTTAAGTAATCTGCTGCATTATTTAAGGACTCTGCTGCATTATTTAAGGACTTTGCTGCATTATTTAAGGACTCTGCTGTATTATTAAGCACGTTGCTGCATTAATTAAGGACTTTATTGCATTATTTAAGGAATTTGATGCATTATTTAAGGACTCTGCTGCATTATTTAAGGACTTTGCTGCATTATTTAAGGACTCTGCTTCATTATTTAAGGACTTTGTTGCATTATTTAAGGACTCTGCTGCATTATTTAAGGACTTTGTTGCATTATTTAAGGACTCTGCTGCATTATTTAAAGACTTTGCTGCATTATTTAAGTACTCTGGTGCATTATTTAAGGACTCTGCTGCATTATTTAAAGACTTTGCTGCATTATTTAAGTACTCTGGTGCATTATTTAAGGACTTTGTTGCTTTATTTAAGGACTCTGCTGCATTATTTAAGGACTTTGTTGCACTATTTAAGGACTCTGCTGCATTATTTAAGGACTCTGCTGCGGTATTTTAGGACTCTGCTGCAATATATAAGGACTCTGCTGCATTATTTAAGGACTTTGCTGCATTATTTAAGGACTCTGCTGCATTATTTAAGGACTCGGCTGCATTATTTAAATACCTTGCTGCATTATTTAATGACTCTGCTGCATTATTTAAGGATTTTATTGCATTATTTAAGGACTCTGCTGCATTATTTAATGAATTTGCTGCATTATTTAAGGACTCTGCTGCATTATTTAAGGACTCTGCTGGGGTATTTTAGGACTCTGCTGCATTATATAAGGACTCTGCTGCATTATTTAAGGACTTTGCTGCATTATTTAAGGACTTTGCGGCAGTAATTAAGGAATCTGCTGCATTATTTAAGGACTTTGTT
The DNA here is from genome assembly GCF_046119375.1 of Phyllobates terribilis. Lineage (NCBI taxonomy): Eukaryota > Metazoa > Chordata > Amphibia > Anura > Dendrobatidae > Phyllobates > Phyllobates terribilis. The sequence continues at coordinate 452,801 of NW_027363268.1, forward strand.
GCATTATTTAAGGACTGTGCTGCATTGCTTAAGGACTCTGCTGCATTATTTAAGGACGTTGCTGCATTATTTAAGGACTTTGTTGCATTATTTAAGGACTCTGCTGCATTATTTAAGGACTTTGTTGCATTATTTAAGGACTCTGTTGCATTATTTAAGGACTTTGCTGCATTATTTAAGTACTCTGGTGCATTATTTAAGGACTTTATTGCATTATTTAAGGATTCTGCTGCATTATTTAAGGAATTTGCTGCATTATTTAAGAACTTTGCTGCAGTATTTAAGGACTCTGCTGCATTATTTAAGGACTTTATTGCATTATTTAAGGACCCTGCTGCAGAATTTAAGGAATCTGCTGCATTATTTAAGGACTTTGTTGCACTATTTAAGGACTCTGCTGCATTATTTAAGGACTCTGCTGCGGTATTTTAGGACTCTGCTGCATTATATAAGGACTCTGCTGCATTATTTAAGGACTTTGCTGCATTATTTAAGGACTCTGCTGCATTATTTAAGGACTCGGCTGCATTATTTAAATACCTTGCTGCATTATTTAATGACTCTGCTGCATTATTTAAGGATTTTATTGCATTATTTAAGGACTCTGCTGCATTATTTAATGAATTTGCTGCATTATTTAAGGACTCTGCTGCATTATTTAAGGACTCTGCTGGGGTATTTTAGGACTCTGCTGCATTATATAAGGACTCTGCTGCATTATTTAAGGACTTTGCTGCATTATTTAAGGACTTTGCGGCAGTAATTAAGGAATCTGCTGCATTATTTAAGGACTTTGTTGCATTATTTAAGGACTGTGCTGCATTGCTTAAGGACTCTGCTGCATTATTTAAGGACGTTGCTGCATTATTTAAGGACTTTGTTGCATTATTTAAGGACTCTGCTGCATTATTTAAGGACTTTGTTGCATTATTTAAGGACTCTGTTGCATTATTTAAGGACTTTGCTGCATTATTTAAGTACTCTGGTGCATTATTTAAGGACTTTGTTGCATTATTTAAGGACTCTGCTGCATTATTTAAGGACTTTGTTGCATTATTTAAGGACTCTGTTGCATTATTTAAGGACTTTGCTGCATTATTTAAGGACTTTGCTGCAGTAATTAAGGAATCTGCTGCATTATTTAAGGAATTTGATGCATTATTTAAGGACTCTGCTGCATTATTTAAGGACTTTGCTGCATTATTTAAGGACTCTGCTTCATTATTTAAGGACTTTGTTGCATTATTTAAGGACTCTGCTGCATTATTTAAGGACTTTGTTGCATTATTTAAGGACTCTGCTGCATTATTTAAAGACTTTGCTGCATTATTTAAGTACTCTGGTGCATTATTTAAGGACTCTGCTGCATTATTTAAAGACTTTGCTGCATTATTTAAGTACTCTGGTGCATTATTTAAGGACTTTGTTGCTTTATTTAAGGACTTTGCTGCATTATTTAAGGACTTTGTTGCATTATTTAAGGACTCTGCTGCATTATTTAAGGACTTTGCTGCATTATTTAAGTATGCTGCTGCAGTATTTAAGGCCTCTGCTGCATTATTTAAGGACTCTGCTGCATTTTTAAGGACGTTGCTGCATTATTTAAGGACTTTATTGCATTATTTAAGGATTCTGCTGCATTATTTAAGGAATTTGCTGCATTATTTAAGGACTCTGCTGCATTATTTAAGGACTTTGCTGCATTATTTAAGTACTCTGGTGCATTATTTAAGGACTTTATTGCATTATTTAAGGATTCTGCTGCATTATTTAAGGAATTTGCTGCATTATTTAAGAACTTTGCTGCAGTATTTAAGGACTCTGCTGCATTATTTAAGGACTTTATTGCATTATTTAAGGACCCTGCTGCAGAATTTAAGGAATCTGCTGCATTACTTAAGGACTTTGTTGCTTTATTTAAGGACTCTGCTGCATTATTTAAGGACTTTGCTGCATTATTTAAGGACTTTGATGCATTATTTAAGGACGCCGCTGCAGAATTTAAGTAATCTGCTGCATTATTTAAGGACTCTGCTGCATTATTTAAGGACTTTGCTGCATTATTTAAGGACTCTGCTGTATTATTAAGCACGTTGCTGCATTAATTAAGGACTTTATTGCATTATTTAAGGAATTTGATGCATTATTTAAGGACTCTGCTGCATTATTTAAGGACTTTGCTGCATTATTTAAGGACTCTGCTTCATTATTTAAGGACTTTGTTGCATTATTTAAGGACTCTGCTGCATTATTTAAGGACTTTGTTGCATTATTTAAGGACTCTGCTGCATTATTTAAAGACTTTGCTGCATTATTTAAGTACTCTGGTGCATTATTTAAGGACTCTGCTGCATTATTTAAAGACTTTGCTGCATTATTTAAGTACTCTGGTGCATTATTTAAGGACTTTGTTGCTTTATTTAAGGACTCTGCTGCATTATTTAAGGACTTTGTTGCACTATTTAAGGACTCTGCTGCATTATTTAAGGACTCTGCTGCGGTATTTTAGGACTCTGCTGCAATATATAAGGACTCTGCTGCATTATTTAAGGACTTTGCTGCATTATTTAAGGACTCTGCTGCATTATTTAAGGACTCGGCTGCATTATTTAAATACCTTGCTGCATTATTTAATGACTCTGCTGCATTATTTAAGGATTTTATTGCATTATTTAAGGACTCTGCTGCATTATTTAATGAATTTGCTGCATTATTTAAGGACTCTGCTGCATTATTTAAGGACTCTGCTGGGGTATTTTAGGACTCTGCTGCATTATATAAGGACTCTGCTGCATTATTTAAGGACTTTGCTGCATTATTTAAGGACTTTGCGGCAGTAATTAAGGAATCTGCTGCATTATTTAAGGACTTTGTTGCATTATTTAAGGACTGTGCTGCATTGCTTAAGGACTCTGCTGCATTATTTAAGGACGTTGCTGCATTATTTAAGGACTTTGTTGCATTATTTAAGGACTCTGCTGCATTATTTAAGGACTTTGTTGCATTATTTAAGGACTCTGTTGCATTATTTAAGGACTTTGCTGCATTATTTAAGTACTCTGGTGCATTATTTAAGGACTTTATTGCATTATTTAAGGATTCTGCTGCATTATTTAAGGAATTTGCTGCATTATTTAAGAACTTTGCTGCAGTATTTAAGGACTCTGCTGCATTATTTAAGGACTTTATTGCATTATTTAAGGACCCTGCTGCAGAATTTAAGGAATCTGCTGCATTATTTAAGGACTTTGTTGCACTATTTAAGGACTCTGCTGCATTATTTAAGGACTCTGCTGCGGTATTTTAGGACTCTGCTGCATTATATAAGGACTCTGCTGCATTATTTAAGGACTTTGCTGCATTATTTAAGGACTCTGCTGCATTATTTAAGGACTCGGCTGCATTATTTAAATACCTTGCTGCATTATTTAATGACTCTGCTGCATTATTTAAGGATTTTATTGCATTATTTAAGGACTCTGCTGCATTATTTAATGAATTTGCTGCATTATTTAAGGACTCTGCTGCATTATTTAAGGACTCTGCTGGGGTATTTTAGGACTCTGCTGCATTATATAAGGACTCTGCTGCATTATTTAAGGACTTTGCTGCATTATTTAAGGACTTTGCGGCAGTAATTAAGGAATCTGCTGCATTATTTAAGGACTTTGTTGCATTATTTAAGGACTGTGCTGCATTGCTTAAGGACTCTGCTGCATTATTTAAGGACGTTGCTGCATTATTTAAGGACTTTGTTGCATTATTTAAGGACTCTGCTGCATTATTTAAGGACTTTGTTGCATTATTTAAGGACTCTGTTGCATTATTTAAGGACTTTGCTGCATTATTTAAGTACTCTGGTGCATTATTTAAGGACTTTGTTGCATTATTTAAGGACTCTGCTGCATTATTTAAGGACTTTGTTGCATTATTTAAGGACTCTGCTGCATTATTTAAGGACTTTGTTGCATCATTTAATGACTCTGCTGCAGTATTTAAGGACTATGTTGCATTATTTAAGGACTTTGATGCATTATTTAAGGAGGCTGCTGCAGAATTTAAGGAATCTGCTGCATTATTTAAGGACTTTGTTGCATTATTTAAGGACTCTGCTGCATTATTTAAGGACGCTGCTGCAGTATTTAAGGCCTCTTCTGCATTATTTAAGGATTTTGCTGCATTATTTAAGGACTCTACTGCATTATTAAGGACGTTGCTGCATTATTTAAGGACTTTATTGCATTATTTAAGGATTCTGCTGCATTATTTAAGGAATTAGCTGCATTATTTAAGTACTCTGCTGCATTATTTAAGGACTTTGCTGCATTATTTAAGTATGCTGCTGCAGTATTTAAGGCCTCTGCTGCATTATTTAAGGACTCTGCTGCATTATTAAGGACGTTGCTGCATTATTTAAGGACTTTATTGCATTATTTAAGGATTCTGCTGCATTATTTAAGGAATTTGCTGCATTATTTAAGGACTCTGCTGCATTATTTAAGGACTTTGTTGCATTATTTAATGACTCTGCTGGGGTATTTAAGGACTCTGCTGCATTATTTAAGGACTTTGTTGCATTATTTAAGGACTCTGCTGCATTATTTAAGGACTTTGCTGCATTATTTAAGGACTTTGATGCATTATTTAAGGACGCTGCTGCAGAATTAAAGTAATCTGCTGCATTATTTAAGGACTCTGCTGCATTATTTAAGGACTTTGCTGCATTATTTAAGGACTCTGCTGCATTATTTAAGGACTTTGTTGCATTATTTAATGACTCTGCTGCGGTATTTAAGGACTCTGCTGTATTATTTAAGGACTTTGCTGCATTATTTAAGGACTCTGCTTCATTATTTAAGGACTTTGTTGCATTATTTAAGGACTCTGCTGCATTATTTAAGGACTTCGTTGCATTATTTAAGGACTCTGCTGCATTATTTAAAGACTTTGCTGCATTATTTAAGTACTCTGGTGCATTATTTAAGGACTCGGCTGCATTATTTAAAGACTTTGCTGCATTATTTAAGTACTCTGGTGCATTATTTAAGGACTCTGCTGCATTATTTAAGGACTTTGCTGCATTATTTAAGGACTCTGCTTCATTATTTAAGGACTTTGTTGCATTATTTAAGGACTCTGCTGCATTATTTAAGGACTTTGTTGCATTATTTAAGGACTCTGCTGCATTATTTAAAGACTTTGCTGCATTATTTAAGTACTCTGGTGCATTATTTAAGGACTCTGCTGCATTATTTAAAGACTTTGCTGCATTATTTAAGTACTCTGGTGCATTATTTAAGGACTTTGTTGCTTTATTTAAGGACTTTGCTGCATTATTTAAGGACTTTGTTGCATTATTTAAGGACTCTGCTGCATTATTTAAGGACTTTGCTGCATTATTTAATGACTCTGCTGCGGTATTTAAGGACTCTGCTGTATTATTTAAGGACTTTGCTGCATTATTTAAGGACTCTGCTTCATTATTTAAGGACTTTGTTGCATTATTTAAGGACTCTGCTGCATTATTTAAGGACTTCGTTGCATTATTTAAGGACTCTGCTGCATTATTTAAAGACTTTGCTGCATTATTTAAGTACTCTGGTGCATTATTTAAGGACTCGGCTGCATTATTTAAAGACTTTGCTGCATTATTTAAGTACTCTGGTGCATTATTTAAGGACTCTGCTGCATTATTTAAGGACTTTGCTGCATTATTTAAGGACTCTGCTTCATTATTTAAGGACTTTGTTGCATTATTTAAGGACTCTGCTGCATTATTTAAGGACTTTGTTGCATTATTTAAGGACTCTGCTGCATTATTTAAAGACTTTGCTGCATTATTTAAGTACTCTGGTGCATTATTTAAGGACTCTGCTGCATTATTTAAAGACTTTGCTGCATTATTTAAGTACTCTGGTGCATTATTTAAGGACTTTGTTGCTTTATTTAAGGACTTTGCTGCATTATTTAAGGACTTTGTTGCATTATTTAAGGACTCTGCTGCATTATTTAAGGACTTTGCTGCATTATTTAAGTATGCTGCTGCAGTATTTAAGGCCTCTGCTGCATTATTTAAGGACTCTGCTGCATTTTTAAGGACGTTGCTGCATTATTTAAGGACTTTATTGCATTATTTAAGGATTCTGCTGCATTATTTAAGGAATTTGCTGCATTATTTAAGGACTCTGCTGCATTATTTAAGGACTTTGTTTCATTATTTAATGACTCTGCTGGGGTATTTAAGGACTCTGCTGCATTATTTAAGGACTTTGTTGCATTATTTAAGGACTCTGCTGCATTATTTAAGGACTTTGCTGCATTATTTAAGGACTTTGATGCATTATTTAAGGACGCTGCTGCAGAATTTAAGTAATCTGCTGCATTATTTAAGGACTCTGCTTCATTATTTAAGGACTTTGTTGCATTATTTAAGGACTCTGCTGCATTATTTAAGGACTTCGTTGCATTATTTAAGGACTCTGCTGCATTATTTAAAGACTTTGCTGCATTATTTAAGTACTCTGGTGCATTATTTAAGGACTCGGCTGCATTATTTAAAGACTTTGCTGCATTATTTAAGTACTCTGGTGCATTATTTAAGGACTCTGCTGCATTATTTAAGGACTTTGCTGCATTATTTAAGGACTCTGCTGCATTATTTAAGGACTTTGCTGCATTATTTAAGTATGCTGCTGCGGTATTTAAGGCCTCTGCTGCATTATTTAAGGACTCTGCTGCATTATTAAGGACGTTGCTGCATTATTTAAGGACTTTATTGCATTATTTAAGGATTCTGCTGCATTATTTAAGGAATTTGCTGCATTATTTAAGGACTCTGCTGTATTATTTAAGGACTTTGTTGCATTATTTAATGACTCTGCTGGGGTATTTAAGGACTCTGCTGCATTATTTAAGGGCTTTGCTGCATTATTTAAGGACTCTGCTGCAGTATTTTAAGACTCTGCTGCATTATTTAAGGACTTTGATGCATTATTTAAGGACGCTGCTGCAGAATTTAAGGAATCTGCTGCATTATTTAAGGACTTTGTTGCATTATTTAAGGACTATGCTGCATTATGTAAGGACTCTGCTGCATTATTTAAGGACTTTGCTGCATTATTTAATTACTCTGCTGCATTATTTAAGGACTTTGTTGCATTATTTAAGGACTCTGCTGCATTATTTAAGGACTTTGCTGCATTATTTAAGGACTTTGATGCATTATTTAAGGACGCTGCTGCAGAATTTAAGTAATCTGCTGCATTATTTAAGGACTCTGCTGCATTATTTAAGGACTTTGCTGCATTAATTAAGGACTCTGCTGCATTATTTAAGGACTTTGTTGCATTATTTAATGACTCTGCTGCGGTATTTAAGGACTCTGCTGCATTATTTAAGGACTTTGCTGCATTATTTAAGGACTTTGCTGCAGTAATTAAGGAATCTGCTGCATTATTTAAGGACTTTGTTGCATTATTTAAGGACTGTGCTGCATTGCTTAAGGACTCTGCTGCATTATTTAAGGACTTTGCTGCATTATTTAAGGACTTTGTTGCATTATTTAAGGACTCTGCTGCATTATTTAAGGACTTTGTTGCATTATTTAAGGACTCTGTTGCATTATTTAAGGACTTTGCTGCATTATTTAAGTACTCTGGTGCATTATTTAAGGACTTTGTTGCATTATTTAAGGACTCTGCTGCATTATTTAAGGACTTTGTTGCATTATTTAAGGACTCTGTTGCATTATTTAAGGACTTTGCTGCATTATTTAAGTACTCTGGTGCATTATTTAAGGACTTTGTTGCATTATTTAAGGACTCTGCTGCATTATTTAAGGACTTTGTTGCATTATTTAAGGACTCTGCTGCATTATTTAAGGACTTTGCTGCATTATTTAAGGACTCTGTTGCATTATTTAAGGACTTTGCTGCATTATTTAAGTACTCTGGTGCATTATTTAAGGACTTTATTGCATTATTTAAGGATTCTGCTGCATTATTTAAGGAATTTGCTGCATTATTTAAGAACTTTGCTGCAGTATTTAAGGACTCTGCTGCATTATTTAAGGACTTTATTGCATTATTTAAGGACCCTGCTGCAGAATTTAAGGAATCTGCTGCATTACTTAAGGACTTTGTTGCATTATTTAAGGACTCTGCTGCATTATTTAAGGACTTTGCTGCATTATTTAAGGACTTTGATGCATTATTTAAGGACGCCGCTGCAGAATTTAAGTAATCTGCTGCATTATTTAAGGACTCTGCTGCATTATTTAAGGACTTTGCTGCATTATTTAAGGACTCTGCTGTATTATTAAGCACGTTGCTGCATTAATTAAGGACTTTATTGCATTATTTAAGGAATTTGATGCATTATTTAAGGACTCTGCTGCATTATTTAAGGACTTTGTTGCATTATTTAATGACTCTGCTGCGGTATTTAAGGACTCTGCTGCATTATTTAAGGACTTTGCTGCATTATTTAAGGACTTTGCTGCAGTAATTAAGGAATCTGCTGCATTATTTAAGGAATTTGATGCATTATTTAAGGACTCTGCTGCATTATTTAAGGACTTTGCTGCATTATTTAAGGACTCTGCTTCATTATTTAAGGACTTTGTTGCATTATCTAAGGACTCTGCTGCATTATTTAAGGACTTTGTTGCATTATTTAAGGACTCTGCTGCATTATTTAAGGACTCTGCTGCATTATTTAAAGACTTTGCTGCATTATTTAAGTACTCTGGTGCATTATTTAAGGACTTTGTTGCTTTATTTAAGGACTTTGATGCATTATTTAAGGACGCTGCTGCAGAATTTAAGGAATCTGCTGCATTATTTAAGGACTTTGTTGCATTATTTAAGGACTATGCTGCATTATGTAAGGACTCTGCTGCATTATTTAAGGACTTTGCTGCATTATTTAATTACTCTGCTGCATTATTTAAGGACTTTGTTGCATTATTTAAGGACTCTGCTGCATTATTTAAGGACTTTGCTGCATTATTTAAGGACTTTGATGCATTATTTAAGGACGCTGCTGCAGAATTTAAGTAATCTGCTGCATTATTTAAGGACTCTGCTGCATTATTTAAGGACTTTGCTGCATTAATTAAGGACTCTGCTGCATTATTTAAGGACTTTGTTGCATTATTTAATGACTCTGCTGCGGTATTTAAGGACTCTGCTGCATTATTTAAGGACTTTGCTGCATTATTTAAGGACTTTGCTGCAGTAATTAAGGAATCTGCTGCATTATTTAAGGACTTTGTTGCATTATTTAAGGACTGTGCTGCATTGCTTAAGGACTCTGCTGCATTATTTAAGGACTTTGCTGCATTATTTAAGGACTTTGTTGCATTATTTAAGGACTCTGCTGCATTATTTAAGGACTTTGTTGCATTATTTAAGGACTCTGTTGCATTATTTAAGGACTTTGCTGCATTATTTAAGTACTCTGGTGCATTATTTAAGGACTTTGTTGCATTATTTAAGGACTCTGCTGCATTATTTAAGGACTTTGTTGCATTATTTAAGGACTCTGTTGCATTATTTAAGGACTTTGCTGCATTATTTAAGTACTCTGGTGCATTATTTAAGGACTTTGTTGCATTATTTAAGGACTCTGCTGCATTATTTAAGGACTTTGTTGCATTATTTAAGGACTCTGCTGCATTATTTAAGGACTTTGCTGCATTATTTAAGGACTCTGTTGCATTATTTAAGGACTTTGCTGCATTATTTAAGTACTCTGGTGCATTATTTAAGGACTTTATTGCATTATTTAAGGATTCTGCTGCATTATTTAAGGAATTTGCTGCATTATTTAAGAACTTTGCTGCAGTATTTAAGGACTCTGCTGCATTATTTAAGGACTTTATTGCATTATTTAAGGACCCTGCTGCAGAATTTAAGGAATCTGCTGCATTACTTAAGGACTTTGTTGCATTATTTAAGGACTCTGATGCATTATTTAAGGACTTTGCTGCATTATTTAAGGACTTTGATGCATTATTTAAGGACGCCGCTGCAGAATTTAAGTAATCTGCTGCATTATTTAAGGACTCTGCTGCATTATTTAAGGACTTTGCTGCATTATTTAAGGACTCTGCTGTATTATTAAGCACGTTGCTGCATTAATTAAGGACTTTATTGCATTATTTAAGGAATTTGATGCATTATTTAAGGACTCTGCTGCATTATTTAAGGACTTTGATGCATTATTTAAGGACGCTGCTGCAGAATTTAAGGAATCTGCTGCATTATTTAAGGACTTTGTTGCATTATTTAAGGACTATGCTGCATTATGTAAGGACTCTGCTGCATTATTTAAGGACTTTGCTGCATTATTTAATTACTCTGCTGCATTATTTAAGGACTTTGTTGCATTATTTAAGGACTCTGCTGCATTATTTAAGGACTTTGCTGCATTATTTAAGGACTTTGATGCATTATTTAAGGACGCTGCTGCAGAATTTAAGTAATCTGCTGCATTATTTAAGGACTCTGCTGCATTATTTAAGGACTTTGCTGCATTAATTAAGGACTCTGCTGCATTATTTAAGGACTTTGTTGCATTATTTAATGACTCTGCTGCGGTATTTAAGGACTCTGCTGCATTATTTAAGGACTTTGCTGCATTATTTAAGGACTTTGCTGCAGTAATTAAGGAATCTGCTGCATTATTTAAGGACTTTGTTGCATTATTTAATGACTCTGCTGCGGTATTTAAGGACTCTGCTGTATTATTTAAGGACTTTGCTGAATTATTTAAGGACTCTGCTTCATTATTTAAGGACTTTGTTGCATTATTTAAGGACTCTGCTGCATTATTTAAGGACTTCGTTGCATTATTTAAGGACTCTGCTGCATTATTTAAAGACTTTGCTGCATTATTTAAGTACTCTGGTGCATTATTTAAGGACTCGGCTGCATTATTTAAAGACTTTGCTGCATTATTTAAGTACTCTGGTGCATTATTTAAGGACTCTGCTGCATTATTTTAGGACTTTGCTGCATTATTTAAGGACTCTGCTGCATTATTTAAGGACTCTGCTGCATTATTTAAGGACTTTGCTGCATTATTTAAGTATGCTGCTGCGGTATTTAAGGCCTCTGCTGCATTATTTAAGGACTCTGCTGCATTATTAAGGACGTTGCTGCATTATTTAAGGACTTTATTGCATTATTTAAGGATTCTGCTGCATTATTTAAGGAATTTGCTGCATTATTTAAGGACTCTGCTGTATTATTTAAGGACTTTGTTGCATTATTTAATGACTCTGCTGGGGTATTTAAGGACTCTGCTGCATTATTTAAGGGCTTTGCTGCATTATTTAAGGACTCTGCTGCAGTATTTAAGGACTCTGCTGCATTATTTAAGGACTTTGATGCATTATTTAAGGACGCTGCTGCAGAATTTAAGGAATCTGCTGCATTATTTAAGGACTTTGTTGCATTATTTAAGGACTATGCTGCATTATGTAAGGACTCTGCTGCATTATTTAAGGACTTTGCTGCATTATTTAATTACTCTGCTGCATTATTTAAGGACTTTGTTGCATTATTTAAGGACTCTGCTGCATTATTTAAGGACTTTGCTGCATTATTTAAGGACTTTGATGCATTATTTAAGGACGCTGCTGCAGAATTTAAGTAATCTGCTGCATTATTTAAGGACTCTGCTGCATTATTTAAGGACTTTGCTGCATTATTTAAGGACTCTGCTGCATTATTTAAGGACTTTGTTGCATTATTTAATGACTCTGCTGCGGTATTTAAGGACTCTGCTGCATTATTTAAGGACTTTGCTGCATTATTTAAGGACTTTGCTGCAGTAATTAAGGAATCTGCTGCATTATTTAAGGACTTTGTTGCATTATTTAAGGACTGTGCTGCATTGCTTAAGGACTCTGCTGCATTATTTAAGGACTTTGCTGCATTATTTAAGGACTTTGTTGCATTATTTAAGGACTCTGCTGCATTATTTAAGGACTTTGTTGCATTATTTAAGGACTCTGTTGCATTATTTAAGGACTTTGCTGCATTATTTAAGTACTCTGGTGCATTATTTAAGGACTTTGTTGCATTATTTAAGGACTCTGCTGCATTATTTAAGGACTTTGCTGCATTATTTAAGTACTCTGGTGCATTATTTAAGGACTTTGTTGCATTATTTAAGGACTCTGCTGCATTATTTAAGGACTTTGTTGCATTATTTAAGGACTCTGCTGCATTATTTAAGGACTTTGCTGCATTATTTAAGGACTCTGCTGCATTATTTAAGGACTTTGTTGCATTATTTAATGACTCTGCTGCGGTATTTAAGGACTCTGCTGTATTATTTAAGGAATTTGCTGCATTATTTAAGAACTTTGCTGCAGTATTTAAGGACTCTGCTGCATTATTTAAGGACTTTATTGCATTATTTAAGGACCCTGCTGCAGAATTTAAGGAATCTGCTGCATTACTTAAGGACTTTGTTGCATTATTTAAGGACTCTGCTGCATTATTTAAGGACTTTGCTGCATTATTTAAGGACTTTGATGCATTATTTAAGGACGCCGCTGCAGAATTTAAGTAATCTGCTGCATTATTTAAGGACTCTGCTGCATTATTTAAGGACTTTGCTGCATTATTTAAGGACTCTGCTGTATTATTAAGCACGTTGCTGCATTAATTAAGGACTTTATTGCATTATTTAAGGAATTTGATGCATTATTTAAGGACTCTGCTGCATTATTTAAGGACTTTGTTGCATTATTTAATGACTCTGCTGCGGTATTTAAGGACTCTGCTGCATTATTTAAGGACTTTGCTGCATTATTTAAGGACTTTGCTGCAGTAATTAAGGAATCTGCTGCATTATTTAAGGAATTTGATGCATTATTTAAGGACTCTGCTGCATTATTTAAGGACTTTGCTGCATTATTTAAGGACTCTGCTTCATTATTTAAGGACTTTGTTGCATTATCTAAGGACTCTGCTGCATTATTTAAGGACTTTGTTGCATTATTTAAGGACTCTGCTGCATTATTTAAGGACTCTGCTGCATTATTTAAAGACTTTGCTGCATTATTTAAGTACTCTGGTGCATTATTTAAGGACTTTGTTGCTTTATTTAAGGACTTTGCTGCATTATTTAAGGACTTTGTTGCATTATTTAAGGACTCTGCTGCATTATTTAAGGACTTTGCTGCATTATTTAAGTACTCTGGTGCATTATTTAAGGACTTTGTTGCATTATTTAAGGACTCTGCTGCATTATTTAAGGACTTTGTTGCATTATTTAAGGACTCTGCTGCATTATTTAAGGACTTTGCTGCATTATTTAAGGACTCTGCTGCATTATTTAAGGACTTTGTTGCATTATTTAATGACTCTGCTGCGGTATTTAAGGACTCTGCTGTATTATTTAAGGACTTTGCTGCATTATTTAAGGACTCTGCTTCATTATTTAAGGACTTTGTTGCATTATTTAAGGACTCTGCTGCATTATTTAAGGACTTCGTTGCATTATTTAAGGACTCTGCTGCATTATTTAAAGACTTTGCTGCATTATTTAAGTACTCTGGTGCATTATTTAAGGACTCGGCTGCATTATTTAAAGACTTTGCTGCATTATTTAAGTACTCTGGTGCATTATTTAAGGACTCTGCTGCATTATTTAAGGACTTTGCTGCATTATTTAAGGACTCTGCTGCATTATTTAAGGACTTTGCTGCATTATTTAAGTATGCTGCTGCGGTATTTAAGGCCTCTGCTGCATTATTTAAGGACTCTGCTGCATTATTAAGGACGTTGCTGCATTATTTAAGGACTTTATTGCATTATTTAAGGATTCTGCTGCATTATTTAAGGAATTTGCTGCATTATTTAAGGACTCTGCTGTATTATTTAAGGACTTTGTTGCATTATTTAATGACTCTGCTGGGGTATTTAAGGACTCTGCTGCATTATTTAAGGGCTTTGCTGCATTATTTAAGGACTCTGCTGCAGTATTTTAAGACTCTGCTGCATTATTTAAGGACTTTGATGCATTATTTAAGGACGCTGCTGCAGAATTTAAGGAATCTGCTGCATTATTTAAGGACTTTGTTGCATTATTTAAGGACTATGCTGCATTATGTAAGGACTCTGCTGCATTATTTAAGGACTTTGCTGCATTATTTAATTACTCTGCTGCATTATTTAAGGACTTTGTTGCATTATTTAAGGACTCTGCTGCATTATTTAAGGACTTTGCTGCATTATTTAAGGACTTTGATGCATTATTTAAGGACGCTGCTGCAGAATTTAAGTAATCTGCTGCATTATTTAAGGACTCTGCTGCATTATTTAAGGACTTTGCTGCATTAATTAAGGACTCTGCTGCATTATTTAAGGACTTTGTTGCATTATTTAATGACTCTGCTGCGGTATTTAAGGACTCTGCTGCATTATTTAAGGACTTTGCTGCATTATTTAAGGACTTTGCTGCAGTAATTAAGGAATCTGCTGCATTATTTAAGGACTTTGTTGCATTATTTAAGGACTGTGCTGCATTGCTTAAGGACTCTGCTGCATTATTTAAGGACTTTGCTGCATTATTTAAGGACTTTGTTGCATTATTTAAGGACTCTGCTGCATTATTTAAGGACTTTGTTGCATTATTTAAGGACTCTGTTGCATTATTTAAGGACTTTGCTGCATTATTTAAGTACTCTGGTGCATTATTTAAGGACTTTGTTGCATTATTTAAGGACTCTGCTGCATTATTTAAGGACTTTGTTGCATTATTTAAGGACTCTGTTGCATTATTTAAGGACTTTGCTGCATTATTTAAGTACTCTGGTGCATTATTTAAGGACTTTGTTGCATTATTTAAGGACTCTGCTGCATTATTTAAGGACTTTGTTGCATTATTTAAGGACTCTGCTGCATTATTTAAGGACTTTGCTGCATTATTTAAGGACTCTGTTGCATTATTTAAGGACTTTGCTGCATTATTTAAGTACTCTGGTGCATTATTTAAGGACTTTATTGCATTATTTAAGGATTCTGCTGCATTATTTAAGGAATTTGCTGCATTATTTAAGAACTTTGCTGCAGTATTTAAGGACTCTGCTGCATTATTTAAGGACTTTATTGCATTATTTAAGGACCCTGCTGCAGAATTTAAGGAATCTGCTGCATTACTTAAGGACTTTGTTGCATTATTTAAGGACTCTGCTGCATTATTTAAGGACTTTGCTGCATTATTTAAGGACTTTGATGCATTATTTAAGGACGCTGCTGCAGAATTTAAGTAATCTGCTGCATTATTTAAGGACTCTGATGCATTATTTAAGGACTTTGCTGCATTATTTAAGGACTCTGCTGCATTATTTAAGGACTTTGCTGCATTATTTAAGGACTTTGATGCATTATTTAAGGACGCCGCTGCAGAATTTAAGTAATCTGCTGCATTATTTAAGGACTCTGCTGCATTATTTAAGGACTTTGCTGCATTATTTAAGGACTCTGCTGTATTATTAAGCACGTTGCTGCATTAATTAAGGACTTTATTGCATTATTTAAGGAATTTGATGCATTATTTAAGGACTCTGCTGCATTATTTAAGGACTTTGATGCATTATTTAAGGACGCTGCTGCAGAATTTAAGGAATCTGCTGCATTATTTAAGGACTTTGTTGCATTATTTAAGGACTATGCTGCATTATGTAAGGACTCTGCTGCATTATTTAAGGACTTTGCTGCATTATTTAATTACTCTGCTGCATTATTTAAGGACTTTGTTGCATTATTTAAGGACTCTGCTGCATTATTTAAGGACTTTGCTGCATTATTTAAGGACTTTGATGCATTATTTAAGGACGCTGCTGCAGAATTTAAGTAATCTGCTGCATTATTTAAGGACTCTGCTGCATTATTTAAGGACTTTGCTGCATTATTTAAGGACTCTGCTGCATTATTTAAGGACTTTGTTGCATTATTTAATGACTCTGCTGCGGTATTTAAGGACTCTGCTGCATTATTTAAGGACTTTGCTGCATTATTTAAGGACTTTGCTGCAGTAATTAAGGAATCTGCTGCATTATTTAAGGAATTTGATGCATTATTTAAGGACTCTGCTGCATTATTTAAGGACTTTGCTGCATTATTTAAGGACTCTGCTTCATTATTTAAGGACTTTGTTGCATTATTTAAGGACTCTGCTGCATTATTTAAGGACTTTGTTGCATTATTTAAGGACTCTGCTGCATTATTTAAAGACTTTGCTGCATTATTTAAGTACTCTGGTGCATTATTTAAGGACTCTGCTGCATTATTTAAAGACTTTGCTGCATTATTTAAGTACTCTGGTGCATTATTTAAGGACTTTGTTGCTTTATTTAAGGACTTTGCTGCATTATTTAAGGACTTTGTTGCATTATTTAAGGACTCTGCTGCATTATTTAAGGACTTTGCTGCATTATTTAAGTATGCTGCTGCAGTATTTAAGGCCTCTGCTGCATTATTTAAGGACTCTGCTGCATTTTTAAGGACGTTGCTGCATTATTTAAGGACTTTATTGCATTATTTAAGGATTCTGCTGCATTATTTAAGGAATTTGCTGCATTATTTAAGGACTCTGCTGCATTATTTAAGGACTTTGCTGCATTATTTAAGTACTCTGGTGCATTATTTAAGGACTTTATTGCATTATTTAAGGATTCTGCTGCATTATTTAAGGAATTTGCTGCATTATTTAAGAACTTTGCTGCAGTATTTAAGGACTCTGCTGCATTATTTAAGGACTTTATTGCATTATTTAAGGACCCTGCTGCAGAATTTAAGGAATCTGCTGCATTACTTAAGGACTTTGTTGCTTTATTTAAGGACTCTGCTGCATTATTTAAGGACTTTGCTGCATTATTTAAGGACTTTGATGCATTATTTAAGGACGCCGCTGCAGAATTTAAGTAATCTGCTGCATTATTTAAGGACTCTGCTGCATTATTTAAGGACTTTGCTGCATTATTTAAGGACTCTGCTGTATTATTAAGCACGTTGCTGCATTAATTAAGGACTTTATTGCATTATTTAAGGAATTTGATGCATTATTTAAGGACTCTGCTGCATTATTTAAGGACTTTGCTGCATTATTTAAGGACTCTGCTTCATTATTTAAGGACTTTGTTGCATTATTTAAGGACTCTGCTGCATTATTTAAGGACTTTGTTGCATTATTTAAGGACTCTGCTGCATTATTTAAAGACTTTGCTGCATTATTTAAGTACTCTGGTGCATTATTTAAGGACTCTGCTGCATTATTTAAAGACTTTGCTGCATTATTTAAGTACTCTGGTGCATTATTTAAGGACTTTGTTGCTTTATTTAAGGACTCTGCTGCATTATTTAAGGACTTTGTTGCACTATTTAAGGACTCTGCTGCATTATTTAAGGACTCTGCTGCGGTATTTTAGGACTCTGCTGCAATATATAAGGACTCTGCTGCATTATTTAAGGACTTTGCTGCATTATTTAAGGACTCTGCTGCATTATTTAAGGACTCGGCTGCATTATTTAAATACCTTGCTGCATTATTTAATGACTCTGCTGCATTATTTAAGGATTTTATTGCATTATTTAAGGACTCTGCTGCATTATTTAATGAATTTGCTGCATTATTTAAGGACTCTGCTGCATTATTTAAGGACTCTGCTGGGGTATTTTAGGACTCTGCTGCATTATATAAGGACTCTGCTGCATTATTTAAGGACTTTGCTGCATTATTTAAGGACTTTGCGGCAGTAATTAAGGAATCTGCTGCATTATTTAAGGACTTTGTTGCATTATTTAAGGACTGTGCTGCATTGCTTAAGGACTCTGCTGCATTATTTAAGGACGTTGCTGCATTATTTAAGGACTTTGTTGCATTATTTAAGGACTCTGCTGCATTATTTAAGGACTTTGTTGCATTATTTAAGGACTCTGTTGCATTATTTAAGGACTTTGCTGCATTATTTAAGTACTCTGGTGCATTATTTAAGGACTTTATTGCATTATTTAAGGATTCTGCTGCATTATTTAAGGAATTTGCTGCATTATTTAAGAACTTTGCTGCAGTATTTAAGGACTCTGCTGCATTATTTAAGGACTTTATTGCATTATTTAAGGACCCTGCTGCAGAATTTAAGGAATCTGCTGCATTATTTAAGGACTTTGTTGCACTATTTAAGGACTCTGCTGCATTATTTAAGGACTCTGCTGCGGTATTTTAGGACTCTGCTGCATTATATAAGGACTCTGCTGCATTATTTAAGGACTTTGCTGCATTATTTAAGGACTCTGCTGCATTATTTAAGGACTTTGTTGCATTATTTAAGGACTCTGCTGCATTATTTAAGGACTTTGCTGCATTATTTAAGTACTCTGGTGCATTATTTAAGGACTTTGTTGCATTATTTAAGGACTCTGCTGCATTATTTAAGGACTTTGTTGCATTATTTAAGGACTCTGCTGCATTATTTAAGGACTTTGCTGCATTATTTAAGGACTCTGCTGCATTATTTAAGGACTTTGTTGCATTATTTAATGACTCTGCTGCGGTATTTAAGGACTCTGCTGTATTATTTAAGGAATTTGCTGCATTATTTAAGAACTTTGCTGCAGTATTTAAGGACTCTGCTGCATTATTTAAGGACTTTATTGCATTATTTAAGGACCCTGCTGCAGAATTTAAGGAATCTGCTGCATTACTTAAGGACTTTGTTGCATTATTTAAGGACTCTGCTGCATTATTTAAGGACTTTGCTGCATTATTTAAGGACTTTGATGCATTATTTAAGGACGCCGCTGCAGAATTTAAGTAATCTGCTGCATTATTTAAGGACTCTGCTGCATTATTTAAGGACTTTGCTGCATTATTTAAGGACTCTGCTGTATTATTAAGCACGTTGCTGCATTAATTAAGGACTTTATTGCATTATTTAAGGAATTTGATGCATTATTTAAGGACTCTGCTGCATTATTTAAGGACTTTGTTGCATTATTTAATGACTCTGCTGCGGTATTTAAGGACTCTGCTGCATTATTTAAGGACTTTGCTGCATTATTTAAGGACTTTGCTGCAGTAATTAAGGAATCTGCTGCATTATTTAAGGAATTTGATGCATTATTTAAGGACTCTGCTGCATTATTTAAGGACTTTGCTGCATTATTTAAGGACTCTGCTTCATTATTTAAGGACTTTGTTGCATTATCTAAGGACTCTGCTGCATTATTTAAGGACTTTGTTGCATTATTTAAGGACTCTGCTGCATTATTTAAGGACTCTGCTGCATTATTTAAAGACTTTGCTGCATTATTTAAGTACTCTGGTGCATTATTTAAGGACTTTGTTGCTTTATTTAAGGACTTTGCTGCATTATTTAAGGACTTTGTTGCATTATTTAAGGACTCTGCTGCATTATTTAAGGACTTTGCTGCATTATTTAAGTACTCTGGTGCATTATTTAAGGACTTTGTTGCATTATTTAAGGACTCTGCTGCATTATTTAAGGACTTTGTTGCATTATTTAAGGACTCTGCTGCATTATTTAAGGACTTTGCTGCATTATTTAAGGACTCTGCTGCATTATTTAAGGACTTTGTTGCATTATTTAATGACTCTGCTGCGGTATTTAAGGACTCTGCTGTATTATTTAAGGACTTTGCTGCATTATTTAAGGACTCTGCTTCATTATTTAAGGACTTTGTTGCATTATTTAAGGACTCTGCTGCATTATTTAAGGACTTCGTTGCATTATTTAAGGACTCTGCTGCATTATTTAAAGACTTTGCTGCATTATTTAAGTACTCTGGTGCATTATTTAAGGACTCGGCTGCATTATTTAAAGACTTTGCTGCATTATTTAAGTACTCTGGTGCATTATTTAAGGACTCTGCTGCATTATTTAAGGACTTTGCTGCATTATTTAAGGACTCTGCTGCATTATTTAAGGACTTTGCTGCATTATTTAAGTATGCTGCTGCGGTATTTAAGGCCTCTGCTGCATTATTTAAGGACTCTGCTGCATTATTAAGGACGTTGCTGCATTATTTAAGGACTTTATTGCATTATTTAAGGATTCTGCTGCATTATTTAAGGAATTTGCTGCATTATTTAAGGACTCTGCTGTATTATTTAAGGACTTTGTTGCATTATTTAATGACTCTGCTGGGGTATTTAAGGACTCTGCTGCATTATTTAAGGGCTTTGCTGCATTATTTAAGGACTCTGCTGCAGTATTTTAAGACTCTGCTGCATTATTTAAGGACTTTGATGCATTATTTAAGGACGCTGCTGCAGAATTTAAGGAATCTGCTGCATTATTTAAGGACTTTGTTGCATTATTTAAGGACTATGCTGCATTATGTAAGGACTCTGCTGCATTATTTAAGGACTTTGCTGCATTATTTAATTACTCTGCTGCATTATTTAAGGACTTTGTTGCATTATTTAAGGACTCTGCTGCATTATTTAAGGACTTTGCTGCATTATTTAAGGACTTTGATGCATTATTTAAGGACGCTGCTGCAGAATTTAAGTAATCTGCTGCATTATTTAAGGACTCTGCTGCATTATTTAAGGACTTTGCTGCATTAATTAAGGACTCTGCTGCATTATTTAAGGACTTTGTTGCATTATTTAATGACTCTGCTGCGGTATTTAAGGACTCTGCTGCATTATTTAAGGACTTTGCTGCATTATTTAAGGACTTTGCTGCAGTAATTAAGGAATCTGCTGCATTATTTAAGGACTTTGTTGCATTATTTAAGGACTGTGCTGCATTGCTTAAGGACTCTGCTGCATTATTTAAGGACTTTGCTGCATTATTTAAGGACTTTGTTGCATTATTTAAGGACTCTGCTGCATTATTTAAGGACTTTGTTGCATTATTTAAGGACTCTGTTGCATTATTTAAGGACTTTGCTGCATTATTTAAGTACTCTGGTGCATTATTTAAGGACTTTGTTGCATTATTTAAGGACTCTGCTGCATTATTTAAGGACTTTGTTGCATTATTTAAGGACTCTGTTGCATTATTTAAGGACTTTGCTGCATTATTTAAGTACTCTGGTGCATTATTTAAGGACTTTGTTGCATTATTTAAGGACTCTGCTGCATTATTTAAGGACTTTGTTGCATTATTTAAGGACTCTGCTGCATTATTTAAGGACTTTGCTGCATTATTTAAGGACTCTGTTGCATTATTTAAGGACTTTGCTGCATTATTTAAGTACTCTGGTGCATTATTTAAGGACTTTATTGCATTATTTAAGGATTCTGCTGCATTATTTAAGGAATTTGCTGCATTATTTAAGAACTTTGCTGCAGTATTTAAGGACTCTGCTGCATTATTTAAGGACTTTATTGCATTATTTAAGGACCCTGCTGCAGAATTTAAGGAATCTGCTGCATTACTTAAGGACTTTGTTGCATTATTTAAGGACTCTGCTGCATTATTTAAGGACTTTGCTGCATTATTTAAGGACTTTGATGCATTATTTAAGGACGCTGCTGCAGAATTTAAGTAATCTGCTGCATTATTTAAGGACTCTGATGCATTATTTAAGGACTTTGCTGCATTATTTAAGGACTCTGCTGCATTATTTAAGGACTTTGCTGCATTATTTAAGGACTTTGATGCATTATTTAAGGACGCCGCTGCAGAATTTAAGTAATCTGCTGCATTATTTAAGGACTCTGCTGCATTATTTAAGGACTTTGCTGCATTATTTAAGGACTCTGCTGTATTATTAAGCACGTTGCTGCATTAATTAAGGACTTTATTGCATTATTTAAGGAATTTGATGCATTATTTAAGGACTCTGCTGCATTATTTAAGGACTTTGATGCATTATTTAAGGACGCTGCTGCAGAATTTAAGGAATCTGCTGCATTATTTAAGGACTTTGTTGCATTATTTAAGGACTATGCTGCATTATGTAAGGACTCTGCTGCATTATTTAAGGACTTTGCTGCATTATTTAATTACTCTGCTGCATTATTTAAGGACTTTGTTGCATTATTTAAGGACTCTGCTGCATTATTTAAGGACTTTGCTGCATTATTTAAGGACTTTGATGCATTATTTAAGGACGCTGCTGCAGAATTTAAGTAATCTGCTGCATTATTTAAGGACTCTGCTGCATTATTTAAGGACTTTGCTGCATTATTTAAGGACTCTGCTGCATTATTTAAGGACTTTGTTGCATTATTTAATGACTCTGCTGCGGTATTTAAGGACTCTGCTGCATTATTTAAGGACTTTGCTGCATTATTTAAGGACTTTGCTGCAGTAATTAAGGAATCTGCTGCATTATTTAAGGAATTTGATGCATTATTTAAGGACTCTGCTGCATTATTTAAGGACTTTGCTGCATTATTTAAGGACTCTGCTTCATTATTTAAGGACTTTGTTGCATTATTTAAGGACTCTGCTGCATTATTTAAGGACTTTGTTGCATTATTTAAGGACTCTGCTGCATTATTTAAAGACTTTGCTGCATTATTTAAGTACTCTGGTGCATTATTTAAGGACTCTGCTGCATTATTTAAAGACTTTGCTGCATTATTTAAGTACTCTGGTGCATTATTTAAGGACTTTGTTGCTTTATTTAAGGACTTTGCTGCATTATTTAAGGACTTTGTTGCATTATTTAAGGACTCTGCTGCATTATTTAAGGACTTTGCTGCATTATTTAAGTATGCTGCTGCAGTATTTAAGGCCTCTGCTGCATTATTTAAGGACTCTGCTGCATTTTTAAGGACGTTGCTGCATTATTTAAGGACTTTATTGCATTATTTAAGGATTCTGCTGCATTATTTAAGGAATTTGCTGCATTATTTAAGGACTCTGCTGCATTATTTAAGGACTTTGCTGCATTATTTAAGTACTCTGGTGCATTATTTAAGGACTTTATTGCATTATTTAAGGATTCTGCTGCATTATTTAAGGAATTTGCTGCATTATTTAAGAACTTTGCTGCAGTATTTAAGGACTCTGCTGCATTATTTAAGGACTTTATTGCATTATTTAAGGACCCTGCTGCAGAATTTAAGGAATCTGCTGCATTACTTAAGGACTTTGTTGCTTTATTTAAGGACTCTGCTGCATTATTTAAGGACTTTGCTGCATTATTTAAGGACTTTGATGCATTATTTAAGGACGCCGCTGCAGAATTTAAGTAATCTGCTGCATTATTTAAGGACTCTGCTGCATTATTTAAGGACTTTGCTGCATTATTTAAGGACTCTGCTGTATTATTAAGCACGTTGCTGCATTAATTAAGGACTTTATTGCATTATTTAAGGAATTTGATGCATTATTTAAGGACTCTGCTGCATTATTTAAGGACTTTGCTGCATTATTTAAGGACTCTGCTTCATTATTTAAGGACTTTGTTGCATTATTTAAGGACTCTGCTGCATTATTTAAGGACTTTGTTGCATTATTTAAGGACTCTGCTGCATTATTTAAAGACTTTGCTGCATTATTTAAGTACTCTGGTGCATTATTTAAGGACTCTGCTGCATTATTTAAAGACTTTGCTGCATTATTTAAGTACTCTGGTGCATTATTTAAGGACTTTGTTGCTTTATTTAAGGACTCTGCTGCATTATTTAAGGACTTTGTTGCACTATTTAAGGACTCTGCTGCATTATTTAAGGACTCTGCTGCGGTATTTTAGGACTCTGCTGCAATATATAAGGACTCTGCTGCATTATTTAAGGACTTTGCTGCATTATTTAAGGACTCTGCTGCATTATTTAAGGACTCGGCTGCATTATTTAAATACCTTGCTGCATTATTTAATGACTCTGCTGCATTATTTAAGGATTTTATTGCATTATTTAAGGACTCTGCTGCATTATTTAATGAATTTGCTGCATTATTTAAGGACTCTGCTGCATTATTTAAGGACTCTGCTGGGGTATTTTAGGACTCTGCTGCATTATATAAGGACTCTGCTGCATTATTTAAGGACTTTGCTGCATTATTTAAGGACTTTGCGGCAGTAATTAAGGAATCTGCTGCATTATTTAAGGACTTTGTTGCATTATTTAAGGACTGTGCTGCATTGCTTAAGGACTCTGCTGCATTATTTAAGGACGTTGCTGCATTATTTAAGGACTTTGTTGCATTATTTAAGGACTCTGCTGCATTATTTAAGGACTTTGTTGCATTATTTAAGGACTCTGTTGCATTATTTAAGGACTTTGCTGCATTATTTAAGTACTCTGGTGCATTATTTAAGGACTTTATTGCATTATTTAAGGATTCTGCTGCATTATTTAAGGAATTTGCTGCATTATTTAAGAACTTTGCTGCAGTATTTAAGGACTCTGCTGCATTATTTAAGGACTTTATTGCATTATTTAAGGACCCTGCTGCAGAATTTAAGGAATCTGCTGCATTATTTAAGGACTTTGTTGCACTATTTAAGGACTCTGCTGCATTATTTAAGGACTCTGCTGCGGTATTTTAGGACTCTGCTGCATTATATAAGGACTCTGCTGCATTATTTAAGGACTTTGCTGCATTATTTAAGGACTCTGCTGCATTATTTAAGGACTTTGTTGCATTATTTAAGGACTCTGCTGCATTATTTAAGGACTTTGCTGCATTATTTAAGTACTCTGGTGCATTATTTAAGGACTTTGTTGCATTATTTAAGGACTCTGCTGCATTATTTAAGGACTTTGTTGCATTATTTAAGGACTCTGCTGCATTATTTAAGGACTTTGCTGCATTATTTAAGGACTCTGCTGCATTATTTAAGGACTTTGTTGCATTATTTAATGACTCTGCTGCGGTATTTAAGGACTCTGCTGTATTATTTAAGGAATTTGCTGCATTATTTAAGAACTTTGCTGCAGTATTTAAGGACTCTGCTGCATTATTTAAGGACTTTATTGCATTATTTAAGGACCCTGCTGCAGAATTTAAGGAATCTGCTGCATTACTTAAGGACTTTGTTGCATTATTTAAGGACTCTGCTGCATTATTTAAGGACTTTGCTGCATTATTTAAGGACTTTGATGCATTATTTAAGGACGCCGCTGCAGAATTTAAGTAATCTGCTGCATTATTTAAGGACTCTGCTGCATTATTTAAGGACTTTGCTGCATTATTTAAGGACTCTGCTGTATTATTAAGCACGTTGCTGCATTAATTAAGGACTTTATTGCATTATTTAAGGAATTTGATGCATTATTTAAGGACTCTGCTGCATTATTTAAGGACTTTGTTGCATTATTTAATGACTCTGCTGCGGTATTTAAGGACTCTGCTGCATTATTTAAGGACTTTGCTGCATTATTTAAGGACTTTGCTGCAGTAATTAAGGAATCTGCTGCATTATTTAAGGAATTTGATGCATTATTTAAGGACTCTGCTGCATTATTTAAGGACTTTGCTGCATTATTTAAGGACTCTGCTTCATTATTTAAGGACTTTGTTGCATTATCTAAGGACTCTGCTGCATTATTTAAGGACTTTGTTGCATTATTTAAGGACTCTGCTGCATTATTTAAGGACTCTGCTGCATTATTTAAAGACTTTGCTGCATTATTTAAGTACTCTGGTGCATTATTTAAGGACTTTGTTGCTTTATTTAAGGACTTTGCTGCATTATTTAAGGACTTTGTTGCATTATTTAAGGACTCTGCTGCATTATTTAAGGACTTTGCTGCATTATTTAAGTACTCTGGTGCATTATTTAAGGACTTTGTTGCATTATTTAAGGACTCTGCTGCATTATTTAAGGACTTTGTTGCATTATTTAAGGACTCTGCTGCATTATTTAAGGACTTTGCTGCATTATTTAAGGACTCTGCTGCATTATTTAAGGACTTTGTTGCATTATTTAATGACTCTGCTGCGGTATTTAAGGACTCTGCTGTATTATTTAAGGACTTTGCTGCATTATTTAAGGACTCTGCTTCATTATTTAAGGACTTTGTTGCATTATTTAAGGACTCTGCTGCATTATTTAAGGACTTCGTTGCATTATTTAAGGACTCTGCTGCATTATTTAAAGACTTTGCTGCATTATTTAAGTACTCTGGTGCATTATTTAAGGACTCGGCTGCATTATTTAAAGACTTTGCTGCATTATTTAAGTACTCTGGTGCATTATTTAAGGACTCTGCTGCATTATTTAAGGACTTTGCTGCATTATTTAAGGACTCTGCTGCATTATTTAAGGACTTTGCTGCATTATTTAAGTATGCTGCTGCGGTATTTAAGGCCTCTGCTGCATTATTTAAGGACTCTGCTGCATTATTAAGGACGTTGCTGCATTATTTAAGGACTTTATTGCATTATTTAAGGATTCTGCTGCATTATTTAAGGAATTTGCTGCATTATTTAAGGACTCTGCTGTATTATTTAAGGACTTTGTTGCATTATTTAATGACTCTGCTGGGGTATTTAAGGACTCTGCTGCATTATTTAAGGGCTTTGCTGCATTATTTAAGGACTCTGCTGCAGTATTTTAAGACTCTGCTGCATTATTTAAGGACTTTGATGCATTATTTAAGGACGCTGCTGCAGAATTTAAGGAATCTGCTGCATTATTTAAGGACTTTGTTGCATTATTTAAGGACTATGCTGCATTATGTAAGGACTCTGCTGCATTATTTAAGGACTTTGCTGCATTATTTAATTACTCTGCTGCATTATTTAAGGACTTTGTTGCATTATTTAAGGACTCTGCTGCATTATTTAAGGACTTTGCTGCATTATTTAAGGACTTTGATGCATTATTTAAGGACGCTGCTGCAGAATTTAAGTAATCTGCTGCATTATTTAAGGACTCTGCTGCATTATTTAAGGACTTTGCTGCATTAATTAAGGACTCTGCTGCATTATTTAAGGACTTTGTTGCATTATTTAATGACTCTGCTGCGGTATTTAAGGACTCTGCTGCATTATTTAAGGACTTTGCTGCATTATTTAAGGACTTTGCTGCAGTAATTAAGGAATCTGCTGCATTATTTAAGGACTTTGTTGCATTATTTAAGGACTGTGCTGCATTGCTTAAGGACTCTGCTGCATTATTTAAGGACTTTGCTGCATTATTTAAGGACTTTGTTGCATTATTTAAGGACTCTGCTGCATTATTTAAGGACTTTGTTGCATTATTTAAGGACTCTGTTGCATTATTTAAGGACTTTGCTGCATTATTTAAGTACTCTGGTGCATTATTTAAGGACTTTGTTGCATTATTTAAGGACTCTGCTGCATTATTTAAGGACTTTGTTGCATTATTTAAGGACTCTGTTGCATTATTTAAGGACTTTGCTGCATTATTTAAGTACTCTGGTGCATTATTTAAGGACTTTGTTGCATTATTTAAGGACTCTGCTGCATTATTTAAGGACTTTGTTGCATTATTTAAGGACTCTGCTGCATTATTTAAGGACTTTGCTGCATTATTTAAGGACTCTGTTGCATTATTTAAGGACTTTGCTGCATTATTTAAGTACTCTGGTGCATTATTTAAGGACTTTATTGCATTATTTAAGGATTCTGCTGCATTATTTAAGGAATTTGCTGCATTATTTAAGAACTTTGCTGCAGTATTTAAGGACTCTGCTGCATTATTTAAGGACTTTATTGCATTATTTAAGGACCCTGCTGCAGAATTTAAGGAATCTGCTGCATTACTTAAGGACTTTGTTGCATTATTTAAGGACTCTGCTGCATTATTTAAGGACTTTGCTGCATTATTTAAGGACTTTGATGCATTATTTAAGGACGCTGCTGCAGAATTTAAGTAATCTGCTGCATTATTTAAGGACTCTGATGCATTATTTAAGGACTTTGCTGCATTATTTAAGGACTCTGCTGCATTATTTAAGGACTTTGCTGCATTATTTAAGGACTTTGATGCATTATTTAAGGACGCCGCTGCAGAATTTAAGTAATCTGCTGCATTATTTAAGGACTCTGCTGCATTATTTAAGGACTTTGCTGCATTATTTAAGGACTCTGCTGTATTATTAAGCACGTTGCTGCATTAATTAAGGACTTTATTGCATTATTTAAGGAATTTGATGCATTATTTAAGGACTCTGCTGCATTATTTAAGGACTTTGATGCATTATTTAAGGACGCTGCTGCAGAATTTAAGGAATCTGCTGCATTATTTAAGGACTTTGTTGCATTATTTAAGGACTATGCTGCATTATGTAAGGACTCTGCTGCATTATTTAAGGACTTTGCTGCATTATTTAATTACTCTGCTGCATTATTTAAGGACTTTGTTGCATTATTTAAGGACTCTGCTGCATTATTTAAGGACTTTGCTGCATTATTTAAGGACTTTGATGCATTATTTAAGGACGCTGCTGCAGAATTTAAGTAATCTGCTGCATTATTTAAGGACTCTGCTGCATTATTTAAGGACTTTGCTGCATTATTTAAGGACTCTGCTGCATTATTTAAGGACTTTGTTGCATTATTTAATGACTCTGCTGCGGTATTTAAGGACTCTGCTGCATTATTTAAGGACTTTGCTGCATTATTTAAGGACTTTGCTGCAGTAATTAAGGAATCTGCTGCATTATTTAAGGAATTTGATGCATTATTTAAGGACTCTGCTGCATTATTTAAGGACTTTGCTGCATTATTTAAGGACTCTGCTTCATTATTTAAGGACTTTGTTGCATTATTTAAGGACTCTGCTGCATTATTTAAGGACTTTGTTGCATTATTTAAGGACTCTGCTGCATTATTTAAAGACTTTGCTGCATTATTTAAGTACTCTGGTGCATTATTTAAGGACTCTGCTGCATTATTTAAAGACTTTGCTGCATTATTTAAGTACTCTGGTGCATTATTTAAGGACTTTGTTGCTTTATTTAAGGACTTTGCTGCATTATTTAAGGACTTTGTTGCATTATTTAAGGACTCTGCTGCATTATTTAAGGACTTTGCTGCATTATTTAAGTATGCTGCTGCAGTATTTAAGGCCTCTGCTGCATTATTTAAGGACTCTGCTGCATTTTTAAGGACGTTGCTGCATTATTTAAGGACTTTATTGCATTATTTAAGGATTCTGCTGCATTATTTAAGGAATTTGCTGCATTATTTAAGGACTCTGCTGCATTATTTAAGGACTTTGCTGCATTATTTAAGTACTCTGGTGCATTATTTAAGGACTTTATTGCATTATTTAAGGATTCTGCTGCATTATTTAAGGAATTTGCTGCATTATTTAAGAACTTTGCTGCAGTATTTAAGGACTCTGCTGCATTATTTAAGGACTTTATTGCATTATTTAAGGACCCTGCTGCAGAATTTAAGGAATCTGCTGCATTACTTAAGGACTTTGTTGCTTTATTTAAGGACTCTGCTGCATTATTTAAGGACTTTGCTGCATTATTTAAGGACTTTGATGCATTATTTAAGGACGCCGCTGCAGAATTTAAGTAATCTGCTGCATTATTTAAGGACTCTGCTGCATTATTTAAGGACTTTGCTGCATTATTTAAGGACTCTGCTGTATTATTAAGCACGTTGCTGCATTAATTAAGGACTTTATTGCATTATTTAAGGAATTTGATGCATTATTTAAGGACTCTGCTGCATTATTTAAGGACTTTGCTGCATTATTTAAGGACTCTGCTTCATTATTTAAGGACTTTGTTGCATTATTTAAGGACTCTGCTGCATTATTTAAGGACTTTGTTGCATTATTTAAGGACTCTGCTGCATTATTTAAAGACTTTGCTGCATTATTTAAGTACTCTGGTGCATTATTTAAGGACTCTGCTGCATTATTTAAAGACTTTGCTGCATTATTTAAGTACTCTGGTGCATTATTTAAGGACTTTGTTGCTTTATTTAAGGACTCTGCTGCATTATTTAAGGACTTTGTTGCACTATTTAAGGACTCTGCTGCATTATTTAAGGACTCTGCTGCGGTATTTTAGGACTCTGCTGCAATATATAAGGACTCTGCTGCATTATTTAAGGACTTTGCTGCATTATTTAAGGACTCTGCTGCATTATTTAAGGACTCGGCTGCATTATTTAAATACCTTGCTGCATTATTTAATGACTCTGCTGCATTATTTAAGGATTTTATTGCATTATTTAAGGACTCTGCTGCATTATTTAATGAATTTGCTGCATTATTTAAGGACTCTGCTGCATTATTTAAGGACTCTGCTGGGGTATTTTAGGACTCTGCTGCATTATATAAGGACTCTGCTGCATTATTTAAGGACTTTGCTGCATTATTTAAGGACTTTGCGGCAGTAATTAAGGAATCTGCTGCATTATTTAAGGACTTTGTTGCATTATTTAAGGACTGTGCTGCATTGCTTAAGGACTCTGCTGCATTATTTAAGGACGTTGCTGCATTATTTAAGGACTTTGTTGCATTATTTAAGGACTCTGCTGCATTATTTAAGGACTTTGTTGCATTATTTAAGGACTCTGTTGCATTATTTAAGGACTTTGCTGCATTATTTAAGTACTCTGGTGCATTATTTAAGGACTTTATTGCATTATTTAAGGATTCTGCTGCATTATTTAAGGAATTTGCTGCATTATTTAAGAACTTTGCTGCAGTATTTAAGGACTCTGCTGCATTATTTAAGGACTTTATTGCATTATTTAAGGACCCTGCTGCAGAATTTAAGGAATCTGCTGCATTATTTAAGGACTTTGTTGCACTATTTAAGGACTCTGCTGCATTATTTAAGGACTCTGCTGCGGTATTTTAGGACTCTGCTGCATTATATAAGGACTCTGCTGCATTATTTAAGGACTTTGCTGCATTATTTAAGGACTCTGCTGCATTATTTAAGGACTCGGCTGCATTATTTAAATACCTTGCTGCATTATTTAATGACTCTGCTGCATTATTTAAGGATTTTATTGCATTATTTAAGGACTCTGCTGCATTATTTAATGAATTTGCTGCATTATTTAAGGACTCTGCTGCATTATTTAAGGACTCTGCTGGGGTATTTTAGGACTCTGCTGCATTATATAAGGACTCTGCTGCATTATTTAAGGACTTTGCTGCATTATTTAAGGACTTTGCGGCAGTAATTAAGGAATCTGCTGCATTATTTAAGGACTTTGTTGCATTATTTAAGGACTGTGCTGCATTGCTTAAGGACTCTGCTGCATTATTTAAGGACGTTGCTGCATTATTTAAGGACTTTGTTGCATTATTTAAGGACTCTGCTGCATTATTTAAGGACTTTGTTGCATTATTTAAGGACTCTGTTGCATTATTTAAGGACTTTGCTGCATTATTTAAGTACTCTGGTGCATTATTTAAGGACTTTGTTGCATTATTTAAGGACTCTGCTGCATTATTTAAGGACTTTGTTGCATTATTTAAGGACTCTGCTGCATTATTTAAGGACTTTGTTGCATCATTTAATGACTCTGCTGCAGTATTTAAGGACTATGTTGCATTATTTAAGGACTTTGATGCATTATTTAAGGAGGCTGCTGCAGAATTTAAGGAATCTGCTGCATTATTTAAGGACTTTGTTGCATTATTTAAGGACTCTGCTGCATTATTTAAGGACGCTGCTGCAGTATTTAAGGCCTCTTCTGCATTATTTAAGGATTTTGCTGCATTATTTAAGGACTCTACTGCATTATTAAGGACGTTGCTGCATTATTTAAGGACTTTATTGCATTATTTAAGGATTCTGCTGCATTATTTAAGGAATTAGCTGCATTATTTAAGTACTCTGCTGCATTATTTAAGGACTTTGCTGCATTATTTAAGTATGCTGCTGCAGTATTTAAGGCCTCTGCTGCATTATTTAAGGACTCTGCTGCATTATTAAGGACGTTGCTGCATTATTTAAGGACTTTATTGCATTATTTAAGGATTCTGCTGCATTATTTAAGGAATTTGCTGCATTATTTAAGGACTCTGCTGCATTATTTAAGGACTTTGTTGCATTATTTAATGACTCTGCTGGGGTATTTAAGGACTCTGCTGCATTATTTAAGGACTTTGTTGCATTATTTAAGGACTCTGCTGCATTATTTAAGGACTTTGCTGCATTATTTAAGGACTTTGATGCATTATTTAAGGACGCTGCTGCAGAATTAAAGTAATCTGCTGCATTATTTAAGGACTCTGCTGCATTATTTAAGGACTTTGCTGCATTATTTAAGGACTCTGCTGCATTATTTAAGGACTTTGTTGCATTATTTAATGACTCTGCTGCGGTATTTAAGGACTCTGCTGTATTATTTAAGGACTTTGCTGCATTATTTAAGGACTCTGCTTCATTATTTAAGGACTTTGTTGCATTATTTAAGGACTCTGCTGCATTATTTAAGGACTTCGTTGCATTATTTAAGGACTCTGCTGCATTATTTAAAGACTTTGCTGCATTATTTAAGTACTCTGGTGCATTATTTAAGGACTCGGCTGCATTATTTAAAGACTTTGCTGCATTATTTAAGTACTCTGGTGCATTATTTAAGGACTCTGCTGCATTATTTAAGGACTTTGCTGCATTATTTAAGGACTCTGCTTCATTATTTAAGGACTTTGTTGCATTATTTAAGGACTCTGCTGCATTATTTAAGGACTTTGTTGCATTATTTAAGGACTCTGCTGCATTATTTAAAGACTTTGCTGCATTATTTAAGTACTCTGGTGCATTATTTAAGGACTCTGCTGCATTATTTAAAGACTTTGCTGCATTATTTAAGTACTCTGGTGCATTATTTAAGGACTTTGTTGCTTTATTTAAGGACTTTGCTGCATTATTTAAGGACTTTGTTGCATTATTTAAGGACTCTGCTGCATTATTTAAGGACTTTGCTGCATTATTTAATGACTCTGCTGCGGTATTTAAGGACTCTGCTGTATTATTTAAGGACTTTGCTGCATTATTTAAGGACTCTGCTTCATTATTTAAGGACTTTGTTGCATTATTTAAGGACTCTGCTGCATTATTTAAGGACTTCGTTGCATTATTTAAGGACTCTGCTGCATTATTTAAAGACTTTGCTGCATTATTTAAGTACTCTGGTGCATTATTTAAGGACTCGGCTGCATTATTTAAAGACTTTGCTGCATTATTTAAGTACTCTGGTGCATTATTTAAGGACTCTGCTGCATTATTTAAGGACTTTGCTGCATTATTTAAGGACTCTGCTTCATTATTTAAGGACTTTGTTGCATTATTTAAGGACTCTGCTGCATTATTTAAGGACTTTGTTGCATTATTTAAGGACTCTGCTGCATTATTTAAAGACTTTGCTGCATTATTTAAGTACTCTGGTGCATTATTTAAGGACTCTGCTGCATTATTTAAAGACTTTGCTGCATTATTTAAGTACTCTGGTGCATTATTTAAGGACTTTGTTGCTTTATTTAAGGACTTTGCTGCATTATTTAAGGACTTTGTTGCATTATTTAAGGACTCTGCTGCATTATTTAAGGACTTTGCTGCATTATTTAAGTATGCTGCTGCAGTATTTAAGGCCTCTGCTGCATTATTTAAGGACTCTGCTGCATTTTTAAGGACGTTGCTGCATTATTTAAGGACTTTATTGCATTATTTAAGGATTCTGCTGCATTATTTAAGGAATTTGCTGCATTATTTAAGGACTCTGCTGCATTATTTAAGGACTTTGTTTCATTATTTAATGACTCTGCTGGGGTATTTAAGGACTCTGCTGCATTATTTAAGGACTTTGTTGCATTATTTAAGGACTCTGCTGCATTATTTAAGGACTTTGCTGCATTATTTAAGGACTTTGATGCATTATTTAAGGACGCTGCTGCAGAATTTAAGTAATCTGCTGCATTATTTAAGGACTCTGCTTCATTATTTAAGGACTTTGTTGCATTATTTAAGGACTCTGCTGCATTATTTAAGGACTTCGTTGCATTATTTAAGGACTCTGCTGCATTATTTAAAGACTTTGCTGCATTATTTAAGTACTCTGGTGCATTATTTAAGGACTCGGCTGCATTATTTAAAGACTTTGCTGCATTATTTAAGTACTCTGGTGCATTATTTAAGGACTCTGCTGCATTATTTAAGGACTTTGCTGCATTATTTAAGGACTCTGCTGCATTATTTAAGGACTTTGCTGCATTATTTAAGTATGCTGCTGCGGTATTTAAGGCCTCTGCTGCATTATTTAAGGACTCTGCTGCATTATTAAGGACGTTGCTGCATTATTTAAGGACTTTATTGCATTATTTAAGGATTCTGCTGCATTATTTAAGGAATTTGCTGCATTATTTAAGGACTCTGCTGTATTATTTAAGGACTTTGTTGCATTATTTAATGACTCTGCTGGGGTATTTAAGGACTCTGCTGCATTATTTAAGGGCTTTGCTGCATTATTTAAGGACTCTGCTGCAGTATTTTAAGACTCTGCTGCATTATTTAAGGACTTTGATGCATTATTTAAGGACGCTGCTGCAGAATTTAAGGAATCTGCTGCATTATTTAAGGACTTTGTTGCATTATTTAAGGACTATGCTGCATTATGTAAGGACTCTGCTGCATTATTTAAGGACTTTGCTGCATTATTTAATTACTCTGCTGCATTATTTAAGGACTTTGTTGCATTATTTAAGGACTCTGCTGCATTATTTAAAGACTTTGCTGCATTATTTAAGTACTCTGGTGCATTATTTAAGGACTCTGCTGCATTATTTAAAGACTTTGCTGCATTATTTAAGTACTCTGGTGCATTATTTAAGGACTTTGTTGCTTTATTTAAGGACTCTGCTGCATTATTTAAGGACTTTGTTGCACTATTTAAGGACTCTGCTGCATTATTTAAGGACTCTGCTGCGGTATTTTAGGACTCTGCTGCAATATATAAGGACTCTGCTGCATTATTTAAGGACTTTGCTGCATTATTTAAGGACTCTGCTGCATTATTTAAGGACTCGGCTGCATTATTTAAATACCTTGCTGCATTATTTAATGACTCTGCTGCATTATTTAAGGATTTTATTGCATTATTTAAGGACTCTGCTGCATTATTTAATGAATTTGCTGCATTATTTAAGGACTCTGCTGCATTATTTAAGGACTCTGCTGGGGTATTTTAGGACTCTGCTGCATTATATAAGGACTCTGCTGCATTATTTAAGGACTTTGCTGCATTATTTAAGGACTTTGCGGCAGTAATTAAGGAATCTGCTGCATTATTTAAGGACTTTGTTGCATTATTTAAGGACTGTGCTGCATTGCTTAAGGACTCTGCTGCATTATTTAAGGACGTTGCTGCATTATTTAAGGACTTTGTTGCATTATTTAAGGACTCTGCTGCATTATTTAAGGACTTTGTTGCATTATTTAAGGACTCTGTTGCATTATTTAAGGACTTTGCTGCATTATTTAAGTACTCTGGTGCATTATTTAAGGACTTTATTGCATTATTTAAGGATTCTGCTGCATTATTTAAGGAATTTGCTGCATTATTTAAGAACTTTGCTGCAGTATTTAAGGACTCTGCTGCATTATTTAAGGACTTTATTGCATTATTTAAGGACCCTGCTGCAGAATTTAAGGAATCTGCTGCATTATTTAAGGACTTTGTTGCACTATTTAAGGACTCTGCTGCATTATTTAAGGACTCTGCTGCGGTATTTTAGGACTCTGCTGCATTATATAAGGACTCTGCTGCATTATTTAAGGACTTTGCTGCATTATTTAAGGACTCTGCTGCATTATTTAAGGACTCGGCTGCATTATTTAAATACCTTGCTGCATTATTTAATGACTCTGCTGCATTATTTAAGGATTTTATTGCATTATTTAAGGACTCTGCTGCATTATTTAATGAATTTGCTGCATTATTTAAGGACTCTGCTGCATTATTTAAGGACTCTGCTGGGGTATTTTAGGACTCTGCTGCATTATATAAGGACTCTGCTGCATTATTTAAGGACTTTGCTGCATTATTTAAGGACTTTGCGGCAGTAATTAAGGAATCTGCTGCATTATTTAAGGACTTTGTTGCATTATTTAAGGACTGTGCTGCATTGCTTAAGGACTCTGCTGCATTATTTAAGGACGTTGCTGCATTATTTAAGGACTTTGTTGCATTATTTAAGGACTCTGCTGCATTATTTAAGGACTTTGTTGCATTATTTAAGGACTCTGTTGCATTATTTAAGGACTTTGCTGCATTATTTAAGTACTCTGGTGCATTATTTAAGGACTTTGTTGCATTATTTAAGGACTCTGCTGCATTATTTAAGGACTTTGTTGCATTATTTAAGGACTCTGCTGCATTATTTAAGGACTTTGTTGCATCATTTAATGACTCTGCTGCAGTATTTAAGGACTATGTTGCATTATTTAAGGACTTTGATGCATTATTTAAGGAGGCTGCTGCAGAATTTAAGGAATCTGCTGCATTATTTAAGGACTTTGTTGCATTATTTAAGGACTCTGCTGCATTATTTAAGGACGCTGCTGCAGTATTTAAGGCCTCTTCTGCATTATTTAAGGATTTTGCTGCATTATTTAAGGACTCTACTGCATTATTAAGGACGTTGCTGCATTATTTAAGGACTTTATTGCATTATTTAAGGATTCTGCTGCATTATTTAAGGAATTAGCTGCATTATTTAAGTACTCTGCTGCATTATTTAAGGACTTTGCTGCATTATTTAAGTATGCTGCTGCAGTATTTAAGGCCTCTGCTGCATTATTTAAGGACTCTGCTGCATTATTAAGGACGTTGCTGCATTATTTAAGGACTTTATTGCATTATTTAAGGATTCTGCTGCATTATTTAAGGAATTTGCTGCATTATTTAAGGACTCTGCTGCATTATTTAAGGACTTTGTTGCATTATTTAATGACTCTGCTGGGGTATTTAAGGACTCTGCTGCATTATTTAAGGACTTTGTTGCATTATTTAAGGACTCTGCTGCATTATTTAAGGACTTTGCTGCATTATTTAAGGACTTTGATGCATTATTTAAGGACGCTGCTGCAGAATTAAAGTAATCTGCTGCATTATTTAAGGACTCTGCTGCATTATTTAAGGACTTTGCTGCATTATTTAAGGACTCTGCTGCATTATTTAAGGACTTTGTTGCATTATTTAATGACTCTGCTGCGGTATTTAAGGACTCTGCTGTATTATTTAAGGACTTTGCTGCATTATTTAAGGACTCTGCTTCATTATTTAAGGACTTTGTTGCATTATTTAAGGACTCTGCTGCATTATTTAAGGACTTCGTTGCATTATTTAAGGACTCTGCTGCATTATTTAAGGACTTTGCTGCATTATTTAAGTACTCTGGTGCATTATTTAAGGACTTTATTGCATTATTTAAGGATTCTGCTGCATTATTTAAGGAATTTGCTGCATTATTTAAGAACTTTGCTGCAGTATTTAAGGACTCTGCTGCATTATTTAAGGACTTTATTGCATTATTTAAGGACCCTGCTGCAGAATTTAAGGAATCTGCTGCATTACTTAAGGACTTTGTTGCTTTATTTAAGGACTCTGCTGCATTATTTAAGGACTTTGCTGCATTATTTAAGGACTTTGATGCATTATTTAAGGACGCCGCTGCAGAATTTAAGTAATCTGCTGCATTATTTAAGGACTCTGCTGCATTATTTAAGGACTTTGCTGCATTATTTAAGGACTCTGCTGTATTATTAAGCACGTTGCTGCATTAATTAAGGACTTTATTGCATTATTTAAGGAATTTGATGCATTATTTAAGGACTCTGCTGCATTATTTAAGGACTTTGCTGCATTATTTAAGGACTCTGCTTCATTATTTAAGGACTTTGTTGCATTATTTAAGGACTCTGCTGCATTATTTAAGGACTTTGTTGCATTATTTAAGGACTCTGCTGCATTATTTAAAGACTTTGCTGCATTATTTAAGTACTCTGGTGCATTATTTAAGGACTCTGCTGCATTATTTAAAGACTTTGCTGCATTATTTAAGTACTCTGGTGCATTATTTAAGGACTTTGTTGCTTTATTTAAGGACTCTGCTGCATTATTTAAGGACTTTGTTGCACTATTTAAGGACTCTGCTGCATTATTTAAGGACTCTGCTGCGGTATTTTAGGACTCTGCTGCAATATATAAGGACTCTGCTGCATTATTTAAGGACTTTGCTGCATTATTTAAGGACTCTGCTGCATTATTTAAGGACTCGGCTGCATTATTTAAATACCTTGCTGCATT
Organism: Phyllobates terribilis; assembly: GCF_046119375.1. Lineage (NCBI taxonomy): Eukaryota > Metazoa > Chordata > Amphibia > Anura > Dendrobatidae > Phyllobates > Phyllobates terribilis. Next base: position 491,016 of record NW_027363268.1, read on the forward strand.
ATTTAATGACTCTGCTGCATTATTTAAGGATTTTATTGCATTATTTAAGGACTCTGCTGCATTATTTAATGAATTTGCTGCATTATTTAAGGACTCTGCTGCATTATTTAAGGACTCTGCTGGGGTATTTTAGGACTCTGCTGCATTATATAAGGACTCTGCTGCATTATTTAAGGACTTTGCTGCATTATTTAAGGACTTTGCGGCAGTAATTAAGGAATCTGCTGCATTATTTAAGGACTTTGTTGCATTATTTAAGGACTGTGCTGCATTGCTTAAGGACTCTGCTGCATTATTTAAGGACGTTGCTGCATTATTTAAGGACTTTGTTGCATTATTTAAGGACTCTGCTGCATTATTTAAGGACTTTGTTGCATTATTTAAGGACTCTGTTGCATTATTTAAGGACTTTGCTGCATTATTTAAGTACTCTGGTGCATTATTTAAGGACTTTATTGCATTATTTAAGGATTCTGCTGCATTATTTAAGGAATTTGCTGCATTATTTAAGAACTTTGCTGCAGTATTTAAGGACTCTGCTGCATTATTTAAGGACTTTATTGCATTATTTAAGGACCCTGCTGCAGAATTTAAGGAATCTGCTGCATTATTTAAGGACTTTGTTGCACTATTTAAGGACTCTGCTGCATTATTTAAGGACTCTGCTGCGGTATTTTAGGACTCTGCTGCATTATATAAGGACTCTGCTGCATTATTTAAGGACTTTGCTGCATTATTTAAGGACTCTGCTGCATTATTTAAGGACTCGGCTGCATTATTTAAATACCTTGCTGCATTATTTAATGACTCTGCTGCATTATTTAAGGATTTTATTGCATTATTTAAGGACTCTGCTGCATTATTTAATGAATTTGCTGCATTATTTAAGGACTCTGCTGCATTATTTAAGGACTCTGCTGGGGTATTTTAGGACTCTGCTGCATTATATAAGGACTCTGCTGCATTATTTAAGGACTTTGCTGCATTATTTAAGGACTTTGCGGCAGTAATTAAGGAATCTGCTGCATTATTTAAGGACTTTGTTGCATTATTTAAGGACTGTGCTGCATTGCTTAAGGACTCTGCTGCATTATTTAAGGACGTTGCTGCATTATTTAAGGACTTTGTTGCATTATTTAAGGACTCTGCTGCATTATTTAAGGACTTTGTTGCATTATTTAAGGACTCTGTTGCATTATTTAAGGACTTTGCTGCATTATTTAAGTACTCTGGTGCATTATTTAAGGACTTTGTTGCATTATTTAAGGACTCTGCTGCATTATTTAAGGACTTTGTTGCATTATTTAAGGACTCTGCTGCATTATTTAAGGACTTTGTTGCATCATTTAATGACTCTGCTGCAGTATTTAAGGACTATGTTGCATTATTTAAGGACTTTGATGCATTATTTAAGGAGGCTGCTGCAGAATTTAAGGAATCTGCTGCATTATTTAAGGACTTTGTTGCATTATTTAAGGACTCTGCTGCATTATTTAAGGACGCTGCTGCAGTATTTAAGGCCTCTTCTGCATTATTTAAGGATTTTGCTGCATTATTTAAGGACTCTACTGCATTATTAAGGACGTTGCTGCATTATTTAAGGACTTTATTGCATTATTTAAGGATTCTGCTGCATTATTTAAGGAATTAGCTGCATTATTTAAGTACTCTGCTGCATTATTTAAGGACTTTGCTGCATTATTTAAGTATGCTGCTGCAGTATTTAAGGCCTCTGCTGCATTATTTAAGGACTCTGCTGCATTATTAAGGACGTTGCTGCATTATTTAAGGACTTTATTGCATTATTTAAGGATTCTGCTGCATTATTTAAGGAATTTGCTGCATTATTTAAGGACTCTGCTGCATTATTTAAGGACTTTGTTGCATTATTTAATGACTCTGCTGGGGTATTTAAGGACTCTGCTGCATTATTTAAGGACTTTGTTGCATTATTTAAGGACTCTGCTGCATTATTTAAGGACTTTGCTGCATTATTTAAGGACTTTGATGCATTATTTAAGGACGCTGCTGCAGAATTAAAGTAATCTGCTGCATTATTTAAGGACTCTGCTGCATTATTTAAGGACTTTGCTGCATTATTTAAGGACTCTGCTGCATTATTTAAGGACTTTGTTGCATTATTTAATGACTCTGCTGCGGTATTTAAGGACTCTGCTGTATTATTTAAGGACTTTGCTGCATTATTTAAGGACTCTGCTTCATTATTTAAGGACTTTGTTGCATTATTTAAGGACTCTGCTGCATTATTTAAGGACTTCGTTGCATTATTTAAGGACTCTGCTGCATTATTTAAAGACTTTGCTGCATTATTTAAGTACTCTGGTGCATTATTTAAGGACTCGGCTGCATTATTTAAAGACTTTGCTGCATTATTTAAGTACTCTGGTGCATTATTTAAGGACTCTGCTGCATTATTTAAGGACTTTGCTGCATTATTTAAGGACTCTGCTTCATTATTTAAGGACTTTGTTGCATTATTTAAGGACTCTGCTGCATTATTTAAGGACTTTGTTGCATTATTTAAGGACTCTGCTGCATTATTTAAAGACTTTGCTGCATTATTTAAGTACTCTGGTGCATTATTTAAGGACTCTGCTGCATTATTTAAAGACTTTGCTGCATTATTTAAGTACTCTGGTGCATTATTTAAGGACTTTGTTGCTTTATTTAAGGACTTTGCTGCATTATTTAAGGACTTTGTTGCATTATTTAAGGACTCTGCTGCATTATTTAAGGACTTTGCTGCATTATTTAATGACTCTGCTGCGGTATTTAAGGACTCTGCTGTATTATTTAAGGACTTTGCTGCATTATTTAAGGACTCTGCTTCATTATTTAAGGACTTTGTTGCATTATTTAAGAACTCTGCTGCATTATTTAAGGACTTCGTTGCATTATTTAAGGACTCTGCTGCATTATTTAAAGACTTTGCTGCATTATTTAAGTACTCTGGTGCATTATTTAAGGACTCGGCTGCATTATTTAAAGACTTTGCTGCATTATTTAAGTACTCTGGTGCATTATTTAAGGACTCTGCTGCATTATTTAAGGACTTTGCTGCATTATTTAAGGACTCTGCTTCATTATTTAAGGACTTTGTTGCATTATTTAAGGACTCTGCTGCATTATTTAAGGACTTTGTTGCATTATTTAAGGACTCTGCTGCATTATTTAAAGACTTTGCTGCATTATTTAAGTACTCTGGTGCATTATTTAAGGACTCTGCTGCATTATTTAAAGACTTTGCTGCATTATTTAAGTACTCTGGTGCATTATTTAAGGACTTTGTTGCTTTATTTAAGGACTTTGCTGCATTATTTAAGGACTTTGTTGCATTATTTAAGGACTGTGCTGCATTATTTAAGGACTTTGCTGCATTATTTAAGTATGCTGCTGCAGTATTTAAGGCCTCTGCTGCATTATTTAAGGACTCTGCTGCATTTTTAAGGACGTTGCTGCATTATTTAAGGACTTTATTGCATTATTTAAGGATTCTGCTGCATTATTTAAGGAATTTGCTGCATTATTTAAGGACTCTGCTGCATTATTTAAGGACTTTGTTTCATTATTTAATGACTCTGCTGGGGTATTTAAGGACTCTGCTGCATTATTTAAGGACTTTGTTGCATTATTTAAGGACTCTGCTGCATTATTTAAGGACTTTGCTGCATTATTTAAGGACTTTGATGCATTATTTAAGGACGCTGCTGCAGAATTTAAGTAATCTGCTGCATTATTTAAGGACTCTGCTTCATTATTTAAGGACTTTGTTGCATTATTTAAGGACTCTGCTGCATTATTTAAGGACTTCGTTGCATTATTTAAGGACTCTGCTGCATTATTTAAAGACTTTGCTGCATTATTTAAGTACTCTGGTGCATTATTTAAGGACTCGGCTGCATTATTTAAAGACTTTGCTGCATTATTTAAGTACTCTGGTGCATTATTTAAGGACTCTGCTGCATTATTTAAGGACTTTGCTGCATTATTTAAGGACTCTGCTGCATTATTTAAGGACTTTGCTGCATTATTTAAGTATGCTGCTGCGGTATTTAAGGCCTCTGCTGCATTATTTAAGGACTCTGCTGCATTATTAAGGACGTTGCTGCATTATTTAAGGACTTTATTGCATTATTTAAGGATTCTGCTGCATTATTTAAGGAATTTGCTGCATTATTTAAGGACTCTGCTGTATTATTTAAGGACTTTGTTGCATTATTTAATGACTCTGCTGGGGTATTTAAGGACTCTGCTGCATTATTTAAGGGCTTTGCTGCATTATTTAAGGACTCTGCTGCAGTATTTTAAGACTCTGCTGCATTATTTAAGGACTTTGATGCATTATTTAAGGACGCTGCTGCAGAATTTAAGGAATCTGCTGCATTATTTAAGGACTTTGTTGCATTATTTAAGGACTATGCTGCATTATGTAAGGACTCTGCTGCATTATTTAAGGACTTTGCTGCATTATTTAATTACTCTGCTGCATTATTTAAGGACTTTGTTGCATTATTTAAGGACTCTGCTGCATTATTTAAAGACTTTGCTGCATTATTTAAGTACTCTGGTGCATTATTTAAGGACTCTGCTGCATTATTTAAAGACTTTGCTGCATTATTTAAGTACTCTGGTGCATTATTTAAGGACTTTGTTGCTTTATTTAAGGACTCTGCTGCATTATTTAAGGACTTTGTTGCACTATTTAAGGACTCTGCTGCATTATTTAAGGACTCTGCTGCGGTATTTTAGGACTCTGCTGCAATATATAAGGACTCTGCTGCATTATTTAAGGACTTTGCTGCATTATTTAAGGACTCTGCTGCATTATTTAAGGACTCGGCTGCATTATTTAAATACCTTGCTGCATTATTTAATGACTCTGCTGCATTATTTAAGGATTTTATTGCATTATTTAAGGACTCTGCTGCATTATTTAATGAATTTGCTGCATTATTTAAGGACTCTGCTGCATTATTTAAGGACTCTGCTGGGGTATTTTAGGACTCTGCTGCATTATATAAGGACTCTGCTGCATTATTTAAGGACTTTGCTGCATTATTTAAGGACTTTGCGGCAGTAATTAAGGAATCTGCTGCATTATTTAAGGACTTTGTTGCATTATTTAAGGACTGTGCTGCATTGCTTAAGGACTCTGCTGCATTATTTAAGGACGTTGCTGCATTATTTAAGGACTTTGTTGCATTATTTAAGGACTCTGCTGCATTATTTAAGGACTTTGTTGCATTATTTAAGGACTCTGTTGCATTATTTAAGGACTTTGCTGCATTATTTAAGTACTCTGGTGCATTATTTAAGGACTTTATTGCATTATTTAAGGATTCTGCTGCATTATTTAAGGAATTTGCTGCATTATTTAAGAACTTTGCTGCAGTATTTAAGGACTCTGCTGCATTATTTAAGGACTTTATTGCATTATTTAAGGACCCTGCTGCAGAATTTAAGGAATCTGCTGCATTATTTAAGGACTTTGTTGCACTATTTAAGGACTCTGCTGCATTATTTAAGGACTCTGCTGCGGTATTTTAGGACTCTGCTGCATTATATAAGGACTCTGCTGCATTATTTAAGGACTTTGCTGCATTATTTAAGGACTCTGCTGCATTATTTAAGGACTCGGCTGCATTATTTAAATACCTTGCTGCATTATTTAATGACTCTGCTGCATTATTTAAGGATTTTATTGCATTATTTAAGGACTCTGCTGCATTATTTAATGAATTTGCTGCATTATTTAAGGACTCTGCTGCATTATTTAAGGACTCTGCTGGGGTATTTTAGGACTCTGCTGCATTATATAAGGACTCTGCTGCATTATTTAAGGACTTTGCTGCATTATTTAAGGACTTTGCGGCAGTAATTAAGGAATCTGCTGCATTATTTAAGGACTTTGTTGCATTATTTAAGGACTGTGCTGCATTGCTTAAGGACTCTGCTGCATTATTTAAGGACGTTGCTGCATTATTTAAGGACTTTGTTGCATTATTTAAGGACTCTGCTGCATTATTTAAGGACTTTGTTGCATTATTTAAGGACTCTGTTGCATTATTTAAGGACTTTGCTGCATTATTTAAGTACTCTGGTGCATTATTTAAGGACTTTGTTGCATTATTTAAGGACTCTGCTGCATTATTTAAGGACTTTGTTGCATTATTTAAGGACTCTGCTGCATTATTTAAGGACTTTGTTGCATCATTTAATGACTCTGCTGCAGTATTTAAGGACTATGTTGCATTATTTAAGGACTTTGATGCATTATTTAAGGAGGCTGCTGCAGAATTTAAGGAATCTGCTGCATTATTTAAGGACTTTGTTGCATTATTTAAGGACTCTGCTGCATTATTTAAGGACGCTGCTGCAGTATTTAAGGCCTCTTCTGCATTATTTAAGGATTTTGCTGCATTATTTAAGGACTCTACTGCATTATTAAGGACGTTGCTGCATTATTTAAGGACTTTATTGCATTATTTAAGGATTCTGCTGCATTATTTAAGGAATTAGCTGCATTATTTAAGTACTCTGCTGCATTATTTAAGGACTTTGCTGCATTATTTAAGTATGCTGCTGCAGTATTTAAGGCCTCTGCTGCATTATTTAAGGACTCTGCTGCATTATTAAGGACGTTGCTGCATTATTTAAGGACTTTATTGCATTATTTAAGGATTCTGCTGCATTATTTAAGGAATTTGCTGCATTATTTAAGGACTCTGCTGCATTATTTAAGGACTTTGTTGCATTATTTAATGACTCTGCTGGGGTATTTAAGGACTCTGCTGCATTATTTAAGGACTTTGTTGCATTATTTAAGGACTCTGCTGCATTATTTAAGGACTTTGCTGCATTATTTAAGGACTTTGATGCATTATTTAAGGACGCTGCTGCAGAATTAAAGTAATCTGCTGCATTATTTAAGGACTCTGCTGCATTATTTAAGGACTTTGCTGCATTATTTAAGGACTCTGCTGCATTATTTAAGGACTTTGTTGCATTATTTAATGACTCTGCTGCGGTATTTAAGGACTCTGCTGTATTATTTAAGGACTTTGCTGCATTATTTAAGGACTCTGCTTCATTATTTAAGGACTTTGTTGCATTATTTAAGGACTCTGCTGCATTATTTAAGGACTTCGTTGCATTATTTAAGGACTCTGCTGCATTATTTAAAGACTTTGCTGCATTATTTAAGTACTCTGGTGCATTATTTAAGGACTCGGCTGCATTATTTAAAGACTTTGCTGCATTATTTAAGTACTCTGGTGCATTATTTAAGGACTCTGCTGCATTATTTAAGGACTTTGCTGCATTATTTAAGGACTCTGCTTCATTATTTAAGGACTTTGTTGCATTATTTAAGGACTCTGCTGCATTATTTAAGGACTTTGTTGCATTATTTAAGGACTCTGCTGCATTATTTAAAGACTTTGCTGCATTATTTAAGTACTCTGGTGCATTATTTAAGGACTCTGCTGCATTATTTAAAGACTTTGCTGCATTATTTAAGTACTCTGGTGCATTATTTAAGGACTTTGTTGCTTTATTTAAGGACTTTGCTGCATTATTTAAGGACTTTGTTGCATTATTTAAGGACTCTGCTGCATTATTTAAGGACTTTGCTGCATTATTTAATGACTCTGCTGCGGTATTTAAGGACTCTGCTGTATTATTTAAGGACTTTGCTGCATTATTTAAGGACTCTGCTTCATTATTTAAGGACTTTGTTGCATTATTTAAGGACTCTGCTGCATTATTTAAGGACTTCGTTGCATTATTTAAGGACTCTGCTGCATTATTTAAAGACTTTGCTGCATTATTTAAGTACTCTGGTGCATTATTTAAGGACTCGGCTGCATTATTTAAAGACTTTGCTGCATTATTTAAGTACTCTGGTGCATTATTTAAGGACTCTGCTGCATTATTTAAGGACTTTGCTGCATTATTTAAGGACTCTGCTTCATTATTTAAGGACTTTGTTGCATTATTTAAGGACTCTGCTGCATTATTTAAGGACTTTGTTGCATTATTTAAGGACTCTGCTGCATTATTTAAAGACTTTGCTGCATTATTTAAGTACTCTGGTGCATTATTTAAGGACTCTGCTGCATTATTTAAAGACTTTGCTGCATTATTTAAGTACTCTGGTGCATTATTTAAGGACTTTGTTGCTTTATTTAAGGACTTTGCTGCATTATTTAAGGACTTTGTTGCATTATTTAAGGACTCTGCTGCATTATTTAAGGACTTTGCTGCATTATTTAAGTATGCTGCTGCAGTATTTAAGGCCTCTGCTGCATTATTTAAGGACTCTGCTGCATTTTTAAGGACGTTGCTGCATTATTTAAGGACTTTATTGCATTATTTAAGGATTCTGCTGCATTATTTAAGGAATTTGCTGCATTATTTAAGGACTCTGCTGCATTATTTAAGGACTTTGTTTCATTATTTAATGACTCTGCTGGGGTATTTAAGGACTCTGCTGCATTATTTAAGGACTTTGTTGCATTATTTAAGGACTCTGCTGCATTATTTAAGGACTTTGCTGCATTATTTAAGGACTTTGATGCATTATTTAAGGACGCTGCTGCAGAATTTAAGTAATCTGCTGCATTATTTAAGGACTCTGCTTCATTATTTAAGGACTTTGTTGCATTATTTAAGGACTCTGCTGCATTATTTAAGGACTTCGTTGCATTATTTAAGGACTCTGCTGCATTATTTAAAGACTTTGCTGCATTATTTAAGTACTCTGGTGCATTATTTAAGGACTCGGCTGCATTATTTAAAGACTTTGCTGCATTATTTAAGTACTCTGGTGCATTATTTAAGGACTCTGCTGCATTATTTAAGGACTTTGCTGCATTATTTAAGGACTCTGCTGCATTATTTAAGGACTTTGCTGCATTATTTAAGTATGCTGCTGCGGTATTTAAGGCCTCTGCTGCATTATTTAAGGACTCTGCTGCATTATTAAGGACGTTGCTGCATTATTTAAGGACTTTATTGCATTATTTAAGGATTCTGCTGCATTATTTAAGGAATTTGCTGCATTATTTAAGGACTCTGCTGTATTATTTAAGGACTTTGTTGCATTATTTAATGACTCTGCTGGGGTATTTAAGGACTCTGCTGCATTATTTAAGGGCTTTGCTGCATTATTTAAGGACTCTGCTGCAGTATTTTAAGACTCTGCTGCATTATTTAAGGACTTTGATGCATTATTTAAGGACGCTGCTGCAGAATTTAAGGAATCTGCTGCATTATTTAAGGACTTTGTTGCATTATTTAAGGACTATGCTGCATTATGTAAGGACTCTGCTGCATTATTTAAGGACTTTGCTGCATTATTTAATTACTCTGCTGCATTATTTAAGGACTTTGTTGCATTATTTAAGGACTCTGCTGCATTATTTAAGGACTTTGCTGCATTATTTAAGGACTTTGATGCATTATTTAAGGACGCTGCTGCAGAATTTAAGTAATCTGCTGCATTATTTAAGGACTCTGCTGCATTATTTAAGGACTTTGCTGCATTAATTAAGGACTCTGCTGCATTATTTAAGGACTTTGTTGCATTATTTAATGACTCTGCTGCGGTATTTAAGGACTCTGCTGCATTATTTAAGGACTTTGCTGCATTATTTAAGGACTTTGCTGCAGTAATTAAGGAATCTGCTGCATTATTTAAGGACTTTGTTGCATTATTTAAGGACTGTGCTGCATTGCTTAAGGACTCTGCTGCATTATTTAAGGACTTTGCTGCATTATTTAAGGACTTTGTTGCATTATTTAAGGACTCTGCTGCATTATTTAAGGACTTTGTTGCATTATTTAAGGACTCTGTTGCATTATTTAAGGACTTTGCTGCATTATTTAAGTACTCTGGTGCATTATTTAAGGACTTTGTTGCATTATTTAAGGACTCTGCTGCATTATTTAAGGACTTTGTTGCATTATTTAAGGACTCTGTTGCATTATTTAAGGACTTTGCTGCATTATTTAAGTACTCTGGTGCATTATTTAAGGACTTTGTTGCATTATTTAAGGACTCTGCTGCATTATTTAAGGACTTTGTTGCATTATTTAAGGACTCTGCTGCATTATTTAAGGACTTTGCTGCATTATTTAAGGACTCTGTTGCATTATTTAAGGACTTTGCTGCATTATTTAAGTACTCTGGTGCATTATTTAAGGACTTTATTGCATTATTTAAGGATTCTGCTGCATTATTTAAGGAATTTGCTGCATTATTTAAGAACTTTGCTGCAGTATTTAAGGACTCTGCTGCATTATTTAAGGACTTTATTGCATTATTTAAGGACCCTGCTGCAGAATTTAAGGAATCTGCTGCATTACTTAAGGACTTTGTTGCATTATTTAAGGACTCTGCTGCATTATTTAAGGACTTTGCTGCATTATTTAAGGACTTTGATGCATTATTTAAGGACGCCGCTGCAGAATTTAAGTAATCTGCTGCATTATTTAAGGACTCTGCTGCATTATTTAAGGACTTTGCTGCATTATTTAAGGACTCTGCTGTATTATTAAGCACGTTGCTGCATTAATTAAGGACTTTATTGCATTATTTAAGGAATTTGATGCATTATTTAAGGACTCTGCTGCATTATTTAAGGACTTTGTTGCATTATTTAATGACTCTGCTGCGGTATTTAAGGACTCTGCTGCATTATTTAAGGACTTTGCTGCATTATTTAAGGACTTTGCTGCAGTAATTAAGGAATCTGCTGCATTATTTAAGGAATTTGATGCATTATTTAAGGACTCTGCTGCATTATTTAAGGACTTTGCTGCATTATTTAAGGACTCTGCTTCATTATTTAAGGACTTTGTTGCATTATCTAAGGACTCTGCTGCATTATTTAAGGACTTTGTTGCATTATTTAAGGACTCTGCTGCATTATTTAAGGACTCTGCTGCATTATTTAAAGACTTTGCTGCATTATTTAAGTACTCTGGTGCATTATTTAAGGACTTTGTTGCTTTATTTAAGGACTTTGCTGCATTATTTAAGGACTTTGTTGCATTATTTAAGGACTCTGCTGCATTATTTAAGGACTTTGCTGCATTATTTAAGTACTCTGGTGCATTATTTAAGGACTTTGTTGCATTATTTAAGGACTCTGCTGCATTATTTAAGGACTTTGTTGCATTATTTAAGGACTCTGCTGCATTATTTAAGGACTTTGCTGCATTATTTAAGGACTCTGCTGCATTATTTAAGGACTTTGTTGCATTATTTAATGACTCTGCTGCGGTATTTAAGGACTCTGCTGTATTATTTAAGGACTTTGCTGCATTATTTAAGGACTCTGCTTCATTATTTAAGGACTTTGTTGCATTATTTAAGGACTCTGCTGCATTATTTAAGGACTTCGTTGCATTATTTAAGGACTCTGCTGCATCATTTAAAGACTTTGCTGCATTATTTAAGTACTCTGGTGCATTATTTAAGGACTCGGCTGCATTATTTAAAGACTTTGCTGCATTATTTAAGTACTCTGGTGCATTATTTAAGGACTCTGCTGCATTATTTAAGGACTTTGCTGCATTATTTAAGGACTCTGCTGCATTATTTAAGGACTTTGCTGCATTATTTAAGTATGCTGCTGCGGTATTTAAGGCCTCTGCTGCATTATTTAAGGACTCTGCTGCATTATTAAGGACGTTGCTGCATTATTTAAGGACTTTATTGCATTATTTAAGGATTCTGCTGCATTATTTAAGGAATTTGCTGCATTATTTAAGGACTCTGCTGTATTATTTAAGGACTTTGTTGCATTATTTAATGACTCTGCTGGGGTATTTAAGGACTCTGCTGCATTATTTAAGGGCTTTGCTGCATTATTTAAGGACTCTGCTGCAGTATTTTAAGACTCTGCTGCATTATTTAAGGACTTTGATGCATTATTTAAGGACGCTGCTGCAGAATTTAAGGAATCTGCTGCATTATTTAAGGACTTTGTTGCATTATTTAAGGACTATGCTGCATTATGTAAGGACTCTGCTGCATTATTTAAGGACTTTGCTGCATTATTTAATTACTCTGCTGCATTATTTAAGGACTTTGTTGCATTATTTAAGGACTCTGCTGCATTATTTAAGGACTTTGCTGCATTATTTAAGGACTTTGATGCATTATTTAAGGACGCTGCTGCAGAATTTAAGTAATCTGCTGCATTATTTAAGGACTCTGCTGCATTATTTAAGGACTTTGCTGCATTAATTAAGGACTCTGCTGCATTATTTAAGGACTTTGTTGCATTATTTAATGACTCTGCTGCGGTATTTAAGGACTCTGCTGCATTATTTAAGGACTTTGCTGCATTATTTAAGGACTTTGCTGCAGTAATTAAGGAATCTGCTGCATTATTTAAGGACTTTGTTGCATTATTTAAGGACTGTGCTGCATTGCTTAAGGACTCTGCTGCATTATTTAAGGACTTTGCTGCATTATTTAAGGACTTTGTTGCATTATTTAAGGACTCTGCTGCATTATTTAAGGACTTTGTTGCATTATTTAAGGACTCTGTTGCATTATTTAAGGACTTTGCTGCATTATTTAAGTACTCTGGTGCATTATTTAAGGACTTTGTTGCATTATTTAAGGACTCTGCTGCATTATTTAAGGACTTTGTTGCATTATTTAAGGACTCTGTTGCATTATTTAAGGACTTTGCTGCATTATTTAAGTACTCTGGTGCATTATTTAAGGACTTTGTTGCATTATTTAAGGACTCTGCTGCATTATTTAAGGACTTTGTTGCATTATTTAAGGACTCTGCTGCATTATTTAAGGACTTTGCTGCATTATTTAAGGACTCTGTTGCATTATTTAAGGACTTTGCTGCATTATTTAAGTACTCTGGTGCATTATTTAAGGACTTTATTGCATTATTTAAGGATTCTGCTGCATTATTTAAGGAATTTGCTGCATTATTTAAGAACTTTGCTGCAGTATTTAAGGACTCTGCTGCATTATTTAAGGACTTTATTGCATTATTTAAGGACCCTGCTGCAGAATTTAAGGAATCTGCTGCATTACTTAAGGACTTTGTTGCATTATTTAAGGACTCTGCTGCATTATTTAAGGACTTTGCTGCATTATTTAAGGACTTTGATGCATTATTTAAGGACGCCGCTGCAGAATTTAAGTAATCTGCTGCATTATTTAAGGACTCTGCTGCATTATTTAAGGACTTTGCTGCATTATTTAAGGACTCTGCTGTATTATTAAGCACGTTGCTGCATTAATTAAGGACTTTATTGCATTATTTAAGGAATTTGATGCATTATTTAAGGACTCTGCTGCATTATTTAAGGACTTTGATGCATTATTTAAGGACGCTGCTGCAGAATTTAAGGAATCTGCTGCATTATTTAAGGACTTTGTTGCATTATTTAAGGACTATGCTGCATTATGTAAGGACTCTGCTGCATTATTTAAGGACTTTGCTGCATTATTTAATTACTCTGCTGCATTATTTAAGGACTTTGTTGCATTATTTAAGGACTCTGCTGCATTATTTAAGGACTTTGCTGCATTATTTAAGGACTTTGATGCATTATTTAAGGACGCTGCTGCAGAATTTAAGTAATCTGCTGCATTATTTAAGGACTCTGCTGCATTATTTAAGGACTTTGCTGCATTAATTAAGGACTCTGCTGCATTATTTAAGGACTTTGTTGCATTATTTAATGACTCTGCTGCGGTATTTAAGGACTCTGCTGCATTATTTAAGGACTTTGCTGCATTATTTAAGGACTTTGCTGCAGTAATTAAGGAATCTGCTGCATTATTTAAGGACTTTGTTGCATTATTTAATGACTCTGCTGCGGTATTTAAGGACTCTGCTGTATTATTTAAGGACTTTGCTGAATTATTTAAGGACTCTGCTTCATTATTTAAGGACTTTGTTGCATTATTTAAGGACTCTGCTGCATTATTTAAGGACTTCGTTGCATTATTTAAGGACTCTGCTGCATTATTTAAAGACTTTGCTGCATTATTTAAGTACTCTGGTGCATTATTTAAGGACTCGGCTGCATTATTTAAAGACTTTGCTGCATTATTTAAGTACTCTGGTGCATTATTTAAGGACTCTGCTGCATTATTTAAGGACTTTGCTGCATTATTTAAGGACTCTGCTGCATTATTTAAGGACTCTGCTGCATTATTTAAGGACTTTGCTGCATTATTTAAGTATGCTGCTGCGGTATTTAAGGCCTCTGCTGCATTATTTAAGGACTCTGCTGCATTATTAAGGACGTTGCTGCATTATTTAAGGACTTTATTGCATTATTTAAGGATTCTGCTGCATTATTTAAGGAATTTGCTGCATTATTTAAGGACTCTGCTGTATTATTTAAGGACTTTGTTGCATTATTTAATGACTCTGCTGGGGTATTTAAGGACTCTGCTGCATTATTTAAGGGCTTTGCTGCATTATTTAAGGACTCTGCTGCAGTATTTAAGGACTCTGCTGCATTATTTAAGGACTTTGATGCATTATTTAAGGACGCTGCTGCAGAATTTAAGGAATCTGCTGCATTATTTAAGGACTTTGTTGCATTATTTAAGGACTATGCTGCATTATGTAAGGACTCTGCTGCATTATTTAAGGACTTTGCTGCATTATTTAATTACTCTGCTGCATTATTTAAGGACTTTGTTGCATTATTTAAGGACTCTGCTGCATTATTTAAGGACTTTGCTGCATTATTTAAGGACTTTGATGCATTATTTAAGGACGCTGCTGCAGAATTTAAGTAATCTGCTGCATTATTTAAGGACTCTGCTGCATTATTTAAGGACTTTGCTGCATTATTTAAGGACTCTGCTGCATTATTTAAGGACTTTGTTGCATTATTTAATGACTCTGCTGCGGTATTTAAGGACTCTGCTGCATTATTTAAGGACTTTGCTGCATTATTTAAGGACTTTGCTGCAGTAATTAAGGAATCTGCTGCATTATTTAAGGACTTTGTTGCATTATTTAAGGACTGTGCTGCATTGCTTAAGGACTCTGCTGCATTATTTAAGGACTTTGCTGCATTATTTAAGGACTTTGTTGCATTATTTAAGGACTCTGCTGCATTATTTAAGGACTTTGTTGCATTATTTAAGGACTCTGTTGCATTATTTAAGGACTTTGCTGCATTATTTAAGTACTCTGGTGCATTATTTAAGGACTTTGTTGCATTATTTAAGGACTCTGCTGCATTATTTAAGGACTTTGCTGCATTATTTAAGTACTCTGGTGCATTATTTAAGGACTTTGTTGCATTATTTAAGGACTCTGCTGCATTATTTAAGGACTTTGTTGCATTATTTAAGGACTCTGCTGCATTATTTAAGGACTTTGCTGCATTATTTAAGGACTCTGCTGCATTATTTAAGGACTTTGTTGCATTATTTAATGACTCTGCTGCGGTATTTAAGGACTCTGCTGTATTATTTAAGGACTTTGCTGCATTATTTAAGGACTCTGCTTCATTATTTAAGGACTTTGTTGCATTATTTAAGTACTCTGGTGCATTATTTAAGGACTTTATTGCATTATTTAAGGATTCTGCTGCATTATTTAAGGAATTTGCTGCATTATTTAAGAACTTTGCTGCAGTATTTAAGGACTCTGCTGCAATTTTTAAGGACTTTATTGCATTATTTAAGGACCCTGCTGCAGAATTTAAGGAATCTGCTGCATTACTTAAGGACTTTGTTGCATTATTTAAGGACTCTGCTGCATTATTTAAGGACTTTGCTGCATTATTTAAGGACTTTGATGCATTATTTAAGGACGCCGCTGCAGAATTTAAGTAATCTGCTGCATTATTTAAGGACTCTGCTGCATTATTTAAGGACTTTGCTGCATTATTTAAGGACTCTGCTGTATTATTAAGCACGTTGCTGCATTAATTAAGGACTTTATTGCATTATTTAAGGAATTTGATGCATTATTTAAGGACTCTGCTGCATTATTTAAGGACTTTGTTGCATTATTTAATGACTCTGCTGCGGTATTTAAGGACTCTGCTGCATTATTTAAGGACTTTGCTGCATTATTTAAGGACTTTGCTGCAGTAATTAAGGAATCTGCTGCATTATTTAAGGAATTTGATGCATTATTTAAGGACTCTGCTGCATTATTTAAGGACTTTGCTGCATTATTTAAGGACTCTGCTTCATTATTTAAGGACTTTGTTGCATTATCTAAGGACTCTGCTGCATTATTTAAGGACTTTGTTGCATTATTTAAGGACTCTGCTGCATTATTTAAGGACTCTGCTGCATTATTTAAAGACTTTGCTGCATTATTTAAGTACTCTGGTGCATTATTTAAGGACTTTGTTGCTTTATTTAAGGACTTTGCTGCATTATTTAAGGACTTTGTTGCATTATTTAAGGACTCTGCTGCATTATTTAAGGACTTTGCTGCATTATTTAAGTACTCTGGTGCATTATTTAAGGACTTTGTTGCATTATTTAAGGACTCTGCTGCATTATTTAAGGACTTTGTTGCATTATTTAAGGACTCTGCTGCATTATTTAAGGACTTTGCTGCATTATTTAAGGACTCTGCTGCATTATTTAAGGACTTTGTTGCATTATTTAATGACTCTGCTGCGGTATTTAAGGACTCTGCTGTATTATTTAAGGACTTTGCTGCATTATTTAAGGACTCTGCTTCATTATTTAAGGACTTTGTTGCATTATTTAAGGACTCTGCTGCATTATTTAAGGACTTCGTTGCATTATTTAAGGACTCTGCTGCATTATTTAAAGACTTTGCTGCATTATTTAAGTACTCTGGTGCATTATTTAAGGACTCGGCTGCATTATTTAAAGACTTTGCTGCATTATTTAAGTACTCTGGTGCATTATTTAAGGACTCTGCTGCATTATTTAAGGACTTTGCTGCATTATTTAAGGACTCTGCTGCATTATTTAAGGACTTTGCTGCATTATTTAAGTATGCTGCTGCGGTATTTAAGGCCTCTGCTGCATTATTTAAGGACTCTGCTGCATTATTAAGGACGTTGCTGCATTATTTAAGGACTTTATTGCATTATTTAAGGATTCTGCTGCATTATTTAAGGAATTTGCTGCATTATTTAAGGACTCTGCTGTATTATTTAAGGACTTTGTTGCATTATTTAATGACTCTGCTGGGGTATTTAAGGACTCTGCTGCATTATTTAAGGGCTTTGCTGCATTATTTAAGGACTCTGCTGCAGTATTTTAAGACTCTGCTGCATTATTTAAGGACTTTGATGCATTATTTAAGGACGCTGCTGCAGAATTTAAGGAATCTGCTGCATTATTTAAGGACTTTGTTGCATTATTTAAGGACTATGCTGCATTATGTAAGGACTCTGCTGCATTATTTAAGGACTTTGCTGCATTATTTAATTACTCTGCTGCATTATTTAAGGACTTTGTTGCATTATTTAAGGACTCTGCTGCATTATTTAAGGACTTTGCTGCATTATTTAAGGACTTTGATGCATTATTTAAGGACGCTGCTGCAGAATTTAAGTAATCTGCTGCATTATTTAAGGACTCTGCTGCATTATTTAAGGACTTTGCTGCATTAATTAAGGACTCTGCTGCATTATTTAAGGACTTTGTTGCATTATTTAATGACTCTGCTGCGGTATTTAAGGACTCTGCTGCATTATTTAAGGACTTTGCTGCATTATTTAAGGACTTTGCTGCAGTAATTAAGGAATCTGCTGCATTATTTAAGGACTTTGTTGCATTATTTAAGGACTGTGCTGCATTGCTTAAGGACTCTGCTGCATTATTTAAGGACTTTGCTGCATTATTTAAGGACTTTGTTGCATTATTTAAGGACTCTGCTGCATTATTTAAGGACTTTGTTGCATTATTTAAGGACTCTGTTGCATTATTTAAGGACTTTGCTGCATTATTTAAGTACTCTGGTGCATTATTTAAGGACTTTGTTGCATTATTTAAGGACTCTGCTGCATTATTTAAGGACTTTGTTGCATTATTTAAGGACTCTGTTGCATTATTTAAGGACTTTGCTGCATTATTTAAGTACTCTGGTGCATTATTTAAGGACTTTGTTGCATTATTTAAGGACTCTGCTGCATTATTTAAGGACTTTGTTGCATTATTTAAGGACTCTGCTGCATTATTTAAGGACTTTGCTGCATTATTTAAGGACTCTGTTGCATTATTTAAGGACTTTGCTGCATTATTTAAGTACTCTGGTGCATTATTTAAGGACTTTATTGCATTATTTAAGGATTCTGCTGCATTATTTAAGGAATTTGCTGCATTATTTAAGAACTTTGCTGCAGTATTTAAGGACTCTGCTGCATTATTTAAGGACTTTATTGCATTATTTAAGGACCCTGCT
Organism: Phyllobates terribilis; assembly: GCF_046119375.1. NCBI lineage: Eukaryota > Metazoa > Chordata > Amphibia > Anura > Dendrobatidae > Phyllobates > Phyllobates terribilis. The sequence continues at coordinate 509,456 of NW_027363268.1, forward strand.
GCAGAATTTAAGGAATCTGCTGCATTACTTAAGGACTTTGTTGCATTATTTAAGGACTCTGATGCATTATTTAAGGACTTTGCTGCATTATTTAAGGACTTTGATGCATTATTTAAGGACGCCGCTGCAGAATTTAAGTAATCTGCTGCATTATTTAAGGACTCTGCTGCATTATTTAAGGACTTTGCTGCATTATTTAAGGACTCTGCTGTATTATTAAGCACGTTGCTGCATTAATTAAGGACTTTATTGCATTATTTAAGGAATTTGATGCATTATTTAAGGACTCTGCTGCATTATTTAAGGACTTTGATGCATTATTTAAGGACGCTGCTGCAGAATTTAAGGAATCTGCTGCATTATTTAAGGACTTTGTTGCATTATTTAAGGACTATGCTGCATTATGTAAGGACTCTGCTGCATTATTTAAGGACTTTGCTGCATTATTTAATTACTCTGCTGCATTATTTAAGGACTTTGTTGCATTATTTAAGGACTCTGCTGCATTATTTAAGGACTTTGCTGCATTATTTAAGGACTTTGATGCATTATTTAAGGACGCTGCTGCAGAATTTAAGTAATCTGCTGCATTATTTAAGGACTCTGCTGCATTATTTAAGGACTTTGCTGCATTAATTAAGGACTCTGCTGCATTATTTAAGGACTTTGTTGCATTATTTAATGACTCTGCTGCGGTATTTAAGGACTCTGCTGCATTATTTAAGGACTTTGCTGCATTATTTAAGGACTTTGCTGCAGTAATTAAGGAATCTGCTGCATTATTTAAGGACTTTGTTGCATTATTTAATGACTCTGCTGCGGTATTTAAGGACTCTGCTGTATTATTTAAGGACTTTGCTGAATTATTTAAGGACTCTGCTTCATTATTTAAGGACTTTGTTGCATTATTTAAGGACTCTGCTGCATTATTTAAGGACTTCGTTGCATTATTTAAGGACTCTGCTGCATTATTTAAAGACTTTGCTGCATTATTTAAGTACTCTGGTGCATTATTTAAGGACTCGGCTGCATTATTTAAAGACTTTGCTGCATTATTTAAGTACTCTGGTGCATTATTTAAGGACTCTGCTGCATTATTTTAGGACTTTGCTGCATTATTTAAGGACTCTGCTGCATTATTTAAGGACTCTGCTGCATTATTTAAGGACTTTGCTGCATTATTTAAGTATGCTGCTGCGGTATTTAAGGCCTCTGCTGCATTATTTAAGGACTCTGCTGCATTATTAAGGACGTTGCTGCATTATTTAAGGACTTTATTGCATTATTTAAGGATTCTGCTGCATTATTTAAGGAATTTGCTGCATTATTTAAGGACTCTGCTGTATTATTTAAGGACTTTGTTGCATTATTTAATGACTCTGCTGGGGTATTTAAGGACTCTGCTGCATTATTTAAGGGCTTTGCTGCATTATTTAAGGACTCTGCTGCAGTATTTAAGGACTCTGCTGCATTATTTAAGGACTTTGATGCATTATTTAAGGACGCTGCTGCAGAATTTAAGGAATCTGCTGCATTATTTAAGGACTTTGTTGCATTATTTAAGGACTATGCTGCATTATGTAAGGACTCTGCTGCATTATTTAAGGACTTTGCTGCATTATTTAATTACTCTGCTGCATTATTTAAGGACTTTGTTGCATTATTTAAGGACTCTGCTGCATTATTTAAGGACTTTGCTGCATTATTTAAGGACTTTGATGCATTATTTAAGGACGCTGCTGCAGAATTTAAGTAATCTGCTGCATTATTTAAGGACTCTGCTGCATTATTTAAGGACTTTGCTGCATTATTTAAGGACTCTGCTGCATTATTTAAGGACTTTGTTGCATTATTTAATGACTCTGCTGCGGTATTTAAGGACTCTGCTGCATTATTTAAGGACTTTGCTGCATTATTTAAGGACTTTGCTGCAGTAATTAAGGAATCTGCTGCATTATTTAAGGACTTTGTTGCATTATTTAAGGACTGTGCTGCATTGCTTAAGGACTCTGCTGCATTATTTAAGGACTTTGCTGCATTATTTAAGGACTTTGTTGCATTATTTAAGGACTCTGCTGCATTATTTAAGGACTTTGTTGCATTATTTAAGGACTCTGTTGCATTATTTAAGGACTTTGCTGCATTATTTAAGTACTCTGGTGCATTATTTAAGGACTTTGTTGCATTATTTAAGGACTCTGCTGCATTATTTAAGGACTTTGCTGCATTATTTAAGTACTCTGGTGCATTATTTAAGGACTTTGTTGCATTATTTAAGGACTCTGCTGCATTATTTAAGGACTTTGTTGCATTATTTAAGGACTCTGCTGCATTATTTAAGGACTTTGCTGCATTATTTAAGGACTCTGCTGCATTATTTAAGGACTTTGTTGCATTATTTAATGACTCTGCTGCGGTATTTAAGGACTCTGCTGTATTATTTAAGGACTTTGCTGCATTATTTAAGGACTCTGCTTCATTATTTAAGGACTTTGTTGCATTATTTAAGTACTCTGGTGCATTATTTAAGGACTTTATTGCATTATTTAAGGATTCTGCTGCATTATTTAAGGAATTTGCTGCATTATTTAAGAACTTTGCTGCAGTATTTAAGGACTCTGCTGCATTATTTAAGGACTTTATTGCATTATTTAAGGACCCTGCTGCAGAATTTAAGGAATCTGCTGCATTACTTAAGGACTTTGTTGCATTATTTAAGGACTCTGCTGCATTATTTAAGGACTTTGCTGCATTATTTAAGGACTTTGATGCATTATTTAAGGACGCCGCTGCAGAATTTAAGTAATCTGCTGCATTATTTAAGGACTCTGCTGCATTATTTAAGGACTTTGCTGCATTATTTAAGGACTCTGCTGTATTATTAAGCACGTTGCTGCATTAATTAAGGACTTTATTGCATTATTTAAGGAATTTGATGCATTATTTAAGGACTCTGCTGCATTATTTAAGGACTTTGTTGCATTATTTAATGACTCTGCTGCGGTATTTAAGGACTCTGCTGCATTATTTAAGGACTTTGCTGCATTATTTAAGGACTTTGCTGCAGTAATTAAGGAATCTGCTGCATTATTTAAGGAATTTGATGCATTATTTAAGGACTCTGCTGCATTATTTAAGGACTTTGCTGCATTATTTAAGGACTCTGCTTCATTATTTAAGGACTTTGTTGCATTATCTAAGGACTCTGCTGCATTATTTAAGGACTTTGTTGCATTATTTAAGGACTCTGCTGCATTATTTAAGGACTCTGCTGCATTATTTAAAGACTTTGCTGCATTATTTAAGTACTCTGGTGCATTATTTAAGGACTTTGTTGCTTTATTTAAGGACTTTGCTGCATTATTTAAGGACTTTGTTGCATTATTTAAGGACTCTGCTGCATTATTTAAGGACTTTGCTGCATTATTTAAGTACTCTGGTGCATTATTTAAGGACTTTGTTGCATTATTTAAGGACTCTGCTGCATTATTTAAGGACTTTGTTGCATTATTTAAGGACTCTGCTGCATTATTTAAGGACTTTGCTGCATTATTTAAGGACTCTGCTGCATTATTTAAGGACTTTGTTGCATTATTTAATGACTCTGCTGCGGTATTTAAGGACTCTGCTGTATTATTTAAGGACTTTGCTGCATTATTTAAGGACTCTGCTTCATTATTTAAGGACTTTGTTGCATTATTTAAGGACTCTGCTGCATTATTTAAGGACTTCGTTGCATTATTTAAGGACTCTGCTGCATTATTTAAAGACTTTGCTGCATTATTTAAGTACTCTGGTGCATTATTTAAGGACTCGGCTGCATTATTTAAAGACTTTGCTGCATTATTTAAGTACTCTGGTGCATTATTTAAGGACTCTGCTGCATTATTTAAGGACTTTGCTGCATTATTTAAGGACTCTGCTGCATTATTTAAGGACTTTGCTGCATTATTTAAGTATGCTGCTGCGGTATTTAAGGCCTCTGCTGCATTATTTAAGGACTCTGCTGCATTATTTAAGGACTTTGCTGCATTATTTAAGGACTCTGTTGCATTATTTAAGGACTTTGCTGCATTATTTAAGTACTCTGTTGCATTATTTAAGGACTTTGCTGCATTATTTAAGTACTCTGGTGCATTATTTAAGGACTTTGTTGCATTATTTAAGGACTCTGCTGCATTATTTAAGGACTTTGTTGCATTATTTAAGGACTCTGTTGCATTATTTAAGGACTTTGCTGCATTATTTAAGTACTCTGGTGCATTATTTAAGGACTTTGTTGCATTATTTAAGGACTCTGCTGCATTATTTAAGGACTTTGTTGCATTATTTAAGGACTCTGCTGCATTATTTAAGGACTTTGCTGCATTATTTAAGGACTCTGTTGCATTATTTAAGGACTTTGCTGCATTATTTAAGTACTCTGGTGCATTATTTAAGGACTTTATTGCATTATTTAAGGATTCTGCTGCATTATTTAAGGAATTTGCTGCATTATTTAAGAACTTTGCTGCAGTATTTAAGGACTCTGCTGCATTATTTAAGGACTTTATTGCATTATTTAAGGACCCTGCTGCAGAATTTAAGGAATCTGCTGCATTACTTAAGGACTTTGTTGCATTATTTAAGGACTCTGCTGCATTATTTAAGGACTTTGCTGCATTATTTAAGGACTTTGATGCATTATTTAAGGACGCCGCTGCAGAATTTAAGTAATCTGCTGCATTATTTAAGGACTCTGCTGCATTATTTAAGGACTTTGCTGCATTATTTAAGGACTCTGCTGTATTATTAAGCACGTTGCTGCATTAATTAAGGACTTTATTGCATTATTTAAGGAATTTGATGCATTATTTAAGGACTCTGCTGCATTATTTAAGGACTTTGTTGCATTATTTAATGACTCTGCTGCGGTATTTAAGGACTCTGCTGCATTATTTAAGGACTTTGCTGCATTATTTAAGGACTTTGCTGCAGTAATTAAGGAATCTGCTGCATTATTTAAGGAATTTGATGCATTATTTAAGGACTCTGCTGCATTATTTAAAGACTTTGCTGCATTATTTAAGTACTCTGGTGCATTATTTAAGGACTCTGCTGCATTATTTAAGGACTTTGCTGCATTATTTAAGGACTCTGCTGCATTATTTAAGGACTTTGCTGCATTATTTAAGTATGCTGCTGCGGTATTTAAGGCCTCTGCTGCATTATTTAAGGACTCTGCTGCATTATTAAGGACGTTGCTGCATTATTTAAGGACTTTATTGCATTATTTAAGGATTCTGCTGCATTATTTAAGGAATTTGCTGCATTATTTAAGGACTCTGCTGTATTATTTAAGGACTTTGTTGCATTATTTAATGACTCTGCTGGGGTATTTAAGGACTCTGCTGCATTATTTAAGGGCTTTGCTGCATTATTTAAGGACTCTGCTGCAGTATTTTAAGACTCTGCTGCATTATTTAAGGACTTTGATGCATTATTTAAGGACGCTGCTGCAGAATTTAAGGAATCTGCTGCATTATTTAAGGACTTTGTTGCATTATTTAAGTACTCTGGTGCATTATTTAAGGACTTTGTTGCATTATTTAAGGACTCTGCTGCATTATTTAACGACTTTGTTGCATTATTTAAGGACTCTGCTGCATTATTTAAGGACTTTGCTGCATTATTTAAGGACTCTGTTGCATTATTTAAGGACTTTGCTGCATTATTTAAGTACTCTGGTGCATTATTTAAGGACTTTATTGCATTATTTAAGGATTCTGCTGCATTATTTAAGGAATTTGCTGCATTATTTAAGAACTTTGCTGCAGTATTTAAGGACTCTGCTGCATTATTTAAGGACTTTATTGCATTATTTAAGGACCCTGCTGCAGAATTTAAGGAATCTGCTGCATTACTTAAGGACTTTGTTGCATTATTTAAGGACTCTGCTGCATTATTTAAGGACTTTGCTGCATTATTTAAGGACTTTGATGCATTATTTAAGGACGCCGCTGCAGAATTTAAGTAATCTGCTGCATTATTTAAGGACTCTGCTGCATTATTTAAGGACTTTGCTGCATTATTTAAGGACTCTGCTGTATTATTAAGCACGTTGCTGCATTAATTAAGGACTTTATTGCATTATTTAAGGAATTTGATGCATTATTTAAGGACTCTGCTGCATTATTTAAGGACTTTGATGCATTATTTAAGGACGCTGCTGCAGAATTTAAGGAATCTGCTGCATTATTTAAGGACTTTGTTGCATTATTTAAGGACTATGCTGCATTATGTAAGGACTCTGCTGCATTATTTAAGGACTTTGCTGCATTATTTAATTACTCTGCTGCATTATTTAAGGACTTTGTTGCATTATTTAAGGACTCTGCTGCATTATTTAAGGACTTTGCTGCATTATTTAAGGACTTTGATGCATTATTTAAGGACGCTGCTGCAGAATTTAAGTAATCTGCTGCATTATTTAAGGACTCTGCTGCATTATTTAAGGACTTTGCTGCATTATTTAAGGACTCTGCTGCATTATTTAAGGACTTTGTTGCATTATTTAATGACTCTGCTGCGGTATTTAAGGACTCTGCTGCATTATTTAAGGACTTTGCTGCATTATTTAAGGACTTTGCTGCAGTAATTAAGGAATCTGCTGCATTATTTAAGGAATTTGATGCATTATTTAAGGACTCTGCTGCATTATTTAAGGACTTTGCTGCATTATTTAAGGACTCTGCTTCATTATTTAAGGACTTTGTTGCATTATTTAAGGACTCTGCTGCATTATTTAAGGACTTTGTTGCATTATTTAAGGACTCTGCTGCATTATTTAAAGACTTTGCTGCATTATTTAAGTACTCTGGTGCATTATTTAAGGACTCTGCTGCATTATTTAAAGACTTTGCTGCATTATTTAAGTACTCTGGTGCATTATTTAAGGACTTTGTTGCTTTATTTAAGGACTTTGCTGCATTATTTAAGGACTTTGTTGCATTATTTAAGGACTCTGCTGCATTATTTAAGGACTTTGCTGCATTATTTAAGTATGCTGCTGCAGTATTTAAGGCCTCTGCTGCATTATTTAAGGACTCTGCTGCATTTTTAAGGACGTTGCTGCATTATTTAAGGACTTTATTGCATTATTTAAGGATTCTGCTGCATTATTTAAGGAATTTGCTGCATTATTTAAGGACTCTGCTGCATTATTTAAGGACTTTGCTGCATTATTTAAGGACTTTGCTGCAGTAATTAAGGAATCTGCTGCATTATTTAAGGAATTTGATGCATTATTTAAGGACTCTGCTGCATTATTTAAGGACTTTGCTGCATTATTTAAGGACTCTGCTTCATTATTTAAGGACTTTGTTGCATTATTTAAGGACTCTGCTGCATTATTTAAGGACTTTGTTGCATTATTTAAGGACTCTGCTGCATTATTTAAAGACTTTGCTGCATTATTTAAGTACTCTGGTGCATTATTTAAGGACTCTGCTGCATTATTTAAAGACTTTGCTGCATTATTTAAGTACTCTGGTGCATTATTTAAGGACTTTGTTGCTTTATTTAAGGACTTTGCTGCATTATTTAAGGACTTTGTTGCATTATTTAAGGACTCTGCTGCATTATTTAAGGACTTTGCTGCATTATTTAAGTATGCTGCTGCAGTATTTAAGGCCTCTGCTGCATTATTTAAGGACTCTGCTGCATTTTTAAGGACGTTGCTGCATTATTTAAGGACTTTATTGCATTATTTAAGGATTCTGCTGCATTATTTAAGGAATTTGCTGCATTATTTAAGGACTCTGCTGCATTATTTAAGGACTTTGTTTCATTATTTAATGACTCTGCTGGGGTATTTAAGGACTCTGCTGCATTATTTAAGGACTTTGTTGCATTATTTAAGGACTCTGCTGCATTATTTAAGGACTTTGCTGCATTATTTAAGGACTTTGATGCATTATTTAAGGACGCTGCTGCAGAATTTAAGTAATCTGCTGCATTATTTAAGGACTCTGCTTCATTATTTAAGGACTTTGTTGCATTATTTAAGGACTCTGCTGCATTATTTAAGGACTTCGTTGCATTATTTAAGGACTCTGCTGCATTATTTAAAGACTTTGCTGCATTATTTAAGTACTCTGGTGCATTATTTAAGGACTCGGCTGCATTATTTAAAGACTTTGCTGCATTATTTAAGTACTCTGGTGCATTATTTAAGGACTCTGCTGCATTATTTAAGGACTTTGCTGCATTATTTAAGGACTCTGCTGCATTATTTAAGGACTTTGCTGCATTATTTAAGTATGCTGCTGCGGTATTTAAGGCCTCTGCTGCATTATTTAAGGACTCTGCTGCATTATTAAGGACGTTGCTGCATTATTTAAGGACTTTATTGCATTATTTAAGGATTCTGCTGCATTATTTAAGGAATTTGCTGCATTATTTAAGGACTCTGCTGTATTATTTAAGGACTTTGTTGCATTATTTAATGACTCTGCTGGGGTATTTAAGGACTCTGCTGCATTATTTAAGGGCTTTGCTGCATTATTTAAGGACTCTGCTGCAGTATTTTAAGACTCTGCTGCATTATTTAAGGACTTTGATGCATTATTTAAGGACGCTGCTGCAGAATTTAAGGAATCTGCTGCATTATTTAAGGACTTTGTTGCATTATTTAAGGACTATGCTGCATTATGTAAGGACTCTGCTGCATTATTTAAGGACTTTGCTGCATTATTTAATTACTCTGCTGCATTATTTAAGGACTTTGTTGCATTATTTAAGGACTCTGCTGCATTATTTAAGGACTTTGCTACATTATTTAAGGACTTTGATGCATTATTTAAGGACGCTGCTGCAGAATTTAAGTAATCTGCTGCATTATTTAAGGACTCTGCTGCATTATTTAAGGACTTTGCTGCATTAATTAAGGACTCTGCTGCATTATTTAAGGACTTTGTTGCATTATTTAATGACTCTGCTGCGGTATTTAAGGACTCTGCTGCATTATTTAAGGACTTTGCTGCATTATTTAAGGACTTTGCTGCAGTAATTAAGGAATCTGCTGCATTATTTAAGGACTTTGTTGCATTATTTAAGGACTGTGCTGCATTGCTTAAGGACTCTGCTGCATTATTTAAGGACTTTGCTGCATTATTTAAGGACTTTGTTGCATTATTTAAGGACTCTGCTGCATTATTTAAGGACTTTGTTGCATTATTTAAGGACTCTGTTGCATTATTTAAGGACTTTGCTGCATTATTTAAGTACTCTGGTGCATTATTTAAGGACTTTGTTGCATTATTTAAGGACTCTGCTGCATTATTTAAGGACTTTGTTGCATTATTTAAGGACTCTGTTGCATTATTTAAGGACTTTGCTGCATTATTTAAGTACTCTGGTGCATTATTTAAGGACTTTGTTGCATTATTTAAGGACTCTGCTGCATTATTTAAGGACTTTGTTGCATTATTTAAGGACTCTGCTGCATTATTTAAGGACTTTGCTGCATTATTTAAGGACTCTGTTGCATTATTTAAGGACTTTGCTGCATTATTTAAGTACTCTGGTGCATTATTTAAGGACTTTATTGCATTATTTAAGGATTCTGCTGCATTATTTAAGGAATTTGCTGCATTATTTAAGAACTTTGCTGCAGTATTTAAGGACTCTGCTGCATTATTTAAGGACTTTATTGCATTATTTAAGGACCCTGCTGCAGAATTTAAGGAATCTGCTGCATTACTTAAGGACTTTGTTGCATTATTTAAGGACTCTGCTGCATTATTTAAGGACTTTGCTGCATTATTTAAGGACTTTGATGCATTATTTAAGGACGCCGCTGCAGAATTTAAGTAATCTGCTGCATTATTTAAGGACTCTGCTGCATTATTTAAGGACTTTGCTGCATTATTTAAGGACTCTGCTGTATTATTAAGCACGTTGCTGCATTAATTAAGGACTTTATTGCATTATTTAAGGAATTTGATGCATTATTTAAGGACTCTGCTGCATTATTTAAGGACTTTGTTGCATTATTTAATGACTCTGCTGCGGTATTTAAGGACTCTGCTGCATTATTTAAGGACTTTGCTGCATTATTTAAGGACTTTGCTGCAGTAATTAAGGAATCTGCTGCATTATTTAAGGAATTTGATGCATTATTTAAGGACTCTGCTGCATTATTTAAGGACTTTGCTGCATTATTTAAGGACTCTGCTTCATTATTTAAGGACTTTGTTGCATTATCTAAGGACTCTGCTGCATTATTTAAGGACTTTGTTGCATTATTTAAGGACTCTGCTGCATTATTTAAGGACTCTGCTGCATTATTTAAAGACTTTGCTGCATTATTTAAGTACTCTGGTGCATTATTTAAGGACTTTGTTGCTTTATTTAAGGACTTTGCTGCATTATTTAAGGACTTTGTTGCATTATTTAAGGACTCTGCTGCATTATTTAAGGACTTTGCTGCATTATTTAAGTACTCTGGTGCATTATTTAAGGACTTTGTTGCATTATTTAAGGACTCTGCTGCATTATTTAAGGACTTTGTTGCATTATTTAAGGACTCTGCTGCATTATTTAAGGACTTTGCTGCATTATTTAAGGACTCTGCTGCATTATTTAAGGACTTTGTTGCATTATTTAATGACTCTGCTGCGGTATTTAAGGACTCTGCTGTATTATTTAAGGACTTTGCTGCATTATTTAAGGACTCTGCTTCATTATTTAAGGACTTTGTTGCATTATTTAAGGACTCTGCTGCATTATTTAAGGACTTCGTTGCATTATTTAAGGACTCTGCTGCATTATTTAAAGACTTTGCTGCATTATTTAAGTACTCTGGTGCATTATTTAAGGACTCGGCTGCATTATTTAAAGACTTTGCTGCATTATTTAAGTACTCTGGTGCATTATTTAAGGACTCTGCTGCATTATTTAAGGACTTTGCTGCATTATTTAAGGACTCTGCTGCATTATTTAAGGACTTTGCTGCATTATTTAAGTATGCTGCTGCGGTATTTAAGGCCTCTGCTGCATTATTTAAGGACTCTGCTGCATTATTAAGGACGTTGCTGCATTATTTAAGGACTTTATTGCATTATTTAAGGATTCTGCTGCATTATTTAAGGAATTTGCTGCATTATTTAAGGACTCTGCTGTATTATTTAAGGACTTTGTTGCATTATTTAATGACTCTGCTGGGGTATTTAAGGACTCTGCTGCATTATTTAAGGGCTTTGCTGCATTATTTAAGGACTCTGCTGCAGTATTTTAAGACTCTGCTGCATTATTTAAGGACTTTGATGCATTATTTAAGGACGCTGCTGCAGAATTTAAGGAATCTGCTGCATTATTTAAGGACTTTGTTGCATTATTTAAGGACTATGCTGCATTATGTAAGGACTCTGCTGCATTATTTAAGGACTTTGCTGCATTATTTAATTACTCTGCTGCATTATTTAAGGACTTTGTTGCATTATTTAAGGACTCTGCTGCATTATTTAAGGACTTTGCTGCATTATTTAAGGACTTTGATGCATTATTTAAGGACGCTGCTGCAGAATTTAAGTAATCTGCTGCATTATTTAAGGACTCTGCTGCATTATTTAAGGACTTTGCTGCATTAATTAAGGACTCTGCTGCATTATTTAAGGACTTTGTTGCATTATTTAATGACTCTGCTGCGGTATTTAAGGACTCTGCTGCATTATTTAAGGACTTTGCTGCATTATTTAAGGACTTTGCTGCAGTAATTAAGGAATCTGCTGCATTATTTAAGGACTTTGTTGCATTATTTAAGGACTGTGCTGCATTGCTTAAGGACTCTGCTGCATTATTTAAGGACTTTGCTGCATTATTTAAGGACTTTGTTGCATTATTTAAGGACTCTGCTGCATTATTTAAGGACTTTGTTGCATTATTTAAGGACTCTGTTGCATTATTTAAGGACTTTGCTGCATTATTTAAGTACTCTGGTGCATTATTTAAGGACTTTGTTGCATTATTTAAGGACTCTGCTGCATTATTTAAGGACTTTGTTGCATTATTTAAGGACTCTGTTGCATTATTTAAGGACTTTGCTGCATTATTTAAGTACTCTGGTGCATTATTTAAGGACTTTGTTGCATTATTTAAGGACTCTGCTGCATTATTTAAGGACTTTGTTGCATTATTTAAGGACTCTGCTGCATTATTTAAGGACTTTGCTGCATTATTTAAGGACTCTGTTGCATTATTTAAGGACTTTGCTGCATTATTTAAGTACTCTGGTGCATTATTTAAGGACTTTATTGCATTATTTAAGGATTCTGCTGCATTATTTAAGGAATTTGCTGCATTATTTAAGAACTTTGCTGCAGTATTTAAGGACTCTGCTGCATTATTTAAGGACTTTATTGCATTATTTAAGGACCCTGCTGCAGAATTTAAGGAATCTGCTGCATTACTTAAGGACTTTGTTGCATTATTTAAGGACTCTGCTGCATTATTTAAGGACTTTGCTGCATTATTTAAGGACTTTGATGCATTATTTAAGGACGCCGCTGCAGAATTTAAGTAATCTGCTGCATTATTTAAGGACTCTGCTGCATTATTTAAGGACTTTGCTGCATTATTTAAGGACTCTGCTGTATTATTAAGCACGTTGCTGCATTAATTAAGGACTTTATTGCATTATTTAAGGAATTTGATGCATTATTTAAGGACTCTGCTGCATTATTTAAGGACTTTGATGCATTATTTAAGGACGCTGCTGCAGAATTTAAGGAATCTGCTGCATTATTTAAGGACTTTGTTGCATTATTTAAGTACTCTGGTGCATTATTTAAGGACTTTGTTGCATTATTTAAGGACTCTGCTGCATTATTTAACGACTTTGTTGCATTATTTAAGGACTCTGCTGCATTATTTAAGGACTTTGCTGCATTATTTAAGGACTCTGTTGCATTATTTAAGGACTTTGCTGCATTATTTAAGTACTCTGGTGCATTATTTAAGGACTTTATTGCATTATTTAAGGATTCTGCTGCATTATTTAAGGAATTTGCTGCATTATTTAAGAACTTTGCTGCAGTATTTAAGGACTCTGCTGCATTATTTAAGGACTTTATTGCATTATTTAAGGACCCTGCTGCAGAATTTAAGGAATCTGCTGCATTACTTAAGGACTTTGTTGCATTATTTAAGGACTCTGCTGCATTATTTAAGGACTTTGCTGCATTATTTAAGGACTTTGATGCATTATTTAAGGACGCCGCTGCAGAATTTAAGTAATCTGCTGCATTATTTAAGGACTCTGCTGCATTATTTAAGGACTTTGCTGCATTATTTAAGGACTCTGCTGTATTATTAAGCACGTTGCTGCATTAATTAAGGACTTTATTGCATTATTTAAGGAATTTGATGCATTATTTAAGGACTCTGCTGCATTATTTAAGGACTTTGATGCATTATTTAAGGACGCTGCTGCAGAATTTAAGGAATCTGCTGCATTATTTAAGGACTTTGTTGCATTATTTAAGGACTATGCTGCATTATGTAAGGACTCTGCTGCATTATTTAAGGACTTTGCTGCATTATTTAATTACTCTGCTGCATTATTTAAGGACTTTGTTGCATTATTTAAGGACTCTGCTGCATTATTTAAGGACTTTGCTGCATTATTTAAGGACTTTGATGCATTATTTAAGGACGCTGCTGCAGAATTTAAGTAATCTGCTGCATTATTTAAGGACTCTGCTGCATTATTTAAGGACTTTGCTGCATTATTTAAGGACTCTGCTGCATTATTTAAGGACTTTGTTGCATTATTTAATGACTCTGCTGCGGTATTTAAGGACTCTGCTGCATTATTTAAGGACTTTGCTGCATTATTTAAGGACTTTGCTGCAGTAATTAAGGAATCTGCTGCATTATTTAAGGAATTTGATGCATTATTTAAGGACTCTGCTGCATTATTTAAGGACTTTGCTGCATTATTTAAGGACTCTGCTTCATTATTTAAGGACTTTGTTGCATTATTTAAGGACTCTGCTGCATTATTTAAGGACTTTGTTGCATTATTTAAGGACTCTGCTGCATTATTTAAAGACTTTGCTGCATTATTTAAGTACTCTGGTGCATTATTTAAGGACTCTGCTGCATTATTTAAAGACTTTGCTGCATTATTTAAGTACTCTGGTGCATTATTTAAGGACTTTGTTGCTTTATTTAAGGACTTTGCTGCATTATTTAAGGACTTTGTTGCATTATTTAAGGACTCTGCTGCATTATTTAAGGACTTTGCTGCATTATTTAAGTATGCTGCTGCAGTATTTAAGGCCTCTGCTGCATTATTTAAGGACTCTGCTGCATTTTTAAGGACGTTGCTGCATTATTTAAGGACTTTATTGCATTATTTAAGGATTCTGCTGCATTATTTAAGGAATTTGCTGCATTATTTAAGGACTCTGCTGCATTATTTAAGGACTTTGCTGCATTATTTAAGGACTTTGCTGCAGTAATTAAGGAATCTGCTGCATTATTTAAGGAATTTGATGCATTATTTAAGGACTCTGCTGCATTATTTAAGGACTTTGCTGCATTATTTAAGGACTCTGCTTCATTATTTAAGGACTTTGTTGCATTATTTAAGGACTCTGCTGCATTATTTAAGGACTTTGTTGCATTATTTAAGGACTCTGCTGCATTATTTAAAGACTTTGCTGCATTATTTAAGTACTCTGGTGCATTATTTAAGGACTCTGCTGCATTATTTAAAGACTTTGCTGCATTATTTAAGTACTCTGGTGCATTATTTAAGGACTTTGTTGCTTTATTTAAGGACTTTGCTGCATTATTTAAGGACTTTGTTGCATTATTTAAGGACTCTGCTGCATTATTTAAGGACTTTGCTGCATTATTTAAGTATGCTGCTGCAGTATTTAAGGCCTCTGCTGCATTATTTAAGGACTCTGCTGCATTTTTAAGGACGTTGCTGCATTATTTAAGGACTTTATTGCATTATTTAAGGATTCTGCTGCATTATTTAAGGAATTTGCTGCATTATTTAAGGACTCTGCTGCATTATTTAAGGACTTTGTTTCATTATTTAATGACTCTGCTGGGGTATTTAAGGACTCTGCTGCATTATTTAAGGACTTTGTTGCATTATTTAAGGACTCTGCTGCATTATTTAAGGACTTTGCTGCATTATTTAAGGACTTTGATGCATTATTTAAGGACGCTGCTGCAGAATTTAAGTAATCTGCTGCATTATTTAAGGACTCTGCTTCATTATTTAAGGACTTTGTTGCATTATTTAAGGACTCTGCTGCATTATTTAAGGACTTCGTTGCATTATTTAAGGACTCTGCTGCATTATTTAAAGACTTTGCTGCATTATTTAAGTACTCTGGTGCATTATTTAAGGACTCGGCTGCATTATTTAAAGACTTTGCTGCATTATTTAAGTACTCTGGTGCATTATTTAAGGACTCTGCTGCATTATTTAAGGACTTTGCTGCATTATTTAAGGACTCTGCTGCATTATTTAAGGACTTTGCTGCATTATTTAAGTATGCTGCTGCGGTATTTAAGGCCTCTGCTGCATTATTTAAGGACTCTGCTGCATTATTAAGGACGTTGCTGCATTATTTAAGGACTTTATTGCATTATTTAAGGATTCTGCTGCATTATTTAAGGAATTTGCTGCATTATTTAAGGACTCTGCTGTATTATTTAAGGACTTTGTTGCATTATTTAATGACTCTGCTGGGGTATTTAAGGACTCTGCTGCATTATTTAAGGGCTTTGCTGCATTATTTAAGGACTCTGCTGCAGTATTTTAAGACTCTGCTGCATTATTTAAGGACTTTGATGCATTATTTAAGGACGCTGCTGCAGAATTTAAGGAATCTGCTGCATTATTTAAGGACTTTGTTGCATTATTTAAGGACTATGCTGCATTATGTAAGGACTCTGCTGCATTATTTAAGGACTTTGCTGCATTATTTAATTACTCTGCTGCATTATTTAAGGACTTTGTTGCATTATTTAAGGACTCTGCTGCATTATTTAAGGACTTTGCTACATTATTTAAGGACTTTGATGCATTATTTAAGGACGCTGCTGCAGAATTTAAGTAATCTGCTGCATTATTTAAGGACTCTGCTGCATTATTTAAGGACTTTGCTGCATTAATTAAGGACTCTGCTGCATTATTTAAGGACTTTGTTGCATTATTTAATGACTCTGCTGCGGTATTTAAGGACTCTGCTGCATTATTTAAGGACTTTGCTGCATTATTTAAGGACTTTGCTGCAGTAATTAAGGAATCTGCTGCATTATTTAAGGACTTTGTTGCATTATTTAAGGACTGTGCTGCATTGCTTAAGGACTCTGCTGCATTATTTAAGGACTTTGCTGCATTATTTAAGGACTTTGTTGCATTATTTAAGGACTCTGCTGCATTATTTAAGGACTTTGTTGCATTATTTAAGGACTCTGTTGCATTATTTAAGGACTTTGCTGCATTATTTAAGTACTCTGGTGCATTATTTAAGGACTTTGTTGCATTATTTAAGGACTCTGCTGCATTATTTAAGGACTTTGTTGCATTATTTAAGGACTCTGTTGCATTATTTAAGGACTTTGCTGCATTATTTAAGTACTCTGGTGCATTATTTAAGGACTTTGTTGCATTATTTAAGGACTCTGCTGCATTATTTAAGGACTTTGTTGCATTATTTAAGGACTCTGCTGCATTATTTAAGGACTTTGCTGCATTATTTAAGGACTCTGTTGCATTATTTAAGGACTTTGCTGCATTATTTAAGTACTCTGGTGCATTATTTAAGGACTTTATTGCATTATTTAAGGATTCTGCTGCATTATTTAAGGAATTTGCTGCATTATTTAAGAACTTTGCTGCAGTATTTAAGGACTCTGCTGCATTATTTAAGGACTTTATTGCATTATTTAAGGACCCTGCTGCAGAATTTAAGGAATCTGCTGCATTACTTAAGGACTTTGTTGCATTATTTAAGGACTCTGCTGCATTATTTAAGGACTTTGCTGCATTATTTAAGGACTTTGATGCATTATTTAAGGACGCCGCTGCAGAATTTAAGTAATCTGCTGCATTATTTAAGGACTCTGCTGCATTATTTAAGGACTTTGCTGCATTATTTAAGGACTCTGCTGTATTATTAAGCACGTTGCTGCATTAATTAAGGACTTTATTGCATTATTTAAGGAATTTGATGCATTATTTAAGGACTCTGCTGCATTATTTAAGGACTTTGTTGCATTATTTAATGACTCTGCTGCGGTATTTAAGGACTCTGCTGCATTATTTAAGGACTTTGCTGCATTATTTAAGGACTTTGCTGCAGTAATTAAGGAATCTGCTGCATTATTTAAGGAATTTGATGCATTATTTAAGGACTCTGCTGCATTATTTAAGGACTTTGCTGCATTATTTAAGGACTCTGCTTCATTATTTAAGGACTTTGTTGCATTATCTAAGGACTCTGCTGCATTATTTAAGGACTTTGTTGCATTATTTAAGGACTCTGCTGCATTATTTAAGGACTCTGCTGCATTATTTAAAGACTTTGCTGCATTATTTAAGTACTCTGGTGCATTATTTAAGGACTTTGTTGCTTTATTTAAGGACTTTGCTGCATTATTTAAGGACTTTGTTGCATTATTTAAGGACTCTGCTGCATTATTTAAGGACTTTGCTGCATTATTTAAGTACTCTGGTGCATTATTTAAGGACTTTGTTGCATTATTTAAGGACTCTGCTGCATTATTTAAGGACTTTGTTGCATTATTTAAGGACTCTGCTGCATTATTTAAGGACTTTGCTGCATTATTTAAGGACTCTGCTGCATTATTTAAGGACTTTGTTGCATTATTTAATGACTCTGCTGCGGTATTTAAGGACTCTGCTGTATTATTTAAGGACTTTGCTGCATTATTTAAGGACTCTGCTTCATTATTTAAGGACTTTGTTGCATTATTTAAGGACTCTGCTGCATTATTTAAGGACTTCGTTGCATTATTTAAGGACTCTGCTGCATTATTTAAAGACTTTGCTGCATTATTTAAGTACTCTGGTGCATTATTTAAGGACTCGGCTGCATTATTTAAAGACTTTGCTGCATTATTTAAGTACTCTGGTGCATTATTTAAGGACTCTGCTGCATTATTTAAGGACTTTGCTGCATTATTTAAGGACTCTGCTGCATTATTTAAGGACTTTGCTGCATTATTTAAGTATGCTGCTGCGGTATTTAAGGCCTCTGCTGCATTATTTAAGGACTCTGCTGCATTATTAAGGACGTTGCTGCATTATTTAAGGACTTTATTGCATTATTTAAGGATTCTGCTGCATTATTTAAGGAATTTGCTGCATTATTTAAGGACTCTGCTGTATTATTTAAGGACTTTGTTGCATTATTTAATGACTCTGCTGGGGTATTTAAGGACTCTGCTGCATTATTTAAGGGCTTTGCTGCATTATTTAAGGACTCTGCTGCAGTATTTTAAGACTCTGCTGCATTATTTAAGGACTTTGATGCATTATTTAAGGACGCTGCTGCAGAATTTAAGGAATCTGCTGCATTATTTAAGGACTTTGTTGCATTATTTAAGGACTATGCTGCATTATGTAAGGACTCTGCTGCATTATTTAAGGACTTTGCTGCATTATTTAATTACTCTGCTGCATTATTTAAGGACTTTGTTGCATTATTTAAGGACTCTGCTGCATTATTTAAGGACTTTGCTGCATTATTTAAGGACTTTGATGCATTATTTAAGGACGCTGCTGCAGAATTTAAGTAATCTGCTGCATTATTTAAGGACTCTGCTGCATTATTTAAGGACTTTGCTGCATTAATTAAGGACTCTGCTGCATTATTTAAGGACTTTGTTGCATTATTTAATGACTCTGCTGCGGTATTTAAGGACTCTGCTGCATTATTTAAGGACTTTGCTGCATTATTTAAGGACTTTGCTGCAGTAATTAAGGAATCTGCTGCATTATTTAAGGACTTTGTTGCATTATTTAAGGACTGTGCTGCATTGCTTAAGGACTCTGCTGCATTATTTAAGGACTTTGCTGCATTATTTAAGGACTTTGTTGCATTATTTAAGGACTCTGCTGCATTATTTAAGGACTTTGTTGCATTATTTAAGGACTCTGTTGCATTATTTAAGGACTTTGCTGCATTATTTAAGTACTCTGGTGCATTATTTAAGGACTTTGTTGCATTATTTAAGGACTCTGCTGCATTATTTAAGGACTTTGTTGCATTATTTAAGGACTCTGTTGCATTATTTAAGGACTTTGCTGCATTATTTAAGTACTCTGGTGCATTATTTAAGGACTTTGTTGCATTATTTAAGGACTCTGCTGCATTATTTAAGGACTTTGTTGCATTATTTAAGGACTCTGCTGCATTATTTAAGGACTTTGCTGCATTATTTAAGGACTCTGTTGCATTATTTAAGGACTTTGCTGCATTATTTAAGTACTCTGGTGCATTATTTAAGGACTTTATTGCATTATTTAAGGATTCTGCTGCATTATTTAAGGAATTTGCTGCATTATTTAAGAACTTTGCTGCAGTATTTAAGGACTCTGCTGCATTATTTAAGGACTTTATTGCATTATTTAAGGACCCTGCTGCAGAATTTAAGGAATCTGCTGCATTACTTAAGGACTTTGTTGCATTATTTAAGGACTCTGCTGCATTATTTAAGGACTTTGCTGCATTATTTAAGGACTTTGATGCATTATTTAAGGACGCCGCTGCAGAATTTAAGTAATCTGCTGCATTATTTAAGGACTCTGCTGCATTATTTAAGGACTTTGCTGCATTATTTAAGGACTCTGCTGTATTATTAAGCACGTTGCTGCATTAATTAAGGACTTTATTGCATTATTTAAGGAATTTGATGCATTATTTAAGGACTCTGCTGCATTATTTAAGGACTTTGATGCATTATTTAAGGACGCTGCTGCAGAATTTAAGGAATCTGCTGCATTATTTAAGGACTTTGTTGCATTATTTAAGGACTATGCTGCATTATGTAAGGACTCTGCTGCATTATTTAAGGACTTTGCTGCATTATTTAATTACTCTGCTGCATTATTTAAGGACTTTGTTGCATTATTTAAGGACTCTGCTGCATTATTTAAGGACTTTGCTGCATTATTTAAGGACTTTGATGCATTATTTAAGGACGCTGCTGCAGAATTTAAGTAATCTGCTGCATTATTTAAGGACTCTGCTGCATTATTTAAGGACTTTGCTGCATTAATTAAGGACTCTGCTGCATTATTTAAGGACTTTGTTGCATTATTTAATGACTCTGCTGCGGTATTTAAGGACTCTGCTGCATTATTTAAGGACTTTGCTGCATTATTTAAGGACTTTGCTGCAGTAATTAAGGAATCTGCTGCATTATTTAAGGACTTTGTTGCATTATTTAATGACTCTGCTGCGGTATTTAAGGACTCTGCTGTATTATTTAAGGACTTTGCTGAATTATTTAAGGACTCTGCTTCATTATTTAAGGACTTTGTTGCATTATTTAAGGACTCTGCTGCATTATTTAAGGACTTCGTTGCATTATTTAAGGACTCTGCTGCATTATTTAAAGACTTTGCTGCATTATTTAAGTACTCTGGTGCATTATTTAAGGACTCGGCTGCATTATTTAAAGACTTTGCTGCATTATTTAAGTACTCTGGTGCATTATTTAAGGACTCTGCTGCATTATTTAAGGACTTTGCTGCATTATTTAAGGACTCTGCTGCATTATTTAAGGACTCTGCTGCATTATTTAAGGACTTTGCTGCATTATTTAAGTATGCTGCTGCGGTATTTAAGGCCTCTGCTGCATTATTTAAGGACTCTGCTGCATTATTAAGGACGTTGCTGCATTATTTAAGGACTTTATTGCATTATTTAAGGATTCTGCTGCATTATTTAAAGACTTTGCTGCATTATTTAAGTACTCTGGTGCAGTATTTAAGGACTCTGCTGCAATTTTTAAGGACTTTATTGCATTATTTAAGGACCCTGCTGCAGAATTTAAGGAATCTGCTGCATTACTTAAGGACTTTGTTGCATTATTTAAGGACTCTGCTGCATTATTTAAGGACTTTGCTGCATTATTTAAGGACTTTGATGCATTATTTAAGGACGCCGCTGCAGAATTTAAGTAATCTGCTGCATTATTTAAGGACTCTGCTGCATTATTTAAGGACTTTGCTGCATTATTTAAGGACTCTGCTGTATTATTAAGCACGTTGCTGCATTAATTAAGGACTTTATTGCATTATTTAAGGAATTTGATGCATTATTTAAGGACTCTGCTGCATTATTTAAGGACTTTGTTGCATTATTTAATGACTCTGCTGCGGTATTTAAGGACTCTGCTGCATTATTTAAGGACTTTGCTGCATTATTTAAGGACTTTGCTGCAGTAATTAAGGAATCTGCTGCATTATTTAAGGAATTTGATGCATTATTTAAGGACTCTGCTGCATTATTTAAGGACTTTGCTGCATTATTTAAGGACTCTGCTTCATTATTTAAGGACTTTGTTGCATTATCTAAGGACTCTGCTGCATTATTTAAGGACTTTGTTGCATTATTTAAGGACTCTGCTGCATTATTTAAGGACTCTGCTGCATTATTTAAAGACTTTGCTGCATTATTTAAGTACTCTGGTGCATTATTTAAGGACTTTGTTGCTTTATTTAAGGACTTTGCTGCATTATTTAAGGACTTTGTTGCATTATTTAAGGACTCTGCTGCATTATTTAAGGACTTTGCTGCATTATTTAAGTACTCTGGTGCATTATTTAAGGACTTTGTTGCATTATTTAAGGACTCTGCTGCATTATTTAAGGACTTTGTTGCATTATTTAAGGACTCTGCTGCATTATTTAAGGACTTTGCTGCATTATTTAAGGACTCTGCTGCATTATTTAAGGACTTTGTTGCATTATTTAATGACTCTGCTGCGGTATTTAAGGACTCTGCTGTATTATTTAAGGACTTTGCTGCATTATTTAAGGACTCTGCTTCATTATTTAAGGACTTTGTTGCATTATTTAAGGACTCTGCTGCATTATTTAAGGACTTCGTTGCATTATTTAAGGACTCTGCTGCATTATTTAAAGACTTTGCTGCATTATTTAAGTACTCTGGTGCATTATTTAAGGACTCGGCTGCATTATTTAAAGACTTTGCTGCATTATTTAAGTACTCTGGTGCATTATTTAAGGACTCTGCTGCATTATTTAAGGACTTTGCTGCATTATTTAAGGACTCTGCTGCATTATTTAAGGACTTTGCTGCATTATTTAAGTATGCTGCTGCGGTATTTAAGGCCTCTGCTGCATTATTTAAGGACTCTGCTGCATTATTAAGGACGTTGCTGCATTATTTAAGGACTTTATTGCATTATTTAAGGATTCTGCTGCATTATTTAAGGAATTTGCTGCATTATTTAAGGACTCTGCTGTATTATTTAAGGACTTTGTTGCATTATTTAATGACTCTGCTGGGGTATTTAAGGACTCTGCTGCATTATTTAAGGGCTTTGCTGCATTATTTAAGGACTCTGCTGCAGTATTTTAAGACTCTGCTGCATTATTTAAGGACTTTGATGCATTATTTAAGGACGCTGCTGCAGAATTTAAGGAATCTGCTGCATTATTTAAGGACTTTGTTGCATTATTTAAGGACTATGCTGCATTATGTAAGGACTCTGCTGCATTATTTAAGGACTTTGCTGCATTATTTAATTACTCTGCTGCATTATTTAAGGACTTTGTTGCATTATTTAAGGACTCTGCTGCATTATTTAAGGACTTTGCTGCATTATTTAAGGACTTTGATGCATTATTTAAGGACGCTGCTGCAGAATTTAAGTAATCTGCTGCATTATTTAAGGACTCTGCTGCATTATTTAAGGACTTTGCTGCATTAATTAAGGACTCTGCTGCATTATTTAAGGACTTTGTTGCATTATTTAATGACTCTGCTGCGGTATTTAAGGACTCTGCTGCATTATTTAAGGACTTTGCTGCATTATTTAAGGACTTTGCTGCAGTAATTAAGGAATCTGCTGCATTATTTAAGGACTTTGTTGCATTATTTAAGGACTGTGCTGCATTGCTTAAGGACTCTGCTGCATTATTTAAGGACTTTGCTGCATTATTTAAGGACTTTGTTGCATTATTTAAGGACTCTGCTGCATTATTTAAGGACTTTGTTGCATTATTTAAGGACTCTGTTGCATTATTTAAGGACTTTGCTGCATTATTTAAGTACTCTGGTGCATTATTTAAGGACTTTGTTGCATTATTTAAGGACTCTGCTGCATTATTTAAGGACTTTGTTGCATTATTTAAGGACTCTGTTGCATTATTTAAGGACTTTGCTGCATTATTTAAGTACTCTGGTGCATTATTTAAGGACTTTGTTGCATTATTTAAGGACTCTGCTGCATTATTTAAGGACTTTGTTGCATTATTTAAGGACTCTGCTGCATTATTTAAGGACTTTGCTGCATTATTTAAGGACTCTGTTGCATTATTTAAGGACTTTGCTGCATTATTTAAGTACTCTGGTGCATTATTTAAGGACTTTATTGCATTATTTAAGGATTCTGCTGCATTATTTAAGGAATTTGCTGCATTATTTAAGAACTTTGCTGCAGTATTTAAGGACTCTGCTGCATTATTTAAGGACTTTATTGCATTATTTAAGGACCCTGCTGCAGAATTTAAGGAATCTGCTGCATTACTTAAGGACTTTGTTGCATTATTTAAGGACTCTGCTGCATTATTTAATGACTTTGCTGCATTATTTAAGGACTTTGATGCATTATTTAAGGACGCCGCTGCAGAATTTAAGTAATCTGCTGCATTATTTAAGGACTCTGCTGCATTATTTAAGGACTTTGCTGCATTATTTAAGGACTCTGCTGTATTATTAAGCACGTTGCTGCATTAATTAAGGACTTTATTGCATTATTTAAGGAATTTGATGCATTATTTAAGGACTCTGCTGCATTATTTAAGGACTTTGATGCATTATTTAAGGACGCTGCTGCAGAATTTAAGGAATCTGCTGCATTATTTAAGGACTTTGTTGCATTATTTAAGGACTATGCTGCATTATGTAAGGACTCTGCTGCATTATTTAAGGACTTTGCTGCATTATTTAATTACTCTGCTGCATTATTTAAGGACTTTGTTGCATTATTTAAGGACTCTGCTGCATAATTTAAGGACTTTGCTGCATTATTTAAGGACTTTGATGCATTATTTAAGGACGCTGCTGCAGAATTTAAGTAATCTGCTGCATTATTTAAGGACTCTGCTGCATTATTTAAGGACTTTGCTGCATTAATTAAGGACTCTGCTGCATTATTTAAGGACTTTGTTG
Organism: Phyllobates terribilis; assembly: GCF_046119375.1. NCBI lineage: Eukaryota > Metazoa > Chordata > Amphibia > Anura > Dendrobatidae > Phyllobates > Phyllobates terribilis. The sequence goes on from NW_027363268.1 coordinate 533,920, forward strand.
CATTATTTAATGACTCTGCTGCGGTATTTAAGGACTCTGCTGCATTATTTAAGGACTTTGCTGCATTATTTAAGGACTTTGCTGCAGTAATTAAGGAATCTGCTGCATTATTTAAGGACTTTGTTGCATTATTTAATGACTCTGCTGCGGTATTTAAGGACTCTGCTGTATTATTTAAGGACTTTGCTGAATTATTTAAGGACTCTGCTTCATTATTTAAGGACTTTGTTGCATTATTTAAGGACTCTGCTGCATTATTTAAGGACTTCGTTGCATTATTTAAGGACTCTGCTGCATTATTTAAAGACTTTGCTGCATTATTTAAGTACTCTGGTGCATTATTTAAGGACTCGGCTGCATTATTTAAAGACTTTGCTGCATTATTTAAGTACTCTGGTGCATTATTTAAGGACTCTGCTGCATTATTTAAGGACTTTGCTGCATTATTTAAGGACTCTGCTGCATTATTTAAGGACTCTGCTGCATTATTTAAGGACTTTGCTGCATTATTTAAGTATGCTGCTGCGGTATTTAAGGCCTCTGCTGCATTATTTAAGGACTCTGCTGCATTATTAAGGACGTTGCTGCATTATTTAAGGACTTTATTGCATTATTTAAGGATTCTGCTGCATTATTTAAAGACTTTGCTGCATTATTTAAGTACTCTGGTGCAGTATTTAAGGACTCTGCTGCAATTTTTAAGGACTTTATTGCATTATTTAAGGACCCTGCTGCAGAATTTAAGGAATCTGCTGCATTACTTAAGGACTTTGTTGCATTATTTAAGGACTCTGCTGCATTATTTAAGGACTTTGCTGCATTATTTAAGGACTTTGATGCATTATTTAAGGACGCCGCTGCAGAATTTAAGTAATCTGCTGCATTATTTAAGGACTCTGCTGCATTATTTAAGGACTTTGCTGCATTATTTAAGGACTCTGCTGTATTATTAAGCACGTTGCTGCATTAATTAAGGACTTTATTGCATTATTTAAGGAATTTGATGCATTATTTAAGGACTCTGCTGCATTATTTAAGGACTTTGTTGCATTATTTAATGACTCTGCTGCGGTATTTAAGGACTCTGCTGCATTATTTAAGGACTTTGCTGCATTATTTAAGGACTTTGCTGCAGTAATTAAGGAATCTGCTGCATTATTTAAGGAATTTGATGCATTATTTAAGGACTCTGCTGCATTATTTAAGGACTTTGCTGCATTATTTAAGGACTCTGCTTCATTATTTAAGGACTTTGTTGCATTATCTAAGGACTCTGCTGCATTATTTAAGGACTTTGTTGCATTATTTAAGGACTCTGCTGCATTATTTAAGGACTCTGCTGCATTATTTAAAGACTTTGCTGCATTATTTAAGTACTCTGGTGCATTATTTAAGGACTTTGTTGCTTTATTTAAGGACTTTGCTGCATTATTTAAGGACTTTGTTGCATTATTTAAGGACTCTGCTGCATTATTTAAGGACTTTGCTGCATTATTTAAGTACTCTGGTGCATTATTTAAGGACTTTGTTGCATTATTTAAGGACTCTGCTGCATTATTTAAGGACTTTGTTGCATTATTTAAGGACTCTGCTGCATTATTTAAGGACTTTGCTGCATTATTTAAGGACTCTGCTGCATTATTTAAGGACTTTGTTGCATTATTTAATGACTCTGCTGCGGTATTTAAGGACTCTGCTGTATTATTTAAGGACTTTGCTGCATTATTTAAGGACTCTGCTTCATTATTTAAGGACTTTGTTGCATTATTTAAGGACTCTGCTGCATTATTTAAGGACTTCGTTGCATTATTTAAGGACTCTGCTGCATTATTTAAAGACTTTGCTGCATTATTTAAGTACTCTGGTGCATTATTTAAGGACTCGGCTGCATTATTTAAAGACTTTGCTGCATTATTTAAGTACTCTGGTGCATTATTTAAGGACTCTGCTGCATTATTTAAGGACTTTGCTGCATTATTTAAGGACTCTGCTGCATTATTTAAGGACTTTGCTGCATTATTTAAGTATGCTGCTGCGGTATTTAAGGCCTCTGCTGCATTATTTAAGGACTCTGCTGCATTATTAAGGACGTTGCTGCATTATTTAAGGACTTTATTGCATTATTTAAGGATTCTGCTGCATTATTTAAGGAATTTGCTGCATTATTTAAGGACTCTGCTGTATTATTTAAGGACTTTGTTGCATTATTTAATGACTCTGCTGGGGTATTTAAGGACTCTGCTGCATTATTTAAGGGCTTTGCTGCATTATTTAAGGACTCTGCTGCAGTATTTTAAGACTCTGCTGCATTATTTAAGGACTTTGATGCATTATTTAAGGACGCTGCTGCAGAATTTAAGGAATCTGCTGCATTATTTAAGGACTTTGTTGCATTATTTAAGGACTATGCTGCATTATGTAAGGACTCTGCTGCATTATTTAAGGACTTTGCTGCATTATTTAATTACTCTGCTGCATTATTTAAGGACTTTGTTGCATTATTTAAGGACTCTGCTGCATTATTTAAGGACTTTGCTGCATTATTTAAGGACTTTGATGCATTATTTAAGGACGCTGCTGCAGAATTTAAGTAATCTGCTGCATTATTTAAGGACTCTGCTGCATTATTTAAGGACTTTGCTGCATTAATTAAGGACTCTGCTGCATTATTTAAGGACTTTGTTGCATTATTTAATGACTCTGCTGCGGTATTTAAGGACTCTGCTGCATTATTTAAGGACTTTGCTGCATTATTTAAGGACTTTGCTGCAGTAATTAAGGAATCTGCTGCATTATTTAAGGACTTTGTTGCATTATTTAAGGACTCTGCTGCGGTATTTAAGGACTCTGCTGTATTATTTAAGGACTTTGCTGAATTATTTAAGGACTCTGCTTCATTATTTAAGGACTTTGTTGCATTATTTAAGGACTCTGCTGCATTATTTAAGGACTTCGTTGCATTATTTAAGGACTCTGCTGCATTATTTAAAGACTTTGCTGCATTATTTAAGTACTCTGGTGCATTATTTAAGGACTCGGCTGCATTATTTAAAGACTTTGCTGCATTATTTAAGTACTCTGGTGCATTATTTAAGGACTCTGCTGCATTATTTAAGGACTTTGCTGCATTATTTAAGGACTCTGCTGCATTATTTAAGGACTCTGCTGCATTATTTAAGGACTTTGCTGCATTATTTAAGTATGCTGCTGCGGTATTTAAGGCCTCTGCTGCATTATTTAAGGACTCTGCTGCATTATTAAGGACGTTGCTGCATTATTTAAGGACTTTATTGCATTATTTAAGGATTCTGCTGCATTATTTAAAGACTTTGCTGCATTATTTAAGTACTCTGGTGCAGTATTTAAGGACTCTGCTGCAATTTTTAAGGACTTTATTGCATTATTTAAGGACCCTGCTGCAGAATTTAAGGAATCTGCTGCATTACTTAAGGACTTTGTTGCATTATTTAAGGACTCTGCTGCATTATTTAAGGACTTTGCTGCATTATTTAAGGACTTTGATGCATTATTTAAGGACGCCGCTGCAGAATTTAAGTAATCTGCTGCATTATTTAAGGACTCTGCTGCATTATTTAAGGACTTTGCTGCATTATTTAAGGACTCTGCTGTATTATTAAGCACGTTGCTGCATTAATTAAGGACTTTATTGCATTATTTAAGGAATTTGATGCATTATTTAAGGACTCTGCTGCATTATTTAAGGACTTTGTTGCATTATTTAATGACTCTGCTGCGGTATTTAAGGACTCTGCTGCATTATTTAAGGACTTTGCTGCATTATTTAAGGACTTTGCTGCAGTAATTAAGGAATCTGCTGCATTATTTAAGGAATTTGATGCATTATTTAAGGACTCTGCTGCATTATTTAAGGACTTTGCTGCATTATTTAAGGACTCTGCTTCATTATTTAAGGACTTTGTTGCATTATCTAAGGACTCTGCTGCATTATTTAAGGACTTTGTTGCATTATTTAAGGACTCTGCTGCATTATTTAAGGACTCTGCTGCATTATTTAAAGACTTTGCTGCATTATTTAAGTACTCTGGTGCATTATTTAAGGACTTTGTTGCTTTATTTAAGGACTTTGCTGCATTATTTAAGGACTTTGTTGCATTATTTAAGGACTCTGCTGCATTATTTAAGGACTTTGCTGCATTATTTAAGTACTCTGGTGCATTATTTAAGGACTTTGTTGCATTATTTAAGGACTCTGCTGCATTATTTAAGGACTTTGTTGCATTATTTAAGGACTCTGCTGCATTATTTAAGGACTTTGCTGCATTATTTAAGGACTCTGCTGCATTATTTAAGGACTTTGTTGCATTATTTAATGACTCTGCTGCGGTATTTAAGGACTCTGCTGTATTATTTAAGGACTTTGCTGCATTATTTAAGGACTCTGCTTCATTATTTAAGGACTTTGTTGCATTATTTAAGGACTCTGCTGCATTATTTAAGGACTTCGTTGCATTATTTAAGGACTCTGCTGCATTATTTAAAGACTTTGCTGCATTATTTAAGTACTCTGGTGCATTATTTAAGGACTCGGCTGCATTATTTAAAGACTTTGCTGCATTATTTAAGTACTCTGGTGCATTATTTAAGGACTCTGCTGCATTATTTAAGGACTTTGCTGCATTATTTAAGGACTCTGCTGCATTATTTAAGGACTTTGCTGCATTATTTAAGTATGCTGCTGCGGTATTTAAGGCCTCTGCTGCATTATTTAAGGACTCTGCTGCATTATTAAGGACGTTGCTGCATTATTTAAGGACTTTATTGCATTATTTAAGGATTCTGCTGCATTATTTAAGGAATTTGCTGCATTATTTAAGGACTCTGCTGTATTATTTAAGGACTTTGTTGCATTATTTAATGACTCTGCTGGGGTATTTAAGGACTCTGCTGCATTATTTAAGGGCTTTGCTGCATTATTTAAGGACTCTGCTGCAGTATTTTAAGACTCTGCTGCATTATTTAAGGACTTTGATGCATTATTTAAGGACGCTGCTGCAGAATTTAAGGAATCTGCTGCATTATTTAAGGACTTTGTTGCATTATTTAAGGACTATGCTGCATTATGTAAGGACTCTGCTGCATTATTTAAGGACTTTGCTGCATTATTTAATTACTCTGCTGCATTATTTAAGGACTTTGTTGCATTATTTAAGGACTCTGCTGCATTATTTAAGGACTTTGCTGCATTATTTAAGGACTTTGATGCATTATTTAAGGACGCTGCTGCAGAATTTAAGTAATCTGCTGCATTATTTAAGGACTCTGCTGCATTATTTAAGGACTTTGCTGCATTAATTAAGGACTCTGCTGCATTATTTAAGGACTTTGTTGCATTATTTAATGACTCTGCTGCGGTATTTAAGGACTCTGCTGCATTATTTAAGGACTTTGCTGCATTATTTAAGGACTTTGCTGCAGTAATTAAGGAATCTGCTGCATTATTTAAGGACTTTGTTGCATTATTTAAGGACTGTGCTGCATTGCTTAAGGACTCTGCTGCATTATTTAAGGACTTTGCTGCATTATTTAAGGACTTTGTTGCATTATTTAAGGACTCTGCTGCATTATTTAAGGACTTTGTTGCATTATTTAAGGACTCTGTTGCATTATTTAAGGACTTTGCTGCATTATTTAAGTACTCTGGTGCATTATTTAAGGACTTTGTTGCATTATTTAAGGACTCTGCTGCATTATTTAAGGACTTTGTTGCATTATTTAAGGACTCTGTTGCATTATTTAAGGACTTTGCTGCATTATTTAAGTACTCTGGTGCATTATTTAAGGACTTTGTTGCATTATTTAAGGACTCTGCTGCATTATTTAAGGACTTTGTTGCATTATTTAAGGACTCTGCTGCATTATTTAAGGACTTTGCTGCATTATTTAAGGACTCTGTTGCATTATTTAAGGACTTTGCTGCATTATTTAAGTACTCTGGTGCATTATTTAAGGACTTTATTGCATTATTTAAGGATTCTGCTGCATTATTTAAGGAATTTGCTGCATTATTTAAGAACTTTGCTGCAGTATTTAAGGACTCTGCTGCATTATTTAAGGACTTTATTGCATTATTTAAGGACCCTGCTGCAGAATTTAAGGAATCTGCTGCATTACTTAAGGACTTTGTTGCATTATTTAAGGACTCTGCTGCATTATTTAATGACTTTGCTGCATTATTTAAGGACTTTGATGCATTATTTAAGGACGCCGCTGCAGAATTTAAGTAATCTGCTGCATTATTTAAGGACTCTGCTGCATTATTTAAGGACTTTGCTGCATTATTTAAGGACTCTGCTGTATTATTAAGCACGTTGCTGCATTAATTAAGGACTTTATTGCATTATTTAAGGAATTTGATGCATTATTTAAGGACTCTGCTGCATTATTTAAGGACTTTGATGCATTATTTAAGGACGCTGCTGCAGAATTTAAGGAATCTGCTGCATTATTTAAGGACTTTGTTGCATTATTTAAGGACTATGCTGCATTATGTAAGGACTCTGCTGCATTATTTAAGGACTTTGCTGCATTATTTAATTACTCTGCTGCATTATTTAAGGACTTTGTTGCATTATTTAAGGACTCTGCTGCATAATTTAAGGACTTTGCTGCATTATTTAAGGACTTTGATGCATTATTTAAGGACGCTGCTGCAGAATTTAAGTAATCTGCTGCATTATTTAAGGACTCTGCTGCATTATTTAAGGACTTTGCTGCATTAATTAAGGACTCTGCTGCATTATTTAAGGACTTTGTTGCATTATTTAATGACTCTGCTGCGGTATTTAAGGACTCTGCTGCATTATTTAAGGACTTTGCTGCATTATTTAAGGACTTTGCTGCAGTAATTAAGGAATCTGCTGCATTATTTAAGGACTTTGTTGCATTATTTAATGACTCTGCTGCGGTATTTAAGGACTCTGCTGTATTATTTAAGGACTTTGCTGAATTATTTAAGGACTCTGCTTCATTATTTAAGGACTTTGTTGCATTATTTAAGGACTCTGCTGCATTATTTAAGGACTTCGTTGCATTATTTAAGGACTCTGCTGCATTATTTAAAGACTTTGCTGCATTATTTAAGTACTCTGGTGCATTATTTAAGGACTCGGCTGCATTATTTAAAGACTTTGCTGCATTATTTAAGTACTCTGGTGCATTATTTAAGGACTCTGCTGCATTATTTAAGGACTTTGCTGCATTATTTAAGGACTCTGCTGCATTATTTAAGGACTCTGCTGCATTATTTAAGGACTTTGCTGCATTATTTAAGTATGCTGCTGCGGTATTTAAGGCCTCTGCTGCATTATTTAAGGACTCTGCTGCATTATTAAGGACGTTGCTGCATTATTTAAGGACTTTATTGCATTATTTAAGGATTCTGCTGCATTATTTAAAGACTTTGCTGCATTATTTAAGTACTCTGGTGCAGTATTTAAGGACTCTGCTGCAATTTTTAAGGACTTTATTGCATTATTTAAGGACCCTGCTGCAGAATTTAAGGAATCTGCTGCATTACTTAAGGACTTTGTTGCATTATTTAAGGACTCTGCTGCATTATTTAAGGACTTTGCTGCATTATTTAAGGACTTTGATGCATTATTTAAGGACGCCGCTGCAGAATTTAAGTAATCTGCTGCATTATTTAAGGACTCTGCTGCATTATTTAAGGACTTTGCTGCATTATTTAAGGACTCTGCTGTATTATTAAGCACGTTGCTGCATTAATTAAGGACTTTATTGCATTATTTAAGGAATTTGATGCATTATTTAAGGACTCTGCTGCATTATTTAAGGACTTTGTTGCATTATTTAATGACTCTGCTGCGGTATTTAAGGACTCTGCTGCATTATTTAAGGACTTTGCTGCATTATTTAAGGACTTTGCTGCAGTAATTAAGGAATCTGCTGCATTATTTAAGGAATTTGATGCATTATTTAAGGACTCTGCTGCATTATTTAAGGACTTTGCTGCATTATTTAAGGACTCTGCTTCATTATTTAAGGACTTTGTTGCATTATCTAAGGACTCTGCTGCATTATTTAAGGACTTTGTTGCATTATTTAAGGACTCTGCTGCATTATTTAAGGACTCTGCTGCATTATTTAAAGACTTTGCTGCATTATTTAAGTACTCTGGTGCATTATTTAAGGACTTTGTTGCTTTATTTAAGGACTTTGCTGCATTATTTAAGGACTTTGTTGCATTATTTAAGGACTCTGCTGCATTATTTAAGGACTTTGCTGCATTATTTAAGTACTCTGGTGCATTATTTAAGGACTTTGTTGCATTATTTAAGGACTCTGCTGCATTATTTAAGGACTTTGTTGCATTATTTAAGGACTCTGCTGCATTATTTAAGGACTTTGCTGCATTATTTAAGGACTCTGCTGCATTATTTAAGGACTTTGTTGCATTATTTAATGACTCTGCTGCGGTATTTAAGGACTCTGCTGTATTATTTAAGGACTTTGCTGCATTATTTAAGGACTCTGCTTCATTATTTAAGGACTTTGTTGCATTATTTAAGGACTCTGCTGCATTATTTAAGGACTTCGTTGCATTATTTAAGGACTCTGCTGCATTATTTAAAGACTTTGCTGCATTATTTAAGTACTCTGGTGCATTATTTAAGGACTCGGCTGCATTATTTAAAGACTTTGCTGCATTATTTAAGTACTCTGGTGCATTATTTAAGGACTCTGCTGCATTATTTAAGGACTTTGCTGCATTATTTAAGGACTCTGCTGCATTATTTAAGGACTTTGCTGCATTATTTAAGTATGCTGCTGCGGTATTTAAGGCCTCTGCTGCATTATTTAAGGACTCTGCTGCATTATTAAGGACGTTGCTGCATTATTTAAGGACTTTATTGCATTATTTAAGGATTCTGCTGCATTATTTAAGGAATTTGCTGCATTATTTAAGGACTCTGCTGTATTATTTAAGGACTTTGTTGCATTATTTAATGACTCTGCTGGGGTATTTAAGGACTCTGCTGCATTATTTAAGGGCTTTGCTGCATTATTTAAGGACTCTGCTGCAGTATTTTAAGACTCTGCTGCATTATTTAAGGACTTTGATGCATTATTTAAGGACGCTGCTGCAGAATTTAAGGAATCTGCTGCATTATTTAAGGACTTTGTTGCATTATTTAAGGACTATGCTGCATTATGTAAGGACTCTGCTGCATTATTTAAGGACTTTGCTGCATTATTTAATTACTCTGCTGCATTATTTAAGGACTTTGTTGCATTATTTAAGGACTCTGCTGCATTATTTAAGGACTTTGCTGCATTATTTAAGGACTTTGATGCATTATTTAAGGACGCTGCTGCAGAATTTAAGTAATCTGCTGCATTATTTAAGGACTCTGCTGCATTATTTAAGGACTTTGCTGCATTAATTAAGGACTCTGCTGCATTATTTAAGGACTTTGTTGCATTATTTAATGACTCTGCTGCGGTATTTAAGGACTCTGCTGCATTATTTAAGGACTTTGCTGCATTATTTAAGGACTTTGCTGCAGTAATTAAGGAATCTGCTGCATTATTTAAGGACTTTGTTGCATTATTTAAGGACTGTGCTGCATTGCTTAAGGACTCTGCTGCATTATTTAAGGACTTTGCTGCATTATTTAAGGACTTTGTTGCATTATTTAAGGACTCTGCTGCATTATTTAAGGACTTTGTTGCATTATTTAAGGACTCTGTTGCATTATTTAAGGACTTTGCTGCATTATTTAAGTACTCTGGTGCATTATTTAAGGACTTTGTTGCATTATTTAAGGACTCTGCTGCATTATTTAAGGACTTTGTTGCATTATTTAAGGACTCTGTTGCATTATTTAAGGACTTTGCTGCATTATTTAAGTACTCTGGTGCATTATTTAAGGACTTTGTTGCATTATTTAAGGACTCTGCTGCATTATTTAAGGACTTTGTTGCATTATTTAAGGACTCTGCTGCATTATTTAAGGACTTTGCTGCATTATTTAAGGACTCTGTTGCATTATTTAAGGACTTTGCTGCATTATTTAAGTACTCTGGTGCATTATTTAAGGACTTTATTGCATTATTTAAGGATTCTGCTGCATTATTTAAGGAATTTGCTGCATTATTTAAGAACTTTGCTGCAGTATTTAAGGACTCTGCTGCATTATTTAAGGACTTTATTGCATTATTTAAGGACCCTGCTGCAGAATTTAAGGAATCTGCTGCATTACTTAAGGACTTTGTTGCATTATTTAAGGACTCTGATGCATTATTTAAGGACTTTGCTGCATTATTTAAGGACTTTGATGCATTATTTAAGGACGCCGCTGCAGAATTTAAGTAATCTGCTGCGGTATTTAAGGACTCTGCTGTATTATTTAAGGACTTTGCTGCATTATTTAAGGACTCTGCTTCATTATTTAAGGACTTTGTTGCATTATTTAAGGACTCTGCTGCATTATTTAAGGACTTCGTTGCATTATTTAAGGACTCTGCTGCATTATTTAAAGACTTTGCTGCATTATTTAAGTACTCTGGTGCATTATTTAAGGACTCGGCTGCATTATTTAAAGACTTTGCTGCATTATTTAAGTACTCTGGTGCATTATTTAAGGACTCTGCTGCATTATTTAAGGACTTTGCTGCATTATTTAAGGACTCTGCTGCATTATTTAAGGACTTTGCTGCATTATTTAAGTATGCTGCTGCGGTATTTAAGGCCTCTGCTGCATTATTTAAGGACTCTGCTGCATTATTAAGGACGTTGCTGCATTATTTAAGGACTTTATTGCATTATTTAAGGATTCTGCTGCATTATTTAAGGAATTTGCTGCATTATTTAAGGACTCTGCTGTATTATTTAAGGACTTTGTTGCATTATTTAATGACTCTGCTGGGGTATTTAAGGACTCTGCTGCATTATTTAAGGGCTTTGCTGCATTATTTAAGGACTCTGCTGCAGTATTTTAAGACTCTGCTGCATTATTTAAGGACTTTGATGCATTATTTAAGGACGCTGCTGCAGAATTTAAGGAATCTGCTGCATTATTTAAGGACTTTGTTGCATTATTTAAGGACTATGCTGCATTATGTAAGGACTCTGCTGCATTATTTAAGGACTTTGCTGCATTATTTAATTACTCTGCTGCATTATTTAAGGACTTTGTTGCATTATTTAAGGACTCTGCTGCATTATTTAAGGACTTTGCTGCATTATTTAAGGACTTTGATGCATTATTTAAGGACGCTGCTGCAGAATTTAAGTAATCTGCTGCATTATTTAAGGACTCTGCTGCATTATTTAAGGACTTTGCTGCATTAATTAAGGACTCTGCTGCATTATTTAAGGACTTTGTTGCATTATTTAATGACTCTGCTGCGGTATTTAAGGACTCTGCTGCATTATTTAAGGACTTTGCTGCATTATTTAAGGACTTTGCTGCAGTAATTAAGGAATCTGCTGCATTATTTAAGGACTTTGTTGCATTATTTAAGGACTCTGCTGCGGTATTTAAGGACTCTGCTGTATTATTTAAGGACTTTGCTGAATTATTTAAGGACTCTGCTTCATTATTTAAGGACTTTGTTGCATTATTTAAGGACTCTGCTGCATTATTTAAGGACTTCGTTGCATTATTTAAGGACTCTGCTGCATTATTTAAAGACTTTGCTGCATTATTTAAGTACTCTGGTGCATTATTTAAGGACTCGGCTGCATTATTTAAAGACTTTGCTGCATTATTTAAGTACTCTGGTGCATTATTTAAGGACTCTGCTGCATTATTTAAGGACTTTGCTGCATTATTTAAGGACTCTGCTGCATTATTTAAGGACTCTGCTGCATTATTTAAGGACTTTGCTGCATTATTTAAGTATGCTGCTGCGGTATTTAAGGCCTCTGCTGCATTATTTAAGGACTCTGCTGCATTATTAAGGACGTTGCTGCATTATTTAAGGACTTTATTGCATTATTTAAGGATTCTGCTGCATTATTTAAAGACTTTGCTGCATTATTTAAGTACTCTGGTGCAGTATTTAAGGACTCTGCTGCAATTTTTAAGGACTTTATTGCATTATTTAAGGACCCTGCTGCAGAATTTAAGGAATCTGCTGCATTACTTAAGGACTTTGTTGCATTATTTAAGGACTCTGCTGCATTATTTAAGGACTTTGCTGCATTATTTAAGGACTTTGATGCATTATTTAAGGACGCCGCTGCAGAATTTAAGTAATCTGCTGCATTATTTAAGGACTCTGCTGCATTATTTAAGGACTTTGCTGCATTATTTAAGGACTCTGCTGTATTATTAAGCACGTTGCTGCATTAATTAAGGACTTTATTGCATTATTTAAGGAATTTGATGCATTATTTAAGGACTCTGCTGCATTATTTAAGGACTTTGTTGCATTATTTAATGACTCTGCTGCGGTATTTAAGGACTCTGCTGCATTATTTAAGGACTTTGCTGCATTATTTAAGGACTTTGCTGCAGTAATTAAGGAATCTGCTGCATTATTTAAGGAATTTGATGCATTATTTAAGGACTCTGCTGCATTATTTAAGGACTTTGCTGCATTATTTAAGGACTCTGCTTCATTATTTAAGGACTTTGTTGCATTATCTAAGGACTCTGCTGCATTATTTAAGGACTTTGTTGCATTATTTAAGGACTCTGCTGCATTATTTAAGGACTCTGCTGCATTATTTAAAGACTTTGCTGCATTATTTAAGTACTCTGGTGCATTATTTAAGGACTTTGTTGCTTTATTTAAGGACTTTGCTGCATTATTTAAGGACTTTGTTGCATTATTTAAGGACTCTGCTGCATTATTTAAGGACTTTGCTGCATTATTTAAGTACTCTGGTGCATTATTTAAGGACTTTGTTGCATTATTTAAGGACTCTGCTGCATTATTTAAGGACTTTGTTGCATTATTTAAGGACTCTGCTGCATTATTTAAGGACTTTGCTGCATTATTTAAGGACTCTGCTGCATTATTTAAGGACTTTGTTGCATTATTTAATGACTCTGCTGCGGTATTTAAGGACTCTGCTGTATTATTTAAGGACTTTGCTGCATTATTTAAGGACTCTGCTTCATTATTTAAGGACTTTGTTGCATTATTTAAGGACTCTGCTGCATTATTTAAGGACTTCGTTGCATTATTTAAGGACTCTGCTGCATTATTTAAAGACTTTGCTGCATTATTTAAGTACTCTGGTGCATTATTTAAGGACTCGGCTGCATTATTTAAAGACTTTGCTGCATTATTTAAGTACTCTGGTGCATTATTTAAGGACTCTGCTGCATTATTTAAGGACTTTGCTGCATTATTTAAGGACTCTGCTGCATTATTTAAGGACTTTGCTGCATTATTTAAGTATGCTGCTGCGGTATTTAAGGCCTCTGCTGCATTATTTAAGGACTCTGCTGCATTATTAAGGACGTTGCTGCATTATTTAAGGACTTTATTGCATTATTTAAGGATTCTGCTGCATTATTTAAGGAATTTGCTGCATTATTTAAGGACTCTGCTGTATTATTTAAGGACTTTGTTGCATTATTTAATGACTCTGCTGGGGTATTTAAGGACTCTGCTGCATTATTTAAGGGCTTTGCTGCATTATTTAAGGACTCTGCTGCAGTATTTTAAGACTCTGCTGCATTATTTAAGGACTTTGATGCATTATTTAAGGACGCTGCTGCAGAATTTAAGGAATCTGCTGCATTATTTAAGGACTTTGTTGCATTATTTAAGGACTATGCTGCATTATGTAAGGACTCTGCTGCATTATTTAAGGACTTTGCTGCATTATTTAATTACTCTGCTGCATTATTTAAGGACTTTGTTGCATTATTTAAGGACTCTGCTGCATTATTTAAGGACTTTGCTGCATTATTTAAGGACTTTGATGCATTATTTAAGGACGCTGCTGCAGAATTTAAGTAATCTGCTGCATTATTTAAGGACTCTGCTGCATTATTTAAGGACTTTGCTGCATTAATTAAGGACTCTGCTGCATTATTTAAGGACTTTGTTGCATTATTTAATGACTCTGCTGCGGTATTTAAGGACTCTGCTGCATTATTTAAGGACTTTGCTGCATTATTTAAGGACTTTGCTGCAGTAATTAAGGAATCTGCTGCATTATTTAAGGACTTTGTTGCATTATTTAAGGACTGTGCTGCATTGCTTAAGGACTCTGCTGCATTATTTAAGGACTTTGCTGCATTATTTAAGGACTTTGTTGCATTATTTAAGGACTCTGCTGCATTATTTAAGGACTTTGTTGCATTATTTAAGGACTCTGTTGCATTATTTAAGGACTTTGCTGCATTATTTAAGTACTCTGGTGCATTATTTAAGGACTTTGTTGCATTATTTAAGGACTCTGCTGCATTATTTAAGGACTTTGTTGCATTATTTAAGGACTCTGTTGCATTATTTAAGGACTTTGCTGCATTATTTAAGTACTCTGGTGCATTATTTAAGGACTTTGTTGCATTATTTAAGGACTCTGCTGCATTATTTAAGGACTTTGTTGCATTATTTAAGGACTCTGCTGCATTATTTAAGGACTTTGCTGCATTATTTAAGGACTCTGTTGCATTATTTAAGGACTTTGCTGCATTATTTAAGTACTCTGGTGCATTATTTAAGGACTTTATTGCATTATTTAAGGATTCTGCTGCATTATTTAAGGAATTTGCTGCATTATTTAAGAACTTTGCTGCAGTATTTAAGGACTCTGCTGCATTATTTAAGGACTTTATTGCATTATTTAAGGACCCTGCTGCAGAATTTAAGGAATCTGCTGCATTACTTAAGGACTTTGTTGCATTATTTAAGGACTCTGCTGCATTATTTAATGACTTTGCTGCATTATTTAAGGACTTTGATGCATTATTTAAGGACGCCGCTGCAGAATTTAAGTAATCTGCTGCATTATTTAAGGACTCTGCTGCATTATTTAAGGACTTTGCTGCATTATTTAAGGACTCTGCTGTATTATTAAGCACGTTGCTGCATTAATTAAGGACTTTATTGCATTATTTAAGGAATTTGATGCATTATTTAAGGACTCTGCTGCATTATTTAAGGACTTTGATGCATTATTTAAGGACGCTGCTGCAGAATTTAAGGAATCTGCTGCATTATTTAAGGACTTTGTTGCATTATTTAAGGACTATGCTGCATTATGTAAGGACTCTGCTGCATTATTTAAGGACTTTGCTGCATTATTTAATTACTCTGCTGCATTATTTAAGGACTTTGTTGCATTATTTAAGGACTCTGCTGCATAATTTAAGGACTTTGCTGCATTATTTAAGGACTTTGATGCATTATTTAAGGACGCTGCTGCAGAATTTAAGTAATCTGCTGCATTATTTAAGGACTCTGCTGCATTATTTAAGGACTTTGCTGCATTAATTAAGGACTCTGCTGCATTATTTAAGGACTTTGTTGCATTATTTAATGACTCTGCTGCGGTATTTAAGGACTCTGCTGCATTATTTAAGGACTTTGCTGCATTATTTAAGGACTTTGCTGCAGTAATTAAGGAATCTGCTGCATTATTTAAGGACTTTGTTGCATTATTTAATGACTCTGCTGCGGTATTTAAGGACTCTGCTGTATTATTTAAGGACTTTGCTGAATTATTTAAGGACTCTGCTTCATTATTTAAGGACTTTGTTGCATTATTTAAGGACTCTGCTGCATTATTTAAGGACTTCGTTGCATTATTTAAGGACTCTGCTGCATTATTTAAAGACTTTGCTGCATTATTTAAGTACTCTGGTGCATTATTTAAGGACTCGGCTGCATTATTTAAAGACTTTGCTGCATTATTTAAGTACTCTGGTGCATTATTTAAGGACTCTGCTGCATTATTTAAGGACTTTGCTGCATTATTTAAGGACTCTGCTGCATTATTTAAGGACTCTGCTGCATTATTTAAGGACTTTGCTGCATTATTTAAGTATGCTGCTGCGGTATTTAAGGCCTCTGCTGCATTATTTAAGGACTCTGCTGCATTATTAAGGACGTTGCTGCATTATTTAAGGACTTTATTGCATTATTTAAGGATTCTGCTGCATTATTTAAAGACTTTGCTGCATTATTTAAGTACTCTGGTGCAGTATTTAAGGACTCTGCTGCAATTTTTAAGGACTTTATTGCATTATTTAAGGACCCTGCTGCAGAATTTAAGGAATCTGCTGCATTACTTAAGGACTTTGTTGCATTATTTAAGGACTCTGCTGCATTATTTAAGGACTTTGCTGCATTATTTAAGGACTTTGATGCATTATTTAAGGACGCCGCTGCAGAATTTAAGTAATCTGCTGCATTATTTAAGGACTCTGCTGCATTATTTAAGGACTTTGCTGCATTATTTAAGGACTCTGCTGTATTATTAAGCACGTTGCTGCATTAATTAAGGACTTTATTGCATTATTTAAGGAATTTGATGCATTATTTAAGGACTCTGCTGCATTATTTAAGGACTTTGTTGCATTATTTAATGACTCTGCTGCGGTATTTAAGGACTCTGCTGCATTATTTAAGGACTTTGCTGCATTATTTAAGGACTTTGCTGCAGTAATTAAGGAATCTGCTGCATTATTTAAGGAATTTGATGCATTATTTAAGGACTCTGCTGCATTATTTAAGGACTTTGCTGCATTATTTAAGGACTCTGCTTCATTATTTAAGGACTTTGTTGCATTATCTAAGGACTCTGCTGCATTATTTAAGGACTTTGTTGCATTATTTAAGGACTCTGCTGCATTATTTAAGGACTCTGCTGCATTATTTAAAGACTTTGCTGCATTATTTAAGTACTCTGGTGCATTATTTAAGGACTTTGTTGCTTTATTTAAGGACTTTGCTGCATTATTTAAGGACTTTGTTGCATTATTTAAGGACTCTGCTGCATTATTTAAGGACTTTGCTGCATTATTTAAGTACTCTGGTGCATTATTTAAGGACTTTGTTGCATTATTTAAGGACTCTGCTGCATTATTTAAGGACTTTGTTGCATTATTTAAGGACTCTGCTGCATTATTTAAGGACTTTGCTGCATTATTTAAGGACTCTGCTGCATTATTTAAGGACTTTGTTGCATTATTTAATGACTCTGCTGCGGTATTTAAGGACTCTGCTGTATTATTTAAGGACTTTGCTGCATTATTTAAGGACTCTGCTTCATTATTTAAGGACTTTGTTGCATTATTTAAGGACTCTGCTGCATTATTTAAGGACTTCGTTGCATTATTTAAGGACTCTGCTGCATTATTTAAAGACTTTGCTGCATTATTTAAGTACTCTGGTGCATTATTTAAGGACTCGGCTGCATTATTTAAAGACTTTGCTGCATTATTTAAGTACTCTGGTGCATTATTTAAGGACTCTGCTGCATTATTTAAGGACTTTGCTGCATTATTTAAGGACTCTGCTGCATTATTTAAGGACTTTGCTGCATTATTTAAGTATGCTGCTGCGGTATTTAAGGCCTCTGCTGCATTATTTAAGGACTCTGCTGCATTATTAAGGACGTTGCTGCATTATTTAAGGACTTTATTGCATTATTTAAGGATTCTGCTGCATTATTTAAGGAATTTGCTGCATTATTTAAGGACTCTGCTGTATTATTTAAGGACTTTGTTGCATTATTTAATGACTCTGCTGGGGTATTTAAGGACTCTGCTGCATTATTTAAGGGCTTTGCTGCATTATTTAAGGACTCTGCTGCAGTATTTTAAGACTCTGCTGCATTATTTAAGGACTTTGATGCATTATTTAAGGACGCTGCTGCAGAATTTAAGGAATCTGCTGCATTATTTAAGGACTTTGTTGCATTATTTAAGGACTATGCTGCATTATGTAAGGACTCTGCTGCATTATTTAAGGACTTTGCTGCATTATTTAATTACTCTGCTGCATTATTTAAGGACTTTGTTGCATTATTTAAGGACTCTGCTGCATTATTTAAGGACTTTGCTGCATTATTTAAGGACTTTGATGCATTATTTAAGGACGCTGCTGCAGAATTTAAGTAATCTGCTGCATTATTTAAGGACTCTGCTGCATTATTTAAGGACTTTGCTGCATTAATTAAGGACTCTGCTGCATTATTTAAGGACTTTGTTGCATTATTTAATGACTCTGCTGCGGTATTTAAGGACTCTGCTGCATTATTTAAGGACTTTGCTGCATTATTTAAGGACTTTGCTGCAGTAATTAAGGAATCTGCTGCATTATTTAAGGACTTTGTTGCATTATTTAAGGACTGTGCTGCATTGCTTAAGGACTCTGCTGCATTATTTAAGGACTTTGCTGCATTATTTAAGGACTTTGTTGCATTATTTAAGGACTCTGCTGCATTATTTAAGGACTTTGTTGCATTATTTAAGGACTCTGTTGCATTATTTAAGGACTTTGCTGCATTATTTAAGTACTCTGGTGCATTATTTAAGGACTTTGTTGCATTATTTAAGGACTCTGCTGCATTATTTAAGGACTTTGTTGCATTATTTAAGGACTCTGTTGCATTATTTAAGGACTTTGCTGCATTATTTAAGTACTCTGGTGCATTATTTAAGGACTTTGTTGCATTATTTAAGGACTCTGCTGCATTATTTAAGGACTTTGTTGCATTATTTAAGGACTCTGCTGCATTATTTAAGGACTTTGCTGCATTATTTAAGGACTCTGTTGCATTATTTAAGGACTTTGCTGCATTATTTAAGTACTCTGGTGCATTATTTAAGGACTTTATTGCATTATTTAAGGATTCTGCTGCATTATTTAAGGAATTTGCTGCATTATTTAAGAACTTTGCTGCAGTATTTAAGGACTCTGCTGCATTATTTAAGGACTTTATTGCATTATTTAAGGACCCTGCTGCAGAATTTAAGGAATCTGCTGCATTACTTAAGGACTTTGTTGCATTATTTAAGGACTCTGATGCATTATTTAAGGACTTTGCTGCATTATTTAAGGACTTTGATGCATTATTTAAGGACGCCGCTGCAGAATTTAAGTAATCTGCTGCATTATTTAAGGACTCTGCTGCATTATTTAAGGACTTTGCTGCATTATTTAAGGACTCTGCTGTATTATTAAGCACGTTGCTGCATTAATTAAGGACTTTATTGCATTATTTAAGGAATTTGATGCATTATTTAAGGACTCTGCTGCATTATTTAAGGACTTTGATGCATTATTTAAGGACGCTGCTGCAGAATTTAAGGAATCTGCTGCATTATTTAAGGACTTTGTTGCATTATTTAAGGACTATGCTGCATTATGTAAGGACTCTGCTGCATTATTTAAGGACTTTGCTGCATTATTTAATTACTCTGCTGCATTATTTAAGGACTTTGTTGCATTATTTAAGGACTCTGCTGCATTATTTAAGGACTTTGCTGCATTATTTAAGGACTTTGATGCATTATTTAAGGACGCTGCTGCAGAATTTAAGTAATCTGCTGCATTATTTAAGGACTCTGCTGCATTATTTAAGGACTTTGCTGCATTAATTAAGGACTCTGCTGCATTATTTAAGGACTTTGTTGCATTATTTAATGACTCTGCTGCGGTATTTAAGGACTCTGCTGCATTATTTAAGGACTTTGCTGCATTATTTAAGGACTTTGCTGCAGTAATTAAGGAATCTGCTGCATTATTTAAGGACTTTGTTGCATTATTTAATGACTCTGCTGCGGTATTTAAGGACTCTGCTGTATTATTTAAGGACTTTGCTGAATTATTTAAGGACTCTGCTTCATTATTTAAGGACTTTGTTGCATTATTTAAGGACTCTGCTGCATTATTTAAGGACTTCGTTGCATTATTTAAGGACTCTGCTGCATTATTTAAAGACTTTGCTGCATTATTTAAGTACTCTGGTGCATTATTTAAGGACTCGGCTGCATTATTTAAAGACTTTGCTGCATTATTTAAGTACTCTGGTGCATTATTTAAGGACTCTGCTGCATTATTTTAGGACTTTGCTGCATTATTTAAGGACTCTGCTGCATTATTTAAGGACTCTGCTGCATTATTTAAGGACTTTGCTGCATTATTTAAGTATGCTGCTGCGGTATTTAAGGCCTCTGCTGCATTATTTAAGGACTCTGCTGCATTATTAAGGACGTTGCTGCATTATTTAAGGACTTTATTGCATTATTTAAGGATTCTGCTGCATTATTTAAAGACTTTGCTGCATTATTTAAGTACTCTGGTGCAGTATTTAAGGACTCTGCTGCAATTTTTAAGGACTTTATTGCATTATTTAAGGACCCTGCTGCAGAATTTAAGGAATCTGCTGCATTACTTAAGGACTTTGTTGCATTATTTAAGGACTCTGCTGCATTATTTAAGGACTTTGCTGCATTATTTAAGGACTTTGATGCATTATTTAAGGACGCCGCTGCAGAATTTAAGTAATCTGCTGCATTATTTAAGGACTCTGCTGCATTATTTAAGGACTTTGCTGCATTATTTAAGGACTCTGCTGTATTATTAAGCACGTTGCTGCATTAATTAAGGACTTTATTGCATTATTTAAGGAATTTGATGCATTATTTAAGGACTCTGCTGCATTATTTAAGGACTTTGTTGCATTATTTAATGACTCTGCTGCGGTATTTAAGGACTCTGCTGCATTATTTAAGGACTTTGCTGCATTATTTAAGGACTTTGCTGCAGTAATTAAGGAATCTGCTGCATTATTTAAGGAATTTGATGCATTATTTAAGGACTCTGCTGCATTATTTAAGGACTTTGCTGCATTATTTAAGGACTCTGCTTCATTATTTAAGGACTTTGTTGCATTATCTAAGGACTCTGCTGCATTATTTAAGGACTTTGTTGCATTATTTAAGGACTCTGCTGCATTATTTAAGGACTCTGCTGCATTATTTAAAGACTTTGCTGCATTATTTAAGTACTCTGGTGCATTATTTAAGGACTTTGTTGCTTTATTTAAGGACTTTGCTGCATTATTTAAGGACTTTGTTGCATTATTTAAGGACTCTGCTGCATTATTTAAGGACTTTGCTGCATTATTTAAGTACTCTGGTGCATTATTTAAGGACTTTGTTGCATTATTTAAGGACTCTGCTGCATTATTTAAGGACTTTGTTGCATTATTTAAGGACTCTGCTGCATTATTTAAGGACTTTGCTGCATTATTTAAGGACTCTGCTGCATTATTTAAGGACTTTGTTGCATTATTTAATGACTCTGCTGCGGTATTTAAGGACTCTGCTGTATTATTTAAGGACTTTGCTGCATTATTTAAGGACTCTGCTTCATTATTTAAGGACTTTGTTGCATTATTTAAGGACTCTGCTGCATTATTTAAGGACTTCGTTGCATTATTTAAGGACTCTGCTGCATTATTTAAAGACTTTGCTGCATTATTTAAGTACTCTGGTGCATTATTTAAGGACTCGGCTGCATTATTTAAAGACTTTGCTGCATTATTTAAGTACTCTGGTGCATTATTTAAGGACTCTGCTGCATTATTTAAGGACTTTGCTGCATTATTTAAGGACTCTGCTGCATTATTTAAGGACTTTGCTGCATTATTTAAGTATGCTGCTGCGGTATTTAAGGCCTCTGCTGCATTATTTAAGGACTCTGCTGCATTATTAAGGACGTTGCTGCATTATTTAAGGACTTTATTGCATTATTTAAGGATTCTGCTGCATTATTTAAGGAATTTGCTGCATTATTTAAGGACTCTGCTGTATTATTTAAGGACTTTGTTGCATTATTTAATGACTCTGCTGGGGTATTTAAGGACTCTGCTGCATTATTTAAGGGCTTTGCTGCATTATTTAAGGACTCTGCTGCAGTATTTTAAGACTCTGCTGCATTATTTAAGGACTTTGATGCATTATTTAAGGACGCTGCTGCAGAATTTAAGGAATCTGCTGCATTATTTAAGGACTTTGTTGCATTATTTAAGGACTATGCTGCATTATGTAAGGACTCTGCTGCATTATTTAAGGACTTTGCTGCATTATTTAATTACTCTGCTGCATTATTTAAGGACTTTGTTGCATTATTTAAGGACTCTGCTGCATTATTTAAGGACTTTGCTGCATTATTTAAGGACTTTGATGCATTATTTAAGGACGCTGCTGCAGAATTTAAGTAATCTGCTGCATTATTTAAGGACTCTGCTGCATTATTTAAGGACTCTGCTGCATTATTTAAGGACTTTGCTGCATTATTTAAGGACTTTGATGCATTATTTAAGGACGCTGCTGCAGAATTTAAGTAATCTGCTGCATTATTTAAGGACTCTGCTGCATTATTTAAGGACTTTGCTGCATTAATTAAGGACTCTGCTGCATTATTTAAGGACTTTGTTGCATTATTTAATGACTCTGCTGCGGTATTTAAGGACTCTGCTGCATTATTTAAGGACTTTGCTGCATTATTTAAGGACTTTGCTGCAGTAATTAAGGAATCTGCTGCATTATTTAAGGACTTTGTTGCATTATTTAAGGACTGTGCTGCATTGCTTAAGGACTCTGCTGCATTATTTAAGGACTTTGCTGCATTATTTAAGGACTTTGTTGCATTATTTAAGGACTCTGCTGCATTATTTAAGGACTTTGTTGCATTATTTAAGGACTCTGTTGCATTATTTAAGGACTTTGCTGCATTATTTAAGTACTCTGGTGCATTATTTAAGGACTTTGTTGCATTATTTAAGGACTCTGCTGCATTATTTAAGGACTTTGTTGCATTATTTAAGGACTCTGTTGCATTATTTAAGGACTTTGCTGCATTATTTAAGTACTCTGGTGCATTATTTAAGGACTTTGTTGCATTATTTAAGGACTCTGCTGCATTATTTAAGGACTTTGTTGCATTATTTAAGGACTCTGCTGCATTATTTAAGGACTTTGCTGCATTATTTAAGGACTCTGTTGCATTATTTAAGGACTTTGCTGCATTATTTAAGTACTCTGGTGCATTATTTAAGGACTTTATTGCATTATTTAAGGATTCTGCTGCATTATTTAAGGAATTTGCTGCATTATTTAAGAACTTTGCTGCAGTATTTAAGGACTCTGCTGCATTATTTAAGGACTTTATTGCATTATTTAAGGACCCTGCTGCAGAATTTAAGGAATCTGCTGCATTACTTAAGGACTTTGTTGCATTATTTAAGGACTCTGATGCATTATTTAAGGACTTTGCTGCATTATTTAAGGACTTTGATGCATTATTTAAGGACGCCGCTGCAGAATTTAAGTAATCTGCTGCATTATTTAAGGACTCTGCTGCATTATTTAAGGACTTTGCTGCATTATTTAAGGACTCTGCTGTATTATTAAGCACGTTGCTGCATTAATTAAGGACTTTATTGCATTATTTAAGGAATTTGATGCATTATTTAAGGACTCTGCTGCATTATTTAAGGACTTTGATGCATTATTTAAGGACGCTGCTGCAGAATTTAAGGAATCTGCTGCATTATTTAAGGACTTTGTTGCATTATTTAAGGACTATGCTGCATTATGTAAGGACTCTGCTGCATTATTTAAGGACTTTGCTGCATTATTTAATTACTCTGCTGCATTATTTAAGGACTTTGTTGCATTATTTAAGGACTCTGCTGCATTATTTAAGGACTTTGCTGCATTATTTAAGGACTTTGATGCATTATTTAAGGACGCTGCTGCAGAATTTAAGTAATCTGCTGCATTATTTAAGGACTCTGCTGCATTATTTAAGGACTTTGCTGCATTAATTAAGGACTCTGCTGCATTATTTAAGGACTTTGTTGCATTATTTAATGACTCTGCTGCGGTATTTAAGGACTCTGCTGCATTATTTAAGGACTTTGCTGCATTATTTAAGGACTTTGCTGCAGTAATTAAGGAATCTGCTGCATTATTTAAGGACTTTGTTGCATTATTTAATGACTCTGCTGCGGTATTTAAGGACTCTGCTGTATTATTTAAGGACTTTGCTGAATTATTTAAGGACTCTGCTTCATTATTTAAGGACTTTGTTGCATTATTTAAGGACTCTGCTGCATTATTTAAGGACTTCGTTGCATTATTTAAGGACTCTGCTGCATTATTTAAAGACTTTGCTGCATTATTTAAGTACTCTGGTGCATTATTTAAGGACTCGGCTGCATTATTTAAAGACTTTGCTGCATTATTTAAGTACTCTGGTGCATTATTTAAGGACTCTGCTGCATTATTTTAGGACTTTGCTGCATTATTTAAGGACTCTGCTGCATTATTTAAGGACTCTGCTGCATTATTTAAGGACTTTGCTGCATTATTTAAGTATGCTGCTGCGGTATTTAAGGCCTCTGCTGCATTATTTAAGGACTCTGCTGCATTATTAAGGACGTTGCTGCATTATTTAAGGACTTTATTGCATTATTTAAGGATTCTGCTGCATTATTTAAAGACTTTGCTGCATTATTTAAGTACTCTGGTGCAGTATTTAAGGACTCTGCTGCAATTTTTAAGGACTTTATTGCATTATTTAAGGACCCTGCTGCAGAATTTAAGGAATCTGCTGCATTACTTAAGGACTTTGTTGCATTATTTAAGGACTCTGCTGCATTATTTAAGGACTTTGCTGCATTATTTAAGGACTTTGATGCATTATTTAAGGACGCCGCTGCAGAATTTAAGTAATCTGCTGCATTATTTAAGGACTCTGCTGCATTATTTAAGGACTTTGCTGCATTATTTAAGGACTCTGCTGTATTATTAAGCACGTTGCTGCATTAATTAAGGACTTTATTGCATTATTTAAGGAATTTGATGCATTATTTAAGGACTCTGCTGCATTATTTAAGGACTTTGTTGCATTATTTAATGACTCTGCTGCGGTATTTAAGGACTCTGCTGCATTATTTAAGGACTTTGCTGCATTATTTAAGGACTTTGCTGCAGTAATTAAGGAATCTGCTGCATTATTTAAGGAATTTGATGCATTATTTAAGGACTCTGCTGCATTATTTAAGGACTTTGCTGCATTATTTAAGGACTCTGCTTCATTATTTAAGGACTTTGTTGCATTATCTAAGGACTCTGCTGCATTATTTAAGGACTTTGTTGCATTATTTAAGGACTCTGCTGCATTATTTAAGGACTCTGCTGCATTATTTAAAGACTTTGCTGCATTATTTAAGTACTCTGGTGCATTATTTAAGGACTTTGTTGCTTTATTTAAGGACTTTGCTGCATTATTTAAGGACTTTGTTGCATTATTTAAGGACTCTGCTGCATTATTTAAGGACTTTGCTGCATTATTTAAGTACTCTGGTGCATTATTTAAGGACTTTGTTGCATTATTTAAGGACTCTGCTGCATTATTTAAGGACTTTGTTGCATTATTTAAGGACTCTGCTGCATTATTTAAGGACTTTGCTGCATTATTTAAGGACTCTGCTGCATTATTTAAGGACTTTGTTGCATTATTTAATGACTCTGCTGCGGTATTTAAGGACTCTGCTGTATTATTTAAGGACTTTGCTGCATTATTTAAGGACTCTGCTTCATTATTTAAGGACTTTGTTGCATTATTTAAGGACTCTGCTGCATTATTTAAGGACTTCGTTGCATTATTTAAGGACTCTGCTGCATTATTTAAAGACTTTGCTGCATTATTTAAGTACTCTGGTGCATTATTTAAGGACTCGGCTGCATTATTTAAAGACTTTGCTGCATTATTTAAGTACTCTGGTGCATTATTTAAGGACTCTGCTGCATTATTTAAGGACTTTGCTGCATTATTTAAGGACTCTGCTGCATTATTTAAGGACTTTGCTGCATTATTTAAGTATGCTGCTGCGGTATTTAAGGCCTCTGCTGCATTATTTAAGGACTCTGCTGCATTATTAAGGACGTTGCTGCATTATTTAAGGACTTTATTGCATTATTTAAGGATTCTGCTGCATTATTTAAGGAATTTGCTGCATTATTTAAGGACTCTGCTGTATTATTTAAGGACTTTGTTGCATTATTTAATGACTCTGCTGGGGTATTTAAGGACTCTGCTGCATTATTTAAGGGCTTTGCTGCATTATTTAAGGACTCTGCTGCAGTATTTTAAGACTCTGCTGCATTATTTAAGGACTTTGATGCATTATTTAAGGACGCTGCTGCAGAATTTAAGGAATCTGCTGCATTATTTAAGGACTTTGTTGCATTATTTAAGGACTATGCTGCATTATGTAAGGACTCTGCTGCATTATTTAAGGACTTTGCTGCATTATTTAATTACTCTGCTGCATTATTTAAGGACTTTGTTGCATTATTTAAGGACTCTGCTGCATTATTTAAGGACTTTGCTGCATTATTTAAGGACTTTGATGCATTATTTAAGGACGCTGCTGCAGAATTTAAGTAATCTGCTGCATTATTTAAGGACTCTGCTGCATTATTTAAGGACTTTGCTGCATTAATTAAGGACTCTGCTGCATTATTTAAGGACTTTGTTGCATTATTTAATGACTCTGCTGCGGTATTTAAGGACTCTGCTGCATTATTTAAGGACTTTGCTGCATTATTTAAGGACTTTGCTGCAGTAATTAAGGAATCTGCTGCATTATTTAAGGACTTTGTTGCATTATTTAAGGACTGTGCTGCATTGCTTAAGGACTCTGCTGCATTATTTAAGGACTTTGCTGCATTATTTAAGGACTTTGTTGCATTATTTAAGGACTCTGCTGCATTATTTAAGGACTTTGTTGCATTATTTAAGGACTCTGTTGCATTATTTAAGGACTTTGCTGCATTATTTAAGTACTCTGGTGCATTATTTAAGGACTTTGTTGCATTATTTAAGGACTCTGCTGCATTATTTAAGGACTTTGTTGCATTATTTAAGGACTCTGTTGCATTATTTAAGGACTTTGCTGCATTATTTAAGTACTCTGGTGCATTATTTAAGGACTTTGTTGCATTATTTAAGGACTCTGCTGCATTATTTAAGGACTTTGTTGCATTATTTAAGGACTCTGCTGCATTATTTAAGGACTTTGCTGCATTATTTAAGGACTCTGTTGCATTATTTAAGGACTTTGCTGCATTATTTAAGTACTCTGGTGCATTATTTAAGGACTTTATTGCATTATTTAAGGATTCTGCTGCATTATTTAAGGAATTTGCTGCATTATTTAAGAACTTTGCTGCAGTATTTAAGGACTCTGCTGCATTATTTAAGGACTTTATTGCATTATTTAAGGACCCTGCTGCAGAATTTAAGGAATCTGCTGCATTACTTAAGGACTTTGTTGCATTATTTAAGGACTCTGATGCATTATTTAAGGACTTTGCTGCATTATTTAAGGACTTTGATGCATTATTTAAGGACGCCGCTGCAGAATTTAAGTAATCTGCTGCATTATTTAAGGACTCTGCTGCATTATTTAAGGACTTTGCTGCATTATTTAAGGACTCTGCTGTATTATTAAGCACGTTGCTGCATTAATTAAGGACTTTATTGCATTATTTAAGGAATTTGATGCATTATTTAAGGACTCTGCTGCATTATTTAAGGACTTTGATGCATTATTTAAGGACGCTGCTGCAGAATTTAAGGAATCTGCTGCATTATTTAAGGACTTTGTTGCATTATTTAAGGACTATGCTGCATTATGTAAGGACTCTGCTGCATTATTTAAGGACTTTGCTGCATTATTTAATTACTCTGCTGCATTATTTAAGGACTTTGTTGCATTATTTAAGGACTCTGCTGCATTATTTAAGGACTTTGCTGCATTATTTAAGGACTTTGATGCATTATTTAAGGACGCTGCTGCAGAATTTAAGTAATCTGCTGCATTATTTAAGGACTCTGCTGCATTATTTAAGGACTTTGCTGCATTAATTAAGGACTCTGCTGCATTATTTAAGGACTTTGTTGCATTATTTAATGACTCTGCTGCGGTATTTAAGGACTCTGCTGCATTATTTAAGGACTTTGCTGCATTATTTAAGGACTTTGCTGCAGTAATTAAGGAATCTGCTGCATTATTTAAGGACTTTGTTGCATTATTTAATGACTCTGCTGCGGTATTTAAGGACTCTGCTGTATTATTTAAGGACTTTGCTGAATTATTTAAGGACTCTGCTTCATTATTTAAGGACTTTGTTGCATTATTTAAGGACTCTGCTGCATTATTTAAGGACTTCGTTGCATTATTTAAGGACTCTGCTGCATTATTTAAAGACTTTGCTGCATTATTTAAGTACTCTGGTGCATTATTTAAGGACTCGGCTGCATTATTTAAAGACTTTGCTGCATTATTTAAGTACTCTGGTGCATTATTTAAGGACTCTGCTGCATTATTTTAGGACTTTGCTGCATTATTTAAGGACTCTGCTGCATTATTTAAGGACTCTGCTGCATTATTTAAGGACTTTGCTGCATTATTTAAGTATGCTGCTGCGGTATTTAAGGCCTCTGCTGCATTATTTAAGGACTCTGCTGCATTATTAAGGACGTTGCTGCATTATTTAAGGACTTTATTGCATTATTTAAGGATTCTGCTGCATTATTTAACGAATTTGCTGCATTATTTAAGGACTCTGCTGTATTATTTAAGGACTTTGTTGCATTATTTAATGACTCTGCTGGGGTATTTAAGGACTCTGCTGCATTATTTAAGGGCTTTGCTGCATTATTTAAGGACTCTGCTGCAGTATTTAAGGACTCTGCTGCATTATTTAAGGACTTTGATGCATTATTTAAGGACGCTGCTGCAGAATTTAAGGAATCTGCTGCATTATTTAAGGACTTTGTTGCATTATTTAAGGACTATGCTGCATTATGTAAGGACTCTGCTGCATTATTTAAGGACTTTGCTGCATTATTTAATTACTCTGCTGCATTATTTAAGGACTTTGTTGCATTATTTAAGGACTCTGCTGCATTATTTAAGGACTTTGCTGCATTATTTAAGGACTTTGATGCATTATTTAAGGACGCTGCTGCAGAATTTAAGTAATCTGCTGCATTATTTAAGGACTCTGCTGCATTATTTAAGGACTTTGCTGCATTATTTAAGGACTCTGCTGCATTATTTAAGGACTTTGTTGCATTATTTAATGACTCTGCTGCGGTATTTAAGGACTCTGCTGCATTATTTAAGGACTTTGCTGCATTATTTAAGGACTTTGCTGCAGTAATTAAGGAATCTGCTGCATTATTTAAGGACTTTGTTGCATTATTTAAGGACTGTGCTGCATTGCTTAAGGACTCTGCTGCATTATTTAAGGACTTTGCTGCATTATTTAAGGACTTTGTTGCATTATTTAAGGACTCTGCTGCATTATTTAAGGACTTTGTTGCATTATTTAAGGACTCTGTTGCATTATTTAAGGACTTTGCTGCATTATTTAAGTACTCTGGTGCATTATTTAAGGACTTTGTTGCATTATTTAAGGACTCTGCTGCATTATTTAAGGACTTTGCTGCATTATTTAAGTACTCTGGTGCATTATTTAAGGACTTTGTTGCATTATTTAAGGACTCTGCTGCATTATTTAAGGACTTTGTTGCATTATTTAAGGACTCTGCTGCATTATTTAAGGACTTTGCTGCATTATTTAAGGACTCTGCTGCATTATTTAAGGACTTTGTTGCATTATTTAATGACTCTGCTGCGGTATTTAAGGACTCTGCTGTATTATTTAAGGACTTTGCTGCATTATTTAAGGACTCTGCTTCATTATTTAAGGACTTTGTTGCATTATTTAAGTACTCTGGTGCATTATTTAAGGACTTTATTGCATTATTTAAGGATTCTGCTGCATTATTTAAGGAATTTGCTGCATTATTTAAGAACTTTGCTGCAGTATTTAAGGACTCTGCTGCATTATTTAAGGACTTTATTGCATTATTTAAGGACCCTGCTGCAGAATTTAAGGAATCTGCTGCATTATTTAAGGACTCTGCTGCATTATTTAAGGACTTTGCTGCATTATTTAAGGACTCTGCTGTATTATTAAGCACGTTGCTGCATTAATTAAGGACTTTATTGCATTATTTAAGGAATTTGATGCATTATTTAAGGACTCTGCTGCATTATTTAAGGACTTTGTTGCATTATTTAATGACTCTGCTGCGGTATTTAAGGACTCTGCTGCATTATTTAAGGACTTTGCTGCATTATTTAAGGACTTTGCTGCAGTAATTAAGGAATCTGCTGCATTATTTAAGGAATTTGATGCATTATTTAAGGACTCTGCTGCATTATTTAAGGACTTTGCTGCATTATTTAAGGACTCTGCTTCATTATTTAAGGACTTTGTTGCATTATCTAAGGACTCTGCTGCATTATTTAAGGACTTTGTTGCATTATTTAAGGACTCTGCTGCATTATTTAAGGACTCTGCTGCATTATTTAAAGACTTTGCTGCATTATTTAAGTACTCTGGTGCATTATTTAAGGACTTTGTTGCTTTATTTAAGGACTTTGCTGCATTATTTAAGGACTTTGTTGCATTATTTAAGGACTCTGCTGCATTATTTAAGGACTTTGCTGCATTATTTAAGTACTCTGGTGCATTATTTAAGGACTTTGTTGCATTATTTAAGGACTCTGCTGCATTATTTAAGGACTTTGTTGCATTATTTAAGGACTCTGCTGCATTATTTAAGGACTTTGCTGCATTATTTAAGGACTCTGCTGCATTATTTAAGGACTTTGTTGCATTATTTAATGACTCTGCTGCGGTATTTAAGGACTCTGCTGTATTATTTAAGGACTTTGCTGCATTATTTAAGGACTCTGCTTCATTATTTAAGGACTTTGTTGCATTATTTAAGGACTCTGCTGCATTATTTAAGGACTTCGTTGCATTATTTAAGGACTCTGCTGCATTATTTAAAGACTTTGCTGCATTATTTAAGTACTCTGGTGCATTATTTAAGGACTCGGCTGCATTATTTAAAGACTTTGCTGCATTATTTAAGTACTCTGGTGCATTATTTAAGGACTCTGCTGCATTATTTAAGGACTTTGCTGCATTATTTAAGGACTCTGCTGCATTATTTAAGGACTTTGCTGCATTATTTAAGTATGCTGCTGCGGTATTTAAGGCCTCTGCTGCATTATTTAAGGACTCTGCTGCATTATTAAGGACGTTGCTGCATTATTTAAGGACTTTATTGCATTATTTAAGGATTCTGCTGCATTATTTAAGGAATTTGCTGCATTATTTAAGGACTCTGCTGTATTATTTAAGGACTTTGTTGCATTATTTAATGACTCTGCTGGGGTATTTAAGGACTCTGCTGCATTATTTAAGGGCTTTGCTGCATTATTTAAGGACTCTGCTGCAGTATTTTAAGACTCTGCTGCATTATTTAAGGACTTTGATGCATTATTTAAGGACGCTGCTGCAGAATTTAAGGAATCTGCTGCATTATTTAAGGACTTTGTTGCATTATTTAAGTACTCTGGTGCATTATTTAAGGACTTTGTTGCATTATTTAAGGACTCTGCTGCATTATTTAACGACTTTGTTGCATTATTTAAGGACTCTGCTGCATTATTTAAGGACTTTGCTGCATTATTTAAGGACTCTGTTGCATTATTTAAGGACTTTGCTGCATTATTTAAGTACTCTGTTGCATTATTTAAGGACTTTGCTGCATTATTTAAGTACTCTGGTGCATTATTTAAGGACTTTGTTGCATTATTTAAGGACTCTGCTGCATTATTTAAGGACTTTGTTGCATTATTTAAGGACTCTGTTGCATTATTTAAGGACTTTGCTGCATTATTTAAGTACTCTGGTGCATTATTTAAGGACTTTGTTGCATTATTTAAGGACTCTGCTGCATTATTTAAGGACTTTGTTGCATTATTTAAGGACTCTGCTGCATTATTTAAGGACTTTGCTGCATTATTTAAGGACTCTGTTGCATTATTTAAGGACTTTGCTGCATTATTTAAGTACTCTGGTGCATTATTTAAGGACTTTATTGCATTATTTAAGGATTCTGCTGCATTATTTAAGGAATTTGCTGCATTATTTAAGAACTTTGCTGCAGTATTTAAGGACTCTGCTGCATTATTTAAGGACTTTATTGCATTATTTAAGGACCCTGCTGCAGAATTTAAGGAATCTGCTGCATTACTTAAGGACTTTGTTGCATTATTTAAGGACTCTGCTGCATTATTTAAGGACTTTGCTGCATTATTTAAGGACTTTGATGCATTATTTAAGGACGCCGCTGCAGAATTTAAGTAATCTGCTGCATTATTTAAGGACTCTGCTGCATTATTTAAGGACTTTGCTGCATTATTTAAGGACTCTGCTGTATTATTAAGCACGTTGCTGCATTAATTAAGGACTTTATTGCATTATTTAAGGAATTTGATGCATTATTTAAGGACTCTGCTGCATTATTTAAGGACTTTGTTGCATTATTTAATGACTCTGCTGCGGTATTTAAGGACTCTGCTGCATTATTTAAGGACTTTGCTGCATTATTTAAGGACTTTGCTGCAGTAATTAAGGAATCTGCTGCATTATTTAAGGAATTTGATGCATTATTTAAGGACTCTGCTGCATTATTTAAAGACTTTGCTGCATTATTTAAGTACTCTGGTGCATTATTTAAGGACTCTGCTGCATTATTTAAGGACTTTGCTGCATTATTTAAGGACTCTGCTGCATTATTTAAGGACTTTGCTGCATTATTTAAGTATGCTGCTGCGGTATTTAAGGCCTCTGCTGCATTATTTAAGGACTCTGCTGCATTATTAAGGACGTTGCTGCATTATTTAAGGACTTTATTGCATTATTTAAGGATTCTGCTGCATTATTTAAGGAATTTGCTGCATTATTTAAGGACTCTGCTGTATTATTTAAGGACTTTGTTGCATTATTTAATGACTCTGCTGGGGTATTTAAGGACTCTGCTGCATTATTTAAGGGCTTTGCTGCATTATTTAAGGACTCTGCTGCAGTATTTTAAGACTCTGCTGCATTATTTAAGGACTTTGATGCATTATTTAAGGACGCTGCTGCAGAATTTAAGGAATCTGCTGCATTATTTAAGGACTTTGTTGCATTATTTAAGTACTCTGGTGCATTATTTAAGGACTTTGTTGCATTATTTAAGGACTCTGCTGCATTATTTAACGACTTTGTTGCATTATTTAAGGACTCTGCTGCATTATTTAAGGACTTTGCTGCATTATTTAAGGACTTTGCTGCAGTAATTAAGGAATCTGCTGCATTATTTAAGGACTTTGTTGCATTATTTAAGGACTGTGCTGCATTGCTTAAGGACTCTGCTGCATTATTTAAGGACTTTGCTGCATTATTTAAGGACTTTGTTGCATTATTTAAGGACTCTGCTGCATTATTTAAGGACTTTGTTGCATTATTTAAGGACTCTGTTGCATTATTTAAGGACTTTGCTGCATTATTTAAGTACTCTGGTGCATTATTTAAGGACTTTGTTGCATTATTTAAGGACTCTGCTGCATTATTTAAGGACTTTGTTGCATTATTTAAGGACTCTGTTGCATTATTTAAGGACTTTGCTGCATTATTTAAGTACTCTGGTGCATTATTTAAGGACTTTGTTGCATTATTTAAGGACTCTGCTGCATTATTTAAATACCTTGCTGCATTATTTAAGGATTTTATTGCATTATTTAAGGACTCTGCTGCATTATTTAATGAATTTGCTGCATTATTTAAGGACTCTGCTGCATTATTTAAGGACTCTGCTGGGGTATTTTAGGACTCTGCTGCGGTATTTAAGGACTCTGCTGCATTATTTAAGGACTTTGCTGCATTATTTAAGGACTTTGCTGCAGTAATTAAGGAATCTGCTGCATTATTTAAGGAATTTGATGCATTATTTAAGGACTCTGCTGCATTATTTAAGGACTTTGCTGCATTATTTAAGGACTTTGATGCATTATTTAAGGACGCCGCTGCAGAATTTAAGTAATCTGCTGCATTATTTAAGGACTCTGCTGCATTATTTAAGGACTTTGCTGCATTATTTAAGGACTCTGCTGTATTATTAAGCACGTTGCTGCATTAATTAAGGACTTTATTGCATTATTTAAGGAATTTGATGCATTATTTAAGGACTCTGCTGCATTATTTAAGGACTTTGTTGCATTATTTAATGACTCTGCTGCGGTATTTAAGGACTCTGCTGCATTATTTAAGGACTTTGCTGCATTATTTAAGGACTTTGCTGCAGTAATTAAGGAATCTGCTGCATTATTTAAGGAATTTGATGCATTATTTAAGGACTCTGCTGCATTATTTAAAGACTTTGCTGCATTATTTAAGTACTCTGGTGCATTATTTAAGGACTCTGCTGCATTATTTAAGGACTTTGCTGCATTATTTAAGGACTCTGCTGCATTATTTAAGGACTTTGCTGCATTATTTAAGTATGCTGCTGCGGTATTTAAGGCCTCTGCTGCATTATTTAAGGACTCTGCTGCATTATTAAGGACGTTGCTGCATTATTTAAGGACTTTATTGCATTATTTAAGGATTCTGCTGCATTATTTAAGGAATTTGCTGCATTATTTAAGGACTCTGCTGTATTATTTAAGGACTTTGTTGCATTATTTAATGACTCTGCTGGGGTATTTAAGGACTCTGCTGCATTATTTAAGGGCTTTGCTGCATTATTTAAGGACTCTGCTGCAGTATTTTAAGACTCTGCTGCATTATTTAAGGACTTTGATGCATTATTTAAGGACGCTGCTGCAGAATTTAAGGAATCTGCTGCATTATTTAAGGACTTTGTTGCATTATTTAAGTACTCTGGTGCATTATTTAAGGACTTTGTTGCATTATTTAAGGACTCTGCTGCATTATTTAACGACTTTGTTGCATTATTTAAGGACTCTGCTGCATTATTTAAGGACTTTGCTGCATTATTTAAGGACTTTGCTGCAGTAATTAAGGAATCTGCTGCATTATTTAAGGACTTTGTTGCATTATTTAAGGACTGTGCTGCATTGCTTAAGGACTCTGCTGCATTATTTAAGGACTTTGCTGCATTATTTAAGGACTTTGTTGCATTATTTAAGGACTCTGCTGCATTATTTAAGGACTTTGTTGCATTATTTAAGGACTCTGTTGCATTATTTAAGGACTTTGCTGCATTATTTAAGTACTCTGGTGCATTATTTAAGGACTTTGTTGCATTATTTAAGGACTCTGCTGCATTATTTAAGGACTTTGTTGCATTATTTAAGGACTCTGTTGCATTATTTAAGGACTTTGCTGCATTATTTAAGTACTCTGGTGCATTATTTAAGGACTTTGTTGCATTATTTAAGGACTCTGCTGCATTATTTAAATACCTTGCTGCATTATTTAAGGATTTTATTGCATTATTTAAGGACTCTGCTGCATTATTTAATGAATTTGCTGCATTATTTAAGGACTCTGCTGCATTATTTAAGGACTCTGCTGGGGTATTTTAGGACTCTGCTGCGGTATTTAAGGACTCTGCTGCATTATTTAAGGACTTTGCTGCATTATTTAAGGACTTTGCTGCAGTAATTAAGGAATCTGCTGCATTATTTAAGGAATTTGATGCATTATTTAAGGACTCTGCTGCATTATTTAAGGACTTTGCTGCATTATTTAAGGACTCTGCTTCATTATTTAAGGACTTTGTTGCATTATCTAAGGACTCTGCTGCATTATTTAAGGACTTTGTTGCATTATTTAAGGACTCTGCTGCATTATTTAAGGACTCTGCTGCATTATTTAAAGACTTTGCTGCATTATTTAAGTACTCTGGTGCATTATTTAAGGACTTTGTTGCTTTATTTAAGGACTTTGCTGCATTATTTAAGGACTTTGTTGCATTATTTAAGGACTCTGCTGCATTATTTAAGGACTTTGCTGCATTATTTAAGTACTCTGGTGCATTATTTAAGGACTTTGTTGCATTATTTAAGGACTCTGCTGCATTATTTAAGGACTTTGTTGCATTATTTAAGGACTCTGCTGCATTATTTAAGGACTTTGCTGCATTATTTAAGGACTCTGCTGCATTATTTAAGGACTTTGTTGCATTATTTAATGACTCTGCTGCGGTATTTAAGGACTCTGCTGTATTATTTAAGGACTTTGCTGCATTATTTAAGGACTCTGCTTCATTATTTAAGGACTTTGTTGCATTATTTAAGGACTCTGCTGCATTATTTAAGGACTTCGTTGCATTATTTAAGGACTCTGCTGCATTATTTAAAGACTTTGCTGCATTATTTAAGTACTCTGGTGCATTATTTAAGGACTCGGCTGCATTATTTAAAGACTTTGCTGCATTATTTAAGTACTCTGGTGCATTATTTAAGGACTCTGCTGCATTATTTAAGGACTTTGCTGCATTATTTAAGGACTCTGCTGCATTATTTAAGGACTTTGCTGCATTATTTAAGTATGCTGCTGCGGTATTTAAGGCCTCTGCTGCATTATTTAAGGACTCTGCTGCATTATTAAGGACGTTGCTGCATTATTTAAGGACTTTATTGCATTATTTAAGGATTCTGCTGCATTATTTAAGGAATTTGCTGCATTATTTAAGGACTCTGCTGTATTATTTAAGGACTTTGTTGCATTATTTAATGACTCTGCTGGGGTATTTAAGGACTCTGCTGCATTATTTAAGGGCTTTGCTGCATTATTTAAGGACTCTGCTGCAGTATTTTAAGACTCTGCTGCATTATTTAAGGACTTTGATGCATTATTTAAGGACGCTGCTGCAGAATTTAAGGAATCTGCTGCATTATTTAAGGACTTTGTTGCATTATTTAAGTACTCTGGTGCATTATTTAAGGACTTTGTTGCATTATTTAAGGACTCTGCTGCATTATTTAAGGACTTTGTTGCATTATTTAAGGACTCTGCTGCATTATTTAAGGACTTTGCTGCATTATTTAAGGACTCTGTTGCATTATTTAAGGACTTTGCTGCATTATTTAAGTACTCTGGTGCATTATTTAAGGACTTTGTTGCATTATTTAAGGACTCTGCTGCATTATTTAAGGACTTTGTTGCATTATTTAAGGACTCTGCTGCATTATTTAAGGACTTTGCTGCATTATTTAAGGACTCTGTTGCATTATTTAAGGACTTTGCTGCATTATTTAAGTACTCTGGTGCATTATTTAAGGACTTTATTGCATTATTTAAGGATTCTGCTGCATTATTTAAGGAATTTGCTGCATTATTTAAGAACTTTGCTGCAGTATTTAAGGACTCTGCTGCATTATTTAAGGACTTTATTGCATTATTTAAGGACCCTGCTGCAGAATTTAAGGAATCTGCTGCATTACTTAAGGACTTTGTTGCATTATTTAAGGACTCTGCTGCATTATTTAAGGACTTTGCTGCATTATTTAAGGACTTTGATGCATTATTTAAGGACGCCGCTGCAGAATTTAAGTAATCTGCTGCATTATTTAAGGACTCTGCTGCATTATTTAAGGACTTTGCTGCATTATTTAAGGACTCTGCTGTATTATTAAGCACGTTGCTGCATTAATTAAGGACTTTATTGCATTATTTAAGGAATTTGATGCATTATTTAAGGACTCTGCTGCATTATTTAAGGACTTTGTTGCATTATTTAATGACTCTGCTGCGGTATTTAAGGACTCTGCTGCATTATTTAAGGACTTTGCTGCATTATTTAAGGACTTTGCTGCAGTAATTAAGGAATCTGCTGCATTATTTAAGGAATTTGATGCATTATTTAAGGACTCTGCTGCATTATTTAAAGACTTTGCTGCATTATTTAAGTACTCTGGTGCATTATTTAAGGACTCTGCTGCATTATTTAAGGACTTTGCTGCATTATTTAAGGACTCTGCTGCATTATTTAAGGACTTTGCTGCATTATTTAAGTATGCTGCTGCGGTATTTAAGGCCTCTGCTGCATTATTTAAGGACTCTGCTGCATTATTAAGGACGTTGCTGCATTATTTAAGGACTTTATTGCATTATTTAAGGATTCTGCTGCATTATTTAAGGAATTTGCTGCATTATTTAAGGACTCTGCTGTATTATTTAAGGACTTTGTTGCATTATTTAATGACTCTGCTGGGGTATTTAAGGACTCTGCTGCATTATTTAAGGGCTTTGCTGCATTATTTAAGGACTCTGCTGCAGTATTTTAAGACTCTGCTGCATTATTTAAGGACTTTGATGCATTATTTAAGGACGCTGCTGCAGAATTTAAGGAATCTGCTGCATTATTTAAGGACTTTGTTGCATTATTTAAGTACTCTGGTGCATTATTTAAGGACTTTGTTGCATTATTTAAGGACTCTGCTGCATTATTTAACGACTTTGTTGCATTATTTAAGGACTCTGCTGCATTATTTAAGGACTTTGCTGCATTATTTAAGGACTCTGTTGCATTATTTAAGGACTTTGCTGCATTATTTAAGTACTCTGGTGCATTATTTAAGGACTTTATTGCATTATTTAAGGATTCTGCTGCATTATTTAAGGAATTTGCTGCATTATTTAAGAACTTTGCTGCAGTATTTAAGGACTCTGCTGCATTATTTAAGGACTTTATTGCATTATTTAAGGACCCTGCTGCAGAATTTAAGGAATCTGCTGCATTACTTAAGGACTTTGTTGCATTATTTAAGGACTCTGCTGCATTATTTAAGGACTTTGCTGCATTATTTAAGGACTTTGATGCATTATTTAAGGACGCCGCTGCAGAATTTAAGTAATCTGCTGCATTATTTAAGGACTCTGCTGCATTATTTAAGGACTTTGCTGCATTATTTAAGGACTCTGCTGTATTATTAAGCACGTTGCTGCATTAATTAAGGACTTTATTGCATTATTTAAGGAATTTGATGCATTATTTAAGGACTCTGCTGCATTATTTAAGGACTTTGATGCATTATTTAAGGACGCTGCTGCAGAATTTAAGGAATCTGCTGCATTATTTAAGGACTTTGTTGCATTATTTAAGGACTATGCTGCATTATGTAAGGACTCTGCTGCATTATTTAAGGACTTTGCTGCATTATTTAATTACTCTGCTGCATTATTTAAGGACTTTGTTGCATTATTTAAGGACTCTGCTGCATTATTTAAGGACTTTGCTGCATTATTTAAGGACTTTGATGCATTATTTAAGGACGCTGCTGCAGAATTTAAGTAATCTGCTGCATTATTTAAGGACTCTGCTGCATTATTTAAGGACTTTGCTGCATTATTTAAGGACTCTGCTGCATTATTTAAGGACTTTGTTGCATTATTTAATGACTCTGCTGCGGTATTTAAGGACTCTGCTGCATTATTTAAGGACTTTGCTGCATTATTTAAGGACTTTGCTGCAGTAATTAAGGAATCTGCTGCATTATTTAAGGAATTTGATGCATTATTTAAGGACTCTGCTGCATTATTTAAGGACTTTGCTGCATTATTTAAGGACTCTGCTTCATTATTTAAGGACTTTGTTGCATTATTTAAGGACTCTGCTGCATTATTTAAGGACTTTGTTGCATTATTTAAGGACTCTGCTGCATTATTTAAAGACTTTGCTGCATTATTTAAGTACTCTGGTGCATTATTTAAGGACTCTGCTGCATTATTTAAAGACTTTGCTGCATTATTTAAGTACTCTGGTGCATTATTTAAGGACTTTGTTGCTTTATTTAAGGACTTTGCTGCATTATTTAAGGACTTTGTTGCATTATTTAAGGACTCTGCTGCATTATTTAAGGACTTTGCTGCATTATTTAAGTATGCTGCTGCAGTATTTAAGGCCTCTGCTGCATTATTTAAGGACTCTGCTGCATTTTTAAGGACGTTGCTGCATTATTTAAGGACTTTATTGCATTATTTAAGGATTCTGCTGCATTATTTAAGGAATTTGCTGCATTATTTAAGGACTCTGCTGCATTATTTAAGGACTTTGCTGCATTATTTAAGGACTTTGCTGCAGTAATTAAGGAATCTGCTGCATTATTTAAGGAATTTGATGCATTATTTAAGGACTCTGCTGCATTATTTAAGGACTTTGCTGCATTATTTAAGGACTCTGCTTCATTATTTAAGGACTTTGTTGCATTATTTAAGGACTCTGCTGCATTATTTAAGGACTTTGTTGCATTATTTAAGGACTCTGCTGCATTATTTAAAGACTTTGCTGCATTATTTAAGTACTCTGGTGCATTATTTAAGGACTCTGCTGCATTATTTAAAGACTTTGCTGCATTATTTAAGTACTCTGGTGCATTATTTAAGGACTTTGTTGCTTTATTTAAGGACTTTGCTGCATTATTTAAGGACTTTGTTGCATTATTTAAGGACTCTGCTGCATTATTTAAGGACTTTGCTGCATTATTTAAGTATGCTGCTGCAGTATTTAAGGCCTCTGCTGCATTATTTAAGGACTCTGCTGCATTTTTAAGGACGTTGCTGCATTATTTAAGGACTTTATTGCATTATTTAAGGATTCTGCTGCATTATTTAAGGAATTTGCTGCATTATTTAAGGACTCTGCTGCATTATTTAAGGACTTTGTTTCATTATTTAATGACTCTGCTGGGGTATTTAAGGACTCTGCTGCATTATTTAAGGACTTTGTTGCATTATTTAAGGACTCTGCTGCATTATTTAAGGACTTTGCTGCATTATTTAAGGACTTTGATGCATTATTTAAGGACGCTGCTGCAGAATTTAAGTAATCTGCTGCATTATTTAAGGACTCTGCTTCATTATTTAAGGACTTTGTTGCATTATTTAAGGACTCTGCTGCATTATTTAAGGACTTCGTTGCATTATTTAAGGACTCTGCTGCATTATTTAAAGACTTTGCTGCATTATTTAAGTACTCTGGTGCATTATTTAAGGACTCGGCTGCATTATTTAAAGACTTTGCTGCATTATTTAAGTACTCTGGTGCATTATTTAAGGACTCTGCTGCATTATTTAAGGACTTTGCTGCATTATTTAAGGACTCTGCTGCATTATTTAAGGACTTTGCTGCATTATTTAAGTATGCTGCTGCGGTATTTAAGGCCTCTGCTGCATTATTTAAGGACTCTGCTGCATTATTAAGGACGTTGCTGCATTATTTAAGGACTTTATTGCATTATTTAAGGATTCTGCTGCATTATTTAAGGAATTTGCTGCATTATTTAAGGACTCTGCTGTATTATTTAAGGACTTTGTTGCATTATTTAATGACTCTGCTGGGGTATTTAAGGACTCTGCTGCATTATTTAAGGGCTTTGCTGCATTATTTAAGGACTCTGCTGCAGTATTTTAAGACTCTGCTGCATTATTTAAGGACTTTGATGCATTATTTAAGGACGCTGCTGCAGAATTTAAGGAATCTGCTGCATTATTTAAGGACTTTGTTGCATTATTTAAGGACTATGCTGCATTATGTAAGGACTCTGCTGCATTATTTAAGGACTTTGCTGCATTATTTAATTACTCTGCTGCATTATTTAAGGACTTTGTTGCATTATTTAAGGACTCTGCTGCATTATTTAAGGACTTTGCTACATTATTTAAGGACTTTGATGCATTATTTAAGGACGCTGCTGCAGAATTTAAGTAATCTGCTGCATTATTTAAGGACTCTGCTGCATTATTTAAGGACTTTGCTGCATTAATTAAGGACTCTGCTGCATTATTTAAGGACTTTGTTGCATTATTTAATGACTCTGCTGCGGTATTTAAGGACTCTGCTGCATTATTTAAGGACTTTGCTGCATTATTTAAGGACTTTGCTGCAGTAATTAAGGAATCTGCTGCATTATTTAAGGACTTTGTTGCATTATTTAAGGACTGTGCTGCATTGCTTAAAGACTCTGCTGCATTATTTAAGGACTTTGCTGCATTATTTAAGGACTTTGTTGCATTATTTAAGGACTCTGCTGCATTATTTAAGGACTTTGTTGCATTATTTAAGGACTCTGTTGCATTATTTAAGGACTTTGCTGCATTATTTAAGTACTCTGGTGCATTATTTAAGGACTTTGTTGCATTATTTAAGGACTCTGCTGCATTATTTAAGGACTTTGTTGCATTATTTAAGGACTCTGTTGCATTATTTAAGGACTTTGCTGCATTATTTAAGTACTCTGGTGCATTATTTAAGGACTTTGTTGCATTATTTAAGGACTCTGCTGCATTATTTAAGGACTTTGTTGCATTATTTAAGGACTCTGCTGCATTATTTAAGGACTTTGCTGCATTATTTAAGGACTCTGTTGCATTATTTAAGGACTTTGCTGCATTATTTAAGTACTCTGGTGCATTATTTAAGGACTTTATTGCATTATTTAAGGATTCTGCTGCATTATTTAAGGAATTTGCTGCATTATTTAAGAACTTTGCTGCAGTATTTAAGGACTCTGCTGCATTATTTAAGGACTTTATTGCATTATTTAAGGACCCTGCTGCAGAATTTAAGGAATCTGCTGCATTACTTAAGGACTTTGTTGCATTATTTAAGGACTCTGCTGCATTATTTAAGGACTTTGCTGCATTATTTAAGGACTTTGATGCATTATTTAAGGACGCCGCTGCAGAATTTAAGTAATCTGCTGCATTATTTAAGGACTCTGCTGCATTATTTAAGGACTTTGCTGCATTATTTAAGGACTCTGCTGTATTATTAAGCACGTTGCTGCATTAATTAAGGACTTTATTGCATTATTTAAGGAATTTGATGCATTATTTAAGGACTCTGCTGCATTATTTAAGGACTTTGTTGCATTATTTAATGACTCTGCTGCGGTATTTAAGGACTCTGCTGCATTATTTAAGGACTTTGCTGCATTATTTAAGGACTTTGCTGCAGTAATTAAGGAATCTGCTGCATTATTTAAGGAATTTGATGCATTATTTAAGGACTCTGCTGCATTATTTAAGGACTTTGCTGCATTATTTAAGGACTCTGCTTCATTATTTAAGGACTTTGTTGCATTATCTAAGGACTCTGCTGCATTATTTAAGGACTTTGTTGCATTATTTAAGGACTCTGCTGCATTATTTAAGGACTCTGCTGCATTATTTAAAGACTTTGCTGCATTATTTAAGTACTCTGGTGCATTATTTAAGGACTTTGTTGCTTTATTTAAGGACTTTGCTGCATTATTTAAGGACTTTGTTGCATTATTTAAGGACTCTGCTGCATTATTTAAGGACTTTGCTGCATTATTTAAGTACTCTGGTGCATTATTTAAGGACTTTGTTGCATTATTTAAGGACTCTGCTGCATTATTTAAGGACTTTGTTGCATTATTTAAGGACTCTGCTGCATTATTTAAGGACTTTGCTGCATTATTTAAGGACTCTGCTGCATTATTTAAGGACTTTGTTGCATTATTTAATGACTCTGCTGCGGTATTTAAGGACTCTGCTGTATTATTTAAGGACTTTGCTGCATTATTTAAGGACTCTGCTTCATTATTTAAGGACTTTGTTGCATTATTTAAGGACTCTGCTGCATTATTTAAGGACTTCGTTGCATTATTTAAGGACTCTGCTGCATTATTTAAAGACTTTGCTGCATTATTTAAGTACTCTGGTGCATTATTTAAGGACTCGGCTGCATTATTTAAAGACTTTGCTGCATTATTTAAGTACTCTGGTGCATTATTTAAGGACTCTGCTGCATTATTTAAGGACTTTGCTGCATTATTTAAGGACTCTGCTGCATTATTTAAGGACTTTGCTGCATTATTTAAGTATGCTGCTGCGGTATTTAAGGCCTCTGCTGCATTATTTAAGGACTCTGCTGCATTATTAAGGACGTTGCTGCATTATTTAAGGACTTTATTGCATTATTTAAGGATTCTGCTGCATTATTTAAGGAATTTGCTGCATTATTTAAGGACTCTGCTGTATTATTTAAGGACTTTGTTGCATTATTTAATGACTCTGCTGGGGTATTTAAGGACTCTGCTGCATTATTTAAGGGCTTTGCTGCATTATTTAAGGACTCTGCTGCAGTATTTTAAGACTCTGCTGCATTATTTAAGGACTTTGATGCATTATTTAAGGACGCTGCTGCAGAATTTAAGGAATCTGCTGCATTATTTAAGGACTTTGTTGCATTATTTAAGGACTATGCTGCATTATGTAAGGACTCTGCTGCATTATTTAAGGACTTTGCTGCATTATTTAATTACTCTGCTGCATTATTTAAGGACTTTGTTGCATTATTTAAGGACTCTGCTGCATTATTTAAGGACTTTGCTGCATTATTTAAGGACTTTGATGCATTATTTAAGGACGCTGCTGCAGAATTTAAGTAATCTGCTGCATTATTTAAGGACTCTGCTGCATTATTTAAGGACTTTGCTGCATTAATTAAGGACTCTGCTGCATTATTTAAGGACTTTGTTGCATTATTTAATGACTCTGCTGCGGTATTTAAGGACTCTGCTGCATTATTTAAGGACTTTGCTGCATTATTTAAGGACTTTGCTGCAGTAATTAAGGAATCTGCTGCATTATTTAAGGACTTTGTTGCATTATTTAAGGACTGTGCTGCATTGCTTAAGGACTCTGCTGCATTATTTAAGGACTTTGCTGCATTATTTAAGGACTTTGTTGCATTATTTAAGGACTCTGCTGCATTATTTAAGGACTTTGTTGCATTATTTAAGGACTCTGTTGCATTATTTAAGGACTTTGCTGCATTATTTAAGTACTCTGGTGCATTATTTAAGGACTTTATTGCATTATTTAAGGATTCTGCTGCATTATTTAAGGAATTTGCTGCATTATTTAAGAACT
Source organism: Phyllobates terribilis (assembly GCF_046119375.1). Classification (NCBI taxonomy): domain Eukaryota; kingdom Metazoa; phylum Chordata; class Amphibia; order Anura; family Dendrobatidae; genus Phyllobates; species Phyllobates terribilis. Next base: position 578,769 of record NW_027363268.1, read on the forward strand.
TTGCTGCAGTATTTAAGGACTCTGCTGCATTATTTAAGGACTTTATTGCATTATTTAAGGACCCTGCTGCAGAATTTAAGGAATCTGCTGCATTACTTAAGGACTTTGTTGCATTATTTAAGGACTCTGCTGCATTATTTAAGGACTTTGCTGCATTATTTAAGGACTTTGATGCATTATTTAAGGACGCCGCTGCAGAATTTAAGTAATCTGCTGCATTATTTAAGGACTCTGCTGCATTATTTAAGGACTTTGCTGCATTATTTAAGGACTCTGCTGTATTATTAAGCACGTTGCTGCATTAATTAAGGACTTTATTGCATTATTTAAGGAATTTGATGCATTATTTAAGGACTCTGCTGCATTATTTAAGGACTTTGATGCATTATTTAAGGACGCTGCTGCAGAATTTAAGGAATCTGCTGCATTATTTAAGGACTTTGTTGCATTATTTAAGGACTATGCTGCATTATGTAAGGACTCTGCTGCATTATTTAAGGACTTTGCTGCATTATTTAATTACTCTGCTGCATTATTTAAGGACTTTGTTGCATTATTTAAGGACTCTGCTGCATTATTTAAGGACTTTGCTGCATTATTTAAGGACTTTGATGCATTATTTAAGGACGCTGCTGCAGAATTTAAGTAATCTGCTGCATTATTTAAGGACTCTGCTGCATTATTTAAGGACTTTGCTGCATTAATTAAGGACTCTGCTGCATTATTTAAGGACTTTGTTGCATTATTTAATGACTCTGCTGCGGTATTTAAGGACTCTGCTGCATTATTTAAGGACTTTGCTGCATTATTTAAGGACTTTGCTGCAGTAATTAAGGAATCTGCTGCATTATTTAAGGACTTTGTTGCATTATTTAATGACTCTGCTGCGGTATTTAAGGACTCTGCTGTATTATTTAAGGACTTTGCTGAATTATTTAAGGACTCTGCTTCATTATTTAAGGACTTTGTTGCATTATTTAAGGACTCTGCTGCATTATTTAAGGACTTCGTTGCATTATTTAAGGACTCTGCTGCATTATTTAAAGACTTTGCTGCATTATTTAAGTACTCTGGTGCATTATTTAAGGACTCGGCTGCATTATTTAAAGACTTTGCTGCATTATTTAAGTACTCTGGTGCATTATTTAAGGACTCTGCTGCATTATTTAAGGACTTTGCTGCATTATTTAAGGACTCTGCTGCATTATTTAAGGACTCTGCTGCATTATTTAAGGACTTTGCTGCATTATTTAAGTATGCTGCTGCGGTATTTAAGGCCTCTGCTGCATTATTTAAGGACTCTGCTGCATTATTAAGGACGTTGCTGCATTATTTAAGGACTTTATTGCATTATTTAAGGATTCTGCTGCATTATTTAAGGAATTTGCTGCATTATTTAAGGACTCTGCTGTATTATTTAAGGACTTTGTTGCATTATTTAATGACTCTGCTGGGGTATTTAAGGACTCTGCTGCATTATTTAAGGGCTTTGCTGCATTATTTAAGGACTCTGCTGCAGTATTTAAGGACTCTGCTGCATTATTTAAGGACTTTGATGCATTATTTAAGGACGCTGCTGCAGAATTTAAGGAATCTGCTGCATTATTTAAGGACTTTGTTGCATTATTTAAGGACTATGCTGCATTATGTAAGGACTCTGCTGCATTATTTAAGGACTTTGCTGCATTATTTAATTACTCTGCTGCATTATTTAAGGACTTTGTTGCATTATTTAAGGACTCTGCTGCATTATTTAAGGACTTTGCTGCATTATTTAAGGACTTTGATGCATTATTTAAGGACGCTGCTGCAGAATTTAAGTAATCTGCTGCATTATTTAAGGACTCTGCTGCATTATTTAAGGACTTTGCTGCATTATTTAAGGACTCTGCTGCATTATTTAAGGACTTTGTTGCATTATTTAATGACTCTGCTGCGGTATTTAAGGACTCTGCTGCATTATTTAAGGACTTTGCTGCATTATTTAAGGACTTTGCTGCAGTAATTAAGGAATCTGCTGCATTATTTAAGGACTTTGTTGCATTATTTAAGGACTGTGCTGCATTGCTTAAGGACTCTGCTGCATTATTTAAGGACTTTGCTGCATTATTTAAGGACTTTGTTGCATTATTTAAGGACTCTGCTGCATTATTTAAGGACTTTGTTGCATTATTTAAGGACTCTGTTGCATTATTTAAGGACTTTGCTGCATTATTTAAGTACTCTGGTGCATTATTTAAGGACTTTGTTGCATTATTTAAGGACTCTGCTGCATTATTTAAGGACTTTGCTGCATTATTTAAGTACTCTGGTGCATTATTTAAGGACTTTGTTGCATTATTTAAGGACTCTGCTGCATTATTTAAGGACTTTGTTGCATTATTTAAGGACTCTGCTGCATTATTTAAGGACTTTGCTGCATTATTTAAGGACTCTGCTGCATTATTTAAGGACTTTGTTGCATTATTTAATGACTCTGCTGCGGTATTTAAGGACTCTGCTGTATTATTTAAGGACTTTGCTGCATTATTTAAGGACTCTGCTTCATTATTTAAGGACTTTGTTGCATTATTTAAGTACTCTGGTGCATTATTTAAGGACTTTATTGCATTATTTAAGGATTCTGCTGCATTATTTAAGGAATTTGCTGCATTATTTAAGAACTTTGCTGCAGTATTTAAGGACTCTGCTGCAATTTTTAAGGACTTTATTGCATTATTTAAGGACCCTGCTGCAGAATTTAAGGAATCTGCTGCATTACTTAAGGACTTTGTTGCATTATTTAAGGACTCTGCTGCATTATTTAAGGACTTTGCTGCATTATTTAAGGACTTTGATGCATTATTTAAGGACGCCGCTGCAGAATTTAAGTAATCTGCTGCATTATTTAAGGACTCTGCTGCATTATTTAAGGACTTTGCTGCATTATTTAAGGACTCTGCTGTATTATTAAGCACGTTGCTGCATTAATTAAGGACTTTATTGCATTATTTAAGGAATTTGATGCATTATTTAAGGACTCTGCTGCATTATTTAAGGACTTTGTTGCATTATTTAATGACTCTGCTGCGGTATTTAAGGACTCTGCTGCATTATTTAAGGACTTTGCTGCATTATTTAAGGACTTTGCTGCAGTAATTAAGGAATCTGCTGCATTATTTAAGGAATTTGATGCATTATTTAAGGACTCTGCTGCATTATTTAAGGACTTTGCTGCATTATTTAAGGACTCTGCTTCATTATTTAAGGACTTTGTTGCATTATCTAAGGACTCTGCTGCATTATTTAAGGACTTTGTTGCATTATTTAAGGACTCTGCTGCATTATTTAAGGACTCTGCTGCATTATTTAAAGACTTTGCTGCATTATTTAAGTACTCTGGTGCATTATTTAAGGACTTTGTTGCTTTATTTAAGGACTTTGCTGCATTATTTAAGGACTTTGTTGCATTATTTAAGGACTCTGCTGCATTATTTAAGGACTTTGCTGCATTATTTAAGTACTCTGGTGCATTATTTAAGGACTTTGTTGCATTATTTAAGGACTCTGCTGCATTATTTAAGGACTTTGTTGCATTATTTAAGGACTCTGCTGCATTATTTAAGGACTTTGCTGCATTATTTAAGGACTCTGCTGCATTATTTAAGGACTTTGTTGCATTATTTAATGACTCTGCTGCGGTATTTAAGGACTCTGCTGTATTATTTAAGGACTTTGCTGCATTATTTAAGGACTCTGCTTCATTATTTAAGGACTTTGTTGCATTATTTAAGGACTCTGCTGCATTATTTAAGGACTTCGTTGCATTATTTAAGGACTCTGCTGCATTATTTAAAGACTTTGCTGCATTATTTAAGTACTCTGGTGCATTATTTAAGGACTCGGCTGCATTATTTAAAGACTTTGCTGCATTATTTAAGTACTCTGGTGCATTATTTAAGGACTCTGCTGCATTATTTAAGGACTTTGCTGCATTATTTAAGGACTCTGCTGCATTATTTAAGGACTTTGCTGCATTATTTAAGTATGCTGCTGCGGTATTTAAGGCCTCTGCTGCATTATTTAAGGACTCTGCTGCATTATTAAGGACGTTGCTGCATTATTTAAGGACTTTATTGCATTATTTAAGGATTCTGCTGCATTATTTAAGGAATTTGCTGCATTATTTAAGGACTCTGCTGTATTATTTAAGGACTTTGTTGCATTATTTAATGACTCTGCTGGGGTATTTAAGGACTCTGCTGCATCATTTAAGGGCTTTGCTGCATTATTTAAGGACTCTGCTGCAGTATTTTAAGACTCTGCTGCATTATTTAAGGACTTTGATGCATTATTTAAGGACGCTGCTGCAGAATTTAAGGAATCTGCTGCATTATTTAAGGACTTTGTTGCATTATTTAAGGACTATGCTGCATTATGTAAGGACTCTGCTGCATTATTTAAGGACTTTGCTGCATTATTTAATTACTCTGCTGCATTATTTAAGGACTTTGTTGCATTATTTAAGGACTCTGCTGCATTATTTAAGGACTTTGCTGCATTATTTAAGGACTTTGATGCATTATTTAAGGACGCTGCTGCAGAATTTAAGTAATCTGCTGCATTATTTAAGGACTCTGCTGCATTATTTAAGGACTTTGCTGCATTAATTAAGGACTCTGCTGCATTATTTAAGGACTTTGTTGCATTATTTAATGACTCTGCTGCGGTATTTAAGGACTCTGCTGCATTATTTAAGGACTTTGCTGCATTATTTAAGGACTTTGCTGCAGTAATTAAGGAATCTGCTGCATTATTTAAGGACTTTGTTGCATTATTTAAGGACTGTGCTGCATTGCTTAAGGACTCTGCTGCATTATTTAAGGACTTTGCTGCATTATTTAAGGACTTTGTTGCATTATTTAAGGACTCTGCTGCATTATTTAAGGACTTTGTTGCATTATTTAAGGACTCTGTTGCATTATTTAAGGACTTTGCTGCATTATTTAAGTACTCTGGTGCATTATTTAAGGACTTTGTTGCATTATTTAAGGACTCTGCTGCATTATTTAAGGACTTTGTTGCATTATTTAAGGACTCTGTTGCATTATTTAAGGACTTTGCTGCATTATTTAAGTACTCTGGTGCATTATTTAAGGACTTTGTTGCATTATTTAAGGACTCTGCTGCATTATTTAAGGACTTTGTTGCATTATTTAAGGACTCTGCTGCATTATTTAAGGACTTTGCTGCATTATTTAAGGACTCTGTTGCATTATTTAAGGACTTTGCTGCATTATTTAAGGACTTTGATGCATTATTTAAGGACGCCGCTGCAGAATTTAAGTAATCTGCTGCATTATTTAAGGACTCTGCTGCATTATTTAAGGACTTTGCTGCATTATTTAAGGACTCTGCTGTATTATTAAGCACGTTGCTGCATTAATTAAGGACTTTATTGCATTATTTAAGGAATTTGATGCATTATTTAAGGACTCTGCTGCATTATTTAAGGACTTTGATGCATTATTTAAGGACGCTGCTGCAGAATTTAAGGAATCTGCTGCATTATTTAAGGACTTTGTTGCATTATTTAAGGACTATGCTGCATTATGTAAGGACTCTGCTGCATTATTTAAGGACTTTGCTGCATTATTTAATTACTCTGCTGCATTATTTAAGGACTTTGTTGCATTATTTAAGGACTCTGCTGCATTATTTAAGGACTTTGCTGCATTATTTAAGGACTTTGATGCATTATTTAAGGACGCTGCTGCAGAATTTAAGTAATCTGCTGCATTATTTAAGGACTCTGCTGCATTATTTAAGGACTTTGCTGCATTAATTAAGGACTCTGCTGCATTATTTAAGGACTTTGTTGCATTATTTAATGACTCTGCTGCGGTATTTAAGGACTCTGCTGCATTATTTAAGGACTTTGCTGCATTATTTAAGGACTTTGCTGCAGTAATTAAGGAATCTGCTGCATTATTTAAGGACTTTGTTGCATTATTTAATGACTCTGCTGCGGTATTTAAGGACTCTGCTGTATTATTTAAGGACTTTGCTGAATTATTTAAGGACTCTGCTTCATTATTTAAGGACTTTGTTGCATTATTTAAGGACTCTGCTGCATTATTTAAGGACTTCGTTGCATTATTTAAGGACTCTGCTGCATTATTTAAAGACTTTGCTGCATTATTTAAGTACTCTGGTGCATTATTTAAGGACTCGGCTGCATTATTTAAAGACTTTGCTGCATTATTTAAGTACTCTGGTGCATTATTTAAGGACTCTGCTGCATTATTTTAGGACTTTGCTGCATTATTTAAGGACTCTGCTGCATTATTTAAGGACTCTGCTGCATTATTTAAGGACTTTGCTGCATTATTTAAGTATGCTGCTGCGGTATTTAAGGCCTCTGCTGCATTATTTAAGGACTCTGCTGCATTATTAAGGACGTTGCTGCATTATTTAAGGACTTTATTGCATTATTTAAGGATTCTGCTGCATTATTTAAGGAATTTGCTGCATTATTTAAGGACTCTGCTGTATTATTTAAGGACTTTGTTGCATTATTTAATGACTCTGCTGGGGTATTTAAGGACTCTGCTGCATTATTTAAGGGCTTTGCTGCATTATTTAAGGACTCTGCTGCAGTATTTAAGGACTCTGCTGCATTATTTAAGGACTTTGATGCATTATTTAAGGACGCTGCTGCAGAATTTAAGGAATCTGCTGCATTATTTAAGGACTTTGTTGCATTATTTAAGGACTATGCTGCATTATGTAAGGACTCTGCTGCATTATTTAAGGACTTTGCTGCATTATTTAATTACTCTGCTGCATTATTTAAGGACTTTGTTGCATTATTTAAGGACTCTGCTGCATTATTTAAGGACTTTGCTGCATTATTTAAGGACTTTGATGCATTATTTAAGGACGCTGCTGCAGAATTTAAGTAATCTGCTGCATTATTTAAGGACTCTGCTGCATTATTTAAGGACTTTGCTGCATTATTTAAGGACTCTGCTGCATTATTTAAGGACTTTGTTGCATTATTTAATGACTCTGCTGCGGTATTTAAGGACTCTGCTGCATTATTTAAGGACTTTGCTGCATTATTTAAGGACTTTGCTGCAGTAATTAAGGAATCTGCTGCATTATTTAAGGACTTTGTTGCATTATTTAAGGACTGTGCTGCATTGCTTAAGGACTCTGCTGCATTATTTAAGGACTTTGCTGCATTATTTAAGGACTTTGTTGCATTATTTAAGGACTCTGCTGCATTATTTAAGGACTTTGTTGCATTATTTAAGGACTCTGTTGCATTATTTAAGGACTTTGCTGCATTATTTAAGTACTCTGGTGCATTATTTAAGGACTTTGTTGCATTATTTAAGGACTCTGCTGCATTATTTAAGGACTTTGCTGCATTATTTAAGTACTCTGGTGCATTATTTAAGGACTTTGTTGCATTATTTAAGGACTCTGCTGCATTATTTAAGGACTTTGTTGCATTATTTAAGGACTCTGCTGCATTATTTAAGGACTTTGCTGCATTATTTAAGGACTCTGCTGCATTATTTAAGGACTTTGTTGCATTATTTAATGACTCTGCTGCGGTATTTAAGGACTCTGCTGTATTATTTAAGGACTTTGCTGCATTATTTAAGGACTCTGCTTCATTATTTAAGGACTTTGTTGCATTATTTAAGTACTCTGGTGCATTATTTAAGGACTTTATTGCATTATTTAAGGATTCTGCTGCATTATTTAAGGAATTTGCTGCATTATTTAAGAACTTTGCTGCAGTATTTAAGGACTCTGCTGCATTATTTAAGGACTTTATTGCATTATTTAAGGACCCTGCTGCAGAATTTAAGGAATCTGCTGCATTACTTAAGGACTTTGTTGCATTATTTAAGGACTCTGCTGCATTATTTAAGGACTTTGCTGCATTATTTAAGGACTTTGATGCATTATTTAAGGACGCCGCTGCAGAATTTAAGTAATCTGCTGCATTATTTAAGGACTCTGCTGCATTATTTAAGGACTTTGCTGCATTATTTAAGGACTCTGCTGTATTATTAAGCACGTTGCTGCATTAATTAAGGACTTTATTGCATTATTTAAGGAATTTGATGCATTATTTAAGGACTCTGCTGCATTATTTAAGGACTTTGTTGCATTATTTAATGACTCTGCTGCGGTATTTAAGGACTCTGCTGCATTATTTAAGGACTTTGCTGCATTATTTAAGGACTTTGCTGCAGTAATTAAGGAATCTGCTGCATTATTTAAGGAATTTGATGCATTATTTAAGGACTCTGCTGCATTATTTAAGGACTTTGCTGCATTATTTAAGGACTCTGCTTCATTATTTAAGGACTTTGTTGCATTATCTAAGGACTCTGCTGCATTATTTAAGGACTTTGTTGCATTATTTAAGGACTCTGCTGCATTATTTAAGGACTCTGCTGCATTATTTAAAGACTTTGCTGCATTATTTAAGTACTCTGGTGCATTATTTAAGGACTTTGTTGCTTTATTTAAGGACTTTGCTGCATTATTTAAGGACTTTGTTGCATTATTTAAGGACTCTGCTGCATTATTTAAGGACTTTGCTGCATTATTTAAGTACTCTGGTGCATTATTTAAGGACTTTGTTGCATTATTTAAGGACTCTGCTGCATTATTTAAGGACTTTGTTGCATTATTTAAGGACTCTGCTGCATTATTTAAGGACTTTGCTGCATTATTTAAGGACTCTGCTGCATTATTTAAGGACTTTGTTGCATTATTTAATGACTCTGCTGCGGTATTTAAGGACTCTGCTGTATTATTTAAGGACTTTGCTGCATTATTTAAGGACTCTGCTTCATTATTTAAGGACTTTGTTGCATTATTTAAGGACTCTGCTGCATTATTTAAGGACTTCGTTGCATTATTTAAGGACTCTGCTGCATTATTTAAAGACTTTGCTGCATTATTTAAGTACTCTGGTGCATTATTTAAGGACTCGGCTGCATTATTTAAAGACTTTGCTGCATTATTTAAGTACTCTGGTGCATTATTTAAGGACTCTGCTGCATTATTTAAGGACTTTGCTGCATTATTTAAGGACTCTGCTGCATTATTTAAGGACTTTGCTGCATTATTTAAGTATGCTGCTGCGGTATTTAAGGCCTCTGCTGCATTATTTAAGGACTCTGCTGCATTATTAAGGACGTTGCTGCATTATTTAAGGACTTTATTGCATTATTTAAGGATTCTGCTGCATTATTTAAGGAATTTGCTGCATTATTTAAGGACTCTGCTGTATTATTTAAGGACTTTGTTGCATTATTTAATGACTCTGCTGGGGTATTTAAGGACTCTGCTGCATTATTTAAGGGCTTTGCTGCATTATTTAAGGACTCTGCTGCAGTATTTTAAGACTCTGCTGCATTATTTAAGGACTTTGATGCATTATTTAAGGACGCTGCTGCAGAATTTAAGGAATCTGCTGCATTATTTAAGGACTTTGTTGCATTATTTAAGGACTATGCTGCATTATGTAAGGACTCTGCTGCATTATTTAAGGACTTTGCTGCATTATTTAATTACTCTGCTGCATTATTTAAGGACTTTGTTGCATTATTTAAGGACTCTGCTGCATTATTTAAGGACTTTGCTGCATTATTTAAGGACTTTGATGCATTATTTAAGGACGCTGCTGCAGAATTTAAGTAATCTGCTGCATTATTTAAGGACTCTGCTGCATTATTTAAGGACTTTGCTGCATTAATTAAGGACTCTGCTGCATTATTTAAGGACTTTGTTGCATTATTTAATGACTCTGCTGCGGTATTTAAGGACTCTGCTGCATTATTTAAGGACTTTGCTGCATTATTTAAGGACTTTGCTGCAGTAATTAAGGAATCTGCTGCATTATTTAAGGACTTTGTTGCATTATTTAAGGACTGTGCTGCATTGCTTAAGGACTCTGCTGCATTATTTAAGGACTTTGCTGCATTATTTAAGGACTTTGTTGCATTATTTAAGGACTCTGCTGCATTATTTAAGGACTTTGTTGCATTATTTAAGGACTCTGTTGCATTATTTAAGGACTTTGCTGCATTATTTAAGTACTCTGGTGCATTATTTAAGGACTTTGTTGCATTATTTAAGGACTCTGCTGCATTATTTAAGGACTTTGTTGCATTATTTAAGGACTCTGTTGCATTATTTAAGGACTTTGCTGCATTATTTAAGTACTCTGGTGCATTATTTAAGGACTTTGTTGCATTATTTAAGGACTCTGCTGCATTATTTAAGGACTTTGTTGCATTATTTAAGGACTCTGCTGCATTATTTAAGGACTTTGCTGCATTATTTAAGGACTCTGTTGCATTATTTAAGGACTTTGCTGCATTATTTAAGTACTCTGGTGCATTATTTAAGGACTTTATTGCATTATTTAAGGATTCTGCTGCATTATTTAAGGAATTTGCTGCATTATTTAAGAACTTTGCTGCAGTATTTAAGGACTCTGCTGCATTATTTAAGGACTTTATTGCATTATTTAAGGACCCTGCTGCAGAATTTAAGGAATCTGCTGCATTACTTAAGGACTTTGTTGCATTATTTAAGGACTCTGATGCATTATTTAAGGACTTTGCTGCATTATTTAAGGACTTTGATGCATTATTTAAGGACGCCGCTGCAGAATTTAAGTAATCTGCTGCATTATTTAAGGACTCTGCTGCATTATTTAAGGACTTTGCTGCATTATTTAAGGACTCTGCTGTATTATTAAGCACGTTGCTGCATTAATTAAGGACTTTATTGCATTATTTAAGGAATTTGATGCATTATTTAAGGACTCTGCTGCATTATTTAAGGACTTTGATGCATTATTTAAGGACGCTGCTGCAGAATTTAAGGAATCTGCTGCATTATTTAAGGACTTTGTTGCATTATTTAAGGACTATGCTGCATTATGTAAGGACTCTGCTGCATTATTTAAGGACTTTGCTGCATTATTTAATTACTCTGCTGCATTATTTAAGGACTTTGTTGCATTATTTAAGGACTCTGCTGCATTATTTAAGGACTTTGCTGCATTATTTAAGGACTTTGATGCATTATTTAAGGACGCTGCTGCAGAATTTAAGTAATCTGCTGCATTATTTAAGGACTCTGCTGCATTATTTAAGGACTTTGCTGCATTAATTAAGGACTCTGCTGCATTATTTAAGGACTTTGTTGCATTATTTAATGACTCTGCTGCGGTATTTAAGGACTCTGCTGCATTATTTAAGGACTTTGCTGCATTATTTAAGGACTTTGCTGCAGTAATTAAGGAATCTGCTGCATTATTTAAGGACTTTGTTGCATTATTTAATGACTCTGCTGCGGTATTTAAGGACTCTGCTGTATTATTTAAGGACTTTGCTGAATTATTTAAGGACTCTGCTTCATTATTTAAGGACTTTGTTGCATTATTTAAGGACTCTGCTGCATTATTTAAGGACTTCGTTGCATTATTTAAGGACTCTGCTGCATTATTTAAAGACTTTGCTGCATTATTTAAGTACTCTGGTGCATTATTTAAGGACTCGGCTGCATTATTTAAAGACTTTGCTGCATTATTTAAGTACTCTGGTGCATTATTTAAGGACTCTGCTGCATTATTTTAGGACTTTGCTGCATTATTTAAGGACTCTGCTGCATTATTTAAGGACTCTGCTGCATTATTTAAGGACTTTGCTGCATTATTTAAGTATGCTGCTGCGGTATTTAAGGCCTCTGCTGCATTATTTAAGGACTCTGCTGCATTATTAAGGACGTTGCTGCATTATTTAAGGACTTTATTGCATTATTTAAGGATTCTGCTGCATTATTTAAGGAATTTGCTGCATTATTTAAGGACTCTGCTGTATTATTTAAGGACTTTGTTGCATTATTTAATGACTCTGCTGGGGTATTTAAGGACTCTGCTGCATTATTTAAGGGCTTTGCTGCATTATTTAAGGACTCTGCTGCAGTATTTAAGGACTCTGCTGCATTATTTAAGGACTTTGATGCATTATTTAAGGACGCTGCTGCAGAATTTAAGGAATCTGCTGCATTATTTAAGGACTTTGTTGCATTATTTAAGGACTATGCTGCATTATGTAAGGACTCTGCTGCATTATTTAAGGACTTTGCTGCATTATTTAATTACTCTGCTGCATTATTTAAGGACTTTGTTGCATTATTTAAGGACTCTGCTGCATTATTTAAGGACTTTGCTGCATTATTTAAGGACTTTGATGCATTATTTAAGGACGCTGCTGCAGAATTTAAGTAATCTGCTGCATTATTTAAGGACTCTGCTGCATTATTTAAGGACTTTGCTGCATTATTTAAGGACTCTGCTGCATTATTTAAGGACTTTGTTGCATTATTTAATGACTCTGCTGCGGTATTTAAGGACTCTGCTGCATTATTTAAGGACTTTGCTGCATTATTTAAGGACTTTGCTGCAGTAATTAAGGAATCTGCTGCATTATTTAAGGACTTTGTTGCATTATTTAAGGACTGTGCTGCATTGCTTAAGGACTCTGCTGCATTATTTAAGGACTTTGCTGCATTATTTAAGGACTTTGTTGCATTATTTAAGGACTCTGCTGCATTATTTAAGGACTTTGTTGCATTATTTAAGGACTCTGTTGCATTATTTAAGGACTTTGCTGCATTATTTAAGTACTCTGGTGCATTATTTAAGGACTTTGTTGCATTATTTAAGGACTCTGCTGCATTATTTAAGGACTTTGCTGCATTATTTAAGTACTCTGGTGCATTATTTAAGGACTTTGTTGCATTATTTAAGGACTCTGCTGCATTATTTAAGGACTTTGTTGCATTATTTAAGGACTCTGCTGCATTATTTAAGGACTTTGCTGCATTATTTAAGGACTCTGCTGCATTATTTAAGGACTTTGTTGCATTATTTAATGACTCTGCTGCGGTATTTAAGGACTCTGCTGTATTATTTAAGGACTTTGCTGCATTATTTAAGGACTCTGCTTCATTATTTAAGGACTTTGTTGCATTATTTAAGTACTCTGGTGCATTATTTAAGGACTTTATTGCATTATTTAAGGATTCTGCTGCATTATTTAAGGAATTTGCTGCATTATTTAAGAACTTTGCTGCAGTATTTAAGGACTCTGCTGCATTATTTAAGGACTTTAATGCATTATTTAAGGACCCTGCTGCAGAATTTAAGGAATCTGCTGCATTACTTAAGGACTTTGTTGCATTATTTAAGGACTCTGCTGCATTATTTAAGGACTTTGCTGCATTATTTAAGGACTTTGATGCATTATTTAAGGACGCCGCTGCAGAATTTAAGTAATCTGCTGCATTATTTAAGGACTCTGCTGCATTATTTAAGGACTTTGCTGCATTATTTAAGGACTCTGCTGTATTATTAAGCACGTTGCTGCATTAATTAAGGACTTTATTGCATTATTTAAGGAATTTGATGCATTATTTAAGGACTCTGCTGCATTATTTAAGGACTTTGTTGCATTATTTAATGACTCTGCTGCGGTATTTAAGGACTCTGCTGCATTATTTAAGGACTTTGCTGCATTATTTAAGGACTTTGCTGCAGTAATTAAGGAATCTGCTGCATTATTTAAGGAATTTGATGCATTATTTAAGGACTCTGCTGCATTATTTAAGGACTTTGCTGCATTATTTAAGGACTCTGCTTCATTATTTAAGGACTTTGTTGCATTATCTAAGGACTCTGCTGCATTATTTAAGGACTTTGTTGCATTATTTAAGGACTCTGCTGCATTATTTAAGGACTCTGCTGCATTATTTAAAGACTTTGCTGCATTATTTAAGTACTCTGGTGCATTATTTAAGGACTTTGTTGCTTTATTTAAGGACTTTGCTGCATTATTTAAGGACTTTGTTGCATTATTTAAGGACTCTGCTGCATTATTTAAGGACTTTGCTGCATTATTTAAGTACTCTGGTGCATTATTTAAGGACTTTGTTGCATTATTTAAGGACTCTGCTGCATTATTTAAGGACTTTGTTGCATTATTTAAGGACTCTGCTGCATTATTTAAGGACTTTGCTGCATTATTTAAGGACTCTGCTGCATTATTTAAGGACTTTGTTGCATTATTTAATGACTCTGCTGCGGAATTTAAGGACTCTGCTGTATTATTTAAGGACTTTGCTGCATTATTTAAGGACTCTGCTTCATTATTTAAGGACTTTGTTGCATTATTTAAGGACTCTGCTGCATTATTTAAGGACTTCGTTGCATTATTTAAGGACTCTGCTGCATTATTTAAAGACTTTGCTGCATTATTTAAGTACTCTGGTGCATTATTTAAGGACTCGGCTGCATTATTTAAGGACTCTGCTGCATTATTTAAGGACTTTGCTGCATTATTTAAGGACTTTGATGCATTATTTAAGGACGCCGCTGCAGAATTTAAGTAATCTGCTGCATTATTTAAGGACTCTGCTGCATTATTTAAGGACTTTGCTGCATTATTTAAGGACTCTGCTGTATTATTAAGCACGTTGCTGCATTAATTAAGGACTTTATTGCATTATTTAAGGAATTTGATGCATTATTTAAGGACTCTGCTGCATTATTTAAGGACTTTGTTGCATTATTTAATGACTCTGCTGCGGTATTTAAGGACTCTGCTGCATTATTTAAGGACTTTGCTGCATTATTTAAGGACTTTGCTGCAGTAATTAAGGAATCTGCTGCATTATTTAAGGAATTTGATGCATTATTTAAGGACTCTGCTGCATTATTTAAGGACTTTGCTGCATTATTTAAGGACTCTGCTTCATTATTTAAGGACTTTGTTGCATTATCTAAGGACTCTGCTGCATTATTTAAGGACTTTGTTGCATTATTTAAGGACTCTGCTGCATTATTTAAGGACTCTGCTGCATTATTTAAAGACTTTGCTGCATTATTTAAGTACTCTGGTGCATTATTTAAGGACTTTGTTGCTTTATTTAAGGACTTTGCTGCATTATTTAAGGACTTTGTTGCATTATTTAAGGACTCTGCTGCATTATTTAAGGACTTTGCTGCATTATTTAAGTACTCTGGTGCATTATTTAAGGACTTTGTTGCATTATTTAAGGACTCTGCTGCATTATTTAAGGACTTTGTTGCATTATTTAAGGACTCTGCTGCATTATTTAAGGACTTTGCTGCATTATTTAAGGACTCTGCTGCATTATTTAAGGACTTTGTTGCATTATTTAATGACTCTGCTGCGGTATTTAAGGACTCTGCTGTATTATTTAAGGACTTTGCTGCATTATTTAAGGACTCTGCTTCATTATTTAAGGACTTTGTTGCATTATTTAAGGACTCTGCTGCATTATTTAAGGACTTCGTTGCATTATTTAAGGACTCTGCTGCATTATTTAAAGACTTTGCTGCATTATTTAAGTACTCTGGTGCATTATTTAAGGACTCGGCTGCATTATTTAAAGACTTTGCTGCATTATTTAAGTACTCTGGTGCATTATTTAAGGACTCTGCTGCATTATTTAAGGACTTTGCTGCATTATTTAAGGACTCTGCTGCATTATTTAAGGACTTTGCTGCATTATTTAAGTATGCTGCTGCGGTATTTAAGGCCTCTGCTGCATTATTTAAGGACTCTGCTGCATTATTAAGGACGTTGCTGCATTATTTAAGGACTTTATTGCATTATTTAAGGATTCTGCTGCATTATTTAAGGAATTTGCTGCATTATTTAAGGACTCTGCTGTATTATTTAAGGACTTTGTTGCATTATTTAATGACTCTGCTGGGGTATTTAAGGACTCTGCTGCATTATTTAAGGGCTTTGCTGCATTATTTAAGGACTCTGCTGCAGTATTTTAAGACTCTGCTGCATTATTTAAGGACTTTGATGCATTATTTAAGGACGCTGCTGCAGAATTTAAGGAATCTGCTGCATTATTTAAGGACTTTGTTGCATTATTTAAGGACTATGCTGCATTATGTAAGGACTCTGCTGCATTATTTAAGGACTTTGCTGCATTATTTAATTACTCTGCTGCATTATTTAAGGACTTTGTTGCATTATTTAAGGACTCTGCTGCATTATTTAAGGACTTTGCTGCATTATTTAAGGACTTTGATGCATTATTTAAGGACGCTGCTGCAGAATTTAAGTAATCTGCTGCATTATTTAAGGACTCTGCTGCATTATTTAAGGACTTTGCTGCATTAATTAAGGACTCTGCTGCATTATTTAAGGACTTTGTTGCATTATTTAATGACTCTGCTGCGGTATTTAAGGACTCTGCTGCATTATTTAAGGACTTTGCTGCATTATTTAAGGACTTTGCTGCAGTAATTAAGGAATCTGCTGCATTATTTAAGGACTTTGTTGCATTATTTAAGGACTGTGCTGCATTGCTTAAGGACTCTGCTGCATTATTTAAGGACTTTGCTGCATTATTTAAGGACTTTGTTGCATTATTTAAGGACTCTGCTGCATTATTTAAGGACTTTGTTGCATTATTTAAGGACTCTGTTGCATTATTTAAGGACTTTGCTGCATTATTTAAGTACTCTGGTGCATTATTTAAGGACTTTGTTGCATTATTTAAGGACTCTGCTGCATTATTTAAGGACTTTGCTGCATTATTTAAGTACTCTGGTGCATTATTTAAGGACTTTGTTGCATTATTTAAGGACTCTGCTGCATTATTTAAGGACTTTGTTGCATTATTTAAGGACTCTGCTGCATTATTTAAGGACTTTGCTGCATTATTTAAGGACTCTGCTGCATTATTTAAGGACTTTGTTGCATTATTTAATGACTCTGCTGCGGTATTTAAGGACTCTGCTGTATTATTTAAGGACTTTGCTGCATTATTTAAGGACTCTGCTTCATTATTTAAGGACTTTGTTGCATTATTTAAGTACTCTGGTGCATTATTTAAGGACTTTATTGCATTATTTAAGGATTCTGCTGCATTATTTAAGGAATTTGCTGCATTATTTAAGAACTTTGCTGCAGTATTTAAGGACTCTGCTGCATTATTTAAGGACTTTATTGCATTATTTAAGGACCCTGCTGCAGAATTTAAGGAATCTGCTGCATTACTTAAGGACTTTGTTGCATTATTTAAGGACTCTGCTGCATTATTTAAGGACTTTGCTGCATTATTTAAGGACTTTGATGCATTATTTAAGGACGCCGCTGCAGAATTTAAGTAATCTGCTGCATTATTTAAGGACTCTGCTGCATTATTTAAGGACTTTGCTGCATTATTTAAGGACTCTGCTGTATTATTAAGCACGTTGCTGCATTAATTAAGGACTTTATTGCATTATTTAAGGAATTTGATGCATTATTTAAGGACTCTGCTGCATTATTTAAGGACTTTGTTGCATTATTTAATGACTCTGCTGCGGTATTTAAGGACTCTGCTGCATTATTTAAGGACTTTGCTGCATTATTTAAGGACTTTGCTGCAGTAATTAAGGAATCTGCTGCATTATTTAAGGAATTTGATGCATTATTTAAGGACTCTGCTGCATTATTTAAGGACTTTGCTGCATTATTTAAGGACTCTGCTTCATTATTTAAGGACTTTGTTGCATTATCTAAGGACTCTGCTGCATTATTTAAGGACTTTGTTGCATTATTTAAGGACTCTGCTGCATTATTTAAGGACTCTGCTGCATTATTTAAAGACTTTGCTGCATTATTTAAGTACTCTGGTGCATTATTTAAGGACTTTGTTGCTTTATTTAAGGACTTTGCTGCATTATTTAAGGACTTTGTTGCATTATTTAAGGACTCTGCTGCATTATTTAAGGACTTTGCTGCATTATTTAAGTACTCTGGTGCATTATTTAAGGACTTTGTTGCATTATTTAAGGACTCTGCTGCATTATTTAAGGACTTTGTTGCATTATTTAAGGACTCTGCTGCATTATTTAAGGACTTTGCTGCATTATTTAAGGACTCTGCTGCATTATTTAAGGACTTTGTTGCATTATTTAATGACTCTGCTGCGGAATTTAAGGACTCTGCTGTATTATTTAAGGACTTTGCTGCATTATTTAAGGACTCTGCTTCATTATTTAAGGACTTTGTTGCATTATTTAAGGACTCTGCTGCATTATTTAAGGACTTCGTTGCATTATTTAAGGACTCTGCTGCATTATTTAAAGACTTTGCTGCATTATTTAAGTACTCTGGTGCATTATTTAAGGACTCGGCTGCATTATTTAAAGACTTTGCTGCATTATTTAAGTACTCTGGTGCATTATTTAAGGACTCTGCTGCATTATTTAAGGACTTTGCTGCATTATTTAAGGACTCTGCTGCATTATTTAAGGACTTTGCTGCATTATTTAAGTATGCTGCTGCGGTATTTAAGGCCTCTGCTGCATTATTTAAGGACTCTGCTGCATTATTAAGGACGTTGCTGCATTATTTAAGGACTTTATTGCATTATTTAAGGATTCTGCTGCATTATTTAAGGAATTTGCTGCATTATTTAAGGACTCTGCTGTATTATTTAAGGACTTTGTTGCATTATTTAATGACTCTGCTGGGGTATTTAAGGACTCTGCTGCATTATTTAAGGGCTTTGCTGCATTATTTAAGGACTCTGCTGCAGTATTTTAAGACTCTGCTGCATTATTTAAGGACTTTGATGCATTATTTAAGGACGCTGCTGCAGAATTTAAGGAATCTGCTGCATTATTTAAGGACTTTGTTGCATTATTTAAGGACTATGCTGCATTATGTAAGGACTCTGCTGCATTATTTAAGGACTTTGCTGCATTATTTAATTACTCTGCTGCATTATTTAAGGACTTTGTTGCATTATTTAAGGACTCTGCTGCATTATTTAAGGACTTTGCTGCATTATTTAAGGACTTTGATGCATTATTTAAGGACGCTGCTGCAGAATTTAAGTAATCTGCTGCATTATTTAAGGACTCTGCTGCATTATTTAAGGACTTTGCTGCATTAATTAAGGACTCTGCTGCATTATTTAAGGACTTTGTTGCATTATTTAATGACTCTGCTGCGGTATTTAAGGACTCTGCTGCATTATTTAAGGACTTTGCTGCATTATTTAAGGACTTTGCTGCAGTAATTAAGGAATCTGCTGCATTATTTAAGGACTTTGTTGCATTATTTAAGGACTGTGCTGCATTGCTTAAGGACTCTGCTGCATTATTTAAGGACTTTGCTGCATTATTTAAGGACTTTGTTGCATTATTTAAGGACTCTGCTGCATTATTTAAGGACTTTGTTGCATTATTTAAGGACTCTGTTGCATTATTTAAGGACTTTGCTGCATTATTTAAGTACTCTGGTGCATTATTTAAGGACTTTGTTGCATTATTTAAGGACTCTGCTGCATTATTTAAGGACTTTGTTGCATTATTTAAGGACTCTGTTGCATTATTTAAGGACTTTGCTGCATTATTTAAGTACTCTGGTGCATTATTTAAGGACTTTGTTGCATTATTTAAGGACTCTGCTGCATTATTTAAGGACTTTGTTGCATTATTTAAGGACTCTGCTGCATTATTTAAGGACTTTGCTGCATTATTTAAGGACTCTGTTGCATTATTTAAGGACTTTGCTGCATTATTTAAGTACTCTGGTGCATTATTTAAGGACTTTATTGCATTATTTAAGGATTCTGCTGCATTATTTAAGGAATTTGCTGCATTATTTAAGAACTTTGCTGCAGTATTTAAGGACTCTGCTGCATTATTTAAGGACTTTATTGCATTATTTAAGGACCCTGCTGCAGAATTTAAGGAATCTGCTGCATTACTTAAGGACTTTGTTGCATTATTTAAGGACTCTGATGCATTATTTAAGGACTTTGCTGCATTATTTAAGGACTTTGATGCATTATTTAAGGACGCCGCTGCAGAATTTAAGTAATCTGCTGCATTATTTAAGGACTCTGCTGCATTATTTAAGGACTTTGCTGCATTATTTAAGGACTCTGCTGTATTATTAAGCACGTTGCTGCATTAATTAAGGACTTTATTGCATTATTTAAGGAATTTGATGCATTATTTAAGGACTCTGCTGCATTATTTAAGGACTTTGATGCATTATTTAAGGACGCTGCTGCAGAATTTAAGGAATCTGCTGCATTATTTAAGGACTTTGTTGCATTATTTAAGGACTATGCTGCATTATGTAAGGACTCTGCTGCATTATTTAAGGACTTTGCTGCATTATTTAATTACTCTGCTGCATTATTTAAGGACTTTGTTGCATTATTTAAGGACTCTGCTGCATTATTTAAGGACTTTGCTGCATTATTTAAGGACTTTGATGCATTATTTAAGGACGCTGCTGCAGAATTTAAGTAATCTGCTGCATTATTTAAGGACTCTGCTGCATTATTTAAGGACTTTGCTGCATTAATTAAGGACTCTGCTGCATTATTTAAGGACTTTGTTGCATTATTTAATGACTCTGCTGCGGTATTTAAGGACTCTGCTGCATTATTTAAGGACTTTGCTGCATTATTTAAGGACTTTGCTGCAGTAATTAAGGAATCTGCTGCATTATTTAAGGACTTTGTTGCATTATTTAATGACTCTGCTGCGGTATTTAAGGACTCTGCTGTATTATTTAAGGACTTTGCTGAATTATTTAAGGACTCTGCTTCATTATTTAAGGACTTTGTTGCATTATTTAAGGACTCTGCTGCATTATTTAAGGACTTCGTTGCATTATTTAAGGACTCTGCTGCATTATTTAAAGACTTTGCTGCATTATTTAAGTACTCTGGTGCATTATTTAAGGACTCGGCTGCATTATTTAAAGACTTTGCTGCATTATTTAAGTACTCTGGTGCATTATTTAAGGACTCTGCTGCATTATTTTAGGACTTTGCTGCATTATTTAAGGACTCTGCTGCATTATTTAAGGACTCTGCTGCATTATTTAAGGACTTTGCTGCATTATTTAAGTATGCTGCTGCGGTATTTAAGGCCTCTGCTGCATTATTTAAGGACTCTGCTGCATTATTAAGGACGTTGCTGCATTATTTAAGGACTTTATTGCATTATTTAAGGATTCTGCTGCATTATTTAAGGAATTTGCTGCATTATTTAAGGACTCTGCTGTATTATTTAAGGACTTTGTTGCATTATTTAATGACTCTGCTGGGGTATTTAAGGACTCTGCTGCATTATTTAAGGGCTTTGCTGCATTATTTAAGGACTCTGCTGCAGTATTTAAGGACTCTGCTGCATTATTTAAGGACTTTGATGCATTATTTAAGGACGCTGCTGCAGAATTTAAGGAATCTGCTGCATTATTTAAGGACTTTGTTGCATTATTTAAGGACTATGCTGCATTATGTAAGGACTCTGCTGCATTATTTAAGGACTTTGCTGCATTATTTAATTACTCTGCTGCATTATTTAAGGACTTTGTTGCATTATTTAAGGACTCTGCTGCATTATTTAAGGACTTTGCTGCATTATTTAAGGACTTTGATGCATTATTTAAGGACGCTGCTGCAGAATTTAAGTAATCTGCTGCATTATTTAAGGACTCTGCTGCATTATTTAAGGACTTTGCTGCATTATTTAAGGACTCTGCTGCATTATTTAAGGACTTTGTTGCATTATTTAATGACTCTGCTGCGGTATTTAAGGACTCTGCTGCATTATTTAAGGACTTTGCTGCATTATTTAAGGACTTTGCTGCAGTAATTAAGGAATCTGCTGCATTATTTAAGGACTTTGTTGCATTATTTAAGGACTGTGCTGCATTGCTTAAGGACTCTGCTGCATTATTTAAGGACTTTGCTGCATTATTTAAGGACTTTGTTGCATTATTTAAGGACTCTGCTGCATTATTTAAGGACTTTGTTGCATTATTTAAGGACTCTGTTGCATTATTTAAGGACTTTGCTGCATTATTTAAGTACTCTGGTGCATTATTTAAGGACTTTGTTGCATTATTTAAGGACTCTGCTGCATTATTTAAGGACTTTGCTGCATTATTTAAGTACTCTGGTGCATTATTTAAGGACTTTGTTGCATTATTTAAGGACTCTGCTGCATTATTTAAGGACTTTGTTGCATTATTTAAGGACTCTGCTGCATTATTTAAGGACTTTGCTGCATTATTTAAGGACTCTGCTGCATTATTTAAGGACTTTGTTGCATTATTTAATGACTCTGCTGCGGTATTTAAGGACTCTGCTGTATTATTTAAGGACTTTGCTGCATTATTTAAGGACTCTGCTTCATTATTTAAGGACTTTGTTGCATTATTTAAGTACTCTGGTGCATTATTTAAGGACTTTATTGCATTATTTAAGGATTCTGCTGCATTATTTAAGGAATTTGCTGCATTATTTAAGAACTTTGCTGCAGTATTTAAGGACTCTGCTGCATTATTTAAGGACTTTAATGCATTATTTAAGGACCCTGCTGCAGAATTTAAGGAATCTGCTGCATTACTTAAGGACTTTGTTGCATTATTTAAGGACTCTGCTGCATTATTTAAGGACTTTGCTGCATTATTTAAGGACTTTGATGCATTATTTAAGGACGCCGCTGCAGAATTTAAGTAATCTGCTGCATTATTTAAGGACTCTGCTGCATTATTTAAGGACTTTGCTGCATTATTTAAGGACTCTGCTGTATTATTAAGCACGTTGCTGCATTAATTAAGGACTTTATTGCATTATTTAAGGAATTTGATGCATTATTTAAGGACTCTGCTGCATTATTTAAGGACTTTGTTGCATTATTTAATGACTCTGCTGCGGTATTTAAGGACTCTGCTGCATTATTTAAGGACTTTGCTGCATTATTTAAGGACTTTGCTGCAGTAATTAAGGAATCTGCTGCATTATTTAAGGAATTTGATGCATTATTTAAGGACTCTGCTGCATTATTTAAGGACTTTGCTGCATTATTTAAGGACTCTGCTTCATTATTTAAGGACTTTGTTGCATTATCTAAGGACTCTGCTGCATTATTTAAGGACTTTGTTGCATTATTTAAGGACTCTGCTGCATTATTTAAGGACTCTGCTGCATTATTTAAAGACTTTGCTGCATTATTTAAGTACTCTGGTGCATTATTTAAGGACTTTGTTGCTTTATTTAAGGACTTTGCTGCATTATTTAAGGACTTTGTTGCATTATTTAAGGACTCTGCTGCATTATTTAAGGACTTTGCTGCATTATTTAAGTACTCTGGTGCATTATTTAAGGACTTTGTTGCATTATTTAAGGACTCTGCTGCATTATTTAAGGACTTTGTTGCATTATTTAAGGACTCTGCTGCATTATTTAAGGACTTTGCTGCATTATTTAAGGACTCTGCTGCATTATTTAAGGACTTTGTTGCATTATTTAATGACTCTGCTGCGGTATTTAAGGACTCTGCTGTATTATTTAAGGACTTTGCTGCATTATTTAAGGACTCTGCTTCATTATTTAAGGACTTTGTTGCATTATTTAAGGACTCTGCTGCATTATTTAAGGACTTCGTTGCATTATTTAAGGACTCTGCTGCATTATTTAAAGACTTTGCTGCATTATTTAAGTACTCTGGTGCATTATTTAAGGACTCGGCTGCATTATTTAAAGACTTTGCTGCATTATTTAAGTACTCTGGTGCATTATTTAAGGACTCTGCTGCATTATTTAAGGACTTTGCTGCATTATTTAAGGACTCTGCTGCATTATTTAAGGACTTTGCTGCATTATTTAAGTATGCTGCTGCGGTATTTAAGGCCTCTGCTGCATTATTTAAGGACTCTGCTGCATTATTAAGGACGTTGCTGCATTATTTAAGGACTTTATTGCATTATTTAAGGATTCTGCTGCATTATTTAAGGAATTTGCTGCATTATTTAAGGACTCTGCTGTATTATTTAAGGACTTTGTTGCATTATTTAATGACTCTGCTGGGGTATTTAAGGACTCTGCTGCATTATTTAAGGGCTTTGCTGCATTATTTAAGGACTCTGCTGCAGTATTTTAAGACTCTGCTGCATTATTTAAGGACTTTGATGCATTATTTAAGGACGCTGCTGCAGAATTTAAGGAATCTGCTGCATTATTTAAGGACTTTGTTGCATTATTTAAGGACTATGCTGCATTATGTAAGGACTCTGCTGCATTATTTAAGGACTTTGCTGCATTATTTAATTACTCTGCTGCATTATTTAAGGACTTTGTTGCATTATTTAAGGACTCTGCTGCATTATTTAAGGACTTTGCTGCATTATTTAAGGACTTTGATGCATTATTTAAGGACGCTGCTGCAGAATTTAAGTAATCTGCTGCATTATTTAAGGACTCTGCTGCATTATTTAAGGACTTTGCTGCATTAATTAAGGACTCTGCTGCATTATTTAAGGACTTTGTTGCATTATTTAATGACTCTGCTGCGGTATTTAAGGACTCTGCTGCATTATTTAAGGACTTTGCTGCATTATTTAAGGACTTTGCTGCAGTAATTAAGGAATCTGCTGCATTATTTAAGGACTTTGTTGCATTATTTAAGGACTGTGCTGCATTGCTTAAGGACTCTGCTGCATTATTTAAGGACTTTGCTGCATTATTTAAGGACTTTGTTGCATTATTTAAGGACTCTGCTGCATTATTTAAGGACTTTGTTGCATTATTTAAGGACTCTGTTGCATTATTTAAGGACTTTGCTGCATTATTTAAGTACTCTGGTGCATTATTTAAGGACTTTGTTGCATTATTTAAGGACTCTGCTGCATTATTTAAGGACTTTGTTGCATTATTTAAGGACTCTGTTGCATTATTTAAGGACTTTGCTGCATTATTTAAGTACTCTGGTGCATTATTTAAGGACTTTGTTGCATTATTTAAGGACTCTGCTGCATTATTTAAGGACTTTGTTGCATTATTTAAGGACTCTGCTGCATTATTTAAGGACTTTGCTGCATTATTTAAGGACTCTGTTGCATTATTTAAGGACTTTGCTGCATTATTTAAGTACTCTGGTGCATTATTTAAGGACTTTATTGCATTATTTCAGGATTCTGCTGCATTATTTAAGGAATTTGCTGCATTATTTAAGAACTTTGCTGCAGTATTTAAGGACTCTGCTGCATTATTTAAGGACTTTATTGCATTATTTAAGGACCCTGCTGCAGAATTTAAGGAATCTGCTGCATTACTTAAGGACTTTGTTGCATTATTTAAGGACTCTGATGCATTATTTAAGGACTTTGCTGCATTATTTAAGGACTTTGATGCATTATTTAAGGACGCCGCTGCAGAATTTAAGTAATCTGCTGCATTATTTAAGGACTCTGCTGCATTATTTAAGGACTTTGCTGCATTATTTAAGGACTCTGCTGTATTATTAAGCACGTTGCTGCATTAATTAAGGACTTTATTGCATTATTTAAGGAATTTGATGCATTATTTAAGGACTCTGCTGCATTATTTAAGGACTTTGATGCATTATTTAAGGACGCTGCTGCAGAATTTAAGGAATCTGCTGCATTATTTAAGGACTTTGTTGCATTATTTAAGGACTATGCTGCATTATGTAAGGACTCTGCTGCATTATTTAAGGACTTTGCTGCATTATTTAATTACTCTGCTGCATTATTTAAGGACTTTGTTGCATTATTTAAGGACTCTGCTGCATTATTTAAGGACTTTGCTGCATTATTTAAGGACTTTGATGCATTATTTAAGGACGCTGCTGCAGAATTTAAGTAATCTGCTGCATTATTTAAGGACTCTGCTGCATTATTTAAGGACTTTGCTGCATTAATTAAGGACTCTGCTGCATTATTTAAGGACTTTGTTGCATTATTTAATGACTCTGCTGCGGTATTTAAGGACTCTGCTGCATTATTTAAGGACTTTGCTGCATTATTTAAGGACTTTGCTGCAGTAATTAAGGAATCTGCTGCATTATTTAAGGACTTTGTTGCATTATTTAATGACTCTGCTGCGGTATTTAAGGACTCTGCTGTATTATTTAAGGACTTTGCTGAATTATTTAAGGACTCTGCTTCATTATTTAAGGACTTTGTTGCATTATTTAAGGACTCTGCTGCATTATTTAAGGACTTCGTTGCATTATTTAAGGACTCTGCTGCATTATTTAAAGACTTTGCTGCATTATTTAAGTACTCTGGTGCATTATTTAAGGACTCGGCTGCATTATTTAAAGACTTTGCTGCATTATTTAAGTACTCTGGTGCATTATTTAAGGACTCTGCTGCATTATTTTAGGACTTTGCTGCATTATTTAAGGACTCTGCTGCATTATTTAAGGACTCTGCTGCATTATTTAAGGACTTTGCTGCATTATTTAAGTATGCTGCTGCGGTATTTAAGGCCTCTGCTGCATTATTTAAGGACTCTGCTGCATTATTAAGGATGTTGCTGCATTATTTAAGGACTTTATTGCATTATTTAAGGATTCTGCTGCATTATTTAAGGAATTTGCTGCATTATTTAAGGACTCTGCTGTATTATTTAAGGACTTTGTTGCATTATTTAATGACTCTGCTGGGGTATTTAAGGACTCTGCTGCATTATTTAAGGGCTTTGCTGCATTATTTAAGGACTCTGCTGCAGTATTTAAGGACTCTGCTGCATTATTTAAGGACTTTGATGCATTATTTAAGGACGCTGCTGCAGAATTTAAGGAATCTGCTGCATTATTTAAGGACTTTGTTGCATTATTTAAGGACTATGCTGCATTATGTAAGGACTCTGCTGCATTATTTAAGGACTTTGCTGCATTATTTAATTACTCTGCTGCATTATTTAAGGACTTTGTTGCATTATTTAAGGACTCTGCTGCATTATTTAAGGACTTTGCTGCATTATTTAAGGACTTTGATGCATTATTTAAGGACGCTGCTGCAGAATTTAAGTAATCTGCTGCATTATTTAAGGACTCTGCTGCATTATTTAAGGACTTTGCTGCATTATTTAAGGACTCTGCTGCATTATTTAAGGAATTTGTTGCATTATTTAATGACTCTGCTGCAGTATTTAAGGACTCTGCTGCATTATTTAAGGACTTTGCTGCATTATTTAAGGACTTTGCTGCAGTAATTAAGGAATCTGCTGCATTATTTAAGGACTTTGTTGCATTATTTAAGGACTGTGCTGCATTGCTTAAGGACTCTGCTGCATTATTTAAGGACTTTGCTGCATTATTTAAGGACTTTGTTGCATTATTTAAGGACTCTGCTGCATTATTTAAGGACTTTGTTGCATTATTTAAGGACTCTGTTGCATTATTTAAGGACTTTGCTGCATTATTTAAGTACTCTGGTGCATTATTTAAGGACTTTGTTGCATTATTTAAGGACTCTGCTGCATTATTTAAGGACTTTGCTGCATTATTTAAGTACTCTGGTGCATTATTTAAGGACTTTGTTGCATTATTTAAGGACTCTGCTGCATTATTTAAGGACTTTGTTGCATTATTTAAGGACTCTGCTGCATTATTTAAGGACTTTGCTGCATTATTTAAGGACTCTGCTGCATTATTTAAGGACTTTGTTGCATTATTTAATGACTCTGCTGCGGTATTTAAGGACTCTGCTGTATTATTTAAGGACTTTGCTGCATTATTTAAGGACTCTGCTTCATTATTTAAGGACTTTGTTGCATTATTTAAGTACTCTGGTGCATTATTTAAGGACTTTATTGCATTATTTAAGGATTCTGCTGCATTATTTAAGGAATTTGCTGCATTATTTAAGAACTTTGCTGCAGTATTTAAGGACTCTGCTGCATTATTTAAGGACTTTATTGCATTATTTAAGGACCCTGCTGCAGAATTTAAGGAATCTGCTGCATTACTTAAGGACTTTGTTGCATTATTTAAGGACTCTGCTGCATTATTTAAGGACTTTGCTGCATTATTTAAGGACTTTGATGCATTATTTAAGGACGCCGCTGCAGAATTTAAGTAATCTGCTGCATTATTTAAGGACTCTGCTGCATTATTTAAGGACTTTGCTGCATTATTTAAGGACTCTGCTGTATTATTAAGCACGTTGCTGCATTAATTAAGGACTTTATTGCATTATTTAAGGAATTTGATGCATTATTTAAGGACTCTGCTGCATTATTTAAGGACTTTGTTGCATTATTTAATGACTCTGCTGCGGTATTTAAGGACTCTGCTGCATTATTTAAGGACTTTGCTGCATTATTTAAGGACTTTGCTGCAGTAATTAAGGAATCTGCTGCATTATTTAAGGAATTTGATGCATTATTTAAGGACTCTGCTGCATTATTTAAGGACTTTGCTGCATTATTTAAGGACTCTGCTTCATTATTTAAGGACTTTGTTGCATTATCTAAGGACTCTGCTGCATTATTTAAGGACTTTGTTGCATTATTTAAGGACTCTGCTGCATTATTTAAGGACTCTGCTGCATTATTTAAAGACTTTGCTGCATTATTTAAGTACTCTGGTGCATTATTTAAGGACTTTGTTGCTTTATTTAAGGACTTTGCTGCATTATTTAAGGACTTTGTTGCATTATTTAAGGACTCTGCTGCATTATTTAAGGACTTTGCTGCATTATTTAAGTACTCTGGTGCATTATTTAAGGACTTTGTTGCATTATTTAAGGACTCTGCTGCATTATTTAAGGACTTTGTTGCATTATTTAAGGACTCTGCTGCATTATTTAAGGACTTTGCTGCATTATTTAAGGACTCTGCTGCATTATTTAAGGACTTTGTTGCATTATTTAATGACTCTGCTGCGGTATTTAAGGACTCTGCTGTATTATTTAAGGACTTTGCTGCATTATTTAAGGACTCTGCTTCATTATTTAAGGACTTTGTTGCATTATTTAAGGACTCTGCTGCATTATTTAAGGACTTCGTTGCATTATTTAAGGACTCTGCTGCATTATTTAAAGACTTTGCTGCATTATTTAAGTACTCTGGTGCATTATTTAAGGACTCGGCTGCATTATTTAAAGACTTTGCTGCATTATTTAAGTACTCTGGTGCATTATTTAAGGACTCTGCTGCATTATTTAAGGACTTTGCTGCATTATTTAAGGACTCTGCTGCATTATTTAAGGACTTTGCTGCATTATTTAAGTATGCTGCTGCGGTATTTAAGGCCTCTGCTGCATTATTTAAGGACTCTGCTGCATTATTAAGGACGTTGCTGCATTATTTAAGGACTTTATTGCATTATTTAAGGATTCTGCTGCATTATTTAAGGAATTTGCTGCATTATTTAAGGACTCTGCTGTATTATTTAAGGACTTTGTTGCATTATTTAATGACTCTGCTGGGGTATTTAAGGACTCTGCTGCATTATTTAAGGGCTTTGCTGCATTATTTAAGGACTCTGCTGCAGTATTTTAAGACTCTGCTGCATTATTTAAGGACTTTGATGCATTATTTAAGGACGCTGCTGCAGAATTTAAGGAATCTGCTGCATTATTTAAGGACTTTGTTGCATTATTTAAGGACTATGCTGCATTATGTAAGGACTCTGCTGCATTATTTAAGGACTTTGCTGCATTATTTAATTACTCTGCTGCATTATTTAAGGACTTTGTTGCATTATTTAAGGACTCTGCTGCATTATTTAAGGACTTTGCTGCATTATTTAAGGACTTTGATGCATTATTTAAGGACGCTGCTGCAGAATTTAAGTAATCTGCTGCATTATTTAAGGACTCTGCTGCATTATTTAAGGACTTTGCTGCATTAATTAAGGACTCTGCTGCATTATTTAAGGACTTTGTTGCATTATTTAATGACTCTGCTGCGGTATTTAAGGACTCTGCTGCATTATTTAAGGACTTTGCTGCATTATTTAAGGACTTTGCTGCAGTAATTAAGGAATCTGCTGCATTATTTAAGGACTTTGTTGCATTATTTAAGGACTGTGCTGCATTGCTTAAGGACTCTGCTGCATTATTTAAGGACTTTGCTGCATTATTTAAGGACTTTGTTGCATTATTTAAGGACTCTGCTGCATTATTTAAGGACTTTGTTGCATTATTTAAGGACTTTGCTGCATTATTTAAGTACTCTGGTGCATTATTTAAGGACTTTGTTGCATTATTTAAGGACTCTGCTGCATTATTTAAGGACTTTGTTGCATTATTTAAGGACTCTGTTGCATTATTTAAGGACTTTGCTGCATTATTTAAGTACTCTGGTGCATTATTTAAGGACTTTGTTGCATTATTTAAGGACTCTGCTGCATTATTTAAGGACTTTGTTGCATTATTTAAGGACTCTGCTGCATTATTTAAGGACTTTGCTGCATTATTTAAGGACTCTGTTGCATTATTTAAGGACTTTGCTGCATTATTTAAGTACTCTGGTGCATTATTTAAGGACTTTATTGCATTATTTCAGGATTCTGCTGCATTATTTAAGGAATTTGCTGCATTATTTAAGAACTTTGCTGCAGTATTTAAGGACTCTGCTGCATTATTTAAGGACTTTATTGCATTATTTAAGGACCCTGCTGCAGAATTTAAGGAATCTGCTGCATTACTTAAGGACTTTGTTGCATTATTTAAGGACTCTGCTGCATTATTTAAGGACTTTGCTGCATTATTTAAGGACTTTGATGCATTATTTAAGGACGCCGCTGCAGAATTTAAGTAATCTGCTGCATTATTTAAGGACTCTGCTGCATTATTTAAGGACTTTGCTGCATTATTTAAGGACTCTGCTGTATTATTAAGCACGTTGCTGCATTAATTAAGGACTTTATTGCATTATTTAAGGAATTTGATGCATTATTTAAGGACTCTGCTGCATTATTTAAGGACTTTGTTGCATTATTTAATGACTCTGCTGCGGTATTTAAGGACTCTGCTGCATTATTTAAGGACTTTGCTGCATTATTTAAGGACTTTGCTGCAGTAATTAAGGAATCTGCTGCATTATTTAAGGAATTTGATGCATTATTTAAGGACTCTGCTGCATTATTTAAGGACTTTGCTGCATTATTTAAGGACTCTGCTTCATTATTTAAGGACTTTGTTGCATTATCTAAGGACTCTGCTGCATTATTTAAGGACTTTGTTGCATTATTTAAGGACTCTGCTGCATTATTTAAGGACTCTGCTGCATTATTTAAAGACTTTGCTGCATTATTTAAGTACTCTGGTGCATTATTTAAGGACTTTGTTGCTTTATTTAAGGACTTTGCTGCATTATTTAAGGACTTTGTTGCATTATTTAAGGACTCTGCTGCATTATTTAAGGACTTTGCTGCATTATTTAAGTACTCTGGTGCATTATTTAAGGACTTTGTTGCATTATTTAAGGACTCTGCTGCATTATTTAAGGACTTTGTTGCATTATTTAAGGACTCTGCTGCATTATTTAAGGACTTTGCTGCATTATTTAAGGACTCTGCTGCATTATTTAAGGACTTTGTTGCATTATTTAATGACTCTGCTGCGGTATTTAAGGACTCTGCTGTATTATTTAAGGACTTTGCTGCATTATTTAAGGACTCTGCTTCATTATTTAAGGACTTTGTTGCATTATTTAAGGACTCTGCTGCATTATTTAAGGACTTCGTTGCATTATTTAAGGACTCTGCTGCATTATTTAAAGACTTTGCTGCATTATTTAAGTACTCTGGTGCATTATTTAAGGACTCGGCTGCATTATTTAAAGACTTTGCTGCATTATTTAAGTACTCTGGTGCATTATTTAAGGACTCTGCTGCATTATTTAAGGACTTTGCTGCATTATTTAAGGACTCTGCTGCATTATTTAAGGACTTTGCTGCATTATTTAAGTATGCTGCTGCGGTATTTAAGGCCTCTGCTGCATTATTTAAGGACTCTGCTGCATTATTAAGGACGTTGCTGCATTATTTAAGGACTTTATTGCATTATTTAAGGATTCTGCTGCATTATTTAAGGAATTTGCTGCATTATTTAAGGACTCTGCTGTATTATTTAAGGACTTTGTTGCATTATTTAATGACTCTGCTGGGGTATTTAAGGACTCTGCTGCATTATTTAAGGGCTTTGCTGCATTATTTAAGGACTCTGCTGCAGTATTTTAAGACTCTGCTGCATTATTTAAGGACTTTGATGCATTATTTAAGGACGCTGCTGCAGAATTTAAGGAATCTGCTGCATTATTTAAGGACTTTGTTGCATTATTTAAGGACTATGCTGCATTATGTAAGGACTCTGCTGCATTATTTAAGGACTTTGCTGCATTATTTAATTACTCTGCTGCATTATTTAAGGACTTTGTTGCATTATTTAAGGACTCTGCTGCATTATTTAAGGACTTTGCTGCATTATTTAAGGACTTTGATGCATTATTTAAGGACGCTGCTGCAGAATTTAAGTAATCTGCTGCATTATTTAAGGACTCTGCTGCATTATTTAAGGACTTTGCTGCATTAATTAAGGACTCTGCTGCATTATTTAAGGACTTTGTTGCATTATTTAATGACTCTGCTGCGGTATTTAAGGACTCTGCTGCATTATTTAAGGACTTTGCTGCATTATTTAAGGACTTTGCTGCAGTAATTAAGGAATCTGCTGCATTATTTAAGGACTTTGTTGCATTATTTAAGGACTGTGCTGCATTGCTTAAGGACTCTGCTGCATTATTTAAGGACTTTGCTGCATTATTTAAGGACTTTGTTGCATTATTTAAGGACTCTGCTGCATTATTTAAGGACTTTGTTGCATTATTTAAGGACTCTGTTGCATTATTTAAGGACTTTGCTGCATTATTTAAGTACTCTGGTGCATTATTTAAGGACTTTGTTGCATTATTTAAGGACTCTGCTGCATTATTTAAGGACTTTGTTGCATTATTTAAGGACTCTGTTGCATTATTTAAGGACTTTGCTGCATTATTTAAGTACTCTGGTGCATTATTTAAGGACTTTGTTGCATTATTTAAGGACTCTGCTGCATTATTTAAGGACTTTGTTGCATTATTTAAGGACTCTGCTGCATTATTTAAGGACTTTGCTGCATTATTTAAGGACTCTGTTGCATTATTTAAGGACTTTGCTGCATTATTTAAGTACTCTGGTGCATTATTTAAGGACTTTATTGCATTATTTAAGGATTCTGCTGCATTATTTAAGGAATTTGCTGCATTATTTAAGAACTTTGCTGCAGTATTTAAGGACTCTGCTGCATTATTTAAGGACTTTATTGCATTATTTAAGGACCCTGCTGCAGAATTTAAGGAATCTGCTGCATTACTTAAGGACTTTGTTGCATTATTTAAGGACTCTGATGCATTATTTAAGGACTTTGCTGCATTATTTAAGGACTTTGATGCATTATTTAAGGACGCCGCTGCAGAATTTAAGTAATCTGCTGCATTATTTAAGGACTCTGCTGCATTATTTAAGGACTTTGCTGCATTATTTAAGGACTCTGCTGTATTATTAAGCACGTTGCTGCATTAATTAAGGACTTTATTGCATTATTTAAGGAATTTGATGCATTATTTAAGGACTCTGCTGCATTATTTAAGGACTTTGATGCATTATTTAAGGACGCTGCTGCAGAATTTAAGGAATCTGCTGCATTATTTAAGGACTTTGTTGCATTATTTAAGGACTATGCTGCATTATGTAAGGACTCTGCTGCATTATTTAAGGACTTTGCTGCATTATTTAATTACTCTGCTGCATTATTTAAGGACTTTGTTGCATTATTTAAGGACTCTGCTGCATTATTTAAGGACTTTGCTGCATTATTTAAGGACTTTGATGCATTATTTAAGGACGCTGCTGCAGAATTTAAGTAATCTGCTGCATTATTTAAGGACTCTGCTGCATTATTTAAGGACTTTGCTGCATTAATTAAGGACTCTGCTGCATTATTTAAGGACTTTGTTGCATTATTTAATGACTCTGCTGCGGTATTTAAGGACTCTGCTGCATTATTTAAGGACTTTGCTGCATTATTTAAGGACTTTGCTGCAGTAATTAAGGAATCTGCTGCATTATTTAAGGACTTTGTTGCATTATTTAATGACTCTGCTGCGGTATTTAAGGACTCTGCTGTATTATTTAAGGACTTTGCTGAATTATTTAAGGACTCTGCTTCATTATTTAAGGACTTTGTTGCATTATTTAAGGACTCTGCTGCATTATTTAAGGACTTCGTTGCATTATTTAAGGACTCTGCTGCATTATTTAAAGACTTTGCTGCATTATTTAAGTACTCTGGTGCATTATTTAAGGACTCGGCTGCATTATTTAAAGACTTTGCTGCATTATTTAAGTACTCTGGTGCATTATTTAAGGACTCTGCTGCATTATTTTAGGACTTTGCTGCATTATTTAAGGACTCTGCTGCATTATTTAAGGACTCTGCTGCATTATTTAAGGACTTTGCTGCATTATTTAAGTATGCTGCTGCGGTATTTAAGGCCTCTGCTGCATTATTTAAGGACTCTGCTGCATTATTAAGGACGTTGCTGCATTATTTAAGGACTTTATTGCATTATTTAAGGATTCTGCTGCATTATTTAAGGAATTTGCTGCATTATTTAAGGACTCTGCTGTATTATTTAAGGACTTTGTTGCATTATTTAATGACTCTGCTGGGGTATTTAAGGACTCTGCTGCATTATTTAAGGGCTTTGCTGCATTATTTAAGGACTCTGCTGCAGTATTTAAGGACTCTGCTGCATTATTTAAGGACTTTGATGCATTATTTAAGGACGCTGCTGCAGAATTTAAGGAATCTGCTGCATTATTTAAGGACTTTGTTGCATTATTTAAGGACTATGCTGCATTATGTAAGGACTCTGCTGCATTATTTAAGGACTTTGCTGCATTATTTAATTACTCTGCTGCATTATTTAAGGACTTTGTTGCATTATTTAAGGACTCTGCTGCATTATTTAAGGACTTTGCTGCATTATTTAAGGACTTTGATGCATTATTTAAGGACGCTGCTGCAGAATTTAAGTAATCTGCTGCATTATTTAAGGACTCTGCTGCATTATTTAAGGACTTTGCTGCATTATTTAAGGACTCTGCTGCATTATTTAAGGACTTTGTTGCATTATTTAATGACTCTGCTGCGGTATTTAAGGACTCTGCTGCATTATTTAAGGACTTTGCTGCATTATTTAAGGACTTTGCTGCAGTAATTAAGGAATCTGCTGCATTATTTAAGGACTTTGTTGCATTATTTAAGGACTGTGCTGCATTGCTTAAGGACTCTGCTGCATTATTTAAGGACTTTGCTGCATTATTTAAGGACTTTGTTGCATTATTTAAGGACTCTGCTGCATTATTTAAGGACTTTGTTGCATTATTTAAGGACTCTGTTGCATTATTTAAGGACTTTGCTGCATTATTTAAGTACTCTGGTGCATTATTTAAGGACTTTGTTGCATTATTTAAGGACTCTGCTGCATTATTTAAGGACTTTGCTGCATTATTTAAGTACTCTGGTGCATTATTTAAGGACTTTGTTGCATTATTTAAGGACTCTGCTGCATTATTTAAGGACTTTGTTGCATTATTTAAGGACTCTGCTGCATTATTTAAGGACTTTGCTGCATTATTTAAGGACTCTGCTGCATTATTTAAGGACTTTGTTGCATTATTTAATGACTCTGCTGCGGTATTTAAGGACTCTGCTGTATTATTTAAGGACTTTGCTGCATTATTTAAGGACTCTGCTTCATTATTTAAGGACTTTGTTGCATTATTTAAGTACTCTGGTGCATTATTTAAGGACTTTATTGCATTATTTAAGGATTCTGCTGCATTATTTAAGGAATTTGCTGCATTATTTAAGAACTTTGCTGCAGTATTTAAGGACTCTGCTGCATTATTTAAGGACTTTATTGCATTATTTAAGGACCCTGCTGCAGAATTTAAGGAATCTGCTGCATTACTTAAGGACTTTGTTGCATTATTTAAGGACTCTGCTGCATTATTTAAGGACTTTGCTGCATTATTTAAGGACTTTGATGCATTATTTAAGGACGCCGCTGCAGAATTTAAGTAATCTGCTGCATTATTTAAGGACTCTGCTGCATTATTTAAGGACTTTGCTGCATTATTTAAGGACTCTGCTGTATTATTAAGCACGTTGCTGCATTAATTAAGGACTTTATTGCATTATTTAAGGAATTTGATGCATTATTTAAGGACTCTGCTGCATTATTTAAGGACTTTGTTGCATTATTTAATGACTCTGCTGCGGTATTTAAGGACTCTGCTGCATTATTTAAGGACTTTGCTGCATTATTTAAGGACTTTGCTGCAGTAATTAAGGAATCTGCTGCATTATTTAAGGAATTTGATGCATTATTTAAGGACTCTGCTGCATTATTTAAGGACTTTGCTGCATTATTTAAGGACTCTGCTTCATTATTTAAGGACTTTGTTGCATTATCTAAGGACTCTGCTGCATTATTTAAGGACTTTGTTGCATTATTTAAGGACTCTGCTGCATTATTTAAGGACTCTGCTGCATTATTTAAAGACTTTGCTGCATTATTTAAGTACTCTGGTGCATTATTTAAGGACTTTGTTGCTTTATTTAAGGACTTTGCTGCATTATTTAAGGACTTTGTTGCATTATTTAAGGACTCTGCTGCATTATTTAAGGACTTTGCTGCATTATTTAAGTACTCTGGTGCATTATTTAAGGACTTTGTTGCATTATTTAAGGACTCTGCTGCATTATTTAAGGACTTTGTTGCATTATTTAAGGACTCTGCTGCATTATTTAAGGACTTTGCTGCATTATTTAAGGACTCTGCTGCATTATTTAAGGACTTTGTTGCATTATTTAATGACTCTGCTGCGGTATTTAAGGACTCTGCTGTATTATTTAAGGACTTTGCTGCATTATTTAAGGACTCTGCTTCATTATTTAAGGACTTTGTTGCATTATTTAAGGACTCTGCTGCATTATTTAAGGACTTCGTTGCATTATTTAAGGACTCTGCTGCATTATTTAAAGACTTTGCTGCATTATTTAAGTACTCTGGTGCATTATTTAAGGACTCGGCTGCATTATTTAAAGACTTTGCTGCATTATTTAAGTACTCTGGTGCATTATTTAAGGACTCTGCTGCATTATTTAAGGACTTTGCTGCATTATTTAAGGACTCTGCTGCATTATTTAAGGACTTTGCTGCATTATTTAAGTATGCTGCTGCGGTATTTAAGGCCTCTGCTGCATTATTTAAGGACTCTGCTGCATTATTAAGGACGTTGCTGCATTATTTAAGGACTTTATTGCATTATTTAAGGATTCTGCTGCATTATTTAAGGAATTTGCTGCATTATTTAAGGACTCTGCTGTATTATTTAAGGACTTTGTTGCATTATTTAATGACTCTGCTGGGGTATTTAAGGACTCTGCTGCATTATTTAAGGGCTTTGCTGCATTATTTAAGGACTCTGCTGCAGTATTTTAAGACTCTGCTGCATTATTTAAGGACTTTGATGCATTATTTAAGGACGCTGCTGCAGAATTTAAGGAATCTGCTGCATTATTTAAGGACTTTGTTGCATTATTTAAGGACTATGCTGCATTATGTAAGGACTCTGCTGCATTATTTAAGGACTTTGCTGCATTATTTAATTACTCTGCTGCATTATTTAAGGACTTTGTTGCATTATTTAAGGACTCTGCTGCATTATTTAAGGACTTTGCTGCATTATTTAAGGACTTTGATGCATTATTTAAGGACGCTGCTGCAGAATTTAAGTAATCTGCTGCATTATTTAAGGACTCTGCTGCATTATTTAAGGACTTTGCTGCATTAATTAAGGACTCTGCTGCATTATTTAAGGACTTTGTTGCATTATTTAATGACTCTGCTGCGGTATTTAAGGACTCTGCTGCATTATTTAAGGACTTTGCTGCATTATTTAAGGACTTTGCTGCAGTAATTAAGGAATCTGCTGCATTATTTAAGGACTTTGTTGCATTATTTAAGGACTGTGCTGCATTGCTTAAGGACTCTGCTGCATTATTTAAGGACTTTGCTGCATTATTTAAGGACTTTGTTGCATTATTTAAGGACTCTGCTGCATTATTTAAGGACTTTGTTGCATTATTTAAGGACTCTGTTGCATTATTTAAGGACTTTGCTGCATTATTTAAGTACTCTGGTGCATTATTTAAGGACTTTGTTGCATTATTTAAGGACTCTGCTGCATTATTTAAGGACTTTGTTGCATTATTTAAGGACTCTGTTGCATTATTTAAGGACTTTGCTGCATTATTTAAGTACTCTGGTGCATTATTTAAGGACTTTGTTGCATTATTTAAGGACTCTGCTGCATTATTTAAGGACTTTGTTGCATTATTTAAGGACTCTGCTGCATTATTTAAGGACTTTGCTGCATTATTTAAGGACTCTGTTGCATTATTTAAGGACTTTGCTGCATTATTTAAGTACTCTGGTGCATTATTTAAGGACTTTATTGCATTATTTCAGGATTCTGCTGCATTATTTAAGGAATTTGCTGCATTATTTAAGAACTTTGCTGCAGTATTTAAGGACTCTGCTGCATTATTTAAGGACTTTATTGCATTATTTAAGGACCCTGCTGCAGAATTTAAGGAATCTGCTGCATTACTTAAGGACTTTGTTGCATTATTTAAGGACTCTGATGCATTATTTAAGGACTTTGCTGCATTATTTAAGGACTTTGATGCATTATTTAAGGACGCCGCTGCAGAATTTAAGTAATCTGCTGCATTATTTAAGGACTCTGCTGCATTATTTAAGGACTTTGCTGCATTATTTAAGGACTCTGCTGTATTATTAAGCACGTTGCTGCATTAATTAAGGACTTTATTGCATTATTTAAGGAATTTGATGCATTATTTAAGGACTCTGCTGCATTATTTAAGGACTTTGATGCATTATTTAAGGACGCTGCTGCAGAATTTAAGGAATCTGCTGCATTATTTAAGGACTTTGTTGCATTATTTAAGGACTATGCTGCATTATGTAAGGACTCTGCTGCATTATTTAAGGACTTTGCTGCATTATTTAATTACTCTGCTGCATTATTTAAGGACTTTGTTGCATTATTTAAGGACTCTGCTGCATTATTTAAGGACTTTGCTGCATTATTTAAGGACTTTGATGCATTATTTAAGGACGCTGCTGCAGAATTTAAGTAATCTGCTGCATTATTTAAGGACTCTGCTGCATTATTTAAGGACTTTGCTGCATTAATTAAGGACTCTGCTGCATTATTTAAGGACTTTGTTGCATTATTTAATGACTCTGCTGCGGTATTTAAGGACTCTGCTGCATTATTTAAGGACTTTGCTGCATTATTTAAGGACTTTGCTGCAGTAATTAAGGAATCTGCTGCATTATTTAAGGACTTTGTTGCATTATTTAATGACTCTGCTGCGGTATTTAAGGACTCTGCTGTATTATTTAAGGACTTTGCTGAATTATTTAAGGACTCTGCTTCATTATTTAAGGACTTTGTTGCATTATTTAAGGACTCTGCTGCATTATTTAAGGACTTCGTTGCATTATTTAAGGACTCTGCTGCATTATTTAAAGACTTTGCTGCATTATTTAAGTACTCTGGTGCATTATTTAAGGACTCGGCTGCATTATTTAAAGACTTTGCTGCATTATTTAAGTACTCTGGTGCATTATTTAAGGACTCTGCTGCATTATTTTAGGACTTTGCTGCATTATTTAAGGACTCTGCTGCATTATTTAAGGACTCTGCTGCATTATTTAAGGACTTTGCTGCATTATTTAAGTATGCTGCTGCGGTATTTAAGGCCTCTGCTGCATTATTTAAGGACTCTGCTGCATTATTAAGGATGTTGCTGCATTATTTAAGGACTTTATTGCATTATTTAAGGATTCTGCTGCATTATTTAAGGAATTTGCTGCATTATTTAAGGACTCTGCTGTATTATTTAAGGACTTTGTTGCATTATTTAATGACTCTGCTGGGGTATTTAAGGACTCTGCTGCATTATTTAAGGGCTTTGCTGCATTATTTAAGGACTCTGCTGCAGTATTTAAGGACTCTGCTGCATTATTTAAGGACTTTGATGCATTATTTAAGGACGCTGCTGCAGAATTTAAGGAATCTGCTGCATTATTTAAGGACTTTGTTGCATTATTTAAGGACTATGCTGCATTATGTAAGGACTCTGCTGCATTATTTAAGGACTTTGCTGCATTATTTAATTACTCTGCTGCATTATTTAAGGACTTTGTTGCATTATTTAAGGACTCTGCTGCATTATTTAAGGACTTTGCTGCATTATTTAAGGACTTTGATGCATTATTTAAGGACGCTGCTGCAGAATTTAAGTAATCTGCTGCATTATTTAAGGACTCTGCTGCATTATTTAAGGACTTTGCTGCATTATTTAAGGACTCTGCTGCATTATTTAAGGACTTTGTTGCATTATTTAATGACTCTGCTGCGGTATTTAAGGACTCTGCTGCATTATTTAAGGACTTTGCTGCATTATTTAAGGACTTTGCTGCAGTAATTAAGGAATCTGCTGCATTATTTAAGGACTTTGTTGCATTATTTAAGGACTGTGCTGCATTGCTTAAGGACTCTGCTGCATTATTTAAGGACTTTGCTGCATTATTTAAGGACTTTGTTGCATTATTTAAGGACTCTGCTGCATTATTTAAGGACTTTGTTGCATTATTTAAGGACTCTGTTGCATTATTTAAGGACTTTGCTGCATTATTTAAGTACTCTGGTGCATTATTTAAGGACTTTGTTGCATTATTTAAGGACTCTGCTGCATTATTTAAGGACTTTGCTGCATTATTTAAGTACTCTGGTGCATTATTTAAGGACTTTGTTGCATTATTTAAGGACTCTGCTGCATTATTTAAGGACTTTGTTGCATTATTTAAGGACTCTGCTGCATTATTTAAGGACTTTGCTGCATTATTTAAGGACTCTGCTGCATTATTTAAGGACTTTGTTGCATTATTTAATGACTCTGCTGCGGTATTTAAGGACTCTGCTGTATTATTTAAGGACTTTGCTGCATTATTTAAGGACTCTGCTTCATTATTTAAGGACTTTGTTGCATTATTTAAGTACTCTGGTGCATTATTTAAGGACTTTATTGCATTATTTAAGGATTCTGCTGCATTATTTAAGGAATTTGCTGCATTATTTAAGAACTTTGCTGCAGTATTTAAGGACTCTGCTGCATTATTTAAGGACTTTATTGCATTATTTAAGGACCCTGCTGCAGAATTTAAGGAATCTGCTGCATTACTTAAGGACTTTGTTGCATTATTTAAGGACTCTGCTGCATTATTTAAGGACTTTGCTGCATTATTTAAGGACTTTGATGCATTATTTAAGGACGCCGCTGCAGAATTTAAGTAATCTGCTGCATTATTTAAGGACTCTGCTGCATTATTTAAGGACTTTGCTGCATTATTTAAGGACTCTGCTGTATTATTAAGCACGTTGCTGCATTAATTAAGGACTTTATTGCATTATTTAAGGAATTTGATGCATTATTTAAGGACTCTGCTGCATTATTTAAGGACTTTGTTGCATTATTTAATGACTCTGCTGCGGTATTTAAGGACTCTGCTGCATTATTTAAGGACTTTGCTGCATTATTTAAGGACTTTGCTGCAGTAATTAAGGAATCTGCTGCATTATTTAAGGAATTTGATGCATTATTTAAGGACTCTGCTGCATTATTTAAGGACTTTGCTGCATTATTTAAGGACTCTGCTTCATTATTTAAGGACTTTGTTGCATTATCTAAGGACTCTGCTGCATTATTTAAGGACTTTGTTGCATTATTTAAGGACTCTGCTGCATTATTTAAGGACTCTGCTGCATTATTTAAAGACTTTGCTGCATTATTTAAGTACTCTGGTGCATTATTTAAGGACTTTGTTGCTTTATTTAAGGACTTTGCTGCATTATTTAAGGACTTTGTTGCATTATTTAAGGACTCTGCTGCATTATTTAAGGACTTTGCTGCATTATTTAAGTACTCTGGTGCATTATTTAAGGACTTTGTTGCATTATTTAAGGACTCTGCTGCATTATTTAAGGACTTTGTTGCATTATTTAAGGACTCTGCTGCATTATTTAAGGACTTTGCTGCATTATTTAAGGACTCTGCTGCATTATTTAAGGACTTTGTTGCATTATTTAATGACTCTGCTGCGGTATTTAAGGACTCTGCTGTATTATTTAAGGACTTTGCTGCATTATTTAAGGACTCTGCTTCATTATTTAAGGACTTTGTTGCATTATTTAAGGACTCTGCTGCATTATTTAAGGACTTCGTTGCATTATTTAAGGACTCTGCTGCATTATTTAAAGACTTTGCTGCATTATTTAAGTACTCTGGTGCATTATTTAAGGACTCGGCTGCATTATTTAAAGACTTTGCTGCATTATTTAAGTACTCTGGTGCATTATTTAAGGACTCTGCTGCATTATTTAAGGACTTTGCTGCATTATTTAAGGACTCTGCTGCATTATTTAAGGACTTTGCTGCATTATTTAAGTATGCTGCTGCGGTATTTAAGGCCTCTGCTGCATTATTTAAGGACTCTGCTGCATTATTAAGGACGTTGCTGCATTATTTAAGGACTTTATTGCATTATTTAAGGATTCTGCTGCATTATTTAAGGAATTTGCTGCATTATTTAAGGACTCTGCTGTATTATTTAAGGACTTTGTTGCATTATTTAATGACTCTGCTGGGGTATTTAAGGACTCTGCTGCATTATTTAAGGGCTTTGCTGCATTATTTAAGGACTCTGCTGCAGTATTTTAAGACTCTGCTGCATTATTTAAGGACTTTGATGCATTATTTAAGGACGCTGCTGCAGAATTTAAGGAATCTGCTGCATTATTTAAGGACTTTGTTGCATTATTTAAGTACTCTGGTGCATTATTTAAGGACTTTGTTGCATTATTTAAGGACTCTGCTGCATTATTTAACGACTTTGTTGCATTATTTAAGGACTCTGCTGCATTATTTAAGGACTTTGCTGCATTATTTAAGGACTCTGTTGCATTATTTAAGGACTTTGCTGCATTATTTAAGTACTCTGTTGCATTATTTAAGGACTTTGCTGCATTATTTAAGTACTCTGGTGCATTATTTAAGGACTTTGTTGCATTATTTAAGGACTCTGCTGCATTATTTAAGGACTTTGTTGCATTATTT
The DNA here is from genome assembly GCF_046119375.1 of Phyllobates terribilis. Taxonomy (NCBI): domain Eukaryota; kingdom Metazoa; phylum Chordata; class Amphibia; order Anura; family Dendrobatidae; genus Phyllobates; species Phyllobates terribilis. The sequence goes on from NW_027363268.1 coordinate 622,010, forward strand.
AAGGACTCTGTTGCATTATTTAAGGACTTTGCTGCATTATTTAAGTACTCTGGTGCATTATTTAAGGACTTTGTTGCATTATTTAAGGACTCTGCTGCATTATTTAAGGACTTTGTTGCATTATTTAAGGACTCTGCTGCATTATTTAAGGACTTTGCTGCATTATTTAAGGACTCTGTTGCATTATTTAAGGACTTTGCTGCATTATTTAAGTACTCTGGTGCATTATTTAAGGACTTTATTGCATTATTTAAGGATTCTGCTGCATTATTTAAGGAATTTGCTGCATTATTTAAGAACTTTGCTGCAGTATTTAAGGACTCTGCTGCATTATTTAAGGACTTTATTGCATTATTTAAGGACCCTGCTGCAGAATTTAAGGAATCTGCTGCATTACTTAAGGACTTTGTTGCATTATTTAAGGACTCTGCTGCATTATTTAAGGACTTTGCTGCATTATTTAAGGACTTTGATGCATTATTTAAGGACGCCGCTGCAGAATTTAAGTAATCTGCTGCATTATTTAAGGACTCTGCTGCATTATTTAAGGACTTTGCTGCATTATTTAAGGACTCTGCTGTATTATTAAGCACGTTGCTGCATTAATTAAGGACTTTATTGCATTATTTAAGGAATTTGATGCATTATTTAAGGACTCTGCTGCATTATTTAAGGACTTTGTTGCATTATTTAATGACTCTGCTGCGGTATTTAAGGACTCTGCTGCATTATTTAAGGACTTTGCTGCATTATTTAAGGACTTTGCTGCAGTAATTAAGGAATCTGCTGCATTATTTAAGGAATTTGATGCATTATTTAAGGACTCTGCTGCATTATTTAAAGACTTTGCTGCATTATTTAAGTACTCTGGTGCATTATTTAAGGACTCTGCTGCATTATTTAAGGACTTTGCTGCATTATTTAAGGACTCTGCTGCATTATTTAAGGACTTTGCTGCATTATTTAAGTATGCTGCTGCGGTATTTAAGGCCTCTGCTGCATTATTTAAGGACTCTGCTGCATTATTAAGGACGTTGCTGCATTATTTAAGGACTTTATTGCATTATTTAAGGATTCTGCTGCATTATTTAAGGAATTTGCTGCATTATTTAAGGACTCTGCTGTATTATTTAAGGACTTTGTTGCATTATTTAATGACTCTGCTGGGGTATTTAAGGACTCTGCTGCATTATTTAAGGGCTTTGCTGCATTATTTAAGGACTCTGCTGCAGTATTTTAAGACTCTGCTGCATTATTTAAGGACTTTGATGCATTATTTAAGGACGCTGCTGCAGAATTTAAGGAATCTGCTGCATTATTTAAGGACTTTGTTGCATTATTTAAGTACTCTGGTGCATTATTTAAGGACTTTGTTGCATTATTTAAGGACTCTGCTGCATTATTTAACGACTTTGTTGCATTATTTAAGGACTCTGCTGCATTATTTAAGGACTTTGCTGCATTATTTAAGGACTCTGTTGCATTATTTAAGGACTTTGCTGCATTATTTAAGTACTCTGGTGCATTATTTAAGGACTTTATTGCATTATTTAAGGATTCTGCTGCATTATTTAAGGAATTTGCTGCATTATTTAAGAACTTTGCTGCAGTATTTAAGGACTCTGCTGCATTATTTAAGGACTTTATTGCATTATTTAAGGACCCTGCTGCAGAATTTAAGGAATCTGCTGCATTACTTAAGGACTTTGTTGCATTATTTAAGGACTCTGCTGCATTATTTAAGGACTTTGCTGCATTATTTAAGGACTTTGATGCATTATTTAAGGACGCCGCTGCAGAATTTAAGTAATCTGCTGCATTATTTAAGGACTCTGCTGCATTATTTAAGGACTTTGCTGCATTATTTAAGGACTCTGCTGTATTATTAAGCACGTTGCTGCATTAATTAAGGACTTTATTGCATTATTTAAGGAATTTGATGCATTATTTAAGGACTCTGCTGCATTATTTAAGGACTTTGTTGCATTATTTAATGACTCTGCTGCGGTATTTAAGGACTCTGCTGCATTATTTAAGGACTTTGCTGCATTATTTAAGGACTTTGCTGCAGTAATTAAGGAATCTGCTGCATTATTTAAGGAATTTGATGCATTATTTAAGGACTCTGCTGCATTATTTAAGGACTTTGCTGCATTATTTAAGGACTCTGCTTCATTATTTAAGGACTTTGTTGCATTATCTAAGGACTCTGCTGCATTATTTAAGGACTTTGTTGCATTATTTAAGGACTCTGCTGCATTATTTAAGGACTCTGCTGCATTATTTAAAGACTTTGCTGCATTATTTAAGTACTCTGGTGCATTATTTAAGGACTTTGTTGCTTTATTTAAGGACTTTGCTGCATTATTTAAGGACTTTGTTGCATTATTTAAGGACTCTGCTGCATTATTTAAGGACTTTGCTGCATTATTTAAGTACTCTGGTGCATTATTTAAGGACTTTGTTGCATTATTTAAGGACTCTGCTGCATTATTTAAGGACTTTGTTGCATTATTTAAGGACTCTGCTGCATTATTTAAGGACTTTGCTGCATTATTTAAGGACTCTGCTGCATTATTTAAGGACTTTGTTGCATTATTTAATGACTCTGCTGCGGTATTTAAGGACTCTGCTGTATTATTTAAGGACTTTGCTGCATTATTTAAGGACTCTGCTTCATTATTTAAGGACTTTGTTGCATTATTTAAGGACTCTGCTGCATTATTTAAGGACTTCGTTGCATTATTTAAGGACTCTGCTGCATTATTTAAAGACTTTGCTGCATTATTTAAGTACTCTGGTGCATTATTTAAGGACTCGGCTGCATTATTTAAAGACTTTGCTGCATTATTTAAGTACTCTGGTGCATTATTTAAGGACTCTGCTGCATTATTTAAGGACTTTGCTGCATTATTTAAGGACTCTGCTGCATTATTTAAGGACTTTGCTGCATTATTTAAGTATGCTGCTGCGGTATTTAAGGCCTCTGCTGCATTATTTAAGGACTCTGCTGCATTATTAAGGACGTTGCTGCATTATTTAAGGACTTTATTGCATTATTTAAGGATTCTGCTGCATTATTTAAGGAATTTGCTGCATTATTTAAGGACTCTGCTGTATTATTTAAGGACTTTGTTGCATTATTTAATGACTCTGCTGGGGTATTTAAGGACTCTGCTGCATTATTTAAGGGCTTTGCTGCATTATTTAAGGACTCTGCTGCAGTATTTTAAGACTCTGCTGCATTATTTAAGGACTTTGATGCATTATTTAAGGACGCTGCTGCAGAATTTAAGGAATCTGCTGCATTATTTAAGGACTTTGTTGCATTATTTAAGTACTCTGGTGCATTATTTAAGGACTTTGTTGCATTATTTAAGGACTCTGCTGCATTATTTAACGACTTTGTTGCATTATTTAAGGACTCTGCTGCATTATTTAAGGACTTTGCTGCATTATTTAAGGACTCTGTTGCATTATTTAAGGACTTTGCTGCATTATTTAAGTACTCTGTTGCATTATTTAAGGACTTTGCTGCATTATTTAAGTACTCTGGTGCATTATTTAAGGACTTTGTTGCATTATTTAAGGACTCTGCTGCATTATTTAAGGACTTTGTTGCATTATTTAAGGACTCTGTTGCATTATTTAAGGACTTTGCTGCATTATTTAAGTACTCTGGTGCATTATTTAAGGACTTTGTTGCATTATTTAAGGACTCTGCTGCATTATTTAAGGACTTTGTTGCATTATTTAAGGACTCTGCTGCATTATTTAAGGACTTTGCTGCATTATTTAAGGACTCTGTTGCATTATTTAAGGACTTTGCTGCATTATTTAAGTACTCTGGTGCATTATTTAAGGACTTTATTGCATTATTTAAGGATTCTGCTGCATTATTTAAGGAATTTGCTGCATTATTTAAGAACTTTGCTGCAGTATTTAAGGACTCTGCTGCATTATTTAAGGACTTTATTGCATTATTTAAGGACCCTGCTGCAGAATTTAAGGAATCTGCTGCATTACTTAAGGACTTTGTTGCATTATTTAAGGACTCTGCTGCATTATTTAAGGACTTTGCTGCATTATTTAAGGACTTTGATGCATTATTTAAGGACGCCGCTGCAGAATTTAAGTAATCTGCTGCATTATTTAAGGACTCTGCTGCATTATTTAAGGACTTTGCTGCATTATTTAAGGACTCTGCTGTATTATTAAGCACGTTGCTGCATTAATTAAGGACTTTATTGCATTATTTAAGGAATTTGATGCATTATTTAAGGACTCTGCTGCATTATTTAAGGACTTTGTTGCATTATTTAATGACTCTGCTGCGGTATTTAAGGACTCTGCTGCATTATTTAAGGACTTTGCTGCATTATTTAAGGACTTTGCTGCAGTAATTAAGGAATCTGCTGCATTATTTAAGGAATTTGATGCATTATTTAAGGACTCTGCTGCATTATTTAAAGACTTTGCTGCATTATTTAAGTACTCTGGTGCATTATTTAAGGACTCTGCTGCATTATTTAAGGACTTTGCTGCATTATTTAAGGACTCTGCTGCATTATTTAAGGACTTTGCTGCATTATTTAAGTATGCTGCTGCGGTATTTAAGGCCTCTGCTGCATTATTTAAGGACTCTGCTGCATTATTAAGGACGTTGCTGCATTATTTAAGGACTTTATTGCATTATTTAAGGATTCTGCTGCATTATTTAAGGAATTTGCTGCATTATTTAAGGACTCTGCTGTATTATTTAAGGACTTTGTTGCATTATTTAATGACTCTGCTGGGGTATTTAAGGACTCTGCTGCATTATTTAAGGGCTTTGCTGCATTATTTAAGGACTCTGCTGCAGTATTTTAAGACTCTGCTGCATTATTTAAGGACTTTGATGCATTATTTAAGGACGCTGCTGCAGAATTTAAGGAATCTGCTGCATTATTTAAGGACTTTGTTGCATTATTTAAGTACTCTGGTGCATTATTTAAGGACTTTGTTGCATTATTTAAGGACTCTGCTGCATTATTTAACGACTTTGTTGCATTATTTAAGGACTCTGCTGCATTATTTAAGGACTTTGCTGCATTATTTAAGGACTCTGTTGCATTATTTAAGGACTTTGCTGCATTATTTAAGTACTCTGGTGCATTATTTAAGGACTTTATTGCATTATTTAAGGATTCTGCTGCATTATTTAAGGAATTTGCTGCATTATTTAAGAACTTTGCTGCAGTATTTAAGGACTCTGCTGCATTATTTAAGGACTTTATTGCATTATTTAAGGACCCTGCTGCAGAATTTAAGGAATCTGCTGCATTACTTAAGGACTTTGTTGCATTATTTAAGGACTCTGCTGCATTATTTAAGGACTTTGCTGCATTATTTAAGGACTTTGATGCATTATTTAAGGACGCCGCTGCAGAATTTAAGTAATCTGCTGCATTATTTAAGGACTCTGCTGCATTATTTAAGGACTTTGCTGCATTATTTAAGGACTCTGCTGTATTATTAAGCACGTTGCTGCATTAATTAAGGACTTTATTGCATTATTTAAGGAATTTGATGCATTATTTAAGGACTCTGCTGCATTATTTAAGGACTTTGATGCATTATTTAAGGACGCTGCTGCAGAATTTAAGGAATCTGCTGCATTATTTAAGGACTTTGTTGCATTATTTAAGGACTATGCTGCATTATGTAAGGACTCTGCTGCATTATTTAAGGACTTTGCTGCATTATTTAATTACTCTGCTGCATTATTTAAGGACTTTGTTGCATTATTTAAGGACTCTGCTGCATTATTTAAGGACTTTGCTGCATTATTTAAGGACTTTGATGCATTATTTAAGGACGCTGCTGCAGAATTTAAGTAATCTGCTGCATTATTTAAGGACTCTGCTGCATTATTTAAGGACTTTGCTGCATTATTTAAGGACTCTGCTGCATTATTTAAGGACTTTGTTGCATTATTTAATGACTCTGCTGCGGTATTTAAGGACTCTGCTGCATTATTTAAGGACTTTGCTGCATTATTTAAGGACTTTGCTGCAGTAATTAAGGAATCTGCTGCATTATTTAAGGAATTTGATGCATTATTTAAGGACTCTGCTGCATTATTTAAGGACTTTGCTGCATTATTTAAGGACTCTGCTTCATTATTTAAGGACTTTGTTGCATTATTTAAGGACTCTGCTGCATTATTTAAGGACTTTGTTGCATTATTTAAGGACTCTGCTGCATTATTTAAAGACTTTGCTGCATTATTTAAGTACTCTGGTGCATTATTTAAGGACTCTGCTGCATTATTTAAAGACTTTGCTGCATTATTTAAGTACTCTGGTGCATTATTTAAGGACTTTGTTGCTTTATTTAAGGACTTTGCTGCATTATTTAAGGACTTTGTTGCATTATTTAAGGACTCTGCTGCATTATTTAAGGACTTTGCTGCATTATTTAAGTATGCTGCTGCAGTATTTAAGGCCTCTGCTGCATTATTTAAGGACTCTGCTGCATTTTTAAGGACGTTGCTGCATTATTTAAGGACTTTATTGCATTATTTAAGGATTCTGCTGCATTATTTAAGGAATTTGCTGCATTATTTAAGGACTCTGCTGCATTATTTAAGGACTTTGCTGCATTATTTAAGGACTTTGCTGCAGTAATTAAGGAATCTGCTGCATTATTTAAGGAATTTGATGCATTATTTAAGGACTCTGCTGCATTATTTAAGGACTTTGCTGCATTATTTAAGGACTCTGCTTCATTATTTAAGGACTTTGTTGCATTATTTAAGGACTCTGCTGCATTATTTAAGGACTTTGTTGCATTATTTAAGGACTCTGCTGCATTATTTAAAGACTTTGCTGCATTATTTAAGTACTCTGGTGCATTATTTAAGGACTCTGCTGCATTATTTAAAGACTTTGCTGCATTATTTAAGTACTCTGGTGCATTATTTAAGGACTTTGTTGCTTTATTTAAGGACTTTGCTGCATTATTTAAGGACTTTGTTGCATTATTTAAGGACTCTGCTGCATTATTTAAGGACTTTGCTGCATTATTTAAGTATGCTGCTGCAGTATTTAAGGCCTCTGCTGCATTATTTAAGGACTCTGCTGCATTTTTAAGGACGTTGCTGCATTATTTAAGGACTTTATTGCATTATTTAAGGATTCTGCTGCATTATTTAAGGAATTTGCTGCATTATTTAAGGACTCTGCTGCATTATTTAAGGACTTTGTTTCATTATTTAATGACTCTGCTGGGGTATTTAAGGACTCTGCTGCATTATTTAAGGACTTTGTTGCATTATTTAAGGACTCTGCTGCATTATTTAAGGACTTTGCTGCATTATTTAAGGACTTTGATGCATTATTTAAGGACGCTGCTGCAGAATTTAAGTAATCTGCTGCATTATTTAAGGACTCTGCTTCATTATTTAAGGACTTTGTTGCATTATTTAAGGACTCTGCTGCATTATTTAAGGACTTCGTTGCATTATTTAAGGACTCTGCTGCATTATTTAAAGACTTTGCTGCATTATTTAAGTACTCTGGTGCATTATTTAAGGACTCGGCTGCATTATTTAAAGACTTTGCTGCATTATTTAAGTACTCTGGTGCATTATTTAAGGACTCTGCTGCATTATTTAAGGACTTTGCTGCATTATTTAAGGACTCTGCTGCATTATTTAAGGACTTTGCTGCATTATTTAAGTATGCTGCTGCGGTATTTAAGGCCTCTGCTGCATTATTTAAGGACTCTGCTGCATTATTAAGGACGTTGCTGCATTATTTAAGGACTTTATTGCATTATTTAAGGATTCTGCTGCATTATTTAAGGAATTTGCTGCATTATTTAAGGACTCTGCTGTATTATTTAAGGACTTTGTTGCATTATTTAATGACTCTGCTGGGGTATTTAAGGACTCTGCTGCATTATTTAAGGGCTTTGCTGCATTATTTAAGGACTCTGCTGCAGTATTTTAAGACTCTGCTGCATTATTTAAGGACTTTGATGCATTATTTAAGGACGCTGCTGCAGAATTTAAGGAATCTGCTGCATTATTTAAGGACTTTGTTGCATTATTTAAGGACTATGCTGCATTATGTAAGGACTCTGCTGCATTATTTAAGGACTTTGCTGCATTATTTAATTACTCTGCTGCATTATTTAAGGACTTTGTTGCATTATTTAAGGACTCTGCTGCATTATTTAAGGACTTTGCTACATTATTTAAGGACTTTGATGCATTATTTAAGGACGCTGCTGCAGAATTTAAGTAATCTGCTGCATTATTTAAGGACTCTGCTGCATTATTTAAGGACTTTGCTGCATTAATTAAGGACTCTGCTGCATTATTTAAGGACTTTGTTGCATTATTTAATGACTCTGCTGCGGTATTTAAGGACTCTGCTGCATTATTTAAGGACTTTGCTGCATTATTTAAGGACTTTGCTGCAGTAATTAAGGAATCTGCTGCATTATTTAAGGACTTTGTTGCATTATTTAAGGACTGTGCTGCATTGCTTAAAGACTCTGCTGCATTATTTAAGGACTTTGCTGCATTATTTAAGGACTTTGTTGCATTATTTAAGGACTCTGCTGCATTATTTAAGGACTTTGTTGCATTATTTAAGGACTCTGTTGCATTATTTAAGGACTTTGCTGCATTATTTAAGTACTCTGGTGCATTATTTAAGGACTTTGTTGCATTATTTAAGGACTCTGCTGCATTATTTAAGGACTTTGTTGCATTATTTAAGGACTCTGTTGCATTATTTAAGGACTTTGCTGCATTATTTAAGTACTCTGGTGCATTATTTAAGGACTTTGTTGCATTATTTAAGGACTCTGCTGCATTATTTAAGGACTTTGTTGCATTATTTAAGGACTCTGCTGCATTATTTAAGGACTTTGCTGCATTATTTAAGGACTCTGTTGCATTATTTAAGGACTTTGCTGCATTATTTAAGTACTCTGGTGCATTATTTAAGGACTTTATTGCATTATTTAAGGATTCTGCTGCATTATTTAAGGAATTTGCTGCATTATTTAAGAACTTTGCTGCAGTATTTAAGGACTCTGCTGCATTATTTAAGGACTTTATTGCATTATTTAAGGACCCTGCTGCAGAATTTAAGGAATCTGCTGCATTACTTAAGGACTTTGTTGCATTATTTAAGGACTCTGCTGCATTATTTAAGGACTTTGCTGCATTATTTAAGGACTTTGATGCATTATTTAAGGACGCCGCTGCAGAATTTAAGTAATCTGCTGCATTATTTAAGGACTCTGCTGCATTATTTAAGGACTTTGCTGCATTATTTAAGGACTCTGCTGTATTATTAAGCACGTTGCTGCATTAATTAAGGACTTTATTGCATTATTTAAGGAATTTGATGCATTATTTAAGGACTCTGCTGCATTATTTAAGGACTTTGTTGCATTATTTAATGACTCTGCTGCGGTATTTAAGGACTCTGCTGCATTATTTAAGGACTTTGCTGCATTATTTAAGGACTTTGCTGCAGTAATTAAGGAATCTGCTGCATTATTTAAGGAATTTGATGCATTATTTAAGGACTCTGCTGCATTATTTAAGGACTTTGCTGCATTATTTAAGGACTCTGCTTCATTATTTAAGGACTTTGTTGCATTATCTAAGGACTCTGCTGCATTATTTAAGGACTTTGTTGCATTATTTAAGGACTCTGCTGCATTATTTAAGGACTCTGCTGCATTATTTAAAGACTTTGCTGCATTATTTAAGTACTCTGGTGCATTATTTAAGGACTTTGTTGCTTTATTTAAGGACTTTGCTGCATTATTTAAGGACTTTGTTGCATTATTTAAGGACTCTGCTGCATTATTTAAGGACTTTGCTGCATTATTTAAGTACTCTGGTGCATTATTTAAGGACTTTGTTGCATTATTTAAGGACTCTGCTGCATTATTTAAGGACTTTGTTGCATTATTTAAGGACTCTGCTGCATTATTTAAGGACTTTGCTGCATTATTTAAGGACTCTGCTGCATTATTTAAGGACTTTGTTGCATTATTTAATGACTCTGCTGCGGTATTTAAGGACTCTGCTGTATTATTTAAGGACTTTGCTGCATTATTTAAGGACTCTGCTTCATTATTTAAGGACTTTGTTGCATTATTTAAGGACTCTGCTGCATTATTTAAGGACTTCGTTGCATTATTTAAGGACTCTGCTGCATTATTTAAAGACTTTGCTGCATTATTTAAGTACTCTGGTGCATTATTTAAGGACTCGGCTGCATTATTTAAAGACTTTGCTGCATTATTTAAGTACTCTGGTGCATTATTTAAGGACTCTGCTGCATTATTTAAGGACTTTGCTGCATTATTTAAGGACTCTGCTGCATTATTTAAGGACTTTGCTGCATTATTTAAGTATGCTGCTGCGGTATTTAAGGCCTCTGCTGCATTATTTAAGGACTCTGCTGCATTATTAAGGACGTTGCTGCATTATTTAAGGACTTTATTGCATTATTTAAGGATTCTGCTGCATTATTTAAGGAATTTGCTGCATTATTTAAGGACTCTGCTGTATTATTTAAGGACTTTGTTGCATTATTTAATGACTCTGCTGGGGTATTTAAGGACTCTGCTGCATTATTTAAGGGCTTTGCTGCATTATTTAAGGACTCTGCTGCAGTATTTTAAGACTCTGCTGCATTATTTAAGGACTTTGATGCATTATTTAAGGACGCTGCTGCAGAATTTAAGGAATCTGCTGCATTATTTAAGGACTTTGTTGCATTATTTAAGGACTATGCTGCATTATGTAAGGACTCTGCTGCATTATTTAAGGACTTTGCTGCATTATTTAATTACTCTGCTGCATTATTTAAGGACTTTGTTGCATTATTTAAGGACTCTGCTGCATTATTTAAGGACTTTGCTGCATTATTTAAGGACTTTGATGCATTATTTAAGGACGCTGCTGCAGAATTTAAGTAATCTGCTGCATTATTTAAGGACTCTGCTGCATTATTTAAGGACTTTGCTGCATTAATTAAGGACTCTGCTGCATTATTTAAGGACTTTGTTGCATTATTTAATGACTCTGCTGCGGTATTTAAGGACTCTGCTGCATTATTTAAGGACTTTGCTGCATTATTTAAGGACTTTGCTGCAGTAATTAAGGAATCTGCTGCATTATTTAAGGACTTTGTTGCATTATTTAAGGACTGTGCTGCATTGCTTAAGGACTCTGCTGCATTATTTAAGGACTTTGCTGCATTATTTAAGGACTTTGTTGCATTATTTAAGGACTCTGCTGCATTATTTAAGGACTTTGTTGCATTATTTAAGGACTCTGTTGCATTATTTAAGGACTTTGCTGCATTATTTAAGTACTCTGGTGCATTATTTAAGGACTTTATTGCATTATTTAAGGATTCTGCTGCATTATTTAAGGAATTTGCTGCATTATTTAAGAACTTTGCTGCAGTATTTAAGGACTCTGCTGCATTATTTAAGGACTTTATTGCATTATTTAAGGACCCTGCTGCAGAATTTAAGGAATCTGCTGCATTACTTAAGGACTTTGTTGCATTATTTAAGGACTCTGCTGCATTATTTAAGGACTTTGCTGCATTATTTAAGGACTTTGATGCATTATTTAAGGACGCCGCTGCAGAATTTAAGTAATCTGCTGCATTATTTAAGGACTCTGCTGCATTATTTAAGGACTTTGCTGCATTATTTAAGGACTCTGCTGTATTATTAAGCACGTTGCTGCATTAATTAAGGACTTTATTGCATTATTTAAGGAATTTGATGCATTATTTAAGGACTCTGCTGCATTATTTAAGGACTTTGATGCATTATTTAAGGACGCTGCTGCAGAATTTAAGGAATCTGCTGCATTATTTAAGGACTTTGTTGCATTATTTAAGGACTATGCTGCATTATGTAAGGACTCTGCTGCATTATTTAAGGACTTTGCTGCATTATTTAATTACTCTGCTGCATTATTTAAGGACTTTGTTGCATTATTTAAGGACTCTGCTGCATTATTTAAGGACTTTGCTGCATTATTTAAGGACTTTGATGCATTATTTAAGGACGCTGCTGCAGAATTTAAGTAATCTGCTGCATTATTTAAGGACTCTGCTGCATTATTTAAGGACTTTGCTGCATTAATTAAGGACTCTGCTGCATTATTTAAGGACTTTGTTGCATTATTTAATGACTCTGCTGCGGTATTTAAGGACTCTGCTGCATTATTTAAGGACTTTGCTGCATTATTTAAGGACTTTGCTGCAGTAATTAAGGAATCTGCTGCATTATTTAAGGACTTTGTTGCATTATTTAATGACTCTGCTGCGGTATTTAAGGACTCTGCTGTATTATTTAAGGACTTTGCTGAATTATTTAAGGACTCTGCTTCATTATTTAAGGACTTTGTTGCATTATTTAAGGACTCTGCTGCATTATTTAAGGACTTCGTTGCATTATTTAAGGACTCTGCTGCATTATTTAAAGACTTTGCTGCATTATTTAAGTACTCTGGTGCATTATTTAAGGACTCGGCTGCATTATTTAAAGACTTTGCTGCATTATTTAAGTACTCTGGTGCATTATTTAAGGACTCTGCTGCATTATTTAAGGACTTTGCTGCATTATTTAAGGACTCTGCTGCATTATTTAAGGACTCTGCTGCATTATTTAAGGACTTTGCTGCATTATTTAAGTATGCTGCTGCGGTATTTAAGGCCTCTGCTGCATTATTTAAGGACTCTGCTGCATTATTAAGGACGTTGCTGCATTATTTAAGGACTTTATTGCATTATTTAAGGATTCTGCTGCATTATTTAAGGAATTTGCTGCATTATTTAAGGACTCTGCTGTATTATTTAAGGACTTTGTTGCATTATTTAATGACTCTGCTGGGGTATTTAAGGACTCTGCTGCATTATTTAAGGGCTTTGCTGCATTATTTAAGGACTCTGCTGCAGTATTTAAGGACTCTGCTGCATTATTTAAGGACTTTGATGCATTATTTAAGGACGCTGCTGCAGAATTTAAGGAATCTGCTGCATTATTTAAGGACTTTGTTGCATTATTTAAGGACTATGCTGCATTATGTAAGGACTCTGCTGCATTATTTAAGGACTTTGCTGCATTATTTAATTACTCTGCTGCATTATTTAAGGACTTTGTTGCATTATTTAAGGACTCTGCTGCATTATTTAAGGACTTTGCTGCATTATTTAAGGACTTTGATGCATTATTTAAGGACGCTGCTGCAGAATTTAAGTAATCTGCTGCATTATTTAAGGACTCTGCTGCATTATTTAAGGACTTTGCTGCATTATTTAAGGACTCTGCTGCATTATTTAAGGACTTTGTTGCATTATTTAATGACTCTGCTGCGGTATTTAAGGACTCTGCTGCATTATTTAAGGACTTTGCTGCATTATTTAAGGACTTTGCTGCAGTAATTAAGGAATCTGCTGCATTATTTAAGGACTTTGTTGCATTATTTAAGGACTGTGCTGCATTGCTTAAGGACTCTGCTGCATTATTTAAGGACTTTGCTGCATTATTTAAGGACTTTGTTGCATTATTTAAGGACTCTGCTGCATTATTTAAGGACTTTGTTGCATTATTTAAGGACTCTGTTGCATTATTTAAGGACTTTGCTGCATTATTTAAGTACTCTGGTGCATTATTTAAGGACTTTGTTGCATTATTTAAGGACTCTGCTGCATTATTTAAGGACTTTGCTGCATTATTTAAGTACTCTGGTGCATTATTTAAGGACTTTGTTGCATTATTTAAGGACTCTGCTGCATTATTTAAGGACTTTGTTGCATTATTTAAGGACTCTGCTGCATTATTTAAGGACTTTGCTGCATTATTTAAGGACTCTGCTGCATTATTTAAGGACTTTGTTGCATTATTTAATGACTCTGCTGCGGTATTTAAGGACTCTGCTGTATTATTTAAGGACTTTGCTGCATTATTTAAGGACTCTGCTTCATTATTTAAGGACTTTGTTGCATTATTTAAGTACTCTGGTGCATTATTTAAGGACTTTATTGCATTATTTAAGGATTCTGCTGCATTATTTAAGGAATTTGCTGCATTATTTAAGAACTTTGCTGCAGTATTTAAGGACTCTGCTGCAATTTTTAAGGACTTTATTGCATTATTTAAGGACCCTGCTGCAGAATTTAAGGAATCTGCTGCATTACTTAAGGACTTTGTTGCATTATTTAAGGACTCTGCTGCATTATTTAAGGACTCGGCTGCATTATTTAAAGACTTTGCTGCATTATTTAAGTACTCTGGTGCATTATTTAAGGACTCTGCTGCATTATTTAAGGACTTTGCTGCATTATTTAAGGACTCTGCTGCATTATTTAAGGACTTTGCTGCATTATTTAAGTATGCTGCTGCGGTATTTAAGGCCTCTGCTGCATTATTTAAGGACTCTGCTGCATTATTAAGGACGTTGCTGCATTATTTAAGGACTTTATTGCATTATTTAAGGATTCTGCTGCATTATTTAAGGAATTTGCTGCATTATTTAAGGACTCTGCTGTATTATTTAAGGACTTTGTTGCATTATTTAATGACTCTGCTGGGGTATTTAAGGACTCTGCTGCATTATTTAAGGGCTTTGCTGCATTATTTAAGGACTCTGCTGCAGTATTTTAAGACTCTGCTGCATTATTTAAGGACTTTGATGCATTATTTAAGGACGCTGCTGCAGAATTTAAGGAATCTGCTGCATTATTTAAGGACTTTGTTGCATTATTTAAGGACTATGCTGCATTATGTAAGGACTCTGCTGCATTATTTAAGGACTTTGCTGCATTATTTAATTACTCTGCTGCATTATTTAAGGACTTTGTTGCATTATTTAAGGACTCTGCTGCATTATTTAAGGACTTTGCTGCATTATTTAAGGACTTTGATGCATTATTTAAGGACGCTGCTGCAGAATTTAAGTAATCTGCTGCATTATTTAAGGACTCTGCTGCATTATTTAAGGACTTTGCTGCATTAATTAAGGACTCTGCTGCATTATTTAAGGACTTTGTTGCATTATTTAATGACTCTGCTGCGGTATTTAAGGACTCTGCTGCATTATTTAAGGACTTTGCTGCATTATTTAAGGACTTTGCTGCAGTAATTAAGGAATCTGCTGCATTATTTAAGGACTTTGTTGCATTATTTAAGGACTGTGCTGCATTGCTTAAGGACTCTGCTGCATTATTTAAGGACTTTGCTGCATTATTTAAGGACTTTGTTGCATTATTTAAGGACTCTGCTGCATTATTTAAGGACTTTGTTGCATTATTTAAGGACTCTGTTGCATTATTTAAGGACTTTGCTGCATTATTTAAGTACTCTGGTGCATTATTTAAGGACTTTATTGCATTATTTAAGGATTCTGCTGCATTATTTAAGGAATTTGCTGCATTATTTAAGAACTTTGCTGCAGTATTTAAGGACTCTGCTGCATTATTTAAGGACTTTATTGCATTATTTAAGGACCCTGCTGCAGAATTTAAGGAATCTGCTGCATTACTTAAGGACTTTGTTGCATTATTTAAGGACTCTGCTGCATTATTTAAGGACTTTGCTGCATTATTTAAGGACTTTGATGCATTATTTAAGGACGCCGCTGCAGAATTTAAGTAATCTGCTGCATTATTTAAGGACTCTGCTGCATTATTTAAGGACTTTGCTGCATTATTTAAGGACTCTGCTGTATTATTAAGCACGTTGCTGCATTAATTAAGGACTTTATTGCATTATTTAAGGAATTTGATGCATTATTTAAGGACTCTGCTGCATTATTTAAGGACTTTGATGCATTATTTAAGGACGCTGCTGCAGAATTTAAGGAATCTGCTGCATTATTTAAGGACTTTGTTGCATTATTTAAGGACTATGCTGCATTATGTAAGGACTCTGCTGCATTATTTAAGGACTTTGCTGCATTATTTAATTACTCTGCTGCATTATTTAAGGACTTTGTTGCATTATTTAAGGACTCTGCTGCATTATTTAAGGACTTTGCTGCATTATTTAAGGACTTTGATGCATTATTTAAGGACGCTGCTGCAGAATTTAAGTAATCTGCTGCATTATTTAAGGACTCTGCTGCATTATTTAAGGACTTTGCTGCATTAATTAAGGACTCTGCTGCATTATTTAAGGACTTTGTTGCATTATTTAATGACTCTGCTGCGGTATTTAAGGACTCTGCTGCATTATTTAAGGACTTTGCTGCATTATTTAAGGACTTTGCTGCAGTAATTAAGGAATCTGCTGCATTATTTAAGGACTTTGTTGCATTATTTAATGACTCTGCTGCGGTATTTAAGGACTCTGCTGTATTATTTAAGGACTTTGCTGAATTATTTAAGGACTCTGCTTCATTATTTAAGGACTTTGTTGCATTATTTAAGGACTCTGCTGCATTATTTAAGGACTTCGTTGCATTATTTAAGGACTCTGCTGCATTATTTAAAGACTTTGCTGCATTATTTAAGTACTCTGGTGCATTATTTAAGGACTCGGCTGCATTATTTAAAGACTTTGCTGCATTATTTAAGTACTCTGGTGCATTATTTAAGGACTCTGCTGCATTATTTAAGGACTTTGCTGCATTATTTAAGGACTCTGCTGCATTATTTAAGGACTCTGCTGCATTATTTAAGGACTTTGCTGCATTATTTAAGTATGCTGCTGCGGTATTTAAGGCCTCTGCTGCATTATTTAAGGACTCTGCTGCATTATTAAGGACGTTGCTGCATTATTTAAGGACTTTATTGCATTATTTAAGGATTCTGCTGCATTATTTAAGGAATTTGCTGCATTATTTAAGGACTCTGCTGTATTATTTAAGGACTTTGTTGCATTATTTAATGACTCTGCTGGGGTATTTAAGGACTCTGCTGCATTATTTAAGGGCTTTGCTGCATTATTTAAGGACTCTGCTGCAGTATTTAAGGACTCTGCTGCATTATTTAAGGACTTTGATGCATTATTTAAGGACGCTGCTGCAGAATTTAAGGAATCTGCTGCATTATTTAAGGACTTTGTTGCATTATTTAAGGACTATGCTGCATTATGTAAGGACTCTGCTGCATTATTTAAGGACTTTGCTGCATTATTTAATTACTCTGCTGCATTATTTAAGGACTTTGTTGCATTATTTAAGGACTCTGCTGCATTATTTAAGGACTTTGCTGCATTATTTAAGGACTTTGATGCATTATTTAAGGACGCTGCTGCAGAATTTAAGTAATCTGCTGCATTATTTAAGGACTCTGCTGCATTATTTAAGGACTTTGCTGCATTATTTAAGGACTCTGCTGCATTATTTAAGGACTTTGTTGCATTATTTAATGACTCTGCTGCGGTATTTAAGGACTCTGCTGCATTATTTAAGGACTTTGCTGCATTATTTAAGGACTTTGCTGCAGTAATTAAGGAATCTGCTGCATTATTTAAGGACTTTGTTGCATTATTTAAGGACTGTGCTGCATTGCTTAAGGACTCTGCTGCATTATTTAAGGACTTTGCTGCATTATTTAAGGACTTTGTTGCATTATTTAAGGACTCTGCTGCATTATTTAAGGACTTTGTTGCATTATTTAAGGACTCTGTTGCATTATTTAAGGACTTTGCTGCATTATTTAAGTACTCTGGTGCATTATTTAAGGACTTTGTTGCATTATTTAAGGACTCTGCTGCATTATTTAAGGACTTTGCTGCATTATTTAAGTACTCTGGTGCATTATTTAAGGACTTTGTTGCATTATTTAAGGACTCTGCTGCATTATTTAAGGACTTTGTTGCATTATTTAAGGACTCTGCTGCATTATTTAAGGACTTTGCTGCATTATTTAAGGACTCTGCTGCATTATTTAAGGACTTTGTTGCATTATTTAATGACTCTGCTGCGGTATTTAAGGACTCTGCTGTATTATTTAAGGACTTTGCTGCATTATTTAAGGACTCTGCTTCATTATTTAAGGACTTTGTTGCATTATTTAAGTACTCTGGTGCATTATTTAAGGACTTTATTGCATTATTTAAGGATTCTGCTGCATTATTTAAGGAATTTGCTGCATTATTTAAGAACTTTGCTGCAGTATTTAAGGACTCTGCTGCAATTTTTAAGGACTTTATTGCATTATTTAAGGACCCTGCTGCAGAATTTAAGGAATCTGCTGCATTACTTAAGGACTTTGTTGCATTATTTAAGGACTCTGCTGCATTATTTAAGGACTTTGCTGCATTATTTAAGGACTTTGATGCATTATTTAAGGACGCCGCTGCAGAATTTAAGTAATCTGCTGCATTATTTAAGGACTCTGCTGCATTATTTAAGGACTTTGCTGCATTATTTAAGGACTCTGCTGTATTATTAAGCACGTTGCTGCATTAATTAAGGACTTTATTGCATTATTTAAGGAATTTGATGCATTATTTAAGGACTCTGCTGCATTATTTAAGGACTTTGTTGCATTATTTAATGACTCTGCTGCGGTATTTAAGGACTCTGCTGCATTATTTAAGGACTTTGCTGCATTATTTAAGGACTTTGCTGCAGTAATTAAGGAATCTGCTGCATTATTTAAGGAATTTGATGCATTATTTAAGGACTCTGCTGCATTATTTAAGGACTTTGCTGCATTATTTAAGGACTCTGCTTCATTATTTAAGGACTTTGTTGCATTATCTAAGGACTCTGCTGCATTATTTAAGGACTTTGTTGCATTATTTAAGGACTCTGCTGCATTATTTAAGGACTCTGCTGCATTATTTAAAGACTTTGCTGCATTATTTAAGTACTCTGGTGCATTATTTAAGGACTTTGTTGCTTTATTTAAGGACTTTGCTGCATTATTTAAGGACTTTGTTGCATTATTTAAGGACTCTGCTGCATTATTTAAGGACTTTGCTGCATTATTTAAGTACTCTGGTGCATTATTTAAGGACTTTGTTGCATTATTTAAGGACTCTGCTGCATTATTTAAGGACTTTGTTGCATTATTTAAGGACTCTGCTGCATTATTTAAGGACTTTGCTGCATTATTTAAGGACTCTGCTGCATTATTTAAGGACTTTGTTGCATTATTTAATGACTCTGCTGCGGTATTTAAGGACTCTGCTGTATTATTTAAGGACTTTGCTGCATTATTTAAGGACTCTGCTTCATTATTTAAGGACTTTGTTGCATTATTTAAGGACTCTGCTGCATTATTTAAGGACTTCGTTGCATTATTTAAGGACTCTGCTGCATTATTTAAAGACTTTGCTGCATTATTTAAGTACTCTGGTGCATTATTTAAGGACTCGGCTGCATTATTTAAAGACTTTGCTGCATTATTTAAGTACTCTGGTGCATTATTTAAGGACTCTGCTGCATTATTTAAGGACTTTGCTGCATTATTTAAGGACTCTGCTGCATTATTTAAGGACTTTGCTGCATTATTTAAGTATGCTGCTGCGGTATTTAAGGCCTCTGCTGCATTATTTAAGGACTCTGCTGCATTATTAAGGACGTTGCTGCATTATTTAAGGACTTTATTGCATTATTTAAGGATTCTGCTGCATTATTTAAGGAATTTGCTGCATTATTTAAGGACTCTGCTGTATTATTTAAGGACTTTGTTGCATTATTTAATGACTCTGCTGGGGTATTTAAGGACTCTGCTGCATTATTTAAGGGCTTTGCTGCATTATTTAAGGACTCTGCTGCAGTATTTTAAGACTCTGCTGCATTATTTAAGGACTTTGATGCATTATTTAAGGACGCTGCTGCAGAATTTAAGGAATCTGCTGCATTATTTAAGGACTTTGTTGCATTATTTAAGGACTATGCTGCATTATGTAAGGACTCTGCTGCATTATTTAAGGACTTTGCTGCATTATTTAATTACTCTGCTGCATTATTTAAGGACTTTGTTGCATTATTTAAGGACTCTGCTGCATTATTTAAGGACTTTGCTGCATTATTTAAGGACTTTGATGCATTATTTAAGGACGCTGCTGCAGAATTTAAGTAATCTGCTGCATTATTTAAGGACTCTGCTGCATTATTTAAGGACTTTGCTGCATTAATTAAGGACTCTGCTGCATTATTTAAGGACTTTGTTGCATTATTTAATGACTCTGCTGCGGTATTTAAGGACTCTGCTGCATTATTTAAGGACTTTGCTGCATTATTTAAGGACTTTGCTGCAGTAATTAAGGAATCTGCTGCATTATTTAAGGACTTTGTTGCATTATTTAAGGACTGTGCTGCATTGCTTAAGGACTCTGCTGCATTATTTAAGGACTTTGCTGCATTATTTAAGGACTTTGTTGCATTATTTAAGGACTCTGCTGCATTATTTAAGGACTTTGTTGCATTATTTAAGGACTCTGTTGCATTATTTAAGGACTTTGCTGCATTATTTAAGTACTCTGGTGCATTATTTAAGGACTTTGTTGCATTATTTAAGGACTCTGCTGCATTATTTAAGGACTTTGTTGCATTATTTAAGGACTCTGTTGCATTATTTAAGGACTTTGCTGCATTATTTAAGTACTCTGGTGCATTATTTAAGGACTTTGTTGCATTATTTAAGGACTCTGCTGCATTATTTAAGGACTTTGTTGCATTATTTAAGGACTCTGCTGCATTATTTAAGGACTTTGCTGCATTATTTAAGGACTCTGTTGCATTATTTAAGGACTTTGCTGCATTATTTAAGGACTTTGATGCATTATTTAAGGACGCCGCTGCAGAATTTAAGTAATCTGCTGCATTATTTAAGGACTCTGCTGCATTATTTAAGGACTTTGCTGCATTATTTAAGGACTCTGCTGTATTATTAAGCACGTTGCTGCATTAATTAAGGACTTTATTGCATTATTTAAGGAATTTGATGCATTATTTAAGGACTCTGCTGCATTATTTAAGGACTTTGATGCATTATTTAAGGACGCTGCTGCAGAATTTAAGGAATCTGCTGCATTATTTAAGGACTTTGTTGCATTATTTAAGGACTATGCTGCATTATGTAAGGACTCTGCTGCATTATTTAAGGACTTTGCTGCATTATTTAATTACTCTGCTGCATTATTTAAGGACTTTGTTGCATTATTTAAGGACTCTGCTGCATTATTTAAGGACTTTGCTGCATTATTTAAGGACTTTGATGCATTATTTAAGGACGCTGCTGCAGAATTTAAGTAATCTGCTGCATTATTTAAGGACTCTGCTGCATTATTTAAGGACTTTGCTGCATTAATTAAGGACTCTGCTGCATTATTTAAGGACTTTGTTGCATTATTTAATGACTCTGCTGCGGTATTTAAGGACTCTGCTGCATTATTTAAGGACTTTGCTGCATTATTTAAGGACTTTGCTGCAGTAATTAAGGAATCTGCTGCATTATTTAAGGACTTTGTTGCATTATTTAATGACTCTGCTGCGGTATTTAAGGACTCTGCTGTATTATTTAAGGACTTTGCTGAATTATTTAAGGACTCTGCTTCATTATTTAAGGACTTTGTTGCATTATTTAAGGACTCTGCTGCATTATTTAAGGACTTCGTTGCATTATTTAAGGACTCTGCTGCATTATTTAAAGACTTTGCTGCATTATTTAAGTACTCTGGTGCATTATTTAAGGACTCGGCTGCATTATTTAAAGACTTTGCTGCATTATTTAAGTACTCTGGTGCATTATTTAAGGACTCTGCTGCATTATTTTAGGACTTTGCTGCATTATTTAAGGACTCTGCTGCATTATTTAAGGACTCTGCTGCATTATTTAAGGACTTTGCTGCATTATTTAAGTATGCTGCTGCGGTATTTAAGGCCTCTGCTGCATTATTTAAGGACTCTGCTGCATTATTAAGGACGTTGCTGCATTATTTAAGGACTTTATTGCATTATTTAAGGATTCTGCTGCATTATTTAAGGAATTTGCTGCATTATTTAAGGACTCTGCTGTATTATTTAAGGACTTTGTTGCATTATTTAATGACTCTGCTGGGGTATTTAAGGACTCTGCTGCATTATTTAAGGGCTTTGCTGCATTATTTAAGGACTCTGCTGCAGTATTTAAGGACTCTGCTGCATTATTTAAGGACTTTGATGCATTATTTAAGGACGCTGCTGCAGAATTTAAGGAATCTGCTGCATTATTTAAGGACTTTGTTGCATTATTTAAGGACTATGCTGCATTATGTAAGGACTCTGCTGCATTATTTAAGGACTTTGCTGCATTATTTAATTACTCTGCTGCATTATTTAAGGACTTTGTTGCATTATTTAAGGACTCTGCTGCATTATTTAAGGACTTTGCTGCATTATTTAAGGACTTTGATGCATTATTTAAGGACGCTGCTGCAGAATTTAAGTAATCTGCTGCATTATTTAAGGACTCTGCTGCATTATTTAAGGACTTTGCTGCATTATTTAAGGACTCTGCTGCATTATTTAAGGACTTTGTTGCATTATTTAATGACTCTGCTGCGGTATTTAAGGACTCTGCTGCATTATTTAAGGACTTTGCTGCATTATTTAAGGACTTTGCTGCAGTAATTAAGGAATCTGCTGCATTATTTAAGGACTTTGTTGCATTATTTAAGGACTGTGCTGCATTGCTTAAGGACTCTGCTGCATTATTTAAGGACTTTGCTGCATTATTTAAGGACTTTGTTGCATTATTTAAGGACTCTGCTGCATTATTTAAGGACTTTGTTGCATTATTTAAGGACTCTGTTGCATTATTTAAGGACTTTGCTGCATTATTTAAGTACTCTGGTGCATTATTTAAGGACTTTGTTGCATTATTTAAGGACTCTGCTGCATTATTTAAGGACTTTGCTGCATTATTTAAGTACTCTGGTGCATTATTTAAGGACTTTGTTGCATTATTTAAGGACTCTGCTGCATTATTTAAGGACTTTGTTGCATTATTTAAGGACTCTGCTGCATTATTTAAGGACTTTGCTGCATTATTTAAGGACTCTGCTGCATTATTTAAGGACTTTGTTGCATTATTTAATGACTCTGCTGCGGTATTTAAGGACTCTGCTGTATTATTTAAGGACTTTGCTGCATTATTTAAGGACTCTGCTTCATTATTTAAGGACTTTGTTGCATTATTTAAGTACTCTGGTGCATTATTTAAGGACTTTATTGCATTATTTAAGGATTCTGCTGCATTATTTAAGGAATTTGCTGCATTATTTAAGAACTTTGCTGCAGTATTTAAGGACTCTGCTGCATTATTTAAGGACTTTATTGCATTATTTAAGGACCCTGCTGCAGAATTTAAGGAATCTGCTGCATTACTTAAGGACTTTGTTGCATTATTTAAGGACTCTGCTGCATTATTTAAGGACTTTGCTGCATTATTTAAGGACTTTGATGCATTATTTAAGGACGCCGCTGCAGAATTTAAGTAATCTGCTGCATTATTTAAGGACTCTGCTGCATTATTTAAGGACTTTGCTGCATTATTTAAGGACTCTGCTGTATTATTAAGCACGTTGCTGCATTAATTAAGGACTTTATTGCATTATTTAAGGAATTTGATGCATTATTTAAGGACTCTGCTGCATTATTTAAGGACTTTGTTGCATTATTTAATGACTCTGCTGCGGTATTTAAGGACTCTGCTGCATTATTTAAGGACTTTGCTGCATTATTTAAGGACTTTGCTGCAGTAATTAAGGAATCTGCTGCATTATTTAAGGAATTTGATGCATTATTTAAGGACTCTGCTGCATTATTTAAGGACTTTGCTGCATTATTTAAGGACTCTGCTTCATTATTTAAGGACTTTGTTGCATTATCTAAGGACTCTGCTGCATTATTTAAGGACTTTGTTGCATTATTTAAGGACTCTGCTGCATTATTTAAGGACTCTGCTGCATTATTTAAAGACTTTGCTGCATTATTTAAGTACTCTGGTGCATTATTTAAGGACTTTGTTGCTTTATTTAAGGACTTTGCTGCATTATTTAAGGACTTTGTTGCATTATTTAAGGACTCTGCTGCATTATTTAAGGACTTTGCTGCATTATTTAAGTACTCTGGTGCATTATTTAAGGACTTTGTTGCATTATTTAAGGACTCTGCTGCATTATTTAAGGACTTTGTTGCATTATTTAAGGACTCTGCTGCATTATTTAAGGACTTTGCTGCATTATTTAAGGACTCTGCTGCATTATTTAAGGACTTTGTTGCATTATTTAATGACTCTGCTGCGGTATTTAAGGACTCTGCTGTATTATTTAAGGACTTTGCTGCATTATTTAAGGACTCTGCTTCATTATTTAAGGACTTTGTTGCATTATTTAAGGACTCTGCTGCATTATTTAAGGACTTCGTTGCATTATTTAAGGACTCTGCTGCATTATTTAAAGACTTTGCTGCATTATTTAAGTACTCTGGTGCATTATTTAAGGACTCGGCTGCATTATTTAAAGACTTTGCTGCATTATTTAAGTACTCTGGTGCATTATTTAAGGACTCTGCTGCATTATTTAAGGACTTTGCTGCATTATTTAAGGACTCTGCTGCATTATTTAAGGACTTTGCTGCATTATTTAAGTATGCTGCTGCGGTATTTAAGGCCTCTGCTGCATTATTTAAGGACTCTGCTGCATTATTAAGGACGTTGCTGCATTATTTAAGGACTTTATTGCATTATTTAAGGATTCTGCTGCATTATTTAAGGAATTTGCTGCATTATTTAAGGACTCTGCTGTATTATTTAAGGACTTTGTTGCATTATTTAATGACTCTGCTGGGGTATTTAAGGACTCTGCTGCATTATTTAAGGGCTTTGCTGCATTATTTAAGGACTCTGCTGCAGTATTTTAAGACTCTGCTGCATTATTTAAGGACTTTGATGCATTATTTAAGGACGCTGCTGCAGAATTTAAGGAATCTGCTGCATTATTTAAGGACTTTGTTGCATTATTTAAGGACTATGCTGCATTATGTAAGGACTCTGCTGCATTATTTAAGGACTTTGCTGCATTATTTAATTACTCTGCTGCATTATTTAAGGACTTTGTTGCATTATTTAAGGACTCTGCTGCATTATTTAAGGACTTTGCTGCATTATTTAAGGACTTTGATGCATTATTTAAGGACGCTGCTGCAGAATTTAAGTAATCTGCTGCATTATTTAAGGACTCTGCTGCATTATTTAAGGACTTTGCTGCATTAATTAAGGACTCTGCTGCATTATTTAAGGACTTTGTTGCATTATTTAATGACTCTGCTGCGGTATTTAAGGACTCTGCTGCATTATTTAAGGACTTTGCTGCATTATTTAAGGACTTTGCTGCAGTAATTAAGGAATCTGCTGCATTATTTAAGGACTTTGTTGCATTATTTAAGGACTGTGCTGCATTGCTTAAGGACTCTGCTGCATTATTTAAGGACTTTGCTGCATTATTTAAGGACTTTGTTGCATTATTTAAGGACTCTGCTGCATTATTTAAGGACTTTGTTGCATTATTTAAGGACTCTGTTGCATTATTTAAGGACTTTGCTGC
The DNA here is from genome assembly GCF_046119375.1 of Phyllobates terribilis. Taxonomy (NCBI): domain Eukaryota; kingdom Metazoa; phylum Chordata; class Amphibia; order Anura; family Dendrobatidae; genus Phyllobates; species Phyllobates terribilis. Next base: position 647,600 of record NW_027363268.1, read on the forward strand.
ATTATTTAAGTACTCTGGTGCATTATTTAAGGACTTTGTTGCATTATTTAAGGACTCTGCTGCATTATTTAAGGACTTTGTTGCATTATTTAAGGACTCTGTTGCATTATTTAAGGACTTTGCTGCATTATTTAAGTACTCTGGTGCATTATTTAAGGACTTTGTTGCATTATTTAAGGACTCTGCTGCATTATTTAAGGACTTTGTTGCATTATTTAAGGACTCTGCTGCATTATTTAAGGACTTTGCTGCATTATTTAAGGACTCTGTTGCATTATTTAAGGACTTTGCTGCATTATTTAAGTACTCTGGTGCATTATTTAAGGACTTTATTGCATTATTTAAGGATTCTGCTGCATTATTTAAGGAATTTGCTGCATTATTTAAGAACTTTGCTGCAGTATTTAAGGACTCTGCTGCATTATTTAAGGACTTTATTGCATTATTTAAGGACCCTGCTGCAGAATTTAAGGAATCTGCTGCATTACTTAAGGACTTTGTTGCATTATTTAAGGACTCTGATGCATTATTTAAGGACTTTGCTGCATTATTTAAGGACTTTGATGCATTATTTAAGGACGCCGCTGCAGAATTTAAGTAATCTGCTGCATTATTTAAGGACTCTGCTGCATTATTTAAGGACTTTGCTGCATTATTTAAGGACTCTGCTGTATTATTAAGCACGTTGCTGCATTAATTAAGGACTTTATTGCATTATTTAAGGAATTTGATGCATTATTTAAGGACTCTGCTGCATTATTTAAGGACTTTGATGCATTATTTAAGGACGCTGCTGCAGAATTTAAGGAATCTGCTGCATTATTTAAGGACTTTGTTGCATTATTTAAGGACTATGCTGCATTATGTAAGGACTCTGCTGCATTATTTAAGGACTTTGCTGCATTATTTAATTACTCTGCTGCATTATTTAAGGACTTTGTTGCATTATTTAAGGACTCTGCTGCATTATTTAAGGACTTTGCTGCATTATTTAAGGACTTTGATGCATTATTTAAGGACGCTGCTGCAGAATTTAAGTAATCTGCTGCATTATTTAAGGACTCTGCTGCATTATTTAAGGACTTTGCTGCATTAATTAAGGACTCTGCTGCATTATTTAAGGACTTTGTTGCATTATTTAATGACTCTGCTGCGGTATTTAAGGACTCTGCTGCATTATTTAAGGACTTTGCTGCATTATTTAAGGACTTTGCTGCAGTAATTAAGGAATCTGCTGCATTATTTAAGGACTTTGTTGCATTATTTAATGACTCTGCTGCGGTATTTAAGGACTCTGCTGTATTATTTAAGGACTTTGCTGAATTATTTAAGGACTCTGCTTCATTATTTAAGGACTTTGTTGCATTATTTAAGGACTCTGCTGCATTATTTAAGGACTTCGTTGCATTATTTAAGGACTCTGCTGCATTATTTAAAGACTTTGCTGCATTATTTAAGTACTCTGGTGCATTATTTAAGGACTCGGCTGCATTATTTAAAGACTTTGCTGCATTATTTAAGTACTCTGGTGCATTATTTAAGGACTCTGCTGCATTATTTTAGGACTTTGCTGCATTATTTAAGGACTCTGCTGCATTATTTAAGGACTCTGCTGCATTATTTAAGGACTTTGCTGCATTATTTAAGTATGCTGCTGCGGTATTTAAGGCCTCTGCTGCATTATTTAAGGACTCTGCTGCATTATTAAGGACGTTGCTGCATTATTTAAGGACTTTATTGCATTATTTAAGGATTCTGCTGCATTATTTAAGGAATTTGCTGCATTATTTAAGGACTCTGCTGTATTATTTAAGGACTTTGTTGCATTATTTAATGACTCTGCTGGGGTATTTAAGGACTCTGCTGCATTATTTAAGGGCTTTGCTGCATTATTTAAGGACTCTGCTGCAGTATTTAAGGACTCTGCTGCATTATTTAAGGACTTTGATGCATTATTTAAGGACGCTGCTGCAGAATTTAAGGAATCTGCTGCATTATTTAAGGACTTTGTTGCATTATTTAAGGACTATGCTGCATTATGTAAGGACTCTGCTGCATTATTTAAGGACTTTGCTGCATTATTTAATTACTCTGCTGCATTATTTAAGGACTTTGTTGCATTATTTAAGGACTCTGCTGCATTATTTAAGGACTTTGCTGCATTATTTAAGGACTTTGATGCATTATTTAAGGACGCTGCTGCAGAATTTAAGTAATCTGCTGCATTATTTAAGGACTCTGCTGCATTATTTAAGGACTTTGCTGCATTATTTAAGGACTCTGCTGCATTATTTAAGGACTTTGTTGCATTATTTAATGACTCTGCTGCGGTATTTAAGGACTCTGCTGCATTATTTAAGGACTTTGCTGCATTATTTAAGGACTTTGCTGCAGTAATTAAGGAATCTGCTGCATTATTTAAGGACTTTGTTGCATTATTTAAGGACTGTGCTGCATTGCTTAAGGACTCTGCTGCATTATTTAAGGACTTTGCTGCATTATTTAAGGACTTTGTTGCATTATTTAAGGACTCTGCTGCATTATTTAAGGACTTTGTTGCATTATTTAAGGACTCTGTTGCATTATTTAAGGACTTTGCTGCATTATTTAAGTACTCTGGTGCATTATTTAAGGACTTTGTTGCATTATTTAAGGACTCTGCTGCATTATTTAAGGACTTTGCTGCATTATTTAAGTACTCTGGTGCATTATTTAAGGACTTTGTTGCATTATTTAAGGACTCTGCTACATTATTTAAGGACTTTGTTGCATTATTTAAGGACTCTGCTGCATTATTTAAGGACTTTGCTGCATTATTTAAGGACTCTGCTGCATTATTTAAGGACTTTGTTGCATTATTTAATGACTCTGCTGCGGTATTTAAGGACTCTGCTGTATTATTTAAGGACTTTGCTGCATTATTTAAGGACTCTGCTTCATTATTTAAGGACTTTGTTGCATTATTTAAGTACTCTGGTGCATTATTTAAGGACTTTATTGCATTATTTAAGGATTCTGCTGCATTATTTAAGGAATTTGCTGCATTATTTAAGAACTTTGCTGCAGTATTTAAGGACTCTGCTGCATTATTTAAGGACTTTATTGCATTATTTAAGGACCCTGCTGCAGAATTTAAGGAATCTGCTGCATTACTTAAGGACTTTGTTGCATTATTTAAGGACTCTGCTGCATTATTTAAGGACTTTGCTGCATTATTTAAGGACTTTGATGCATTATTTAAGGACGCCGCTGCAGAATTTAAGTAATCTGCTGCATTATTTAAGGACTCTGCTGCATTATTTAAGGACTTTGCTGCATTATTTAAGGACTCTGCTGTATTATTAAGCACGTTGCTGCATTAATTAAGGACTTTATTGCATTATTTAAGGAATTTGATGCATTATTTAAGGACTCTGCTGCATTATTTAAGGACTTTGTTGCATTATTTAATGACTCTGCTGCGGTATTTAAGGACTCTGCTGCATTATTTAAGGACTTTGCTGCATTATTTAAGGACTTTGCTGCAGTAATTAAGGAATCTGCTGCATTATTTAAGGAATTTGATGCATTATTTAAGGACTCTGCTGCATTATTTAAGGACTTTGCTGCATTATTTAAGGACTCTGCTTCATTATTTAAGGACTTTGTTGCATTATCTAAGGACTCTGCTGCATTATTTAAGGACTTTGTTGCATTATTTAAGGACTCTGCTGCATTATTTAAGGACTCTGCTGCATTATTTAAAGACTTTGCTGCATTATTTAAGTACTCTGGTGCATTATTTAAGGACTTTGTTGCTTTATTTAAGGACTTTGCTGCATTATTTAAGGACTTTGTTGCATTATTTAAGGACTCTGCTGCATTATTTAAGGACTTTGCTGCATTATTTAAGTACTCTGGTGCATTATTTAAGGACTTTGTTGCATTATTTAAGGACTCTGCTGCATTATTTAAGGACTTTGTTGCATTATTTAAGGACTCTGCTGCATTATTTAAGGACTTTGCTGCATTATTTAAGGACTCTGCTGCATTATTTAAGGACTTTGTTGCATTATTTAATGACTCTGCTGCGGTATTTAAGGACTCTGCTGTATTATTTAAGGACTTTGCTGCATTATTTAAGGACTCTGCTTCATTATTTAAGGACTTTGTTGCATTATTTAAGGACTCTGCTGCATTATTTAAGGACTTCGTTGCATTATTTAAGGACTCTGCTGCATTATTTAAAGACTTTGCTGCATTATTTAAGTACTCTGGTGCATTATTTAAGGACTCGGCTGCATTATTTAAAGACTTTGCTGCATTATTTAAGTACTCTGGTGCATTATTTAAGGACTCTGCTGCATTATTTAAGGACTTTGCTGCATTATTTAAGGACTCTGCTGCATTATTTAAGGACTTTGCTGCATTATTTAAGTATGCTGCTGCGGTATTTAAGGCCTCTGCTGCATTATTTAAGGACTCTGCTGCATTATTAAGGACGTTGCTGCATTATTTAAGGACTTTATTGCATTATTTAAGGATTCTGCTGCATTATTTAAGGAATTTGCTGCATTATTTAAGGACTCTGCTGTATTATTTAAGGACTTTGTTGCATTATTTAATGACTCTGCTGGGGTATTTAAGGACTCTGCTGCATTATTTAAGGGCTTTGCTGCATTATTTAAGGACTCTGCTGCAGTATTTTAAGACTCTGCTGCATTATTTAAGGACTTTGATGCATTATTTAAGGACGCTGCTGCAGAATTTAAGGAATCTGCTGCATTATTTAAGGACTTTGTTGCATTATTTAAGGACTATGCTGCATTATGTAAGGACTCTGCTGCATTATTTAAGGACTTTGCTGCATTATTTAATTACTCTGCTGCATTATTTAAGGACTTTGTTGCATTATTTAAGGACTCTGCTGCATTATTTAAGGACTTTGCTGCATTATTTAAGGACTTTGATGCATTATTTAAGGACGCTGCTGCAGAATTTAAGTAATCTGCTGCATTATTTAAGGACTCTGCTGCATTATTTAAGGACTTTGCTGCATTAATTAAGGACTCTGCTGCATTATTTAAGGACTTTGTTGCATTATTTAATGACTCTGCTGCGGTATTTAAGGACTCTGCTGCATTATTTAAGGACTTTGCTGCATTATTTAAGGACTTTGCTGCAGTAATTAAGGAATCTGCTGCATTATTTAAGGACTTTGTTGCATTATTTAAGGACTGTGCTGCATTGCTTAAGGACTCTGCTGCATTATTTAAGGACTTTGCTGCATTATTTAAGGACTTTGTTGCATTATTTAAGGACTCTGCTGCATTATTTAAGGACTTTGTTGCATTATTTAAGGACTCTGTTGCATTATTTAAGGACTTTGCTGCATTATTTAAGTACTCTGGTGCATTATTTAAGGACTTTGTTGCATTATTTAAGGACTCTGCTGCATTATTTAAGGACTTTGTTGCATTATTTAAGGACTCTGTTGCATTATTTAAGGACTTTGCTGCATTATTTAAGTACTCTGGTGCATTATTTAAGGACTTTGTTGCATTATTTAAGGACTCTGCTGCATTATTTAAGGACTTTGTTGCATTATTTAAGGACTCTGCTGCATTATTTAAGGACTTTGCTGCATTATTTAAGGACTCTGTTGCATTATTTAAGGACTTTGCTGCATTATTTAAGTACTCTGGTGCATTATTTAAGGACTTTATTGCATTATTTCAGGATTCTGCTGCATTATTTAAGGAATTTGCTGCATTATTTAAGAACTTTGCTGCAGTATTTAAGGACTCTGCTGCATTATTTAAGGACTTTATTGCATTATTTAAGGACCCTGCTGCAGAATTTAAGGAATCTGCTGCATTACTTAAGGACTTTGTTGCATTATTTAAGGACTCTGATGCATTATTTAAGGACTTTGCTGCATTATTTAAGGACTTTGATGCATTATTTAAGGACGCCGCTGCAGAATTTAAGTAATCTGCTGCATTATTTAAGGACTCTGCTGCATTATTTAAGGACTTTGCTGCATTATTTAAGGACTCTGCTGTATTATTAAGCACGTTGCTGCATTAATTAAGGACTTTATTGCATTATTTAAGGAATTTGATGCATTATTTAAGGACTCTGCTGCATTATTTAAGGACTTTGATGCATTATTTAAGGACGCTGCTGCAGAATTTAAGGAATCTGCTGCATTATTTAAGGACTTTGTTGCATTATTTAAGGACTATGCTGCATTATGTAAGGACTCTGCTGCATTATTTAAGGACTTTGCTGCATTATTTAATTACTCTGCTGCATTATTTAAGGACTTTGTTGCATTATTTAAGGACTCTGCTGCATTATTTAAGGACTTTGCTGCATTATTTAAGGACTTTGATGCATTATTTAAGGACGCTGCTGCAGAATTTAAGTAATCTGCTGCATTATTTAAGGACTCTGCTGCATTATTTAAGGACTTTGCTGCATTAATTAAGGACTCTGCTGCATTATTTAAGGACTTTGTTGCATTATTTAATGACTCTGCTGCGGTATTTAAGGACTCTGCTGCATTATTTAAGGACTTTGCTGCATTATTTAAGGACTTTGCTGCAGTAATTAAGGAATCTGCTGCATTATTTAAGGACTTTGTTGCATTATTTAATGACTCTGCTGCGGTATTTAAGGACTCTGCTGTATTATTTAAGGACTTTGCTGAATTATTTAAGGACTCTGCTTCATTATTTAAGGACTTTGTTGCATTATTTAAGGACTCTGCTGCATTATTTAAGGACTTCGTTGCATTATTTAAGGACTCTGCTGCATTATTTAAAGACTTTGCTGCATTATTTAAGTACTCTGGTGCATTATTTAAGGACTCGGCTGCATTATTTAAAGACTTTGCTGCATTATTTAAGTACTCTGGTGCATTATTTAAGGACTCTGCTGCATTATTTTAGGACTTTGCTGCATTATTTAAGGACTCTGCTGCATTATTTAAGGACTCTGCTGCATTATTTAAGGACTTTGCTGCATTATTTAAGTATGCTGCTGCGGTATTTAAGGCCTCTGCTGCATTATTTAAGGACTCTGCTGCATTATTAAGGATGTTGCTGCATTATTTAAGGACTTTATTGCATTATTTAAGGATTCTGCTGCATTATTTAAGGAATTTGCTGCATTATTTAAGGACTCTGCTGTATTATTTAAGGACTTTGTTGCATTATTTAATGACTCTGCTGGGGTATTTAAGGACTCTGCTGCATTATTTAAGGGCTTTGCTGCATTATTTAAGGACTCTGCTGCAGTATTTAAGGACTCTGCTGCATTATTTAAGGACTTTGATGCATTATTTAAGGACGCTGCTGCAGAATTTAAGGAATCTGCTGCATTATTTAAGGACTTTGTTGCATTATTTAAGGACTATGCTGCATTATGTAAGGACTCTGCTGCATTATTTAAGGACTTTGCTGCATTATTTAATTACTCTGCTGCATTATTTAAGGACTTTGTTGCATTATTTAAGGACTCTGCTGCATTATTTAAGGACTTTGCTGCATTATTTAAGGACTTTGATGCATTATTTAAGGACGCTGCTGCAGAATTTAAGTAATCTGCTGCATTATTTAAGGACTCTGCTGCATTATTTAAGGACTTTGCTGCATTATTTAAGGACTCTGCTGCATTATTTAAGGAATTTGTTGCATTATTTAATGACTCTGCTGCGGTATTTAAGGACTCTGCTGCATTATTTAAGGACTTTGCTGCATTATTTAAGGACTTTGCTGCAGTAATTAAGGAATCTGCTGCATTATTTAAGGACTTTGTTGCATTATTTAAGGACTGTGCTGCATTGCTTAAGGACTCTGCTGCATTATTTAAGGACTTTGCTGCATTATTTAAGGACTTTGTTGCATTATTTAAGGACTCTGCTGCATTATTTAAGGACTTTGTTGCATTATTTAAGGACTCTGTTGCATTATTTAAGGACTTTGCTGCATTATTTAAGTACTCTGGTGCATTATTTAAGGACTTTGTTGCATTATTTAAGGACTCTGCTGCATTATTTAAGGACTTTGCTGCATTATTTAAGTACTCTGGTGCATTATTTAAGGACTTTGTTGCATTATTTAAGGACTCTGCTGCATTATTTAAGGACTTTGTTGCATTATTTAAGGACTCTGCTGCATTATTTAAGGACTTTGCTGCATTATTTAAGGACTCTGCTGCATTATTTAAGGACTTTGTTGCATTATTTAATGACTCTGCTGCGGTATTTAAGGACTCTGCTGTATTATTTAAGGACTTTGCTGCATTATTTAAGGACTCTGCTTCATTATTTAAGGACTTTGTTGCATTATTTAAGTACTCTGGTGCATTATTTAAGGACTTTATTGCATTATTTAAGGATTCTGCTGCATTATTTAAGGAATTTGCTGCATTATTTAAGAACTTTGCTGCAGTATTTAAGGACTCTGCTGCATTATTTAAGGACTTTATTGCATTATTTAAGGACCCTGCTGCAGAATTTAAGGAATCTGCTGCATTACTTAAGGACTTTGTTGCATTATTTAAGGACTCTGCTGCATTATTTAAGGACTTTGCTGCATTATTTAAGGACTTTGATGCATTATTTAAGGACGCCGCTGCAGAATTTAAGTAATCTGCTGCATTATTTAAGGACTCTGCTGCATTATTTAAGGACTTTGCTGCATTATTTAAGGACTCTGCTGTATTATTAAGCACGTTGCTGCATTAATTAAGGACTTTATTGCATTATTTAAGGAATTTGATGCATTATTTAAGGACTCTGCTGCATTATTTAAGGACTTTGTTGCATTATTTAATGACTCTGCTGCGGTATTTAAGGACTCTGCTGCATTATTTAAGGACTTTGCTGCATTATTTAAGGACTTTGCTGCAGTAATTAAGGAATCTGCTGCATTATTTAAGGAATTTGATGCATTATTTAAGGACTCTGCTGCATTATTTAAGGACTTTGCTGCATTATTTAAGGACTCTGCTTCATTATTTAAGGACTTTGTTGCATTATCTAAGGACTCTGCTGCATTATTTAAGGACTTTGTTGCATTATTTAAGGACTCTGCTGCATTATTTAAGGACTCTGCTGCATTATTTAAAGACTTTGCTGCATTATTTAAGTACTCTGGTGCATTATTTAAGGACTTTGTTGCTTTATTTAAGGACTTTGCTGCATTATTTAAGGACTTTGTTGCATTATTTAAGGACTCTGCTGCATTATTTAAGGACTTTGCTGCATTATTTAAGTACTCTGGTGCATTATTTAAGGACTTTGTTGCATTATTTAAGGACTCTGCTGCATTATTTAAGGACTTTGTTGCATTATTTAAGGACTCTGCTGCATTATTTAAGGACTTTGCTGCATTATTTAAGGACTCTGCTGCATTATTTAAGGACTTTGTTGCATTATTTAATGACTCTGCTGCGGTATTTAAGGACTCTGCTGTATTATTTAAGGACTTTGCTGCATTATTTAAGGACTCTGCTTCATTATTTAAGGACTTTGTTGCATTATTTAAGGACTCTGCTGCATTATTTAAGGACTTCGTTGCATTATTTAAGGACTCTGCTGCATTATTTAAAGACTTTGCTGCATTATTTAAGTACTCTGGTGCATTATTTAAGGACTCGGCTGCATTATTTAAAGACTTTGCTGCATTATTTAAGTACTCTGGTGCATTATTTAAGGACTCTGCTGCATTATTTAAGGACTTTGCTGCATTATTTAAGGACTCTGCTGCATTATTTAAGGACTTTGCTGCATTATTTAAGTATGCTGCTGCGGTATTTAAGGCCTCTGCTGCATTATTTAAGGACTCTGCTGCATTATTAAGGACGTTGCTGCATTATTTAAGGACTTTATTGCATTATTTAAGGATTCTGCTGCATTATTTAAGGAATTTGCTGCATTATTTAAGGACTCTGCTGTATTATTTAAGGACTTTGTTGCATTATTTAATGACTCTGCTGGGGTATTTAAGGACTCTGCTGCATTATTTAAGGGCTTTGCTGCATTATTTAAGGACTCTGCTGCAGTATTTTAAGACTCTGCTGCATTATTTAAGGACTTTGATGCATTATTTAAGGACGCTGCTGCAGAATTTAAGGAATCTGCTGCATTATTTAAGGACTTTGTTGCATTATTTAAGGACTATGCTGCATTATGTAAGGACTCTGCTGCATTATTTAAGGACTTTGCTGCATTATTTAATTACTCTGCTGCATTATTTAAGGACTTTGTTGCATTATTTAAGGACTCTGCTGCATTATTTAAGGACTTTGCTGCATTATTTAAGGACTTTGATGCATTATTTAAGGACGCTGCTGCAGAATTTAAGTAATCTGCTGCATTATTTAAGGACTCTGCTGCATTATTTAAGGACTTTGCTGCATTAATTAAGGACTCTGCTGCATTATTTAAGGACTTTGTTGCATTATTTAATGACTCTGCTGCGGTATTTAAGGACTCTGCTGCATTATTTAAGGACTTTGCTGCATTATTTAAGGACTTTGCTGCAGTAATTAAGGAATCTGCTGCATTATTTAAGGACTTTGTTGCATTATTTAAGGACTGTGCTGCATTGCTTAAGGACTCTGCTGCATTATTTAAGGACTTTGCTGCATTATTTAAGGACTTTGTTGCATTATTTAAGGACTCTGCTGCATTATTTAAGGACTTTGTTGCATTATTTAAGGACTCTGTTGCATTATTTAAGGACTTTGCTGCATTATTTAAGTACTCTGGTGCATTATTTAAGGACTTTGTTGCATTATTTAAGGACTCTGCTGCATTATTTAAGGACTTTGTTGCATTATTTAAGGACTCTGTTGCATTATTTAAGGACTTTGCTGCATTATTTAAGTACTCTGGTGCATTATTTAAGGACTTTGTTGCATTATTTAAGGACTCTGCTGCATTATTTAAGGACTTTGTTGCATTATTTAAGGACTCTGCTGCATTATTTAAGGACTTTGCTGCATTATTTAAGGACTCTGTTGCATTATTTAAGGACTTTGCTGCATTATTTAAGTACTCTGGTGCATTATTTAAGGACTTTATTGCATTATTTCAGGATTCTGCTGCATTATTTAAGGAATTTGCTGCATTATTTAAGAACTTTGCTGCAGTATTTAAGGACTCTGCTGCATTATTTAAGGACTTTATTGCATTATTTAAGGACCCTGCTGCAGAATTTAAGGAATCTGCTGCATTACTTAAGGACTTTGTTGCATTATTTAAGGACTCTGCTGCATTATTTAAGGACTTTGCTGCATTATTTAAGGACTTTGATGCATTATTTAAGGACGCCGCTGCAGAATTTAAGTAATCTGCTGCATTATTTAAGGACTCTGCTGCATTATTTAAGGACTTTGCTGCATTATTTAAGGACTCTGCTGTATTATTAAGCACGTTGCTGCATTAATTAAGGACTTTATTGCATTATTTAAGGAATTTGATGCATTATTTAAGGACTCTGCTGCATTATTTAAGGACTTTGTTGCATTATTTAATGACTCTGCTGCGGTATTTAAGGACTCTGCTGCATTATTTAAGGACTTTGCTGCATTATTTAAGGACTTTGCTGCAGTAATTAAGGAATCTGCTGCATTATTTAAGGAATTTGATGCATTATTTAAGGACTCTGCTGCATTATTTAAGGACTTTGCTGCATTATTTAAGGACTCTGCTTCATTATTTAAGGACTTTGTTGCATTATCTAAGGACTCTGCTGCATTATTTAAGGACTTTGTTGCATTATTTAAGGACTCTGCTGCATTATTTAAGGACTCTGCTGCATTATTTAAAGACTTTGCTGCATTATTTAAGTACTCTGGTGCATTATTTAAGGACTTTGTTGCTTTATTTAAGGACTTTGCTGCATTATTTAAGGACTTTGTTGCATTATTTAAGGACTCTGCTGCATTATTTAAGGACTTTGCTGCATTATTTAAGTACTCTGGTGCATTATTTAAGGACTTTGTTGCATTATTTAAGGACTCTGCTGCATTATTTAAGGACTTTGTTGCATTATTTAAGGACTCTGCTGCATTATTTAAGGACTTTGCTGCATTATTTAAGGACTCTGCTGCATTATTTAAGGACTTTGTTGCATTATTTAATGACTCTGCTGCGGTATTTAAGGACTCTGCTGTATTATTTAAGGACTTTGCTGCATTATTTAAGGACTCTGCTTCATTATTTAAGGACTTTGTTGCATTATTTAAGGACTCTGCTGCATTATTTAAGGACTTCGTTGCATTATTTAAGGACTCTGCTGCATTATTTAAAGACTTTGCTGCATTATTTAAGTACTCTGGTGCATTATTTAAGGACTCGGCTGCATTATTTAAAGACTTTGCTGCATTATTTAAGTACTCTGGTGCATTATTTAAGGACTCTGCTGCATTATTTAAGGACTTTGCTGCATTATTTAAGGACTCTGCTGCATTATTTAAGGACTTTGCTGCATTATTTAAGTATGCTGCTGCGGTATTTAAGGCCTCTGCTGCATTATTTAAGGACTCTGCTGCATTATTAAGGACGTTGCTGCATTATTTAAGGACTTTATTGCATTATTTAAGGATTCTGCTGCATTATTTAAGGAATTTGCTGCATTATTTAAGGACTCTGCTGTATTATTTAAGGACTTTGTTGCATTATTTAATGACTCTGCTGGGGTATTTAAGGACTCTGCTGCATTATTTAAGGGCTTTGCTGCATTATTTAAGGACTCTGCTGCAGTATTTTAAGACTCTGCTGCATTATTTAAGGACTTTGATGCATTATTTAAGGACGCTGCTGCAGAATTTAAGGAATCTGCTGCATTATTTAAGGACTTTGTTGCATTATTTAAGGACTATGCTGCATTATGTAAGGACTCTGCTGCATTATTTAAGGACTTTGCTGCATTATTTAATTACTCTGCTGCATTATTTAAGGACTTTGTTGCATTATTTAAGGACTCTGCTGCATTATTTAAGGACTTTGCTGCATTATTTAAGGACTTTGATGCATTATTTAAGGACGCTGCTGCAGAATTTAAGTAATCTGCTGCATTATTTAAGGACTCTGCTGCATTATTTAAGGACTTTGCTGCATTAATTAAGGACTCTGCTGCATTATTTAAGGACTTTGTTGCATTATTTAATGACTCTGCTGCGGTATTTAAGGACTCTGCTGCATTATTTAAGGACTTTGCTGCATTATTTAAGGACTTTGCTGCAGTAATTAAGGAATCTGCTGCATTATTTAAGGACTTTGTTGCATTATTTAAGGACTGTGCTGCATTGCTTAAGGACTCTGCTGCATTATTTAAGGACTTTGCTGCATTATTTAAGGACTTTGTTGCATTATTTAAGGACTCTGCTGCATTATTTAAGGACTTTGTTGCATTATTTAAGGACTCTGTTGCATTATTTAAGGACTTTGCTGCATTATTTAAGTACTCTGGTGCATTATTTAAGGACTTTGTTGCATTATTTAAGGACTCTGCTGCATTATTTAAGGACTTTGTTGCATTATTTAAGGACTCTGTTGCATTATTTAAGGACTTTGCTGCATTATTTAAGTACTCTGGTGCATTATTTAAGGACTTTGTTGCATTATTTAAGGACTCTGCTGCATTATTTAAGGACTTTGTTGCATTATTTAAGGACTCTGCTGCATTATTTAAGGACTTTGCTGCATTATTTAAGGACTCTGTTGCATTATTTAAGGACTTTGCTGCATTATTTAAGTACTCTGGTGCATTATTTAAGGACTTTATTGCATTATTTAAGGATTCTGCTGCATTATTTAAGGAATTTGCTGCATTATTTAAGAACTTTGCTGCAGTATTTAAGGACTCTGCTGCATTATTTAAGGACTTTATTGCATTATTTAAGGACCCTGCTGCAGAATTTAAGGAATCTGCTGCATTACTTAAGGACTTTGTTGCATTATTTAAGGACTCTGATGCATTATTTAAGGACTTTGCTGCATTATTTAAGGACTTTGATGCATTATTTAAGGACGCCGCTGCAGAATTTAAGTAATCTGCTGCATTATTTAAGGACTCTGCTGCATTATTTAAGGACTTTGCTGCATTATTTAAGGACTCTGCTGTATTATTAAGCACGTTGCTGCATTAATTAAGGACTTTATTGCATTATTTAAGGAATTTGATGCATTATTTAAGGACTCTGCTGCATTATTTAAGGACTTTGATGCATTATTTAAGGACGCTGCTGCAGAATTTAAGGAATCTGCTGCATTATTTAAGGACTTTGTTGCATTATTTAAGGACTATGCTGCATTATGTAAGGACTCTGCTGCATTATTTAAGGACTTTGCTGCATTATTTAATTACTCTGCTGCATTATTTAAGGACTTTGTTGCATTATTTAAGGACTCTGCTGCATTATTTAAGGACTTTGCTGCATTATTTAAGGACTTTGATGCATTATTTAAGGACGCTGCTGCAGAATTTAAGTAATCTGCTGCATTATTTAAGGACTCTGCTGCATTATTTAAGGACTTTGCTGCATTAATTAAGGACTCTGCTGCATTATTTAAGGACTTTGTTGCATTATTTAATGACTCTGCTGCGGTATTTAAGGACTCTGCTGCATTATTTAAGGACTTTGCTGCATTATTTAAGGACTTTGCTGCAGTAATTAAGGAATCTGCTGCATTATTTAAGGACTTTGTTGCATTATTTAATGACTCTGCTGCGGTATTTAAGGACTCTGCTGTATTATTTAAGGACTTTGCTGAATTATTTAAGGACTCTGCTTCATTATTTAAGGACTTTGTTGCATTATTTAAGGACTCTGCTGCATTATTTAAGGACTTCGTTGCATTATTTAAGGACTCTGCTGCATTATTTAAAGACTTTGCTGCATTATTTAAGTACTCTGGTGCATTATTTAAGGACTCGGCTGCATTATTTAAAGACTTTGCTGCATTATTTAAGTACTCTGGTGCATTATTTAAGGACTCTGCTGCATTATTTTAGGACTTTGCTGCATTATTTAAGGACTCTGCTGCATTATTTAAGGACTCTGCTGCATTATTTAAGGACTTTGCTGCATTATTTAAGTATGCTGCTGCGGTATTTAAGGCCTCTGCTGCATTATTTAAGGACTCTGCTGCATTATTAAGGACGTTGCTGCATTATTTAAGGACTTTATTGCATTATTTAAGGATTCTGCTGCATTATTTAAGGAATTTGCTGCATTATTTAAGGACTCTGCTGTATTATTTAAGGACTTTGTTGCATTATTTAATGACTCTGCTGGGGTATTTAAGGACTCTGCTGCATTATTTAAGGGCTTTGCTGCATTATTTAAGGACTCTGCTGCAGTATTTAAGGACTCTGCTGCATTATTTAAGGACTTTGATGCATTATTTAAGGACGCTGCTGCAGAATTTAAGGAATCTGCTGCATTATTTAAGGACTTTGTTGCATTATTTAAGGACTATGCTGCATTATGTAAGGACTCTGCTGCATTATTTAAGGACTTTGCTGCATTATTTAATTACTCTGCTGCATTATTTAAGGACTTTGTTGCATTATTTAAGGACTCTGCTGCATTATTTAAGGACTTTGCTGCATTATTTAAGGACTTTGATGCATTATTTAAGGACGCTGCTGCAGAATTTAAGTAATCTGCTGCATTATTTAAGGACTCTGCTGCATTATTTAAGGACTTTGCTGCATTATTTAAGGACTCTGCTGCATTATTTAAGGACTTTGTTGCATTATTTAATGACTCTGCTGCGGTATTTAAGGACTCTGCTGCATTATTTAAGGACTTTGCTGCATTATTTAAGGACTTTGCTGCAGTAATTAAGGAATCTGCTGCATTATTTAAGGACTTTGTTGCATTATTTAAGGACTGTGCTGCATTGCTTAAGGACTCTGCTGCATTATTTAAGGACTTTGCTGCATTATTTAAGGACTTTGTTGCATTATTTAAGGACTCTGCTGCATTATTTAAGGACTTTGTTGCATTATTTAAGGACTCTGTTGCATTATTTAAGGACTTTGCTGCATTATTTAAGTACTCTGGTGCATTATTTAAGGACTTTGTTGCATTATTTAAGGACTCTGCTGCATTATTTAAGGACTTTGCTGCATTATTTAAGTACTCTGGTGCATTATTTAAGGACTTTGTTGCATTATTTAAGGACTCTGCTGCATTATTTAAGGACTTTGTTGCATTATTTAAGGACTCTGCTGCATTATTTAAGGACTTTGCTGCATTATTTAAGGACTCTGCTGCATTATTTAAGGACTTTGTTGCATTATTTAATGACTCTGCTGCGGTATTTAAGGACTCTGCTGTATTATTTAAGGACTTTGCTGCATTATTTAAGGACTCTGCTTCATTATTTAAGGACTTTGTTGCATTATTTAAGTACTCTGGTGCATTATTTAAGGACTTTGTTGCATTATTTAAGGACTCTGCTGCATTATTTAAGGACTTTGTTGCATTATTTAAGGACTCTGCTGCATTATTTAAGGACTTTGCTGCATTATTTAAGGACTCTGCTGCATTATTTAAGGACTTTGTTGCATTATTTAATGACTCTGCTGCGGTATTTAAGGACTCTGCTGTATTATTTAAGGACTTTGCTGCATTATTTAAGGACTCTGCTTCATTATTTAAGGACTTTGTTGCATTATTTAAGGACTCTGCTGCATTATTTAAGGACTTCGTTGCATTATTTAAGGACTCTGCTGCATTATTTAAAGACTTTGCTGCATTATTTAAGTACTCTGGTGCATTATTTAAGGACTCGGCTGCATTATTTAAAGACTTTGCTGCATTATTTAAGTACTCTGGTGCATTATTTAAGGACTCTGCTGCATTATTTAAGGACTTTGCTGCATTATTTAAGGACTCTGCTGCATTATTTAAGGACTTTGCTGCATTATTTAAGTATGCTGCTGCGGTATTTAAGGCCTCTGCTGCATTATTTAAGGACTCTGCTGCATTATTAAGGACGTTGCTGCATTATTTAAGGACTTTATTGCATTATTTAAGGATTCTGCTGCATTATTTAAGGAATTTGCTGCATTATTTAAGGACTCTGCTGTATTATTTAAGGACTTTGTTGCATTATTTAATGACTCTGCTGGGGTATTTAAGGACTCTGCTGCATTATTTAAGGGCTTTGCTGCATTATTTAAGGACTCTGCTGCAGTATTTTAAGACTCTGCTGCATTATTTAAGGACTTTGATGCATTATTTAAGGACGCTGCTGCAGAATTTAAGGAATCTGCTGCATTATTTAAGGACTTTGTTGCATTATTTAAGGACTATGCTGCATTATGTAAGGACTCTGCTGCATTATTTAAGGACTTTGCTGCATTATTTAATTACTCTGCTGCATTATTTAAGGACTTTGTTGCATTATTTAAGGACTCTGCTGCATTATTTAAGGACTTTGCTGCATTATTTAAGGACTTTGATGCATTATTTAAGGACGCTGCTGCAGAATTTAAGTAATCTGCTGCATTATTTAAGGACTCTGCTGCATTATTTAAGGACTTTGCTGCATTAATTAAGGACTCTGCTGCATTATTTAAGGACTTTGTTGCATTATTTAATGACTCTGCTGCGGTATTTAAGGACTCTGCTGCATTATTTAAGGACTTTGCTGCATTATTTAAGGACTTTGCTGCAGTAATTAAGGAATCTGCTGCATTATTTAAGGACTTTGTTGCATTATTTAAGGACTGTGCTGCATTGCTTAAGGACTCTGCTGCATTATTTAAGGACTTTGCTGCATTATTTAAGGACTTTGTTGCATTATTTAAGGACTCTGCTGCATTATTTAAGGACTTTGTTGCATTATTTAAGGACTCTGTTGCATTATTTAAGGACTTTGCTGCATTATTTAAGTACTCTGGTGCATTATTTAAGGACTTTGTTGCATTATTTAAGGACTCTGCTGCATTATTTAAGGACTTTGTTGCATTATTTAAGGACTCTGTTGCATTATTTAAGGACTTTGCTGCATTATTTAAGTACTCTGGTGCATTATTTAAGGACTTTGTTGCATTATTTAAGGACTCTGCTGCATTATTTAAGGACTTTGTTGCATTATTTAAGGACTCTGCTGCATTATTTAAGGACTTTGCTGCATTATTTAAGGACTCTGTTGCATTATTTAAGGACTTTGCTGCATTATTTAAGTACTCTGGTGCATTATTTAAGGACTTTATTGCATTATTTAAGGATTCTGCTGCATTATTTAAGGAATTTGCTGCATTATTTAAGAACTTTGCTGCAGTATTTAAGGACTCTGCTGCATTATTTAAGGACTTTATTGCATTATTTAAGGACCCTGCTGCAGAATTTAAGGAATCTGCTGCATTACTTAAGGACTTTGTTGCATTATTTAAGGACTCTGATGCATTATTTAAGGACTTTGCTGCATTATTTAAGGACTTTGATGCATTATTTAAGGACGCCGCTGCAGAATTTAAGTAATCTGCTGCATTATTTAAGGACTCTGCTGCATTATTTAAGGACTTTGCTGCATTATTTAAGGACTCTGCTGTATTATTAAGCACGTTGCTGCATTAATTAAGGACTTTATTGCATTATTTAAGGAATTTGATGCATTATTTAAGGACTCTGCTGCATTATTTAAGGACTTTGATGCATTATTTAAGGACGCTGCTGCAGAATTTAAGGAATCTGCTGCATTATTTAAGGACTTTGTTGCATTATTTAAGGACTATGCTGCATTATGTAAGGACTCTGCTGCATTATTTAAGGACTTTGCTGCATTATTTAATTACTCTGCTGCATTATTTAAGGACTTTGTTGCATTATTTAAGGACTCTGCTGCATTATTTAAGGACTTTGCTGCATTATTTAAGGACTTTGATGCATTATTTAAGGACGCTGCTGCAGAATTTAAGTAATCTGCTGCATTATTTAAGGACTCTGCTGCATTATTTAAGGACTTTGCTGCATTAATTAAGGACTCTGCTGCATTATTTAAGGACTTTGTTGCATTATTTAATGACTCTGCTGCGGTATTTAAGGACTCTGCTGCATTATTTAAGGACTTTGCTGCATTATTTAAGGACTTTGCTGCAGTAATTAAGGAATCTGCTGCATTATTTAAGGACTTTGTTGCATTATTTAATGACTCTGCTGCGGTATTTAAGGACTCTGCTGTATTATTTAAGGACTTTGCTGAATTATTTAAGGACTCTGCTTCATTATTTAAGGACTTTGTTGCATTATTTAAGGACTCTGCTGCATTATTTAAGGACTTCGTTGCATTATTTAAGGACTCTGCTGCATTATTTAAAGACTTTGCTGCATTATTTAAGTACTCTGGTGCATTATTTAAGGACTCGGCTGCATTATTTAAAGACTTTGCTGCATTATTTAAGTACTCTGGTGCATTATTTAAGGACTCTGCTGCATTATTTTAGGACTTTGCTGCATTATTTAAGGACTCTGCTGCATTATTTAAGGACTCTGCTGCATTATTTAAGGACTTTGCTGCATTATTTAAGTATGCTGCTGCGGTATTTAAGGCCTCTGCTGCATTATTTAAGGACTCTGCTGCATTATTAAGGACGTTGCTGCATTATTTAAGGACTTTATTGCATTATTTAAGGATTCTGCTGCATTATTTAAGGAATTTGCTGCATTATTTAAGGACTCTGCTGTATTATTTAAGGACTTTGTTGCATTATTTAATGACTCTGCTGGGGTATTTAAGGACTCTGCTGCATTATTTAAGGGCTTTGCTGCATTATTTAAGGACTCTGCTGCAGTATTTAAGGACTCTGCTGCATTATTTAAGGACTTTGATGCATTATTTAAGGACGCTGCTGCAGAATTTAAGGAATCTGCTGCATTATTTAAGGACTTTGTTGCATTATTTAAGGACTATGCTGCATTATGTAAGGACTCTGCTGCATTATTTAAGGACTTTGCTGCATTATTTAATTACTCTGCTGCATTATTTAAGGACTTTGTTGCATTATTTAAGGACTCTGCTGCATTATTTAAGGACTTTGCTGCATTATTTAAGGACTTTGATGCATTATTTAAGGACGCTGCTGCAGAATTTAAGTAATCTGCTGCATTATTTAAGGACTCTGCTGCATTATTTAAGGACTTTGCTGCATTATTTAAGGACTCTGCTGCATTATTTAAGGACTTTGTTGCATTATTTAATGACTCTGCTGCGGTATTTAAGGACTCTGCTGCATTATTTAAGGACTTTGCTGCATTATTTAAGGACTTTGCTGCAGTAATTAAGGAATCTGCTGCATTATTTAAGGACTTTGTTGCATTATTTAAGGACTGTGCTGCATTGCTTAAGGACTCTGCTGCATTATTTAAGGACTTTGCTGCATTATTTAAGGACTTTGTTGCATTATTTAAGGACTCTGCTGCATTATTTAAGGACTTTGTTGCATTATTTAAGGACTCTGTTGCATTATTTAAGGACTTTGCTGCATTATTTAAGTACTCTGGTGCATTATTTAAGGACTTTGTTGCATTATTTAAGGACTCTGCTGCATTATTTAAGGACTTTGCTGCATTATTTAAGTACTCTGGTGCATTATTTAAGGACTTTGTTGCATTATTTAAGGACTCTGCTGCATTATTTAAGGACTTTGTTGCATTATTTAAGGACTCTGCTGCATTATTTAAGGACTTTGCTGCATTATTTAAGGACTCTGCTGCATTATTTAAGGACTTTGTTGCATTATTTAATGACTCTGCTGCGGTATTTAAGGACTCTGCTGTATTATTTAAGGACTTTGCTGCATTATTTAAGGACTCTGCTTCATTATTTAAGGACTTTGTTGCATTATTTAAGTACTCTGGTGCATTATTTAAGGACTTTATTGCATTATTTAAGGATTCTGCTGCATTATTTAAGGAATTTGCTGCATTATTTAAGAACTTTGCTGCAGTATTTAAGGACTCTGCTGCATTATTTAAGGACTTTATTGCATTATTTAAGGACCCTGCTGCAGAATTTAAGGAATCTGCTGCATTACTTAAGGACTTTGTTGCATTATTTAAGGACTCTGCTGCATTATTTAAGGACTTTGCTGCATTATTTAAGGACTTTGATGCATTATTTAAGGACGCCGCTGCAGAATTTAAGTAATCTGCTGCATTATTTAAGGACTCTGCTGCATTATTTAAGGACTTTGCTGCATTATTTAAGGACTCTGCTGTATTATTAAGCACGTTGCTGCATTAATTAAGGACTTTATTGCATTATTTAAGGAATTTGATGCATTATTTAAGGACTCTGCTGCATTATTTAAGGACTTTGTTGCATTATTTAATGACTCTGCTGCGGTATTTAAGGACTCTGCTGCATTATTTAAGGACTTTGCTGCATTATTTAAGGACTTTGCTGCAGTAATTAAGGAATCTGCTGCATTATTTAAGGAATTTGATGCATTATTTAAGGACTCTGCTGCATTATTTAAGGACTTTGCTGCATTATTTAAGGACTCTGCTTCATTATTTAAGGACTTTGTTGCATTATCTAAGGACTCTGCTGCATTATTTAAGGACTTTGTTGCATTATTTAAGGACTCTGCTGCATTATTTAAGGACTCTGCTGCATTATTTAAAGACTTTGCTGCATTATTTAAGTACTCTGGTGCATTATTTAAGGACTTTGTTGCTTTATTTAAGGACTTTGCTGCATTATTTAAGGACTTTGTTGCATTATTTAAGGACTCTGCTGCATTATTTAAGGACTTTGCTGCATTATTTAAGTACTCTGGTGCATTATTTAAGGACTTTGTTGCATTATTTAAGGACTCTGCTGCATTATTTAAGGACTTTGTTGCATTATTTAAGGACTCTGCTGCATTATTTAAGGACTTTGCTGCATTATTTAAGGACTCTGCTGCATTATTTAAGGACTTTGTTGCATTATTTAATGACTCTGCTGCGGTATTTAAGGACTCTGCTGTATTATTTAAGGACTTTGCTGCATTATTTAAGGACTCTGCTTCATTATTTAAGGACTTTGTTGCATTATTTAAGGACTCTGCTGCATTATTTAAGGACTTCGTTGCATTATTTAAGGACTCTGCTGCATTATTTAAAGACTTTGCTGCATTATTTAAGTACTCTGGTGCATTATTTAAGGACTCGGCTGCATTATTTAAAGACTTTGCTGCATTATTTAAGTACTCTGGTGCATTATTTAAGGACTCTGCTGCATTATTTAAGGACTTTGCTGCATTATTTAAGGACTCTGCTGCATTATTTAAGGACTTTGCTGCATTATTTAAGTATGCTGCTGCGGTATTTAAGGCCTCTGCTGCATTATTTAAGGACTCTGCTGCATTATTAAGGACGTTGCTGCATTATTTAAGGACTTTATTGCATTATTTAAGGATTCTGCTGCATTATTTAAGGAATTTGCTGCATTATTTAAGGACTCTGCTGTATTATTTAAGGACTTTGTTGCATTATTTAATGACTCTGCTGGGGTATTTAAGGACTCTGCTGCATTATTTAAGGGCTTTGCTGCATTATTTAAGGACTCTGCTGCAGTATTTTAAGACTCTGCTGCATTATTTAAGGACTTTGATGCATTATTTAAGGACGCTGCTGCAGAATTTAAGGAATCTGCTGCATTATTTAAGGACTTTGTTGCATTATTTAAGGACTATGCTGCATTATGTAAGGACTCTGCTGCATTATTTAAGGACTTTGCTGCATTATTTAATTACTCTGCTGCATTATTTAAGGACTTTGTTGCATTATTTAAGGACTCTGCTGCATTATTTAAGGACTTTGCTGCATTATTTAAGGACTTTGATGCATTATTTAAGGACGCTGCTGCAGAATTTAAGTAATCTGCTGCATTATTTAAGGACTCTGCTGCATTATTTAAGGACTTTGCTGCATTAATTAAGGACTCTGCTGCATTATTTAAGGACTTTGTTGCATTATTTAATGACTCTGCTGCGGTATTTAAGGACTCTGCTGCATTATTTAAGGACTTTGCTGCATTATTTAAGGACTTTGCTGCAGTAATTAAGGAATCTGCTGCATTATTTAAGGACTTTGTTGCATTATTTAAGGACTGTGCTGCATTGCTTAAGGACTCTGCTGCATTATTTAAGGACTTTGCTGCATTATTTAAGGACTTTGTTGCATTATTTAAGGACTCTGCTGCATTATTTAAGGACTTTGTTGCATTATTTAAGGACTCTGTTGCATTATTTAAGGACTTTGCTGCATTATTTAAGTACTCTGGTGCATTATTTAAGGACTTTGTTGCATTATTTAAGGACTCTGCTGCATTATTTAAGGACTTTGTTGCATTATTTAAGGACTCTGTTGCATTATTTAAGGACTTTGCTGCATTATTTAAGTACTCTGGTGCATTATTTAAGGACTTTGTTGCATTATTTAAGGACTCTGCTGCATTATTTAAGGACTTTGTTGCATTATTTAAGGACTCTGCTGCATTATTTAAGGACTTTGCTGCATTATTTAAGGACTCTGTTGCATTATTTAAGGACTTTGCTGCATTATTTAAGTACTCTGGTGCATTATTTAAGGACTTTATTGCATTATTTCAGGATTCTGCTGCATTATTTAAGGAATTTGCTGCATTATTTAAGAACTTTGCTGCAGTATTTAAGGACTCTGCTGCATTATTTAAGGACTTTATTGCATTATTTAAGGACCCTGCTGCAGAATTTAAGGAATCTGCTGCATTACTTAAGGACTTTGTTGCATTATTTAAGGACTCTGATGCATTATTTAAGGACTTTGCTGCATTATTTAAGGACTTTGATGCATTATTTAAGGACGCCGCTGCAGAATTTAAGTAATCTGCTGCATTATTTAAGGACTCTGCTGCATTATTTAAGGACTTTGCTGCATTATTTAAGGACTCTGCTGTATTATTAAGCACGTTGCTGCATTAATTAAGGACTTTATTGCATTATTTAAGGAATTTGATGCATTATTTAAGGACTCTGCTGCATTATTTAAGGACTTTGATGCATTATTTAAGGACGCTGCTGCAGAATTTAAGGAATCTGCTGCATTATTTAAGGACTTTGTTGCATTATTTAAGGACTATGCTGCATTATGTAAGGACTCTGCTGCATTATTTAAGGACTTTGCTGCATTATTTAATTACTCTGCTGCATTATTTAAGGACTTTGTTGCATTATTTAAGGACTCTGCTGCATTATTTAAGGACTTTGCTGCATTATTTAAGGACTTTGATGCATTATTTAAGGACGCTGCTGCAGAATTTAAGTAATCTGCTGCATTATTTAAGGACTCTGCTGCATTATTTAAGGACTTTGCTGCATTAATTAAGGACTCTGCTGCATTATTTAAGGACTTTGTTGCATTATTTAATGACTCTGCTGCGGTATTTAAGGACTCTGCTGCATTATTTAAGGACTTTGCTGCATTATTTAAGGACTTTGCTGCAGTAATTAAGGAATCTGCTGCATTATTTAAGGACTTTGTTGCATTATTTAATGACTCTGCTGCGGTATTTAAGGACTCTGCTGTATTATTTAAGGACTTTGCTGAATTATTTAAGGACTCTGCTTCATTATTTAAGGACTTTGTTGCATTATTTAAGGACTCTGCTGCATTATTTAAGGACTTCGTTGCATTATTTAAGGACTCTGCTGCATTATTTAAAGACTTTGCTGCATTATTTAAGTACTCTGGTGCATTATTTAAGGACTCGGCTGCATTATTTAAAGACTTTGCTGCATTATTTAAGTACTCTGGTGCATTATTTAAGGACTCTGCTGCATTATTTTAGGACTTTGCTGCATTATTTAAGGACTCTGCTGCATTATTTAAGGACTCTGCTGCATTATTTAAGGACTTTGCTGCATTATTTAAGTATGCTGCTGCGGTATTTAAGGCCTCTGCTGCATTATTTAAGGACTCTGCTGCATTATTAAGGATGTTGCTGCATTATTTAAGGACTTTATTGCATTATTTAAGGATTCTGCTGCATTATTTAAGGAATTTGCTGCATTATTTAAGGACTCTGCTGTATTATTTAAGGACTTTGTTGCATTATTTAATGACTCTGCTGGGGTATTTAAGGACTCTGCTGCATTATTTAAGGGCTTTGCTGCATTATTTAAGGACTCTGCTGCAGTATTTAAGGACTCTGCTGCATTATTTAAGGACTTTGATGCATTATTTAAGGACGCTGCTGCAGAATTTAAGGAATCTGCTGCATTATTTAAGGACTTTGTTGCATTATTTAAGGACTATGCTGCATTATGTAAGGACTCTGCTGCATTATTTAAGGACTTTGCTGCATTATTTAATTACTCTGCTGCATTATTTAAGGACTTTGTTGCATTATTTAAGGACTCTGCTGCATTATTTAAGGACTTTGCTGCATTATTTAAGGACTTTGATGCATTATTTAAGGACGCTGCTGCAGAATTTAAGTAATCTGCTGCATTATTTAAGGACTCTGCTGCATTATTTAAGGACTTTGCTGCATTATTTAAGGACTCTGCTGCATTATTTAAGGACTTTGTTGCATTATTTAATGACTCTGCTGCGGTATTTAAGGACTCTGCTGCATTATTTAAGGACTTTGCTGCATTATTTAAGGACTTTGCTGCAGTAATTAAGGAATCTGCTGCATTATTTAAGGACTTTGTTGCATTATTTAAGGACTGTGCTGCATTGCTTAAGGACTCTGCTGCATTATTTAAGGACTTTGCTGCATTATTTAAGGACTTTGTTGCATTATTTAAGGACTCTGCTGCATTATTTAAGGACTTTGTTGCATTATTTAAGGACTCTGTTGCATTATTTAAGGACTTTGCTGCATTATTTAAGTACTCTGGTGCATTATTTAAGGACTTTGTTGCATTATTTAAGGACTCTGCTGCATTATTTAAGGACTTTGCTGCATTATTTAAGTACTCTGGTGCATTATTTAAGGACTTTGTTGCATTATTTAAGGACTCTGCTGCATTATTTAAGGACTTTGTTGCATTATTTAAGGACTCTGCTGCATTATTTAAGGACTTTGCTGCATTATTTAAGGACTCTGCTGCATTATTTAAGGACTTTGTTGCATTATTTAATGACTCTGCTGCGGTATTTAAGGACTCTGCTGTATTATTTAAGGACTTTGCTGCATTATTTAAGGACTCTGCTTCATTATTTAAGGACTTTGTTGCATTATTTAAGTACTCTGGTGCATTATTTAAGGACTTTATTGCATTATTTAAGGATTCTGCTGCATTATTTAAGGAATTTGCTGCATTATTTAAGAACTTTGCTGCAGTATTTAAGGACTCTGCTGCATTATTTAAGGACTTTATTGCATTATTTAAGGACCCTGCTGCAGAATTTAAGGAATCTGCTGCATTACTTAAGGACTTTGTTGCATTATTTAAGGACTCTGCTGCATTATTTAAGGACTTTGCTGCATTATTTAAGGACTTTGATGCATTATTTAAGGACGCCGCTGCAGAATTTAAGTAATCTGCTGCATTATTTAAGGACTCTGCTGCATTATTTAAGGACTTTGCTGCATTATTTAAGGACTCTGCTGTATTATTAAGCACGTTGCTGCATTAATTAAGGACTTTATTGCATTATTTAAGGAATTTGATGCATTATTTAAGGACTCTGCTGCATTATTTAAGGACTTTGTTGCATTATTTAATGACTCTGCTGCGGTATTTAAGGACTCTGCTGCATTATTTAAGGACTTTGCTGCATTATTTAAGGACTTTGCTGCAGTAATTAAGGAATCTGCTGCATTATTTAAGGAATTTGATGCATTATTTAAGGACTCTGCTGCATTATTTAAGGACTTTGCTGCATTATTTAAGGACTCTGCTTCATTATTTAAGGACTTTGTTGCATTATCTAAGGACTCTGCTGCATTATTTAAGGACTTTGTTGCATTATTTAAGGACTCTGCTGCATTATTTAAGGACTCTGCTGCATTATTTAAAGACTTTGCTGCATTATTTAAGTACTCTGGTGCATTATTTAAGGACTTTGTTGCTTTATTTAAGGACTTTGCTGCATTATTTAAGGACTTTGTTGCATTATTTAAGGACTCTGCTGCATTATTTAAGGACTTTGCTGCATTATTTAAGTACTCTGGTGCATTATTTAAGGACTTTGTTGCATTATTTAAGGACTCTGCTGCATTATTTAAGGACTTTGTTGCATTATTTAAGGACTCTGCTGCATTATTTAAGGACTTTGCTGCATTATTTAAGGACTCTGCTGCATTATTTAAGGACTTTGTTGCATTATTTAATGACTCTGCTGCGGTATTTAAGGACTCTGCTGTATTATTTAAGGACTTTGCTGCATTATTTAAGGACTCTGCTTCATTATTTAAGGACTTTGTTGCATTATTTAAGGACTCTGCTGCATTATTTAAGGACTTCGTTGCATTATTTAAGGACTCTGCTGCATTATTTAAAGACTTTGCTGCATTATTTAAGTACTCTGGTGCATTATTTAAGGACTCGGCTGCATTATTTAAAGACTTTGCTGCATTATTTAAGTACTCTGGTGCATTATTTAAGGACTCTGCTGCATTATTTAAGGACTTTGCTGCATTATTTAAGGACTCTGCTGCATTATTTAAGGACTTTGCTGCATTATTTAAGTATGCTGCTGCGGTATTTAAGGCCTCTGCTGCATTATTTAAGGACTCTGCTGCATTATTAAGGACGTTGCTGCATTATTTAAGGACTTTATTGCATTATTTAAGGATTCTGCTGCATTATTTAAGGAATTTGCTGCATTATTTAAGGACTCTGCTGTATTATTTAAGGACTTTGTTGCATTATTTAATGACTCTGCTGGGGTATTTAAGGACTCTGCTGCATTATTTAAGGGCTTTGCTGCATTATTTAAGGACTCTGCTGCAGTATTTTAAGACTCTGCTGCATTATTTAAGGACTTTGATGCATTATTTAAGGACGCTGCTGCAGAATTTAAGGAATCTGCTGCATTATTTAAGGACTTTGTTGCATTATTTAAGGACTATGCTGCATTATGTAAGGACTCTGCTGCATTATTTAAGGACTTTGCTGCATTATTTAATTACTCTGCTGCATTATTTAAGGACTTTGTTGCATTATTTAAGGACTCTGCTGCATTATTTAAGGACTTTGCTGCATTATTTAAGGACTTTGATGCATTATTTAAGGACGCTGCTGCAGAATTTAAGTAATCTGCTGCATTATTTAAGGACTCTGCTGCATTATTTAAGGACTTTGCTGCATTAATTAAGGACTCTGCTGCATTATTTAAGGACTTTGTTGCATTATTTAATGACTCTGCTGCGGTATTTAAGGACTCTGCTGCATTATTTAAGGACTTTGCTGCATTATTTAAGGACTTTGCTGCAGTAATTAAGGAATCTGCTGCATTATTTAAGGACTTTGTTGCATTATTTAAGGACTGTGCTGCATTGCTTAAGGACTCTGCTGCATTATTTAAGGACTTTGCTGCATTATTTAAGGACTTTGTTGCATTATTTAAGGACTCTGCTGCATTATTTAAGGACTTTGTTGCATTATTTAAGGACTCTGTTGCATTATTTAAGGACTTTGCTGCATTATTTAAGTACTCTGGTGCATTATTTAAGGACTTTGTTGCATTATTTAAGGACTCTGCTGCATTATTTAAGGACTTTGTTGCATTATTTAAGGACTCTGTTGCATTATTTAAGGACTTTGCTGCATTATTTAAGTACTCTGGTGCATTATTTAAGGACTTTGTTGCATTATTTAAGGACTCTGCTGCATTATTTAAGGACTTTGTTGCATTATTTAAGGACTCTGCTGCATTATTTAAGGACTTTGCTGCATTATTTAAGGACTCTGTTGCATTATTTAAGGACTTTGCTGCATTATTTAAGTACTCTGGTGCATTATTTAAGGACTTTATTGCATTATTTCAGGATTCTGCTGCATTATTTAAGGAATTTGCTGCATTATTTAAGAACTTTGCTGCAGTATTTAAGGACTCTGCTGCATTATTTAAGGACTTTATTGCATTATTTAAGGACCCTGCTGCAGAATTTAAGGAATCTGCTGCATTACTTAAGGACTTTGTTGCATTATTTAAGGACTCTGATGCATTATTTAAGGACTTTGCTGCATTATTTAAGGACTTTGATGCATTATTTAAGGACGCCGCTGCAGAATTTAAGTAATCTGCTGCATTATTTAAGGACTCTGCTGCATTATTTAAGGACTTTGCTGCATTATTTAAGGACTCTGCTGTATTATTAAGCACGTTGCTGCATTAATTAAGGACTTTATTGCATTATTTAAGGAATTTGATGCATTATTTAAGGACTCTGCTGCATTATTTAAGGACTTTGATGCATTATTTAAGGACGCTGCTGCAGAATTTAAGGAATCTGCTGCATTATTTAAGGACTCTGTTGCATTATTTAAGGACTATGCTGCATTATGTAAGGACTCTGCTGCATTATTTAAGGACTTTGCTGCATTATTTAATTACTCTGCTGCATTATTTAAGGACTTTGTTGCATTATTTAAGGACTCTGCTGCATTATTTAAGGACTTTGCTGCATTATTTAAGGACTTTGATGCATTATTTAAGGACGCTGCTGCAGAATTTAAGTAATCTGCTGCATTATTTAAGGACTCTGCTGCATTATTTAAGGACTTTGCTGCATTAATTAAGGACTCTGCTGCATTATTTAAGGACTTTGTTGCATTATTTAATGACTCTGCTGCGGTATTTAAGGACTCTGCTGCATTATTTAAGGACTTTGCTGCATTATTTAAGGACTTTGCTGCAGTAATTAAGGAATCTGCTGCATTATTTAAGGACTTTGTTGCATTATTTAATGACTCTGCTGCGGTATTTAAGGACTCTGCTGTATTATTTAAGGACTTTGCTGAATTATTTAAGGACTCTGCTTCATTATTTAAGGACTTTGTTGCATTATTTAAGGACTCTGCTGCATTATTTAAGGACTTCGTTGCATTATTTAAGGACTCTGCTGCATTATTTAAAGACTTTGCTGCATTATTTAAGTACTCTGGTGCATTATTTAAGGACTCGGCTGCATTATTTAAAGACTTTGCTGCATTATTTAAGTACTCTGGTGCATTATTTAAGGACTCTGCTGCATTATTTTAGGACTTTGCTGCATTATTTAAGGACTCTGCTGCATTATTTAAGGACTCTGCTGCATTATTTAAGGACTTTGCTGCATTATTTAAGTATGCTGCTGCGGTATTTAAGGCCTCTGCTGCATTATTTAAGGACTCTGCTGCATTATTAAGGACGTTGCTGCATTATTTAAGGACTTTATTGCATTATTTAAGGATTCTGCTGCATTATTTAAGGAATTTGCTGCATTATTTAAGGACTCTGCTGTATTATTTAAGGACTTTGTTGCATTATTTAATGACTCTGCTGGGGTATTTAAGGACTCTGCTGCATTATTTAAGGGCTTTGCTGCATTATTTAAGGACTCTGCTGCAGTATTTAAGGACTCTGCTGCATTATTTAAGGACTTTGATGCATTATTTAAGGACGCTGCTGCAGAATTTAAGGAATCTGCTGCATTATTTAAGGACTTTGTTGCATTATTTAAGGACTATGCTGCATTATGTAAGGACTCTGCTGCATTATTTAAGGACTTTGCTGCATTATTTAATTACTCTGCTGCATTATTTAAGGACTTTGTTGCATTATTTAAGGACTCTGCTGCATTATTTAAGGACTTTGCTGCATTATTTAAGGACTTTGATGCATTATTTAAGGACGCTGCTGCAGAATTTAAGTAATCTGCTGCATTATTTAAGGACTCTGCTGCATTATTTAAGGACTTTGCTGCATTATTTAAGGACTCTGCTGCATTATTTAAGGACTTTGCTGCATTATTTAAGGACTCTGCTGCATTATTTAAGGACTTTGTTGCATTATTTAATGACTCTGCTGCGGTATTTAAGGACTCTGCTGCATTATTTAAGGACTTTGCTGCATTATTTAAGGACTTTGCTGCAGTAATTAAGGAATCTGCTGCATTATTTAAGGACTTTGTTGCATTATTTAAGGACTGTGCTGCATTGCTTAAGGACTCTGCTGCATTATTTAAGGACTTTGCTGCATTATTTAAGGACTTTGTTGCATTATTTAAGGACTCTGCTGCATTATTTAAGGACTTTGTTGCATTATTTAAGGACTCTGTTGCATTATTTAAGGACTTTGCTGCATTATTTAAGTACTCTGGTGCATTATTTAAGGACTTTGTTGCATTATTTAAGGACTCTGCTGCATTATTTAAGGACTTTGCTGCATTATTTAAGTACTCTGGTGCATTATTTAAGGACTTTGTTGCATTATTTAAGGACTCTGCTGCATTATTTAAGGACTTTGTTGCATTATTTAAGGACTCTGCTGCATTATTTAAGGACTTTGCTGCATTATTTAAGGACTCTGCTGCATTATTTAAGGACTTTGTTGCATTATTTAATGACTCTGCTGCGGTATTTAAGGACTCTGCTGTATTATTTAAGGACTTTGCTGCATTATTTAAGGACTCTGCTTCATTATTTAAGGACTTTGTTGCATTATTTAAGTACTCTGGTGCATTATTTAAGGACTTTATTGCATTATTTAAGGATTCTGCTGCATTATTTAAGGAATTTGCTGCATTATTTAAGAACTTTGCTGCAGTATTTAAGGACTCTGCTGCATTATTTAAGGACTTTATTGCATTATTTAAGGACCCTGCTGCAGAATTTAAGGAATCTGCTGCATTACTTAAGGACTTTGTTGCATTATTTAAGGACTCTGCTGCATTATTTAAGGACTTTGCTGCATTATTTAAGGACTTTGATGCATTATTTAAGGACGCCGCTGCAGAATTTAAGTAATCTGCTGCATTATTTAAGGACTCTGCTGCATTATTTAAGGACTTTGCTGCATTATTTAAGGACTCTGCTGTATTATTAAGCACGTTGCTGCATTAATTAAGGACTTTATTGCATTATTTAAGGAATTTGATGCATTATTTAAGGACTCTGCTGCATTATTTAAGGACTTTGTTGCATTATTTAATGACTCTGCTGCGGTATTTAAGGACTCTGCTGCATTATTTAAGGACTTTGCTGCATTATTTAAGGACTTTGCTGCAGTAATTAAGGAATCTGCTGCATTATTTAAGGAATTTGATGCATTATTTAAGGACTCTGCTGCATTATTTAAGGACTTTGCTGCATTATTTAAGGACTCTGCTTCATTATTTAAGGACTTTGTTGCATTATCTAAGGACTCTGCTGCATTATTTAAGGACTTTGTTGCATTATTTAAGGACTCTGCTGCATTATTTAAGGACTCTGCTGCATTATTTAAAGACTTTGCTGCATTATTTAAGTACTCTGGTGCATTATTTAAGGACTTTGTTGCTTTATTTAAGGACTTTGCTGCATTATTTAAGGACTTTGTTGCATTATTTAAGGACTCTGCTGCATTATTTAAGGACTTTGCTGCATTATTTAAGTACTCTGGTGCATTATTTAAGGACTTTGTTGCATTATTTAAGGACTCTGCTGCATTATTTAAGGACTTTGTTGCATTATTTAAGGACTCTGCTGCATTATTTAAGGACTTTGCTGCATTATTTAAGGACTCTGCTGCATTATTTAAGGACTTTGTTGCATTATTTAATGACTCTGCTGCGGTATTTAAGGACTCTGCTGTATTATTTAAGGACTTTGCTGCATTATTTAAGGACTCTGCTTCATTATTTAAGGACTTTGTTGCATTATTTAAGGACTCTGCTGCATTATTTAAGGACTTCGTTGCATTATTTAAGGACTCTGCTGCATTATTTAAAGACTTTGCTGCATTATTTAAGTACTCTGGTGCATTATTTAAGGACTCGGCTGCATTATTTAAAGACTTTGCTGCATTATTTAAGTACTCTGGTGCATTATTTAAGGACTCTGCTGCATTATTTAAGGACTTTGCTGCATTATTTAAGGACTCTGCTGCATTATTTAAGGACTTTGCTGCATTATTTAAGTATGCTGCTGCGGTATTTAAGGCCTCTGCTGCATTATTTAAGGACTCTGCTGCATTATTAAGGACGTTGCTGCATTATTTAAGGACTTTATTGCATTATTTAAGGATTCTGCTGCATTATTTAAGGAATTTGCTGCATTATTTAAGGACTCTGCTGTATTATTTAAGGACTTTGTTGCATTATTTAATGACTCTGCTGGGGTATTTAAGGACTCTGCTGCATTATTTAAGGGCTTTGCTGCATTATTTAAGGACTCTGCTGCAGTATTTTAAGACTCTGCTGCATTATTTAAGGACTTTGATGCATTATTTAAGGACGCTGCTGCAGAATTTAAGGAATCTGCTGCATTATTTAAGGACTTTGTTGCATTATTTAAGGACTATGCTGCATTATGTAAGGACTCTGCTGCATTATTTAAGGACTTTGCTGCATTATTTAATTACTCTGCTGCATTATTTAAGGACTTTGTTGCATTATTTAAGGACTCTGCTGCATTATTTAAGGACTTTGCTGCATTATTTAAGGACTTTGATGCATTATTTAAGGACGCTGCTGCAGAATTTAAGTAATCTGCTGCATTATTTAAGGACTCTGCTGCATTATTTAAGGACTTTGCTGCATTAATTAAGGACTCTGCTGCATTATTTAAGGACTTTGTTGCATTATTTAATGACTCTGCTGCGGTATTTAAGGACTCTGCTGCATTATTTAAGGACTTTGCTGCATTATTTAAGGACTTTGCTGCAGTAATTAAGGAATCTGCTGCATTATTTAAGGACTTTGTTGCATTATTTAAGGACTGTGCTGCATTGCTTAAGGACTCTGCTGCATTATTTAAGGACTTTGCTGCATTATTTAAGGACTTTGTTGCATTATTTAAGGACTCTGCTGCATTATTTAAGGACTTTGTTGCATTATTTAAGGACTCTGTTGCATTATTTAAGGACTTTGCTGCATTATTTAAGTACTCTGGTGCATTATTTAAGGACTTTGTTGCATTATTTAAGGACTCTGCTGCATTATTTAAGGACTTTGTTGCATTATTTAAGGACTCTGTTGCATTATTTAAGGACTTTGCTGCATTATTTAAGTACTCTGGTGCATTATTTAAGGACTTTGTTGCATTATTTAAGGACTCTGCTGCATTATTTAAGGACTTTGTTGCATTATTTAAGGACTCTGCTGCATTATTTAAGGACTTTGCTGCATTATTTAAGGACTCTGTTGCATTATTTAAGGACTTTGCTGCATTATTTAAGTACTCTGGTGCATTATTTAAGGACTTTATTGCATTATTTAAGGATTCTGCTGCATTATTTAAGGAATTTGCTGCATTATTTAAGAACTTTGCTGCAGTATTTAAGGACTCTGCTGCATTATTTAAGGACTTTATTGCATTATTTAAGGACCCTGCTGCAGAATATAAGGAATCTGCTGCATTACTTAAGGACTTTGTTGCATTATTTAAGGACTCTGATGCATTATTTAAGGACTTTGCTGCATTATTTAAGGACTTTGATGCATTATTTAAGGACGCCGCTGCAGAATTTAAGTAATCTGCTGCATTATTTAAGGACTCTGCTGCATTATTTAAGGACTTTGCTGCATTATTTAAGGACTCTGCTGTATTATTAAGCACGTTGCTGCATTAATTAAGGACTTTATTGCATTATTTAAGGAATTTGATGCATTATTTAAGGACTCTGCTGCATTATTTAAGGACTTTGATGCATTATTTAAGGACGCTGCTGCAGAATTTAAGGAATCTGCTGCATTATTTAAGGACTTTGTTGCATTATTTAAGGACTATGCTGCATTATGTAAGGACTCTGCTGCATTATTTAAGGACTTTGCTGCATTATTTAATTACTCTGCTGCATTATTTAAGGACTTTGTTGCATTATTTAAGGACTCTGCTGCATTATTTAAGGACTTTGCTGCATTATTTAAGGACTTTGATGCATTATTTAAGGACGCTGCTGCAGAATTTAAGTAATCTGCTGCATTATTTAA
This sequence comes from Phyllobates terribilis, assembly GCF_046119375.1. Taxonomy (NCBI): domain Eukaryota; kingdom Metazoa; phylum Chordata; class Amphibia; order Anura; family Dendrobatidae; genus Phyllobates; species Phyllobates terribilis. The sequence continues at coordinate 682,716 of NW_027363268.1, forward strand.
GGACTCTGCTGCATTATTTAAGGACTTTGCTGCATTAATTAAGGACTCTGCTGCATTATTTAAGGACTTTGTTGCATTATTTAATGACTCTGCTGCGGTATTTAAGGACTCTGCTGCATTATTTAAGGACTTTGCTGCATTATTTAAGGACTTTGCTGCAGTAATTAAGGAATCTGCTGCATTATTTAAGGACTTTGTTGCATTATTTAATGACTCTGCTGCGGTATTTAAGGACTCTGCTGTATTATTTAAGGACTTTGCTGAATTATTTAAGGACTCTGCTTCATTATTTAAGGACTTTGTTGCATTATTTAAGGACTCTGCTGCATTATTTAAGGACTTCGTTGCATTATTTAAGGACTCTGCTGCATTATTTAAAGACTTTGCTGCATTATTTAAGTACTCTGGTGCATTATTTAAGGACTCGGCTGCATTATTTAAAGACATTGCTGCATTATTTAAGTACTCTGGTGCATTATTTAAGGACTCTGCTGCATTATTTTAGGACTTTGCTGCATTATTTAAGGACTCTGCTGGGGTATTTAAGGACTCTGCTGCATTATTTAAGGGCTTTGCTGCATTATTTAAGGACTCTGCTGCAGTATTTAAGGACTCTGCTGCATTATTTAAGGACTTTGATGCATTATTTAAGGACGCTGCTGCAGAATTTAAGGAATCTGCTGCATTATTTAAGGACTTTGTTGCATTATTTAAGGACTATGCTGCATTATGTAAGGACTCTGCTGCATTATTTAAGGACTTTGCTGCATTATTTAATTACTCTGCTGCATTATTTAAGGACTTTGTTGCATTATTTAAGGACTCTGCTGCATTATTTAAGGACTTTGCTGCATTATTTAAGGACTTTGATGCATTATTTAAGGACGCTGCTGCAGAATTTAAGTAATCTGCTGCATTATTTAAGGACTCTGCTGCATTATTTAAGGACTTTGCTGCATTATTTAAGGACTCTGCTGCATTATTTAAGGACTTTGTTGCATTATTTAATGACTCTGCTGCGGTATTTAAGGACTCTGCTGCATTATTTAAGGACTTTGCTGCATTATTTAAGGACTTTGCTGCAGTAATTAAGGAATCTGCTGCATTATTTAAGGACTTTGTTGCATTATTTAAGGACTGTGCTGCATTGCTTAAGGACTCTGCTGCATTATTTAAGGACTTTGCTGCATTATTTAAGGACTTTGTTGCATTATTTAAGGACTCTGCTGCATTATTTAAGGACTTTGTTGCATTATTTAAGGACTCTGTTGCATTATTTAAGGACTTTGCTGCATTATTTAAGTACTCTGGTGCATTATTTAAGGACTTTGTTGCATTATTTAAGGACTCTGCTGCATTATTTAAGGACTTTGCTGCATTATTTAAGTACTCTGGTGCATTATTTAAGGACTTTGTTGCATTATTTAAGGACTCTGCTGCATTATTTAAGGACTTTGTTGCATTATTTAAGGACTCTGCTGCATTATTTAAGGACTTTGCTGCATTATTTAAGGACTCTGCTGCATTATTTAAGGACTTTGTTGCATTATTTAATGACTCTGCTGCGGTATTTAAGGACTCTGCTGTATTATTTAAGGACTTTGCTGCATTATTTAAGGACTCTGCTTCATTATTTAAGGACTTTGTTGCATTATTTAAGTACTCTGGTGCATTATTTAAGGACTTTATTGCATTATTTAAGGATTCTGCTGCATTATTTAAGGAATTTGCTGCATTATTTAAGAACTTTGCTGCAGTATTTAAGGACTCTGCTGCATTATTTAAGGACTTTATTGCATTATTTAAGGACCCTGCTGCAGAATTTAAGGAATCTGCTGCATTACTTAAGGACTTTGTTGCATTATTTAAGGACTCTGCTGCATTATTTAAGGACTTTGCTGCATTATTTAAGGACTTTGATGCATTATTTAAGGACGCCGCTGCAGAATTTAAGTAATCTGCTGCATTATTTAAGGACTCTGCTGCATTATTTAAGGACTTTGCTGCATTATTTAAGGACTCTGCTGTATTATTAAGCACGTTGCTGCATTAATTAAGGACTTTATTGCATTATTTAAGGAATTTGATGCATTATTTAAGGACTCTGCTGCATTATTTAAGGACTTTGTTGCATTATTTAATGACTCTGCTGCGGTATTTAAGGACTCTGCTGCATTATTTAAGGACTTTGCTGCATTATTTAAGGACTTTGCTGCAGTAATTAAGGAATCTGCTGCATTATTTAAGGAATTTGATGCATTATTTAAGGACTCTGCTGCATTATTTAAGGACTTTGCTGCATTATTTAAGGACTCTGCTTCATTATTTAAGGACTTTGTTGCATTATCTAAGGACTCTGCTGCATTATTTAAGGACTTTGTTGCATTATTTAAGGACTCTGCTGCATTATTTAAGGACTCTGCTGCATTATTTAAAGACTTTGCTGCATTATTTAAGTACTCTGGTGCATTATTTAAGGACTTTGTTGCTTTATTTAAGGACTTTGCTGCATTATTTAAGGACTTTGTTGCATTATTTAAGGACTCTGCTGCATTATTTAAGGACTTTGCTGCATTATTTAAGTACTCTGGTGCATTATTTAAGGACTTTGTTGCATTATTTAAGGACTCTGCTGCATTATTTAAGGACTTTGTTGCATTATTTAAGGACTCTGCTGCATTATTTAAGGACTTTGCTGCATTATTTAAGGACTCTGCTGCATTATTTAAGGACTTTGTTGCATTATTTAATGACTCTGCTGCGGTATTTAAGGACTCTGCTGTATTATTTAAGGACTTTGCTGCATTATTTAAGGACTCTGCTTCATTATTTAAGGACTTTGTTGCATTATTTAAGGACTCTGCTGCATTATTTAAGGACTTCGTTGCATTATTTAAGGACTCTGCTGCATTATTTAAAGACTTTGCTGCATTATTTAAGTACTCTGGTGCATTATTTAAGGACTCGGCTGCATTATTTAAAGACTTTGCTGCATTATTTAAGTACTCTGGTGCATTATTTAAGGACTCTGCTGCATTATTTAAGGACTTTGCTGCATTATTTAAGGACTCTGCTGCATTATTTAAGGACTTTGCTGCATTATTTAAGTATGCTGCTGCGGTATTTAAGGCCTCTGCTGCATTATTTAAGGACTCTGCTGCATTATTAAGGACGTTGCTGCATTATTTAAGGACTTTATTGCATTATTTAAGGATTCTGCTGCATTATTTAAGGAATTTGCTGCATTATTTAAGGACTCTGCTGTATTATTAAGCACGTTGCTGCATTAATTAAGGACTTTATTGCATTATTTAAGGAATTTGATGCATTATTTAAGGACTCTGCTGCATTATTTAAGGACTTTGTTGCATTATTTAATGACTCTGCTGCGGTATTTAAGGACTCTGCTGCATTATTTAAGGACTTTGCTGCATTATTTAAGGACTTTGCTGCAGTAATTAAGGAATCTGCTGCATTATTTAAGGAATTTGATGCATTATTTAAGGACTCTGCTGCATTATTTAAGGACTTTGCTGCATTATTTAAGGACTCTGCTTCATTATTTAAGGACTTTGTTGCATTATCTAAGGACTCTGCTGCATTATTTAAGGACTTTGTTGCATTATTTAAGGACTCTGCTGCATTATTTAAGGACTCTGCTGCATTATTTAAAGACTTTGCTGCATTATTTAAGTACTCTGGTGCATTATTTAAGGACTTTGTTGCTTTATTTAAGGACTTTGCTGCATTATTTAAGGACTTTGTTGCATTATTTAAGGACTCTGCTGCATTATTTAAGGACTTTGCTGCATTATTTAAGTACTCTGGTGCATTATTTAAGGACTTTGTTGCATTATTTAAGGACTCTGCTGCATTATTTAAGGACTTTGTTGCATTATTTAAGGACTCTGCTGCATTATTTAAGGACTTTGCTGCATTATTTAAGGACTCTGCTGCATTATTTAAGGACTTTGTTGCATTATTTAATGACTCTGCTGCGGTATTTAAGGACTCTGCTGTATTATTTAAGGACTTTGCTGCATTATTTAAGGACTCTGCTTCATTATTTAAGGACTTTGTTGCATTATTTAAGGACTCTGCTGCATTATTTAAGGACTTCGTTGCATTATTTAAGGACTCTGCTGCATTATTTAAAGACTTTGCTGCATTATTTAAGTACTCTGGTGCATTATTTAAGGACTCGGCTGCATTATTTAAAGACTTTGCTGCATTATTTAAGTACTCTGGTGCATTATTTAAGGACTCTGCTGCATTATTTAAGGACTTTGCTGCATTATTTAAGGACTCTGCTGCATTATTTAAGGACTTTGCTGCATTATTTAAGTATGCTGCTGCGGTATTTAAGGCCTCTGCTGCATTATTTAAGGACTCTGCTGCATTATTAAGGACGTTGCTGCATTATTTAAGGACTTTATTGCATTATTTAAGGATTCTGCTGCATTATTTAAGGAATTTGCTGCATTATTTAAGGACTCTGCTGTATTATTTAAGGACTTTGTTGCATTATTTAATGACTCTGCTGGGGTATTTAAGGACTCTGCTGCATTATTTAAGGGCTTTGCTGCATTATTTAAGGACTCTGCTGCAGTATTTTAAGACTCTGCTGCATTATTTAAGGACTTTGATGCATTATTTAAGGACGCTGCTGCAGAATTTAAGGAATCTGCTGCATTATTTAAGGACTTTGTTGCATTATTTAAGGACTATGCTGCATTATGTAAGGACTCTGCTGCATTATTTAAGGACTTTGCTGCATTATTTAATTACTCTGCTGCATTATTTAAGGACTTTGTTGCATTATTTAAGGACTCTGCTGCATTATTTAAGGACTTTGCTGCATTATTTAAGGACTTTGATGCATTATTTAAGGACGCTGCTGCAGAATTTAAGTAATCTGCTGCATTATTTAAGGACTCTGCTGCATTATTTAAGGACTTTGCTGCATTAATTAAGGACTCTGCTGCATTATTTAAGGACTTTGTTGCATTATTTAATGACTCTGCTGCGGTATTTAAGGACTCTGCTGCATTATTTAAGGACTTTGCTGCATTATTTAAGGACTTTGCTGCAGTAATTAAGGAATCTGCTGCATTATTTAAGGACTTTGTTGCATTATTTAAGGACTGTGCTGCATTGCTTAAGGACTCTGCTGCATTATTTAAGGACTTTGCTGCATTATTTAAGGACTTTGTTGCATTATTTAAGGACTCTGCTGCATTATTTAAGGACTTTGTTGCATTATTTAAGGACTCTGTTGCATTATTTAAGGACTTTGCTGCATTATTTAAGTACTCTGGTGCATTATTTAAGGACTTTGTTGCATTATTTAAGGACTCTGCTGCATTATTTAAGGACTTTGTTGCATTATTTAAGGACTCTGTTGCATTATTTAAGGACTTTGCTGCATTATTTAAGTACTCTGGTGCATTATTTAAGGACTTTGTTGCATTATTTAAGGACTCTGCTGCATTATTTAAGGACTTTGTTGCATTATTTAAGGACTCTGCTGCATTATTTAAGGACTTTGCTGCATTATTTAAGGACTCTGTTGCATTATTTAAGGACTTTGCTGCATTATTTAAGTACTCTGGTGCATTATTTAAGGACTTTATTGCATTATTTAAGGATTCTGCTGCATTATTTAAGGAATTTGCTGCATTATTTAAGAACTTTGCTGCAGTATTTAAGGACTCTGCTGCATTATTTAAGGACTTTATTGCATTATTTAAGGACCCTGCTGCAGAATATAAGGAATCTGCTGCATTACTTAAGGACTTTGTTGCATTATTTAAGGACTCTGATGCATTATTTAAGGACTTTGCTGCATTATTTAAGGACTTTGATGCATTATTTAAGGACGCCGCTGCAGAATTTAAGTAATCTGCTGCATTATTTAAGGACTCTGCTGCATTATTTAAGGACTTTGCTGCATTATTTAAGGACTCTGCTGTATTATTAAGCACGTTGCTGCATTAATTAAGGACTTTATTGCATTATTTAAGGAATTTGATGCATTATTTAAGGACTCTGCTGCATTATTTAAGGACTTTGATGCATTATTTAAGGACGCTGCTGCAGAATTTAAGGAATCTGCTGCATTATTTAAGGACTTTGTTGCATTATTTAAGGACTATGCTGCATTATGTAAGGACTCTGCTGCATTATTTAAGGACTTTGCTGCATTATTTAATTACTCTGCTGCATTATTTAAGGACTTTGTTGCATTATTTAAGGACTCTGCTGCATTATTTAAGGACTTTGCTGCATTATTTAAGGACTTTGATGCATTATTTAAGGACGCTGCTGCAGAATTTAAGTAATCTGCTGCATTATTTAAGGACTCTGCTGCATTATTTAAGGACTTTGCTGCATTAATTAAGGACTCTGCTGCATTATTTAAGGACTTTGTTGCATTATTTAATGACTCTGCTGCGGTATTTAAGGACTCTGCTGCATTATTTAAGGACTTTGCTGCATTATTTAAGGACTTTGCTGCAGTAATTAAGGAATCTGCTGCATTATTTAAGGACTTTGTTGCATTATTTAATGACTCTGCTGCGGTATTTAAGGACTCTGCTGTATTATTTAAGGACTTTGCTGAATTATTTAAGGACTCTGCTTCATTATTTAAGGACTTTGTTGCATTATTTAAGGACTCTGCTGCATTATTTAAGGACTTCGTTGCATTATTTAAGGACTCTGCTGCATTATTTAAAGACTTTGCTGCATTATTTAAGTACTCTGGTGCATTATTTAAGGACTCGGCTGCATTATTTAAAGACTTTGCTGCATTATTTAAGTACTCTGGTGCATTATTTAAGGACTCTGCTGCATTATTTTAGGACTTTGCTGCATTATTTAAGGACTCTGCTGCATTATTTAAGGACTCTGCTGCATTATTTAAGGACTTTGCTGCATTATTTAAGTATGCTGCTGCGGTATTTAAGGCCTCTGCTGCATTATTTAAGGACTCTGCTGCATTATTAAGGACGTTGCTGCATTATTTAAGGACTTTATTGCATTATTTAAGGATTCTGCTGCATTATTTAAGGAATTTGCTGCATTATTTAAGGACTCTGCTGTATTATTTAAGGACTTTGTTGCATTATTTAATGACTCTGCTGGGGTATTTAAGGACTCTGCTGCATTATTTAAGGGCTTTGCTGCATTATTTAAGGACTCTGCTGCAGTATTTAAGGACTCTGCTGCATTATTTAAGGACTTTGATGCATTATTTAAGGACGCTGCTGCAGAATTTAAGGAATCTGCTGCATTATTTAAGGACTTTGTTGCATTATTTAAGGACTATGCTGCATTATGTAAGGACTCTGCTGCATTATTTAAGGACTTTGCTGCATTATTTAATTACTCTGCTGCATTATTTAAGGACTTTGTTGCATTATTTAAGGACTCTGCTGCATTATTTAAGGACTTTGCTGCATTATTTAAGGACTTTGATGCATTATTTAAGGACGCTGCTGCAGAATTTAAGTAATCTGCTGCATTATTTAAGGACTCTGCTGCATTATTTAAGGACTTTGCTGCATTATTTAAGGACTCTGCTGCATTATTTAAGGACTTTGTTGCATTATTTAATGACTCTGCTGCGGTATTTAAGGACTCTGCTGCATTATTTAAGGACTTTGCTGCATTATTTAAGGACTTTGCTGCAGTAATTAAGGAATCTGCTGCATTATTTAAGGACTTTGTTGCATTATTTAAGGACTGTGCTGCATTGCTTAAGGACTCTGCTGCATTATTTAAAGACTTTGCTGCATTATTTAAGGACTTTGTTGCATTATTTAAGGACTCTGCTGCATTATTTAAGGACTTTGTTGCATTATTTAAGGACTCTGTTGCATTATTTAAGGACTTTGCTGCATTATTTAAGTACTCTGGTGCATTATTTAAGGACTTTGTTGCATTATTTAAGGACTCTGCTGCATTATTTAAGGACTTTGCTGCATTATTTAAGTACTCTGGTGCATTATTTAAGGACTTTGTTGCATTATTTAAGGACTCTGCTGCATTATTTAAGGACTTTGTTGCATTATTTAAGGACTCTGCTGCATTATTTAAGGACTTTGCTGCATTATTTAAGGACTCTGCTGCATTATTTAAGGACTTTGTTGCATTATTTAATGACTCTGCTGCGGTATTTAAGGACTCTGCTGTATTATTTAAGGACTTTGCTGCATTATTTAAGGACTCTGCTTCATTATTTAAGGACTTTGTTGCATTATTTAAGTACTCTGGTGCATTATTTAAGGACTTTATTGCATTATTTAAGGATTCTGCTGCATTATTTAAGGAATTTGCTGCATTATTTAAGAACTTTGCTGCAGTATTTAAGGACTCTGCTGCATTATTTAAGGACTTTATTGCATTATTTAAGGACCCTGCTGCAGAATTTAAGGAATCTGCTGCATTACTTAAGGACTTTGTTGCATTATTTAAGGACTCTGCTGCATTATTTAAGGACTTTGCTGCATTATTTAAGGACTTTGATGCATTATTTAAGGACGCCGCTGCAGAATTTAAGTAATCTGCTGCATTATTTAAGGACTCTGCTGCATTATTTAAGGACTTTGCTGCATTATTTAAGGACTCTGCTGTATTATTAAGCACGTTGCTGCATTAATTAAGGACTTTATTGCATTATTTAAGGAATTTGATGCATTATTTAAGGACTCTGCTGCATTATTTAAGGACTTTGTTGCATTATTTAATGACTCTGCTGCGGTATTTAAGGACTCTGCTGCATTATTTAAGGACTTTGCTGCATTATTTAAGGACTTTGCTGCAGTAATTAAGGAATCTGCTGCATTATTTAAGGAATTTGATGCATTATTTAAGGACTCTGCTGCATTATTTAAGGACTTTGCTGCATTATTTAAGGACTCTGCTTCATTATTTAAGGACTTTGTTGCATTATCTAAGGACTCTGCTGCATTATTTAAGGACTTTGTTGCATTATTTAAGGACTCTGCTGCATTATTTAAGGACTCTGCTGCATTATTTAAAGACTTTGCTGCATTATTTAAGTACTCTGGTGCATTATTTAAGGACTTTGTTGCTTTATTTAAGGACTTTGCTGCATTATTTAAGGACTTTGTTGCATTATTTAAGGACTCTGCTGCATTATTTAAGGACTTTGCTGCATTATTTAAGTACTCTGGTGCATTATTTAAGGACTTTGTTGCATTATTTAAGGACTCTGCTGCATTATTTAAGGACTTTGTTGCATTATTTAAGGACTCTGCTGCATTATTTAAGGACTTTGCTGCATTATTTAAGGACTCTGCTGCATTATTTAAGGACTTTGTTGCATTATTTAATGACTCTGCTGCGGTATTTAAGGACTCTGCTGTATTATTTAAGGACTTTGCTGCATTATTTAAGGACTCTGCTTCATTATTTAAGGACTTTGTTGCATTATTTAAGGACTCTGCTGCATTATTTAAGGACTTCGTTGCATTATTTAAGGACTCTGCTGCATTATTTAAAGACTTTGCTGCATTATTTAAGTACTCTGGTGCATTATTTAAGGACTCGGCTGCATTATTTAAAGACTTTGCTGCATTATTTAAGTACTCTGGTGCATTATTTAAGGACTCTGCTGCATTATTTAAGGACTTTGCTGCATTATTTAAGGACTCTGCTGCATTATTTAAGGACTTTGCTGCATTATTTAAGTATGCTGCTGCGGTATTTAAGGCCTCTGCTGCATTATTTAAGGACTCTGCTGCATTATTAAGGACGTTGCTGCATTATTTAAGGACTTTATTGCATTATTTAAGGATTCTGCTGCATTATTTAAGGAATTTGCTGCATTATTTAAGGACTCTGCTGTATTATTTAAGGACTTTGTTGCATTATTTAATGACTCTGCTGGGGTATTTAAGGACTCTGCTGCATTATTTAAGGGCTTTGCTGCATTATTTAAGGACTCTGCTGCAGTATTTTAAGACTCTGCTGCATTATTTAAGGACTTTGATGCATTATTTAAGGACGCTGCTGCAGAATTTAAGGAATCTGCTGCATTATTTAAGGACTTTGTTGCATTATTTAAGGACTATGCTGCATTATGTAAGGACTCTGCTGCATTATTTAAGGACTTTGCTGCATTATTTAATTACTCTGCTGCATTATTTAAGGACTTTGTTGCATTATTTAAGGACTCTGCTGCATTATTTAAGGACTTTGCTGCATTATTTAAGGACTTTGATGCATTATTTAAGGACGCTGCTGCAGAATTTAAGTAATCTGCTGCATTATTTAAGGACTCTGCTGCATTATTTAAGGACTTTGCTGCATTAATTAAGGACTCTGCTGCATTATTTAAGGACTTTGTTGCATTATTTAATGACTCTGCTGCGGTATTTAAGGACTCTGCTGCATTATTTAAGGACTTTGCTGCATTATTTAAGGACTTTGCTGCAGTAATTAAGGAATCTGCTGCATTATTTAAGGACTTTGTTGCATTATTTAAGGACTGTGCTGCATTGCTTAAGGACTCTGCTGCATTATTTAAGGACTTTGCTGCATTATTTAAGGACTTTGTTGCATTATTTAAGGACTCTGCTGCATTATTTAAGGACTTTGTTGCATTATTTAAGGACTCTGTTGCATTATTTAAGGACTTTGCTGCATTATTTAAGTACTCTGGTGCATTATTTAAGGACTTTGTTGCATTATTTAAGGACTCTGCTGCATTATTTAAGGACTTTGTTGCATTATTTAAGGACTCTGTTGCATTATTTAAGGACTTTGCTGCATTATTTAAGTACTCTGGTGCATTATTTAAGGACTTTGTTGCATTATTTAAGGACTCTGCTGCATTATTTAAGGACTTTGTTGCATTATTTAAGGACTCTGCTGCATTATTTAAGGACTTTGCTGCATTATTTAAGGACTCTGTTGCATTATTTAAGGACTTTGCTGCATTATTTAAGTACTCTGGTGCATTATTTAAGGACTTTATTGCATTATTTAAGGATTCTGCTGCATTATTTAAGGAATTTGCTGCATTATTTAAGAACTTTGCTGCAGTATTTAAGGACTCTGCTGCATTATTTAAGGACTTTATTGCATTATTTAAGGACCCTGCTGCAGAATATAAGGAATCTGCTGCATTACTTAAGGACTTTGTTGCATTATTTAAGGACTCTGATGCATTATTTAAGGACTTTGCTGCATTATTTAAGGACTTTGATGCATTATTTAAGGACGCCGCTGCAGAATTTAAGTAATCTGCTGCATTATTTAAGGACTCTGCTGCATTATTTAAGGACTTTGCTGCATTATTTAAGGACTCTGCTGTATTATTAAGCACGTTGCTGCATTAATTAAGGACTTTATTGCATTATTTAAGGAATTTGATGCATTATTTAAGGACTCTGCTGCATTATTTAAGGACTTTGATGCATTATTTAAGGACGCTGCTGCAGAATTTAAGGAATCTGCTGCATTATTTAAGGACTTTGTTGCATTATTTAAGGACTGTGCTGCATTGCTTAAGGACTCTGCTGCATTATTTAAGGACTTTGCTGCATTATTTAAGGACTTTGTTGCATTATTTAAGGACTCTGCTGCATTATTTAAGGACTTTGTTGCATTATTTAAGGACTCTGTTGCATTATTTAAGGACTTTGCTGCATTATTTAAGTACTCTGGTGCATTATTTAAGGACTTTGTTGCATTATTTAAGGACTCTGCTGCATTATTTAAGGACTTTGCTGCATTATTTAAGTACTCTGGTGCATTATTTAAGGACTTTGTTGCATTATTTAAGGACTCTGCTGCATTATTTAAGGACTTTGTTGCATTATTTAAGGACTCTGCTGCATTATTTAAGGACTTTGCTGCATTATTTAAGGACTCTGCTGCATTATTTAAGGACTTTGTTGCATTATTTAATGACTCTGCTGCGGTATTTAAGGACTCTGCTGTATTATTTAAGGACTTTGCTGCATTATTTAAGGACTCTGCTTCATTATTTAAGGACTTTGTTGCATTATTTAAGTACTCTGGTGCATTATTTAAGGACTTTATTGCATTATTTAAGGATTCTGCTGCATTATTTAAGGAATTTGCTGCATTATTTAAGAACTTTGCTGCAGTATTTAAGGACTCTGCTGCATTATTTAAGGACTTTATTGCATTATTTAAGGACCCTGCTGCAGAATTTAAGGAATCTGCTGCATTACTTAAGGACTTTGTTGCATTATTTAAGGACTCTGCTGCATTATTTAAGGACTTTGCTGCATTATTTAAGGACTTTGATGCATTATTTAAGGACGCCGCTGCAGAATTTAAGTAATCTGCTGCATTATTTAAGGACTCTGCTGCATTATTTAAGGACTTTGCTGCATTATTTAAGGACTCTGCTGTATTATTAAGCACGTTGCTGCATTAATTAAGGACTTTATTGCATTATTTAAGGAATTTGATGCATTATTTAAGGACTCTGCTGCATTATTTAAGGACTTTGTTGCATTATTTAATGACTCTGCTGCGGTATTTAAGGACTCTGCTGCATTATTTAAGGACTTTGCTGCATTATTTAAGGACTTTGCTGCAGTAATTAAGGAATCTGCTGCATTATTTAAGGAATTTGATGCATTATTTAAGGACTCTGCTGCATTATTTAAGGACTTTGCTGCATTATTTAAGGACTCTGCTTCATTATTTAAGGACTTTGTTGCATTATCTAAGGACTCTGCTGCATTATTTAAGGACTTTGTTGCATTATTTAAGGACTCTGCTGCATTATTTAAGGACTCTGCTGCATTATTTAAAGACTTTGCTGCATTATTTAAGTACTCTGGTGCATTATTTAAGGACTTTGTTGCTTTATTTAAGGACTTTGCTGCATTATTTAAGGACTTTGTTGCATTATTTAAGGACTCTGCTGCATTATTTAAGGACTTTGCTGCATTATTTAAGTACTCTGGTGCATTATTTAAGGACTTTGTTGCATTATTTAAGGACTCTGCTGCATTATTTAAGGACTTTGCTGCATTATTTAAGGACTCTGCTGCATTATTTAAGGACTTTGTTGCATTATTTAATGACTCTGCTGCGGTATTTAAGGACTCTGCTGTATTATTTAAGGACTTTGCTGCATTATTTAAGGACTCTGCTTCATTATTTAAGGACTTTGTTGCATTATTTAAGGACTCTGCTGCATTATTTAAGGACTTCGTTGCATTATTTAAGGACTCTGCTGCATTATTTAAAGACTTTGCTGCATTATTTAAGTACTCTGGTGCATTATTTAAGGACTCGGCTGCATTATTTAAAGACTTTGCTGCATTATTTAAGTACTCTGGTGCATTATTTAAGGACTCTGCTGCATTATTTAAGGACTTTGCTGCATTATTTAAGGACTCTGCTGCATTATTTAAGGACTTTGCTGCATTATTTAAGTATGCTGCTGCGGTATTTAAGGCCTCTGCTGCATTATTTAAGGACTCTGCTGCATTATTAAGGACGTTGCTGCATTATTTAAGGACTTTATTGCATTATTTAAGGATTCTGCTGCATTATTTAAGGAATTTGCTGCATTATTTAAGGACTCTGCTGTATTATTTAAGGACTTTGTTGCATTATTTAATGACTCTGCTGGGGTATTTAAGGACTCTGCTGCATTATTTAAGGGCTTTGCTGCATTATTTAAGGACTCTGCTGCAGTATTTTAAGACTCTGCTGCATTATTTAAGGACTTTGATGCATTATTTAAGGACGCTGCTGCAGAATTTAAGGAATCTGCTGCATTATTTAAGGACTTTGTTGCATTATTTAAGGACTATGCTGCATTATGTAAGGACTCTGCTGCATTATTTAAGGACTTTGCTGCATTATTTAATTACTCTGCTGCATTATTTAAGGACTTTGTTGCATTATTTAAGGACTCTGCTGCATTATTTAAGGACTTTGCTGCATTATTTAAGGACTTTGATGCATTATTTAAGGACGCTGCTGCAGAATTTAAGTAATCTGCTGCATTATTTAAGGACTCTGCTGCATTATTTAAGGACTTTGCTGCATTAATTAAGGACTCTGCTGCATTATTTAAGGACTTTGTTGCATTATTTAATGACTCTGCTGCGGTATTTAAGGACTCTGCTGCATTATTTAAGGACTTTGCTGCATTATTTAAGGACTTTGCTGCAGTAATTAAGGAATCTGCTGCATTATTTAAGGACTTTGTTGCATTATTTAAGGACTGTGCTGCATTGCTTAAGGACTCTGCTGCATTATTTAAGGACTTTGCTGCATTATTTAAGGACTTTGTTGCATTATTTAAGGACTCTGCTGCATTATTTAAGGACTTTGTTGCATTATTTAAGGACTCTGTTGCATTATTTAAGGACTTTGCTGCATTATTTAAGTACTCTGGTGCATTATTTAAGGACTTTGTTGCATTATTTAAGGACTCTGCTGCATTATTTAAGGACTTTGTTGCATTATTTAAGGACTCTGTTGCATTATTTAAGGACTTTGCTGCATTATTTAAGTACTCTGGTGCATTATTTAAGGACTTTGTTGCATTATTTAAGGACTCTGCTGCATTATTTAAGGACTTTGTTGCATTATTTAAGGACTCTGCTGCATTATTTAAGGACTTTGCTGCATTATTTAAGGACTCTGTTGCATTATTTAAGGACTTTGCTGCATTATTTAAGTACTCTGGTGCATTATTTAAGGACTTTATTGCATTATTTAAGGATTCTGCTGCATTATTTAAGGAATTTGCTGCATTATTTAAGAACTTTGCTGCAGTATTTAAGGACTCTGCTGCATTATTTAAGGACTTTATTGCATTATTTAAGGACCCTGCTGCAGAATATAAGGAATCTGCTGCATTACTTAAGGACTTTGTTGCATTATTTAAGGACTCTGATGCATTATTTAAGGACTTTGCTGCATTATTTAAGGACTTTGATGCATTATTTAAGGACGCCGCTGCAGAATTTAAGTAATCTGCTGCATTATTTAAGGACTCTGCTGCATTATTTAAGGACTTTGCTGCATTATTTAAGGACTCTGCTGTATTATTAAGCACGTTGCTGCATTAATTAAGGACTTTATTGCATTATTTAAGGAATTTGATGCATTATTTAAGGACTCTGCTGCATTATTTAAGGACTTTGATGCATTATTTAAGGACGCTGCTGCAGAATTTAAGGAATCTGCTGCATTATTTAAGGACTTTGTTGCATTATTTAAGGACTATGCTGCATTATGTAAGGACTCTGCTGCATTATTTAAGGACTTTGCTGCATTATTTAATTACTCTGCTGCATTATTTAAGGACTTTGTTGCATTATTTAAGGACTCTGCTGCATTATTTAAGGACTTTGCTGCATTATTTAAGGACTTTGATGCATTATTTAAGGACGCTGCTGCAGAATTTAAGTAATCTGCTGCATTATTTAAGGACTCTGCTGCATTATTTAAGGACTTTGCTGCATTAATTAAGGACTCTGCTGCATTATTTAAGGACTTTGTTGCATTATTTAATGACTCTGCTGCGGTATTTAAGGACTCTGCTGCATTATTTAAGGACTTTGCTGCATTATTTAAGGACTTTGCTGCAGTAATTAAGGAATCTGCTGCATTATTTAAGGACTTTGTTGCATTATTTAATGACTCTGCTGCGGTATTTAAGGACTCTGCTGTATTATTTAAGGACTTTGCTGAATTATTTAAGGACTCTGCTTCATTATTTAAGGACTTTGTTGCATTATTTAAGGACTCTGCTGCATTATTTAAGGACTTCGTTGCATTATTTAAGGACTCTGCTGCATTATTTAAAGACTTTGCTGCATTATTTAAGTACTCTGGTGCATTATTTAAGGACTCGGCTGCATTATTTAAAGACTTTGCTGCATTATTTAAGTACTCTGGTGCATTATTTAAGGACTCTGCTGCATTATTTTAGGACTTTGCTGCATTATTTAAGGACTCTGCTGCATTATTTAAGGACTCTGCTGCATTATTTAAGGACTTTGCTGCATTATTTAAGTATGCTGCTGCGGTATTTAAGGCCTCTGCTGCATTATTTAAGGACTCTGCTGCATTATTAAGGACGTTGCTGCATTATTTAAGGACTTTATTGCATTATTTAAGGATTCTGCTGCATTATTTAAGGAATTTGCTGCATTATTTAAGGACTCTGCTGTATTATTTAAGGACTTTGTTGCATTATTTAATGACTCTGCTGGGGTATTTAAGGACTCTGCTGCATTATTTAAGGGCTTTGCTGCATTATTTAAGGACTCTGCTGCAGTATTTAAGGACTCTGCTGCATTATTTAAGGACTTTGATGCATTATTTAAGGACGCTGCTGCAGAATTTAAGGAATCTGCTGCATTATTTAAGGACTTTGTTGCATTATTTAAGGACTATGCTGCATTATGTAAGGACTCTGCTGCATTATTTAAGGACTTTGCTGCATTATTTAATTACTCTGCTGCATTATTTAAGGACTTTGTTGCATTATTTAAGGACTCTGCTGCATTATTTAAGGACTTTGCTGCATTATTTAAGGACTTTGATGCATTATTTAAGGACGCTGCTGCAGAATTTAAGTAATCTGCTGCATTATTTAAGGACTCTGCTGCATTATTTAAGGACTTTGCTGCATTATTTAAGGACTCTGCTGCATTATTTAAGGACTTTGTTGCATTATTTAATGACTCTGCTGCGGTATTTAAGGACTCTGCTGCATTATTTAAGGACTTTGCTGCATTATTTAAGGACTTTGCTGCAGTAATTAAGGAATCTGCTGCATTATTTAAGGACTTTGTTGCATTATTTAAGGACTGTGCTGCATTGCTTAAGGACTCTGCTGCATTATTTAAGGACTTTGCTGCATTATTTAAGGACTTTGTTGCATTATTTAAGGACTCTGCTGCATTATTTAAGGACTTTGTTGCATTATTTAAGGACTCTGTTGCATTATTTAAGGACTTTGCTGCATTATTTAAGTACTCTGGTGCATTATTTAAGGACTTTGTTGCATTATTTAAGGACTCTGCTGCATTATTTAAGGACTTTGCTGCATTATTTAAGTACTCTGGTGCATTATTTAAGGACTTTGTTGCATTATTTAAGGACTCTGCTGCATTATTTAAGGACTTTGTTGCATTATTTAAGGACTCTGCTGCATTATTTAAGGACTTTGCTGCATTATTTAAGGACTCTGCTGCATTATTTAAGGACTTTGTTGCATTATTTAATGACTCTGCTGCGGTATTTAAGGACTCTGCTGTATTATTTAAGGACTTTGCTGCATTATTTAAGGACTCTGCTTCATTATTTAAGGACTTTGTTGCATTATTTAAGTACTCTGGTGCATTATTTAAGGACTTTATTGCATTATTTAAGGATTCTGCTGCATTATTTAAGGAATTTGCTGCATTATTTAAGAACTTTGCTGCAGTATTTAAGGACTCTGCTGCATTATTTAAGGACTTTATTGCATTATTTAAGG
Organism: Phyllobates terribilis; assembly: GCF_046119375.1. Lineage (NCBI taxonomy): Eukaryota > Metazoa > Chordata > Amphibia > Anura > Dendrobatidae > Phyllobates > Phyllobates terribilis. The sequence continues at coordinate 700,240 of NW_027363268.1, forward strand.
ACCCTGCTGCAGAATTTAAGGAATCTGCTGCATTACTTAAGGACTTTGTTGCATTATTTAAGGACTCTGCTGCATTATTTAAGGACTTTGCTGCATTATTTAAGGACTTTGATGCATTATTTAAGGACGCCGCTGCAGAATTTAAGTAATCTGCTGCATTATTTAAGGACTCTGCTGCATTATTTAAGGACTTTGCTGCATTATTTAAGGACTCTGCTGTATTATTAAGCACGTTGCTGCATTAATTAAGGACTTTATTGCATTATTTAAGGAATTTGATGCATTATTTAAGGACTCTGCTGCATTATTTAAGGACTTTGTTGCATTATTTAATGACTCTGCTGCGGTATTTAAGGACTCTGCTGCATTATTTAAGGACTTTGCTGCATTATTTAAGGACTTTGCTGCAGTAATTAAGGAATCTGCTGCATTATTTAAGGAATTTGATGCATTATTTAAGGACTCTGCTGCATTATTTAAGGACTTTGCTGCATTATTTAAGGACTCTGCTTCATTATTTAAGGACTTTGTTGCATTATCTAAGGACTCTGCTGCATTATTTAAGGACTTTGTTGCATTATTTAAGGACTCTGCTGCATTATTTAAGGACTCTGCTGCATTATTTAAAGACTTTGCTGCATTATTTAAGTACTCTGGTGCATTATTTAAGGACTTTGTTGCTTTATTTAAGGACTTTGCTGCATTATTTAAGGACTTTGTTGCATTATTTAAGGACTCTGCTGCATTATTTAAGGACTTTGCTGCATTATTTAAGTACTCTGGTGCATTATTTAAGGACTTTGTTGCATTATTTAAGGACTCTGCTGCATTATTTAAGGACTTTGTTGCATTATTTAAGGACTCTGCTGCATTATTTAAGGACTTTGCTGCATTATTTAAGGACTCTGCTGCATTATTTAAGGACTTTGTTGCATTATTTAATGACTCTGCTGCGGTATTTAAGGACTCTGCTGTATTATTTAAGGACTTTGCTGCATTATTTAAGGACTCTGCTTCATTATTTAAGGACTTTGTTGCATTATTTAAGGACTCTGCTGCATTATTTAAGGACTTCGTTGCATTATTTAAGGACTCTGCTGCATTATTTAAAGACTTTGCTGCATTATTTAAGTACTCTGGTGCATTATTTAAGGACTCGGCTGCATTATTTAAAGACTTTGCTGCATTATTTAAGTACTCTGGTGCATTATTTAAGGACTCTGCTGCATTATTTAAGGACTTTGCTGCATTATTTAAGGACTCTGCTGCATTATTTAAGGACTTTGCTGCATTATTTAAGTATGCTGCTGCGGTATTTAAGGCCTCTGCTGCATTATTTAAGGACTCTGCTGCATTATTAAGGACGTTGCTGCATTATTTAAGGACTTTATTGCATTATTTAAGGATTCTGCTGCATTATTTAAGGAATTTGCTGCATTATTTAAGGACTCTGCTGTATTATTTAAGGACTTTGTTGCATTATTTAATGACTCTGCTGGGGTATTTAAGGACTCTGCTGCATTATTTAAGGGCTTTGCTGCATTATTTAAGGACTCTGCTGCAGTATTTTAAGACTCTGCTGCATTATTTAAGGACTTTGATGCATTATTTAAGGACGCTGCTGCAGAATTTAAGGAATCTGCTGCATTATTTAAGGACTTTGTTGCATTATTTAAGGACTATGCTGCATTATGTAAGGACTCTGCTGCATTATTTAAGGACTTTGCTGCATTATTTAATTACTCTGCTGCATTATTTAAGGACTTTGTTGCATTATTTAAGGACTCTGCTGCATTATTTAAGGACTTTGCTGCATTATTTAAGGACTTTGATGCATTATTTAAGGACGCTGCTGCAGAATTTAAGTAATCTGCTGCATTATTTAAGGACTCTGCTGCATTATTTAAGGACTTTGCTGCATTAATTAAGGACTCTGCTGCATTATTTAAGGACTTTGTTGCATTATTTAATGACTCTGCTGCGGTATTTAAGGACTTTATTGCATTATTTAAGGACCCTGCTGCAGAATTTAAGGAATCTGCTGCATTACTTAAGGACTTTGTTGCATTATTTAAGGACTCTGCTGCATTATTTAAGGACTTTGCTGCATTATTTAAGGACTTTGATGCATTATTTAAGGACGCCGCTGCAGAATTTAAGTAATCTGCTGCATTATTTAAGGACTCTGCTGCATTATTTAAGGACTTTGCTGCATTATTTAAGGACTCTGCTGTATTATTAAGCACGTTGCTGCATTAATTAAGGACTTTATTGCATTATTTAAGGAATTTGATGCATTATTTAAGGACTCTGCTGCATTATTTAAGGACTTTGTTGCATTATTTAATGACTCTGCTGCGGTATTTAAGGACTCTGCTGCATTATTTAAGGACTTTGCTGCATTATTTAAGGACTTTGCTGCAGTAATTAAGGAATCTGCTGCATTATTTAAGGAATTTGATGCATTATTTAAGGACTCTGCTGCATTATTTAAGGACTTTGCTGCATTATTTAAGGACTCTGCTTCATTATTTAAGGACTTTGTTGCATTATCTAAGGACTCTGCTGCATTATTTAAGGACTTTGTTGCATTATTTAAGGACTCTGCTGCATTATTTAAGGACTCTGCTGCATTATTTAAAGACTTTGCTGCATTATTTAAGTACTCTGGTGCATTATTTAAGGACTTTGTTGCTTTATTTAAGGACTTTGCTGCATTATTTAAGGACTTTGTTGCATTATTTAAGGACTCTGCTGCATTATTTAAGGACTTTGCTGCATTATTTAAGTACTCTGGTGCATTATTTAAGGACTTTGTTGCATTATTTAAGGACTCTGCTGCATTATTTAAGGACTTTGTTGCATTATTTAAGGACTCTGCTGCATTATTTAAGGACTTTGCTGCATTATTTAAGGACTCTGCTGCATTATTTAAGGACTTTGTTGCATTATTTAATGACTCTGCTGCGGTATTTAAGGACTCTGCTGTATTATTTAAGGACTTTGCTGCATTATTTAAGGACTCTGCTTCATTATTTAAGGACTTTGTTGCATTATTTAAGGACTCTGCTGCATTATTTAAGGACTTCGTTGCATTATTTAAGGACTCTGCTGCATTATTTAAAGACTTTGCTGCATTATTTAAGTACTCTGGTGCATTATTTAAGGACTCGGCTGCATTATTTAAAGACTTTGCTGCATTATTTAAGTACTCTGGTGCATTATTTAAGGACTCTGCTGCATTATTTAAGGACTTTGCTGCATTATTTAAGGACTCTGCTGCATTATTTAAGGACTTTGCTGCATTATTTAAGTATGCTGCTGCGGTATTTAAGGCCTCTGCTGCATTATTTAAGGACTCTGCTGCATTATTAAGGACGTTGCTGCATTATTTAAGGACTTTATTGCATTATTTAAGGATTCTGCTGCATTATTTAAGGAATTTGCTGCATTATTTAAGGACTCTGCTGTATTATTTAAGGACTTTGTTGCATTATTTAATGACTCTGCTGGGGTATTTAAGGACTCTGCTGCATTATTTAAGGGCTTTGCTGCATTATTTAAGGACTCTGCTGCAGTATTTTAAGACTCTGCTGCATTATTTAAGGACTTTGATGCATTATTTAAGGACGCTGCTGCAGAATTTAAGGAATCTGCTGCATTATTTAAGGACTTTGTTGCATTATTTAAGGACTATGCTGCATTATGTAAGGACTCTGCTGCATTATTTAAGGACTTTGCTGCATTATTTAATTACTCTGCTGCATTATTTAAGGACTTTGTTGCATTATTTAAGGACTCTGCTGCATTATTTAAGGACTTTGCTGCATTATTTAAGGACTTTGATGCATTATTTAAGGACGCTGCTGCAGAATTTAAGTAATCTGCTGCATTATTTAAGGACTCTGCTGCATTATTTAAGGACTTTGCTGCATTAATTAAGGACTCTGCTGCATTATTTAAGGACTTTGTTGCATTATTTAATGACTCTGCTGCGGTATTTAAGGACTCTGCTGCATTATTTAAGGACTTTGCTGCATTATTTAAGGACTTTGCTGCAGTAATTAAGGAATCTGCTGCATTATTTAAGGACTTTGTTGCATTATTTAAGGACTGTGCTGCATTGCTTAAGGACTCTGCTGCATTATTTAAGGACTTTGCTGCATTATTTAAGGACTTTGTTGCATTATTTAAGGACTCTGCTGCATTATTTAAGGACTTTGTTGCATTATTTAAGGACTCTGTTGCATTATTTAAGGACTTTGCTGCATTATTTAAGTACTCTGGTGCATTATTTAAGGACTTTGTTGCATTATTTAAGGACTCTGCTGCATTATTTAAGGACTTTGTTGCATTATTTAAGGACTCTGTTGCATTATTTAAGGACTTTGCTGCATTATTTAAGTACTCTGGTGCATTATTTAAGGACTTTGTTGCATTATTTAAGGACTCTGCTGCATTATTTAAGGACTTTGTTGCATTATTTAAGGACTCTGCTGCATTATTTAAGGACTTTGCTGCATTATTTAAGGACTCTGTTGCATTATTTAAGGACTTTGCTGCATTATTTAAGTACTCTGGTGCATTATTTAAGGACTTTATTGCATTATTTAAGGATTCTGCTGCATTATTTAAGGAATTTGCTGCATTATTTAAGAACTTTGCTGCAGTATTTAAGGACTCTGCTGCATTATTTAAGGACTTTATTGCATTATTTAAGGACCCTGCTGCAGAATATAAGGAATCTGCTGCATTACTTAAGGACTTTGTTGCATTATTTAAGGACTCTGATGCATTATTTAAGGACTTTGCTGCATTATTTAAGGACTTTGATGCATTATTTAAGGACGCCGCTGCAGAATTTAAGTAATCTGCTGCATTATTTAAGGACTCTGCTGCATTATTTAAGGACTTTGCTGCATTATTTAAGGACTCTGCTGTATTATTAAGCACGTTGCTGCATTAATTAAGGACTTTATTGCATTATTTAAGGAATTTGATGCATTATTTAAGGACTCTGCTGCATTATTTAAGGACTTTGATGCATTATTTAAGGACGCTGCTGCAGAATTTAAGGAATCTGCTGCATTATTTAAGGACTTTGTTGCATTATTTAAGGACTGTGCTGCATTGCTTAAGGACTCTGCTGCATTATTTAAGGACTTTGCTGCATTATTTAAGGACTTTGTTGCATTATTTAAGGACTCTGCTGCATTATTTAAGGACTTTGTTGCATTATTTAAGGACTCTGTTGCATTATTTAAGGACTTTGCTGCATTATTTAAGTACTCTGGTGCATTATTTAAGGACTTTGTTGCATTATTTAAGGACTCTGCTGCATTATTTAAGGACTTTGCTGCATTATTTAAGTACTCTGGTGCATTATTTAAGGACTTTGTTGCATTATTTAAGGACTCTGCTGCATTATTTAAGGACTTTGTTGCATTATTTAAGGACTCTGCTGCATTATTTAAGGACTTTGCTGCATTATTTAAGGACTCTGCTGCATTATTTAAGGACTTTGTTGCATTATTTAATGACTCTGCTGCGGTATTTAAGGACTCTGCTGTATTATTTAAGGACTTTGCTGCATTATTTAAGGACTCTGCTTCATTATTTAAGGACTTTGTTGCATTATTTAAGTACTCTGGTGCATTATTTAAGGACTTTATTGCATTATTTAAGGATTCTGCTGCATTATTTAAGGAATTTGCTGCATTATTTAAGAACTTTGCTGCAGTATTTAAGGACTCTGCTGCATTATTTAAGGACTTTATTGCATTATTTAAGGACCCTGCTGCAGAATTTAAGGAATCTGCTGCATTACTTAAGGACTTTGTTGCATTATTTAAGGACTCTGCTGCATTATTTAAGGACTTTGCTGCATTATTTAAGGACTTTGATGCATTATTTAAGGACGCCGCTGCAGAATTTAAGTAATCTGCTGCATTATTTAAGGACTCTGCTGCATTATTTAAGGACTTTGCTGCATTATTTAAGGACTCTGCTGTATTATTAAGCACGTTGCTGCATTAATTAAGGACTTTATTGCATTATTTAAGGAATTTGATGCATTATTTAAGGACTCTGCTGCATTATTTAAGGACTTTGTTGCATTATTTAATGACTCTGCTGCGGTATTTAAGGACTCTGCTGCATTATTTAAGGACTTTGCTGCATTATTTAAGGACTTTGCTGCAGTAATTAAGGAATCTGCTGCATTATTTAAGGAATTTGATGCATTATTTAAGGACTCTGCTGCATTATTTAAGGACTTTGCTGCATTATTTAAGGACTCTGCTTCATTATTTAAGGACTTTGTTGCATTATCTAAGGACTCTGCTGCATTATTTAAGGACTTTGTTGCATTATTTAAGGACTCTGCTGCATTATTTAAGGACTCTGCTGCATTATTTAAAGACTTTGCTGCATTATTTAAGTACTCTGGTGCATTATTTAAGGACTTTGTTGCTTTATTTAAGGACTTTGCTGCATTATTTAAGGACTTTGTTGCATTATTTAAGGACTCTGCTGCATTATTTAAGGACTTTGCTGCATTATTTAAGTACTCTGGTGCATTATTTAAGGACTTTGTTGCATTATTTAAGGACTCTGCTGCATTATTTAAGGACTTTGTTGCATTATTTAAGGACTCTGCTGCATTATTTAAGGACTTTGCTGCATTATTTAAGGACTCTGCTGCATTATTTAAGGACTTTGTTGCATTATTTAATGACTCTGCTGCGGTATTTAAGGACTCTGCTGTATTATTTAAGGACTTTGCTGCATTATTTAAGGACTCTGCTTCATTATTTAAGGACTTTGTTGCATTATTTAAGGACTCTGCTGCATTATTTAAGGACTTCGTTGCATTATTTAAGGACTCTGCTGCATTATTTAAAGACTTTGCTGCATTATTTAAGTACTCTGGTGCATTATTTAAGGACTCGGCTGCATTATTTAAAGACTTTGCTGCATTATTTAAGTACTCTGGTGCATTATTTAAGGACTCTGCTGCATTATTTAAGGACTTTGCTGCATTATTTAAGGACTCTGCTGCATTATTTAAGGACTTTGCTGCATTATTTAAGTATGCTGCTGCGGTATTTAAGGCCTCTGCTGCATTATTTAAGGACTCTGCTGCATTATTAAGGACGTTGCTGCATTATTTAAGGACTTTATTGCATTATTTAAGGATTCTGCTGCATTATTTAAGGAATTTGCTGCATTATTTAAGGACTCTGCTGTATTATTTAAGGACTTTGTTGCATTATTTAATGACTCTGCTGGGGTATTTAAGGACTCTGCTGCATTATTTAAGGGCTTTGCTGCATTATTTAAGGACTCTGCTGCAGTATTTTAAGACTCTGCTGCATTATTTAAGGACTTTGATGCATTATTTAAGGACGCTGCTGCAGAATTTAAGGAATCTGCTGCATTATTTAAGGACTTTGTTGCATTATTTAAGGACTATGCTGCATTATGTAAGGACTCTGCTGCATTATTTAAGGACTTTGCTGCATTATTTAATTACTCTGCTGCATTATTTAAGGACTTTGTTGCATTATTTAAGGACTCTGCTGCATTATTTAAGGACTTTGCTGCATTATTTAAGGACTTTGATGCATTATTTAAGGACGCTGCTGCAGAATTTAAGTAATCTGCTGCATTATTTAAGGACTCTGCTGCATTATTTAAGGACTTTGCTGCATTAATTAAGGACTCTGCTGCATTATTTAAGGACTTTGTTGCATTATTTAATGACTCTGCTGCGGTATTTAAGGACTCTGCTGCATTATTTAAGGACTTTGCTGCATTATTTAAGGACTTTGCTGCAGTAATTAAGGAATCTGCTGCATTATTTAAGGACTTTGTTGCATTATTTAAGGACTGTGCTGCATTGCTTAAGGACTCTGCTGCATTATTTAAGGACTTTGCTGCATTATTTAAGGACTTTGTTGCATTATTTAAGGACTCTGCTGCATTATTTAAGGACTTTGTTGCATTATTTAAGGACTCTGTTGCATTATTTAAGGACTTTGCTGCATTATTTAAGTACTCTGGTGCATTATTTAAGGACTTTGTTGCATTATTTAAGGACTCTGCTGCATTATTTAAGGACTTTGTTGCATTATTTAAGGACTCTGTTGCATTATTTAAGGACTTTGCTGCATTATTTAAGTACTCTGGTGCATTATTTAAGGACTTTGTTGCATTATTTAAGGACTCTGCTGCATTATTTAAGGACTTTGTTGCATTATTTAAGGACTCTGCTGCATTATTTAAGGACTTTGCTGCATTATTTAAGGACTCTGTTGCATTATTTAAGGACTTTGCTGCATTATTTAAGTACTCTGGTGCATTATTTAAGGACTTTATTGCATTATTTAAGGATTCTGCTGCATTATTTAAGGAATTTGCTGCATTATTTAAGAACTTTGCTGCAGTATTTAAGGACTCTGCTGCATTATTTAAGGACTTTATTGCATTATTTAAGGACCCTGCTGCAGAATATAAGGAATCTGCTGCATTACTTAAGGACTTTGTTGCATTATTTAAGGACTCTGATGCATTATTTAAGGACTTTGCTGCATTATTTAAGGACTTTGATGCATTATTTAAGGACGCCGCTGCAGAATTTAAGTAATCTGCTGCATTATTTAAGGACTCTGCTGCATTATTTAAGGACTTTGCTGCATTATTTAAGGACTCTGCTGTATTATTAAGCACGTTGCTGCATTAATTAAGGACTTTATTGCATTATTTAAGGAATTTGATGCATTATTTAAGGACTCTGCTGCATTATTTAAGGACTTTGATGCATTATTTAAGGACGCTGCTGCAGAATTTAAGGAATCTGCTGCATTATTTAAGGACTTTGTTGCATTATTTAAGGACTATGCTGCATTATGTAAGGACTCTGCTGCATTATTTAAGGACTTTGCTGCATTATTTAATTACTCTGCTGCATTATTTAAGGACTTTGTTGCATTATTTAAGGACTCTGCTGCATTATTTAAGGACTTTGCTGCATTATTTAAGGACTTTGATGCATTATTTAAGGACGCTGCTGCAGAATTTAAGTAATCTGCTGCATTATTTAAGGACTCTGCTGCATTATTTAAGGACTTTGCTGCATTAATTAAGGACTCTGCTGCATTATTTAAGGACTTTGTTGCATTATTTAATGACTCTGCTGCGGTATTTAAGGACTCTGCTGCATTATTTAAGGACTTTGCTGCATTATTTAAGGACTTTGCTGCAGTAATTAAGGAATCTGCTGCATTATTTAAGGACTTTGTTGCATTATTTAATGACTCTGCTGCGGTATTTAAGGACTCTGCTGTATTATTTAAGGACTTTGCTGAATTATTTAAGGACTCTGCTTCATTATTTAAGGACTTTGTTGCATTATTTAAGGACTCTGCTGCATTATTTAAGGACTTCGTTGCATTATTTAAGGACTCTGCTGCATTATTTAAAGACTTTGCTGCATTATTTAAGTACTCTGGTGCATTATTTAAGGACTCGGCTGCATTATTTAAAGACTTTGCTGCATTATTTAAGTACTCTGGTGCATTATTTAAGGACTCTGCTGCATTATTTTAGGACTTTGCTGCATTATTTAAGGACTCTGCTGCATTATTTAAGGACTCTGCTGCATTATTTAAGGACTTTGCTGCATTATTTAAGTATGCTGCTGCGGTATTTAAGGCCTCTGCTGCATTATTTAAGGACTCTGCTGCATTATTAAGGACGTTGCTGCATTATTTAAGGACTTTATTGCATTATTTAAGGATTCTGCTGCATTATTTAAGGAATTTGCTGCATTATTTAAGGACTCTGCTGTATTATTTAAGGACTTTGTTGCATTATTTAATGACTCTGCTGGGGTATTTAAGGACTCTGCTGCATTATTTAAGGGCTTTGCTGCATTATTTAAGGACTCTGCTGCAGTATTTAAGGACTCTGCTGCATTATTTAAGGACTTTGATGCATTATTTAAGGACGCTGCTGCAGAATTTAAGGAATCTGCTGCATTATTTAAGGACTTTGTTGCATTATTTAAGGACTATGCTGCATTATGTAAGGACTCTGCTGCATTATTTAAGGACTTTGCTGCATTATTTAATTACTCTGCTGCATTATTTAAGGACTTTGTTGCATTATTTAAGGACTCTGCTGCATTATTTAAGGACTTTGCTGCATTATTTAAGGACTTTGATGCATTATTTAAGGACGCTGCTGCAGAATTTAAGTAATCTGCTGCATTATTTAAGGACTCTGCTGCATTATTTAAGGACTTTGCTGCATTATTTAAGGACTCTGCTGCATTATTTAAGGACTTTGTTGCATTATTTAATGACTCTGCTGCGGTATTTAAGGACTCTGCTGCATTATTTAAGGACTTTGCTGCATTATTTAAGGACTTTGCTGCAGTAATTAAGGAATCTGCTGCATTATTTAAGGACTTTGTTGCATTATTTAAGGACTGTGCTGCATTGCTTAAGGACTCTGCTGCATTATTTAAGGACTTTGCTGCATTATTTAAGGACTTTGTTGCATTATTTAAGGACTCTGCTGCATTATTTAAGGACTTTGTTGCATTATTTAAGGACTCTGTTGCATTATTTAAGGACTTTGCTGCATTATTTAAGTACTCTGGTGCATTATTTAAGGACTTTGTTGCATTATTTAAGGACTCTGCTGCATTATTTAAGGACTTTGCTGCATTATTTAAGTACTCTGGTGCATTATTTAAGGACTTTGTTGCATTATTTAAGGACTCTGCTGCATTATTTAAGGACTTTGTTGCATTATTTAAGGACTCTGCTGCATTATTTAAGGACTTTGCTGCATTATTTAAGGACTCTGCTGCATTATTTAAGGACTTTGTTGCATTATTTAATGACTCTGCTGCGGTATTTAAGGACTCTGCTGTATTATTTAAGGACTTTGCTGCATTATTTAAGGACTCTGCTTCATTATTTAAGGACTTTGTTGCATTATTTAAGTACTCTGGTGCATTATTTAAGGACTTTATTGCATTATTTAAGGATTCTGCTGCATTATTTAAGGAATTTGCTGCATTATTTAAGAACTTTGCTGCAGTATTTAAGGACTCTGCTGCATTATTTAAGGACTTTATTGCATTATTTAAGGACCCTGCTGCAGAATTTAAGGAATCTGCTGCATTACTTAAGGACTTTGTTGCATTATTTAAGGACTCTGCTGCATTATTTAAGGACTTTGCTGCATTATTTAAGGACTTTGATGCATTATTTAAGGACGCCGCTGCAGAATTTAAGTAATCTGCTGCATTATTTAAGGACTCTGCTGCATTATTTAAGGACTTTGCTGCATTATTTAAGGACTCTGCTGTATTATTAAGCACGTTGCTGCATTAATTAAGGACTTTATTGCATTATTTAAGGAATTTGATGCATTATTTAAGGACTCTGCTGCATTATTTAAGGACTTTGTTGCATTATTTAATGACTCTGCTGCGGTATTTAAGGACTCTGCTGCATTATTTAAGGACTTTGCTGCATTATTTAAGGACTTTGCTGCAGTAATTAAGGAATCTGCTGCATTATTTAAGGAATTTGATGCATTATTTAAGGACTCTGCTGCATTATTTAAGGACTTTGCTGCATTATTTAAGGACTCTGCTTCATTATTTAAGGACTTTGTTGCATTATCTAAGGACTCTGCTGCATTATTTAAGGACTTTGTTGCATTATTTAAGGACTCTGCTGCATTATTTAAGGACTCTGCTGCATTATTTAAAGACTTTGCTGCATTATTTAAGTACTCTGGTGCATTATTTAAGGACTTTGTTGCTTTATTTAAGGACTTTGCTGCATTATTTAAGGACTTTGTTGCATTATTTAAGGACTCTGCTGCATTATTTAAGGACTTTGCTGCATTATTTAAGTACTCTGGTGCATTATTTAAGGACTTTGTTGCATTATTTAAGGACTCTGCTGCATTATTTAAGGACTTTGTTGCATTATTTAAGGACTCTGCTGCATTATTTAAGGACTTTGCTGCATTATTTAAGGACTCTGCTGCATTATTTAAGGACTTTGTTGCATTATTTAATGACTCTGCTGCGGTATTTAAGGACTCTGCTGTATTATTTAAGGACTTTGCTGCATTATTTAAGGACTCTGCTTCATTATTTAAGGACTTTGTTGCATTATTTAAGGACTCTGCTGCATTATTTAAGGACTTCGTTGCATTATTTAAGGACTCTGCTGCATTATTTAAAGACTTTGCTGCATTATTTAAGTACTCTGGTGCATTATTTAAGGACTCGGCTGCATTATTTAAAGACTTTGCTGCATTATTTAAGTACTCTGGTGCATTATTTAAGGACTCTGCTGCATTATTTAAGGACTTTGCTGCATTATTTAAGGACTCTGCTGCATTATTTAAGGACTTTGCTGCATTATTTAAGTATGCTGCTGCGGTATTTAAGGCCTCTGCTGCATTATTTAAGGACTCTGCTGCATTATTAAGGACGTTGCTGCATTATTTAAGGACTTTATTGCATTATTTAAGGATTCTGCTGCATTATTTAAGGAATTTGCTGCATTATTTAAGGACTCTGCTGTATTATTTAAGGACTTTGTTGCATTATTTAATGACTCTGCTGGGGTATTTAAGGACTCTGCTGCATTATTTAAGGGCTTTGCTGCATTATTTAAGGACTCTGCTGCAGTATTTTAAGACTCTGCTGCATTATTTAAGGACTTTGATGCATTATTTAAGGACGCTGCTGCAGAATTTAAGGAATCTGCTGCATTATTTAAGGACTTTGTTGCATTATTTAAGGACTATGCTTCATTATGTAAGGACTCTGCTGCATTATTTAAGGACTTTGCTGCATTATTTAATTACTCTGCTGCATTATTTAAGGACTTTGTTGCATTATTTAAGGACTCTGCTGCATTATTTAAGGACTTTGCTGCATTATTTAAGGACTTTGATGCATTATTTAAGGACGCTGCTGCAGAATTTAAGTAATCTGCTGCATTATTTAAGGACTCTGCTGCATTATTTAAGGACTTTGCTGCATTAATTAAGGACTCTGCTGCATTATTTAAGGACTTTGTTGCATTATTTAATGACTCTGCTGCGGTATTTAAGGACTCTGCTGCATTATTTAAGGACTTTGCTGCATTATTTAAGGACTTTGCTGCAGTAATTAAGGAATCTGCTGCATTATTTAAGGACTTTGTTGCATTATTTAAGGACTGTGCTGCATTGCTTAAGGACTCTGCTGCATTATTTAAGGACTTTGCTGCATTATTTAAGGACTTTGTTGCATTATTTAAGGACTCTGCTGCATTATTTAAGGACTTTGTTGCATTATTTAAGGACTCTGTTGCATTATTTAAGGACTTTGCTGCATTATTTAAGTACTCTGGTGCATTATTTAAGGACTTTGTTGCATTATTTAAGGACTCTGCTGCATTATTTAAGGACTTTGTTGCATTATTTAAGGACTCTGTTGCATTATTTAAGGACTTTGCTGCATTATTTAAGTACTCTGGTGCATTATTTAAGGACTTTGTTGCATTATTTAAGGACTCTGCTGCATTATTTAAGGACTTTGTTGCATTATTTAAGGACTCTGCTGCATTATTTAAGGACTTTGCTGCATTATTTAAGGACTCTGTTGCATTATTTAAGGACTTTGCTGCATTATTTAAGTACTCTGGTGCATTATTTAAGGACTTTATTGCATTATTTAAGGATTCTGCTGCATTATTTAAGGAATTTGCTGCATTATTTAAGAACTTTGCTGCAGTATTTAAGGACTCTGCTGCATTATTTAAGGACTTTATTGCATTATTTAAGGACCCTGCTGCAGAATTTAAGGAATCTGCTGCATTACTTAAGGACTTTGTTGCATTATTTAAGGACTCTGCTGCATTATTTAAGGACTTTGCTGCATTATTTAAGGACTTTGATGCATTATTTAAGGACGCCGCTGCAGAATTTAAGTAATCTGCTGCATTATTTAAGGACTCTGCTGCATTATTTAAGGACTTTGCTGCATTATTTAAGGACTCTGCTGTATTATTAAGCACGTTGCTGCATTAATTAAGGACTTTATTGCATTATTTAAGGAATTTGATGCATTATTTAAGGACTCTGCTGCATTATTTAAGGACTTTGATGCATTATTTAAGGACGCTGCTGCAGAATTTAAGGAATCTGCTGCATTATTTAAGGACTTTGTTGCATTATTTAAGGACTATGCTGCATTATGTAAGGACTCTGCTGCATTATTTAAGGACTTTGCTGCATTATTTAATTACTCTGCTGCATTATTTAAGGACTTTGTTGCATTATTTAAGGACTCTGCTGCATTATTTAAGGACTTTGCTGCATTATTTAAGGACTTTGATGCATTATTTAAGGACGCTGCTGCAGAATTTAAGTAATCTGCTGCATTATTTAAGGACTCTGCTGCATTATTTAAGGACTTTGCTGCATTATTTAAGGACTCTGCTGCATTATTTAAGGACTTTGTTGCATTATTTAATGACTCTGCTGCGGTATTTAAGGACTCTGCTGCATTATTTAAGGACTTTGCTGCATTATTTAAGGACTTTGCTGCATTATTTAAGGACTTTGCTGCAGTAATTAAGGAATCTGCTGCATTATTTAAGGACTTTGTTGCATTATTTAAGGACTGTGCTGCATTGCTTAAGGACTCTGCTGCATTATTTAAGGACTTTGCTGCATTATTTAAGGACTTTGTTGCATTATTTAAGGACTCTGCTGCATTATTTAAGGACTTTGTTGCATTATTTAAGGACTCTGTTGCATTATTTAAGGACTTTGCTGCATTATTTAAGTACTCTGGTGCATTATTTAAGGACTTTGTTGCATTATTTAAGGACTCTGCTGCATTATTTAAGGACTTTGTTGCATTATTTAAGGACTCTGTTGCATTATTTAAGGACTTTGCTGCATTATTTAAGTACTCTGGTGCATTATTTAAGGACTTTGTTGCATTATTTAAGGACTCTGCTGCATTATTTAAGGACTTTGTTGCATTATTTAAGGACTCTGCTGCATTATTTAAGGACTTTGCTGCATTATTTAAGGACTCTGTTGCATTATTTAAGGACTTTGCTGCATTATTTAAGTACTCTGGTGCATTATTTAAGGACTTTATTGCATTATTTAAGGATTCTGCTGCATTATTTAAGGAATTTGCTGCATTATTTAAGAACTTTGCTGCAGTATTTAAGGACTCTGCTGCATTATTTAAGGACTTTATTGCATTATTTAAGGACCCTGCTGCAGAATATAAGGAATCTGCTGCATTACTTAAGGACTTTGTTGCATTATTTAAGGACTCTGATGCATTATTTAAGGACTTTGCTGCATTATTTAAGGACTTTGATGCATTATTTAAGGACGCCGCTGCAGAATTTAAGTAATCTGCTGCATTATTTAAGGACTCTGCTGCATTATTTAAGGACTTTGCTGCATTATTTAAGGACTCTGCTGTATTATTAAGCACGTTGCTGCATTAATTAAGGACTTTATTGCATTATTTAAGGAATTTGATGCATTATTTAAGGACTCTGCTGCATTATTTAAGGACTTTGATGCATTATTTAAGGACGCTGCTGCAGAATTTAAGGAATCTGCTGCATTATTTAAGGACTTTGTTGCATTATTTAAGGACTATGCTGCATTATGTAAGGACTCTGCTGCATTATTTAAGGACTTTGCTGCATTATTAAATTACTCTGCTGCATTATTTAAGGACTTTGTTGCATTATTTAAGGACTCTGCTGCATTATTTAAGGACTTTGCTGCATTATTTAAGGACTTTGATGCATTATTTAAGGACGCTGCTGCAGAATTTAAGTAATCTGCTGCATTATTTAAGGACTCTGCTGCATTATTTAAGGACTTTGCTGCATTAATTAAGGACTCTGCTGCATTATTTAAGGACTTTGTTGCATTATTTAATGACTCTGCTGCGGTATTTAAGGACTCTGCTGCATTATTTAAGGACTTTGCTGCATTATTTAAGGACTTTGCTGCAGTAATTAAGGAATCTGCTGCATTATTTAAGGACTTTGTTGCATTATTTAATGACTCTGCTGCGGTATTTAAGGACTCTGCTGTATTATTTAAGGACTTTGCTGAATTATTTAAGGACTCTGCTTCATTATTTAAGGACTTTGTTGCATTATTTAAGGACTCTGCTGCATTATTTAAGGACTTCGTTGCATTATTTAAGGACTCTGCTGCATTATTTAAAGACTTTGCTGCATTATTTAAGTACTCTGGTGCATTATTTAAGGACTCGGCTGCATTATTTAAAGACTTTGCTGCATTATTTAAGTACTCTGGTGCATTATTTAAGGACTCTGCTGCATTATTTTAGGACTTTGCTGCATTATTTAAGGACTCTGCTGCATTATTTAAGGACTCTGCTGCATTATTTAAGGACTTTGCTGCATTATTTAAGTATGCTGCTGCGGTATTTAAGGCCTCTGCTGCATTATTTAAGGACTCTGCTGCATTATTAAGGACGTTGCTGCATTATTTAAGGACTTTATTGCATTATTTAAGGATTCTGCTGCATTATTTAAGGAATTTGCTGCATTATTTAAGGACTCTGCTGTATTATTTAAGGACTTTGTTGCATTATTTAATGACTCTGCTGGGGTATTTAAGGACTCTGCTGCATTATTTAAGGGCTTTGCTGCATTATTTAAGGACTCTGCTGCAGTATTTAAGGACTCTGCTGCATTATTTAAGGACTTTGATGCATTATTTAAGGACGCTGCTGCAGAATTTAAGGAATCTGCTGCATTATTTAAGGACTTTGTTGCATTATTTAAGGACTATGCTGCATTATGTAAGGACTCTGCTGCATTATTTAAGGACTTTGCTGCATTATTTAATTACTCTGCTGCATTATTTAAGGACTTTGTTGCATTATTTAAGGACTCTGCTGCATTATTTAAGGACTTTGCTGCATTATTTAAGGACTTTGATGCATTATTTAAGGACGCTGCTGCAGAATTTAAGTAATCTGCTGCATTATTTAAGGACTCTGCTGCATTATTTAAGGACTTTGCTGCATTATTTAAGGACTCTGCTGCATTATTTAAGGACTTTGTTGCATTATTTAATGACTCTGCTGCGGTATTTAAGGACTCTGCTGCATTATTTAAGGACTTTGCTGCAGTAATTAAGGAATCTGCTGCATTATTTAAGGACTTTGTTGCATTATTTAAGGACTGTGCTGCATTGCTTAAGGACTCTGCTGCATTATTTAAGGACTTTGCTGCATTATTTAAGGACTTTGTTGCATTATTTAAGGACTCTGCTGCATTATTTAAGGACTTTGTTGCATTATTTAAGGACTCTGTTGCATTATTTAAGGACTTTGCTGCATTATTTAAGTACTCTGGTGCATTATTTAAGGACTTTGTTGCATTATTTAAGGACTCTGCTGCATTATTTAAGGACTTTGCTGCATTATTTAAGTACTCTGGTGCATTATTTAAGGACTTTGTTGCATTATTTAAGGACTCTGCTGCATTATTTAAGGACTTTGTTGCATTATTTAAGGACTCTGCTGCATTATTTAAGGACTTTGCTGCATTATTTAAGGACTCTGCTGCATTATTTAAGGACTTTGTTGCATTATTTAATGACTCTGCTGCGGTATTTAAGGACTCTGCTGTATTATTTAAGGACTTTGCTGCATTATTTAAGGACTCTGCTTCATTATTTAAGGACTTTGTTGCATTATTTAAGTACTCTGGTGCATTATTTAAGGACTTTATTGCATTATTTAAGGATTCTGCTGCATTATTTAAGGAATTTGCTGCATTATTTAAGAACTTTGCTGCAGTATTTAAGGACTCTGCTGCATTATTTAAGGACTTTATTGCATTATTTAAGGACCCTGCTGCAGAATTTAAGGAATCTGCTGCATTACTTAAGGACTTTGTTGCATTATTTAAGGACTCTGCTGCATTATTTAAGGACTTTGCTGCATTATTTAAGGACTTTGATGCATTATTTAAGGACGCCGCTGCAGAATTTAAGTAATCTGCTGCATTATTTAAGGACTCTGCTGCATTATTTAAGGACTTTGCTGCATTATTTAAGGACTCTGCTGTATTATTAAGCACGTTGCTGCATTAATTAAGGACTTTATTGCATTATTTAAGGAATTTGATGCATTATTTAAGGACTCTGCTGCATTATTTAAGGACTTTGTTGCATTATTTAATGACTCTGCTGCGGTATTTAAGGACTCTGCTGCATTATTTAAGGACTTTGCTGCATTATTTAAGGACTTTGCTGCAGTAATTAAGGAATCTGCTGCATTATTTAAGGAATTTGATGCATTATTTAAGGACTCTGCTGCATTATTTAAGGACTTTGCTGCATTATTTAAGGACTCTGCTTCATTATTTAAGGACTTTGTTGCATTATCTAAGGACTCTGCTGCATTATTTAAGGACTTTGTTGCATTATTTAAGGACTCTGCTGCATTATTTAAGGACTCTGCTGCATTATTTAAAGACTTTGCTGCATTATTTAAGTACTCTGGTGCATTATTTAAGGACTTTGTTGCTTTATTTAAGGACTTTGCTGCATTATTTAAGGACTTTGTTGCATTATTTAAGGACTCTGCTGCATTATTTAAGGACTTTGCTGCATTATTTAAGTACTCTGGTGCATTATTTAAGGACTTTGTTGCATTATTTAAGGACTCTGCTGCATTATTTAAGGACTTTGTTGCATTATTTAAGGACTCTGCTGCATTATTTAAGGACTTTGCTGCATTATTTAAGGACTCTGCTGCATTATTTAAGGACTTTGTTGCATTATTTAATGACTCTGCTGCGGTATTTAAGGACTCTGCTGTATTATTTAAGGACTTTGCTGCATTATTTAAGGACTCTGCTTCATTATTTAAGGACTTTGTTGCATTATTTAAGGACTCTGCTGCATTATTTAAGGACTTCGTTGCATTATTTAAGGACTCTGCTGCATTATTTAAAGACTTTGCTGCATTATTTAAGTACTCTGGTGCATTATTTAAGGACTCGGCTGCATTATTTAAAGACTTTGCTGCATTATTTAAGTACTCTGGTGCATTATTTAAGGACTCTGCTGCATTATTTAAGGACTTTGCTGCATTATTTAAGGACTCTGCTGCATTATTTAAGGACTTTGCTGCATTATTTAAGTATGCTGCTGCGGTATTTAAGGCCTCTGCTGCATTATTTAAGGACTCTGCTGCATTATTAAGGACGTTGCTGCATTATTTAAGGACTTTATTGCATTATTTAAGGATTCTGCTGCATTATTTAAGGAATTTGCTGCATTATTTAAGGACTCTGCTGTATTATTTAAGGACTTTGTTGCATTATTTAATGACTCTGCTGGGGTATTTAAGGACTCTGCTGCATTATTTAAGGGCTTTGCTGCATTATTTAAGGACTCTGCTGCAGTATTTTAAGACTCTGCTGCATTATTTAAGGACTTTGATGCATTATTTAAGGACGCTGCTGCAGAATTTAAGGAATCTGCTGCATTATTTAAGGACTTTGTTGCATTATTTAAGGACTATGCTGCATTATGTAAGGACTCTGCTGCATTATTTAAGGACTTTGCTGCATTATTTAATTACTCTGCTGCATTATTTAAGGACTTTGTTGCATTATTTAAGGACTCTGCTGCATTATTTAAGGACTTTGCTGCATTATTTAAGGACTTTGATGCATTATTTAAGGACGCTGCTGCAGAATTTAAGTAATCTGCTGCATTATTTAAGGACTCTGCTGCATTATTTAAGGACTTTGCTGCATTAATTAAGGACTCTGCTGCATTATTTAAGGACTTTGTTGCATTATTTAATGACTCTGCTGCGGTATTTAAGGACTCTGCTGCATTATTTAAGGACTTTGCTGCATTATTTAAGGACTTTGCTGCAGTAATTAAGGAATCTGCTGCATTATTTAAGGACTTTGTTGCATTATTTAAGGACTGTGCTGCATTGCTTAAGGACTCTGCTGCATTATTTAAGGACTTTGCTGCATTATTTAAGGACTTTGTTGCATTATTTAAGGACTCTGCTGCATTATTTAAGGACTTTGTTGCATTATTTAAGGACTCTGTTGCATTATTTAAGGACTTTGCTGCATTATTTAAGTACTCTGGTGCATTATTTAAGGACTTTGTTGCATTATTTAAGGACTCTGCTGCATTATTTAAGGACTTTGTTGCATTATTTAAGGACTCTGTTGCATTATTTAAGGACTTTGCTGCATTATTTAAGTACTCTGGTGCATTATTTAAGGACTTTGTTGCATTATTTAAGGACTCTGCTGCATTATTTAAGGACTTTGTTGCATTATTTAAGGACTCTGCTGCATTATTTAAGGACTTTGCTGCATTATTTAAGGACTCTGTTGCATTATTTAAGGACTTTGCTGCATTATTTAAGTACTCTGGTGCATTATTTAAGGACTTTATTGCATTATTTAAGGATTCTGCTGCATTATTTAAGGAATTTGCTGCATTATTTAAGAACTTTGCTGCAGTATTTAAGGACTCTGCTGCATTATTTAAGGACTTTATTGCATTATTTAAGGACCCTGCTGCAGAATTTAAGGAATCTGCTGCATTACTTAAGGACTTTGTTGCATTATTTAAGGACTCTGCTGCATTATTTAAGGACTTTGCTGCATTATTTAAGGACTTTGATGCATTATTTAAGGACGCCGCTGCAGAATTTAAGTAATCTGCTGCATTATTTAAGGACTCTGCTGCATTATTTAAGGACTTTGCTGCATTATTTAAGGACTCTGCTGTATTATTAAGCACGTTGCTGCATTAATTAAGGACTTTATTGCATTATTTAAGGAATTTGATGCATTATTTAAGGACTCTGCTGCATTATTTAAGGACTTTGATGCATTATTTAAGGACGCTGCTGCAGAATTTAAGGAATCTGCTGCATTATTTAAGGACTTTGTTGCATTATTTAAGGACTATGCTGCATTATGTAAGGACTCTGCTGCATTATTTAAGGACTTTGCTGCATTATTTAATTACTCTGCTGCATTATTTAAGGACTTTGTTGCATTATTTAAGGACTCTGCTGCATTATTTAAGGACTTTGCTGCATTATTTAAGGACTTTGATGCATTATTTAAGGACGCTGCTGCAGAATTTAAGTAATCTGCTGCATTATTTAAGGACTCTGCTGCATTATTTAAGGACTTTGCTGCATTATTTAAGGACTCTGCTGCATTATTTAAGGACTTTGTTGCATTATTTAATGACTCTGCTGCGGTATTTAAGGACTCTGCTGCATTATTTAAGGACTTTGCTGCATTATTTAAGGACTTTGCTGCAGTAATTAAGGAATCTGCTGCATTATTTAAGGAATTTGATGCATTATTTAAGGACTCTGCTGCATTATTTAAGGACTTTGCTGCATTATTTAAGGACTCTGCTTCATTATTTAAGGACTTTGTTGCATTATTTAAGGACTCTGCTGCATTATTTAAGGACTTTGTTGCATTATTTAAGGACTCTGCTGCATTATTTAAAGACTTTGCTGCATTATTTAAGTACTCTGGTGCATTATTTAAGGACTCTGCTGCATTATTTAAAGACTTTGCTGCATTATTTAAGTACTCTGGTGCATTATTTAAGGACTTTGTTGCTTTATTTAAGGACTTTGCTGCATTATTTAAGGACTTTGTTGCATTATTTAAGGACTCTGCTGCATTATTTAAGGACTTTGCTGCATTATTTAAGTATGCTGCTGCAGTATTTAAGGCCTCTGCTGCATTATTTAAGGACTCTGCTGCATTTTTAAGGACGTTGCTGCATTATTTAAGGACTTTATTGCATTATTTAAGGATTCTGCTGCATTATTTAAGGAATTTGCTGCATTATTTAAGGACTCTGCTGCATTATTTAAGGACTTTGCTGCATTATTTAAGGACTTTGCTGCAGTAATTAAGGAATCTGCTGCATTATTTAAGGAATTTGATGCATTATTTAAGGACTCTGCTGCATTATTTAAGGACTTTGCTGCATTATTTAAGGACTCTGCTTCATTATTTAAGGACTTTGTTGCATTATTTAAGGACTCTGCTGCATTATTTAAGGACTTTGTTGCATTATTTAAGGACTCTGCTGCATTATTTAAAGACTTTGCTGCATTATTTAAGTACTCTGGTGCATTATTTAAGGACTCTGCTGCATTATTTAAAGACTTTGCTGCATTATTTAAGTACTCTGGTGCATTATTTAAGGACTTTGTTGCTTTATTTAAGGACTTTGCTGCATTATTTAAGGACTTTGTTGCATTATTTAAGGACTCTGCTGCATTATTTAAGGACTTTGCTGCATTATTTAAGTATGCTGCTGCAGTATTTAAGGCCTCTGCTGCATTATTTAAGGACTCTGCTGCATTTTTAAGGACGTTGCTGCATTATTTAAGGACTTTATTGCATTATTTAAGGATTCTGCTGCATTATTTAAGGAATTTGCTGCATTATTTAAGGACTCTGCTGCATTATTTAAGGACTTTGTTTCATTATTTAATGACTCTGCTGGGGTATTTAAGGACTCTGCTGCATTATTTAAGGACTTTGTTGCATTATTTAAGGACTCTGCTGCATTATTTAAGGACTTTGCTGCATTATTTAAGGACTTTGATGCATTATTTAAGGACGCTGCTGCAGAATTTAAGTAATCTGCTGCATTATTTAAGGACTCTGCTTCATTATTTAAGGACTTTGTTGCATTATTTAAGGACTCTGCTGCATTATTTAAGGACTTCGTTGCATTATTTAAGGACTCTGCTGCATTATTTAAAGACTTTGCTGCATTATTTAAGTACTCTGGTGCATTATTTAAGGACTCGGCTGCATTATTTAAAGACTTTGCTGCATTATTTAAGTACTCTGGTGCATTATTTAAGGACTCTGCTGCATTATTTAAGGACTTTGCTGCATTATTTAAGGACTCTGCTGCATTATTTAAGGACTTTGCTGCATTATTTAAGTATGCTGCTGCGGTATTTAAGGCCTCTGCTGCATTATTTAAGGACTCTGCTGCATTATTAAGGACGTTGCTGCATTATTTAAGGACTTTATTGCATTATTTAAGGATTCTGCTGCATTATTTAAGGAATTTGCTGCATTATTTAAGGACTCTGCTGTATTATTTAAGGACTTTGTTGCATTATTTAATGACTCTGCTGGGGTATTTAAGGACTCTGCTGCATTATTTAAGGGCTTTGCTGCATTATTTAAGGACTCTGCTGCAGTATTTTAAGACTCTGCTGCATTATTTAAGGACTTTGATGCATTATTTAAGGACGCTGCTGCAGAATTTAAGGAATCTGCTGCATTATTTAAGGACTTTGTTGCATTATTTAAGGACTATGCTGCATTATGTAAGGACTCTGCTGCATTATTTAAGGACTTTGCTGCATTATTTAATTACTCTGCTGCATTATTTAAGGACTTTGTTGCATTATTTAAGGACTCTGCTGCATTATTTAAGGACTTTGCTGCATTATTTAAGGACTTTGATGCATTATTTAAGGACGCTGCTGCAGAATTTAAGTAATCTGCTGCATTATTTAAGGACTCTGCTGCATTATTTAAGGACTTTGCTGCATTAATTAAGGACTCTGCTGCATTATTTAAGGACTTTGTTGCATTATTTAATGACTCTGCTGCGGTATTTAAGGACTCTGCTGCATTATTTAAGGACTTTGCTGCATTATTTAAGGACTTTGCTGCAGTAATTAAGGAATCTGCTGCATTATTTAAGGACTTTGTTGCATTATTTAAGGACTGTGCTGCATTGCTTAAGGACTCTGCTGCATTATTTAAGGACTTTGCTGCATTATTTAAGGACTTTGTTGCATTATTTAAGGACTCTGCTGCATTATTTAAGGACTTTGTTGCATTATTTAAGGACTCTGTTGCATTATTTAAGGACTTTGCTGCATTATTTAAGTACTCTGGTGCATTATTTAAGGACTTTGTTGCATTATTTAAGGACTCTGCTGCATTATTTAAGGACTTTGTTGCATTATTTAAGGACTCTGTTGCATTATTTAAGGACTTTGCTGCATTATTTAAGTACTCTGGTGCATTATTTAAGGACTTTGTTGCATTATTTAAGGACTCTGCTGCATTATTTAAGGACTTTGTTGCATTATTTAAGGACTCTGCTGCATTATTTAAGGACTTTGCTGCATTATTTAAGGACTCTGTTGCATTATTTAAGGACTTTGCTGCATTATTTAAGTACTCTGGTGCATTATTTAAGGACTTTATTGCATTATTTAAGGATTCTGCTGCATTATTTAAGGAATTTGCTGCATTATTTAAGAACTTTGCTGCAGTATTTAAGGACTCTGCTGCATTATTTAAGGACTTTATTGCATTATTTAAGGACCCTGCTGCAGAATTTAAGGAATCTGCTGCATTACTTAAGGACTTTGTTGCATTATTTAAGGACTCTGCTGCATTATTTAAGGACTTTGCTGCATTATTTAAGGACTTTGATGCATTATTTAAGGACGCCGCTGCAGAATTTAAGTAATCTGCTGCATTATTTAAGGACTCTGCTGCATTATTTAAGGACTTTGCTGCATTATTTAAGGACTCTGCTGTATTATTAAGCACGTTGCTGCATTAATTAAGGACTTTATTGCATTATTTAAGGAATTTGATGCATTATTTAAGGACTCTGCTGCATTATTTAAGGACTTTGATGCATTATTTAAGGACGCTGCTGCAGAATTTAAGGAATCTGCTGCATTATTTAAGGACTTTGTTGCATTATTTAAGGACTATGCTGCATTATGTAAGGACTCTGCTGCATTATTTAAGGACTTTGCTGCATTATTTAATTACTCTGCTGCATTATTTAAGGACTTTGTTGCATTATTTAAGGACTCTGCTGCATTATTTAAGGACTTTGCTGCATTATTTAAGGACTTTGATGCATTATTTAAGGACGCTGCTGCAGAATTTAAGTAATCTGCTGCATTATTTAAGGACTCTGCTGCATTATTTAAGGACTTTGTTGCATTATTTAAGGAATCTGCTGCATTATTTAAGGACTTTGCTGCATTATTTAAGGACTTTGATGCATTATTTAAGGACGCTGCTGCAGAATTTAAGTAATCTGCTGCATTATTTAAGGACTCTGCTGCATTATTTAAGGACTTTGCTGCATTATTTAAGGACTCTGCTGCATTATTTAAGGACTTTGTTGCATTATTTAATGACTCTGCTGCGGTATTTAAGGACTCTGCTGTATTATTTAAGGACTTTGCTGAATTATTTAAGGACTCTGCTTCATTATTTAAGGACTTTGTTGCATTATTTAAGGACTCTGCTGCATTATTTAAAGACTTTGCTGCATTATTTAAGTACTCTGGTGCATTATTTAAGGACTCGGCTGCATTATTTAAAGACTTTGCTGCATTATTTAAGTACTCTGGTGCATTATTTAAGGACTCTGCTGCATTATTTAAGGACTTTGCTGCATTATTTAAGGACTCTGCTGCATTATTTAAGGACTCTGCTGCATTATTTAAGGACTTTGCTGCATTATTTAAGTATGCTGCTGCGGTATTTAAGGCCTCTGCTGCATTATTTAAGGACTCTGCTGCATTATTAAGGACGTTGCTGCATTATTTAAGGACTTTATTGCATTATTTAAGGATTCTGCTGCATTATTTAAGGAATTTGCTGCATTATTTAAGGACTCTGCTGTATTATTTAAGGACTTTGTTGCATTATTTAATGACTCTGCTGGGGTATTTAAGGACTCTGCTGCATTATTTAAGGGCTTTGCTGCATTATTTAAGGACTCTGCTGCAGTATTTAAGGACTCTGCTGCATTATTTAAGGACTTTGATGCATTATTTAAGGACGCTGCTGCAGAATTTAAGGAATCTGCTGCATTATTTAAGGACTTTGTTGCATTATTTAAGGACTATGCTGCATTATGTAAGGACTCTGCTGCATTATTTAAGGACTTTGCTGCATTATTTAATTACTCTGCTGCATTATTTAAGGACTTTGTTGCATTATTTAAGGACTCTGCTGCATTATTTAAGGACTTTGCTGCATTATTTAAGGACTTTGATGCATTATTTAAGGACGCTGCTGCAGAATTTAAGTAATCTGCTGCATTATTTAAGGACTCTGCTGCATTATTTAAGGACTTTGCTGCATTATTTAAGGACTCTGCTGCATTATTTAAGGACTTTGTTGCATTATTTAATGACTCTGCTGCGGTATTTAAGGACTCTGCTGCATTATTTAAGGACTTTGCTGCATTATTTAAGGACTTTGCTGCAGTAATTAAGGAATCTGCTGCATTATTTAAGGACTTTGTTGATTATTTAAGGACTGTGCTGCATTGCTTAAGGACTCTGCTGCATTATTTAAGGACTTTGCTGCATTATTTAAGGACTTTGTTGCATTATTTAAGGACTCTGCTGCATTATTTAAGGACTTTGTTGCATTATTTAAGGACTCTGTTGCATTATTTAAGGACTTTGCTGCATTATTTAAGTACTCTGGTGCATTATTTAAGGACTTTGTTGCATTATTTAAGGACTCTGCTGCATTATTTAAGGACTTTGCTGCATTATTTAAGTACTCTGGTGCATTATTTAAGGACTTTGTTGCATTATTTAAGGACTCTGCTGCATTATTTAAGGACTTTGTTGCATTATTTAAGGACTCTGCTGCATTATTTAAGGACTTTGCTGCATTATTTAAGGACTCTGCTGCATTATTTAAGGACTTTGTTGCATTATTTAATGACTCTGCTGCGGTATTTAAGGACTCTGCTGTATTATTTAAGGACTTTGCTGCATTATTTAAGGACTCTGCTTCATTATTTAAGGACTTTGTTGCATTATTTAAGGACTCTGCTGCATTATTTAAGGACTTCGTTGCATTATTTAAGGACTCTGCTGCATTATTTAAAGACTTTGCTGCATTATTTAAGTACTCTGGTGCATTATTTAAGGACTCGGCTGCATTATTTAAAGACTTTGCTGCATTATTTAAGTACTCTGGTGCATTATTTAAGGACTCTGCTGCATTATTTAAGGACTTTGCTGCATTATTTAAGGACTCTGCTGCATTATTTAAGGACTTTGCTGCATTATTTAAGTATGCTGCTGCGGTATTTAAGGCCTCTGCTGCATTATTTAAGGACTCTGCTGCATTATTAAGGACGTTGCTGCATTATTTAAGGACTTTATTGCATTATTTAAGGATTCTGCTGCATTATTTAAGGAATTTGCTGCATTATTTAAGGACTCTGCTGTATTATTTAAGGACTTTGTTGCATTATTTAATGACTCTGCTGGGGTATTTAAGGACTCTGCTGCATTATTTAAGGGCTTTGCTGCATTATTTAAGGACTCTGCTGCAGTATTTTAAGACTCTGCTGCATTATTTAAGGACTTTGATGCATTATTTAAGGACGCTGCTGCAGAATTTAAGGAATCTGCTGCATTATTTAAGGACTTTGTTGCATTATTTAAGGACTATGCTGCATTATGTAAGGACTCTGCTGCATTATTTAAGGACTTTGCTGCATTATTTAATTACTCTGCTGCATTATTTAAGGACTTTGTTGCATTATTTAAGGACTCTGCTGCATTATTTAAGGACTTTGCTGCATTATTTAAGGACTTTGATGCATTATTTAAGGACGCTGCTGCAGAATTTAAGTAATCTGCTGCATTATTTAAGGACTCTGCTGCATTATTTAAGGACTTTGCTGCATTAATTAAGGACTCTGCTGCATTATTTAAGGACTTTGTTGCATTATTTAATGACTCTGCTGCGGTATTTAAGGACTCTGCTGCATTATTTAAGGACTTTGCTGCATTATTTAAGGACTTTGCTGCAGTAATTAAGGAATCTGCTGCATTATTTAAGGACTTTGTTGCATTATTTAAGGACTGTGCTGCATTGCTTAAGGACTCTGCTGCATTATTTAAGGACTTTGCTGCATTATTTAAGGACTTTGTTGCATTATTTAAGGACTCTGCTGCATTATTTAAGGACTTTGTTGCATTATTTAAGGACTCTGTTGCATTATTTAAGGACTTTGCTGCATTATTTAAGTACTCTGGTGCATTATTTAAGGACTTTGTTGCATTATTTAAGGACTCTGCTGCATTATTTAAGGACTTTGTTGCATTATTTAAGGACTCTGTTGCATTATTTAAGGACTTTGTTGCATTATTTAAGGACTTTGCTGCATTATTTAAGTACTCTGGTGCATTATTTAAGGACTTTGTTGCATTATTTAAGGACTCTGCTGCATTATTTAAGGACTTTGTTGCATTATTTAAGGACTCTGCTGCATTATTTAAGGACTTTGCTGCATTATTTAAGGACTCTGTTGCATTATTTAAGGACTTTGCTGCATTATTTAAGTACTCTGGTGCATTATTTAAGGACTTTATTGCATTATTTAAGGACTTTGATGCATTATTTAAGGACGCTGCTGCAGAATTTAAGTAATCTGCTGCATTATTTAAGGACTCTGCTGCATTATTTAAGGACTTTGCTGCATTATTTAAGGACTCTGCTGCATTATTTAAGGACTTTGTTGCATTATTTAATGACTCTGCTGCGGTATTTAAGGACTCTGCTGCATTATTTAAGGACTTTGCTGCATTATTTAAGGACTTTGCTGCAGTAATTAAGGAATCTGCTGCATTATTTAAGGACTTTGTTGATTATTTAAGGACTGTGCTGCATTGCTTAAGGACTCTGCTGCATTATTTAAGGACTTTGCTGCATTATTTAAGGACTTTGTTGCATTATTTAAGGACTCTGCTGCATTATTTAAGGACTTTGTTGCATTATTTAAGGACTCTGTTGCATTATTTAAGGACTTTGCTGCATTATTTAAGTACTCTGGTGCATTATTTAAGGACTTTGTTGCATTATTTAAGGACTCTGCTGCATTATTTAAGGACTTTGCTGCATTATTTAAGTACTCTGGTGCATTATTTAAGGACTTTGTTGCATTATTTAAGGACTCTGCTGCATTATTTAAGGACTTTGTTGCATTATTTAAGGACTCTGCTGCATTATTTAAGGACTTTGCTGCATTATTTAAGGACTCTGCTGCATTATTTAAGGACTTTGTTGCATTATTTAATGACTCTGCTGCGGTATTTAAGGACTCTGCTGTATTATTTAAGGACTTTGCTGCATTATTTAAGGACTCTGCTTCATTATTTAAGGACTTTGTTGCATTATTTAAGGACTCTGCTGCATTATTTAAGGACTTCGTTGCATTATTTAAGGACTCTGCTGCATTATTTAAAGACTTTGCTGCATTATTTAAGTACTCTGGTGCATTATTTAAGGACTCGGCTGCATTATTTAAAGACTTTGCTGCATTATTTAAGTACTCTGGTGCATTATTTAAGGACTCTGCTGCATTATTTAAGGACTTTGCTGCATTATTTAAGGACTCTGCTGCATTATTTAAGGACTTTGCTGCATTATTTAAGTATGCTGCTGCGGTATTTAAGGCCTCTGCTGCATTATTTAAGGACTCTGCTGCATTATTAAGGACGTTGCTGCATTATTTAAGGACTTTATTGCATTATTTAAGGATTCTGCTGCATTATTTAAGGAATTTGCTGCATTATTTAAGGACTCTGCTGTATTATTTAAGGACTTTGTTGCATTATTTAATGACTCTGCTGGGGTATTTAAGGACTCTGCTGCATTATTTAAGGGCTTTGCTGCATTATTTAAGGACTCTGCTGCAGTATTTTAAGACTCTGCTGCATTATTTAAGGACTTTGATGCATTATTTAAGGACGCTGCTGCAGAATTTAAGGAATCTGCTGCATTATTTAAGGACTTTGTTGCATTATTTAAGGACTATGCTGCATTATGTAAGGACTCTGCTGCATTATTTAAGGACTTTGCTGCATTATTTAATTACTCTGCTGCATTATTTAAGGACTTTGTTGCATTATTTAAGGACTCTGCTGCATTATTTAAGGACTTTGCTGCATTATTTAAGGACTTTGATGCATTATTTAAGGACGCTGCTGCAGAATTTAAGTAATCTGCTGCATTATTTAAGGACTCTGCTGCATTATTTAAGGACTTTGCTGCATTAATTAAGGACTCTGCTGCATTATTTAAGGACTTTGTTGCATTATTTAATGACTCTGCTGCGGTATTTAAGGACTCTGCTGCATTATTTAAGGACTTTGCTGCATTATTTAAGGACTTTGCTGCAGTAATTAAGGAATCTGCTGCATTATTTAAGGACTTTGTTGCATTATTTAAGGACTGTGCTGCATTGCTTAAGGACTCTGCTGCATTATTTAAGGACTTTGCTGCATTATTTAAGGACTTTGTTGCATTATTTAAGGACTCTGCTGCATTATTTAAGGACTTTGTTGCATTATTTAAGGACTCTGTTGCATTATTTAAGGACTTTGCTGCATTATTTAAGTACTCTGGTGCATTATTTAAGGACTTTGTTGCATTATTTAAGGACTCTGCTGCATTATTTAAGGACTTTGTTGCATTATTTAAGGACTCTGTTGCATTATTTAAGGACTTTGTTGCATTATTTAAGGACTTTGCTGCATTATTTAAGTACTCTGGTGCATTATTTAAGGACTTTGTTGCATTATTTAAGGACTCTGCTGCATTATTTAAGGACTTTGTTGCATTATTTAAGGACTCTGCTGCATTATTTAAGGACTTTGCTGCATTATTTAAGGACTCTGTTGCATTATTTAAGGACTTTGCTGCATTATTTAAGTACTCTGGTGCATTATTTAAGGACTTTATTGCATTATTTAAGGATTCTGCTGCATTATTTAAGGAATTTGCTGCATTATTTAAGAACTTTGCTGCAGTATTTAAGGACTCTGCTGCATTATTTAAGGACTTTATTGCATTATTTAAGGACCCTGCTGCAGAATTTAAGGAATCTGCTGCATTACTTAAGGACTTTGTTGCATTATTTAAGGACTCTGCTGCATTATTTAAGGACTTTGCTGCATTATTTAAGGACTTTGATGCATTATTTAAGGACGCCGCTGCAGAATTTAAGTAATCTGCTGCATTATTTAAGGACTCTGCTGCATTATTTAAGGACTTTGCTGCATTATTTAAGGACTCTGCTGTATTATTAAGCACGTTGCTGCATTAATTAAGGACTTTATTGCATTATTTAAGGAATTTGATGCATTATTTAAGGACTCTGCTGCATTATTTAAGGACTTTGATGCATTATTTAAGGACGCTGCTGCAGAATTTAAGGAATCTGCTGCATTATTTAAGGACTTTGTTGCATTATTTAAGGACTATGCTGCATTATGTAAGGACTCTGCTGCATTATTTAAGGACTTTGCTGCATTATTTAATTACTCTGCTGCATTATTTAAGGACTTTGTTGCATTATTTAAGGACTCTGCTGCATTATTTAAGGACTTTGCTGCATTATTTAAGTACTTTGATGCATTATTTAAGGACGCTGCTGCAGAATTTAAGTAATCTGCTGCATTATTTAAGGACTCTGCTGCATTATTTAAGGACTTTGCTGCATTATTTAAGGACTCTGCTGCATTATTTAAGGACTTTGTTGCATTATTTAATGACTCTGCTGCGGTATTTAAGGACTCTGCTGCATTATTTAAGGACTTTGTTGCATTATTTAAGGACTATGCTGCATTATGTAAGGACTCTGCTGCATTATTTAAGGACTTTGCTGCATTATTTAAGGACTATGCTGCATTATGTAAGGACTCTGCTGCATTATTTAAGGACTTTGCTGCATTATTTAATTACTCTGCTGCATTATTTAAGGACTTTGTTGCATTATTTAAGGACTCTGCTGCATTATTTAAGGACTTTGCTGCATTATTTAAGGACTTTGATGCATTATTTAAGGACGCTGCTGCAGAATTTAAGTAATCTGCTGCATTATTTAAGGACTCTGCTGCATTATTTAAGGACTTTGCTGCATTAATTAAGGACTCTGCTGCATTATTTAAGGACTTTGTTGCATTATTTAATGACTCTGCTGCGGTATTTAAGGACTCTGCTGCATTATTTAAGGACTTTGCTGCATTATTTAAGGACTTTGCTGCAGTAATTAAGGAATCTGCTGCATTATTTAAGGACTTTGTTGCATTATTTAAGGACTGTGCTGCATTGCTTAAGGACTCTGCTGCATTATTTAAGGACTTTGCTGCATTATTTAAGGACTTTGTTGCATTATTTAAGGACTCTGCTGCATTATTTAAGGACTTTGTTGCATTATTTAAGGACTCTGTTGCATTATTTAAGGACTTTGCTGCATTATTTAAGTACTCTGGTGCATTATTTAAGGACTTTGTTGCATTATTTAAGGACTCTGCTGCATTATTTAAGGACTTTGTTGCATTATTTAAGGACTCTGTTGCATTATTTAAGGACTTTGCTGCATTATTTAAGTACTCTGGTGCATTATTTAAGGACTTTGTTGCATTATTTAAGGACTCTGCTGCATTATTTAAGGACTTTGTTGCATTATTTAAGGACTCTGCTGCATTATTTAAGGACTTTGCTGCATTATTTAAGGACTCTGTTGCATTATTTAAGGACTTTGCTGCATTATTTAAGTACTCTGGTGCATTATTTAAGGACTTTATTGCATTATTTAAGGATTCTGCTGCATTATTTAAGGAATTTGCTGCATTATTTAAGAACTTTGCTGCAGTATTTAAGGACTCTGCTGCATTATTTAAGGACTTTATTGCATTATTTAAGGACCCTGCTGCAGAATTTAAGGAATCTGCTGCATTACTTAAGGACTTTGTTGCATTATTTAAGGACTCTGCTGCATTATTTAAGGACTTTGCTGCATTATTTAAGGACTTTGATGCATTATTTAAGGACGCCGCTGCAGAATTTAAGTAATCTGCTGCATTATTTAAGGACTCTGCTGCATTATTTAAGGACTTTGCTGCATTATTTAAGGACTCTGCTGTATTATTAAGCACGTTGCTGCATTAATTAAGGACTTTATTGCATTATTTAAGGAATTTGATGCATTATTTAAGGACTCTGCTGCATTATTTAAGGACTTTGATGCATTATTTAAGGACGCTGCTGCAGAATTTAAGGAATCTGCTGCATTATTTAAGGACTTTGTTGCATTATTTAAGGACTATGCTGCATTATGTAAGGACTCTGCTGCATTATTTAAGGACTTTGCTGCATTATTTAATTACTCTGCTGCATTATTTAAGGACTTTGTTGCATTATTTAAGGACTCTGCTGCATTATTTAAGGACTTTGCTGCATTATTTAAGGACTTTGATGCATTATTTAAGGACGCTGCTGCAGAATTTAAGTAATCTGCTGCATTATTTAAGGACTCTGCTGCATTATTTAAGGACTTTGTTGCATTATTTAAGGAATCTGCTGCATTATTTAAGGACTTTGCTGCATTATTTAAGGACTTTGATGCATTATTTAAGGACGCTGCTGCAGAATTTAAGTAATCTGCTGCATTATTTAAGGACTCTGCTGCATTATTTAAGGACTTTGCTGCATTATTTAAGGACTCTGCTGCATTATTTAAGGACTTTGTTGCATTATTTAATGACTCTGCTGCGGTATTTAAGGACTCTGCTGTATTATTTAAGGACTTTGCTGAATTATTTAAGGACTCTGCTTCATTATTTAAGGACTTTGTTGCATTATTTAAGGACTCTGCTGCATTATTTAAGGACTTCGTTGCATTATTTAAGGACTCTGCTGCATTATTTAAAGACTTTGCTGCATTATTTAAGTACTCTGGTGCATTATTTAAGGACTCGGCTGCATTATTTAAAGACTTTGCTGCATTATTTAAGTACTCTGGTGCATTATTTAAGGACTCTGCTGCATTATTTAAGGACTTTGCTGCATTATTTAAGGACTCTGCTGCATTATTTAAGGACTCTGCTGCATTATTTAAGGACTTTGCTGCATTATTTAAGTATGCTGCTGCGGTATTTAAGGCCTCTGCTGCATTATTTAAGGACTCTGCTGCATTATTAAGGACGTTGCTGCATTATTTAAGGACTTTATTGCATTATTTAAGGATTCTGCTGCATTATTTAAGGAATTTGCTGCATTATTTAAGGACTCTGCTGTATTATTTAAGGACTTTGTTGCATTATTTAATGACTCTGCTGGGGTATTTAAGGACTCTGCTGCATTATTTAAGGGCTTTGCTGCATTATTTAAGGACTCTGCTGCAGTATTTAAGGACTCTGCTGCATTATTTAAGGACTTTGATGCATTATTTAAGGACGCTGCTGCAGAATTTAAGGAATCTGCTGCATTATTTAAGGACTTTGTTGCATTATTTAAGGACTATGCTGCATTATGTAAGGACTCTGCTGCATTATTTAAGGACTTTGCTGCATTATTTAATTACTCTGCTGCATTATTTAAGGACTTTGTTGCATTATTTAAGGACTCTGCTGCATTATTTAAGGACTTTGCTGCATTATTTAAGGACTTTGATGCATTATTTAAGGACGCTGCTGCAGAATTTAAGTAATCTGCTGCATTATTTAAGGACTCTGCTGCATTATTTAAGGACTTTGCTGCATTATTTAAGGACTCTGCTGCATTATTTAAGGACTTTGTTGCATTATTTAATGACTCTGCTGCGGTATTTAAGGACTCTGCTGCATTATTTAAGGACTTTGCTGCATTATTTAAGGACTTTGCTGCAGTAATTAAGGAATCTGCTGCATTATTTAAGGACTTTGTTGATTATTTAAGGACTGTGCTGCATTGCTTAAGGACTCTGCTGCATTATTTAAGGACTTTGCTGCATTATTTAAGGACTTTGTTGCATTATTTAAGGACTCTGCTGCATTATTTAAGGACTTTGTTGCATTATTTAAGGACTCTGTTGCATTATTTAAGGACTTTGCTGCATTATTTAAGTACTCTGGTGCATTATTTAAGGACTTTGTTGCATTATTTAAGGACTCTGCTGCATTATTTAAGGACTTTGCTGCATTATTTAAGTACTCTGGTGCATTATTTAAGGACTTTGTTGCATTATTTAAGGACTCTGCTGCATTATTTAAGGACTTTGTTGCATTATTTAAGGACTCTGCTGCATTATTTAAGGACTTTGCTGCATTATTTAAGGACTCTGCTGCATTATTTAAGGACTTTGTTGCATTATTTAATGACTCTGCTGCGGTATTTAAGGACTCTGCTGTATTATTTAAGGACTTTGCTGCATTATTTAAGGACTCTGCTTCATTATTTAAGGACTTTGTTGCATTATTTAAGGACTCTGCTGCATTATTTAAGGACTTCGTTGCATTATTTAAGGACTCTGCTGCATTATTTAAAGACTTTGCTGCATTATTTAAGTACTCTGGTGCATTATTTAAGGACTCGGCTGCATTATTTAAAGACTTTGCTGCATTATTTAAGTACTCTGGTGCATTATTTAAGGACTCTGCTGCATTATTTAAGGACTTTGCTGCATTATTTAAGGACTCTGCTGCATTATTTAAGGACTTTGCTGCATTATTTAAGTATGCTGCTGCGGTATTTAAGGCCTCTGCTGCATTATTTAAGGACTCTGCTGCATTATTAAGGACGTTGCTGCATTATTTAAGGACTTTATTGCATTATTTAAGGATTCTGCTGCATTATTTAAGGAATTTGCTGCATTATTTAAGGACTCTGCTGTATTATTTAAGGACTTTGTTGCATTATTTAATGACTCTGCTGGGGTATTTAAGGACTCTGCTGCATTATTTAAGGGCTTTGCTGCATTATTTAAGGACTCTGCTGCAGTATTTTAAGACTCTGCTGCATTATTTAAGGACTTTGATGCATTATTTAAGGACGCTGCTGCAGAATTTAAGGAATCTGCTGCATTATTTAAGGACTTTGTTGCATTATTTAAGGACTATGCTGCATTATGTAAGGACTCTGCTGCATTATTTAAGGACTTTGCTGCATTATTTAATTACTCTGCTGCATTATTTAAGGACTTTGTTGCATTATTTAAGGACTCTGCTGCATTATTTAAGGACTTTGCTGCATTATTTAAGGACTTTGATGCATTATTTAAGGACGCTGCTGCAGAATTTAAGTAATCTGCTGCATTATTTAAGGACTCTGCTGCATTATTTAAGGACTTTGCTGCATTAATTAAGGACTCTGCTGCATTATTTAAGGACTTTGTTGCATTATTTAATGACTCTGCTGCGGTATTTAAGGACTCTGCTGCATTATTTAAGGACTTTGCTGCATTATTTAAGGACTTTGCTGCAGTAATTAAGGAATCTGCTGCATTATTTAAGGACTTTGTTGCATTATTTAAGGACTGTGCTGCATTGCTTAAGGACTCTGCTGCATTATTTAAGGACTTTGCTGCATTATTTAAGGACTTTGTTGCATTATTTAAGGACTCTGCTGCATTATTTAAGGACTTTGTTGCATTATTTAAGGACTCTGTTGCATTATTTAAGGACTTTGCTGCATTATTTAAGTACTCTGGTGCATTATTTAAGGACTTTGTTGCATTATTTAAGGACTCTGCTGCATTATTTAAGGACTTTGTTGCATTATTTAAGGACTCTGTTGCATTATTTAAGGACTTTGTTGCATTATTTAAGGACTTTGCTGCATTATTTAAGTACTCTGGTGCATTATTTAAGGACTTTGTTGCATTATTTAAGGACTCTGCTGCATTATTTAAGGACTTTGTTGCATTATTTAAGGACTCTGCTGCATTATTTAAGGACTTTGCTGCATTATTTAAGGACTCTGTTGCATTATTTAAGGACTTTGCTGCATTATTTAAGTACTCTGGTGCATTATTTAAGGACTTTATTGCATTATTTAAGGATTCTGCTGCATTATTTAAGGAATTTGCTGCATTATTTAAGAACTTTGCTGCAGTATTTAAGGACTCTGCTGCATTATTTAAGGACTTTATTGCATTATTTAAGGACCCTGCTGCAGAATTTAAGGAATCTGCTGCATTACTTAAGGACTTTGTTGCATTATTTAAGGACTCTGCTGCATTATTTAAGGACTTTGCTGCATTATTTAAGGACTTTGATGCATTATTTAAGGACGCCGCTGCAGAATTTAAGTAATCTGCTGCATTATTTAAGGACTCTGCTGCATTATTTAAGGACTTTGCTGCATTATTTAAGGACTCTGCTGTATTATTAAGCACGTTGCTGCATTAATTAAGGACTTTATTGCATTATTTAAGGAATTTGATGCATTATTTAAGGACTCTGCTGCATTATTTAAGGACTTTGATGCATTATTTAAGGACGCTGCTGCAGAATTTAAGGAATCTGCTGCATTATTTAAGGACTTTGTTGCATTATTTAAGGACTATGCTGCATTATGTAAGGACTCTGCTGCATTATTTAAGGACTTTGCTGCATTATTTAATTACTCTGCTGCATTATTTAAGGACTTTGTTGCATTATTTAAGGACTCTGCTGCATTATTTAAGGACTTTGCTGCATTATTTAAGTACTTTGATGCATTATTTAAGGACGCTGCTGCAGAATTTAAGTAATCTGCTGCATTATTTAAGGACTCTGCTGCATTATTTAAGGACTTTGCTGCATTATTTAAGGACTCTGCTGCATTATTTAAGGACTTTGTTGCATTATTTAATGACTCTGCTGCGGTATTTAAGGACTCTGCTGCATTATTTAAGGACTTTGCTGCATTATTTAAGGACTTTGCTGCAGTAATTAAGGAATCTGCTGCATTATTTAAGGAATTTGATGCATTATTTAAGGACTCTGCTGCATTATTTAAGGACTTTGCTGCATTATTTAAGGACTCTGCTTCATTATTTAAGGACTTTGTTGCATTATTTAAGGACTCTGCTGCATTATTTAAGGACTTTGTTGCATTATTTAAGGACTCTGCTGCATTATTTAAAGACTTTGCTGCATTATTTAAGTACTCTGGTGCATTATTTAAGGACTCTGCTGCATTATTTAAAGACTTTGCTGCATTATTTAAGTACTCTGGTGCATTATTTAAGGACTTTGTTGCTTTATTTAAGGACTTTGCTGCATTATTTAAGGACTTTGTTGCATTATTTAAGGACTCTGCTGCATTATTTAAGGACTTTGCTGCATTATTTAAGTATGCTGCTGCAGTATTTAAGGCCTCTGCTGCATTATTTAAGGACTCTGCTGCATTTTTAAGGACGTTGCTGCATTATTTAAGGACTTTATTGCATTATTTAAGGATTCTGCTGCATTATTTAAGGAATTTGCTGCATTATTTAAGGACTCTGCTGCATTATTTAAGGACTTTGTTTCATTATTTAATGACTCTGCTGGGGTATTTAAGGACTCTGCTGCATTATTTAAGGACTTTGTTGCATTATTTAAGGACTCTGCTGCATTATTTAAGGACTTTGCTGCATTATTTAAGGACTTTGATGCATTATTTAAGGACGCTGCTGCAGAATTTAAGTAATCTGCTGCATTATTTAAGGACTCTGCTGCATTATTTAAGGACTTTGCTGCATTAATTAAGGACTCTGCTGCATTATTTAAGGACTTTGTTGCATTATTTAATGACTCTGCTGCGGTATTTAAGGACTCTGCTGCATTATTTAAGGACTTTGCTGCATTATTTAAGGACTTTGCTGCAGTAATTAAGGAATCTGCTGCATTATTTAAGGACTTTGTTGCATTATTTAAGGACTGTGCTGCATTGCTTAAGGACTCTGCTGCATTATTTAAGGACTTTGCTGCATTATTTAAGGACTTTGTTGCATTATTTAAGGACTCTGCTGCATTATTTAAGGACTTTGTTGCATTATTTAAGGACTCTGTTGCATTATTTAAGGACTTTGCTGCATTATTTAAGTACTCTGGTGCATTATTTAAGGACTTTGTTGCATTATTTAAGGACTCTGCTGCATTATTTAAGGACTTTGTTGCATTATTTAAGGACTCTGTTGCATTATTTAAGGACTTTGCTGCATTATTTAAGTACTCTGGTGCATTATTTAAGGACTTTGTTGCATTATTTAAGGACTCTGCTGCATTATTTAAGGACTTTGTTGCATTATTTAAGGACTCTGCTGCATTATTTAAGGACTTTGCTGCATTATTTAAGGACTCTGTTGCATTATTTAAGGACTTTGCTGCATTATTTAAGTACTCTGGTGCATTATTTAAGGACTTTATTGCATTATTTAAGGATTCTGCTGCATTATTTAAGGAATTTGCTGCATTATTTAAGAACTTTGCTGCAGTATTTAAGGACTCTGCTGCATTATTTAAGGACTTTATTGCATTATTTAAGGACCCTGCTGCAGAATTTAAGGAATCTGCTGCATTACTTAAGGACTTTGTTGCATTATTTAAGGACTCTGCTGCATTATTTAAGGACTTTGCTGCATTATTTAAGGACTTTGATGCATTATTTAAGGACGCCGCTGCAGAATTTAAGTAATCTGCTGCATTATTTAAGGACTCTGCTGCATTATTTAAGGACTTTGCTGCATTATTTAAGGACTCTGCTGTATTATTAAGCACGTTGCTGCATTAATTAAGGACTTTATTGCATTATTTAAGGAATTTGATGCATTATTTAAGGACTCTGCTGCATTATTTAAGGACTTTGATGCATTATTTAAGGACGCTGCTGCAGAATTTAAGGAATCTGCTGCATTATTTAAGGACTTTGTTGCATTATTTAAGGACTATGCTGCATTATGTAAGGACTCTGCTGCATTATTTAAGGACTTTGCTGCATTATTTAATTACTCTGCTGCATTATTTAAGGACTTTGTTGCATTATTTAAGGACTCTGCTGCATTATTTAAGGACTTTGCTGCATTATTTAAGGACTTTGATGCATTATTTAAGGACGCTGCTGCAGAATTTAAGTAATCTGCTGCATTATTTAAGGACTCTGCTGCATTATTTAAGGACTTTGTTGCATTATTTAAGGAATCTGCTGCATTATTTAAGGACTTTGCTGCATTATTTAAGGACTTTGATGCATTATTTAAGGACGCTGCTGCAGAATTTAAGTAATCTGCTGCATTATTTAAGGACTCTGCTGCATTATTTAAGGACTTTGCTGCATTATTTAAGGACTCTGCTGCATTATTTAAGGACTTTGTTGCATTATTTAATGACTCTGCTGCGGTATTTAAGGACTCTGCTGTATTATTTAAGGACTTTGCTGAATTATTTAAGGACTCTGCTTCATTATTTAAGGACTTTGTTGCATTATTTAAGGACTCTGCTGCATTATTTAAGGACTTCGTTGCATTATTTAAGGACTCTGCTGCATTATTTAAAGACTTTGCTGCATTATTTAAGTACTCTGGTGCATTATTTAAGGACTCGGCTGCATTATTTAAAGACTTTGCTGCATTATTTAAGTACTCTGGTGCATTATTTAAGGACTCTGCTGCATTATTTAAGGACTTTGCTGCATTATTTAAGGACTCTGCTGCATTATTTAAGGACTCTGCTGCATTATTTAAGGACTTTGCTGCATTATTTAAGTATGCTGCTGCGGTATTTAAGGCCTCTGCTGCATTATTTAAGGACTCTGCTGCATTATTAAGGACGTTGCTGCATTATTTAAGGACTTTATTGCATTATTTAAGGATTCTGCTGCATTATTTAAGGAATTTGCTGCATTATTTAAGGACTCTGCTGTATTATTTAAGGACTTTGTTGCATTATTTAATGACTCTGCTGGGGTATTTAAGGACTCTTCTGCATTATTTAAGGGCTTTGCTGCATTATTTAAGGACTCTGCTGCAGTATTTAAGGACTCTGCTGCATTATTTAAGGACTTTGATGCATTATTTAAGGACGCTGCTGCAGAATTTAAGGAATCTGCTGCATTATTTAAGGACTTTGTTGCATTATTTAAGGACTATGCTGCATTATGTAAGGACTCTGCTGCATTATTTAAGGACTTTGCTGCATTATTTAATTACTCTGCTGCATTATTTAAGGACTTTGTTGCATTATTTAAGGACTCTGCTGCATTATTTAAGGACTTTGCTGCATTATTTAAGGACTTTGATGCATTATTTAAGGACGCTGCTGCAGAATTTAAGTAATCTGCTGCATTATTTAAGGACTCTGCTGCATTATTTAAGGACTTTGCTGCATTATTTAAGGACTCTGCTGCATTATTTAAGGACTTTGTTGCATTATTTAATGACTCTGCTGCGGTATTTAAGGACTCTGCTGCATTATTTAAGGACTTTGCTGCATTATTTAAGGACTTTGCTGCAGTAATTAAGGAATCTGCTGCATTATTTAAGGACTTTGTTGCATTATTTAAGGACTGTGCTGCATTGCTTAAGGACTCTGCTGCATTATTTAAGGACTTTGCTGCATTATTTAAGGACTTTGTTGCATTATTTAAGGACTCTGCTGCATTATTTAAGGACTTTGTTGCATTATTTAAGGACTCTGTTGCATTATTTAAGGACTTTGCTGCATTATTTAAGTACTCTGGTGCATTATTTAAGGACTTTGTTGCATTATTTAAGGACTCTGCTGCATTATTTAAGGACTTTGCTGCATTATTTAAGTACTCTGGTGCATTATTTAAGGACTTTGTTGCATTATTTAAGGACTCTGCTGCATTATTTAAGGACTTTGTTGCATTATTTAAGGACTCTGCTGCATTATTTAAGGACTTTGCTGCATTATTTAAGGACTCTGCTGCATTATTTAAGGACTTTGTTGCATTATTTAATGACTCTGCTGCGGTATTTAAGGACTCTGCTGTATTATTTAAGGACTTTGCTGCATTATTTAAGGACTCTGCTTCATTATTTAAGGACTTTGTTGCATTATTTAAGGACTCTGCTGCATTATTTAAGGACTTTGTTGCATTATTTAAGGACTCTGCTGCATTATTTAAGGACTTTGTTGCATTATTTAAGGACTATGCTGCATTATGTAAGGACTCTGCTGCATTATTTAAGGACTTTGCTGCATTATTTAATTACTCTGCTGCATTATTTAAGGACTTTGTTGCATTATTTAAGGACTCTGCTGCATTATTTAAGGACTTTGCTGCATTATTTAAGTACTTTGATGCATTATTTAAGGACGCTGCTGCAGAATTTAAGTAATCTGCTGCATTATTTAAGGACTCTGCTGCATTATTTAAGGACTTTGCTGCATTATTTAAGGACTCTGCTGCATTATTTAAGGACTTTGTTGCATTATTTAATGACTCTGCTGCGGTATTTAAGGACTCTGCTGCATTATTTAAGGACTTTGCTGCATTATTTAAGGACTTTGCTGCAGTAATTAAGGAATCTGCTGCATTATTTAAGGAATTTGATGCATTATTTAAGGACTCTGCTGCATTATTTAAGGACTTTGCTGCATTATTTAAGGACTCTGCTTCATTATTTAAGGACTTTGTTGCATTATTTAAGGACTCTGCTGCATTATTTAAGGACTTTGTTGCATTATTTAAGGACTCTGCTGCATTATTTAAAGACTTTGCTGCATTATTTAAGTACTCTGGTGCATTATTTAAGGACTCTGCTGCATTATTTAAAGACTTTGCTGCATTATTTAAGTACTCTGGTGCATTATTTAAGGACTTTGTTGCTTTATTTAAGGACTTTGCTGCATTATTTAAGGACTTTGTTGCATTATTTAAGGACTCTGCTGCATTATTTAAGGACTTTGCTGCATTATTTAAGTATGCTGCTGCAGTATTTAAGGCCTCTGCTGCATTATTTAAGGACTCTGCTGCATTTTTAAGGACGTTGCTGCATTATTTAAGGACTTTATTGCATTATTTAAGGATTCTGCTGCATTATTTAAGGAATTTGCTGCATTATTTAAGGACTCTGCTGCATTATTTAAGGACTTTGTTTCATTATTTAATGACTCTGCTGGGGTATTTAAGGACTCTGCTGCATTATTTAAGGACTTTGTTGCATTATTTAAGGACTCTGCTGCATTATTTAAGGACTTTGCTGCATTATTTAAGGACTTTGATGCATTATTTAAGGACGCTGCTGCAGAATTTAAGTAATCTGCTGCATTATTTAAGGACTCTGCTGCATTATTTAAGGACTTTGCTGCATTAATTAAGGACTCTGCTGCATTATTTAAGGACTTTGTTGCATTATTTAATGACTCTGCTGCGGTATTTAAGGACTCTGCTGCATTATTTAAGGACTTTGCTGCATTATTTAAGGACTTTGCTGCAGTAATTAAGGAATCTGCTGCATTATTTAAGGACTTTGTTGCATTATTTAAGGACTGTGCTGCATTGCTTAAGGACTCTGCTGCATTATTTAAGGACTTTGCTGCATTATTTAAGGACTTTGTTGCATTATTTAAGGACTCTGCTGCATTATTTAAGGACTTTGTTGCATTATTTAAGGACTCTGTTGCATTATTTAAGGACTTTGCTGCATTATTTAAGTACTCTGGTGCATTATTTAAGGACTTTGTTGCATTATTTAAGGACTCTGCTGCATTATTTAAGGACTTTGTTGCATTATTTAAGGACTCTGTTGCATTATTTAAGGACTTTGCTGCATTATTTAAGTACTCTGGTGCATTATTTAAGGACTTTGTTGCATTATTTAAGGACTCTGCTGCATTATTTAAGGACTTTGTTGCATTATTTAAGGACTCTGCTGCATTATTTAAGGACTTTGCTGCATTATTTAAGGACTCTGTTGCATTATTTAAGGACTTTGCTGCATTATTTAAGTACTCTGGTGCATTATTTAAGGACTTTATTGCATTATTTAAGGATTCTGCTGCATTATTTAAGGAATTTGCTGCATTATTTAAGAACTTTGCTGCAGTATTTAAGGACTCTGCTGCATTATTTAAGGACTTTATTGCATTATTTAAGGACCCTGCTGCAGAATTTAAGGAATCTGCTGCATTACTTAAGGACTTTGTTGCATTATTTAAGGACTCTGCTGCATTATTTAAGGACTTTGCTGCATTATTTAAGGACTTTGATGCATTATTTAAGGACGCCGCTGCAGAATTTAAGTAATCTGCTGCATTATTTAAGGACTCTGCTGCATTATTTAAGGACTTTGCTGCATTATTTAAGGACTCTGCTGTATTATTAAGCACGTTGCTGCATTAATTAAGGACTTTATTGCATTATTTAAGGAATTTGATGCATT
Source organism: Phyllobates terribilis (assembly GCF_046119375.1). Taxonomy (NCBI): domain Eukaryota; kingdom Metazoa; phylum Chordata; class Amphibia; order Anura; family Dendrobatidae; genus Phyllobates; species Phyllobates terribilis. The sequence continues at coordinate 744,568 of NW_027363268.1, forward strand.
ATTTAAGGACTCTGCTGCATTATTTAAGGACTTTGATGCATTATTTAAGGACGCTGCTGCAGAATTTAAGGAATCTGCTGCATTATTTAAGGACTTTGTTGCATTATTTAAGGACTATGCTGCATTATGTAAGGACTCTGCTGCATTATTTAAGGACTTTGCTGCATTATTTAATTACTCTGCTGCATTATTTAAGGACTTTGTTGCATTATTTAAGGACTCTGCTGCATTATTTAAGGACTTTGCTGCATTATTTAAGGACTTTGATGCATTATTTAAGGACGCTGCTGCAGAATTTAAGTAATCTGCTGCATTATTTAAGGACTCTGCTGCATTATTTAAGGACTTTGTTGCATTATTTAAGGAATCTGCTGCATTATTTAAGGACTTTGCTGCATTATTTAAGGACTTTGATGCATTATTTAAGGACGCTGCTGCAGAATTTAAGTAATCTGCTGCATTATTTAAGGACTCTGCTGCATTATTTAAGGACTTTGCTGCATTATTTAAGGACTCTGCTGCATTATTTAAGGACTTTGTTGCATTATTTAATGACTCTGCTGCGGTATTTAAGGACTCTGCTGTATTATTTAAGGACTTTGCTGAATTATTTAAGGACTCTGCTTCATTATTTAAGGACTTTGTTGCATTATTTAAGGACTCTGCTGCATTATTTAAGGACTTCGTTGCATTATTTAAGGACTCTGCTGCATTATTTAAAGACTTTGCTGCATTATTTAAGTACTCTGGTGCATTATTTAAGGACTCGGCTGCATTATTTAAAGACTTTGCTGCATTATTTAAGTACTCTGGTGCATTATTTAAGGACTCTGCTGCATTATTTAAGGACTTTGCTGCATTATTTAAGTATGCTGCTGCGGTATTTAAGGCCTCTGCTGCATTATTTAAGGACTCTGCTGCATTATTAAGGATGTTGCTGCATTATTTAAGGACTTTATTGCATTATTTAAGGATTCTGCTGCATTATTTAAGGAATTTGCTGCATTATTTAAGGACTCTGCTGTATTATTTAAGGACTTTGTTGCATTATTTAATGACTCTGCTGGGGTATTTAAGGACTCTTCTGCATTATTTAAGGGCTTTGCTGCATTATTTAAGGACTCTGCTGCAGTATTTAAGGACTCTGCTGCATTATTTAAGGACTTTGATGCATTATTTAAGGACGCTGCTGCAGAATTTAAGGAATCTGCTGCATTATTTAAGGACTTTGTTGCATTATTTAAGGACTATGCTGCATTATGTAAGGACTCTGCTGCATTATTTAAGGACTTTGCTGCATTATTTAATTACTCTGCTGCATTATTTAAGGACTTTGTTGCATTATTTAAGGACTCTGCTGCATTATTTAAGGACTTTGCTGCATTATTTAAGGACTTTGATGCATTATTTAAGGACGCTGCTGCAGAATTTAAGTAATCTGCTGCATTATTTAAGGACTCTGCTGCATTATTTAAGGACTTTGCTGCATTATTTAAGGACTCTGCTGCATTATTTAAGGACTTTGTTGCATTATTTAATGACTCTGCTGCGGTATTTAAGGACTCTGCTGCATTATTTAAGGACTTTGCTGCATTATTTAAGGACTTTGCTGCAGTAATTAAGGAATCTGCTGCATTATTTAAGGAATTTGATGCATTATTTAAGGACTCTGCTGCATTATTTAAGGACTTTGCTGCATTATTTAAGGACTCTGCTTCATTATTTAAGGACTTTGTTGCATTATCTAAGGACTCTGCTGCATTATTTAAGGACTTTGTTGCATTATTTAAGGACTCTGCTGCATTATTTAAGGACTCTGCTGCATTATTTAAAGACTTTGCTGCATTATTTAAGTACTCTGGTGCATTATTTAAGGACTTTGTTGCTTTATTTAAGGACTTTGCTGCATTATTTAAGGACTTTGTTGCATTATTTAAGGACTCTGCTGCATTATTTAAGGACTTTGCTGCATTATTTAAGTACTCTGGTGCATTATTTAAGGACTTTGTTGCATTATTTAAGGACTCTGCTGCATTATTTAAGGACTTTGTTGCATTATTTAAGGACTCTGCTGCATTATTTAAGGACTTTGCTGCATTATTTAAGGACTCTGCTGCATTATTTAAGGACTTTGTTGCATTATTTAATGACTCTGCTGCGGTATTTAAGGACTCTGCTGTATTATTTAAGGACTTTGCTGCATTATTTAAGGACTCTGCTTCATTATTTAAGGACTTTGTTGCATTATTTAAGGACTCTGCTGCATTATTTAAGGACTTCGTTGCATTATTTAAGGACTCTGCTGCATTATTTAAAGACTTTGCTGCATTATTTAAGTACTCTGGTGCATTATTTAAGGACTCGGCTGCATTATTTAAAGACTTTGCTGCATTATTTAAGTACTCTGGTGCATTATTTAAGGACTCTGCTGCATTATTTAAGGACTTTGCTGCATTATTTAAGGACTCTGCTGCATTATTTAAGGACTTTGCTGCATTATTTAAGTATGCTGCTGCGGTATTTAAGGCCTCTGCTGCATTATTTAAGGACTCTGCTGCATTATTAAGGACGTTGCTGCATTATTTAAGGACTTTATTGCATTATTTAAGGATTCTGCTGCATTATTTAAGGAATTTGCTGCATTATTTAAGGACTCTGCTGTATTATTTAAGGACTTTGTTGCATTATTTAATGACTCTGCTGGGGTATTTAAGGACTCTGCTGCATTATTTAAGGGCTTTGCTGCATTATTTAAGGACTCTGCTGCAGTATTTTAAGACTCTGCTGCATTATTTAAGGACTTTGATGCATTATTTAAGGACGCTGCTGCAGAATTTAAGGATTCTGCTGCATTATTTAAGGACTTTGTTGCATTATTTAAGGACTATGCTGCATTATGTAAGGACTCTGCTGCATTATTTAAGGACTTTGCTGCATTATTTAATTACTCTGCTGCATTATTTAAGGACTTTGTTGCATTATTTAAGGACTCTGCTGCATTATTTAAGGACTTTGCTGCATTATTTAAGGACTTTGATGCATTATTTAAGGACGCTGCTGCAGAATTTAAGTAATCTGCTGCATTATTTAAGGACTCTGCTGCATTATTTAAGGACTTTGCTGCATTAATTAAGGACTCTGCTGCATTATTTAAGGACTTTGTTGCATTATTTAATGACTCTGCTGCGGTATTTAAGGACTCTGCTGCATTATTTAAGGACTTTGCTGCATTATTTAAGGACTTTGCTGCAGTAATTAAGGAATCTGCTGCATTATTTAAGGACTTTGTTGCATTATTTAAGGACTGTGCTGCATTGCTTAAGGACTCTGCTGCATTATTTAAGGACTTTGCTGCATTATTTAAGGACTTTGTTGCATTATTTAAGGACTCTGCTGCATTATTTAAGGACTTTGTTGCATTATTTAAGGACTCTGTTGCATTATTTAAGGACTTTGCTGCATTATTTAAGTACTCTGGTGCATTATTTAAGGACTTTGTTGCATTATTTAAGGACTCTGCTGCATTATTTAAGGACTTTGTTGCATTATTTAAGGACTCTGTTGCATTATTTAAGGACTTTGCTGCATTATTTAAGTACTCTGGTGCATTATTTAAGGACTTTGTTGCATTATTTAAGGACTCTGCTGCATTATTTAAGGACTTTGTTGCATTATTTAAGGACTCTGCTGCATTATTTAAGGACTTTGCTGCATTATTTAAGGACTCTGTTGCATTATTTAAGGACTTTGCTGCATTATTTAAGTACTCTGGTGCATTATTTAAGGACTTTATTGCATTATTTAAGGATTCTGCTGCATTATTTAAGGAATTTGCTGCATTATTTAAGAACTTTGCTGCAGTATTTAAGGACTCTGCTGCATTATTTAAGGACTTTATTGCATTATTTAAGGACCCTGCTGCAGAATATAAGGAATCTGCTGCATTACTTAAGGACTTTGTTGCATTATTTAAGGACTCTGATGCATTATTTAAGGACTTTGCTGCATTATTTAAGGACTTTGATGCATTATTTAAGGACGCCGCTGCAGAATTTAAGTAATCTGCTGCATTATTTAAGGACTCTGCTGCATTATTTAAGGACTTTGCTGCATTATTTAAGGACTCTGCTGTATTATTAAGCACGTTGCTGCATTAATTAAGGACTTTATTGCATTATTTAAGGAATTTGATGCATTATTTAAGGACTCTGCTGCATTATTTAAGGACTTTGATGCATTATTTAAGGACGCTGCTGCAGAATTTAAGGAATCTGCTGCATTATTTAAGGACTTTGTTGCATTATTTAAGGACTATGCTGCATTATGTAAGGACTCTGCTGCATTATTTAAGGACTTTGCTGCATTATTTAATTACTCTGCTGCATTATTTAAGGACTTTGTTGCATTATTTAAGGACTCTGCTGCATTATTTAAGGACTTTGCTGCATTATTTAAGGACTTTGATGCATTATTTAAGGACGCTGCTGCAGAATTTAAGTAATCTGCTGCATTATTTAAGGACTCTGCTGCATTATTTAAGGACTTTGCTGCATTAATTAAGGACTCTGCTGCATTATTTAAGGACTTTGTTGCATTATTTAATGACTCTGCTGCGGTATTTAAGGACTCTGCTGCATTATTTAAGGACTTTGCTGCATTATTTAAGGACTTTGCTGCAGTAATTAAGGAATCTGCTGCATTATTTAAGGACTTTGTTGCATTATTTAATGACTCTGCTGCGGTATTTAAGGACTCTGCTGTATTATTTAAGGACTTTGCTGAATTATTTAAGGACTCTGCTTCATTATTTAAGGACTTTGTTGCATTATTTAAGGACTCTGCTGCATTATTTAAGGACTTCGTTGCATTATTTAAGGACTCTGCTGCATTATTTAAAGACTTTGCTGCATTATTTAAGTACTCTGGTGCATTATTTAAGGACTCGGCTGCATTATTTAAAGACTTTGCTGCATTATTTAAGTACTCTGGTGCATTATTTAAGGACTCTGCTGCATTATTTTAGGACTTTGCTGCATTATTTAAGGACTCTGCTGCATTATTTAAGGACTCTGCTGCATTATTTAAGGACTTTGCTGCATTATTTAAGTATGCTGCTGCGGTATTTAAGGCCTCTGCTGCATTATTTAAGGACTCTGCTGCATTATTAAGGACGTTGCTGCATTATTTAAGGACTTTATTGCATTATTTAAGGATTCTGCTGCATTATTTAAGGAATTTGCTGCATTATTTAAGGACTCTGCTGTATTATTTAAGGACTTTGTTGCATTATTTAATGACTCTGCTGGGGTATTTAAGGACTCTGCTGCATTATTTAAGGGCTTTGCTGCATTATTTAAGGACTCTGCTGCAGTATTTAAGGACTCTGCTGCATTATTTAAGGACTTTGATGCATTATTTAAGGACGCTGCTGCAGAATTTAAGGAATCTGCTGCATTATTTAAGGACTTTGTTGCATTATTTAAGGACTATGCTGCATTATGTAAGGACTCTGCTGCATTATTTAAGGACTTTGCTGCATTATTTAATTACTCTGCTGCATTATTTAAGGACTTTGTTGCATTATTTAAGGACTCTGCTGCATTATTTAAGGACTTTGCTGCATTATTTAAGGACTTTGATGCATTATTTAAGGACGCTGCTGCAGAATTTAAGTAATCTGCTGCATTATTTAAGGACTCTGCTGCATTATTTAAGGACTTTGCTGCATTATTTAAGGACTCTGCTGCATTATTTAAGGACTTTGTTGCATTATTTAATGACTCTGCTGCGGTATTTAAGGACTCTGCTGCATTATTTAAGGACTTTGCTGCATTATTTAAGGACTTTGCTGCAGTAATTAAGGAATCTGCTGCATTATTTAAGGACTTTGTTGCATTATTTAAGGACTGTGCTGCATTGCTTAAGGACTCTGCTGCATTATTTAAGGACTTTGCTGCATTATTTAAGGACTTTGTTGCATTATTTAAGGACTCTGCTGCATTATTTAAGGACTTTGTTGCATTATTTAAGGACTCTGTTGCATTATTTAAGGACTTTGCTGCATTATTTAAGTACTCTGGTGCATTATTTAAGGACTTTGTTGCATTATTTAAGGACTCTGCTGCATTATTTAAGGACTTTGCTGCATTATTTAAGTACTCTGGTGCATTATTTAAGGACTTTGTTGCATTATTTAAGGACTCTGCTGCATTATTTAAGGACTTTGTTGCATTATTTAAGGACTCTGCTGCATTATTTAAGGACTTTGCTGCATTATTTAAGGACTCTGCTGCATTATTTAAGGACTTTGTTGCATTATTTAATGACTCTGCTGCGGTATTTAAGGACTCTGCTGTATTATTTAAGGACTTTGCTGCATTATTTAAGGACTCTGCTTCATTATTTAAGGACTTTGTTGCATTATTTAAGTACTCTGGTGCATTATTTAAGGACTTTATTGCATTATTTAAGGATTCTGCTGCATTATTTAAGGAATTTGCTGCATTATTTAAGAACTTTGCTGCAGTATTTAAGGACTCTGCTGCATTATTTAAGGACTTTATTGCATTATTTAAGGACCCTGCTGCAGAATTTAAGGAATCTGCTGCATTACTTAAGGACTTTGTTGCATTATTTAAGGACTCTGCTGCATTATTTAAGGACTTTGCTGCATTATTTAAGGACTTTGATGCATTATTTAAGGACGCCGCTGCAGAATTTAAGTAATCTGCTGCATTATTTAAGGACTCTGCTGCATTATTTAAGGAATTTGCTGCATTATTTAAGGACTCTGCTGTATTATTAAGCACGTTGCTGCATTAATTAAGGACTTTATTGCATTATTTAAGGAATTTGATGCATTATTTAAGGACTCTGCTGCATTATTTAAGGACTTTGTTGCATTATTTAATGACTCTGCTGCGGTATTTAAGGACTCTGCTGCATTATTTAAGGACTTTGCTGCATTATTTAAGGACTTTGCTGCAGTAATTAAGGAATCTGCTGCATTATTTAAGGAATTTGATGCATTATTTAAGGACTCTGCTGCATTATTTAAGGACTTTGCTGCATTATTTAAGGACTCTGCTTCATTATTTAAGGACTTTGTTGCATTATCTAAGGACTCTGCTGCATTATTTAAGGACTTTGTTGCATTATTTAAGGACTCTGCTGCATTATTTAAGGACTCTGCTGCATTATTTAAAGACTTTGCTGCATTATTTAAGTACTCTGGTGCATTATTTAAGGACTTTGTTGCTTTATTTAAGGACTTTGCTGCATTATTTAAGGACTTTGTTGCATTATTTAAGGACTCTGCTGCATTATTTAAGGACTTTGCTGCATTATTTAAGTACTCTGGTGCATTATTTAAGGACTTTGTTGCATTATTTAAGGACTCTGCTGCATTATTTAAGGACTTTGTTGCATTATTTAAGGACTCTGCTGCATTATTTAAGGACTTTGCTGCATTATTTAAGGACTCTGCTGCATTATTTAAGGACTTTGTTGCATTATTTAATGACTCTGCTGCGGTATTTAAGGACTCTGCTGTATTATTTAAGGACTTTGCTGCATTATTTAAGGACTCTGCTTCATTATTTAAGGACTTTGTTGCATTATTTAAGGACTCTGCTGCATTATTTAAGGACTTCGTTGCATTATTTAAGGACTCTGCTGCATTATTTAAAGACTTTGCTGCATTATTTAAGTACTCTGGTGCATTATTTAAGGACTCGGCTGCATTATTTAAAGACTTTGCTGCATTATTTAAGTACTCTGGTGCATTATTTAAGGACTCTGCTGCATTATTTAAGGACTTTGCTGCATTATTTAAGGACTCTGCTGCATTATTTAAGGACTTTGCTGCATTATTTAAGTATGCTGCTGCGGTATTTAAGGCCTCTGCTGCATTATTTAAGGACTCTGCTGCATTATTAAGGACGTTGCTGCATTATTTAAGGACTTTATTGCATTATTTAAGGATTCTGCTGCATTATTTAAGGAATTTGCTGCATTATTTAAGGACTCTGCTGTATTATTTAAGGACTTTGTTGCATTATTTAATGACTCTGCTGGGGTATTTAAGGACTCTGCTGCATTATTTAAGGGCTTTGCTGCATTATTTAAGGACTCTGCTGCAGTATTTTAAGACTCTGCTGCATTATTTAAGGACTTTGATGCATTATTTAAGGACGCTGCTGCAGAATTTAAGGAATCTGCTGCATTATTTAAGGACTTTGTTGCATTATTTAAGGACTATGCTGCATTATGTAAGGACTCTGCTGCATTATTTAAGGACTTTGCTGCATTATTTAATTACTCTGCTGCATTATTTAAGGACTTTGTTGCATTATTTAAGGACTCTGCTGCATTATTTAAGGACTTTGCTGCATTATTTAAGGACTTTGATGCATTATTTAAGGACGCTGCTGCAGAATTTAAGTAATCTGCTGCATTATTTAAGGACTCTGCTGCATTATTTAAGGACTTTGCTGCATTAATTAAGGACTCTGCTGCATTATTTAAGGACTTTGTTGCATTATTTAATGACTCTGCTGCGGTATTTAAGGACTCTGCTGCATTATTTAAGGACTTTGCTGCATTATTTAAGGACTTTGCTGCAGTAATTAAGGAATCTGCTGCATTATTTAAGGACTTTGTTGCATTATTTAAGGACTGTGCTGCATTGCTTAAGGACTCTGCTGCATTATTTAAGGACTTTGCTGCATTATTTAAGGACTTTGTTGCATTATTTAAGGACTCTGCTGCATTATTTAAGGACTTTGTTGCATTATTTAAGGACTCTGTTGCATTATTTAAGGACTTTGCTGCATTATTTAAGTACTCTGGTGCATTATTTAAGGACTTTGTTGCATTATTTAAGGACTCTGCTGCATTATTTAAGGACTTTGTTGCATTATTTAAGGACTCTGTTGCATTATTTAAGGACTTTGCTGCATTATTTAAGTACTCTGGTGCATTATTTAAGGACTTTGTTGCATTATTTAAGGACTCTGCTGCATTATTTAAGGACTTTGTTGCATTATTTAAGGACTCTGCTGCATTATTTAAGGACTTTGCTGCATTATTTAAGGACTCTGTTGCATTATTTAAGGACTTTGCTGCATTATTTAAGTACTCTGGTGCATTATTTAAGGACTTTATTGCATTATTTAAGGATTCTGCTGCATTATTTAAGGAATTTGCTGCATTATTTAAGAACTTTGCTGCAGTATTTAAGGACTCTGCTGCATTATTTAAGGACTTTATTGCATTATTTAAGGACCCTGCTGCAGAATATAAGGAATCTGCTGCATTACTTAAGGACTTTGTTGCATTATTTAAGGACTCTGATGCATTATTTAAGGACTTTGCTGCATTATTTAAGGACTTTGATGCATTATTTAAGGACGCCGCTGCAGAATTTAAGTAATCTGCTGCATTATTTAAGGACTCTGCTGCATTATTTAAGGACTTTGCTGCATTATTTAAGGACTCTGCTGTATTATTAAGCACGTTGCTGCATTAATTAAGGACTTTATTGCATTATTTAAGGAATTTGATGCATTATTTAAGGACTCTGCTGCATTATTTAAGGACTTTGATGCATTATTTAAGGACGCTGCTGCAGAATTTAAGGAATCTGCTGCATTATTTAAGGACTTTGTTGCATTATTTAAGGACTATGCTGCATTATGTAAGGACTCTGCTGCATTATTTAAGGACTTTGCTGCATTATTTAATTACTCTGCTGCATTATTTAAGGACTTTGTTGCATTATTTAAGGACTCTGCTGCATTATTTAAGGACTTTGCTGCATTATTTAAGGACTTTGATGCATTATTTAAGGACGCTGCTGCAGAATTTAAGTAATCTGCTGCATTATTTAAGGACTCTGCTGCATTATTTAAGGACTTTGCTGCATTAATTAAGGACTCTGCTGCATTATTTAAGGACTTTGTTGCATTATTTAATGACTCTGCTGCGGTATTTAAGGACTCTGCTGCATTATTTAAGGACTTTGCTGCATTATTTAAGGACTTTGCTGCAGTAATTAAGGAATCTGCTGCATTATTTAAGGACTTTGTTGCATTATTTAATGACTCTGCTGCGGTATTTAAGGACTCTGCTGTATTATTTAAGGACTTTGCTGAATTATTTAAGGACTCTGCTTCATTATTTAAGGACTTTGTTGCATTATTTAAGGACTCTGCTGCATTATTTAAGGACTTCGTTGCATTATTTAAGGACTCTGCTGCATTATTTAAAGACTTTGCTGCATTATTTAAGTACTCTGGTGCATTATTTAAGGACTCGGCTGCATTATTTAAAGACTTTGCTGCATTATTTAAGTACTCTGGTGCATTATTTAAGGACTCTGCTGCATTATTTTAGGACTTTGCTGCATTATTTAAGGACTCTGCTGCATTATTTAAGGACTCTGCTGCATTATTTAAGGACTTTGCTGCATTATTTAAGTATGCTGCTGCGGTATTTAAGGCCTCTGCTGCATTATTTAAGGACTCTGCTGCATTATTAAGGACGTTGCTGCATTATTTAAGGACTTTATTGCATTATTTAAGGATTCTGCTGCATTATTTAAGGAATTTGCTGCATTATTTAAGGACTCTGCTGTATTATTTAAGGACTTTGTTGCATTATTTAATGACTCTGCTGGGGTATTTAAGGACTCTGCTGCATTATTTAAGGGCTTTGCTGCATTATTTAAGGACTCTGCTGCAGTATTTAAGGACTCTGCTGCATTATTTAAGGACTTTGATGCATTATTTAAGGACGCTGCTGCAGAATTTAAGGAATCTGCTGCATTATTTAAGGACTTTGTTGCATTATTTAAGGACTATGCTGCATTATGTAAGGACTCTGCTGCATTATTTAAGGACTTTGCTGCATTATTTAATTACTCTGCTGCATTATTTAAGGACTTTGTTGCATTATTTAAGGACTCTGCTGCATTATTTAAGGACTTTGCTGCATTATTTAAGGACTTTGATGCATTATTTAAGGACGCTGCTGCAGAATTTAAGTAATCTGCTGCATTATTTAAGGACTCTGCTGCATTATTTAAGGACTTTGCTGCATTATTTAAGGACTCTGCTGCATTATTTAAGGACTTTGTTGCATTATTTAATGACTCTGCTGCGGTATTTAAGGACTCTGCTGCATTATTTAAGGACTTTGCTGCATTATTTAAGGACTTTGCTGCAGTAATTAAGGAATCTGCTGCATTATTTAAGGACTTTGTTGCATTATTTAAGGACTGTGCTGCATTGCTTAAGGACTCTGCTGCATTATTTAAGGACTTTGCTGCATTATTTAAGGACTTTGTTGCATTATTTAAGGACTCTGCTGCATTATTTAAGGACTTTGTTGCATTATTTAAGGACTCTGTTGCATTATTTAAGGACTTTGCTGCATTATTTAAGTACTCTGGTGCATTATTTAAGGACTTTGTTGCATTATTTAAGGACTCTGCTGCATTATTTAAGGACTTTGCTGCATTATTTAAGTACTCTGGTGCATTATTTAAGGACTTTGTTGCATTATTTAAGGACTCTGCTGCATTATTTAAGGACTTTGTTGCATTATTTAAGGACTCTGCTGCATTATTTAAGGACTTTGCTGCATTATTTAAGGACTCTGCTGCATTATTTAAGGACTTTGTTGCATTATTTAATGACTCTGCTGCGGTATTTAAGGACTCTGCTGTATTATTTAAGGACTTTGCTGCATTATTTAAGGACTCTGCTTCATTATTTAAGGACTTTGTTGCATTATTTAAGTACTCTGGTGCATTATTTAAGGACTTTATTGCATTATTTAAGGATTCTGCTGCATTATTTAAGGAATTTGCTGCATTATTTAAGAACTTTGCTGCAGTATTTAAGGACTCTGCTGCATTATTTAAGGACTTTATTGCATTATTTAAGGACCCTGCTGCAGAATTTAAGGAATCTGCTGCATTACTTAAGGACTTTGTTGCATTATTTAAGGACTCTGCTGCATTATTTAAGGACTTTGCTGCATTATTTAAGGACTTTGATGCATTATTTAAGGACGCCGCTGCAGAATTTAAGTAATCTGCTGCATTATTTAAGGACTCTGCTGCATTATTTAAGGAATTTGCTGCATTATTTAAGGACTCTGCTGTATTATTAAGCACGTTGCTGCATTAATTAAGGACTTTATTGCATTATTTAAGGAATTTGATGCATTATTTAAGGACTCTGCTGCATTATTTAAGGACTTTGTTGCATTATTTAATGACTCTGCTGCGGTATTTAAGGACTCTGCTGCATTATTTAAGGACTTTGCTGCATTATTTAAGGACTTTGCTGCAGTAATTAAGGAATCTGCTGCATTATTTAAGGAATTTGATGCATTATTTAAGGACTCTGCTGCATTATTTAAGGACTTTGCTGCATTATTTAAGGACTCTGCTTCATTATTTAAGGACTTTGTTGCATTATCTAAGGACTCTGCTGCATTATTTAAGGACTTTGTTGCATTATTTAAGGACTCTGCTGCATTATTTAAGGACTCTGCTGCATTATTTAAAGACTTTGCTGCATTATTTAAGTACTCTGGTGCATTATTTAAGGACTTTGTTGCTTTATTTAAGGACTTTGCTGCATTATTTAAGGACTTTGTTGCATTATTTAAGGACTCTGCTGCATTATTTAAGGACTTTGCTGCATTATTTAAGTACTCTGGTGCATTATTTAAGGACTTTGTTGCATTATTTAAGGACTCTGCTGCATTATTTAAGGACTTTGTTGCATTATTTAAGGACTCTGCTGCATTATTTAAGGACTTTGCTGCATTATTTAAGGACTCTGCTGCATTATTTAAGGACTTTGTTGCATTATTTAATGACTCTGCTGCGGTATTTAAGGACTCTGCTGTATTATTTAAGGACTTTGCTGCATTATTTAAGGACTCTGCTTCATTATTTAAGGACTTTGTTGCATTATTTAAGGACTCTGCTGCATTATTTAAGGACTTCGTTGCATTATTTAAGGACTCTGCTGCATTATTTAAAGACTTTGCTGCATTATTTAAGTACTCTGGTGCATTATTTAAGGACTCGGCTGCATTATTTAAAGACTTTGCTGCATTATTTAAGTACTCTGGTGCATTATTTAAGGACTCTGCTGCATTATTTAAGGACTTTGCTGCATTATTTAAGGACTCTGCTGCATTATTTAAGGACTTTGCTGCATTATTTAAGTATGCTGCTGCGGTATTTAAGGCCTCTGCTGCATTATTTAAGGACTCTGCTGCATTATTAAGGACGTTGCTGCATTATTTAAGGACTTTATTGCATTATTTAAGGATTCTGCTGCATTATTTAAGGAATTTGCTGCATTATTTAAGGACTCTGCTGTATTATTTAAGGACTTTGTTGCATTATTTAATGACTCTGCTGGGGTATTTAAGGACTCTGCTGCATTATTTAAGGGCTTTGCTGCATTATTTAAGGACTCTGCTGCAGTATTTTAAGACTCTGCTGCATTATTTAAGGACTTTGATGCATTATTTAAGGACGCTGCTGCAGAATTTAAGGAATCTGCTGCATTATTTAAGGACTTTGTTGCATTATTTAAGGACTATGCTGCATTATGTAAGGACTCTGCTGCATTATTTAAGGACTTTGCTGCATTATTTAATTACTCTGCTGCATTATTTAAGGACTTTGTTGCATTATTTAAGGACTCTGCTGCATTATTTAAGGACTTTGCTGCATTATTTAAGGACTTTGATGCATTATTTAAGGACGCTGCTGCAGAATTTAAGTAATCTGCTGCATTATTTAAGGACTCTGCTGCATTATTTAAGGACTTTGCTGCATTAATTAAGGACTCTGCTGCATTATTTAAGGACTTTGTTGCATTATTTAATGACTCTGCTGCGGTATTTAAGGACTCTGCTGCATTATTTAAGGACTTTGCTGCATTATTTAAGGACTTTGCTGCAGTAATTAAGGAATCTGCTGCATTATTTAAGGACTTTGTTGCATTATTTAAGGACTGTGCTGCATTGCTTAAGGACTCTGCTGCATTATTTAAGGACTTTGCTGCATTATTTAAGGACTTTGTTGCATTATTTAAGGACTCTGCTGCATTATTTAAGGACTTTGTTGCATTATTTAAGGACTCTGTTGCATTATTTAAGGACTTTGCTGCATTATTTAAGTACTCTGGTGCATTATTTAAGGACTTTGTTGCATTATTTAAGGACTCTGCTGCATTATTTAAGGACTTTGTTGCATTATTTAAGGACTCTGTTGCATTATTTAAGGACTTTGCTGCATTATTTAAGTACTCTGGTGCATTATTTAAGGACTTTGTTGCATTATTTAAGGACTCTGCTGCATTATTTAAGGACTTTGTTGCATTATTTAAGGACTCTGCTGCATTATTTAAGGACTTTGCTGCATTATTTAAGGACTCTGTTGCATTATTTAAGGACTTTGCTGCATTATTTAAGTACTCTGGTGCATTATTTAAGGACTTTATTGCATTATTTAAGGATTCTGCTGCATTATTTAAGGAATTTGCTGCATTATTTAAGAACTTTGCTGCAGTATTTAAGGACTCTGCTGCATTATTTAAGGACTTTATTGCATTATTTAAGGACCCTGCTGCAGAATTTAAGGAATCTGCTGCATTACTTAAGGACTTTGTTGCATTATTTAAGGACTCTGCTGCATTATTTAAGGACTTTGCTGCATTATTTAAGGACTTTGATGCATTATTTAAGGACGCCGCTGCAGAATTTAAGTAATCTGCTGCATTATTTAAGGACTCTGCTGCATTATTTAAGGACTTTGCTGCATTATTTAAGGACTCTGCTGTATTATTAAGCACGTTGCTGCATTAATTAAGGACTTTATTGCATTATTTAAGGAATTTGATGCATTATTTAAGGACTCTGCTGCATTATTTAAGGACTTTGATGCATTATTTAAGGACGCTGCTGCAGAATTTAAGGAATCTGCTGCATTATTTAAGGACTTTGTTGCATTATTTAAGGACTATGCTGCATTATGTAAGGACTCTGCTGCATTATTTAAGGACTTTGCTGCATTATTTAATTACTCTGCTGCATTATTTAAGGACTTTGTTGCATTATTTAAGGACTCTGCTGCATTATTTAAGGACTTTGCTGCATTATTTAAGGACTTTGATGCATTATTTAAGGACGCTGCTGCAGAATTTAAGTAATCTGCTGCATTATTTAAGGACTCTGCTGCATTATTTAAGGACTTTGCTGCATTATTTAAGGACTCTGCTGCATTATTTAAGGACTTTGTTGCATTATTTAATGACTGCTGCGGTATTTAAGGACTCTGCTGCATTATTTAAGGACTTTGCTGCATTATTTAAGGACTTTGCTGCAGTAATTAAGGAATCTGCTGCATTATTTAAGGAATTTGATGCATTATTTAAGGACTCTGCTGCATTATTTAAGGACTTTGCTGCATTATTTAAGGACTCTGCTTCATTATTTAAGGACTTTGTTGCATTATTTAAGGACTCTGCTGCATTATTTAAGGACTTTGTTGCATTATTTAAGGACTCTGCTGCATTATTTAAAGACTTTGCTGCATTATTTAAGTACTCTGGTGCATTATTTAAGGACTCTGCTGCATTATTTAAAGACTTTGCTGCATTATTTAAGTACTCTGGTGCATTATTTAAGGACTTTGTTGCTTTATTTAAGGACTTTGCTGCATTATTTAAGGACTTTGTTGCATTATTTAAGGACTCTGCTGCATTATTTAAGGACTTTGCTGCATTATTTAAGTATGCTGCTGCAGTATTTAAGGCCTCTGCTGCATTATTTAAGGACTCTGCTGCATTTTTAAGGACGTTGCTGCATTATTTAAGGACTTTATTGCATTATTTAAGGATTCTGCTGCATTATTTAAGGAATTTGCTGCATTATTTAAGGACTCTGCTGCATTATTTAAGGACTTTGCTGCATTATTTAAGGACTTTGCTGCAGTAATTAAGGAATCTGCTGCATTATTTAAGGAATTTGATGCATTATTTAAGGACTCTGCTGCATTATTTAAGGACTTTGCTGCATTATTTAAGGACTCTGCTTCATTATTTAAGGACTTTGTTGCATTATTTAAGGACTCTGCTGCATTATTTAAGGACTTTGTTGCATTATTTAAGGACTCTGCTGCATTATTTAAAGACTTTGCTGCATTATTTAAGTACTCTGGTGCATTATTTAAGGACTCTGCTGCATTATTTAAAGACTTTGCTGCATTATTTAAGTACTCTGGTGCATTATTTAAGGACTTTGTTGCTTTATTTAAGGACTTTGCTGCATTATTTAAGGACTTTGTTGCATTATTTAAGGACTCTGCTGCATTATTTAAGGACTTTGCTGCATTATTTAAGTATGCTGCTGCAGTATTTAAGGCCTCTGCTGCATTATTTAAGGACTCTGCTGCATTTTTAAGGACGTTGCTGCATTATTTAAGGACTTTATTGCATTATTTAAGGATTCTGCTGCATTATTTAAGGAATTTGCTGCATTATTTAAGGACTCTGCTGCATTATTTAAGGACTTTGTTTCATTATTTAATGACTCTGCTGGGGTATTTAAGGACTCTGCTGCATTATTTAAGGACTTTGTTGCATTATTTAAGGACTCTGCTGCATTATTTAAGGACTTTGCTGCATTATTTAAGGACTTTGATGCATTATTTAAGGACGCTGCTGCAGAATTTAAGTAATCTGCTGCATTATTTAAGGACTCTGCTTCATTATTTAAGGACTTTGTTGCATTATTTAAGGACTCTGCTGCATTATTTAAGGACTTCGTTGCATTATTTAAGGACTCTGCTGCATTATTTAAAGACTTTGCTGCATTATTTAAGTACTCTGGTGCATTATTTAAGGACTCGGCTGCATTATTTAAAGACTTTGCTGCATTATTTAAGTACTCTGGTGCATTATTTAAGGACTCTGCTGCATTATTTAAGGACTTTGCTGCATTATTTAAGGACTCTGCTGCATTATTTAAGGACTTTGCTGCATTATTTAAGTATGCTGCTGCGGTATTTAAGGCCTCTGCTGCATTATTTAAGGACTCTGCTGCATTATTAAGGACGTTGCTGCATTATTTAAGGACTTTATTGCATTATTTAAGGATTCTGCTGCATTATTTAAGGAATTTGCTGCATTATTTAAGGACTCTGCTGTATTATTTAAGGACTTTGTTGCATTATTTAATGACTCTGCTGGGGTATTTAAGGACTCTGCTGCATTATTTAAGGGCTTTGCTGCATTATTTAAGGACTCTGCTGCAGTATTTTAAGACTCTGCTGCATTATTTAAGGACTTTGATGCATTATTTAAGGACGCTGCTGCAGAATTTAAGGAATCTGCTGCATTATTTAAGGACTTTGTTGCATTATTTAAGGACTATGCTGCATTATGTAAGGACTCTGCTGCATTATTTAAGGACTTTGCTGCATTATTTAATTACTCTGCTGCATTATTTAAGGACTTTGTTGCATTATTTAAGGACTCTGCTGCATTATTTAAGGACTTTGCTGCATTATTTAAGGACTTTGATGCATTATTTAAGGACGCTGCTGCAGAATTTAAGTAATCTGCTGCATTATTTAAGGACTCTGCTGCATTATTTAAGGACTTTGCTGCATTAATTAAGGACTCTGCTGCATTATTTAAGGACTTTGTTGCATTATTTAATGACTCTGCTGCGGTATTTAAGGACTCTGCTGCATTATTTAAGGACTTTGCTGCATTATTTAAGGACTTTGCTGCAGTAATTAAGGAATCTGCTGCATTATTTAAGGACTTTGTTGCATTATTTAAGGACTGTGCTGCATTGCTTAAGGACTCTGCTGCATTATTTAAGGACTTTGCTGCATTATTTAAGGACTTTGTTGCATTATTTAAGGACTCTGCTGCATTATTTAAGGACTTTGTTGCATTATTTAAGGACTCTGTTGCATTATTTAAGGACTTTGCTGCATTATTTAAGTACTCTGGTGCATTATTTAAGGACTTTGTTGCATTATTTAAGGACTCTGCTGCATTATTTAAGGACTTTGTTGCATTATTTAAGGACTCTGTTGCATTATTTAAGGACTTTGCTGCATTATTTAAGTACTCTGGTGCATTATTTAAGGACTTTGTTGCATTATTTAAGGACTCTGCTGCATTATTTAAGGACTTTGTTGCATTATTTAAGGACTCTGCTGCATTATTTAAGGACTTTGCTGCATTATTTAAGGACTCTGTTGCATTATTTAAGGACTTTGCTGCATTATTTAAGTACTCTGGTGCATTATTTAAGGACTTTATTGCATTATTTAAGGATTCTGCTGCATTATTTAAGGAATTTGCTGCATTATTTAAGAACTTTGCTGCAGTATTTAAGGACTCTGCTGCATTATTTAAGGACTTTATTGCATTATTTAAGGACCCTGCTGCAGAATTTAAGGAATCTGCTGCATTACTTAAGGACTTTGTTGCATTATTTAAGGACTCTGCTGCATTATTTAAGGACTTTGCTGCATTATTTAAGGACTTTGATGCATTATTTAAGGACGCCGCTGCAGAATTTAAGTAATCTGCTGCATTATTTAAGGACTCTGCTGCATTATTTAAGGACTTTGCTGCATTATTTAAGGACTCTGCTGTATTATTAAGCACGTTGCTGCATTAATTAAGGACTTTATTGCATTATTTAAGGAATTTGATGCATTATTTAAGGACTCTGCTGCATTATTTAAGGACTTTGATGCATTATTTAAGGACGCTGCTGCAGAATTTAAGGAATCTGCTGCATTATTTAAGGACTTTGTTGCATTATTTAAGGACTATGCTGCATTATGTAAGGACTCTGCTGCATTATTTAAGGACTTTGCTGCATTATTTAATTACTCTGCTGCATTATTTAAGGACTTTGTTGCATTATTTAAGGACTCTGCTGCATTATTTAAGGACTTTGCTGCATTATTTAAGGACTTTGATGCATTATTTAAGGACGCTGCTGCAGAATTTAAGTAATCTGCTGCATTATTTAAGGACTCTGCTGCATTATTTAAGGACTTTGTTGCATTATTTAAGGAATCTGCTGCATTATTTAAGGACTTTGCTGCATTATTTAAGGACTTTGATGCATTATTTAAGGACGCTGCTGCAGAATTTAAGTAATCTGCTGCATTATTTAAGGACTCTGCTGCATTATTTAAGGACTTTGCTGCATTATTTAAGGACTCTGCTGCATTATTTAAGGACTTTGTTGCATTATTTAATGACTCTGCTGCGGTATTTAAGGACTCTGCTGTATTATTTAAGGACTTTGCTGAATTATTTAAGGACTCTGCTTCATTATTTAAGGACTTTGTTGCATTATTTAAGGACTCTGCTGCATTATTTAAGGACTTCGTTGCATTATTTAAGGACTCTGCTGCATTATTTAAAGACTTTGCTGCATTATTTAAGTACTCTGGTGCATTATTTAAGGACTCGGCTGCATTATTTAAAGACTTTGCTGCATTATTTAAGTACTCTGGTGCATTATTTAAGGACTCTGCTGCATTATTTAAGGACTTTGCTGCATTATTTAAGGACTCTGCTGCATTATTTAAGGACTCTGCTGCATTATTTAAGGACTTTGCTGCATTATTTAAGTATGCTGCTGCGGTATTTAAGGCCTCTGCTGCATTATTTAAGGACTCTGCTGCATTATTAAGGACGTTGCTGCATTATTTAAGGACTTTATTGCATTATTTAAGGATTCTGCTGCATTATTTAAGGAATTTGCTGCATTATTTAAGGACTCTGCTGTATTATTTAAGGACTTTGTTGCATTATTTAATGACTCTGCTGGGGTATTTAAGGACTCTGCTGCATTATTTAAGGGCTTTGCTGCATTATTTAAGGACTCTGCTGCAGTATTTAAGGACTCTGCTGCATTATTTAAGGACTTTGATGCATTATTTAAGGACGCTGCTGCAGAATTTAAGGAATCTGCTGCATTATTTAAGGACTTTGTTGCATTATTTAAGGACTATGCTGCATTATGTAAGGACTCTGCTGCATTATTTAAGGACTTTGCTGCATTATTTAATTACTCTGCTGCATTATTTAAGGACTTTGTTGCATTATTTAAGGACTCTGCTGCATTATTTAAGGACTTTGCTGCATTATTTAAGGACTTTGATGCATTATTTAAGGACGCTGCTGCAGAATTTAAGTAATCTGCTGCATTATTTAAGGACTCTGCTGCATTATTTAAGGACTTTGCTGCATTATTTAAGGACTCTGCTGCATTATTTAAGGACTTTGTTGCATTATTTAATGACTCTGCTGCGGTATTTAAGGACTCTGCTGCATTATTTAAGGACTTTGCTGCATTATTTAAGGACTTTGCTGCAGTAATTAAGGAATCTGCTGCATTATTTAAGGACTTTGTTGATTATTTAAGGACTGTGCTGCATTGCTTAAGGACTCTGCTGCATTATTTAAGGACTTTGCTGCATTATTTAAGGACTTTGTTGCATTATTTAAGGACTCTGCTGCATTATTTAAGGACTTTGTTGCATTATTTAAGGACTCTGTTGCATTATTTAAGGACTTTGCTGCATTATTTAAGTACTCTGGTGCATTATTTAAGGACTTTGTTGCATTATTTAAGGACTCTGCTGCATTATTTAAGGACTTTGCTGCATTATTTAAGTACTCTGGTGCATTATTTAAGGACTTTGTTGCATTATTTAAGGACTCTGCTGCATTATTTAAGGACTTTGTTGCATTATTTAAGGACTCTGCTGCATTATTTAAGGACTTTGCTGCATTATTTAAGGACTCTGCTGCATTATTTAAGGACTTTGTTGCATTATTTAATGACTCTGCTGCGGTATTTAAGGACTCTGCTGTATTATTTAAGGACTTTGCTGCATTATTTAAGGACTCTGCTTCATTATTTAAGGACTTTGTTGCATTATTTAAGGACTCTGCTGCATTATTTAAGGACTTCGTTGCATTATTTAAGGACTCTGCTGCATTATTTAAAGACTTTGCTGCATTATTTAAGTACTCTGGTGCATTATTTAAGGACTCGGCTGCATTATTTAAAGACTTTGCTGCATTATTTAAGTACTCTGGTGCATTATTTAAGGACTCTGCTGCATTATTTAAGGACTTTGCTGCATTATTTAAGGACTCTGCTGCATTATTTAAGGACTTTGCTGCATTATTTAAGTATGCTGCTGCGGTATTTAAGGCCTCTGCTGCATTATTTAAGGACTCTGCTGCATTATTAAGGACGTTGCTGCATTATTTAAGGACTTTATTGCATTATTTAAGGATTCTGCTGCATTATTTAAGGAATTTGCTGCATTATTTAAGGACTCTGCTGTATTATTTAAGGACTTTGTTTCATTATTTAATGACTCTGCTGGGGTATTTAAGGACTCTGCTGCATTATTTAAGGGCTTTGCTGCATTATTTAAGGACTCTGCTGCAGTATTTTAAGACTCTGCTGCATTATTTAAGGACTTTGATGCATTATTTAAGGACGCTGCTGCAGAATTTAAGGAATCTGCTGCATTATTTAAGGACTTTGTTGCATTATTTAAGGACTATGCTGCATTATGTAAGGACTCTGCTGCATTATTTAAGGACTTTGCTGCATTATTTAATTACTCTGCTGCATTATTTAAGGACTTTGTTGCATTATTTAAGGACTCTGCTGCATTATTTAAGGACTTTGCTGCATTATTTAAGGACTTTGATGCATTATTTAAGGACGCTGCTGCAGAATTTAAGTAATCTGCTGCATTATTTAAGGACTCTGCTGCATTATTTAAGGACTTTGCTGCATTAATTAAGGACTCTGCTGCATTATTTAAGGACTTTGTTGCATTATTTAATGACTCTGCTGCGGTATTTAAGGACTCTGCTGCATTATTTAAGGACTTTGCTGCATTATTTAAGGACTTTGCTGCAGTAATTAAGGAATCTGCTGCATTATTTAAGGACTTTGTTGCATTATTTAAGGACTGTGCTGCATTGCTTAAGGACTCTGCTGCATTATTTAAGGACTTTGCTGCATTATTTAAGGACTTTGTTGCATTATTTAAGGACTCTGCTGCATTATTTAAGGACTTTGTTGCATTATTTAAGGACTCTGTTGCATTATTTAAGGACTTTGCTGCATTATTTAAGTACTCTGGTGCATTATTTAAGGACTTTGTTGCATTATTTAAGGACTCTGCTGCATTATTTAAGGACTTTGTTGCATTATTTAAGGACTCTGTTGCATTATTTAAGGACTTTGTTGCATTATTTAAGGACTTTGCTGCATTATTTAAGTACTCTGGTGCATTATTTAAGGACTTTGTTGCATTATTTAAGGACTCTGCTGCATTATTTAAGGACTTTGTTGCATTATTTAAGGACTCTGCTGCATTATTTAAGGACTTTGCTGCATTATTTAAGGACTCTGTTGCATTATTTAAGGACTTTGCTGCATTATTTAAGTACTCTGGTGCATTATTTAAGGACTTTATTGCATTATTTAAGGATTCTGCTGCATTATTTAAGGAATTTGCTGCATTATTTAAGAACTTTGCTGCAGTATTTAAGGACTCTGCTGCATTATTTAAGGACTTTATTGCATTATTTAAGGACCCTGCTGCAGAATTTAAGGAATCTGCTGCATTACTTAAGGACTTTGTTGCATTATTTAAGGACTCTGCTGCATTATTTAAGGACTTTGCTGCATTATTTAAGGACTTTGATGCATTATTTAAGGACGCCGCTGCAGAATTTAAGTAATCTGCTGCATTATTTAAGGACTCTGCTGCATTATTTAAGGACTTTGCTGCATTATTTAAGGACTCTGCTGTATTATTAAGCACGTTGCTGCATTAATTAAGGACTTTATTGCATTATTTAAGGAATTTGATGCATTATTTAAGGACTCTGCTGCATTATTTAAGGACTTTGATGCATTATTTAAGGACGCTGCTGCAGAATTTAAGGAATCTGCTGCATTATTTAAGGACTTTGTTGCATTATTTAAGGACTATGCTGCATTATGTAAGGACTCTGCTGCATTATTTAAGGACTTTGCTGCATTATTTAATTACTCTGCTGCATTATTTAAGGACTTTGTTGCATTATTTAAGGACTCTGCTGCATTATTTAAGGACTTTGCTGCATTATTTAAGTACTTTGATGCATTATTTAAGGACGCTGCTGCAGAATTTAAGTAATCTGCTGCATTATTTAAGGACTCTGCTGCATTATTTAAGGACTTTGCTGCATTATTTAAGGACTCTGCTGCATTATTTAAGGACTTTGTTGCATTATTTAATGACTCTGCTGCGGTATTTAAGGACTCTGCTGCATTATTTAAGGACTTTGCTGCATTATTTAAGGACTTTGCTGCAGTAATTAAGGAATCTGCTGCATTATTTAAGGAATTTGATGCATTATTTAAGGACTCTGCTGCATTATTTAAGGACTTTGCTGCATTATTTAAGGACTCTGCTTCATTATTTAAGGACTTTGTTGCATTATTTAAGGACTCTGCTGCATTATTTAAGGACTTTGTTGCATTATTTAAGGACTCTGCTGCATTATTTAAAGACTTTGCTGCATTATTTAAGTACTCTGGTGCATTATTTAAGGACTCTGCTGCATTATTTAAAGACTTTGCTGCATTATTTAAGTACTCTGGTGCATTATTTAAGGACTTTGTTGCTTTATTTAAGGACTTTGCTGCATTATTTAAGGACTTTGTTGCATTATTTAAGGACTCTGCTGCATTATTTAAGGACTTTGCTGCATTATTTAAGTATGCTGCTGCAGTATTTAAGGCCTCTGCTGCATTATTTAAGGACTCTGCTGCATTTTTAAGGACGTTGCTGCATTATTTAAGGACTTTATTGCATTATTTAAGGATTCTGCTGCATTATTTAAGGAATTTGCTGCATTATTTAAGGACTCTGCTGCATTATTTAAGGACTTTGTTTCATTATTTAATGACTCTGCTGGGGTATTTAAGGACTCTGCTGCATTATTTAAGGACTTTGTTGCATTATTTAAGGACTCTGCTGCATTATTTAAGGACTTTGCTGCATTATTTAAGGACTTTGATGCATTATTTAAGGACGCTGCTGCAGAATTTAAGTAATCTGCTGCATTATTTAAGGACTCTGCTGCATTATTTAAGGACTTTGCTGCATTAATTAAGGACTCTGCTGCATTATTTAAGGACTTTGTTGCATTATTTAATGACTCTGCTGCGGTATTTAAGGACTCTGCTGCATTATTTAAGGACTTTGCTGCATTATTTAAGGACTTTGCTGCAGTAATTAAGGAATCTGCTGCATTATTTAAGGACTTTGTTGCATTATTTAAGGACTGTGCTGCATTGCTTAAGGACTCTGCTGCATTATTTAAGGACTTTGCTGCATTATTTAAGGACTTTGTTGCATTATTTAA
Source organism: Phyllobates terribilis (assembly GCF_046119375.1). Classification (NCBI taxonomy): domain Eukaryota; kingdom Metazoa; phylum Chordata; class Amphibia; order Anura; family Dendrobatidae; genus Phyllobates; species Phyllobates terribilis. Next base: position 769,101 of record NW_027363268.1, read on the forward strand.
GGACTCTGCTGCATTATTTAAGGACTTTGTTGCATTATTTAAGGACTCTGTTGCATTATTTAAGGACTTTGCTGCATTATTTAAGTACTCTGGTGCATTATTTAAGGACTTTGTTGCATTATTTAAGGACTCTGCTGCATTATTTAAGGACTTTGTTGCATTATTTAAGGACTCTGTTGCATTATTTAAGGACTTTGCTGCATTATTTAAGTACTCTGGTGCATTATTTAAGGACTTTGTTGCATTATTTAAGGACTCTGCTGCATTATTTAAGGACTTTGTTGCATTATTTAAGGACTCTGCTGCATTATTTAAGGACTTTGCTGCATTATTTAAGGACTCTGTTGCATTATTTAAGGACTTTGCTGCATTATTTAAGTACTCTGGTGCATTATTTAAGGACTTTATTGCATTATTTAAGGATTCTGCTGCATTATTTAAGGAATTTGCTGCATTATTTAAGAACTTTGCTGCAGTATTTAAGGACTCTGCTGCATTATTTAAGGACTTTATTGCATTATTTAAGGACCCTGCTGCAGAATTTAAGGAATCTGCTGCATTACTTAAGGACTTTGTTGCATTATTTAAGGACTCTGCTGCATTATTTAAGGACTTTGCTGCATTATTTAAGGACTTTGATGCATTATTTAAGGACGCCGCTGCAGAATTTAAGTAATCTGCTGCATTATTTAAGGACTCTGCTGCATTATTTAAGGACTTTGCTGCATTATTTAAGGACTCTGCTGTATTATTAAGCACGTTGCTGCATTAATTAAGGACTTTATTGCATTATTTAAGGAATTTGATGCATTATTTAAGGACTCTGCTGCATTATTTAAGGACTTTGATGCATTATTTAAGGACGCTGCTGCAGAATTTAAGGAATCTGCTGCATTATTTAAGGACTTTGTTGCATTATTTAAGGACTATGCTGCATTATGTAAGGACTCTGCTGCATTATTTAAGGACTTTGCTGCATTATTTAATTACTCTGCTGCATTATTTAAGGACTTTGTTGCATTATTTAAGGACTCTGCTGCATTATTTAAGGACTTTGCTGCATTATTTAAGGACTTTGATGCATTATTTAAGGACGCTGCTGCAGAATTTAAGTAATCTGCTGCATTATTTAAGGACTCTGCTGCATTATTTAAGGACTTTGTTGCATTATTTAAGGAATCTGCTGCATTATTTAAGGACTTTGCTGCATTATTTAAGGACTTTGATGCATTATTTAAGGACGCTGCTGCAGAATTTAAGTAATCTGCTGCATTATTTAAGGACTCTGCTGCATTATTTAAGGACTTTGCTGCATTATTTAAGGACTCTGCTGCATTATTTAAGGACTTTGTTGCATTATTTAATGACTCTGCTGCGGTATTTAAGGACTCTGCTGTATTATTTAAGGACTTTGCTGAATTATTTAAGGACTCTGCTTCATTATTTAAGGACTTTGTTGCATTATTTAAGGACTCTGCTGCATTATTTAAGGACTTCGTTGCATTATTTAAGGACTCTGCTGCATTATTTAAAGACTTTGCTGCATTATTTAAGTACTCTGGTGCATTATTTAAGGACTCGGCTGCATTATTTAAAGACTTTGCTGCATTATTTAAGTACTCTGGTGCATTATTTAAGGACTCTGCTGCATTATTTAAGGACTTTGCTGCATTATTTAAGGACTCTGCTGCATTATTTAAGGACTCTGCTGCATTATTTAAGGACTTTGCTGCATTATTTAAGTATGCTGCTGCGGTATTTAAGGCCTCTGCTGCATTATTTAAGGACTCTGCTGCATTATTAAGGACGTTGCTGCATTATTTAAGGACTTTATTGCATTATTTAAGGATTCTGCTGCATTATTTAAGGAATTTGCTGCATTATTTAAGGACTCTGCTGTATTATTTAAGGACTTTGTTGCATTATTTAATGACTCTGCTGGGGTATTTAAGGACTCTTCTGCATTATTTAAGGGCTTTGCTGCATTATTTAAGGACTCTGCTGCAGTATTTAAGGACTCTGCTGCATTATTTAAGGACTTTGATGCATTATTTAAGGACGCTGCTGCAGAATTTAAGGAATCTGCTGCATTATTTAAGGACTTTGTTGCATTATTTAAGGACTATGCTGCATTATGTAAGGACTCTGCTGCATTATTTAAGGACTTTGCTGCATTATTTAATTACTCTGCTGCATTATTTAAGGACTTTGTTGCATTATTTAAGGACTCTGCTGCATTATTTAAGGACTTTGCTGCATTATTTAAGGACTTTGATGCATTATTTAAGGACGCTGCTGCAGAATTTAAGTAATCTGCTGCATTATTTAAGGACTCTGCTGCATTATTTAAGGACTTTGCTGCATTATTTAAGGACTCTGCTGCATTATTTAAGGACTTTGTTGCATTATTTAATGACTCTGCTGCGGTATTTAAGGACTCTGCTGCATTATTTAAGGACTTTGCTGCATTATTTAAGGACTTTGCTGCAGTAATTAAGGAATCTGCTGCATTATTTAAGGACTTTGTTGCATTATTTAAGGACTGTGCTGCATTGCTTAAGGACTCTGCTGCATTATTTAAGGACTTTGCTGCATTATTTAAGGACTTTGTTGCATTATTTAAGGACTCTGCTGCATTATTTAAGGACTTTGTTGCATTATTTAAGGACTCTGTTGCATTATTTAAGGACTTTGCTGCATTATTTAAGTACTCTGGTGCATTATTTAAGGACTTTGTTGCATTATTTAAGGACTCTGCTGCATTATTTAAGGACTTTGCTGCATTATTTAAGTACTCTGGTGCATTATTTAAGGACTTTGTTGCATTATTTAAGGACTCTGCTGCATTATTTAAGGACTTTGTTGCATTATTTAAGGACTCTGCTGCATTATTTAAGGACTTTGCTGCATTATTTAAGGACTCTGCTGCATTATTTAAGGACTTTGTTGCATTATTTAATGACTCTGCTGCGGTATTTAAGGACTCTGCTGTATTATTTAAGGACTTTGCTGCATTATTTAAGGACTCTGCTTCATTATTTAAGGACTTTGTTGCATTATTTAAGGACTCTGCTGCATTATTTAAGGACTTTGTTGCATTATTTAAGGACTCTGCTGCATTATTTAAGGACTTTGTTGCATTATTTAAGGACTATGCTGCATTATGTAAGGACTCTGCTGCATTATTTAAGGACTTTGCTGCATTATTTAATTACTCTGCTGCATTATTTAAGGACTTTGTTGCATTATTTAAGGACTCTGCTGCATTATTTAAGGACTTTGCTGCATTATTTAAGTACTTTGATGCATTATTTAAGGACGCTGCTGCAGAATTTAAGTAATCTGCTGCATTATTTAAGGACTCTGCTGCATTATTTAAGGACTTTGCTGCATTATTTAAGGACTCTGCTGCATTATTTAAGGACTTTGTTGCATTATTTAATGACTCTGCTGCGGTATTTAAGGACTCTGCTGCATTATTTAAGGACTTTGCTGCATTATTTAAGGACTTTGCTGCAGTAATTAAGGAATCTGCTGCATTATTTAAGGAATTTGATGCATTATTTAAGGACTCTGCTGCATTATTTAAGGACTTTGCTGCATTATTTAAGGACTCTGCTTCATTATTTAAGGACTTTGTTGCATTATTTAAGGACTCTGCTGCATTATTTAAGGACTTTGTTGCATTATTTAAGGACTCTGCTGCATTATTTAAAGACTTTGCTGCATTATTTAAGTACTCTGGTGCATTATTTAAGGACTCTGCTGCATTATTTAAAGACTTTGCTGCATTATTTAAGTACTCTGGTGCATTATTTAAGGACTTTGTTGCTTTATTTAAGGACTTTGCTGCATTATTTAAGGACTTTGTTGCATTATTTAAGGACTCTGCTGCATTATTTAAGGACTTTGCTGCATTATTTAAGTATGCTGCTGCAGTATTTAAGGCCTCTGCTGCATTATTTAAGGACTCTGCTGCATTTTTAAGGACGTTGCTGCATTATTTAAGGACTTTATTGCATTATTTAAGGATTCTGCTGCATTATTTAAGGAATTTGCTGCATTATTTAAGGACTCTGCTGCATTATTTAAGGACTTTGTTTCATTATTTAATGACTCTGCTGGGGTATTTAAGGACTCTGCTGCATTATTTAAGGACTTTGTTGCATTATTTAAGGACTCTGCTGCATTATTTAAGGACTTTGCTGCATTATTTAAGGACTTTGATGCATTATTTAAGGACGCTGCTGCAGAATTTAAGTAATCTGCTGCATTATTTAAGGACTCTGCTGCATTATTTAAGGACTTTGCTGCATTAATTAAGGACTCTGCTGCATTATTTAAGGACTTTGTTGCATTATTTAATGACTCTGCTGCGGTATTTAAGGACTCTGCTGCATTATTTAAGGACTTTGCTGCATTATTTAAGGACTTTGCTGCAGTAATTAAGGAATCTGCTGCATTATTTAAGGACTTTGTTGCATTATTTAAGGACTGTGCTGCATTGCTTAAGGACTCTGCTGCATTATTTAAGGACTTTGCTGCATTATTTAAGGACTTTGTTGCATTATTTAAGGACTCTGCTGCATTATTTAAGGACTTTGTTGCATTATTTAAGGACTCTGTTGCATTATTTAAGGACTTTGCTGCATTATTTAAGTACTCTGGTGCATTATTTAAGGACTTTGTTGCATTATTTAAGGACTCTGCTGCATTATTTAAGGACTTTGTTGCATTATTTAAGGACTCTGTTGCATTATTTAAGGACTTTGCTGCATTATTTAAGTACTCTGGTGCATTATTTAAGGACTTTGTTGCATTATTTAAGGACTCTGCTGCATTATTTAAGGACTTTGTTGCATTATTTAAGGACTCTGCTGCATTATTTAAGGACTTTGCTGCATTATTTAAGGACTCTGTTGCATTATTTAAGGACTTTGCTGCATTATTTAAGTACTCTGGTGCATTATTTAAGGACTTTATTGCATTATTTAAGGATTCTGCTGCATTATTTAAGGAATTTGCTGCATTATTTAAGAACTTTGCTGCAGTATTTAAGGACTCTGCTGCATTATTTAAGGACTTTATTGCATTATTTAAGGACCCTGCTGCAGAATTTAAGGAATCTGCTGCATTACTTAAGGACTTTGTTGCATTATTTAAGGACTCTGCTGCATTATTTAAGGACTTTGCTGCATTATTTAAGGACTTTGATGCATTATTTAAGGACGCCGCTGCAGAATTTAAGTAATCTGCTGCATTATTTAAGGACTCTGCTGCATTATTTAAGGACTTTGCTGCATTATTTAAGGACTCTGCTGTATTATTAAGCACGTTGCTGCATTAATTAAGGACTTTATTGCATTATTTAAGGAATTTGATGCATTATTTAAGGACTCTGCTGCATTATTTAAGGACTTTGATGCATTATTTAAGGACGCTGCTGCAGAATTTAAGGAATCTGCTGCATTATTTAAGGACTTTGTTGCATTATTTAAGGACTATGCTGCATTATGTAAGGACTCTGCTGCATTATTTAAGGACTTTGCTGCATTATTTAATTACTCTGCTGCATTATTTAAGGACTTTGTTGCATTATTTAAGGACTCTGCTGCATTATTTAAGGACTTTGCTGCATTATTTAAGGACTTTGATGCATTATTTAAGGACGCTGCTGCAGAATTTAAGTAATCTGCTGCATTATTTAAGGACTCTGCTGCATTATTTAAGGACTTTGTTGCATTATTTAAGGAATCTGCTGCATTATTTAAGGACTTTGCTGCATTATTTAAGGACTTTGATGCATTATTTAAGGACGCTGCTGCAGAATTTAAGTAATCTGCTGCATTATTTAAGGACTCTGCTGCATTATTTAAGGACTTTGCTGCATTATTTAAGGACTCTGCTGCATTATTTAAGGACTTTGTTGCATTATTTAATGACTCTGCTGCGGTATTTAAGGACTCTGCTGTATTATTTAAGGACTTTGCTGAATTATTTAAGGACTCTGCTTCATTATTTAAGGACTTTGTTGCATTATTTAAGGACTCTGCTGCATTATTTAAGGACTTCGTTGCATTATTTAAGGACTCTGCTGCATTATTTAAAGACTTTGCTGCATTATTTAAGTACTCTGGTGCATTATTTAAGGACTCGGCTGCATTATTTAAAGACTTTGCTGCATTATTTAAGTACTCTGGTGCATTATTTAAGGACTCTGCTGCATTATTTAAGGACTTTGCTGCATTATTTAAGTATGCTGCTGCGGTATTTAAGGCCTCTGCTGCATTATTTAAGGACTCTGCTGCATTATTAAGGATGTTGCTGCATTATTTAAGGACTTTATTGCATTATTTAAGGATTCTGCTGCATTATTTAAGGAATTTGCTGCATTATTTAAGGACTCTGCTGTATTATTTAAGGACTTTGTTGCATTATTTAATGACTCTGCTGGGGTATTTAAGGACTCTTCTGCATTATTTAAGGGCTTTGCTGCATTATTTAAGGACTCTGCTGCAGTATTTAAGGACTCTGCTGCATTATTTAAGGACTTTGATGCATTATTTAAGGACGCTGCTGCAGAATTTAAGGAATCTGCTGCATTATTTAAGGACTTTGTTGCATTATTTAAGGACTATGCTGCATTATGTAAGGACTCTGCTGCATTATTTAAGGACTTTGCTGCATTATTTAATTACTCTGCTGCATTATTTAAGGACTTTGTTGCATTATTTAAGGACTCTGCTGCATTATTTAAGGACTTTGCTGCATTATTTAAGGACTTTGATGCATTATTTAAGGACGCTGCTGCAGAATTTAAGTAATCTGCTGCATTATTTAAGGACTCTGCTGCATTATTTAAGGACTTTGCTGCATTATTTAAGGACTCTGCTGCATTATTTAAGGACTTTGTTGCATTATTTAATGACTCTGCTGCGGTATTTAAGGACTCTGCTGCATTATTTAAGGACTTTGCTGCATTATTTAAGGACTTTGCTGCAGTAATTAAGGAATCTGCTGCATTATTTAAGGACTTTGTTGCATTATTTAAGGACTGTGCTGCATTGCTTAAGGACTCTGCTGCATTATTTAAGGACTTTGCTGCATTATTTAAGGACTTTGTTGCATTATTTAAGGACTCTGCTGCATTATTTAAGGACTTTGTTGCATTATTTAAGGACTCTGTTGCATTATTTAAGGACTTTGCTGCATTATTTAAGTACTCTGGTGCATTATTTAAGGACTTTGTTGCATTATTTAAGGACTCTGCTGCATTATTTAAGGACTTTGCTGCATTATTTAAGTACTCTGGTGCATTATTTAAGGACTTTGTTGCATTATTTAAGGACTCTGCTGCATTATTTAAGGACTTTGTTGCATTATTTAAGGACTCTGCTGCATTATTTAAGGACTTTGCTGCATTATTTAAGGACTCTGCTGCATTATTTAAGGACTTTGTTGCATTATTTAATGACTCTGCTGCGGTATTTAAGGACTCTGCTGTATTATTTAAGGACTTTGCTGCATTATTTAAGGACTCTGCTTCATTATTTAAGGACTTTGTTGCATTATTTAAGGACTCTGCTGCATTATTTAAGGACTTTGTTGCATTATTTAAGGACTCTGCTGCATTATTTAAAGACTTTGCTGCATTATTTAAGTACTCTGGTGCATTATTTAAGGACTCGGCTGCATTATTTAAAGACTTTGCTGCATTATTTAAGTACTCTGGTGCATTATTTAAGGACTCTGCTGCATTATTTAAGGACTTTGCTGCATTATTTAAGGACTCTGCTGCATTATTTAAGGACTTTGCTGCATTATTTAAGTATGCTGCTGCGGTATTTAAGGCCTCTGCTGCATTATTTAAGGACTCTGCTGCATTATTAAGGACGTTGCTGCATTATTTAAGGACTTTATTGCATTATTTAAGGATTCTGCTGCATTATTTAAGGAATTTGCTGCATTATTTAAGGACTCTGCTGTATTATTTAAGGACTTTGTTGCATTATTTAATGACTCTGCTGGGGTATTTAAGGACTCTGCTGCATTATTTAAGGGCTTTGCTGCATTATTTAAGGACTCTGCTGCAGTATTTTAAGACTCTGCTGCATTATTTAAGGACTTTGATGCATTATTTAAGGACGCTGCTGCAGAATTTAAGGAATCTGCTGCATTATTTAAGGACTTTGTTGCATTATTTAAGGACTATGCTGCATTATGTAAGGACTCTGCTGCATTATTTAAGGACTTTGCTGCATTATTTAATTACTCTGCTGCATTATTTAAGGACTTTGTTGCATTATTTAAGGACTCTGCTGCATTATTTAAGGACTTTGCTGCATTATTTAAGGACTTTGATGCATTATTTAAGGACGCTGCTGCAGAATTTAAGTAATCTGCTGCATTATTTAAGGACTCTGCTGCATTATTTAAGGACTTTGCTGCATTAATTAAGGACTCTGCTGCATTATTTAAGGACTTTGTTGCATTATTTAATGACTCTGCTGCGGTATTTAAGGACTCTGCTGCATTATTTAAGGACTTTGCTGCATTATTTAAGGACTTTGCTGCAGTAATTAAGGAATCTGCTGCATTATTTAAGGACTTTGTTGCATTATTTAAGGACTGTGCTGCATTGCTTAAGGACTCTGCTGCATTATTTAAGGACTTTGCTGCATTATTTAAGGACTTTGTTGCATTATTTAAGGACTCTGCTGCATTATTTAAGGACTTTGTTGCATTATTTAAGGACTCTGTTGCATTATTTAAGGACTTTGCTGCATTATTTAAGTACTCTGGTGCATTATTTAAGGACTTTGTTGCATTATTTAAGGACTCTGCTGCATTATTTAAGGACTTTGTTGCATTATTTAAGGACTCTGTTGCATTATTTAAGGACTTTGCTGCATTATTTAAGTACTCTGGTGCATTATTTAAGGACTTTGTTGCATTATTTAAGGACTCTGCTGCATTATTTAAGGACTTTGTTGCATTATTTAAGGACTCTGCTGCATTATTTAAGGACTTTGCTGCATTATTTAAGGACTCTGTTGCATTATTTAAGGACTTTGCTGCATTATTTAAGTACTCTGGTGCATTATTTAAGGACTTTATTGCATTATTTAAGGATTCTGCTGCATTATTTAAGGAATTTGCTGCATTATTTAAGAACTTTGCTGCAGTATTTAAGGACTCTGCTGCATTATTTAAGGACTTTATTGCATTATTTAAGGACCCTGCTGCAGAATTTAAGGAATCTGCTGCATTACTTAAGGACTTTGTTGCATTATTTAAGGACTCTGCTGCATTATTTAAGGACTTTGCTGCATTATTTAAGGACTTTGATGCATTATTTAAGGACGCCGCTGCAGAATTTAAGTAATCTGCTGCATTATTTAAGGACTCTGCTGCATTATTTAAGGACTTTGCTGCATTATTTAAGGACTCTGCTGTATTATTAAGCACGTTGCTGCATTAATTAAGGACTTTATTGCATTATTTAAGGAATTTGATGCATTATTTAAGGACTCTGCTGCATTATTTAAGGACTTTGATGCATTATTTAAGGACGCTGCTGCAGAATTTAAGGAATCTGCTGCATTATTTAAGGACTTTGTTGCATTATTTAAGGACTATGCTGCATTATGTAAGGACTCTGCTGCATTATTTAAGGACTTTGCTGCATTATTTAATTACTCTGCTGCATTATTTAAGGACTTTGTTGCATTATTTAAGGACTCTGCTGCATTATTTAAGGACTTTGCTGCATTATTTAAGGACTTTGATGCATTATTTAAGGACGCTGCTGCAGAATTTAAGTAATCTGCTGCATTATTTAAGGACTCTGCTGCATTATTTAAGGACTTTGCTGCATTATTTAAGGACTCTGCTGCATTATTTAAGGACTTTGTTGCATTATTTAATGACTCTGCTGCGGTATTTAAGGACTCTGCTGCATTATTTAAGGACTTTGCTGCATTATTTAAGGACTTTGCTGCAGTAATTAAGGAATCTGCTGCATTATTTAAGGAATTTGATGCATTATTTAAGGACTCTGCTGCATTATTTAAGGACTTTGCTGCATTATTTAAGGACTCTGCTTCATTATTTAAGGACTTTGTTGCATTATTTAAGGACTCTGCTGCATTATTTAAGGACTTTGTTGCATTATTTAAGGACTCTGCTGCATTATTTAAAGACTTTGCTGCATTATTTAAGTACTCTGGTGCGTTATTTAAGGACTCTGCTGCATTATTTAAAGACTTTGCTGCATTATTTAAGTACTCTGGTGCATTATTTAAGGACTTTGTTGCTTTATTTAAGGACTTTGCTGCATTATTTAAGGACTTTGTTGCATTATTTAAGGACTCTGCTGCATTATTTAAGGACTTTGCTGCATTATTTAAGTATGCTGCTGCAGTATTTAAGGCCTCTGCTGCATTATTTAAGGACTCTGCTGCATTTTTAAGGACGTTGCTGCATTATTTAAGGACTTTATTGCATTATTTAAGGATTCTGCTGCATTATTTAAGGAATTTGCTGCATTATTTAAGGACTCTGCTGCATTATTTAAGGACTTTGTTTCATTATTTAATGACTCTGCTGGGGTATTTAAGGACTCTGCTGCATTATTTAAGGACTTTGTTGCATTATTTAAGGACTCTGCTGCATTATTTAAGGACTTTGCTGCATTATTTAAGGACTTTGATGCATTATTTAAGGACGCTGCTGCAGAATTTAAGTAATCTGCTGCATTATTTAAGGACTCTGCTGCATTATTTAAGGACTTTGCTGCATTATTTAAGGACTCTGCTGCATTATTTAAGGACTTTGTTGCATTATTTAATGACTCTGCTGCGGTATTTAAGGACTCTGCTGTATTATTTAAGGACTTTGCTGCATTATTTAAGGACTCTGCTTCATTATTTAAGGACTTTGTTGCATTATTTAAGGACTCTGCTGCATTATTTAAGGATTTTGCTGCATTATTTAAGGACTCTACTGCATTATTAAGGACGTTGCTGCATTATTTAAGGACTTTATTGCATTATTTAAGGATTCTGCTGCATTATTTAAGGAATTAGCTGCATTATTTAAGTACTCTGCTGCATTATTTAAGGACTTTGCTGCATTATTTAAGTATGCTGCTGCAGTATTTAAGGCCTCTGCTGCATTATTTAAGGACTCTGCTGCATTATTAAGGACGTTGCTGCATTATTTAAGGACTTTATTGCATTATTTAAGGATTCTGCTGCATTATTTAAGGAATTTGCTGCATTATTTAAGGACTCTGCTGCATTATTTAAGGACTTTGTTGCATTATTTAATGACTCTGCTGGGGTATTTAAGGACTCTGCTGCATTATTTAAGGACTTTGTTGCATTATTTAAGGACTCTGCTGCATTATTTAAGGACTTTGCTGCATTATTTAAGGACTTTGATGCATTATTTAAGGACGCTGCTGCAGAATTTAAGTAATCTGCTGCATTATTTAAGGACTCTGCTGCATTATTTAAGGACTTTGCTGCATTATTTAAGGACTCTGCTGCATTATTTAAGGACTTTGTTGCATTATTTAATGACTCTGCTGCATTATTTAAAGACTTTGCTGCATTATTTAAGTACTCTGGTGCGTTATTTAAGGACTCTGCTGCATTATTTAAAGACTTTGCTGCATTATTTAAGTACTCTGGTGCATTATTTAAGGACTTTGTTGCTTTATTTAAGGACTTTGCTGCATTATTTAAGGACTTTGTTGCATTATTTAAGGACTCTGCTGCATTATTTAAGGACTTTGCTGCATTATTTAAGTATGCTGCTGCAGTATTTAAGGCCTCTGCTGCATTATTTAAGGACTCTGCTGCATTTTTAAGGACGTTGCTGCATTATTTAAGGACTTTATTGCATTATTTAAGGATTCTGCTGCATTATTTAAGGAATTTGCTGCATTATTTAAGGACTCTGCTGCATTATTTAAGGACTTTGTTTCATTATTTAATGACTCTGCTGGGGTATTTAAGGACTCTGCTGCATTATTTAAGGACTTTGTTGCATTATTTAAGGACTCTGCTGCATTATTTAAGGACTTTGCTGCATTATTTAAGGACTTTGATGCATTATTTAAGGACGCTGCTGCAGAATTTAAGTAATCTGCTGCATTATTTAAGGACTCTGCTGCATTATTTAAGGACATTGCTGCATTATTTAAGGACTCTGCTGCATTATTTAAGGACTTTGTTGCATTATTTAATGACTCTGCTGCGGTATTTAAGGACTCTGCTGTATTATTTAAGGACTTTGCTGCATTATTTAAGGACTCTGCTTCATTATTTAAGGACTTTGTTGCATTATTTAAGGACTCTGCTGCATTATTTAAGGATTTTGCTGCATTATTTAAGGACTCTACTGCATTATTAAGGACGTTGCTGCATTATTTAAGGACTTTATTGCATTATTTAAGGATTCTGCTGCATTATTTAAGGAATTAGCTGCATTATTTAAGTACTCTGCTGCATTATTTAAGGACTTTGCTGCATTATTTAAGTATGCTGCTGCAGTATTTAAGGCCTCTGCTGCATTATTTAAGGACTCTGCTGCATTATTAAGGACGTTGCTGCATTATTTAAGGACTTTATTGCATTATTTAAGGATTCTGCTGCATTATTTAAGGAATTTGCTGCATTATTTAAGGACTCTGCTGCATTATTTAAGGACTTTGTTGCATTATTTAATGACTCTGCTGGGGTATTTAAGGACTCTGCTGCATTATTTAAGGACTTTGTTGCATTATTTAAGGACTCTGCTGCATTATTTAAGGACTTTGCTGCATTATTTAAGGACTTTGATGCATTATTTAAGGACGCTGCTGCAGAATTTAAGTAATCTGCTGCATTATTTAAGGACTCTGCTGCATTATTTAAGGACTTTGCTGCATTATTTAAGGACTCTGCTGCATTATTTAAGGACTTTGTTGCATTATTTAATGACTCTGCTGCGGTATTTAAGGACTCTGCTGTATTATTTAAGGACTTTGCTGCATTATTTAAGGACTCTGCTTCATTATTTAAGGACTTTGTTGCATTATTTAAGGACTCTGCTGCATTATTTAAGGACTTCGTTGCATTATTTAAGGACTCTGCTGCATTATTTAAAGACTTTGCTGCATTATTTAAGTACTCTGGTGCATTATTTAAGGACTCGGCTGCATTATTTAAAGACTTTGCTGCATTATTTAAGTACTCTGGTGCATTATTTAAGGACTCTGCTGCATTATTTAAGGACTTTGCTGCATTATTTAAGGACTCTGCTGCATTATTTAAGGACTCTGCTGCATTATTTAAGGACTTTGCTGCATTATTTAAGTATGCTGCTGCGGTATTTAAGGCCTCTGCTGCATTATTTAAGGACTCTGCTGCATTATTAAGGACGTTGCTGCATTATTTAAGGACTTTATTGCATTATTTAAGGATTCTGCTGCATTATTTAAGGAATTTGCTGCATTATTTAAGGACTCTGCTGTATTGTTTAAGGACTTTGTTGCATTATTTAATGACTCTGCTGGGGTATTTAAGGACTCTGCTGCATTATTTAAGGGCTTTGCTGCATTATTTAAGGACTCTGCTGCAGTATTTAAGGACTCTGCTGCATTATTTAAGGACTTTGATGCATTATTTAAGGATGCTGCTGCAGAATTTAAGGAATCTGCTGCATTATTTAAGGACTTTGTTGCATTATTTAAGGACTATGCTGCATTATGTAAGGACTCTGCTGCATTATTTAAGGACTTTGCTGCATTATTTAAGGACTTTGATGCATTATTTAAGGACGCTGCTGCAGAATTTAAGTAATCTGCTGCATTATTTAAGGACTCTGCTGCATTATTTAAGGACTTTGCTGCATTATTTAAGGACTCTGCTGCATTATTTAAGGACTTTGTTGCATTATTTAATGACTCTGCTGCGGTATTTAAGGACTCTGCTGCATTATTTAAGGACTTTGCTGCATTATTTAAGGACTTTGCTGCAGTAATTAAGGAATCTGCTGCATTATTTAAGGACTTTGTTGCATTATTTAAGGACTGTGCTGCATTGCTTAAGGAATCTGCTGCATCATTTAAGGACTTTGCTGCATTATTTAAGGACTTTGTTGCATTATTTAAGGACTCTGCTGCATTATTTAAGGACTTTGTTGCATTATTTTAGGACTCTGTTGCATTATTTAAGGACTTTGCTGCATTATTTAAGGACTCTGCTGCAGTATTTAAGGACTCTGCTGCATTATTTAAGGACTTTGATGCATTATTTAAGGACGCTGCTGCAGAATTTAAGGAATCTGCTGCATTATTTAAGGACTTTGTTGCATTATTTAAGGACTATGCTGCATTATGTAAGGACTCTGCTGCATTATTTAAGGACTATGCTGCATTATTTAATTACTCTGCTGCATTATTTAAGGACTTTGTTGCATTATTTAAGGACTCTGCTGCATTATTTAAGGACTTTGCTGCATTATTTAAGGACTTTGATGCATTATTTAAGGACGCTGCTGCAGAATTTAAGTATTCTGCTGCATTATTTAAGGACTCTGCTGCATTATTTAAGGACTTTGCTGCATTATTTAAGGACTCTGCTGCATTATTTAAGGACTTTGTTGCATTATTTAATGACTCTGCTGCGGTATTTAAGGACTCTGCTGCATTATTTAAGGACTTTGCTGCATTATTTAAGGACTTTGCTGCAGTAATTAAGGAATCTGCTGCATTATTTAAGGACTTTGTTGCATTATTTAAGGACTGTGCTGCATTGCTTAAGGACTCTGCTGCATTATTTAAGGACTTTGCTGCATTATTTAAGGACTTTGTTGCATTATTTAAGGACTCTGCTGCATTATTTAAGGACTTTGTTGCATTATTTAAGGACTCTGTTGCATTATTTAAGGACTTTGCTGCATTATTTAAGTACTCTGGTGCATTATTTAAGGACTTTGTTGCATTATTTAAGGACTCTGCTGCATTATTTAAGGACTTTGTTGCATTATTTAAGGACTCTGTTGCATTATTTAAGGACTTTGCTGCATTATTTAAGTACTCTGGTGCATTATTTAAGGACTTTGTTGCATTATTTAAGGACTCTGCTGCATTATTTAAGGACTTTGTTGCATTATTTAAGGACTCTGCTGCATTATTTAAGGACTTTGCTGCATTATTTAAGGACTCTGTTGCATTATTTAAGGACTCTGCTGCATTATTTAAGGACTTTGCTGCATTATTTAAGGACTTTGATGCATTATTTAAGGACGCTGCTGCAGAATTTAAGTATTCTGCTGCATTATTTAAGGACTCTGCTGCATTATTTAAGGACTTTGCTGCATTATTTAAGGACTCTGCTGCATTATTTAAGGACTTTGTTGCATTATTTAATGACTCTGCTGCGGTATTTAAGGACTCTGCTGCATTATTTAAGGACTTTGCTGCATTATTTAAGGACTTTGCTGCAGTAATTAAGGAATCTGCTGCATTATTTAAGGACTTTGTTGCATTATTTAAGGACTGTGCTGCATTGCTTAAGGACTCTGCTGCATTATTTAAGGACTTTGCTGCATTATTTAAGGACTTTGTTGCATTATTTAAGGACTCTGCTGCATTATTTAAGGACTTTGTTGCATTATTTAAGGACTCTGTTGCATTATTTAAGGACTTTGCTGCATTATTTAAGTACTCTGGTGCATTATTTAAGGACTTTGTTGCATTATTTAAGGACTCTGCTGCATTATTTAAGGACTTTGTTGCATTATTTAAGGACTCTGTTGCATTATTTAAGGACTTTGCTGCATTATTTAAGTACTCTGGTGCATTATTTAAGGACTTTGTTGCATTATTTAAGGACTCTGCTGCATTATTTAAATACCTTGCTGCATTATTTAAGGATTTTATTGCATTATTTAAGGACTCTGCTGCATTATTTAATGAATTTGCTGCATTATTTAAGGACTCTGCTGCATTATTTAAGGACTCTGCTGGGGTATTTTAGGACTCTGCTGCATTATATAAGGACTCTGCTGCATTATTTAAGGACTTTGCTGCATTATTTAAGGACTTTGCGGCAGTAATTAAGGAATCTGCTGCATTATTTAAGGACTTTGTTGCATTATTTAAGGACTGTGCTGCATTGCTTAAGGACTCTGCTGCATTATTTAAGGACGTTGCTGCATTATTTAAGGACTTTGTTGCATTATTTAAGGACTCTGCTGCATTATTTAAGGACTTTGTTGCATTATTTAAGGACTTTGCTGCATTATTTAAGTACTCTGGTGCATTATTTAAGGACTTTGTTGCATTATTTAAGGACTCTGCTGCATTATTTAAGGACTTTGTTGCATTATTTAAGGACTCTGCTGCATTATTTAAGGACTTTGCTGCATTATTTAAGTATGCTGCTGCGGTATTTAAGGCCTCTGCTGCATTATTTAAGGACTTTGCTGCATTATTTAAGGACTCTTCTGCATTATTAAGGACGGTGCTGCATTATTTAAGTACTTTATTGCATTATTTAAGGATTCTGCTGCATTATTTAAGGAATTTGCTGCATTATTTAAGGACTCTGCTGCATTATTTAAGGACTTTGTTGCATTATTTAATGACTCTGCTGCGGTATTTAAGGACTCTGCTGCATTATTTAAGGACTTTGCTGCATTATTTAAGGACTTTGCTGCAGTAATTAAGGAATCTGCTGCATTATTTAAGGACTTTGTTGCATTATTTAAGGACTGTGCTGCATTGCTTAAGGACTCTGCTGCATTATTTAAGGACTTTGCTGCATTATTTAAGGACTTTGTTGCATTATTTAAGGACTCTGCTGCATTATTTAAGGACTTTGTTGCATTATTTAAGGACTCTGTTGCATTATTTAAGGACTTTGCTGCATTATTTAAGTACTCTGGTGCATTATTTAAGGACTTTGTTGCATTATTTAAGGACTCTGCTGCATTATTTAAGGACTTTGTTGCATTATTTAAGGACTCTGTTGCATTATTTAAGGACTTTGCTGCATTATTTAAGTACTCTGGTGCATTATTTAAGGACTTTGTTGCATTATTTAAGGACTCTGCTGCATTATTTAAGGACTTTGTTGCATTATTTAAGGACTCTGCTGCATTATTTAAGGACTTTGCTGCATTATTTAAGGACTCTGTTGCATTATTTAAGGACTCTGCTGCATTATTTAAGGACTTTGCTGCATTATTTAAGGACTTTGATGCATTATTTAAGGACGCTGCTGCAGAATTTAAGTATTCTGCTGCATTATTTAAGGACTCTGCTGCATTATTTAAGGACTTTGCTGCATTATTTAAGGACTCTGCTGCATTATTTAAGGACTTTGTTGCATTATTTAATGACTCTGCTGCGGTATTTAAGGACTCTGCTGCATTATTTAAGGACTTTGCTGCATTATTTAAGGACTTTGCTGCAGTAATTAAGGAATCTGCTGCATTATTTAAGGACTTTGTTGCATTATTTAAGGACTGTGCTGCATTGCTTAAGGACTCTGCTGCATTATTTAAGGACTTTGCTGCATTATTTAAGGACTTTGTTGCATTATTTAAGGACTCTGCTGCATTATTTAAGGACTTTGTTGCATTATTTAAGGACTCTGTTGCATTATTTAAGGACTTTGCTGCATTATTTAAGTACTCTGGTGCATTATTTAAGGACTTTGTTGCATTATTTAAGGACTCTGCTGCATTATTTAAGGACTTTGTTGCATTATTTAAGGACTCTGTTGCATTATTTAAGGACTTTGCTGCATTATTTAAGTACTCTGGTGCATTATTTAAGGACTTTGTTGCATTATTTAAGGACTCTGCTGCATTATTTAAATACCTTGCTGCATTATTTAAGGATTTTATTGCATTATTTAAGGACTCTGCTGCATTATTTAATGAATTTGCTGCATTATTTAAGGACTCTGCTGCATTATTTAAGGACTCTGCTGGGGTATTTTAGGACTCTGCTGCATTATATAAGGACTCTGCTGCATTATTTAAGGACTTTGCTGCATTATTTAAGGACTTTGCGGCAGTAATTAAGGAATCTGCTGCATTATTTAAGGACTTTGTTGCATTATTTAAGGACTGTGCTGCATTGCTTAAGGACTCTGCTGCATTATTTAAGGACGTTGCTGCATTATTTAAGGACTTTGTTGCATTATTTAAGGACTCTGCTGCATTATTTAAGGACTTTGTTGCATTATTTAAGGACTTTGCTGCATTATTTAAGTACTCTGGTGCATTATTTAAGGACTTTGTTGCATTATTTAAGGACTCTGCTGCATTATTTAAGGACTTTGTTGCATTATTTAAGGACTCTGCTGCATTATTTAAGGACTTTGCTGCATTATTTAAGTATGCTGCTGCGGTATTTAAGGCCTCTGCTGCATTATTTAAGGACTTTGCTGCATTATTTAAGGACTCTTCTGCATTATTAAGGACGGTGCTGCATTATTTAAGTACTTTATTGCATTATTTAAGGATTCTGCTGCATTATTTAAGGAATTTGCTGCATTATTTAAGGACTCTGCTGCATTATTTAAGGACTTTGTTGCATCATTTAATGACTCTGCTGCAGTATTTAAGGACTCTGTTGCATTATTTAAGGACTTTGATGCATTATTTAAGGAGGCTGCTGCAGAATTTAAGGAATCTGCTGCATTATTTAAGGACTTTGTTGCATTATTTAAGGACTCTGCTGCATTATTTAAGGACGCTGCTGCAGTATTTAAGACCTCTTCTGCATTATTTAAGGATTTTGCTGCATTATTTAAGGACTCTACTGCATTATTAAGGACGTTGCTGCATTATTTAAGGACTTTATTGCATTATTTAAGGATTCTGCTGCATTATTTAAGGAATTAGCTGCATTATTTAAGTACTCTGCTGCATTATTTAAGGACTTTGCTGCATTATTTAAGTATGCTGCTGCAGTATTTAAGGCCTCTGCTGCATTATTTAAGGACTCTGCTGCATTATTAAGGACGTTGCTGCATTATTTAAGGACTTTATTGCATTATTTAAGGATTCTGCTGCATTATTTAAGGAATTTGCTGCATTATTTAAGGACTCTGCTGCATTATTTAAGGACTTTGCTGCATTATTTAAGGACTTTGATGCATTATTTAAGGACGCTGCTGCAGAATTTAAGTAATCTGCTGCATTATTTAAGGACTCTGCTGCATTATTTAAGGACTTTGCTGCATTATTTAAGGACTCTGCTGCATTATTTAAGGACTTTGTTGCATTATTTAATGACTCTGCTGCGGTATTTAAGGACTCTGCTGTATTATTTAAGGACTTTGCTGCATTATTTAAGGACTCTGCTTCATTATTTAAGGACTTTGTTGCATTATTTAAGGACTCTGCTGCATTATTTAAGGACTTCGTTGCATTATTTAAGGACTCTGCTGCATTATTTAAAGACTTTGCTGCATTATTTAAGTACTCTGGTGCATTATTTAAGGACTCGGCTGCATTATTTAAAGACTTTGCTGCATTATTTAAGTACTCTGGTGCATTATTTAAGGACTCTGCTGCATTATTTAAGGACTTTGCTGCATTATTTAAGGACTCTGCTGCATTATTTAAGGACTTTGCTGCATTATTTAAGTATGCTGCTGCGGTATTTAAGGCCTCTGCTGCATTATTTAAGGACTCTGCTGCATTATTAAGGACGTTGCTGCATTATTTAAGGACTTTATTGCATTATTTAAGGATTCTGCTGCATTATTTAAGGAATTTGCTGCATTATTTAAGGACTCTGCTGTATAATTTAAGGACTTTGTTGCATTATTTAATGACTCTGCTGGGGTATTTAAGGACTCTGCTGCATTATTTAAGGGCTTTGCTGCATTATTTAAGGACTCTGCTGCAGTATTTAAGGACTCTGCTGCATTATTTAAGGACTTTGATGCATTATTTAAGGACGCTGCTGCAGAATTTAAGGAATCTGCTGCATTATTTAAGGACTTTGTTGCATTATTTAAGGACTATGCTGCATTATGTAAGGACTCTGCTGCATTATTTAAGGACTTTGCTGCATTATTTAATTACTCTGCTGCATTATTTAAGGACTTTGTTGCATTATTTAAGGACTCTGCTGCATTATTTAAGGACTTTGCTGCATTATTTAAGGACTTTGATGCATTATTTAAGGACGCTGCTGCAGAATTTAAGTAATCTGCTGCATTATTTAAGGACTCTGTTGCATTATTTAAGGACTTTGCTGCATTATTTAAGGACTCTGCTGCATTATTTAAGGACTTTGTTGCATTATTTAATGACTCTGCTGCGGTATTTAAGGACTCTGCTGCATTATTTAAGGACTTTGCTGCATTATTTAAGGACTTTGCTGCAGTAATTAAGGAATCTGCTGCATTATTTAAGGACTTTGTTGCATTATTTAAGGACTGTGCTGCATTGCTTAAGGACTCTGCTGCATTATTTAAGGACTTTGCTGCATTTTTTAAGGACTTTGTTGCATTATTTAAGGACTCTGCTGCATTATTTAAGGACTTTGTTGCATTATTTAAGGACTCTGTTGCATTATTTAAGGACTTTGCTGCATTATTTAAGTACTCTGGTGCATTATTTAAGGACTTTGTTGCATTATTTAAGGACTCTGCTGCATTATTTAAGGACTTTGTTGCATTATTTAAGGACTCTGTTGCATTATTTAATGACTCTGCTGCGGTATTTAAGGACTCTGCTGTATTATTTAAGGACTTTGCTGCATTATTTAAGGACTCTGCTTCATTATTTAAGGACTTTGTTGCATTATTTAAGGACTCTGCTGCATTATTTAAGGACTTCGTTGCATTATTTAAGGACTCTGCTGCATTATTTAAAGACTTTGCTGCATTATTTAAGTACTCTGGTGCATTATTTAAGGACTCGGCTGCATTATTTAAAGACTTTGCTGCATTATTTAAGTACTCTGGTGCATTATTTAAGGACTCTGCTGCATTATTTAAGGACTTTGCTGCATTATTTAAGGACTTTGCTGCATTATTTAAGTATGCTGCTGCAGTATTTAAGGCCTCTGCTGCATTATTTAAGGACTCTGCTGCATTATTAAGGACGTTGCTGCATTATTTAAGGACTTTATTGCATTATTTAAGGATTCTGCTGCATTATTTAAGGAATTTGCTGCATTATTTAAGGACTCTGCTGCATTATTTAAGGACTTTGCTGCATTATTTAAGGACTTTGATGCATTATTTAAGGACGCTGCTGCAGAATTTAAGTAATCTGCTGCATTATTTAAGGACTCTGCTGCATTATTTAAGGACTTTGCTGCATTATTTAAGGACTCTGCTGCATTATTTAAGGACTTTGTTGCATTATTTAATGACTCTGCTGCGGTATTTAAGGACTCTGCTGTATTATTTAAGGACTTTGCTGCATTATTTAAGGACTCTGCTTCATTATTTAAGGACTTTGTTGCATTATTTAAGGACTCTGCTGCATTATTTAAGGACTTCGTTGCATTATTTAAGGACTCTGCTGCATTATTTAAAGACTTTGCTGCATTATTTAAGTACTCTGGTGCATTATTTAAGGACTCGGCTGCATTATTTAAAGACTTTGCTGCATTATTTAAGTACTCTGGTGCATTATTTAAGGACTCTGCTGCATTATTTAAGGACTTTGCTGCATTATTTAAGGACTCTGCTGCATTATTTAAGGACTTTGCTGCATTATTTAAGTATGCTGCTGCGGTATTTAAGGCCTCTGCTGCATTATTTAAGGACTCTGCTGCATTATTAAGGACGTTGCTGCATTATTTAAGGACTTTATTGCATTATTTAAGGATTCTGCTGCATTATTTAAGGAATTTGCTGCATTATTTAAGGACTCTGCTGTATAATTTAAGGACTTTGTTGCATTATTTAATGACTCTGCTGGGGTATTTAAGGACTCTGCTGCATTATTTAAGGGCTTTGCTGCATTATTTAAGGACTCTGCTGCAGTATTTAAGGACTCTGCTGCATTATTTAAGGACTTTGATGCATTATTTAAGGACGCTGCTGCAGAATTTAAGGAATCTGCTGCATTATTTAAGGACTTTGTTGCATTATTTAAGGACTATGCTGCATTATGTAAGGACTCTGCTGCATTATTTAAGGACTTTGCTGCATTATTTAATTACTCTGCTGCATTATTTAAGGACTTTGTTGCATTATTTAAGGACTCTGCTGCATTATTTAAGGACTTTGCTGCATTATTTAAGGACTTTGATGCATTATTTAAGGACGCTGCTGCAGAATTTAAGTAATCTGCTGCATTATTTAAGGACTCTGTTGCATTATTTAAGGACTTTGCTGCATTATTTAAGGACTCTGCTGCATTATTTAAGGACTTTGTTGCATTATTTAATGACTCTGCTGCGGTATTTAAGGACTCTGCTGCATTATTTAAGGACTTTGCTGCATTATTTAAGGACTTTGCTGCAGTAATTAAGGAATCTGCTGCATTATTTAAGGACTTTGTTGCATTATTTAAGGACTGTGCTGCATTGCTTAAGGACTCTGCTGCATTATTTAAGGACTTTGCTGCATTATTTAATTACTCTGCTGCATTATTTAAGGACTTTGTTGCATTATTTAAGGACTCTGCTGCATTATTTAAGGACTTTGTTGCATTATTTAAGGACTCTGTTGCATTATTTAAGGACTTTGCTGCATTATTTAAGTACTCTGGTGCATTATTTAAGGACTTTGTTGCATTATTTAAGGACTCTGCTGCATTATTTAAGGACTTTGTTGCATTATTTAAGGACTCTGTTGCATTATTTAATGACTCTGCTGCGGTATTTAAGGACTCTGCTGTATTATTTAAGGACTTTGCTGCATTATTTAAGGACTCTGCTTCATTATTTAAGGACTTTGTTGCATTATTTAAGGACTCTGCTGCATTATTTAAGGACTTCGTTGCATTATTTAAGGACTCTGCTGCATTATTTAAAGACTTTGCTGCATTATTTAAGTACTCTGGTGCATTATTTAAGGACTCGGCTGCATTATTTAAAGACTTTGCTGCATTATTTAAGTACTCTGGTGCATTATTTAAGGACTCTGCTGCATTATTTAAGGACTTTGCTGCATTATTTAAGGACTCTGCTGCATTATTTAAGGACTTTGCTGCATTATTTAAGTATGCTGCTGCGGTATTTAAGGCCTCTGCTGCATTATTTAAGGACTCTGCTGCATTATTAAGGACGTTGCTGCATTATTTAAGGACTTTATTGCATTATTTAAGGATTCTGCTGCATTATTTAAGGAATTTGCTGCATTATTTAAGGACTCTGCTGTATTGTTTAAGGACTTTGTTGCATTATTTAATGACTCTGCTGGGGTATTTAAGGACTCTGCTGCATTATTTAAGGGCTTTGCTGCATTATTTAAGGACTCTGCTGCAGTATTTAAGGACTCTGCTGCATTATTTAAGGACTTTGATGCATTATTTAAGGATGCTGCTGCAGAATTTAAGGAATCTGCTGCATTATTTAAGGACTTTGTTGCATTATTTAAGGACTATGCTGCATTATGTAAGGACTCTGCTGCATTATTTAAGGACTTTGCTGCATTATTTAATTACTCTGCTGCATTATTTAAGGACTTTGTTGCATTATTTAAGGACTCTGCTGCATTATTTAAGGACTTTGCTGCATTATTTAAGGACTTTGATGCATTATTTAAGGACGCTGCTGCAGAATTTAAGTAATCTGCTGCATTATTTAAGGACTCTGCTGCATTATTTAAGGACTTTGCTGCATTATTTAAGGACTCTGCTGCATTATTTAAGGACTTTGTTGCATTATTTAATGACTCTGCTGCGGTATTTAAGGACTCTGCTGCATTATTTAAGGACTTTGCTGCATTATTTAAGGACTCTGCTTCATTATTTAAGGACTTTGTTGCATTATTTAAGGACTCTGCTGCATTATTTAAGGACTTCGTTGCATTATTTAAGGACTCTGCTGCATTATTTAAAGACTTTGCTGCATTATTTAAGTACTCTGGTGCATTATTTAAGGACTCGGCTGCATTATTTAAAGACTTTGCTGCATTATTTAAGTACTCTGGTGCATTATTTAAGGACTCTGCTGCATTATTTAAGGACTTTGCTGCATTATTTAAGGACTTTGCTGCATTATTTAAGTATGCTGCTGCAGTATTTAAGGCCTCTGCTGCATTATTTAAGGACTCTGCTGCATTATTAAGGACGTTGCTGCATTATTTAAGGACTTTATTGCATTATTTAAGGATTCTGCTGCATTATTTAAGGAATTTGCTGCATTATTTAAGGACTCTGCTGCATTATTTAAGGACTTTGCTGCATTATTTAAGGACTTTGATGCATTATTTAAGGACGCTGCTGCAGAATTTAAGTAATCTGCTGCATTATTTAAGGACTCTGCTGCATTATTTAAGGACTTTGCTGCATTATTTAAGGACTCTGCTGCATTATTTAAGGACTTTGTTGCATTATTTAATGACTCTGCTGCGGTATTTAAGGACTCTGCTGTATTATTTAAGGACTTTGTTGCATTATTTAAGGACTCTGCTGCATTATTTAAGGACTTCGTTGCATTATTTAAGGACTCTGCTGCATTATTTAAAGACTTTGCTGCATTATTTAAGTACTCTGGTGCATTATTTAAGGACTCGGCTGCATTATTTAAAGACTTTGCTGCATTATTTAAGTACTCTGGTGCATTATTTAAGGACTCTGCTGCATTATTTAAGGACTTTGCTGCATTATTTAAGGACTCTGCTGCATTATTTAAGGACTTTGCTGCATTATTTAAGTATGCTGCTGCGGTATTTAAGGCCTCTGCTGCATTATTTAAGGACTCTGCTGCATTATTAAGGACGTTGCTGCATTATTTAAGGACTTTATTGCATTATTTAAGGATTCTGCTGCATTATTTAAGGAATTTGCTGCATTATTTAAGGACTCTGCTGTATAATTTAAGGACTTTGTTGCATTATTTAATGACTCTGCTGGGGTATTTAAGGACTCTGCTGCATTATTTAAGGGCTTTGCTGCATTATTTAAGGACTCTGCTGCAGTATTTAAGGACTCTGCTGCATTATTTAAGGACTTTGATGCATTATTTAAGGACGCTGCTGCAGAATTTAAGGAATCTGCTGCATTATTTAAGGACTTTGTTGCATTATTTAAGGACTATGCTGCATTATGTAAGGACTCTGCTGCATTATTTAAGGACTTTGCTGCATTATTTAATTACTCTGCTGCATTATTTAAGGACTTTGTTGCATTATTTAAGGACTCTGCTGCATTATTTAAGGACTTTGCTGCATTATTTAAGGACTTTGATGCATTATTTAAGGACGCTGCTGCAGAATTTAAGTAATCTGCTGCATTATTTAAGGACTCTGTTGCATTATTTAAGGACTTTGCTGCATTATTTAAGGACTCTGCTGCATTATTTAAGGACTTTGTTGCATTATTTAATGACTCTGCTGCGGTATTTAAGGACTCTGCTGCATTATTTAAGGACTTTGCTGCATTATTTAAGGACTTTGCTGCAGTAATTAAGGAATCTGCTGCATTATTTAAGGACTTTGTTGCATTATTTAAGGACTGTGCTGCATTGCTTAAGGACTCTGCTGCATTATTTAAGGACTTTGCTGCATTTTTTAAGGACTTTGTTGCATTATTTAAGGACTCTGCTGCATTATTTAAGGACTTTGTTGCATTATTTAAGGACTCTGTTGCATTATTTAAGGACTTTGCTGCATTATTTAAGTACTCTGGTGCATTATTTAAGGACTTTGTTGCATTATTTAAGGACTCTGCTGCATTATTTAAGGACTTTGTTGCATTATTTAAGGACTCTGTTGCATTATTTAATGACTCTGCTGCGGTATTTAAGGACTCTGCTGTATTATTTAAGGACTTTGCTGCATTATTTAAGGACTCTGCTTCATTATTTAAGGACTTTGTTGCATTATTTAAGGACTCTGCTGCATTATTTAAGGACTTCGTTGCATTATTTAAGGACTCTGCTGCATTATTTAAAGACTTTGCTGCATTATTTAAGTACTCTGGTGCATTATTTAAGGACTCGGCTGCATTATTTAAAGACTTTGCTGCATTATTTAAGTACTCTGGTGCATTATTTAAGGACTCTGCTGCATTATTTAAGGACTTTGCTGCATTATTTAAGGACTCTGCTGCATTATTTAAGGACTTTGCTGCATTATTTAAGTATGCTGCTGCGGTATTTAAGGCCTCTGCTGCATTATTTAAGGACTCTGCTGCATTATTAAGGACGTTGCTGCATTATTTAAGGACTTTATTGCATTATTTAAGGATTCTGCTGCATTATTTAAGGAATTTGCTGCATTATTTAAGGACTCTGCTGTATTGTTTAAGGACTTTGTTGCATTATTTAATGACTCTGCTGGGGTATTTAAGGACTCTGCTGCATTATTTAAGGGCTTTGCTGCATTATTTAAGGACTCTGCTGCAGTATTTAAGGACTCTGCTGCATTATTTAAGGACTTTGATGCATTATTTAAGGATGCTGCTGCAGAATTTAAGGAATCTGCTGCATTATTTAAGGACTTTGTTGCATTATTTAAGGACTATGCTGCATTATGTAAGGACTCTGCTGCATTATTTAAGGACTTTGCTGCATTATTTAATTACTCTGCTGCATTATTTAAGGACTTTGTTGCATTATTTAAGGACTCTGCTGCATTATTTAAGGACTTTGCTGCATTATTTAAGGACTTTGATGCATTATTTAAGGACGCTGCTGCAGAATTTAAGTAATCTGCTGCATTATTTAAGGACTCTGCTGCATTATTTAAGGACTTTGCTGCATTATTTAAGGACTCTGCTGCATTATTTAAGGACTTTGTTGCATTATTTAATGACTCTGCTGCGGTATTTAAGGACTCTGCTGCATTATTTAAGGACTTTGCTGCATTATTTAAGGACTTTGCTGCAGTAATTAAGGAATCTGCTGCATTATTTAAGGACTTTGTTGCATTATTTAAGGACTGTGCTGCATTGCTTAAGGACTCTGCTGCATCATTTAAGGACTTTGCTGCATTATTTAAGGACTTTGTTGCATTATTTAAGGACTCTGCTGCATTATTTAAGGACTTTGTTGCATTATTTAAGGACTCTGTTGCATTATTTAAGGACTTTGCTGCATTATTTAAGGACTCTGCTGCAGTATTTAAGGACTCTGCTGCATTATTTAAGGACTTTGATGCATTATTTAAGGACGTTGCTGCAGAATTTAAGGAATCTGCTGCATTATTTAAGGACTTTGTTGCATTATTTAAGGACTATGCTGCATTATGTAAGGACTCTGCTGCATTATTTAAGGACTATGCTGCATTATTTAAGGACGCTGCTGCATTATTTAAGGACTTTGCTGCATTATTTAAGGACTTTGATGCATTATTTAAGGACGCTGCTGCAGAATTTAAGTATTCTGCTGCATTATTTAAGGACTCTGCTGCATTATTTAAGGACTTTGCTGCATTATTTAAGGACTCTGCTGCATTATTTAAGGACTTTGTTGCATTATTTAATGACTCTGCTGCGGTATTTAAGGACTCTGCTGCATTATTTAAGGACTTTGCTGCATTATTTAAGGACTTTGCTGCAGTAATTAAGGAATCTGCTGCATTATTTAAGGACTCTGCTTCATTATTTAAGGACTTTGTTGCATTATTTAAGGACTCTGCTGCATTATTTAAGGATTTTGCTGCATTATTTAAGGACTCTACTGCATTATTAAGGACGTTGCTGCATTATTTAAGGACTTTATTGCATTATTTAAGGATTCTGCTGCATTATTTAAGGAATTAGCTGCATTATTTAAGTACTCTGCTGCATTATTTAAGGACTTTGCTGCATTATTTAAGTATGCTGCTGCAGTATTTAAGGCCTCTGCTGCATTATTTAAGGACTCTGCTGCATTATTAAGGACGTTGCTGCATTATTTAAGGACTTTATTGCATTATTTAAGGATTCTGCTGCATTATTTAAGGAATTTGCTGCATTATTTAAGGACTCTGCTGCATTATTTAAGGACTTTGTTGCATTATTTAATGACTCTGCTGGGGTATTTAAGGACTCTGCTGCATTATTTAAGGACTTTGTTGCATTATTTAAGGACTCTGCTGCATTATTTAAGGACTTTGCTGCATTATTTAAGGACTTTGATGCATTATTTAAGGACGCTGCTGCAGAATTTAAGTAATCTGCTGCATTATTTAAGGACTCTGCTGCATTATTTAAGGACTTTGCTGCATTATTTAAGGACTCTGCTGCATTATTTAAGGACTTTGTTGCATTATTTAATGACTCTGCTGCGGTATTTAAGGACTCTGCTGTATTATTTAAGGACTTTGCTGCATTATTTAAGGACTCTGCTTCATTATTTAAGGACTTTGTTGCATTATTTAAGGACTCTGCTGCATTATTTAAGGACTTCGTTGCATTATTTAAGGACTCTGCTGCATTATTTAAAGACTTTGCTGCATTATTTAAGTACTCTGGTGCATTATTTAAGGACTCGGCTGCATTATTTAAAGACTTTGCTGCATTATTTAAGTACTCTGGTGCATTATTTAAGGACTCTGCTGCATTATTTAAGGACTTTGCTGCATTATTTAAGGACTCTGCTGCATTATTTAAGGACTCTGCTGCATTATTTAAGGACTTTGCTGCATTATTTAAGTATGCTGCTGCGGTATTTAAGGCCTCTGCTGCATTATTTAAGGACTCTGCTGCATTATTAAGGACGTTGCTGCATTATTTAAGGACTTTATTGCATTATTTAAGGATTCTGCTGCATTATTTAAGGAATTTGCTGCATTATTTAAGGACTCTGCTGTATTGTTTAAGGACTTTGTTGCATTATTTAATGACTCTGCTGGGGTATTTAAGGACTCTGCTGCATTATTTAAGGGCTTTGCTGCATTATTTAAGGACTCTGCTGCAGTATTTAAGGACTCTGCTGCATTATTTAAGGACTTTGATGCATTATTTAAGGATGCTGCTGCAGAATTTAAGGAATCTGCTGCATTATTTAAGGACTTTGTTGCATTATTTAAGGACTATGCTGCATTATGTAAGGACTCTGCTGCATTATTTAAGGACTTTGCTGCATTATTTAATTACTCTGCTGCATTATTTAAGGACTTTGTTGCATTATTTAAGGACTCTGCTGCATTATTTAAGGACTTTGCTGCATTATTTAAGGACTTTGATGCATTATTTAAGGACGCTGCTGCAGAATTTAAGTAATCTGCTGCATTATTTAAGGACTCTGCTGCATTATTTAAGGACTTTGCTGCATTATTTAAGGACTCTGCTGCATTATTTAAGGACTTTGTTGCATTATTTAATGACTCTGCTGCGGTATTTAAGGACTCTGCTGCATTATTTAAGGACTTTGCTGCATTATTTAAGGACTTTGCTGCAGTAATTAAGGAATCTGCTGCATTATTTAAGGACTTTGTTGCATTATTTAAGGACTGTGCTGCATTGCTTAAGGACTCTGCTGCATCATTTAAGGACTTTGCTGCATTATTTAAGGACTTTGTTGCATTATTTAAGGACTCTGCTGCATTATTTAAGGACTTTGTTGCATTATTTAAGGACTCTGTTGCATTATTTAAGGACTTTGCTGCATTATTTAAGGACTCTGCTGCAGTATTTAAGGACTCTGCTGCATTATTTAAGGACTTTGATGCATTATTTAAGGACGCTGCTGCAGAATTTAAGGAATCTGCTGCATTATTTAAGGACTTTGTTGCATTATTTAAGGACTATGCTGCATTATGTAAGGACTCTGCTGCATTATTTAAGGACTATGCTGCATTATTTAATTACTCTGCTGCATTATTTAAGGACTTTGTTGCATTATTTAAGGACTCTGCTGCATTATTTAAGGACTTTGCTGCATTATTTAAGGACTTTGATGCATTATTTAAGGACGCTGCTGCAGAATTTAAGTATTCTGCTGCATTATTTAAGGACTCTGCTGCATTATTTAAGGACTTTGCTGCATTATTTAAGGACTCTGCTGCATTATTTAAGGACTTTGTTGCATTATTTAATGACTCTGCTGCGGTATTTAAGGACTCTGCTGCATTATTTAAGGACTTTGCTGCATTATTTAAGGACTTTGCTGCAGTAATTAAGGAATCTGCTGCATTATTTAAGGACTTTGTTGCATTATTTAAGGACTGTGCTGCATTGCTTAAGGACTCTGCTGCATTATTTAAGGACTTTGCTGCATTATTTAAGGACTTTGTTGCATTATTTAAGGACTCTGCTGCATTATTTAAGGACTTTGTTGCATTATTTAAGGACTCTGTTGCATTATTTAAGGACTTTGCTGCATTATTTAAGTACTCTGGTGCATTATTTAAGGACTTTGTTGCATTATTTAAGGACTCTGCTGCATTATTTAAGGACTTTGTTGCATTATTTAAGGACTCTGTTGCATTATTTAAGGACTTTGCTGCATTATTTAAGTACTCTGGTGCATTATTTAAGGACTCTGCTGCATTATTTAAGGACTTTGATGCATTATTTAAGGACGCTGCTGCAGAATTTAAGGAATCTGCTGCATTATTTAAGGACTTTGTTGCATTATTTAAGGACTATGCTGCATTATGTAAGGACTCTGCTGCATTATTTAAGGACTATGCTGCATTATTTAATTACTCTGCTGCATTATTTAAGGACTTTGTTGCATTATTTAAGGACTCTGCTGCATTATTTAAGGACTTTGCTGCATTATTTAAGGACTTTGATGCATTATTTAAGGACGCTGCTGCAGAATTTAAGTATTCTGCTGCATTATTTAAGGACTCTGCTGCATTATTTAAGGACTTTGCTGCATTATTTAAGGACTCTGCTGCATTATTTAAGGACTTTGTTGCATTATTTAATGACTCTGCTGCGGTATTTAAGGACTCTGCTGCATTATTTAAGGACTTTGCTGCATTATTTAAGGACTTTGCTGCAGTAATTAAGGAATCTGCTGCATTATTTAAGGACTCTGCTTCATTATTTAAGGACTTTGTTGCATTATTTAAGGACTCTGCTGCATTATTTAAGGATTTTGCTGCATTATTTAAGGACTCTACTGCATTATTAAGGACGTTGCTGCATTATTTAAGGACTTTATTGCATTATTTAAGGATTCTGCTGCATTATTTAAGGAATTAGCTGCATTATTTAAGTACTCTGCTGCATTATTTAAGGACTTTGCTGCATTATTTAAGTATGCTGCTGCAGTATTTAAGGCCTCTGCTGCATTATTTAAGGACTCTGCTGCATTATTAAGGACGTTGCTGCATTATTTAAGGACTTTATTGCATTATTTAAGGATTCTGCTGCATTATTTAAGGAATTTGCTGCATTATTTAAGGACTCTGCTGCATTATTTAAGGACTTTGTTGCATTATTTAATGACTCTGCTGGGGTATTTAAGGACTCTGCTGCATTATTTAAGGACTTTGTTGCATTATTTAAGGACTCTGCTGCATTATTTAAGGACTTTGCTGCATTATTTAAGGACTTTGATGCATTATTTAAGGACGCTGCTGCAGAATTTAAGTAATCTGCTGCATTATTTAAGGACTCTGCTGCATTATTTAAGGACTTTGCTGCATTATTTAAGGACTCTGCTGCATTATTTAAGGACTTTGTTGCATTATTTAATGACTCTGCTGCGGTATTTAAGGACTCTGCTGTATTATTTAAGGACTTTGCTGCATTATTTAAGGACTCTGCTTCATTATTTAAGGACTTTGTTGCATTATTTAAGGACTCTGCTGCATTATTTAAGGACTTCGTTGCATTATTTAAGGACTCTGCTGCATTATTTAAAGACTTTGCTGCATTATTTAAGTACTCTGGTGCATTATTTAAGGACTCGGCTGCATTATTTAAAGACTTTGCTGCATTATTTAAGTACTCTGGTGCATTATTTAAGGACTCTGCTGCATTATTTAAGGACTTTGCTGCATTATTTAAGGACTCTGCTGCATTATTTAAGGACTCTGCTGCATTATTTAAGGACTTTGCTGCATTATTTAAGTATGCTGCTGCGGTATTTAAGGCCTCTGCTGCATTATTTAAGGACTCTGCTGCATTATTAAGGACGTTGCTGCATTATTTAAGGACTTTATTGCATTATTTAAGGATTCTGCTGCATTATTTAAGGAATTTGCTGCATTATTTAAGGACTCTGCTGTATTGTTTAAGGACTTTGTTGCATTATTTAATGACTCTGCTGGGGTATTTAAGGACTCTGCTGCATTATTTAAGGGCTTTGCTGCATTATTTAAGGACTCTGCTGCAGTATTTAAGGACTCTGCTGCATTATTTAAGGACTTTGATGCATTATTTAAGGATGCTGCTGCAGAATTTAAGGAATCTGCTGCATTATTTAAGGACTTTGTTGCATTATTTAAGGACTATGCTGCATTATGTAAGGACTCTGCTGCATTATTTAAGGACTTTGCTGCATTATTTAATTACTCTGCTGCATTATTTAAGGACTTTGTTGCATTATTTAAGGACTCTGCTGCATTATTTAAGGACTTTGCTGCATTATTTAAGGACTTTGATGCATTATTTAAGGACGCTGCTGCAGAATTTAAGTAATCTGCTGCATTATTTAAGGACTCTGCTGCATTATTTAAGGACTTTGCTGCATTATTTAAGGACTCTGCTGCATTATTTAAGGACTTTGTTGCATTATTTAATGACTCTGCTGCGGTATTTAAGGACTCTGCTGCATTATTTAAGGACTTTGCTGCATTATTTAAGGACTTTGCTGCAGTAATTAAGGAATCTGCTGCATTATTTAAGGACTTTGTTGCATTATTTAAGGACTGTGCTGCATTGCTTAAGGACTCTGCTGCATCATTTAAGGACTTTGCTGCATTATTTAAGGACTTTGTTGCATTATTTAAGGACTCTGCTGCATTATTTAAGGACTTTGTTGCATTATTTAAGGACTCTGTTGCATTATTTAAGGACTTTGCTGCATTATTTAAGGACTCTGCTGCAGTATTTAAGGACTCTGCTGCATTATTTAAGGACTTTGATGCATTATTTAAGGACGCTGCTGCAGAATTTAAGGAATCTGCTGCATTATTTAAGGACTTTGTTGCATTATTTAAGGACTATGCTGCATTATGTAAGGACTCTGCTGCATTATTTAAGGACTATGCTGCATTATTTAATTACTCTGCTGCATTATTTAAGGACTTTGTTGCATTATTTAAGGACTCTGCTGCATTATTTAAGGACTTTGCTGCATTATTTAAGGACTTTGATGCATTATTTAAGGACGCTGCTGCAGAATTTAAGTATTCTGCTGCATTATTTAAGGACTCTGCTGCATTATTTAAGGACTTTGCTGCATTATTTAAGGACTCTGCTGCATTATTTAAGGACTTTGTTGCATTATTTAATGACTCTGCTGCGGTATTTAAGGACTCTGCTGCATTATTTAAGGACTTTGCTGCATTATTTAAGGACTTTGCTGCAGTAATTAAGGAATCTGCTGCATTATTTAAGGACTTTGTTGCATTATTTAAGGACTGTGCTGCATTGCTTAAGGACTCTGCTGCATTATTTAAGGACTTTGCTGCATTATTTAAGGACTTTGTTGCATTATTTAAGGACTCTGCTGCATTATTTAAGGACTTTGTTGCATTATTTAAGGACTCTGTTGCATTATTTAAGGACTTTGCTGCATTATTTAAGTACTCTGGTGCATTATTTAAGGACTTTGTTGCATTATTTAAGGACTCTGCTGCATTATTTAAGGACTTTGTTGCATTATTTAAGGACTCTGTTGCATTATTTAAGGACTTTGCTGCATTATTTAAGTACTCTGGTGCATTATTTAAGGACTTTGTTGCATTATTTAAGGACTCTGCTGCATTATTTAAGGACTTTGTTGCATTATTTAAGGACTCTGCTGCATTATTTAAGGACTTTGCTGCATTATTTAAGGACTCCGTTGCATTATTTAAGGACTCTGCTGCATTATTTAAGGACTTTGCTGCATTATTTAAGGACTTTGATGCATTATTTAAGGACGCTGCTGCAGAATTTAAGTATTCTGCTGCATTATTTAAGGACTCTGCTGCATTATTTAAGGACTTTGCTGCATTATTTAAGGACTCTGCTGCATTATTTAAGGACTTTGTTGCATTATTTAATGACTCTGCTGCGGTATTTAAGGACTCTGCTGCATTATTTAAGGACTTTGCTGCATTATTTAAGGACTTTGCTGCAGTAATTAAGGAATCTGCTGCATTATTTAAGGACTTTGTTGCATTATTTAAGGACTGTGCTGCATTGCTTAAGGACTCTGCTGCATTATTTAAGGACTTTGCTGCATTATTTAAGGACTTTGTTGCATTATTTAAGGACTCTGCTGCATTATTTAAGGACTTTGTTGCATTATTTAAGGACTCTGTTGCATTATTTAAGGACTTTGCTGCATTATTTAAGTACTCTGGTGCATTATTTAAGGACTTTGTTGCATTATTTAAGGACTCTGCTGCATTATTTAAGGACTTTGTTGCATTATTTAAGGACTCTGTTGCATTATTTAAGGACTTTGCTGCATTATTTAAGTACTCTGGTGCATTATTTAAGGACTTTGTTGCATTATTTAAGGACTCTGCTGCATTATTTAAATACCTTGCTGCATTATTTAAGGATTTTATTGCATTATTTAAGGACTCTGCTGCATTATTTAATGAATTTGCTGCATTATTTAAGGACTCTGCTGCATTATTTAAGGACTCTGCTGGGGTATTTTAGGACTCTGCTGCATTATATAAGGACTCTGCTGCATTATTTAAGGACTTTGCTGCATTATTTAAGGACTTTGCGGCAGTAATTAAGGAATCTGCTGCATTATTTAAGGACTTTGTTGCATTATTTAAGGACTGTGCTGCATTGCTTAAGGACTCTGCTGCATTATTTAAGGACGTTGCTGCATTATTTAAGGACTTTGTTGCATTATTTAAGGACTCTGCTGCATTATTTAAGGACTTTGTTGCATTATTTAAGGACTTTGCTGCATTATTTAAGTACTCTGGTGCATTATTTAAGGACTTTGTTGCATTATTTAAGGACTCTGCTGCATTATTTAAGGACTTTGTTGCATTATTTAAGGACTCTGCTGCATTATTTAAGGACTTTGCTGCATTATTTAAGTATGCTGCTGCGGTATTTAAGGCCTCTGCTGCATTATTTAAGGACTTTGCTGCATTATTTAAGGACTCTTCTGCATTATTAAGGACGGTGCTGCATTATTTAAGTACTTTATTGCATTATTTAAGGATTCTGCTGCATTATTTAAGGAATTTGCTGCATTATTTAAGGACTCTGCTGCATTATTTAAGGACTTTGTTGCATCATTTAATGACTCTGCTGCAGTATTTAAGGACTCTGTTGCATTATTTAAGGACTTTGATGCATTATTTAAGGAGGCTGCTGCAGAATTTAAGGAATCTGCTGCATTATTTAAGGACTTTGTTGCATTATTTAAGGACTCTGCTGCATTATTTAAGGACGCTGCTGCAGTATTTAAGACCTCTTCTGCATTATTTAAGGATTTTGCTGCATTATTTAAGGACTCTACTGCATTATTAAGGACGTTGCTGCATTATTTAAGGACTTTATTGCATTATTTAAGGATTCTGCTGCATTATTTAAGGAATTAGCTGCATTATTTAAGTACTCTGCTGCATTATTTAAGGACTTTGCTGCATTATTTAAGTATGCTGCTGCAGTATTTAAGGCCTCTGCTGCATTATTTAAGGACTCTGCTGCATTATTAAGGACGTTGCTGCATTATTTAAGGACTTTATTGCATTATTTAAGGATTCTGCTGCATTATTTAAGGAATTTGCTGCATTATTTAAGGACTCTGCTGCATTATTTAAGGACTTTGCTGCATTATTTAAGGACTTTGATGCATTATTTAAGGACGCTGCTGCAGAATTTAAGTAATCTGCTGCATTATTTAAGGACTCTGCTGCATTATTTAAGGACTTTGCTGCATTATTTAAGGACTCTGCTGCATTATTTAAGGACTTTGTTGCATTATTTAATGACTCTGCTGCGGTATTTAAGGACTCTGCTGTATTATTTAAGGACTTTGCTGCATTATTTAAGGACTCTGCTTCATTATTTAAGGACTTTGTTGCATTATTTAAGGACTCTGCTGCATTATTTAAGGACTTCGTTGCATTATTTAAGGACTCTGCTGCATTATTTAAAGACTTTGCTGCATTATTTAAGTACTCTGGTGCATTATTTAAGGACTCGGCTGCATTATTTAAAGACTTTGCTGCATTATTTAAGTACTCTGGTGCATTATTTAAGGACTCTGCTGCATTATTTAAGGACTTTGCTGCATTATTTAAGGACTCTGCTGCATTATTTAAGGACTTTGCTGCATTATTTAAGTATGCTGCTGCGGTATTTAAGGCCTCTGCTGCATTATTTAAGGACTCTGCTGCATTATTAAGGACGTTGCTGCATTATTTAAGGACTTTATTGCATTATTTAAGGATTCTGCTGCATTATTTAAGGAATTTGCTGCATTATTTAAGGACTCTGCTGTATAATTTAAGGACTTTGTTGCATTATTTAATGACTCTGCTGGGGTATTTAGGGACTCTGCTGCATTATTTAAGGGCTTTGCTGCATTATTTAAGGACTCTGCTGCAGTATTTAAGGACTCTGCTGCATTATTTAAGGACTTTGATGCATTATTTAAGGACGCTGCTGCAGAATTTAAGGAATCTGCTGCATTATTTAAGGACTTTGTTGCATTATTTAAGGACTATGCTGCATTATGTAAGGACTCTGCTGCATTATTTAAGGACTTTGCTGCATTATTTAATTACTCTGCTGCATTATTTAAGGACTTTGTTGCATTATTTAAGGACTCTGCTGCATTATTTAAGGACTTTGCTGCATTATTTAAGGACTTTGATGCATTATTTAAGGACGCTGCTGCAGAATTTAAGTAATCTGCTGCATTATTTAAGGACTCTGTTGCATTATTTAAGGACTTTGCTGCATTATTTAAGGACTCTGCTGCATTATTTAAGGACTTTGTTGCATTATTTAATGACTCTGCTGCGGTATTTAAGGACTCTGCTGCATTATTTAAGGACTTTGCTGCATTATTTAAGGACTTTGCTGCAGTAATTAAGGAATCTGCTGCATTATTTAAGGACTTTGTTGCATTATTTAAGGACTGTGCTGCATTGCTTAAGGACTCTGCTGCATTATTTAAGGACTTTGCTGCATTTTTTAAGGACTTTGTTGCATTATTTAAGGACTCTGCTGCATTATTTAAGGACTTTGTTGCATTATTTAAGGACTCTGTTGCATTATTTAAGGACTTTGCTGCATTATTTAAGTACTCTGGTGCATTATTTAAGGACTTTGTTGCATTATTTAAGGACTCTGCTGCATTATTTAAGGACTTTGTTGCATTATTTAAGGACTCTGTTGCATTATTTAATGACTCTGCTGCGGTATTTAAGGACTCTGCTGTATTATTTAAGGACTTTGCTGCATTATTTAAGGACTCTGCTTCATTATTTAAGGACTTTGTTGCATTATTTAAGGACTCTGCTGCATTATTTAAGGACTTCGTTGCATTATTTAAGGACTCTGCTGCATTATTTAAAGACTTTGCTGCATTATTTAAGTACTCTGGTGCATTATTTAAGGACTCGGCTGCATTATTTAAAGACTTTGCTGCATTATTTAAGTACTCTGGTGCATTATTTAAGGACTCTGCTGCATTATTTAAGGACTTTGCTGCATTATTTAAGGACTCTGCTGCATTATTTAAGGACTTTGCTGCATTATTTAAGTATGCTGCTGCGGTATTTAAGGCCTCTGCTGCATTATTTAAGGACTCTGCTGCATTATTAAGGACGTTGCTGCATTATTTAAGGACTTTATTGCATTATTTAAGGATTCTGCTGCATTATTTAAGGAATTTGCTGCATTATTTAAGGACTCTGCTGTATTGTTTAAGGACTTTGTTGCATTATTTAATGACTCTGCTGGGGTATTTAAGGACTCTGCTGCATTATTTAAGGGCTTTGCTGCATTATTTAAGGACTTTGCTGCAGTAATTAAGGAATCTGCTGCATTATTTAAGGACTTTGTTGCATTATTTAAGGACTGTGCTGCATTGCTTAAGGACTCTGCTGCATTATTTAAGGACTTTGCTGCATTATTTAAGGACTTTGCTGCAGTAATTAAGGAATCTGCTGCATTATTTAAGGACTTTGTTGCATTATTTAAGGACTGTGCTGCATTGCTTAAGGACTCTGCTGCATTATTTAAGGACTTTGCTGCATTATTTAAGGACTTTGTTGCATTATTTAAGGACTCTGCTGCATTATTTAAGGACTTTGTTGCATTATTTAAGGACTCTGTTGCATTATTTAAGGACTTTGCTGCATTATTTAAGTACTCTGGTGCATTATTTAAGGACTTTGTTGCATTATTTAAGGACTCTGCTGCATTATTTAAGGACTTTGTTGCATTATTTAAGGACTCTGTTGCATTATTTAAGGACTTTGCTGCATTATTTAAGTACTCTGGTGCATTATTTAAGGACTTTGTTGCATTATTTAAGGACTCTGCTGCATTATTTAAATACCTTGCTGCATTATTTAAGGATTTTATTGCATTATTTAAGGACTCTGCTGCATTATTTAATGAATTTGCTGCATTATTTAAGGACTCTGCTGCATTATTTAAGGACTCTGCTGGGGTATTTTAGGACTCTGCTGCATTATATAAGGACTCTGCTGCATTATTTAAGGACTTTGCTGCATTATTTAAGGACTTTGCGGCAGTAATTAAGGAATCTGCTGCATTATTTAAGGACTTTGTTGCATTATTTAAGGACTGTGCTGCATTGCTTAAGGACTCTGCTGCATTATTTAAGGACGTTGCTGCATTATTTAAGGACTTTGTTGCATTATTTAAGGACTCTGCTGCATTATTTAAGGACTTTGTTGCATTATTTAAGGACTTTGCTGCATTATTTAAGTACTCTGGTGCATTATTTAAGGACTTTGTTGCATTATTTAAGGACTCTGCTGCATTATTTAAGGACTTTGTTGCATTATTTAAGGACTTTGCTGCATTATTTAAGTACTCTGGTGCATTATTTAAGGACTTTGTTGCATTATTTAAGGACTCTGCTGCATTATTTAAGGACTTTGTTGCATTATTTAAGGACTCTGCTGCATTATTTAAGGACTTTGCTGCATTATTTAAGTATGCTGCTGCGGTATTTAAGGCCTCTGCTGCATTATTTAAGGACTTTGCTGCATTATTTAAGGACTCTTCTGCATTATTAAGGACGGTGCTGCATTATTTAAGTACTTTATTGCATTATTTAAGGATTCTGCTGCATTATTTAAGGAATTTGCTGCATTATTTAAGGACTCTGCTGCATTATTTAAGGACTTTGTTGCATCATTTAATGACTCTGCTGCAGTATTTAAGGACTCTGTTGCATTATTTAAGGACTTTGATGCATTATTTAAGGAGGCTGCTGCAGAATTTAAGGAATCTGCTGCATTATTTAAGGACTTTGTTGCATTATTTAAGGACTCTGCTGCATTATTTAAGGACGCTGCTGCAGTATTTAAGACCTCTTCTGCATTATTTAAGGATTTTGCTGCATTATTTAAGGACGCTGCTGCATTATTAAGGACGTTGCTGCATTATTTAAGGACTTTATTGCATTATTTAAGGATTCTGCTGCATTATTTAAGGAATTAGCTGCATTATTTAAGTACTCTGCTGCATTATTTAAGGACTTTGCTGCATTATTTAAGTATGCTGCTGCAGTATTTAAGGCCTCTGCTGCATTATTTAAGGACTCTGCTGCATTATTAAGGACGTTGCTGCATTATTTAAGGACTTTATTGCATTATTTAAGGATTCTGCTGCATTATTTAAGGAATTTGCTGCATTATTTAAGGACTCTGCTGCATTATTTAAGGACTTTGCTGCATTATTTAAGGACTTTGATGCATTATTTAAGGACGCTGCTGCAGAATTTAAGTAATCTGCTGCATTATTTAAGGACTCTGCTGCATTATTTAAGGACTTTGCTGCATTATTTAAGGACTCTGCTGCATTATTTAAGGACTTTGTTGCATTATTTAATGACTCTGCTGCGGTATTTAAGGACTCTGCTGTATTATTTAAGGACTTTGCTGCATTATTTAAGGACTCTGCTTCATTATTTAAGGACTTTGTTGCATTATTTAAGGACTCTGCTGCATTATTTAAGGACTTCGTTGCATTATTTAAGGACTCTGCTGCATTATTTAAAGACTTTGCTGCATTATTTAAGTACTCTGGTGCATTATTTAAGGACTCGGCTGCATTATTTAAAGACTTTGCTGCATTATTTAAGTACTCTGGTGCATTATTTAAGGACTCTGCTGCATTATTTAAGGACTTTGCTGCATTATTTAAGGACTCTGCTGCATTATTTAAGGACTTTGCTGCATTATTTAAGTATGCTGCTGCGGTATTTAAGGCCTCTGCTGCATTATTTAAGGACTCTGCTGCATTATTAAGGACGTTGCTGCATTATTTAAGGACTTTATTGCATTATTTAAGGATTCTGCTGCATTATTTAAGGAATTTGCTGCATTATTTAAGGACTCTGCTGTATAATTTAAGGACTTTGTTGCATTATTTAATGACTCTGCTGGGGTATTTAAGGACTCTGCTGCATTATTTAAGGGCTTTGCTGCATTATTTAAGGACTCTGCTGCAGTATTTAAGGACTCTGCTGCATTATTTAAGGACTTTGATGCATTATTTAAGGACGCTGCTGCAGAATTTAAGGAATCTGCTGCATTATTTAAGGACTTTGTTGCATTATTTAAGGACTATGCTGCATTATGTAAGGACTCTGCTGCATTATTTAAGGACTTTGCTGCATTATTTAATTACTCTGCTGCATTATTTAAGGACTTTGTTGCATTATTTAAGGACTCTGCTGCATTATTTAAGGACTTTGCTGCATTATTTAAGGACTTTGATGCATTATTTAAGGACGCTGCTGCAGAATTTAAGTAATCTGCTGCATTATTTAAGGACTCTGTTGCATTATTTAAGGACTTTGCTGCATTATTTAAGGACTCTGCTGCATTATTTAAGGACTTTGTTGCATTATTTAATGACTCTGCTGCGGTATTTAAGGACTCTGCTGCATTATTTAAGGACTTTGCTGCATTATTTAAGGACTTTGCTGCAGTAATTAAGGAATCTGCTGCATTATTTAAGGACTTTGTTGCATTATTTAAGGACTGTGCTGCATTGCTTAAGGACTCTGCTGCATTATTTAAGGACTTTGCTGCATTTTTTAAGGACTTTGTTGCATTATTTAAGGACTCTGCTGCATTATTTAAGGACTTTGTTGCATTATTTAAGGACTCTGTTGCATTATTTAAGGACTTTGCTGCATTATTTAAGTACTCTGGTGCATTATTTAAGGACTTTGTTGCATTATTTAAGGACTCTGCTGCATTATTTAAGGACTTTGTTGCATTATTTAAGGACTCTGTTGCATTATTTAATGACTCTGCTGCGGTATTTAAGGACTCTGCTGTATTATTTAAGGACTTTGCTGCATTATTTAAGGACTCTGCTTCATTATTTAAGGACTTTGTTGCATTATTTAAGGACTCTGCTGCATTATTTAAGGACTTCGTTGCATTATTTAAGGACTCTGCTGCATTATTTAAAGACTTTGCTGCATTATTTAAGTACTCTGGTGCATTATTTAAGGACTCGGCTGCATTATTTAAAGACTTTGCTGCATTATTTAAGTACTCTGGTGCATTATTTAAGGACTCTGCTGCATTATTTAAGGACTTTGCTGCATTATTTAAGGACTTTGCTGCATTATTTAAGTATGCTGCTGCAGTATTTAAGGCCTCTGCTGCATTATTTAAGGACTCTGCTGCATTATTAAGGACGTTGCTGCATTATTTAAGGACTTTATTGCATTATTTAAGGATTCTGCTGCATTATTTAAGGAATTTGCTGCATTATTTAAGGACTCTGCTGCATTATTTAAGGACTTTGCTGCATTATTTAAGGACTTTGATGCATTATTTAAGGACGCTGCTGCAGAATTTAAGTAATCTGCTGCATTATTTAAGGACTCTGCTGCATTATTTAAGGACTTTGCTGCATTATTTAAGGACTCTGCTGCATTATTTAAGGACTTTGTTGCATTATTTAATGACTCTGCTGCGGTATTTAAGGACTCTGCTGTATTATTTAAGGACTTTGCTGCATTATTTAAGGACTCTGCTTCATTATTTAAGGACTTTGTTGCATTATTTAAGGACTCTGCTGCATTATTTAAGGACTTCGTTGCATTATTTAAGGACTCTGCTGCATTATTTAAAGACTTTGCTGCATTATTTAAGTACTCTGGTGCATTATTTAAGGACTCGGCTGCATTATTTAAAGACTTTGCTGCATTATTTAAGTACTCTGGTGCATTATTTAAGGACTCTGCTGCATTATTTAAGGACTTTGCTGCATTATTTAAGGACTCTGCTGCATTATTTAAGGACTTTGCTGCATTATTTAAGTATGCTGCTGCGGTATTTAAGGCCTCTGCTGCATTATTTAAGGACTCTGCTGCATTATTAAGGACGTTGCTGCATTATTTAAGGACTTTATTGCATTATTTAAGGATTCTGCTGCATTATTTAAGGAATTTGCTGCATTATTTAAGGACTCTGCTGTATAATTTAAGGACTTTGTTGCATTATTTAATGACTCTGCTGGGGTATTTAAGGACTCTGCTGCATTATTTAAGGGCTTTGCTGCATTATTTAAGGACTCTGCTGCAGTATTTAAGGACTCTGCTGCATTATTTAAGGACTTTGATGCATTATTTAAGGACGCTGCTGCAGAATTTAAGGAATCTGCTGCATTATTTAAGGACTTTGTTGCATTATTTAAGGACTATGCTGCATTATGTAAGGACTCTGCTGCATTATTTAAGGACTTTGCTGCATTATTTAATTACTCTGCTGCATTATTTAAGGACTTTGTTGCATTATTTAAGGACTCTGCTGCATTATTTAAGGACTTTGCTGCATTATTTAAGGACTTTGATGCATTATTTAAGGACGCTGCTGCAGAATTTAAGTAATCTGCTGCATTATTTAAGGACTCTGTTGCATTATTTAAGGACTTTGCTGCATTATTTAAGGACTCTGCTGCATTATTTAAGGACTTTGTTGCATTATTTAATGACTCTGCTGCGGTATTTAAGGACTCTGCTGCATTATTTAAGGACTTTGCTGCATTATTTAAGGACTTTGCTGCAGTAATTAAGGAATCTGCTGCATTATTTAAGGACTTTGTTGCATTATTTAAGGACTGTGCTGCATTGCTTAAGGACTCTGCTGCATTATTTAAGGACTTTGCTGCATTTTTTAAGGACTTTGTTGCATTATTTAAGGACTCTGCTGCATTATTTAAGGACTTTGTTGCATTATTTAAGGACTCTGTTGCATTATTTAAGGACTTTGCTGCATTATTTAAGTACTCTGGTGCATTATTTAAGGACTTTGTTGCATTATTTAAGGACTCTGCTGCATTATTTAAGGACTTTGTTGCATTATTTAAGGACTCTGTTGCATTATTTAATGACTCTGCTGCGGTATTTAAGGACTCTGCT
Organism: Phyllobates terribilis; assembly: GCF_046119375.1. Classification (NCBI taxonomy): domain Eukaryota; kingdom Metazoa; phylum Chordata; class Amphibia; order Anura; family Dendrobatidae; genus Phyllobates; species Phyllobates terribilis. Next base: position 812,980 of record NW_027363268.1, read on the forward strand.
GTATTATTTAAGGACTTTGCTGCATTATTTAAGGACTCTGCTTCATTATTTAAGGACTTTGTTGCATTATTTAAGGACTCTGCTGCATTATTTAAGGACTTCGTTGCATTATTTAAGGACTCTGCTGCATTATTTAAAGACTTTGCTGCATTATTTAAGTACTCTGGTGCATTATTTAAGGACTCGGCTGCATTATTTAAAGACTTTGCTGCATTATTTAAGTACTCTGGTGCATTATTTAAGGACTCTGCTGCATTATTTAAGGACTTTGCTGCATTATTTAAGGACTCTGCTGCATTATTTAAGGACTTTGCTGCATTATTTAAGTATGCTGCTGCGGTATTTAAGGCCTCTGCTGCATTATTTAAGGACTCTGCTGCATTATTAAGGACGTTGCTGCATTATTTAAGGACTTTATTGCATTATTTAAGGATTCTGCTGCATTATTTAAGGAATTTGCTGCATTATTTAAGGACTCTGCTGTATTGTTTAAGGACTTTGTTGCATTATTTAATGACTCTGCTGGGGTATTTAAGGACTCTGCTGCATTATTTAAGGGCTTTGCTGCATTATTTAAGGACTCTGCTGCAGTATTTAAGGACTCTGCTGCATTATTTAAGGACTTTGATGCATTATTTAAGGATGCTGCTGCAGAATTTAAGGAATCTGCTGCATTATTTAAGGACTTTGTTGCATTATTTAAGGACTATGCTGCATTATGTAAGGACTCTGCTGCATTATTTAAGGACTTTGCTGCATTATTTAATTACTCTGCTGCATTATTTAAGGACTTTGTTGCATTATTTAAGGACTCTGCTGCATTATTTAAGGACTTTGCTGCATTATTTAAGGACTTTGATGCATTATTTAAGGACGCTGCTGCAGAATTTAAGTAATCTGCTGCATTATTTAAGGACTCTGCTGCATTATTTAAGGACTTTGCTGCATTATTTAAGGACTCTGCTGCATTATTTAAGGACTTTGTTGCATTATTTAATGACTCTGCTGCGGTATTTAAGGACTCTGCTGCATTATTTAAGGACTTTGCTGCATTATTTAAGGACTTTGCTGCAGTAATTAAGGAATCTGCTGCATTATTTAAGGACTTTGTTGCATTATTTAAGGACTGTGCTGCATTGCTTAAGGACTCTGCTGCATCATTTAAGGACTTTGCTGCATTATTTAAGGACTTTGTTGCATTATTTAAGGACTCTGCTGCATTATTTAAGGACTTTGTTGCATTATTTAAGGACTCTGTTGCATTATTTAAGGACTTTGCTGCATTATTTAAGGACTCTGCTGCAGTATTTAAGGACTCTGCTGCATTATTTAAGGACTTTGATGCATTATTTAAGGACGCTGCTGCAGAATTTAAGGAATCTGCTGCATTATTTAAGGACTTTGTTGCATTATTTAAGGACTATGCTGCATTATGTAAGGACTCTGCTGCATTATTTAAGGACTATGCTGCATTATTTAATTACTCTGCTGCATTATTTAAGGACTTTGTTGCATTATTTAAGGACTCTGCTGCATTATTTAAGGACTTTGCTGCATTATTTAAGGACTTTGATGCATTATTTAAGGACGCTGCTGCAGAATTTAAGTATTCTGCTGCATTATTTAAGGACTCTGCTGCATTATTTAAGGACTTTGCTGCATTATTTAAGGACTCTGCTGCATTATTTAAGGACTTTGTTGCATTATTTAATGACTCTGCTGCGGTATTTAAGGACTCTGCTGCATTATTTAAGGACTTTGCTGCATTATTTAAGGACTTTGCTGCAGTAATTAAGGAATCTGCTGCATTATTTAAGGACTCTGCTTCATTATTTAAGGACTTTGTTGCATTATTTAAGGACTCTGCTGCATTATTTAAGGATTTTGCTGCATTATTTAAGGACTCTACTGCATTATTAAGGACGTTGCTGCATTATTTAAGGACTTTATTGCATTATTTAAGGATTCTGCTGCATTATTTAAGGAATTAGCTGCATTATTTAAGTACTCTGCTGCATTATTTAAGGACTTTGCTGCATTATTTAAGTATGCTGCTGCAGTATTTAAGGCCTCTGCTGCATTATTTAAGGACTCTGCTGCATTATTAAGGACGTTGCTGCATTATTTAAGGACTTTATTGCATTATTTAAGGATTCTGCTGCATTATTTAAGGAATTTGCTGCATTATTTAAGGACTCTGCTGCATTATTTAAGGACTTTGTTGCATTATTTAATGACTCTGCTGGGGTATTTAAGGACTCTGCTGCATTATTTAAGGACTTTGTTGCATTATTTAAGGACTCTGCTGCATTATTTAAGGACTTTGCTGCATTATTTAAGGACTTTGATGCATTATTTAAGGACGCTGCTGCAGAATTTAAGTAATCTGCTGCATTATTTAAGGACTCTGCTGCATTATTTAAGGACTTTGCTGCATTATTTAAGGACTCTGCTGCATTATTTAAGGACTTTGTTGCATTATTTAATGACTCTGCTGCGGTATTTAAGGACTCTGCTGTATTATTTAAGGACTTTGCTGCATTATTTAAGGACTCTGCTTCATTATTTAAGGACTTTGTTGCATTATTTAAGGACTCTGCTGCATTATTTAAGGACTTCGTTGCATTATTTAAGGACTCTGCTGCATTATTTAAAGACTTTGCTGCATTATTTAAGTACTCTGGTGCATTATTTAAGGACTCGGCTGCATTATTTAAAGACTTTGCTGCATTATTTAAGTACTCTGGTGCATTATTTAAGGACTCTGCTGCATTATTTAAGGACTTTGCTGCATTATTTAAGGACTCTGCTGCATTATTTAAGGACTCTGCTGCATTATTTAAGGACTTTGCTGCATTATTTAAGTATGCTGCTGCGGTATTTAAGGCCTCTGCTGCATTATTTAAGGACTCTGCTGCATTATTAAGGACGTTGCTGCATTATTTAAGGACTTTATTGCATTATTTAAGGATTCTGCTGCATTATTTAAGGAATTTGCTGCATTATTTAAGGACTCTGCTGTATTGTTTAAGGACTTTGTTGCATTATTTAATGACTCTGCTGGGGTATTTAAGGACTCTGCTGCATTATTTAAGGGCTTTGCTGCATTATTTAAGGACTCTGCTGCAGTATTTAAGGACTCTGCTGCATTATTTAAGGACTTTGATGCATTATTTAAGGATGCTGCTGCAGAATTTAAGGAATCTGCTGCATTATTTAAGGACTTTGTTGCATTATTTAAGGACTATGCTGCATTATGTAAGGACTCTGCTGCATTATTTAAGGACTTTGCTGCATTATTTAATTACTCTGCTGCATTATTTAAGGACTTTGTTGCATTATTTAAGGACTCTGCTGCATTATTTAAGGACTTTGCTGCATTATTTAAGGACTTTGATGCATTATTTAAGGACGCTGCTGCAGAATTTAAGTAATCTGCTGCATTATTTAAGGACTCTGCTGCATTATTTAAGGACTTTGCTGCATTATTTAAGGACTCTGCTGCATTATTTAAGGACTTTGTTGCATTATTTAATGACTCTGCTGCGGTATTTAAGGACTCTGCTGCATTATTTAAGGACTTTGCTGCATTATTTAAGGACTTTGCTGCAGTAATTAAGGAATCTGCTGCATTATTTAAGGACTTTGTTGCATTATTTAAGGACTGTGCTGCATTGCTTAAGGACTCTGCTGCATCATTTAAGGACTTTGCTGCATTATTTAAGGACTTTGTTGCATTATTTAAGGACTCTGCTGCATTATTTAAGGACTTTGTTGCATTATTTAAGGACTCTGTTGCATTATTTAAGGACTTTGCTGCATTATTTAAGGACTCTGCTGCAGTATTTAAGGACTCTGCTGCATTATTTAAGGACTTTGATGCATTATTTAAGGACGCTGCTGCAGAATTTAAGGAATCTGCTGCATTATTTAAGGACTTTGTTGCATTATTTAAGGACTATGCTGCATTATGTAAGGACTCTGCTGCATTATTTAAGGACTATGCTGCATTATTTAATTACTCTGCTGCATTATTTAAGGACTTTGTTGCATTATTTAAGGACTCTGCTGCATTATTTAAGGACTTTGCTGCATTATTTAAGGACTTTGATGCATTATTTAAGGACGCTGCTGCAGAATTTAAGTATTCTGCTGCATTATTTAAGGACTCTGCTGCATTATTTAAGGACTTTGCTGCATTATTTAAGGACTCTGCTGCATTATTTAAGGACTTTGTTGCATTATTTAATGACTCTGCTGCGGTATTTAAGGACTCTGCTGCATTATTTAAGGACTTTGCTGCATTATTTAAGGACTTTGCTGCAGTAATTAAGGAATCTGCTGCATTATTTAAGGACTTTGTTGCATTATTTAAGGACTGTGCTGCATTGCTTAAGGACTCTGCTGCATTATTTAAGGACTTTGCTGCATTATTTAAGGACTTTGTTGCATTATTTAAGGACTCTGCTGCATTATTTAAGGACTTTGTTGCATTATTTAAGGACTCTGTTGCATTATTTAAGGACTTTGCTGCATTATTTAAGTACTCTGGTGCATTATTTAAGGACTTTGTTGCATTATTTAAGGACTCTGCTGCATTATTTAAGGACTTTTTTGCATTATTTAAGGACTCTGTTGCATTATTTAAGGACTTTGCTGCATTATTTAAGTACTCTGGTGCATTATTTAAGGACTTTGTTGCATTATTTAAGGACTCTGCTGCATTATTTAAGGACTTTGTTGCATTATTTAAGGACTCTGCTGCATTATTTAAGGACTTTGCTGCATTATTTAAGGACTCCGTTGCATTATTTAAGGACTCTGCTGCATTATTTAAGGACTTTGCTGCATTATTTAAGGACTTTGATGCATTATTTAAGGACGCTGCTGCAGAATTTAAGTATTCTGCTGCATTATTTAAGGACTCTGCTGCATTATTTAAGGACTTTGCTGCATTATTTAAGGACTCTGCTGCATTATTTAAGGACTTTGTTGCATTATTTAATGACTCTGCTGCGGTATTTAAGGACTCTGCTGCATTATTTAAGGACTTTGCTGCATTATTTAAGGACTTTGCTGCAGTAATTAAGGAATCTGCTGCATTATTTAAGGACTTTGTTGCATTATTTAAGGACTGTGCTGCATTGCTTAAGGACTCTGCTGCATTATTTAAGGACTTTGCTGCATTATTTAAGGACTTTGTTGCATTATTTAAGGACTCTGCTGCATTATTTAAGGACTTTGTTGCATTATTTAAGGACTCTGTTGCATTATTTAAGGACTTTGCTGCATTATTTAAGTACTCTGGTGCATTATTTAAGGACTTTGTTGCATTATTTAAGGACTCTGCTGCATTATTTAAGGACTTTGTTGCATTATTTAAGGACTCTGTTGCATTATTTAAGGACTTTGCTGCATTATTTAAGTACTCTGGTGCATTATTTAAGGACTTTGTTGCATTATTTAAGGACTCTGCTGCATTATTTAAATACCTTGCTGCATTATTTAAGGATTTTATTGCATTATTTAAGGACTCTGCTGCATTATTTAATGAATTTGCTGCATTATTTAAGGACTCTGCTGCATTATTTAAGGACTCTGCTGGGGTATTTTAGGACTCTGCTGCATTATATAAGGACTCTGCTGCATTATTTAAGGACTTTGCTGCATTATTTAAGGACTTTGCGGCAGTAATTAAGGAATCTGCTGCATTATTTAAGGACTTTGTTGCATTATTTAAGGACTGTGCTGCATTGCTTAAGGACTCTGCTGCATTATTTAAGGACGTTGCTGCATTATTTAAGGACTTTGTTGCATTATTTAAGGACTCTGCTGCATTATTTAAGGACTTTGTTGCATTATTTAAGGACTTTGCTGCATTATTTAAGTACTCTGGTGCATTATTTAAGGACTTTGTTGCATTATTTAAGGACTCTGCTGCATTATTTAAGGACTTTGTTGCATTATTTAAGGACTCTGCTGCATTATTTAAGGACTTTGCTGCATTATTTAAGTATGCTGCTGCGGTATTTAAGGCCTCTGCTGCATTATTTAAGGACTTTGCTGCATTATTTAAGGACTCTTCTGCATTATTAAGGACGGTGCTGCATTATTTAAGTACTTTATTGCATTATTTAAGGATTCTGCTGCATTATTTAAGGAATTTGCTGCATTATTTAAGGACTCTGCTGCATTATTTAAGGACTTTGTTGCATCATTTAATGACTCTGCTGCAGTATTTAAGGACTCTGTTGCATTATTTAAGGACTTTGATGCATTATTTAAGGAGGCTGCTGCAGAATTTAAGGAATCTGCTGCATTATTTAAGGACTTTGTTGCATTATTTAAGGACTCTGCTGCATTATTTAAGGACGCTGCTGCAGTATTTAAGACCTCTTCTGCATTATTTAAGGATTTTGCTGCATTATTTAAGGACTCTACTGCATTATTAAGGACGTTGCTGCATTATTTAAGGACTTTATTGCATTATTTAAGGATTCTGCTGCATTATTTAAGGAATTAGCTGCATTATTTAAGTACTCTGCTGCATTATTTAAGGACTTTGCTGCATTATTTAAGTATGCTGCTGCAGTATTTAAGGCCTCTGCTGCATTATTTAAGGACTCTGCTGCATTATTAAGGACGTTGCTGCATTATTTAAGGACTTTATTGCATTATTTAAGGATTCTGCTGCATTATTTAAGGAATTTGCTGCATTATTTAAGGACTCTGCTGCATTATTTAAGGACTTTGCTGCATTATTTAAGGACTTTGATGCATTATTTAAGGACGCTGCTGCAGAATTTAAGTAATCTGCTGCATTATTTAAGGACTCTGCTGCATTATTTAAGGACTTTGCTGCATTATTTAAGGACTCTGCTGCATTATTTAAGGACTTTGTTGCATTATTTAATGACTCTGCTGCGGTATTTAAGGACTCTGCTGTATTATTTAAGGACTTTGCTGCATTATTTAAGGACTCTGCTTCATTATTTAAGGACTTTGTTGCATTATTTAAGGACTCTGCTGCATTATTTAAGGACTTCGTTGCATTATTTAAGGACTCTGCTGCATTATTTAAAGACTTTGCTGCATTATTTAAGTACTCTGGTGCATTATTTAAGGACTCGGCTGCATTAATTAAAGACTTTGCTGCATTATTTAAGTACTCTGGTGCATTATTTAAGGACTCTGCTGCATTATTTAAGGACTTTGCTGCATTATTTAAGGACTCTGCTGCATTATTTAAGGACTTTGCTGCATTATTTAAGTATGCTGCTGCGGTATTTAAGGCCTCTGCTGCATTATTTAAGGACTCTGCTGCATTATTAAGGACGTTGCTGCATTATTTAAGGACTTTATTGCATTATTTAAGGATTCTGCTGCATTATTTAAGGAATTTGCTGCATTATTTAAGGACTCTGCTGTATAATTTAAGGACTTTGTTGCATTATTTAATGACTCTGCTGGGGTATTTAAGGACTCTGCTGCATTATTTAAGGGCTTTGCTGCATTATTTAAGGACTCTGCTGCAGTATTTAAGGACTCTGCTGCATTATTTAAGGACTTTGATGCATTATTTAAGGACGCTGCTGCAGAATTTAAGGAATCTGCTGCATTATTTAAGGACTTTGTTGCATTATTTAAGGACTATGCTGCATTATGTAAGGACTCTGCTGCATTATTTAAGGACTTTGCTGCATTATTTAATTACTCTGCTGCATTATTTAAGGACTTTGTTGCATTATTTAAGGACTCTGCTGCATTATTTAAGGACTTTGCTGCATTATTTAAGGACTTTGATGCATTATTTAAGGACGCTGCTGCAGAATTTAAGTAATCTGCTGCATTATTTAAGGACTCTGTTGCATTATTTAAGGACTTTGCTGCATTATTTAAGGACTCTGCTGCATTATTTAAGGACTTTGTTGCATTATTTAATGACTCTGCTGCGGTATTTAAGGACTCTGCTGCATTATTTAAGGACTTTGCTGCATTATTTAAGGACTTTGCTGCAGTAATTAAGGAATCTGCTGCATTATTTAAGGACTTTGTTGCATTATTTAAGGACTGTGCTGCATTGCTTAAGGACTCTGCTGCATTATTTAAGGACTTTGCTGCATTTTTTAAGGACTTTGTTGCATTATTTAAGGACTCTGCTGCATTATTTAAGGACTTTGTTGCATTATTTAAGGACTCTGTTGCATTATTTAAGGACTTTGCTGCATTATTTAAGTACTCTGGTGCATTATTTAAGGACTTTGTTGCATTATTTAAGGACTCTGCTGCATTATTTAAGGACTTTGTTGCATTATTTAAGGACTCTGTTGCATTATTTAATGACTCTGCTGCGGTATTTAAGGACTCTGCTGTATTATTTAAGGACTTTGCTGCATTATTTAAGGACTCTGCTTCATTATTTAAGGACTTTGTTGCATTATTTAAGGACTCTGCTGCATTATTTAAGGACTTCGTTGCATTATTTAAGGACTCTGCTGCATTATTTAAAGACTTTGCTGCATTATTTAAGTACTCTGGTGCATTATTTAAGGACTCGGCTGCATTATTTAAAGACTTTGCTGCATTATTTAAGTACTCTGGTGCATTATTTAAGGACTCTGCTGCATTATTTAAGGACTTTGCTGCATTATTTAAGGACTCTGCTGCATTATTTAAGGACTTTGCTGCATTATTTAAGTATGCTGCTGCGGTATTTAAGGCCTCTGCTGCATTATTTAAGGACTCTGCTGCATTATTAAGGACGTTGCTGCATTATTTAAGGACTTTATTGCATTATTTAAGGATTCTGCTGCATTATTTAAGGAATTTGCTGCATTATTTAAGGACTCTGCTGTATTGTTTAAGGACTTTGTTGCATTATTTAATGACTCTGCTGGGGTATTTAAGGACTCTGCTGCATTATTTAAGGGCTTTGCTGCATTATTTAAGGACTCTGCTGCAGTATTTAAGGACTCTGCTGCATTATTTAAGGACTTTGATGCATTATTTAAGGATGCTGCTGCATAATTTAAGGAATCTGCTGCATTATTTAAGGACTTTGTTGCATTATTTAAGGACTATGCTGCATTATGTAAGGACTCTGCTGCATTATTTAAGGACTTTGCTGCATTATTTAATTACTCTGCTGCATTATTTAAGGACTTTGTTGCATTATTTAAGGACTCTGCTGCATTATTTAAGGACTTTGCTGCATTATTTAAGGACTTTGATGCATTATTTAAGGACGCTGCTGCAGAATTTAAGTAATCTGCTGCATTATTTAAGGACTCTGCTGCATTATTTAAGGACTTTGCTGCATTATTTAAGGACTCTGCTGCATTATTTAAGGACTTTGTTGCATTATTTAATGACTCTGCTGCGGTATTTAAGGACTCTGCTGCATTATTTAAGGACTTTGCTGCATTATTTAAGGACTTTGCTGCAGTAATTAAGGAATCTGCTGCATTATTTAAGGACTTTGTTGCATTATTTAAGGACTGTGCTGCATTGCTTAAGGACTCTGCTGCATCATTTAAGGACTTTGCTGCATTATTTAAGGACTTTGTTGCATTATTTAAGGACTCTGCTGCATTATTTAAGGACTTTGTTGCATTATTTAAGGACTCTGTTGCATTATTTAAGGACTTTGCTGCATTATTTAAGGACTCTGCTGCAGTATTTAAGGACTCTGCTGCATTATTTAAGGACTTTGATGCATTATTTAAGGACGCTGCTGCAGAATTTAAGGAATCTGCTGCATTATTTAAGGACTTTGTTGCATTATTTAAGGACTATGCTGCATTATGTAAGGACTCTGCTGCATTATTTAAGGACTATGCTGCATTATTTAATTTCTCTGCTGCATTATTTAAGGACTTTGTTGCATTATTTAAGGACTCTGCTGCATTATTTAAGGACTTTGCTGCATTATTTAAGGACTTTGATGCATTATTTAAGGACGCTGCTGCAGAATTTAAGTATTCTGCTGCATTATTTAAGGACTCTGCTGCATTATTTAAGGACTTTGCTGCATTATTTAAGGACTCTGCTGCATTATTTAAGGACTTTGTTGCATTATTTAATGACTCTGCTGCGGTATTTAAGGACTTTGTTGCATTATTTAAGGACTCTGTTGCATTATTTAAGGACTTTGCTGCATTATTTAAGTACTCTGGTGCATTATTTAAGGACTTTGTTGCATTATTTAAGGACTCTGCTGCATTATTTAAGGACTTTGTTGCATTATTTAAGGACTCTGTTGCATTATTTAAGGACTTTGCTGCATTATTTAAGTACTCTGGTGCATTATTTAAGGACTTTGTTGCATTATTTAAGGACTCTGCTGCATTATTTAAGGACTTTGCTGCATTATTTAAGGACTCTGTTGCATTATTTAAGGACTCTGCTGCATTATTTAAGGACTTTGCTGCATTATTTAAGGACTTTGATGCATTATTTAAGGACGCTGCTGCAGAATTTAAGTATTCTGCTGCATTATTTAAGGACTCTGCTGCATTATTTAAGGACTTTGCTGCATTATTTAAGGACTCTGCTGCATTATTTAAGGACTTTGTTGCATTATTTAATGACTCTGCTGCGGTATTTAAGGACTCTGCTGCATTATTTAAGGACTTTGCTGCATTATTTAAGGACTTTGCTGCAGTAATTAAGGAATCTGCTGCATTATTTAAGGACTTTGTTGCATTATTTAAGGACTGTGCTGCATTGCTTAAGGACTCTGCTGCATTATTTAAGGACTTTGCTGCATTATTTAAGGACTTTGTTGCATTATTTAAGGACTCTGCTGCATTATTTAAGGACTTTGTTGCATTATTTAAGGACTCTGTTGCATTATTTAAGGACTTTGCTGCATTATTTAAGTACTCTGGTGCATTATTTAAGGACTTTGTTGCATTATTTAAGGACTCTGCTGCATTATTTAAGGACTTTGTTGCATTATTTAAGGACTCTGTTGCATTATTTAAGGACTTTGCTGCATTATTTAAGTACTCTGGTGCATTATTTAAGGACTTTGTTGCATTATTTAAGGACTCTGCTGCATTATTTAAATACCTTGCTGCATTATTTAAGGATTTTATTGCATTATTTAAGGACTCTGCTGCATTATTTAATGAATTTGCTGCATTATTTAAGGACTCTGCTGCATTATTTAAGGACTCTGCTGGGGTATTTTAGGACTCTGCTGCATTATATAAGGACTCTGCTGCATTATTTAAGGACTTTGCTGCATTATTTAAGGACTTTGCGGCAGTAATTAAGGAATCTGCTGCATTATTTAAGGACTTTGTTGCATTATTTAAGGACTGTGCTGCATTGCTTAAGGACTCTGCTGCATTATTTAAGGACGTTGCTGCATTATTTAAGGACTTTGTTGCATTATTTAAGGACTCTGCTGCATTATTTAAGGACTTTGTTGCATTATTTAAGGACTTTGCTGCATTATTTAAGTACTCTGGTGCATTATTTAAGGACTTTGTTGCATTATTTAAGGACTCTGCTGCATTATTTAAGGACTTTGTTGCATTATTTAAGGACTCTGCTGCATTATTTAAGGACTTTGCTGCATTATTTAAGTATGCTGCTGCGGTATTTAAGGCCTCTGCTGCATTATTTAAGGACTTTGCTGCATTATTTAAGGACTCTTCTGCATTATTAAGGACGGTGCTGCATTATTTAAGTACTTTATTGCATTATTTAAGGATTCTGCTGCATTATTTAAGGAATTTGCTGCATTATTTAAGGACTCTGCTGCATTATTTAAGGACTTTGTTGCATCATTTAATGACTCTGCTGCAGTATTTAAGGACTCTGTTGCATTATTTAAGGACTTTGATGCATTATTTAAGGAGGCTGCTGCAGAATTTAAGGAATCTGCTGCATTATTTAAGGACTTTGTTGCATTATTTAAGGACTCTGCTGCATTATTTAAGGACGCTGCTGCAGTATTTAAGACCTCTTCTGCATTATTTAAGGATTTTGCTGCATTATTTAAGGACTCTACTGCATTATTAAGGACGTTGCTGCATTATTTAAGGACTTTATTGCATTATTTAAGGATTCTGCTGCATTATTTAAGGAATTAGCTGCATTATTTAAGTACTCTGCTGCATTATTTAAGGACTTTGCTGCATTATTTAAGTATGCTGCTGCAGTATTTAAGGCCTCTGCTGCATTATTTAAGGACTCTGCTGCATTATTAAGGACGTTGCTGCATTATTTAAGGACTTTATTGCATTATTTAAGGATTCTGCTGCATTATTTAAGGAATTTGCTGCATTATTTAAGGACTCTGCTGCATTATTTAAGGACTTTGCTGCATTATTTAAGGACTTTGATGCATTATTTAAGGACGCTGCTGCAGAATTTAAGTAATCTGCTGCATTATTTAAGGACTCTGCTGCATTATTTAAGGACTCTGCTGCATTATTAAGGACGTTGCTGCATTATTTAAGGACTTTATTGCATTATTTAAGGATTCTGCTGCATTATTTAAGGACTTTATTGCATTATTTAAGGATTCTGCTGCATTATTTAAGGAATTTGCTGCATTATTTAATGACTCTGCTGCGGTATTTAAGGACTCTGCTGTATTATTTAAGGACTTTGCTGCATTATTTAAGGACTCTGCTTCATTATTTAAGGACTTTGTTGCATTATTTAAGGACTCTGCTGCATTATTTAAGGACTTCGTTGCATTATTTAAGGACTCTGCTGCATTATTTAAAGACTTTGCTGCATTATTTAAGTACTCTGGTGCATTATTTAAGGACTCGGCTGCATTATTTAAAGACTTTGCTGCATTATTTAAGTACTCTGGTGCATTATTTAAGGACTCTGCTGCATTATTTAAGGACTTTGCTGCATTATTTAAGGACTCTGCTGCATTATTTAAGGACTTTGCTGCATTATTTAAGTATGCTGCTGCGGTATTTAAGGCCTCTGCTGCATTATTTAAGGACTCTGCTGCATTATTAAGGACGTTGCTGCATTATTTAAGGACTTTATTGCATTATTTAAGGATTCTGCTGCATTATTTAAGGAATTTGCTGCATTATTTAAGGACTCTGCTGTATAATTTAAGGACTTTGTTGCATTATTTAATGACTCTGCTGGGGTATTTAAGGACTCTGCTGCATTATTTAAGGGCTTTGCTGCATTATTTAAGGACTCTGCTGCAGTATTTAAGGACTCTGCTGCATTATTTAAGGACTTTGATGCATTATTTAAGGACGCTGCTGCAGAATTTAAGGAATCTGCTGCATTATTTAAGGACTTTGTTGCATTATTTAAGGACTATGCTGCATTATGTAAGGACTCTGCTGCATTATTTAAGGACTTTGCTGCATTATTTAATTACTCTGCTGCATTATTTAAGGACTTTGTTGCATTATTTAAGGACTCTGCTGCATTATTTAAGGACTTTGCTGCATTATTTAAGGACTTTGATGCATTATTTAAGGACGCTGCTGCAGAATTTAAGTAATCTGCTGCATTATTTAAGGACTCTGTTGCATTATTTAAGGACTTTGCTGCATTATTTAAGGACTCTGCTGCATTATTTAAGGACTTTGTTGCATTATTTAATGACTCTGCTGCGGTATTTAAGGACTCTGCTGCATTATTTAAGGACTTTGTTGCATTATTTAAGGACTTTGCTGCATTATTTAAGTACTCTGGTGCATTATTTAAGGACTTTGTTGCATTATTTAAGGACTCTGCTGCATTATTTAAGGACTTTGTTGCATTATTTAAGGACTCTGCTGCATTATTTAAGGACTTTGCTGCATTATTTAAGTATGCTGCTGCGGTATTTAAGGCCTCTGCTGCATTATTTAAGGACTTTGCTGCATTATTTAAGGACTCTTCTGCATTATTAAGGACGGTGCTGCATTATTTAAGTACTTTATTGCATTATTTAAGGATTCTGCTGCATTATTTAAGGAATTTGCTGCATTATTTAAGGACTCTGCTGCATTATTTAAGGACTTTGTTGCATCATTTAATGACTCTGCTGCAGTATTTAAGGACTCTGTTGCATTATTTAAGGACTTTGATGCATTATTTAAGGAGGCTGCTGCAGAATTTAAGGAATCTGCTGCATTATTTAAGGACTTTGTTGCATTATTTAAGGACTCTGCTGCATTATTTAAGGACGCTGCTGCAGTATTTAAGACCTCTTCTGCATTATTTAAGGATTTTGCTGCATTATTTAAGGACTCTACTGCATTATTAAGGACGTTGCTGCATTATTTAAGGACTTTATTGCATTATTTAAGGATTCTGCTGCATTATTTAAGGAATTAGCTGCATTATTTAAGTACTCTGCTGCATTATTTAAGGACTTTGCTGCATTATTTAAGTATGCTGCTGCAGTATTTAAGGCCTCTGCTGCATTATTTAAGGACTCTGCTGCATTATTAAGGACGTTGCTGCATTATTTAAGGACTTTATTGCATTATTTAAGGATTCTGCTGCATTATTTAAGGAATTTGCTGCATTATTTAAGGACTCTGCTGCATTATTTAAGGACTTTGCTGCATTATTTAAGGACTTTGATGCATTATTTAAGGACGCTGCTGCAGAATTTAAGTAATCTGCTGCATTATTTAAGGACTCTGCTGCATTATTTAAGGACTTTGCTGCATTATTTAAGGACTCTGCTGCATTATTTAAGGACTTTGTTGCATTATTTAATGACTCTGCTGCGGTATTTAAGGACTCTGCTGTATTATTTAAGGACTTTGCTGCATTATTTAAGGACTCTGCTTCATTATTTAAGGACTTTGTTGCATTATTTAAGGACTCTGCTGCATTATTTAAGGACTTCGTTGCATTATTTAAGGACTCTGCTGCATTATTTAAAGACTTTGCTGCATTATTTAAGTACTCTGGTGCATTATTTAAGGACTCGGCTGCATTAATTAAAGACTTTGCTGCATTATTTAAGTACTCTGGTGCATTATTTAAGGACTCTGCTGCATTATTTAAGGACTTTGCTGCATTATTTAAGGACTCTGCTGCATTATTTAAGGACTTTGCTGCATTATTTAAGTATGCTGCTGCGGTATTTAAGGCCTCTGCTGCATTATTTAAGGACTCTGCTGCATTATTAAGGACGTTGCTGCATTATTTAAGGACTTTATTGCATTATTTAAGGATTCTGCTGCATTATTTAAGGAATTTGCTGCATTATTTAAGGACTCTGCTGTATAATTTAAGGACTTTGTTGCATTATTTAATGACTCTGCTGGGGTATTTAAGGACTCTGCTGCATTATTTAAGGGCTTTGCTGCATTATTTAAGGACTCTGCTGCAGTATTTAAGGACTCTGCTGCATTATTTAAGGACTTTGATGCATTATTTAAGGACGCTGCTGCAGAATTTAAGGAATCTGCTGCATTATTTAAGGACTTTGTTGCATTATTTAAGGACTATGCTGCATTATGTAAGGACTCTGCTGCATTATTTAAGGACTTTGCTGCATTATTTAATTACTCTGCTGCATTATTTAAGGACTTTGTTGCATTATTTAAGGACTCTGCTGCATTATTTAAGGACTTTGCTGCATTATTTAAGGACTTTGATGCATTATTTAAGGACGCTGCTGCAGAATTTAAGTAATCTGCTGCATTATTTAAGGACTCTGTTGCATTATTTAAGGACTTTGCTGCATTATTTAAGGACTCTGCTGCATTATTTAAGGACTTTGTTGCATTATTTAATGACTCTGCTGCGGTATTTAAGGACTCTGCTGCATTATTTAAGGACTTTGCTGCATTATTTAAGGACTTTGCTGCAGTAATTAAGGAATCTGCTGCATTATTTAAGGACTTTGTTGCATTATTTAAGGACTGTGCTGCATTGCTTAAGGACTCTGCTGCATTATTTAAGGACTTTGCTGCATTTTTTAAGGACTTTGTTGCATTATTTAAGGACTCTGCTGCATTATTTAAGGACTTTGTTGCATTATTTAAGGACTCTGTTGCATTATTTAAGGACTTTGCTGCATTATTTAAGTACTCTGGTGCATTATTTAAGGACTTTGTTGCATTATTTAAGGACTCTGCTGCATTATTTAAGGACTTTGTTGCATTATTTAAGGACTCTGTTGCATTATTTAATGACTCTGCTGCGGTATTTAAGGACTCTGCTGTATTATTTAAGGACTTTGCTGCATTATTTAAGGACTCTGCTTCATTATTTAAGGACTTTGTTGCATTATTTAAGGACTCTGCTGCATTATTTAAGGACTTCGTTGCATTATTTAAGGACTCTGCTGCATTATTTAAAGACTTTGCTGCATTATTTAAGTACTCTGGTGCATTATTTAAGGACTCGGCTGCATTATTTAAAGACTTTGCTGCATTATTTAAGTACTCTGGTGCATTATTTAAGGACTCTGCTGCATTATTTAAGGACTTTGCTGCATTATTTAAGGACTCTGCTGCATTATTTAAGGACTTTGCTGCATTATTTAAGTATGCTGCTGCGGTATTTAAGGCCTCTGCTGCATTATTTAAGGACTCTGCTGCATTATTAAGGACGTTGCTGCATTATTTAAGGACTTTATTGCATTATTTAAGGATTCTGCTGCATTATTTAAGGAATTTGCTGCATTATTTAAGGACTCTGCTGTATTGTTTAAGGACTTTGTTGCATTATTTAATGACTCTGCTGGGGTATTTAAGGACTCTGCTGCATTATTTAAGGGCTTTGCTGCATTATTTAAGGACTCTGCTGCAGTATTTAAGGACTCTGCTGCATTATTTAAGGACTTTGATGCATTATTTAAGGATGCTGCTGCATAATTTAAGGAATCTGCTGCATTATTTAAGGACTTTGTTGCATTATTTAAGGACTATGCTGCATTATGTAAGGACTCTGCTGCATTATTTAAGGACTTTGCTGCATTATTTAATTACTCTGCTGCATTATTTAAGGACTTTGTTGCATTATTTAAGGACTCTGCTGCATTATTTAAGGACTTTGCTGCATTATTTAAGGACTTTGATGCATTATTTAAGGACGCTGCTGCAGAATTTAAGTAATCTGCTGCATTA
Organism: Phyllobates terribilis; assembly: GCF_046119375.1. Taxonomy (NCBI): domain Eukaryota; kingdom Metazoa; phylum Chordata; class Amphibia; order Anura; family Dendrobatidae; genus Phyllobates; species Phyllobates terribilis. Next base: position 830,061 of record NW_027363268.1, read on the forward strand.
TTTAAGGACTCTGCTGCATTATTTAAGGACTTTGCTGCATTATTTAAGGACTCTGCTGCATTATTTAAGGACTTTGTTGCATTATTTAATGACTCTGCTGCGGTATTTAAGGACTCTGCTGCATTATTTAAGGACTTTGCTGCATTATTTAAGGACTTTGCTGCAGTAATTAAGGAATCTGCTGCATTATTTAAGGACTTTGTTGCATTATTTAAGGACTGTGCTGCATTGCTTAAGGACTCTGCTGCATCATTTAAGGACTTTGCTGCATTATTTAAGGACTTTGTTGCATTATTTAAGGACTCTGCTGCATTATTTAAGGACTTTGTTGCATTATTTAAGGACTCTGTTGCATTATTTAAGGACTTTGCTGCATTATTTAAGGACTCTGCTGCAGTATTTAAGGACTCTGCTGCATTATTTAAGGACTTTGATGCATTATTTAAGGACGCTGCTGCAGAATTTAAGGAATCTGCTGCATTATTTAAGGACTTTGTTGCATTATTTAAGGACTATGCTGCATTATGTAAGGACTCTGCTGCATTATTTAAGGACTATGCTGCATTATTTAATTTCTCTGCTGCATTATTTAAGGACTTTGTTGCATTATTTAAGGACTCTGCTGCATTATTTAAGGACTTTGCTGCATTATTTAAGGACTTTGATGCATTATTTAAGGACGCTGCTGCAGAATTTAAGTATTCTGCTGCATTATTTAAGGACTCTGCTGCATTATTTAAGGACTTTGCTGCATTATTTAAGGACTCTGCTGCATTATTTAAGGACTTTGTTGCATTATTTAATGACTCTGCTGCGGTATTTAAGGACTCTGCTGCATTATTTAAGGACTTTGCTGCATTATTTAAGGACTTTGCTGCAGTAATTAAGGAATCTGCTGCATTATTTAAGGACTTTGTTGCATTATTTAAGGACTGTGCTGCATTGCTTAAGGACTCTGCTGCATTATTTAAGGACTTTGCTGCATTATTTAAGGACTTTCTTGCATTATTTAAGGACTCTGCTGCATTATTTAAGGACTTTGTTGCATTATTTAAGGACTCTGTTGCATTATTTAAGGACTTTGCTGCATTATTTAAGTACTCTGGTGCATTATTTAAGGACTTTGTTGCATTATTTAAGGACTCTGCTGCATTATTTAAGGACTTTGTTGCATTATTTAAGGACTCTGTTGCATTATTTAAGGACTTTGCTGCATTATTTAAGTACTCTGGTGCATTATTTAAGGACTTTGTTGCATTATTTAAGGACTCTGCTGCATTATTTAAGGACTTTGTTGCATTATTTAAGGACTCTGTTGCATTATTTAAGGACTTTGCTGCATTATTTAAGTACTCTGGTGCATTATTTAAGGACTTTGTTGCATTATTTAAGGACTCTGCTGCATTATTTAAGGACTTTGCTGCATTATTTAAGGACTCTGTTGCATTATTTAAGGACTCTGCTGCATTATTTAAGGACTTTGCTGCATTATTTAAGGACTTTGATGCATTATTTAAGGACGCTGCTGCAGAATTTAAGTATTCTGCTGCATTATTTAAGGACTCTGCTGCATTATTTAAGGACTTTGCTGCATTATTTAAGGACTCTGCTGCATTATTTAAGGACTTTGTTGCATTATTTAATGACTCTGCTGCGGTATTTAAGGACTCTGCTGCATTATTTAAGGACTTTGCTGCATTATTTAAGGACTTTGCTGCAGTAATTAAGGAATCTGCTGCATTATTTAAGGACTTTGTTGCATTATTTAAGGACTGTGCTGCATTGCTTAAGGACTCTGCTGCATTATTTAAGGACTTTGCTGCATTATTTAAGGACTTTGTTGCATTATTTAAGGACTCTGCTGCATTATTTAAGGACTTTGTTGCATTATTTAAGGACTCTGTTGCATTATTTAAGGACTTTGCTGCATTATTTAAGTACTCTGGTGCATTATTTAAGGACTTTGTTGCATTATTTAAGGACTCTGCTGCATTATTTAAGGACTTTGTTGCATTATTTAAGGACTCTGTTGCATTATTTAAGGACTTTGCTGCATTATTTAAGTACTCTGGTGCATTATTTAAGGACTTTGTTGCATTATTTAAGGACTCTGCTGCATTATTTAAATACCTTGCTGCATTATTTAAGGATTTTATTGCATTATTTAAGGACTCTGCTGCATTATTTAATGAATTTGCTGCATTATTTAAGGACTCTGCTGCATTATTTAAGGACTCTGCTGGGGTATTTTAGGACTCTGCTGCATTATATAAGGACTCTGCTGCATTATTTAAGGACTTTGCTGCATTATTTAAGGACTTTGCGGCAGTAATTAAGGAATCTGCTGCATTATTTAAGGACTTTGTTGCATTATTTAAGGACTGTGCTGCATTGCTTAAGGACTCTGCTGCATTATTTAAGGACGTTGCTGCATTATTTAAGGACTTTGTTGCATTATTTAAGGACTCTGCTGCATTATTTAAGGACTTTGTTGCATTATTTAAGGACTTTGCTGCATTATTTAAGTACTCTGGTGCATTATTTAAGGACTTTGTTGCATTATTTAAGGACTCTGCTGCATTATTTAAGGACTTTGTTGCATTATTTAAGGACTCTGCTGCATTATTTAAGGACTTTGCTGCATTATTTAAGTATGCTGCTGCGGTATTTAAGGCCTCTGCTGCATTATTTAAGGACTTTGCTGCATTATTTAAGGACTCTTCTGCATTATTAAGGACGGTGCTGCATTATTTAAGTACTTTATTGCATTATTTAAGGATTCTGCTGCATTATTTAAGGAATTTGCTGCATTATTTAAGGACTCTGCTGCATTATTTAAGGACTTTGTTGCATCATTTAATGACTCTGCTGCAGTATTTAAGGACTCTGTTGCATTATTTAAGGACTTTGATGCATTATTTAAGGAGGCTGCTGCAGAATTTAAGGAATCTGCTGCATTATTTAAGGACTTTGTTGCATTATTTAAGGACTCTGCTGCATTATTTAAGGACGCTGCTGCAGTATTTAAGACCTCTTCTGCATTATTTAAGGATTTTGCTGCATTATTTAAGGACTCTACTGCATTATTAAGGACGTTGCTGCATTATTTAAGGACTTTATTGCATTATTTAAGGATTCTGCTGCATTATTTAAGGAATTAGCTGCATTATTTAAGTACTCTGCTGCATTATTTAAGGACTTTGCTGCATTATTTAAGTATGCTGCTGCAGTATTTAAGGCCTCTGCTGCATTATTTAAGGACTCTGCTGCATTATTAAGGACGTTGCTGCATTATTTAAGGACTTTATTGCATTATTTAAGGATTCTGCTGCATTATTTAAGGAATTTGCTGCATTATTTAAGGACTCTGCTGCATTATTTAAGGACTTTGCTGCATTATTTAAGGACTTTGATGCATTATTTAAGGACGCTGCTGCAGAATTTAAGTAATCTGCTGCATTATTTAAGGACTCTGCTGCATTATTTAAGGACTCTGCTGCATTATTAAGGACGTTGCTGCATTATTTAAGGACTTTATTGCATTATTTAAGGATTCTGCTGCATTATTTAAGGACTTTATTGCATTATTTAAGGATTCTGCTGCATTATTTAAGGAATTTGCTGCATTATTTAATGACTCTGCTGCGGTATTTAAGGACTCTGCTGTATTATTTAAGGACTTTGCTGCATTATTTAAGGACTCTGCTTCATTATTTAAGGACTTTGTTGCATTATTTAAGGACTCTGCTGCATTATTTAAGGACTTCGTTGCATTATTTAAGGACTCTGCTGCATTATTTAAAGACTTTGCTGCATTATTTAAGTACTCTGGTGCATTATTTAAGGACTCGGCTGCATTATTTAAAGACTTTGCTGCATTATTTAAGTACTCTGGTGCATTATTTAAGGACTCTGCTGCATTATTTAAGGACTTTGCTGCATTATTTAAGGACTCTGCTGCATTATTTAAGGACTTTGCTGCATTATTTAAGTATGCTGCTGCGGTATTTAAGGCCTCTGCTGCATTATTTAAGGACTCTGCTGCATTATTAAGGACGTTGCTGCATTATTTAAGGACTTTATTGCATTATTTAAGGATTCTGCTGCATTATTTAAGGAATTTGCTGCATTATTTAAGGACTCTGCTGTATAATTTAAGGACTTTGTTGCATTATTTAATGACTCTGCTGGGGTATTTAAGGACTCTGCTGCATTATTTAAGGGCTTTGCTGCATTATTTAAGGACTCTGCTGCAGTATTTAAGGACTCTGCTGCATTATTTAAGGACTTTGATGCATTATTTAAGGACGCTGCTGCAGAATTTAAGGAATCTGCTGCATTATTTAAGGACTTTGTTGCATTATTTAAGGACTATGCTGCATTATGTAAGGACTCTGCTGCATTATTTAAGGACTTTGCTGCATTATTTAATTACTCTGCTGCATTATTTAAGGACTTTGTTGCATTATTTAAGGACTCTGCTGCATTATTTAAGGACTTTGCTGCATTATTTAAGGACTTTGATGCATTATTTAAGGACGCTGCTGCAGAATTTAAGTAATCTGCTGCATTATTTAAGGACTCTGTTGCATTATTTAAGGACTTTGCTGCATTATTTAAGGACTCTGCTGCATTATTTAAGGACTTTGTTGCATTATTTAATGACTCTGCTGCGGTATTTAAGGACTCTGCTGCATTATTTAAGGACTTTGTTGCATTATTTAAGGACTTTGCTGCATTATTTAAGTACTCTGGTGCATTATTTAAGGACTTTGTTGCATTATTTAAGGACTCTGCTGCATTATTTAAGGACTTTGTTGCATTATTTAAGGACTCTGCTGCATTATTTAAGGACTTTGCTGCATTATTTAAGTATGCTGCTGCGGTATTTAAGGCCTCTGCTGCATTATTTAAGGACTTTGCTGCATTATTTAAGGACTCTTCTGCATTATTAAGGACGGTGCTGCATTATTTAAGTACTTTATTGCATTATTTAAGGATTCTGCTGCATTATTTAAGGAATTTGCTGCATTATTTAAGGACTCTGCTGCATTATTTAAGGACTTTGTTGCATCATTTAATGACTCTGCTGCAGTATTTAAGGACTCTGTTGCATTATTTAAGGACTTTGATGCATTATTTAAGGAGGCTGCTGCAGAATTTAAGGAATCTGCTGCATTATTTAAGGACTTTGTTGCATTATTTAAGGACTCTGCTGCATTATTTAAGGACGCTGCTGCAGTATTTAAGACCTCTTCTGCATTATTTAAGGATTTTGCTGCATTATTTAAGGACTCTACTGCATTATTAAGGACGTTGCTGCATTATTTAAGGACTTTATTGCATTATTTAAGGATTCTGCTGCATTATTTAAGGAATTAGCTGCATTATTTAAGTACTCTGCTGCATTATTTAAGGACTTTGCTGCATTATTTAAGTATGCTGCTGCAGTATTTAAGGCCTCTGCTGCATTATTTAAGGACTCTGCTGCATTATTAAGGACGTTGCTGCATTATTTAAGGACTTTATTGCATTATTTAAGGATTCTGCTGCATTATTTAAGGAATTTGCTGCATTATTTAAGGACTCTGCTGCATTATTTAAGGACTTTGCTGCATTATTTAAGGACTTTGATGCATTATTTAAGGACGCTGCTGCAGAATTTAAGTAATCTGCTGCATTATTTAAGGACTCTGCTGCATTATTTAAGGACTTTGCTGCATTATTTAAGGACTCTGCTGCATTATTTAAGGACTTTGTTGCATTATTTAATGACTCTGCTGCGGTATTTAAGGACTCTGCTGTATTATTTAAGGACTTTGCTGCATTATTTAAGGACTCTGCTTCATTATTTAAGGACTTTGTTGCATTATTTAAGGACTCTGCTGCATTATTTAAGGACTTCGTTGCATTATTTAAGGACTCTGCTGCATTATTTAAAGACTTTGCTGCATTATTTAAGTACTCTGGTGCATTATTTAAGGACTCGGCTGCATTAATTAAAGACTTTGCTGCATTATTTAAGTACTCTGGTGCATTATTTAAGGACTCTGCTGCATTATTTAAGGACTTTGCTGCATTATTTAAGGACTCTGCTGCATTATTTAAGGACTTTGCTGCATTATTTAAGTATGCTGCTGCGGTATTTAAGGCCTCTGCTGCATTATTTAAGGACTCTGCTGCATTATTAAGGACGTTGCTGCATTATTTAAGGACTTTATTGCATTATTTAAGGATTCTGCTGCATTATTTAAGGAATTTGCTGCATTATTTAAGGACTCTGCTGTATAATTTAAGGACTTTGTTGCATTATTTAATGACTCTGCTGGGGTATTTAAGGACTCTGCTGCATTATTTAAGGGCTTTGCTGCATTATTTAAGGACTCTGCTGCAGTATTTAAGGACTCTGCTGCATTATTTAAGGACTTTGATGCATTATTTAAGGACGCTGCTGCAGAATTTAAGGAATCTGCTGCATTATTTAAGGACTTTGTTGCATTATTTAAGGACTATGCTGCATTATGTAAGGACTCTGCTGCATTATTTAAGGACTTTGCTGCATTATTTAATTACTCTGCTGCATTATTTAAGGACTTTGTTGCATTATTTAAGGACTCTGCTGCATTATTTAAGGACTTTGCTGCATTATTTAAGGACTTTGATGCATTATTTAAGGACGCTGCTGCAGAATTTAAGTAATCTGCTGCATTATTTAAGGACTCTGTTGCATTATTTAAGGACTTTGCTGCATTATTTAAGGACTCTGCTGCATTATTTAAGGACTTTGTTGCATTATTTAATGACTCTGCTGCGGTATTTAAGGACTCTGCTGCATTATTTAAGGACTTTGCTGCATTATTTAAGGACTTTGCTGCAGTAATTAAGGAATCTGCTGCATTATTTAAGGACTTTGTTGCATTATTTAAGGACTGTGCTGCATTGCTTAAGGACTCTGCTGCATTATTTAAGGACTTTGCTGCATTTTTTAAGGACTTTGTTGCATTATTTAAGGACTCTGCTGCATTATTTAAGGACTTTGTTGCATTATTTAAGGACTCTGTTGCATTATTTAAGGACTTTGCTGCATTATTTAAGTACTCTGGTGCATTATTTAAGGACTTTGTTGCATTATTTAAGGACTCTGCTGCATTATTTAAGGACTTTGTTGCATTATTTAAGGACTCTGTTGCATTATTTAATGACTCTGCTGCGGTATTTAAGGACTCTGCTGTATTATTTAAGGACTTTGCTGCATTATTTAAGGACTCTGCTTCATTATTTAAGGACTTTGTTGCATTATTTAAGGACTCTGCTGCATTATTTAAGGACTTCGTTGCATTATTTAAGGACTCTGCTGCATTATTTAAAGACTTTGCTGCATTATTTAAGTACTCTGGTGCATTATTTAAGGACTCGGCTGCATTATTTAAAGACTTTGCTGCATTATTTAAGTACTCTGGTGCATTATTTAAGGACTCTGCTGCATTATTTAAGGACTTTGCTGCATTATTTAAGGACTCTGCTGCATTATTTAAGGACTTTGCTGCATTATTTAAGTATGCTGCTGCGGTATTTAAGGCCTCTGCTGCATTATTTAAGGACTCTGCTGCATTATTAAGGACGTTGCTGCATTATTTAAGGACTTTATTGCATTATTTAAGGATTCTGCTGCATTATTTAAGGAATTTGCTGCATTATTTAAGGACTCTGCTGTATTGTTTAAGGACTTTGTTGCATTATTTAATGACTCTGCTGGGGTATTTAAGGACTCTGCTGCATTATTTAAGGGCTTTGCTGCATTATTTAAGGACTCTGCTGCAGTATTTAAGGACTCTGCTGCATTATTTAAGGACTTTGATGCATTATTTAAGGATGCTGCTGCATAATTTAAGGAATCTGCTGCATTATTTAAGGACTTTGTTGCATTATTTAAGGACTATGCTGCATTATGTAAGGACTCTGCTGCATTATTTAAGGACTTTGCTGCATTATTTAATTACTCTGCTGCATTATTTAAGGACTTTGTTGCATTATTTAAGGACTCTGCTGCATTATTTAAGGACTTTGCTGCATTATTTAAGGACTTTGATGCATTATTTAAGGACGCTGCTGCAGAATTTAAGTAATCTGCTGCATTATTTAAGGACTCTGCTGCATTATTTAAGGACTTTGCTGCATTATTTAAGGACTCTGCTGCATTATTTAAGGACTTTGTTGCATTATTTAATGACTCTGCTGCGGTATTTAAGGACTCTGCTGCATTATTTAAGGACTTTGCTGCATTATTTAAGGACTTTGCTGCAGTAATTAAGGAATCTGCTGCATTATTTAAGGACTTTGTTGCATTATTTAAGGACTGTGCTGCATTGCTTAAGGACTCTGCTGCATCATTTAAGGACTTTGCTGCATTATTTAAGGACTTTGTTGCATTATTTAAGGACTCTGCTGCATTATTTAAGGACTTTGTTGCATTATTTAAGGACTCTGTTGCATTATTTAAGGACTTTGCTGCATTATTTAAGGACTCTGCTGCAGTATTTAAGGACTCTGCTGCATTATTTAAGGACTTTGATGCATTATTTAAGGACGCTGCTGCAGAATTTAAGGAATCTGCTGCATTATTTAAGGACTTTGTTGCATTATTTAAGGACTATGCTGCATTATGTAAGGACTCTGCTGCATTATTTAAGGACTATGCTGCATTATTTAATTTCTCTGCTGCATTATTTAAGGACTTTGTTGCATTATTTAAGGACTCTGCTGCATTATTTAAGGACTTTGCTGCATTATTTAAGGACTTTGATGCATTATTTAAGGACGCTGCTGCAGAATTTAAGTATTCTGCTGCATTATTTAAGGACTCTGCTGCATTATTTAAGGACTTTGCTGCATTATTTAAGGACTCTGCTGCATTATTTAAGGACTTTGTTGCATTATTTAATGACTCTGCTGCGGTATTTAAGGACTCTGCTGCATTATTTAAGGACTTTGCTGCATTATTTAAGGACTTTGCTGCAGTAATTAAGGAATCTGCTGCATTATTTAAGGACTTTGTTGCATTATTTAAGGACTGTGCTGCATTGCTTAAGGACTCTGCTGCATTATTTAAGGACTTTGCTGCATTATTTAAGGACTTTCTTGCATTATTTAAGGACTCTGCTGCATTATTTAAGGACTTTGTTGCATTATTTAAGGACTCTGTTGCATTATTTAAGGACTTTGCTGCATTATTTAAGTACTCTGGTGCATTATTTAAGGACTTTGTTGCATTATTTAAGGACTCTGCTGCATTATTTAAGGACTTTGTTGCATTATTTAAGGACTCTGTTGCATTATTTAAGGACTTTGCTGCATTATTTAAGTACTCTGGTGCATTATTTAAGGACTTTGTTGCATTATTTAAGGACTCTGCTGCATTATTTAAGGACTTTGTTGCATTATTTAAGGACTCTGTTGCATTATTTAAGGACTTTGCTGCATTATTTAAGTACTCTGGTGCATTATTTAAGGACTTTGTTGCATTATTTAAGGACTCTGCTGCATTATTTAAGGACTTTGCTGCATTATTTAAGGACTCTGTTGCATTATTTAAGGACTCTGCTGCATTATTTAAGGACTTTGCTGCATTATTTAAGGACTTTGATGCATTATTTAAGGACGCTGCTGCAGAATTTAAGTATTCTGCTGCATTATTTAAGGACTCTGCTGCATTATTTAAGGACTTTGCTGCATTATTTAAGGACTCTGCTGCATTATTTAAGGACTTTGTTGCATTATTTAATGACTCTGCTGCGGTATTTAAGGACTCTGCTGCATTATTTAAGGACTTTGCTGCATTATTTAAGGACTTTGCTGCAGTAATTAAGGAATCTGCTGCATTATTTAAGGACTTTGTTGCATTATTTAAGGACTGTGCTGCATTGCTTAAGGACTCTGCTGCATTATTTAAGGACTTTGCTGCATTATTTAAGGACTTTGTTGCATTATTTAAGGACTCTGCTGCATTATTTAAGGACTTTGTTGCATTATTTAAGGACTCTGTTGCATTATTTAAGGACTTTGCTGCATTATTTAAGTACTCTGGTGCATTATTTAAGGACTTTGTTGCATTATTTAAGGACTCTGCTGCATTATTTAAGGACTTTGTTGCATTATTTAAGGACTCTGTTGCATTATTTAAGGACTTTGCTGCATTATTTAAGTACTCTGGTGCATTATTTAAGGACTTTGTTGCATTATTTAAGGACTCTGCTGCATTATTTAAATACCTTGCTGCATTATTTAAGGATTTTATTGCATTATTTAAGGACTCTGCTGCATTATTTAATGAATTTGCTGCATTATTTAAGGACTCTGCTGCATTATTTAAGGACTCTGCTGGGGTATTTTAGGACTCTGCTGCATTATATAAGGACTCTGCTGCATTATTTAAGGACTTTGCTGCATTATTTAAGGACTTTGCGGCAGTAATTAAGGAATCTGCTGCATTATTTAAGGACTTTGTTGCATTATTTAAGGACTGTGCTGCATTGCTTAAGGACTCTGCTGCATTATTTAAGGACGTTGCTGCATTATTTAAGGACTTTGTTGCATTATTTAAGGACTCTGCTGCATTATTTAAGGACTTTGTTGCATTATTTAAGGACTTTGCTGCATTATTTAAGTACTCTGGTGCATTATTTAAGGACTTTGTTGCATTATTTAAGGACTCTGCTGCATTATTTAAGGACTTTGTTGCATTATTTAAGGACTCTGCTGCATTATTTAAGGACTTTGCTGCATTATTTAAGTATGCTGCTGCGGTATTTAAGGCCTCTGCTGCATTATTTAAGGACTTTGCTGCATTATTTAAGGACTCTTCTGCATTATTAAGGACGGTGCTGCATTATTTAAGTACTTTATTGCATTATTTAAGGATTCTGCTGCATTATTTAAGGAATTTGCTGCATTATTTAAGGACTCTGCTGCATTATTTAAGGACTTTGTTGCATCATTTAATGACTCTGCTGCAGTATTTAAGGACTCTGTTGCATTATTTAAGGACTTTGATGCATTATTTAAGGAGGCTGCTGCAGAATTTAAGGAATCTGCTGCATTATTTAAGGACTTTGTTGCATTATTTAAGGACTCTGCTGCATTATTTAAGGACGCTGCTGCAGTATTTAAGACCTCTTCTGCATTATTTAAGGATTTTGCTGCATTATTTAAGGACTCTACTGCATTATTAAGGACGTTGCTGCATTATTTAAGGACTTTATTGCATTATTTAAGGATTCTGCTGCATTATTTAAGGAATTAGCTGCATTATTTAAGTACTCTGCTGCATTATTTAAGGACTTTGCTGCATTATTTAAGTATGCTGCTGCAGTATTTAAGGCCTCTGCTGCATTATTTAAGGACTCTGCTGCATTATTAAGGACGTTGCTGCATTATTTAAGGACTTTATTGCATTATTTAAGGATTCTGCTGCATTATTTAAGGAATTTGCTGCATTATTTAAGGACTCTGCTGCATTATTTAAGGACTTTGCTGCATTATTTAAGGACTTTGATGCATTATTTAAGGACGCTGCTGCAGAATTTAAGTAATCTGCTGCATTATTTAAGGACTCTGCTGCATTATTTAAGGACTCTGCTGCATTATTAAGGACGTTGCTGCATTATTTAAGGACTTTATTGCATTATTTAAGGATTCTGCTGCATTATTTAAGGACTTTATTGCATTATTTAAGGATTCTGCTGCATTATTTAAGGAATTTGCTGCATTATTTAATGACTCTGCTGCGGTATTTAAGGACTCTGCTGTATTATTTAAGGACTTTGCTGCATTATTTAAGGACTCTGCTTCATTATTTAAGGACTTTGTTGCATTATTTAAGGACTCTGCTGCATTATTTAAGGACTTCGTTGCATTATTTAAGGACTCTGCTGCATTATTTAAAGACTTTGCTGCATTATTTAAGTACTCTGGTGCATTATTTAAGGACTCGGCTGCATTATTTAAAGACTTTGCTGCATTATTTAAGTACTCTGGTGCATTATTTAAGGACTCTGCTGCATTATTTAAGGACTTTGCTGCATTATTTAAGGACTCTGCTGCATTATTTAAGGACTTTGCTGCATTATTTAAGTATGCTGCTGCGGTATTTAAGGCCTCTGCTGCATTATTTAAGGACTCTGCTGCATTATTAAGGACGTTGCTGCATTATTTAAGGACTTTATTGCATTATTTAAGGATTCTGCTGCATTATTTAAGGAATTTGCTGCATTATTTAAGGACTCTGCTGTATAATTTAAGGACTTTGTTGCATTATTTAATGACTCTGCTGGGGTATTTAAGGACTCTGCTGCATTATTTAAGGGCTTTGCTGCATTATTTAAGGACTCTGCTGCAGTATTTAAGGACTCTGCTGCATTATTTAAGGACTTTGATGCATTATTTAAGGACGCTGCTGCAGAATTTAAGGAATCTGCTGCATTATTTAAGGACTTTGTTGCATTATTTAAGGACTATGCTGCATTATGTAAGGACTCTGCTGCATTATTTAAGGACTTTGCTGCATTATTTAATTACTCTGCTGCATTATTTAAGGACTTTGTTGCATTATTTAAGGACTCTGCTGCATTATTTAAGGACTTTGCTGCATTATTTAAGGACTTTGATGCATTATTTAAGGACGCTGCTGCAGAATTTAAGTAATCTGCTGCATTATTTAAGGACTCTGTTGCATTATTTAAGGACTTTGCTGCATTATTTAAGGACTCTGCTGCATTATTTAAGGACTTTGTTGCATTATTTAATGACTCTGCTGCGGTATTTAAGGACTCTGCTGCATTATTTAAGGACTTTGCTGCATTATTTAAGGACTTTGCTGCAGTAATTAAGGAATCTGCTGCATTATTTAAGGACTTTGTTGCATTATTTAAGGACTGTGCTGCATTGCTTAAGGACTCTGCTGCATTATTTAAGGACTTTGCTGCATTTTTTAAGGACTTTGTTGCATTATTTAAGGACTCTGCTGCATTATTTAAGGACTTTGTTGCATTATTTAAGGACTCTGTTGCATTATTTAAGGACTTTGCTGCATTATTTAAGTACTCTGATGCATTATTTAAGGACTTTGTTGCATTATTTAAGGACTCTGCTGCATTATTTAAGGACTTTGTTGCATTATTTAAGGACTCTGTTGCATTATTTAAGGACTTTGCTGCATTATTTAAGTACTCTGGTGCATTATTTAAGGACTTTGTTGCATTATTTAAGGACTCTGCTGCATTATTTAAGGACTTTGTTGCATTATTTAAGGACTCTGCTGCATTATTTAAGGACTTTGCTGCATTATTTAAGGACTCTGTTGCATTATTTAAGGACTTTGCTGCATTATTTAAGTACTCTGGTGCATTATTTAAGGACTTTATTGCATTATTTAAGGATTCTGCTGCATTATTTAAGGAATTTGCTGCATTATTTAAGAACTTTGCTGCAGTATTTAAAGACTCTGCTGCATTATTTAAGGACTTTATTGCATTATTTAAGGACCCTGCTGCAGAATTTAAGGAATCTGCTGCATTACTTAAGGACTTTGTTGCATTATTTAAGGACTCTGCTGCATTATTTAAGGACTTTGCTGCATTATTTAAGGACTTTGATGCATAATTTAAGGACGCCGCTGCAGAATTTAAGTAATCTGCTGCATTATTTAAGGACTCTGCTGCATTATTTAAGGACTTTGCTGCATTATTTAAGGACTCTGCTGTATTATTAAGCACGTTGCTGTATTAATTAAGGACTTTATTGCATTATTTAAGGAATTTGATGCATTATTTAAGGACTCTGCTGCATTATTTAAGGACTTTGATGCATTATTTAAGGACGCTGCTGCAGAATTTAAGGAATCTGCTGCATTATTTAAGGACTTTGTTGCATTATTTAAGGACTATGCTGCATTATGTAAGGACTCTGCTGCATTATTTAAGGACTTTGCTGCATTATTTAATTACTCTGCTGCATTATTTAAGGACTTTGTTGCATTATTTAAGGACTCTGCTGCATTATTTAAGGACTTTGCTGCATTATTTAAGGACTTTGATGCATTATTTAAGGACGCTGCTGCAGAATTTAAGTAATCTGCTGCATTATTTAAGGACTCTGCTGCATTATTTAAGGACTTTGCTGCATTATTTAAGGACTCTGCTGCATTATTTAAGGACTTTGTTGCATTATTTAATGACTCTGCTGCGGTATTTAAGGACTCTGCTGCATTATTTAAGGACTTTGCTGCATTATTTAAGGACTCTGCTGCATTATTTAAGGACTTTGTTGCATTATTTAATGACTCTGCTGCGGTATTTAAGGACTCTGCTGTATTATTTAAGGACTTTACTGCATTATTTAAGGACTCTGCTTCATTATTTAAGGACTTTGTTGCATTATTTAAGGACTCTGCTGCATTATTTAAGGACTTCGTTGCATTATTTAAGGACTCTGCTGCATTATTTAAAGACTTTGCTGCATTATTTAAGTACTCTGGTGCATTATTTAAGGACTCGGCTGCATTATTTAAAGACTTTGCTGCATTATTTAAGTACTCTGGTGCATTATTTAAGGACTCTGCTGCATTATTTAAGGACTTTGCTGCATTATTTAAGGACTCTGCTGCATTATTTAAGGACTTTGCTGCATTATTTAAGTATGCTGCTGCGGTATTTAAGGCCTCTGCTGCATTATTTAAGGACTCTGCTGCATTATTAAGGACGTTGCTGCATTATTTAAGGACTTTATTGCATTATTTAAGGATTCTGCTGCATTATTTAAGGAATTTGCTGCATTATTTAAGGACTCTGCTGTATAATTTAAGGACTTTGTTGCATTATTTAATGACTCTGCTGGGGTATTTAAGGACTCTGCTGCATTATTTAAGGGCTTTGCTGCATTATTTAAGGACTCTGCTGCAGTATTTAAGGACTCTGCTGCATTATTTAAGGACTTTGATGCATTATTTAAGGACGCTGCTGCAGAATTTAAGGAATCTGCTGCATTATTTAAGGACTTTGTTGCATTATTTAAGGACTATGCTGCATTATGTAAGGACTCTGCTGCATTATTTAAGGACTTTGCTGCATTATTTAATTACTCTGCTGCATTATTTAAGGACTTTGTTGCATTATTTAAGGACTCTGCTGCATTATTTAAGGACTTTGCTGCATTATTTAAGGACTTTGATGCATTATTTAAGGACGCTGCTGCAGAATTTAAGTAATCTGCTGCATTATTTAAGGACTCTGTTGCATTATTTAAGGACTTTGCTGCATTATTTAAGGACTCTGCTGCATTATTTAAGGACTTTGTTGCATTATTTAATGACTCTGCTGCGGTATTTAAGGACTCTGCTGCATTATTTAAGGACTTTGCTGCATTATTTAAGGACTTTGCTGCAGTAATTAAGGAATCTGCTGCATTATTTAAGGACTTTGTTGCATTATTTAAGGACTGTGCTGCATTGCTTAAGGACTCTGCTGCATTATTTAAGGACTTTGCTGCATTTTTTAAGGACTTTGTTGCATTATTTAAGGACTCTGCTGCATTATTTAAGGACTTTGTTGCATTATTTAAGGACTCTGTTGCATTATTTAAGGACTTTGCTGCATTATTTAAGTACTCTGGTGCATTATTTAAGGACTTTGTTGCATTATTTAAGGACTCTGCTGCATTATTTAAGGACTTTGTTGCATTATTTAAGGACTCTGTTGCATTATTTAATGACTCTGCTGCGGTATTTAAGGACTCTGCTGTATTATTTAAGGACTTTGCTGCATTATTTAAGGACTCTGCTTCATTATTTAAGGACTTTGTTGCATTATTTAAGGACTCTGCTGCATTATTTAAGGACTTCGTTGCATTATTTAAGGACTCTGCTGCATTATTTAAAGACTTTGCTGCATTATTGAAGTACTCTGGTGCATTATTTAAGGACTCGGCTGCATTATTTAAAGACTTTGCTGCATTATTTAAGTACTCTGGTGCATTATTTAAGGACTCTGCTGCATTATTTAAGGACTTTGCTGCATTATTTAAGGACTCTGCTGCATTATTTAAGGACTTTGCTGCATTATTTAAGTATGCTGCTGCGGTATTTAAGGCCTCTGCTGCATTATTTAAGGACTCTGCTGCATTATTAAGGACGTTGCTGCATTATTTAAGGACTTTATTGCATTATTTAAGGATTCTGCTGCATTATTTAAGGAATTTGCTGCATTATTTAAGGACTCTGCTGTATTGTTTAAGGACTTTGTTGCATTATTTAATGACTCTGCTGGGGTATTTAAGGACTCTGCTGCATTATTTAAGGGCTTTGCTGCATTATTTAAGGACTCTGCTGCAGTATTTAAGGACTCTGCTGCATTATTTAAGGACTTTGATGCATTATTTAAGGATGCTGCTGCAGAATTTAAGGAATCTGCTGCATTATTTAAGGACTTTGTTGCATTATTTAAGGACTATGCTGCATTATGTAAGGACTCTGCTGCATTATTTAAGGACTTTGCTGCATTATTTAATTACTCTGCTGCATTATTTAAGGACTTTGTTGCATTATTTAAGGACTCTGCTGCATTATTTAAGGACTTTGCTGCATTATTTAAGGACTTTGATGCATTATTTAAGGACGCTGCTGCAGAATTTAAGTAATCTGCTGCATTATTTAAGGACTCTGCTGCATTATTTAAGGACTTTGCTGCATTATTTAAGGACTCTGCTGCATTATTTAAGGACTTTGTTGCATTATTTAATGACTCTGCTGCGGTATTTAAGGACTCTGCTGCATTATTTAAGGACTTTGCTGCATTATTTAAGGACTTTGCTGCAGTAATTAAGGAATCTGCTGCATTATTTAAGGACTTTGTTGCATTATTTAAGGACTGTGCTGCATTGCTTAAGGACTCTGCTGCATCATTTAAGGACTTTGCTGCATTATTTAAGGACTTTGTTGCATTATTTAAGGACTCTGCTGCATTATTTAAGGACTTTGTTGCATTATTTAAGGACTCTGTTGCATTATTTAAGGACTTTGCTGCATTATTTAAGGACTCTGCTGCAGTATTTAAGGACTCTGCTGCATTATTTAAGGACTTTGATGCATTATTTAAGGACGCTGCTGCAGAATTTAAGGAATCTGCTGCATTATTTAAGGACTTTGTTGCATTATTTAAGGACTATGCTGCATTATGTAAGGACTCTGCTGCATTATTTAAGGACTATGCTGCATTATTTAATTACTCTGCTGCATTATTTAAGGACTTTGTTGCATTATTTAAGGACTCTGCTGCATTATTTAAGGACTTTGCTGCATTATTTAAGGACTTTGATGCATTATTTAAGGACGCTGCTGCAGAATTTAAGTATTCTGCTGCATTATTTAAGGACTCTGCTGCATTATTTAAGGACTTTGCTGCATTATTTAAGGACTCTGCTGCATTATTTAAGGACTTTGTTGCATTATTTAATGACTCTGCTGCGGTATTTAAGGACTCTGCTGCATTATTTAAGGACTTTGCTGCATTATTTAAGGACTTTGCTGCAGTAATTAAGGAATCTGCTGCATTATTTAAGGACTTTGTTGCATTATTTAAGGACTGTGCTGCATTGCTTAAGGACTCTGCTGCATTATTTAAGGACTTAGCTGCATTATTTAAGGACTTTGTTGCATTATTTAAGGACTCTGCTGCATTATTTAAGGACTTTGTTGCATTATTTAAGGACTCTGTTGCATTATTTAAGGACTTTGCTGCATTATTTAAGTACTCTGGTGCATTATTTAAGGACTTTGTTGCATTATTTAAGGACTCTGCTGCATTATTTAAGGACTTTGTTGCATTATTTAAGGACTCTGTTGCATTATTTAAGGACTTTGCTGCATTATTTAAGTACTCTGGTGCATTATTTAAGGACTTTGTTGCATTATTTAAGGACTCTGCTGCATTATTTAAGGACTTTGTTGCATTATTTAAGGACTCTGCTGCATTATTTAAGGACTTTGCTGCATTATTTAAGGACTCTGTTGCATTATTTAAGGACTCTGCTGCATTATTTAAGGACTTTGCTGCATTATTTAAGGACTTTGATGCATTATTTAAGGACGCTGCTGCAGAATTTAAGTATTCTGCTGCATTATTTAAGGACTCTGCTGCATTATTTAAGGACTTTGCTGCATTATTTAAGGACTCTGCTGCATTATTTAAGGACTTTGTTGCATTATTTAATGACTCTGCTGCGGTATGTAAGGACTCTGCTGCATTATTTAAGGACTTTGCTGCATTATTTAAGGACTTTGCTGCAGTAATTAAGGAATCTGCTGCATTATTTAAGGACTTTGTTGCATTATTTAAGGACTGTGCTGCATTGCTTAAGGACTCTGCTGCATTATTTAAGGACTTTGCTGCATTATTTAAGGACTTTGTTGCATTATTTAAGGACTCTGCTGCATTATTTAAGGACTTTGTTGCATTATTTAAGGACTCTGTTGCATTATTTAAGGACTTTGCTGCATTATTTAAGTACTCTGGTGCATTATTTAAGGACTTTGTTGCATTATTTAAGGACTCTGCTGCATTATTTAAGGACTTTGTTGCATTATTTAAGGACTCTGTTGCATTATTTAAGGACTTTGCTGCATTATTTAAGTACTCTGGTGCATTATTTAAGGACTTTGTTGCATTATTTAAGGACTCTGCTGCATTATTTAAATACCTTGCTGCATTATTTAAGGATTTTATTGCATTATTTAAGGACTCTGCTGCATTATTTAATGAATTTGCTGCATTATTTAAGGACTCTGCTGCATTATTTAAGGACTCTGCTGGGGTATTTTAGGACTCTGCTGCATTATATAAGGACTCTGCTGCATTATTTAAGGACTTTGCTGCATTATTTAAGGACTTTGCGGCAGTAATTAAGGAATCTGCTGCATTATTTAAGGACTTTGTTGCATTATTTAAGGACTGTGCTGCATTGCTTAAGGACTCTGCTGCATTATTTAAGGACGTTGCTGCATTATTTAAGGACTTTGTTGCATTATTTAAGGACTCTGCTGCATTATTTAAGGACTTTGTTGCATTATTTAAGGACTTTGCTGCATTATTTAAGTACTCTGGTGCATTATTTAAGGACTTTGTTGCATTATTTAAGGACTCTGCTGCATTATTTAAGGACTTTGTTGCATTATTTAAGGACTCTGCTGCATTATTTAAGGACTTTGCTGCATTATTTAAGTATGCTGCTGCGGTATTTAAGGCCTCTGCTGCATTATTTAAGGACTTTGCTGCATTATTTAAGGACTCTTCTGCATTATTAAGGACGGTGCTGCATTATTTAAGTACTTTATTGCATTATTTAAGGATTCTGCTGCATTATTTAAGGAATTTGCTGCATTATTTAAGGACTCTGCTGCATTATTTAAGGACTTTGTTGCATCATTTAATGACTCTGCTGCAGTATTTAAGGACTCTGTTGCATTATTTAAGGACTTTGATGCATTATTTAAGGAGGCTGCTGCAGAATTTAAGGAATCTGCTGCATTATTTAAGGACTTTGTTGCATTATTTAAGGACTCTGCTGCATTATTTAAGGACGCTGCTGCAGTATTTAAGACCTCTTCTGCATTATTTAAGGATTTTGCTGCATTATTTAAGGACTCTACTGCATTATTAAGGACGTTGCTGCATTATTTAAGGACTTTATTGCATTATTTAAGGATTCTGCTGCATTATTTAAGGAATTAGCTGCATTATTTAAGTACTCTGCTGCATTATTTAAGGACTTTGCTGCATTATTTAAGTATGCTGCTGCAGTATTTAAGGCCTCTGCTGCATTATTTAAGGACTCTGCTGCATTATTAAGGACGTTGCTGCATTATTTAAGGACTTTATTGCATTATTTAAGGATTCTGCTGCATTATTTAAGGAATTTGCTGCATTATTTAAGGACTCTGCTGCATTATTTAAGGACTTTGCTGCATTATTTAAGGACTTTGATGCATTATTTAAGGACGCTGCTGCAGAATTTAAGTAATCTGCTGCATTATTTAAGGACTCTGCTGCGGTATTTAAGGACTCTGCTGCATTATTTAAGGACTTTGCTGCATTATTTAAGGACTCTGCTGCATTATTTAAGGACTTTGTTGCATTATTTAATGACTCTGCTGCGGTATTTAAGGACTCTGCTGTATTATTTAAGGACTTTACTGCATTATTTAAGGACTCTGCTTCATTATTTAAGGACTTTGTTGCATTATTTAAGGACTCTGCTGCATTATTTAAGGACTTCGTTGCATTATTTAAGGACTCTGCTGCATTATTTAAAGACTTTGCTGCATTATTTAAGTACTCTGGTGCATTATTTAAGGACTCGGCTGCATTATTTAAAGACTTTGCTGCATTATTTAAGTACTCTGGTGCATTATTTAAGGACTCTGCTGCATTATTTAAGGACTTTGCTGCATTATTTAAGGACTCTGCTGCATTATTTAAGGACTTTGCTGCATTATTTAAGTATGCTGCTGCGGTATTTAAGGCCTCTGCTGCATTATTTAAGGACTCTGCTGCATTATTAAGGACGTTGCTGCATTATTTAAGGACTTTATTGCATTATTTAAGGATTCTGCTGCATTATTTAAGGAATTTGCTGCATTATTTAAGGACTCTGCTGTATAATTTAAGGACTTTGTTGCATTATTTAATGACTCTGCTGGGGTATTTAAGGACTCTGCTGCATTATTTAAGGGCTTTGCTGCATTATTTAAGGACTCTGCTGCAGTATTTAAGGACTCTGCTGCATTATTTAAGGACTTTGATGCATTATTTAAGGACGCTGCTGCAGAATTTAAGGAATCTGCTGCATTATTTAAGGACTTTGTTGCATTATTTAAGGACTATGCTGCATTATGTAAGGACTCTGCTGCATTATTTAAGGACTTTGCTGCATTATTTAATTACTCTGCTGCATTATTTAAGGACTTTGTTGCATTATTTAAGGACTCTGCTGCATTATTTAAGGACTTTGCTGCATTATTTAAGGACTTTGATGCATTATTTAAGGACGCTGCTGCAGAATTTAAGTAATCTGCTGCATTATTTAAGGACTCTGTTGCATTATTTAAGGACTTTGCTGCATTATTTAAGGACTCTGCTGCATTATTTAAGGACTTTGTTGCATTATTTAATGACTCTGCTGCGGTATTTAAGGACTCTGCTGCATTATTTAAGGACTTTGCTGCATTATTTAAGG
The DNA here is from genome assembly GCF_046119375.1 of Phyllobates terribilis. NCBI lineage: Eukaryota > Metazoa > Chordata > Amphibia > Anura > Dendrobatidae > Phyllobates > Phyllobates terribilis. The sequence continues at coordinate 851,340 of NW_027363268.1, forward strand.
ACTTTGCTGCAGTAATTAAGGAATCTGCTGCATTATTTAAGGACTTTGTTGCATTATTTAAGGACTGTGCTGCATTGCTTAAGGACTCTGCTGCATTATTTAAGGACTTTGCTGCATTTTTTAAGGACTTTGTTGCATTATTTAAGGACTCTGCTGCATTATTTAAGGACTTTGTTGCATTATTTAAGGACTCTGTTGCATTATTTAAGGACTTTGCTGCATTATTTAAGTACTCTGGTGCATTATTTAAGGACTTTGTTGCATTATTTAAGGACTCTGCTGCATTATTTAAGGACTTTGTTGCATTATTTAAGGACTCTGTTGCATTATTTAATGACTCTGCTGCGGTATTTAAGGACTCTGCTGTATTATTTAAGGACTTTGCTGCATTATTTAAGGACTCTGCTTCATTATTTAAGGACTTTGTTGCATTATTTAAGGACTCTGCTGCATTATTTAAGGACTTCGTTGCATTATTTAAGGACTCTGCTGCATTATTTAAAGACTTTGCTGCATTATTGAAGTACTCTGGTGCATTATTTAAGGACTCGGCTGCATTATTTAAAGACTTTGCTGCATTATTTAAGTACTCTGGTGCATTATTTAAGGACTCTGCTGCATTATTTAAGGACTTTGCTGCATTATTTAAGGACTCTGCTGCATTATTTAAGGACTTTGCTGCATTATTTAAGTATGCTGCTGCGGTATTTAAGGCCTCTGCTGCATTATTTAAGGACTCTGCTGCATTATTAAGGACGTTGCTGCATTATTTAAGGACTTTATTGCATTATTTAAGGATTCTGCTGCATTATTTAAGGAATTTGCTGCATTATTTAAGGACTCTGCTGTATTGTTTAAGGACTTTGTTGCATTATTTAATGACTCTGCTGGGGTATTTAAGGACTCTGCTGCATTATTTAAGGGCTTTGCTGCATTATTTAAGGACTCTGCTGCAGTATTTAAGGACTCTGCTGCATTATTTAAGGACTTTGATGCATTATTTAAGGATGCTGCTGCAGAATTTAAGGAATCTGCTGCATTATTTAAGGACTTTGTTGCATTATTTAAGGACTATGCTGCATTATGTAAGGACTCTGCTGCATTATTTAAGGACTTTGCTGCATTATTTAATTACTCTGCTGCATTATTTAAGGACTTTGTTGCATTATTTAAGGACTCTGCTGCATTATTTAAGGACTTTGCTGCATTATTTAAGGACTTTGATGCATTATTTAAGGACGCTGCTGCAGAATTTAAGTAATCTGCTGCATTATTTAAGGACTCTGCTGCATTATTTAAGGACTTTGCTGCATTATTTAAGGACTCTGCTGCATTATTTAAGGACTTTGTTGCATTATTTAATGACTCTGCTGCGGTATTTAAGGACTCTGCTGCATTATTTAAGGACTTTGCTGCATTATTTAAGGACTTTGCTGCAGTAATTAAGGAATCTGCTGCATTATTTAAGGACTTTGTTGCATTATTTAAGGACTGTGCTGCATTGCTTAAGGACTCTGCTGCATCATTTAAGGACTTTGCTGCATTATTTAAGGACTTTGTTGCATTATTTAAGGACTCTGCTGCATTATTTAAGGACTTTGTTGCATTATTTAAGGACTCTGTTGCATTATTTAAGGACTTTGCTGCATTATTTAAGGACTCTGCTGCAGTATTTAAGGACTCTGCTGCATTATTTAAGGACTTTGATGCATTATTTAAGGACGCTGCTGCAGAATTTAAGGAATCTGCTGCATTATTTAAGGACTTTGTTGCATTATTTAAGGACTATGCTGCATTATGTAAGGACTCTGCTGCATTATTTAAGGACTATGCTGCATTATTTAATTACTCTGCTGCATTATTTAAGGACTTTGTTGCATTATTTAAGGACTCTGCTGCATTATTTAAGGACTTTGCTGCATTATTTAAGGACTTTGATGCATTATTTAAGGACGCTGCTGCAGAATTTAAGTATTCTGCTGCATTATTTAAGGACTCTGCTGCATTATTTAAGGACTTTGCTGCATTATTTAAGGACTCTGCTGCATTATTTAAGGACTTTGTTGCATTATTTAATGACTCTGCTGCGGTATTTAAGGACTCTGCTGCATTATTTAAGGACTTTGCTGCATTATTTAAGGACTTTGCTGCAGTAATTAAGGAATCTGCTGCATTATTTAAGGACTTTGTTGCATTATTTAAGGACTGTGCTGCATTGCTTAAGGACTCTGCTGCATTATTTAAGGACTTTGCTGCATTATTTAAGGACTTTGTTGCATTATTTAAGGACTCTGCTGCATTATTTAAGGACTTTGTTGCATTATTTAAGGACTCTGTTGCATTATTTAAGGACTTTGCTGCATTATTTAAGTACTCTGGTGCATTATTTAAGGACTTTGTTGCATTATTTAAGGACTCTGCTGCATTATTTAAGGACTTTGTTGCATTATTTAAGGACTCTGTTGCATTATTTAAGGACTTTGCTGCATTATTTAAGTACTCTGGTGCATTATTTAAGGACTTTGTTGCATTATTTAAGGACTCTGCTGCATTATTTAAGGACTTTGTTGCATTATTTAAGGACTCTGCTGCATTATTTAAGGACTTTGCTGCATTATTTAAGGACTCTGTTGCATTATTTAAGGACTCTGCTGCATTATTTAAGGACTTTGCTGCATTATTTAAGGACTTTGATGCATTATTTAAGGACGCTGCTGCAGAATTTAAGTATTCTGCTGCATTATTTAAGGACTCTGCTGCATTATTTAAGGACTTTGCTGCATTATTTAAGGACTCTGCTGCATTATTTAAGGACTTTGTTGCATTATTTAATGACTCTGCTGCGGTATTTAAGGACTCTGCTGCATTATTTAAGGACTTTGCTGCATTATTTAAGGACTTTGCTGCAGTAATTAAGGAATCTGCTGCATTATTTAAGGACTTTGTTGCATTATTTAAGGACTGTGCTGCATTGCTTAAGGACTCTGCTGCATTATTTAAGGACTTTGCTGCATTATTTAAGGACTTTGTTGCATTATTTAAGGACTCTGCTGCATTATTTAAGGACTTTGTTGCATTATTTAAGGACTCTGTTGCATTATTTAAGGACTTTGCTGCATTATTTAAGTACTCTGGTGCATTATTTAAGGACTTTGTTGCATTATTTAAGGACTCTGCTGCATTATTTAAGGACTTTGTTGCATTATTTAAGGACTCTGTTGCATTATTTAAGGACTTTGCTGCATTATTTAAGTACTCTGGTGCATTATTTAAGGACTTTGTTGCATTATTTAAGGACTCTGCTGCATTATTTAAATACCTTGCTGCATTATTTAAGGATTTTATTGCATTATTTAAGGACTCTGCTGCATTATTTAATGAATTTGCTGCATTATTTAAGGACTCTGCTGCATTATTTAAGGACTCTGCTGGGGTATTTTAGGACTCTGCTGCATTATATAAGGACTCTGCTGCATTATTTAAGGACTTTGCTGCATTATTTAAGGACTTTGCGGCAGTAATTAAGGAATCTGCTGCATTATTTAAGGACTTTGTTGCATTATTTAAGGACTGTGCTGCATTGCTTAAGGACTCTGCTGCATTATTTAAGGACGTTGCTGCATTATTTAAGGACTTTGTTGCATTATTTAAGGACTCTGCTGCATTATTTAAGGACTTTGTTGCATTATTTAAGGACTTTGCTGCATTATTTAAGTACTCTGGTGCATTATTTAAGGACTTTGTTGCATTATTTAAGGACTCTGCTGCATTATTTAAGGACTTTGTTGCATTATTTAAGGACTCTGCTGCATTATTTAAGGACTTTGCTGCATTATTTAAGTATGCTGCTGCGGTATTTAAGGCCTCTGCTGCATTATTTAAGGACTTTGCTGCATTATTTAAGGACTCTTCTGCATTATTAAGGACGGTGCTGCATTATTTAAGTACTTTATTGCATTATTTAAGGATTCTGCTGCATTATTTAAGGAATTTGCTGCATTATTTAAGGACTCTGCTGCATTATTTAAGGACTTTGTTGCATCATTTAATGACTCTGCTGCAGTATTTAAGGACTCTGTTGCATTATTTAAGGACTTTGATGCATTATTTAAGGAGGCTGCTGCAGAATTTAAGGAATCTGCTGCATTATTTAAGGACTTTGTTGCATTATTTAAGGACTCTGCTGCATTATTTAAGGACGCTGCTGCAGTATTTAAGACCTCTTCTGCATTATTTAAGGATTTTGCTGCATTATTTAAGGACTCTACTGCATTATTAAGGACGTTGCTGCATTATTTAAGGACTTTATTGCATTATTTAAGGATTCTGCTGCATTATTTAAGGAATTAGCTGCATTATTTAAGTACTCTGCTGCATTATTTAAGGACTTTGCTGCATTATTTAAGTATGCTGCTGCAGTATTTAAGGCCTCTGCTGCATTATTTAAGGACTCTGCTGCATTATTAAGGACGTTGCTGCATTATTTAAGGACTTTATTGCATTATTTAAGGATTCTGCTGCATTATTTAAGGAATTTGCTGCATTATTTAAGGACTCTGCTGCATTATTTAAGGACTTTGCTGCATTATTTAAGGACTTTGATGCATTATTTAAGGACGCTGCTGCAGAATTTAAGTAATCTGCTGCATTATTTAAGGACTCTGCTGCATTATTTAAGGACTCTGCTGCATTATTAAGGACGTTGCTGCATTATTTAAGGACTTTATTGCATTATTTAAGGATTCTGCTGCATTATTTAAGGACTTTATTGCATTATTTAAGGATTCTGCTGCATTATTTAAGGAATTTGCTGCATTATTTAATGACTCTGCTGCGGTATTTAAGGACTCTGCTGTATTATTTAAGGACTTTGCTGCATTATTTAAGGACTCTGCTTCATTATTTAAGGACTTTGTTGCATTATTTAAGGACTCTGCTGCATTATTTAAGGACTTCGTTGCATTATTTAAGGACTCTGCTGCATTATTTAAAGACTTTGCTGCATTATTTAAGTACTCTGGTGCATTATTTAAGGACTCGGCTGCATTATTTAAAGACTTTGCTGCATTATTTAAGTACTCTGGTGCATTATTTAAGGACTCTGCTGCATTATTTAAGGACTTTGCTGCATTATTTAAGGACTCTGCTGCATTATTTAAGGACTTTGCTGCATTATTTAAGGACTCTGCTGCATCATTTAAGGACTTTGCTGCATTATTTAAGGACTTTGTTGCATTATTTAAGGACTCTGCTGCATTATTTAAGGACTTTGTTGCATTATTTAAGGACTCTGTTGCATTATTTAAGGACTTTGCTGCATTATTTAAGGACTCTGCTGCAGTATTTAAGGACTCTGCTGCATTATTTAAGGACTTTGATGCATTATTTAAGGACGCTGCTGCAGAATTTAAGGAATCTGCTGCATTATTTAAGGACTTTGTTGCATTATTTAAGGACTATGCTGCATTATGTAAGGACTCTGCTGCATTATTTAAGGACTATGCTGCATTATTTAATTACTCTGCTGCATTATTTAAGGACTTTGTTGCATTATTTAAGGACTCTGCTGCATTATTTAAGGACTTTGCTGCATTATTTAAGGACTTTGATGCATTATTTAAGGACGCTGCTGCAGAATTTAAGTATTCTGCTGCATTATTTAAGGACTCTGCTGCATTATTTAAGGACTTTGCTGCATTATTTAAGGACTCTGCTGCATTATTTAAGGACTTTGTTGCATTATTTAATGACTCTGCTGCGGTATTTAAGGACTCTGCTGCATTATTTAAGGACTTTGCTGCATTATTTAAGGACTTTGCTGCAGTAATTAAGGAATCTGCTGCATTATTTAAGGACTTTGTTGCATTATTTAAGGACTGTGCTGCATTGCTTAAGGACTCTGCTGCATTATTTAAGGACTTTGCTGCATTATTTAAGGACTTTGTTGCATTATTTAAGGACTCTGCTGCATTATTTAAGGACTTTGTTGCATTATTTAAGGACTCTGTTGCATTATTTAAGGACTTTGCTGCATTATTTAAGTACTCTGGTGCATTATTTAAGGACTTTGTTGCATTATTTAAGGACTCTGCTGCATTATTTAAGGACTTTGTTGCATTATTTAAGGACTCTGTTGCATTATTTAAGGACTTTGCTGCATTATTTAAGTACTCTGGTGCATTATTTAAGGACTTTGTTGCATTATTTAAGGACTCTGCTGCATTATTTAAGGACTTTGTTGCATTATTTAAGGACTCTGCTGCATTATTTAAGGACTTTGCTGCATTATTTAAGGACTCTGTTGCATTATTTAAGGACTCTGCTGCATTATTTAAGGACTTTGCTGCATTATTTAAGGACTTTGATGCATTATTTAAGGACGCTGCTGCAGAATTTAAGTATTCTGCTGCATTATTTAAGGACTCTGCTGCATTATTTAAGGACTTTGCTGCATTATTTAAGGACTCTGCTGCATTATTTAAGGACTTTGTTGCATTATTTAATGACTCTGCTGCGGTATTTAAGGACTCTGCTGCATTATTTAAGGACTTTGCTGCATTATTTAAGGACTTTGCTGCAGTAATTAAGGAATCTGCTGCATTATTTAAGGACTTTGTTGCATTATTTAAGGACTGTGCTGCATTGCTTAAGGACTCTGCTGCATTATTTAAGGACTTTGCTGCATTATTTAAGGACTTTGTTGCATTATTTAAGGACTCTGCTGCATTATTTAAGGACTTTGTTGCATTATTTAAGGACTCTGTTGCATTATTTAAGGACTTTGCTGCATTATTTAAGTACTCTGGTGCATTATTTAAGGACTTTGTTGCATTATTTAAGGACTCTGCTGCATTATTTAAGGACTTTGTTGCATTATTTAAGGACTCTGTTGCATTATTTAAGGACTTTGCAGCATTATTTAAGTACTCTGGTGCATTATTTAAGGACTTTGTTGCATTATTTAAGGACTCTGCTGCATTATTTAAATACCTTGCTGCATTATTTAAGGATTTTATTGCATTATTTAAGGACTCTGCTGCATTATTTAATGAATTTGCTGCATTATTTAAGGACTCTGCTGCATTATTTAAGGACTCTGCTGGGGTATTTTAGGACTCTGCTGCATTATATAAGGACTCTGCTGCATTATTTAAGGACTTTGCTGCATTATTTAAGGACTTTGCGGCAGTAATTAAGGAATCTGCTGCATTATTTAAGGACTTTGTTGCATTATTTAAGGACTGTGCTGCATTGCTTAAGGACTCTGCTGCATTATTTAAGGACGTTGCTGCATTATTTAAGGACTTTGTTGCATTATTTAAGGACTCTGCTGCATTATTTAAGGACTTTGTTGCATTATTTAAGGACTTTGCTGCATTATTTAAGTACTCTGGTGCATTATTTAAGGACTTTGTTGCATTATTTAAGGACTCTGCTGCATTATTTAAGGACTTTGTTGCATTATTTAAGGACTCTGCTGCATTATTTAAGGACTTTGCTGCATTATTTAAGTATGCTGCTGCGGTATTTAAGGCCTCTGCTGCATTATTTAAGGACTTTGCTGCATTATTTAAGGACTCTTCTGCATTATTAAGGACGGTGCTGCATTATTTAAGTACTTTATTGCATTATTTAAGGATTCTGCTGCATTATTTAAGGAATTTGCTGCATTATTTAAGGACTCTGCTGCATTATTTAAGGACTTTGTTGCATCATTTAATGACTCTGCTGCAGTATTTAAGGACTCTGTTGCATTATTTAAGGACTTTGATGCATTATTTAAGGAGGCTGCTGCAGAATTTAAGGAATCTGCTGCATTATTTAAGGACTTTGTTGCATTATTTAAGGACTCTGCTGCATTATTTAAGGACGCTGCTGCAGTATTTAAGACCTCTTCTGCATTATTTAAGGATTTTGCTGCATTATTTAAGGACTCTACTGCATTATTAAGGACGTTGCTGCATTATTTAAGGACTTTATTGCATTATTTAAGGATTCTGCTGCATTATTTAAGGAATTAGCTGCATTATTTAAGTACTCTGCTGCATTATTTAAGGACTTTGCTGCATTATTTAAGTATGCTGCTGCAGTATTTAAGGCCTCTGCTGCATTATTTAAGGACTCTGCTGCATTATTAAGGACGTTGCTGCATTATTTAAGGACTTTATTGCATTATTTAAGGATTCTGCTGCATTATTTAAGGAATTTGCTGCATTATTTAAGGACTCTGCTGCATTATTTAAGGACTTTGCTGCATTATTTAAGGACTTTGATGCATTATTTAAGGACGCTGCTGCAGAATTTAAGTAATCTGCTGCATTATTTAAGGACTCTGCTGCATTATTTAAGGACTCTGCTGCATTATTAAGGACGTTGCTGCATTATTTAAGGACTTTATTGCATTATTTAAGGATTCTGCTGCATTATTTAAGGACTTTATTGCATTATTTAAGGATTCTGCTGCATTATTTAAGGAATTTGCTGCATTATTTAATGACTCTGCTGCGGTATTTAAGGACTCTGCTGTATTATTTAAGGACTTTGCTGCATTATTTAAGGACTCTGCTTCATTATTTAAGGACTTTGTTGCATTATTTAAGGACTCTGCTGCATTATTTAAGGACTTCGTTGCATTATTTAAGGACTCTGCTGCATTATTTAAAGACTTTGCTGCATTATTTAAGTACTCTGGTGCATTATTTAAGGACTCGGCTGCATTATTTAAAGACTTTGCTGCATTATTTAAGTACTCTGGTGCATTATTTAAGGACTCTGCTGCATTATTTAAGGACTTTGCTGCATTATTTAAGGACTCTGCTGCATTATTTAAGGACTTTGCTGCATTATTTAAGTATGCTGCTGCGGTATTTAAGGCCTCTGCTGCATTATTTAAGGACTCTGCTGCATTATTAAGGACGTTGCTGCATTATTTAAGGACTTTATTGCATTATTTAAGGATTCTGCTGCATTATTTAAGGAATTTGCTGCATTATTTAAGGACTCTGCTGTATAATTTAAGGACTTTGTTGCATTATTTAATGACTCTGCTGTGGTATTTAAGGACTCTGCTGCATTATTTAAGGGCTTTGCTGCATTATTTAAGGACTCTGCTGCAGTATTTAAGGACTCTGCTGCATTATTTAAGGACTTTGATGCATTATTTAAGGACGCTGCTGCAGAATTTAAGGAATCTGCTGCATTATTTAAGGACTTTGTTGCATTATTTAAGGACTATGCTGCATTATGTAAGGACTCTGCTGCATTATTTAAGGACTTTGCTGCATTATTTAATTACTCTGCTGCATTATTTAAGGACTTTGTTGCATTATTTAAGGACTCTGCTGCATTATTTAAGGACTTTGCTGCATTATTTAAGGACTTTGATGCATTATTTAAGGACGCTGCTGCAGAATTTAAGTAATCTGCTGCATTATTTAAGGACTCTGTTGCATTATTTAAGGACTTTGCTGCATTATTTAAGGACTCTGCTGCATTATTTAAGGACTTTGTTGCATTATTTAATGACTCTGCTGCGGTATTTAAGGACTCTGCTGCATTATTTAAGGACTTTGCTGCATTATTTAAGGACTTTGCTGCAGTAATTAAGGAATCTGCTGCATTATTTAAGGACTTTGTTGCATTATTTAAGGACTGTGCTGCATTGCTTAAGGACTCTGCTGCATTATTTAAGGACTTTGCTGCATTTTTTAAGGACTTTGTTGCATTATTTAAGGACTCTGCTGCATTATTTAAGGACTTTGTTGCATTATTTAAGGACTCTGTTGCATTATTTAAGGACTTTGCTGCATTATTTAAGTACTCTGGTGCATTATTTAAGGACTTTGTTGCATTATTTAAGGACTCTGCTGCATTATTTAAGGACTTTGTTGCATTATTTAAGGACTCTGTTGCATTATTTAAGGACTTTGCTGCATTATTTAAGTACTCTGGTGCATTATTTAAGGACTTTGTTGCATTATTTAAGGACTCTGCTGCATTATTTAAGGACTTTGTTGCATTATTTAAGGACTCTGCTGCATTATTTAAGGACTTTGCTGCATTATTTAAGGACTCTGTTGCATTATTTAAGGACTTTGCTGCATTATTTAAGTACTCTGGTGCATTATTTAAGGAATTTATTGCATTATTTAAGGATTCTGCTGCATTATTTAAGGAATTTGCTGCATTATTTAAGAACTTTGCTGCAGTATTTAAGGACTCTGCTGCATTATTTAAGGACTTTATTGCATTATTTAAGGACCCTGCTGCAGAATTTAAGGAATCTGCTGCATTACTTAAGGACTTTGTTGCATTATTTAAGGACTCTGCTGCATTATTTAAGGACTTTGCTGCATTATTTAAGGACTTTGATGCATAATTTAAGGACGCCGCTGCAGAATTTAAGTAATCTGCTGCATTATTTAAGGACTCTGCTGCATTATTTAAGGACTTTGCTGCATTATTTAAGGACTCTGCTGTATTATTAAGCACGTTGCTGTATTAATTAAGGACTTTATTGCATTATTTAAGGAATTTGATGCATTATTTAAGGACTCTGCTGCATTATTTAAGGACTTTGATGCATTATTTAAGGACGCTGCTGCAGAATTTAAGGAATCTGCTGCATTATTTAAGGACTTTGTTGCATTATTTAAGGACTATGCTGCATTATGTAAGGACTCTGCTGCATTATTTAAGGACTTTGCTGCATTATTTAATTACTCTGCTGCATTATTTAAGGACTTTGTTGCATTATTTAAGGACTCTGCTGCATTATTTAAGGACTTTGCTGCATTATTTAAGGACTTTGATGCATTATTTAAGGACGCTGCTGCAGAATTTAAGTAATCTGCTGCATTATTTAAGGACTCTGCTGCATTATTTAAGGACTTTGCTGCATTATTTAAGGACTCTGCTGCATTATTTAAGGACTTTGTTGCATTATTTAATGACTCTGCTGCGGTATTTAAGGACTCTGCTGCATTATTTAAGGACTTTGCTGCATTATTTAAGGACTTTGCTGCAGTAATTAAGGAATCTGCTGCATTATTTAAGGAATTTGATGCATTATTTAAGGACTCTGCTGCATTATTTAAGGACTTTGCTGCATTATTTAAGGACTCTGCTTCATTATTTAAGGACTTTGTTGCATTATTTAAGGACTCTGCTGCATTAATTAAGGACTTTGTTGCATTATTTAAGGACTCTGCTGCATTATTTAAAGACTTTGCTGCATTATTTAAGTACTCTGGTGCATTATTTAAGGACTCTGCTGCATTATTTAAAGACTTTGCTGCATTATTTAAGTACTCTGGTGCATTATTTAAGGACTTTGTTGCTTTATTTAAGGACTTTGCTGCATTATTTAAGGACTTTGTTGCATTATTTAAGGACTCTGCTGCATTATTTAAGGACTTTGCTGCATTATTTAAGTATGCTGCTGCAGTATTTAAGGCCTCTGCTGCATTATTTAAGGACTCTGCTGCATTTTTAAGGACGTTGCTGCATTATTTAAGGACTTTATTGCATTATTTAAGGATTCTGCTGCATTATTTAAGGAATTTGCTGCATTATTTAAGGACTCTGCTGCATTATTTAAGGACTTTGCTGCATTATTTAAGGACTTTGCGGCAGTAATTAAGGAATCTGCTGCGTTATTTAAGGACTTTGTTGCATTATTTAAGGACTGTGCTGCATTGCTTAAGGACTCTGCTGCATTATTTAAGGACGTTGCTGCATTATTTAAGGACTTTGTTGCATTATTTAAGGACTCTGCTGCATTATTTAAGGACTTTGTTGCATTATTTAAGGACTCTGTTGCATTATTTAAGGACTTTGCTGCATTATTTAAGTACTCTGGTGCATTATTTAAGGACTTTGTTGCATTATTTAAGGACTCTGCTGCATTATTTAAGGACTTTGTTGCATTATTTAAGGACTCTGCTGCATTATTTAAGGACTTTGCTGCATTATTTAAGTATGCTGCTGCGGTATTTAAGGCCTCTGCTGCATTATTTAAGGACTTTGCTGCATTATTTAAGGACTCTTCTGCATTATTAAGGACGGTGCTGCATTATTTAAGTACTTTATTGCATTATTTAAGGATTCTGCTGCATTATTTAAGGAATTTGCTGCATTATTTAAGGACTCTGCTGCATTATTTAAGGACTTTGTTGCATCATTTAATGACTCTGCTGCAGTATTTAAGGACTCTGTTGCATTATTTAAGGACTTTGATGCATTATTTAAGGAGGCTGCTGCAGAATTTAAGGAATCTGCTGCATTATTTAAGGACTTTGTTGCATTATTTAAGGACTCTGCTGCATTATTTAAGGACGCTGCTGCAGTATTTAAGACCTCTTCTGCATTATTTAAGGATTTTGCTGCATTATTTAAGGACTCTACTGCATTATTAAGGACGTTGCTGCATTATTTAAGGACTTTATTGCATTATTTAAGGATTCTGCTGCATTATTTAAGGAATTAGCTGCATTATTTAAGTACTCTGCTGCATTATTTAAGTATGCTGCTGCAGTATTTAAGGCCTCTGCTGCATTATTTAAGGACTCTGCTGCATTATTAAGGACGTTGCTGCATTATTTAAGGACTTTATTGCATTATTTAAGGATTCTGCTGCATTATTTAAGGAATTTGCTGCATTATTTAAGGACTCTGCTGGGGTATTTAAGGACTCTGCTGCATTATTTAAGGACTTTGTTGCATTATTTAAGGACTCTGCTGCATTATTTAAGGACTTTGCTGCATTATTTAAGGACTTTGATGCATTATTTAAGGACGCTGCTGCAGAATTTAAGTAATCTGCTGCATTATTTAAGGACTCTGCTGCATTATTTAAGGACTTTGCTGCATTATTTAAGGACTCTGCTGCATTATTTAAGGACTTTGTTGCATTATTTAATGACTCTGCTGCGGTATTTAAGGACTCTGCTGTATTATTTAAGGACTTTGCTGCATTATTTAAGGACTCTGCTTCATTATTTAAGGACTTTGTTGCATTATTTAAGGACTCTGCTGCATTATTTAAGGACTTCGTTGCATTATTTAAGGACTCTGCTGCATTATTTAAAGACTTTGCTGCATTATTTAAGTACTCTGGTGCATTATTTAAGGACTCGGCTGCATTATTTAAAGACTTTGCTGCATTATTTAAGTACTCTGGTGCATTATTTAAGGACTCTGCTGCATTATTTAAGGACTTTGCTGCATTATTTAAGGACTCTGCTGCATTATTTAAGGACTTTGCTGCATTATTTAAGTATGCTGCTGCGGTATTTAAGGCCTCTGCTGCATTATTTAAGGACTCTGCTGCATTATTAAGGACGTTGCTGCATTATTTAAGGACTTTATTGCATTATTTAAGGATTCTGCTGCATTATTTAAGGAATTTGCTGCATTATTTAAGGACTCTGCTGTATTATTTAAGGACTTTGTTGCATTATTTAATGACTCTGCTGGGGAATTTAAGGACTCTGCTGCATTATTTAAGGGCTTTGCTGCATTATTTAAGGACTCTGCTGCAGTATTTAAGGACTCTGCTGCATTATTTAAGGACTTTGATGCATTATTTAAGGACGCTGCTGCAGAATTTAAGGAATCTGCTGCATTATTTAAGGACTTTGTTGCATTATTTAAGGACTATGCTGCATTATGTAAGGACTCTGCTGCATTATTTAAGGACTTTGCTGCATTATTTAATTACTCTGCTGCATTATTTAAGGACTTTGTTGCATTATTTAAGGACTCTGCTGCATTATTTAAGGACTTTGCTGCATTATTTAAGGACTTTGATGCATTATTTAAGGACGCTGCTGCAGAATTTAAGTAATCTGCTGCATTATTTAAGGACTCTGCTGCATTATTTAAGGACTTTGCTGCATTATTTAAGGACTCTGCTGCATTATTTAAGGACTTTGTTGCATTATTTAATGACTCTGCTGCGGTATTTAAGGACTCTGCTGCATTATTTAAGGACTTTGCTGCATTATTTAAGGACTTTGCTGCAGTAATTAAGGAATCTGCTGCATTATTTAAGGACTTTGTTGCATTATTTAAGGACTGTGCTGCATTGCTTAAGGACTCTGCTGCATTATTTAAGGACTTTGCTGCATTATTTAAGGACTTTGTTGCATTATTTAAGGACTCTGCTGCATTATTTAAGGACTTTGTTGCATTATTTAAGGACTCTGTTGCATTATTTAAGGACTTTGCTGCATTATTTAAGTACTCTGGTGCATTATTTAAGGACTTTGTTGCATTATTTAAGGACTCTGCTGCATTATTTAAGGACTTTGTTGCATTATTTAAGGACTCTGTTGCATTATTTAAGGACTTTGCTGCATTATTTAAGTACTCTGGTGCATTATTTAAGGACTTTGTTGCATTATTTAAGGACTCTGCTGCATTATTTAAGGACTTTGTTGCATTATTTAAGGACTCTGCTGCATTATTTAAGGACTTTGCTGCATTATTTAAGGACTCTGTTGCATTATTTAAGGACTTTGCTGCATTATTTAAGGACTCTGTTGCATTATTTAAGGACTCTGCTGCATTATTTAAGGACTTTGCTGCATTATTTAAGGACTTTATTGCATTATTTAAGGATTCTGCTGCATTATTTAAGGAATTTGCTGCATTATTTAAGAACTTTGCTGCAGTATTTAAGGACTCTGCTGCATTATTTAAGGACTTTATTGCATTATTTAAGGACCCTGCTGCAGAATTTAAGGAATCTGCTGCATTACTTAAGGACTTTGTTGCATTATTTAAGGACTCTGCTGCATTATTTAAGGACTTTGCTGCATTATTTAAGGACTTTGATGCATTATTTAAGGACGCCGCTGCAGAATTTAAGTAATCTGCTGCATTATTTAAGGACTCTGCTGCATTATTTAAGGACTTTGCTGCATTATTTAAGGACTCTGCTGTATTATTAAGCACGTTGCTGCATTAATTAAGGACTTTATTGCATTATTTAAGGAATTTGATGCATTATTTAAGGACTCTGCTGCATTATTTAAGGACTTTGCTGCATTATTTAAGGACTCTGCTTCATTATTTAAGGACTTTGTTGCATTATTTAAGGACTCTGCTGCATTATTTAAGGACTTTGTTGCATTATTTAAGGACTCTGCTGCATTATTTAAAGACTTTGCTGCATTATTTAAGTACTCTGGTGCATTATTTAAGGACTCTGCTGCATTATTTAAAGACTTTGCTGCATTATTTAAGTACTCTGGTGCATTATTTAAGGACTTTGTTGCTTTATTTAAGGACTTTGCTGCATTATTTAAGGACTTTGTTGCATTATTTAAGGACTCTGCTGCATTATTTAAGGACTTTGCTGCATTATTTAAGTATGCTGCTGCAGTATTTAAGGCCTCTGCTGCATTATTTAAGGACTCTGCTGCATTTTTAAGGACGTTGCTGCATTATTTAAGGACTTTATTGCATTATTTAAGGATTCTGCTGCATTATTTAAGGAATTTGCTGCATTATTTAAGGACTCTGCTGCATTATTTAAGGACTTTGTTGCATTATTTAAGGACTTTGCTGCATTATTTAAGTACTCTGGTGCATTATTTAAGGACTTTGTTGCATTATTTAAGGACTCTGCTGCATTATTTAAGGACTTTGTTGCATTATTTAAGGACTCTGCTGCATTATTTAAGGACTTTGCTGCATTATTTAAGTATGCTGCTGCGGTATTTAAGGCCTCTGCTGCATTATTTAAGGACTTTGCTGCATTATTTAAGGACTCTTCTGCATTATTAAGGACGGTGCTGCATTATTTAAGTACTTTATTGCATTATTTAAGGATTCTGCTGCATTATTTAAGGAATTTGCTGCATTATTTAAGGACTCTGCTGCATTATTTAAGGACTTTGTTGCATCATTTAATGACTCTGCTGCAGTATTTAAGGACTCTGTTGCATTATTTAAGGACTTTGATGCATTATTTAAGGAGGCTGCTGCAGAATTTAAGGAATCTGCTGCATTATTTAAGGACTTTGTTGCATTATTTAAGGACTCTGCTGCATTATTTAAGGACGCTGCTGCAGTATTTAAGACCTCTTCTGCATTATTTAAGGATTTTGCTGCATTATTTAAGGACTCTACTGCATTATTAAGGACGTTGCTGCATTATTTAAGGACTTTATTGCATTATTTAAGGATTCTGCTGCATTATTTAAGGAATTAGCTGCATTATTTAAGTACTCTGCTGCATTATTTAAGGACTTTGCTGCATTATTTAAGTATGCTGCTGCAGTATTTAAGGCCTCTGCTGCATTATTTAAGGACTCTGCTGCATTATTAAGGACGTTGCTGCATTATTTAAGGACTTTATTGCATTATTTAAGGATTCTGCTGCATTATTTAAGGAATTTGCTGCATTATTTAAGGACTCTGCTGCATTATTTAAGGACTTTGCTGCATTATTTAAGGACTTTGATGCATTATTTAAGGACGCTGCTGCAGAATTTAAGTAATCTGCTGCATTATTTAAGGACTCTGCTGCGGTATTTAAGGACTCTGCTGCATTATTTAAGGACTTTGCTGCATTATTTAAGGACTCTGCTGCATTATTTAAGGACTTTGTTGCATTATTTAATGACTCTGCTGCGGTATTTAAGGACTCTGCTGTATTATTTAAGGACTTTACTGCATTATTTAAGGACTCTGCTTCATTATTTAAGGACTTTGTTGCATTATTTAAGGACTCTGCTGCATTATTTAAGGACTTCGTTGCATTATTTAAGGACTCTGCTGCATTATTTAAAGACTTTGCTGCATTATTTAAGTACTCTGGTGCATTATTTAAGGACTCGGCTGCATTATTTAAAGACTTTGCTGCATTATTTAAGTACTCTGGTGCATTATTTAAGGACTCTGCTGCATTATTTAAGGACTTTGCTGCATTATTTAAGGACTCTGCTGCATTATTTAAGGACTTTGCTGCATTATTTAAGTATGCTGCTGCGGTATTTAAGGCCTCTGCTGCATTATTTAAGGACTCTGCTGCATTATTAAGGACGTTGCTGCATTATTTAAGGACTTTATTGCATTATTTAAGGATTCTGCTGCATTATTTAAGGAATTTGCTGCATTATTTAAGGACTCTGCTGTATAATTTAAGGACTTTGTTGCATTATTTAATGACTCTGCTGGGGTATTTAAGGACTCTGCTGCATTATTTAAGGGCTTTGCTGCATTATTTAAGGACTCTGCTGCAGTATTTAAGGACTCTGCTGCATTATTTAAGGACTTTGATGCATTATTTAAGGACGCTGCTGCAGAATTTAAGGAATCTGCTGCATTATTTAAGGACTTTGTTGCATTATTTAAGGACTATGCTGCATTATGTAAGGACTCTGCTGCATTATTTAAGGACTTTGCTGCATTATTTAATTACTCTGCTGCATTATTTAAGGACTTTGTTGCATTATTTAAGGACTCTGCTGCATTATTTAAGGACTTTGCTGCATTATTTAAGGACTTTGATGCATTATTTAAGGACGCTGCTGCAGAATTTAAGTAATCTGCTGCATTATTTAAGGACTCTGTTGCATTATTTAAGGACTTTGCTGCATTATTTAAGGACTCTGCTGCATTATTTAAGGACTTTGTTGCATTATTTAATGACTCTGCTGCGGTATTTAAGGACTCTGCTGCATTATTTAAGGACTTTGCTGCATTATTTAAGGACTTTGCTGCAGTAATTAAGGAATCTGCTGCATTATTTAAGGACTTTGTTGCATTATTTAAGGACTGTGCTGCATTGCTTAAGGACTCTGCTGCATTATTTAAGGACTTTGCTGCATTTTTTAAGGACTTTGTTGCATTATTTAAGGACTCTGCTGCATTATTTAAGGACTTTGTTGCATTATTTAAGGACTCTGTTGCATTATTTAAGGACTTTGCTGCATTATTTAAGTACTCTGGTGCATTATTTAAGGACTTTGTTGCATTATTTAAGGACTCTGCTGCATTATTTAAGGACTTTGTTGCATTATTTAAGGACTCTGTTGCATTATTTAATGACTCTGCTGCGGTATTTAAGGACTCTGCTGTATTATTTAAGGACTTTGCTGCATTATTTAAGGACTCTGCTTCATTATTTAAGGACTTTGTTGCATTATTTAAGGACTCTGCTGCATTATTTAAGGACTTCGTTGCATTATTTAAGGACTCTGCTGCATTATTTAAAGACTTTGCTGCATTATTGAAGTACTCTGGTGCATTATTTAAGGACTCGGCTGCATTATTTAAAGACTTTGCTGCATTATTTAAGTACTCTGGTGCATTATTTAAGGACTCTGCTGCATTATTTAAGGACTTTGCTGCATTATTTAAGGACTCTGCTGCATTATTTAAGGACTTTGCTGCATTATTTAAGTATGCTGCTGCGGTATTTAAGGCCTCTGCTGCATTATTTAAGGACTCTGCTGCATTATTAAGGACGTTGCTGCATTATTTAAGGACTTTATTGCATTATTTAAGGATTCTGCTGCATTATTTAAGGAATTTGCTGCATTATTTAAGGACTCTGCTGTATTGTTTAAGGACTTTGTTGCATTATTTAATGACTCTGCTGGGGTATTTAAGGACTCTGCTGCATTATTTAAGGGCTTTGCTGCATTATTTAAGGACTCTGCTGCAGTATTTAAGGACTCTGCTGCATTATTTAAGGACTTTGATGCATTATTTAAGGATGCTGCTGCAGAATTTAAGGAATCTGCTGCATTATTTAAGGACTTTGTTGCATTATTTAAGGACTATGCTGCATTATGTAAGGACTCTGCTGCATTATTTAAGGACTTTGCTGCATTATTTAATTACTCTGCTGCATTATTTAAGGACTTTGTTGCATTATTTAAGGACTCTGCTGCATTATTTAAGGACTTTGCTGCATTATTTAAGGACTTTGATGCATTATTTAAGGACGCTGCTGCAGAATTTAAGTAATCTGCTGCATTATTTAAGGACTCTGCTGCATTATTTAAGGACTTTGCTGCATTATTTAAGGACTCTGCTGCATTATTTAAGGACTTTGTTGCATTATTTAATGACTCTGCTGCGGTATTTAAGGACTCTGCTGCATTATTTAAGGACTTTGCTGCATTATTTAAGGACTTTGCTGCAGTAATTAAGGAATCTGCTGCATTATTTAAGGACTTTGTTGCATTATTTAAGGACTGTGCTGCATTGCTTAAGGACTCTGCTGCATCATTTAAGGACTTTGCTGCATTATTTAAGGACTTTGTTGCATTATTTAAGGACTCTGCTGCATTATTTAAGGACTTTGTTGCATTATTTAAGGACTCTGTTGCATTATTTAAGGACTTTGCTGCATTATTTAAGGACTCTGCTGCAGTATTTAAGGACTCTGCTGCATTATTTAAGGACTTTGATGCATTATTTAAGGACGCTGCTGCAGAATTTAAGGAATCTGCTGCATTATTTAAGGACTTTGTTGCATTATTTAAGGACTATGCTGCATTATGTAAGGACTCTGCTGCATTATTTAAGGACTATGCTGCATTATTTAATTACTCTGCTGCATTATTTAAGGACTTTGTTGCATTATTTAAGGACTCTGCTGCATTATTTAAGGACTTTGCTGCATTATTTAAGGACTTTGATGCATTATTTAAGGACGCTGCTGCAGAATTTAAGTATTCTGCTGCATTATTTAAGGACTCTGCTGCATTATTTAAGGACTTTGCTGCATTATTTAAGGACTCTGCTGCATTATTTAAGGACTTTGTTGCATTATTTAATGACTCTGCTGCGGTATTTAAGGACTCTGCTGCATTATTTAAGGACTTTGCTGCATTATTTAAGGACTTTGCTGCAGTAATTAAGGAATCTGCTGCATTATTTAAGGACTTTGTTGCATTATTTAAGGACTGTGCTGCATTGCTTAAGGACTCTGCTGCATTATTTAAGGACTTTGCTGCATTATTTAAGGACTTTGTTGCATTATTTAAGGACTCTGCTGCATTATTTAAGGACTTTGTTGCATTATTTAAGGACTCTGTTGCATTATTTAAGGACTTTGCTGCATTATTTAAGTACTCTGGTGCATTATTTAAGGACTTTGTTGCATTATTTAAGGACTCTGCTGCATTATTTAAGGACTTTGTTGCATTATTTAAGGACTCTGTTGCATTATTTAAGGACTTTGCTGCATTATTTAAGTACTCTGGTGCATTATTTAAGGACTTTGTTGCATTATTTAAGGACTCTGCTGCATTATTTAAGGACTTTGTTGCATTATTTAAGGACTCTGCTGCATTATTTAAGGACTTTGCTGCATTATTTAAGGACTCTGTTGCATTATTTAAGGACTCTGCTGCATTATTTAAGGACTTTGCTGCATTATTTAAGGACTTTGATGCATTATTTAAGGACGCTGCTGCAGAATTTAAGTATTCTGCTGCATTATTTAAGGACTCTGCTGCATTATTTAAGGACTTTGCTGCATTATTTAAGGACTCTGCTGCATTATTTAAGGACTTTGTTGCATTATTTAATGACTCTGCTGCGGTATTTAAGGACTCTGCTGCATTATTTAAGGACTTTGCTGCATTATTTAAGGACTTTGCTGCAGTAATTAAGGAATCTGCTGCATTATTTAAGGACTTTGTTGCATTATTTAAGGACTGTGCTGCATTGCTTAAGGACTCTGCTGCATTATTTAAGGACTTTGCTGCATTATTTAAGGACTTTGTTGCATTATTTAAGGACTCTGCTGCATTATTTAAGGACTTTGTTGCATTATTTAAGGACTCTGTTGCATTATTTAAGGACTTTGCTGCATTATTTAAGTACTCTGGTGCATTATTTAAGGACTTTGTTGCATTATTTAAGGACTCTGCTGCATTATTTAAGGACTTTGTTGCATTATTTAAGGACTCTGTTGCATTATTTAAGGACTTTGCTGCATTATTTAAGTACTCTGGTGCATTATTTAAGGACTTTGTTGCATTATTTAAGGACTCTGCTGCATTATTTAAATACCTTGCTGCATTATTTAAGGATTTTATTGCATTATTTAAGGACTCTGCTGCATTATTTAATGAATTTGCTGCATTATTTAAGGACTCTGCTGCATTATTTAAGGACTCTGCTGGGGTATTTTAGGACTCTGCTGCATTATATAAGGACTCTGCTGCATTATTTAAGGACTTTGCTGCATTATTTAAGGACTTTGCGGCAGTAATTAAGGAATCTGCTGCATTATTTAAGGACTTTGTTGCATTATTTAAGGACTGTGCTGCATTGCTTAAGGACTCTGCTGCATTATTTAAGGACGTTGCTGCATTATTTAAGGACTTTGTTGCATTATTTAAGGACTCTGCTGCATTATTTAAGGACTTTGTTGCATTATTTAAGGACTTTGCTGCATTATTTAAGTACTCTGGTGCATTATTTAAGGACTTTGTTGCATTATTTAAGGACTCTGCTGCATTATTTAAGGACTTTGTTGCATTATTTAAGGACTCTGCTGCATTATTTAAGGACTTTGCTGCATTATTTAAGTATGCTGCTGCGGTATTTAAGGCCTCTGCTGCATTATTTAAGGACTTTGCTGCATTATTTAAGGACTCTTCTGCATTATTAAGGACGGTGCTGCATTATTTAAGTACTTTATTGCATTATTTAAGGATTCTGCTGCATTATTTAAGGAATTTGCTGCATTATTTAAGGACTCTGCTGCATTATTTAAGGACTTTGTTGCATCATTTAATGACTCTGCTGCAGTATTTAAGGACTCTGTTGCATTATTTAAGGACTTTGATGCATTATTTAAGGAGGCTGCTGCAGAATTTAAGGAATCTGCTGCATTATTTAAGGACTTTGTTGCATTATTTAAGGACTCTGCTGCATTATTTAAGGACGCTGCTGCAGTATTTAAGACCTCTTCTGCATTATTTAAGGATTTTGCTGCATTATTTAAGGACTCTACTGCATTATTAAGGACGTTGCTGCATTATTTAAGGACTTTATTGCATTATTTAAGGATTCTGCTGCATTATTTAAGGAATTAGCTGCATTATTTAAGTACTCTGCTGCATTATTTAAGGACTTTGCTGCATTATTTAAGTATGCTGCTGCAGTATTTAAGGCCTCTGCTGCATTATTTAAGGACTCTGCTGCATTATTAAGGACGTTGCTGCATTATTTAAGGACTTTATTGCATTATTTAAGGATTCTGCTGCATTATTTAAGGAATTTGCTGCATTATTTAAGGACTCTGCTGCATTATTTAAGGACTTTGCTGCATTATTTAAGGACTTTGATGCATTATTTAAGGACGCTGCTGCAGAATTTAAGTAATCTGCTGCATTATTTAAGGACTCTGCTGCATTATTTAAGGACTCTGCTGCATTATTAAGGACGTTGCTGCATTATTTAAGGACTTTATTGCATTATTTAAGGATTCTGCTGCATTATTTAAGGACTTTATTGCATTATTTAAGGATTCTGCTGCATTATTTAAGGAATTTGCTGCATTATTTAATGACTCTGCTGCGGTATTTAAGGACTCTGCTGTATTATTTAAGGACTTTGCTGCATTATTTAAGGACTCTGCTTCATTATTTAAGGACTTTGTTGCATTATTTAAGGACTCTGCTGCATTATTTAAGGACTTCGTTGCATTATTTAAGGACTCTGCTGCATTATTTAAAGACTTTGCTGCATTATTTAAGTACTCTGGTGCATTATTTAAGGACTCGGCTGCATTATTTAAAGACTTTGCTGCATTATTTAAGTACTCTGGTGCATTATTTAAGGACTCTGCTGCATTATTTAAGGACTTTGCTGCATTATTTAAGGACTCTGCTGCATTATTTAAGGACTTTGCTGCATTATTTAAGGACTCTGCTGCATCATTTAAGGACTTTGCTGCATTATTTAAGGACTTTGTTGCATTATTTAAGGACTCTGCTGCATTATTTAAGGACTTTGTTGCATTATTTAAGGACTCTGTTGCATTATTTAAGGACTTTGCTGCATTATTTAAGGACTCTGCTGCAGTATTTAAGGACTCTGCTGCATTATTTAAGGACTTTGATGCATTATTTAAGGACGCTGCTGCAGAATTTAAGGAATCTGCTGCATTATTTAAGGACTTTGTTGCATTATTTAAGGACTATGCTGCATTATGTAAGGACTCTGCTGCATTATTTAAGGACTATGCTGCATTATTTAATTACTCTGCTGCATTATTTAAGGACTTTGTTGCATTATTTGAGGACTCTGCTGCATTATTTAAGGACTTTGCTGCATTATTTAAGGACTTTGATGCATTATTTAAGGACGCTGCTGCAGAATTTAAGTATTCTGCTGCATTATTTAAGGACTCTGCTGCATTATTTAAGGACTTTGCTGCATTATTTAAGGACTCTGCTGCATTATTTAAGGACTTTGTTGCATTATTTAATGACTCTGCTGCGGTATTTAAGGACTCTGCTGCATTATTTAAGGACTTTGCTGCATTATTTAAGGACTTTGCTGCAGTAATTAAGGAATCTGCTGCATTATTTAAGGACTTTGTTGCATTATTTAAGGACTGTGCTGCATTGCTTAAGGACTCTGCTGCATTATTTAAGGACTTTGCTGCATTATTTAAGGACTTTGTTGCATTATTTAAGGACTCTGCTGCATTATTTAAGGACTTTGTTGCATTATTTAAGGACTCTGTTGCATTATTTAAGGACTTTGCTGCATTATTTAAGTACTCTGGTGCATTATTTAAGGACTTTGTTGCATTATTTAAGGACTCTGCTGCATTATTTAAGGACTTTGTTGCATTATTTAAGGACTCTGTTGCATTATTTAAGGACTTTGCTGCATTATTTAAGTACTCTGGTGCATTATTTAAGGACTTTGTTGCATTATTTAAGGACTCTGCTGCATTATTTAAGGACTTTGTTGCATTATTTAAGGACTCTGCTGCATTATTTAAGGACTTTGCTGCATTATTTAAGGACTCTGTTGCATTATTTAAGGACTCTGCTGCATTATTTAAGGACTTTGCTGCATTATTTAAGGACTTTGATGCATTATTTAAGGACGCTGCTGCAGAATTTAAGTATTCTGCTGCATTATTTAAGGACTCTGCTGCATTATTTAAGGACTTTGCTGCATTATTTAAGGACTCTGCTGCATTATTTAAGGACTTTGTTGCATTATTTAATGACTCTGCTGCGGTATTTAAGGACTCTGCTGCATTATTTAAGGACTTTGCTGCATTATTTAAGGACTTTGCTGCAGTAATTAAGGAATCTGCTGCATTATTTAAGGACTTTGTTGCATTATTTAAGGACTGTGCTGCATTGCTTAAGGACTCTGCTGCATTATTTAAGGACTTTGCTGCATTATTTAAGGACTTTGTTGCATTATTTAAGGACTCTGCTGCATTATTTAAGGACTTTGTTGCATTATTTAAGGACTCTGTTGCATTATTTAAGGACTTTGCTGCATTATTTAAGTACTCTGGTGCATTATTTAAGGACTTTGTTGCATTATTTAAGGACTCTGCTGCATTATTTAAGGACTTTGTTGCATTATTTAAGGACTCTGTTGCATTATTTAAGGACTTTGCTGCATTATTTAAGTACTCTGGTGCATTATTTAAGGACTTTGTTGCATTATTTAAGGACTCTGCTGCATTATTTAAATACCTTGCTGCATTATTTAAGGATTTTATTGCATTATTTAAGGACTCTGCTGCATTATTTAATGAATTTGCTGCATTATTTAAGGACTCTGCTGCATTATTTAAGGACTCTGCTGGGGTATTTTAGGACTCTGCTGCATTATATAAGGACTCTGCTGCATTATTTAAGGACTTTGCTGCATTATTTAAGGACTTTGCGGCAGTAATTAAGGAATCTGCTGCATTATTTAAGGACTTTGTTGCATTATTTAAGGACTGTGCTGCATTGCTTAAGGACTCTGCTGCATTATTTAAGGACGTTGCTGCATTATTTAAGGACTTTGTTGCATTATTTAAGGACTCTGCTGCATTATTTAAGGACTTTGTTGCATTATTTAAGGACTTTGCTGCATTATTTAAGTACTCTGGTGCATTATTTAAGGACTTTGTTGCATTATTTAAGGACTCTGCTGCATTATTTAAGGACTTTGTTGCATTATTTAAGGACTCTGCTGCATTATTTAAGGACTTTGCTGCATTATTTAAGTATGCTGCTGCGGTATTTAAGGCCTCTGCTGCATTATTTAAGGACTTTGCTGCATTATTTAAGGACTCTTCTGCATTATTAAGGACGGTGCTGCATTATTTAAGTACTTTATTGCATTATTTAAGGATTCTGCTGCATTATTTAAGGAATTTGCTGCATTATTTAAGGACTCTGCTGCATTATTTAAGGACTTTGTTGCATCATTTAATGACTCTGCTGCAGTATTTAAGGACTCTGTTGCATTATTTAAGGACTTTGATGCATTATTTAAGGAGGCTGCTGCAGAATTTAAGGAATCTGCTGCATTATTTAAGGACTTTGTTGCATTATTTAAGGACTCTGCTGCATTATTTAAGGACGCTGCTGCAGTATTTAAGACCTCTTCTGCATTATTTAAGGATTTTGCTGCATTATTTAAGGACTCTACTGCATTATTAAGGACGTTGCTGCATTATTTAAGGACTTTATTGCATTATTTAAGGATTCTGCTGCATTATTTAAGGAATTAGCTGCATTATTTAAGTACTCTGCTGCATTATTTAAGGACTTTGCTGCATTATTTAAGTATGCTGCTGCAGTATTTAAGGCCTCTGCTGCATTATTTAAGGACTCTGCTGCATTATTAAGGACGTTGCTGCATTATTTAAGGACTTTATTGCATTATTTAAGGATTCTGCTGCATTATTTAAGGAATTTGCTGCATTATTTAAGGACTCTGCTGCATTATTTAAGGACTTTGCTGCATTATTTAAGGACTTTGATGCATTATTTAAGGACGCTGCTGCAGAATTTAAGTAATCTGCTGCATTATTTAAGGACTCTGCTGCATTATTTAAGGACTCTGCTGCATTATTAAGGACGTTGCTGCATTATTTAAGGACTTTATTGCATTATTTAAGGATTCTGCTGCATTATTTAAGGACTTTATTGCATTATTTAAGGATTCTGCTGCATTATTTAAGGAATTTGCTGCATTATTTAATGACTCTGCTGCGGTATTTAAGGACTCTGCTGTATTATTTAAGGACTTTGCTGCATTATTTAAGGACTCTGCTTCATTATTTAAGGACTTTGTTGCATTATTTAAGGACTCTGCTGCATTATTTAAGGACTTCGTTGCATTATTTAAGGACTCTGCTGCATTATTTAAAGACTTTGCTGCATTATTTAAGTACTCTGGTGCATTATTTAAGGACTCGGCTGCATTATTTAAAGACTTTGCTGCATTATTTAAGTACTCTGGTGCATTATTTAAGGACTCTGCTGCATTATTTAAGGACTTTGCTGCATTATTTAAGGACTCTGCTGCATTATTTAAGGACTTTGCTGCATTATTTAAGTATGCTGCTGCGGTATTTAAGGCCTCTGCTGCATTATTTAAGGACTCTGCTGCATTATTAAGGACGTTGCTGCATTATTTAAGGACTTTATTGCATTATTTAAGGATTCTGCTGCATTATTTAAGGAATTTGCTGCATTATTTAAGGACTCTGCTGTATAATTTAAGGACTTTGTTGCATTATTTAATGACTCTGCTGTGGTATTTAAGGACTCTGCTGCATTATTTAAGGGCTTTGCTGCATTATTTAAGGACTCTGCTGCAGTATTTAAGGACTCTGCTGCATTATTTAAGGACTTTGATGCATTATTTAAGGACGCTGCTGCAGAATTTAAGGAATCTGCTGCATTATTTAAGGACTTTGTTGCATTATTTAAGGACTATGCTGCATTATGTAAGGACTCTGCTGCATTATTTAAGGACTTTGCTGCATTATTTAATTACTCTGCTGCATTATTTAAGGACTTTGTTGCATTATTTAAGGACTCTGCTGCATTATTTAAGGACTTTGCTGCATTATTTAAGGACTTTGATGCATTATTTAAGGACGCTGCTGCAGAATTTAAGTAATCTGCTGCATTATTTAAGGACTCTGTTGCATTATTTAAGGACTTTGCTGCATTATTTAAGGACTCTGCTGCATTATTTAAGGACTTTGTTGCATTATTTAATGACTCTGCTGCGGTATTTAAGGACTCTGCTGCATTATTTAAGGACTTTGCTGCATTATTTAAGGACTTTGCTGCAGTAATTAAGGAATCTGCTGCATTATTTAAGGACTTTGTTGCATTATTTAAGGACTGTGCTGCATTGCTTAAGGACTCTGCTGCATTATTTAAGGACTTTGCTGCATTTTTTAAGGACTTTGTTGCATTATTTAAGGACTCTGCTGCATTATTTAAGGACTTTGTTGCATTATTTAAGGACTCTGTTGCATTATTTAAGGACTTTGCTGCATTATTTAAGTACTCTGGTGCATTATTTAAGGACTTTGTTGCATTATTTAAGGACTCTGCTGCATTATTTAAGGACTTTGTTGCATTATTTAAGGACTCTGTTGCATTATTTAAGGACTTTGCTGCATTATTTAAGTACTCTGGTGCATTATTTAAGGACTTTGTTGCATTATTTAAGGACTCTGCTGCATTATTTAAGGACTTTGTTGCATTATTTAAGGACTCTGCTGCATTATTTAAGGACTTTGCTGCATTATTTAAGGACTCTGTTGCATTATTTAAGGACTTTGCTGCATTATTTAAGTACTCTGGTGCATTATTTAAGGAATTTATTGCATTATTTAAGGATTCTGCTGCATTATTTAAGGAATTTGCTGCATTATTTAAGAACTTTGCTGCAGTATTTAAGGACTCTGCTGCATTATTTAAGGACTTTATTGCATTATTTAAGGACCCTGCTGCAGAATTTAAGGAATCTGCTGCATTACTTAAGGACTTTGTTGCATTATTTAAGGACTCTGCTGCATTATTTAAGGACTTTGCTGCATTATTTAAGGACTTTGATGCATAATTTAAGGACGCCGCTGCAGAATTTAAGTAATCTGCTGCATTATTTAAGGACTCTGCTGCATTATTTAAGGACTTTGCTGCATTATTTAAGGACTCTGCTGTATTATTAAGCACGTTGCTGTATTAATTAAGGACTTTATTGCATTATTTAAGGAATTTGATGCATTATTTAAGGACTCTGCTGCATTATTTAAGGACTTTGATGCATTATTTAAGGACGCTGCTGCAGAATTTAAGGAATCTGCTGCATTATTTAAGGACTTTGTTGCATTATTTAAGGACTATGCTGCATTATGTAAGGACTCTGCTGCATTATTTAAGGACTTTGCTGCATTATTTAATTACTCTGCTGCATTATTTAAGGACTTTGTTGCATTATTTAAGGACTCTGCTGCATTATTTAAGGACTTTGCTGCATTATTTAAGGACTTTGATGCATTATTTAAGGACGCTGCTGCAGAATTTAAGTAATCTGCTGCATTATTTAAGGACTCTGCTGCATTATTTAAGGACTTTGCTGCATTATTTAAGGACTCTGCTGCATTATTTAAGGACTTTGTTGCATTATTTAATGACTCTGCTGCGGTATTTAAGGACTCTGCTGCATTATTTAAGGACTTTGCTGCATTATTTAAGGACTTTGCTGCAGTAATTAAGGAATCTGCTGCATTATTTAAGGAATTTGATGCATTATTTAAGGACTCTGCTGCATTATTTAAGGACTTTGCTGCATTATTTAAGGACTCTGCTTCATTATTTAAGGACTTTGTTGCATTATTTAAGGACTCTGCTGCATTAATTAAGGACTTTGTTGCATTATTTAAGGACTCTGCTGCATTATTTAAAGACTTTGCTGCATTATTTAAGTACTCTGGTGCATTATTTAAGGACTCTGCTGCATTATTTAAAGACTTTGCTGCATTATTTAAGTACTCTGGTGCATTATTTAAGGACTTTGTTGCTTTATTTAAGGACTTTGCTGCATTATTTAAGGACTTTGTTGCATTATTTAAGGACTCTGCTGCATTATTTAAGGACTTTGCTGCATTATTTAAGTATGCTGCTGCAGTATTTAAGGCCTCTGCTGCATTATTTAAGGACTCTGCTGCATTTTTAAGGACGTTGCTGCATTATTTAAGGACTTTATTGCATTATTTAAGGATTCTGCTGCATTATTTAAGGAATTTGCTGCATTATTTAAGGACTCTGCTGCATTATTTAAGGACTTTGCTGCATTATTTAAGGACTTTGCGGCAGTAATTAAGGAATCTGCTGCGTTATTTAAGGACTTTGTTGCATTATTTAAGGACTGTGCTGCATTGCTTAAGGACTCTGCTGCATTATTTAAGGACGTTGCTGCATTATTTAAGGACTTTGTTGCATTATTTAAGGACTCTGCTGCATTATTTAAGGACTTTGTTGCATTATTTAAGGACTCTGTTGCATTATTTAAGGACTTTGCTGCATTATTTAAGTACTCTGGTGCATTATTTAAGGACTTTGTTGCATTATTTAAGGACTCTGCTGCATTATTTAAGGACTTTGTTGCATTATTTAAGGACTCTGCTGCATTATTTAAGGACTTTGCTGCATTATTTAAGTATGCTGCTGCGGTATTTAAGGCCTCTGCTGCATTATTTAAGGACTTTGCTGCATTATTTAAGGACTCTTCTGCATTATTAAGGACGGTGCTGCATTATTTAAGTACTTTATTGCATTATTTAAGGATTCTGCTGCATTATTTAAGGAATTTGCTGCATTATTTAAGGACTCTGCTGCATTATTTAAGGACTTTGTTGCATCATTTAATGACTCTGCTGCAGTATTTAAGGACTCTGTTGCATTATTTAAGGACTTTGATGCATTATTTAAGGAGGCTGCTGCAGAATTTAAGGAATCTGCTGCATTATTTAAGGACTTTGTTGCATTATTTAAGGACTCTGCTGCATTATTTAAGGACGCTGCTGCAGTATTTAAGACCTCTTCTGCATTATTTAAGGATTTTGCTGCATTATTTAAGGACTCTACTGCATTATTAAGGACGTTGCTGCATTATTTAAGGACTTTATTGCATTATTTAAGGATTCTGCTGCATTATTTAAGGAATTAGCTGCATTATTTAAGTACTCTGCTGCATTATTTAAGTATGCTGCTGCAGTATTTAAGGCCTCTGCTGCATTATTTAAGGACTCTGCTGCATTATTAAGGACGTTGCTGCATTATTTAAGGACTTTATTGCATTATTTAAGGATTCTGCTGCATTATTTAAGGAATTTGCTGCATTATTTAAGGACTCTGCTGGGGTATTTAAGGACTCTGCTGCATTATTTAAGGACTTTGTTGCATTATTTAAGGACTCTGCTGCATTATTTAAGGACTTTGCTGCATTATTTAAGGACTTTGATGCATTATTTAAGGACGCTGCTGCAGAATTTAAGTAATCTGCTGCATTATTTAAGGACTCTGCTGCATTATTTAAGGACTTTGCTGCATTATTTAAGGACTCTGCTGCATTATTTAAGGACTTTGTTGCATTATTTAATGACTCTGCTGCGGTATTTAAGGACTCTGCTGTATTATTTAAGGACTTTGCTGCATTATTTAAGGACTCTGCTTCATTATTTAAGGACTTTGTTGCATTATTTAAGGACTCTGCTGCATTATTTAAGGACTTCGTTGCATTATTTAAGGACTCTGCTGCATTATTTAAAGACTTTGCTGCATTATTTAAGTACTCTGGTGCATTATTTAAGGACTCGGCTGCATTATTTAAAGACTTTGCTGCATTATTTAAGTACTCTGGTGCATTATTTAAGGACTCTGCTGCATTATTTAAGGACTTTGCTGCATTATTTAAGGACTCTGCTGCATTATTTAAGGACTTTGCTGCATTATTTAAGTATGCTGCTGCGGTATTTAAGGCCTCTGCTGCATTATTTAAGGACTCTGCTGCATTATTAAGGACGTTGCTGCATTATTTAAGGACTTTATTGCATTATTTAAGGATTCTGCTGCATTATTTAAGGAATTTGCTGCATTATTTAAGGACTCTGCTGTATTATTTAAGGACTTTGTTGCATTATTTAATGACTCTGCTGGGGAATTTAAGGACTCTGCTGCATTATTTAAGGGCTTTGCTGCATTATTTAAGGACTCTGCTGCAGTATTTAAGGACTCTGCTGCATTATTTAAGGACTTTGATGCATTATTTAAGGACGCTGCTGCAGAATTTAAGGAATCTGCTGCATTATTTAAGGACTTTGTTGCATTATTTAAGGACTATGCTGCATTATGTAAGGACTCTGCTGCATTATTTAAGGACTTTGCTGCATTATTTAATTACTCTGCTGCATTATTTAAGGACTTTGTTGCATTATTTAAGGACTCTGCTGCATTATTTAAGGACTTTGCTGCATTATTTAAGGACTTTGATGCATTATTTAAGGACGCTGCTGCAGAATTTAAGTAATCTGCTGCATTATTTAAGGACTCTGCTGCATTATTTAAGGACTTTGCTGCATTATTTAAGGACTCTGCTGCATTATTTAAGGACTTTGTTGCATTATTTAATGACTCTGCTGCGGTATTTAAGGACTCTGCTGCATTATTTAAGGACTTTGCTGCATTATTTAAGGACTTTGCTGCAGTAATTAAGGAATCTGCTGCATTATTTAAGGACTTTGTTGCATTATTTAAGGACTGTGCTGCATTGCTTAAGGACTCTGCTGCATTATTTAAGGACTTTGCTGCATTATTTAAGGACTTTGTTGCATTATTTAAGGACTCTGCTGCATTATTTAAGGACTTTGTTGCATTATTTAAGGACTCTGTTGCATTATTTAAGGACTTTGCTGCATTATTTAAGTACTCTGGTGCATTATTTAAGGACTTTGTTGCATTATTTAAGGACTCTGCTGCATTATTTAAGGACTTTGTTGCATTATTTAAGGACTCTGTTGCATTATTTAAGGACTTTGCTGCATTATTTAAGTACTCTGGTGCATTATTTAAGGACTTTGTTGCATTATTTAAGGACTCTGCTGCATTATTTAAGGACTTTGTTGCATTATTTAAGGACTCTGCTGCATTATTTAAGGACTTTGCTGCATTATTTAAGGACTCTGTTGCATTATTTAAGGACTTTGCTGCATTATTTAAGGACTCTGTTGCATTATTTAAGGACTCTGCTGCATTATTTAAGGACTTTGCTGCATTATTTAAGGACTTTATTGCATTATTTAAGGATTCTGCTGCATTATTTAAGGAATTTGCTGCATTATTTAAGAACTTTGCTGCAGTATTTAAGGACTCTGCTGCATTATTTAAGGACTTTATTGCATTATTTAAGGACCCTGCTGCAGAATTTAAGGAATCTGCTGCATTACTTAAGGACTTTGTTGCATTATTTAAGGACTCTGCTGCATTATTTAAGGACTTTGCTGCATTATTTAAGGACTTTGATGCATTATTTAAGGACGCCGCTGCAGAATTTAAGTAATCTGCTGCATTATTTAAGGACTCTGCTGCATTATTTAAGGACTTTGCTGCATTATTTAAGGACTCTGCTGTATTATTAAGCACGTTGCTGCATTAATTAAGGACTTTATTGCATTATTTAAGGAATTTGATGCATTATTTAAGGACTCTGCTGCATTATTTAAGGACTTTGCTGCATTATTTAAGGACTCTGCTTCATTATTTAAGGACTTTGTTGCATTATTTAAGGACTCTGCTGCATTATTTAAGGACTTTGTTGCATTATTTAAGGACTCTGCTGCATTATTTAAAGACTTTGCTGCATTATTTAAGTACTCTGGTGCATTATTTAAGGACTCTGCTGCATTATTTAAAGACTTTGCTGCATTATTTAAGTACTCTGGTGCATTATTTAAGGACTTTGTTGCTTTATTTAAGGACTTTGCTGCATTATTTAAGGACTTTGTTGCATTATTTAAGGACTCTGCTGCATTATTTAAGGACTTTGCTGCATTATTTAAGTATGCTGCTGCAGTATTTAAGGCCTCTGCTGCATTATTTAAGGACTCTGCTGCATTTTTAAGGACGTTGCTGCATTATTTAAGGACTTTATTGCATTATTTAAGGATTCTGCTGCATTATTTAAGGAATTTGCTGCATTATTTAAGGACTCTGCTGCATTATTTAAGGACTTTGTTTCATTATTTAATGACTCTGCTGGGGTATTTAAGGACTCTGCTGCATTATTTAAGGACTTTGTTGCATTATTTAAGGACTCTGCTGCATTATTTAAGGACTTTGCTGCATTATTTAAGGACTTTGATGCATTATTTAAGGACGCTGCTGCAGAATTTAAGTAATCTGCTGCATTATTTAAGGACTCTGCTGCATTATTTAAGGACTTTGCTGCATTATTTAAGGACTCTGCTGCATTATTTAAGGACTTTGTTGCATTATTTAATGACTCTGCTGCGGTATTTAAGGACTCTGCTGTATTATTTAAGGACTTTGCTGCATTATTTAAGGACTCTGCTTCATTATTTAAAGACTTTGCTGCATTATTTAAGTACTCTGGTGCATTATTTAAGGACTCGGCTGCATTATTTAAAGACTTTGCTGCATTATTTAAGTACTCTGGTGCATTATTTAAGGACTCTGCTGCATTATTTAAGGACTTTGCTGCATTATTTAAGGACTCTGCTGCATTATTTAAGGACTTTGCTGCATTATTTAAGTATGCTGCTGCGGTATTTAAGGCCCTGCTGCATTATTTAAGGACTCTGCTGCATTATTAAGGACGTTGCTGCATTATTTAAGGACTTTATTGCATTATTTAAGGATTCTGCTGCATTATTTAAGGAATTTGCTGCATTATTTAAGGACTCTGCTGTATTATTTAAGGACTTTGTTGCATTATTTAATGACTCTGCTGGGGTATTTAAGGACTCTGCTGCATTATTTAAGGGCTTTGCTGCATTATTTAAGGACTCTGCTGCAGTATTTAAGGACTCTGCTGCATTATTTAAGGACTTTGATGCATTATTTAAGGACGCTGCTGCAGAATTTAAGGAATCTGCTGCATTATTTAAGGACTTTGTTGCATTATTTAAGGACTATGCTGCATTATGTAAGGACTCTGCTGCATTATTTAAGGACTATGCTGCATTATTTAATTACTCTGCTGCATTATTTAAGGACTTTGTTGCATTATTTAAGGACTCTGCTGCATTATTTAAGGACTTTGCTGCATTATTTAAGGACTTTGATGCATTATTTAAGGACGCTGCTGCAGAATTTAAGTATTCTGCTGCATTATTTAAGGACTCTGCTGCATTATTTAAGGACTTTGCTGCATTATTTAAGGACTCTGCTGCATTATTTAAGGACTTTGTTGCATTATTTAATGACTCTGCTGCGGTATTTAAGGACTCTGTTGCATTATTTAAGGACTTTGCTGCATTATTTAAGGACTCTGCTGCATTATTTAAGGACTCGGCTGCATTATTTAAATACCTTGCTGCATTATTTAATGACTCTGCTGCATTATTTAAGGATTTTATTGCATTATTTAAGGACTCTGCTGCATTATTTAATGAATTTGCTGCATTATTTAAGGACTCTGCTGCATTATTTAAGGACTCTGCTGGGGTATTTTAGGACTCTGCTGCATTATATAAGGACTCTGCTGCATTATTTAAGGACTTTGCTGCATTATTTAAGGACTTTGCGGCAGTAATTAAGGAATCTGCTGCATTATTTAAGGACTTTGTTGCATTATTTAAGGACTGTGCTGCATTGCTTAAGGACTCTGCTGCATTATTTAAGGACTTTGTTGCATTATTTAAGGACTCTGCTGCATTATTTAAGGACTTTGTTGCATTATTTAAGGACTCTGTTGCATTATTTAAGGACTTTGCTGCATTATTTAAGTACTCTGGTGCATTATTTAAGGACTTTGTTGCATTATTTAAGGACTCTGCTGCATTATTTAAGGACTTTGTTGCATTATTTAAGGACTCTGCTGCATTATTTAAGGACTTTGCTGCATTATTTAAGTATGCTGCTGCGGTATTTAAGGCCTCTGCTGCATTATTTAAGGACTTTGCTGCATTATTTAAGGACTCTTCTGCATTATTAAGGACGGTGCTGCATTATTTAAGTACTTTATTGCATTATTTAAGGATTCTGCTGCATTATTTAAGGAATTTCCTGCATTATTTAAGGACTCTGCTGCATTATTTAAGGACTTTGTTGCATCATTTAATGACTCTGCTGCAGTATTTAAGGACTCTGTTGCATTATTTAAGGACTTTGATGCATTATTTAAGGAGGCTGCTGCAGAATTTAAGGAATCTGCTGCATTATTTAAGGACTTTGTTGCATTATTTAAGGACTCTGCTGCATTATTTAAGGACGCTGCTGCAGTATTTAAGACCTCTTCTGCATTATTTAAGGATTTTGCTGCATTATTTAAGGACTCTACTGCATTATTAAGGACGTTGCTGCATTATTTAAGGACTTTATTGCATTATTTAAGGATTCTGCTGCATTATTTAAGGAATTAGCTGCATTATTTAAGTACTCTGCTGCATTATTTAAGTATGCTGCTGCAGTATTTAAGGCCTCTGCTGCATTATTTAAGGACTCTGCTGCATTATTAAGGACGTTGCTGCATTATTTAAGGACTTTATTGCATTATTTAAGGATTCTGCTGCATTATTTAAGGAATTTGCTGCATTATTTAAGGACTCTGCTGGGGTATTTAAGGACTCTGCTGCATTATTTAAGGACTTTGTTGCATTATTTAAGGACTCTGCTGCATTATTTAAGGACTTTGCTGCATTATTTAAGGACTTTGATGCATTATTTAAGGACACTGCTGCAGAATTTAAGTAATCTGCTGCATTATTTAAGGACTCTGCTGCATTATTTAAGGACTTTGCTGCATTATTTAAGGACTCTGCTGCATTATTTAAGGACTTTGTTGCATTATTTAATGACTCTGCTGCGGTATTTAAGGACTCTGCTGTATTATTTAAGGACTTTGCTGCATTATTTAAGGACTCTGCTTCATTATTTAAGGACTTTGTTGCATTATTTAAGGACTCTGCTGCATTATTTAAGGACTTCGTTGCATTATTTAAGGACTCTGCTGCATTATTTAAAGACTTTGCTGCATTATTTAAGTACTCTGGTGCATTATTTAAGGACTCGGCTGCATTATTTAAAGACTTTGCTGCATTATTTAAGTACTCTGGTGCATTATTTAAGGACTCTGCTGCATTATTTAAGGACTTTGCTGCATTATTTAAGGACTCTGCTGCATTATTTAAGGACTTTGCTGCATTATTTAAGTATGCTGCTGCGGTATTTAAGGCCTCTGCTGCATTATTTAAGGACTCTGCTGCATTATTAAGGACGTTGCTGCATTATTTAAGGACTTTATTGCATTATTTAAGGATTCTGCTGCATTATTTAAGGAATTTGCTGCATTATTTAAGGACTCTGCTGTATTATTTAAGGACTTTGTTGCATTATTTAATGACTCTGCTGGGGTATTTAAGGACTCTGCTGCATTATTTAAGGGCTTTGCTGCATTATTTAAGGACTCTGCTGCAGTATTTAAGGACTCTGCTGCATTATTTAAGGACTTTGATGCATTATTTAAGGACGCTGCTGCAGAATTTAAGGAATCTGCTGCATTATTTAAGGACTTTGTTGCATTATTTAAGGACTATGCTGCATTATGTAAGGACTCTGCTGCATTATTTAAGGACTTTGCTGCATTATTTAATTACTCTGCTGCATTATTTAAGGACTTTGTTGCATTATTTAAGGACTCTGCTGCATTATTTAAGGACTTTGCTGCATTATTTAAGGACTTTGATGCATTATTTAAGGACGCTGCTGCAGAATTTAAGTAATCTGCTGCATTATTTAAGGACTCTGCTGCATTATTTAAGGACTTTGCTGCATTATTTAAGGACTCTGCTGCATTATTTAAGGACTTTGTTGCATTATTTAATGACTCTGCTGCGGTATTTAAGGACTCTGCTGCATTATTTAAGGACTTTGCTGCATTATTTAAGGACTTTGCTGCAGTAATTAAGGAATCTGCTGCATTATTTAAGGACTTTGTTGCATTATTTAAGGACTGTGCTGCATTGCTTAAGGACTCTGCTGCATTATTTAAGGACTTTGCTGCATTATTTAAGGACTTTGTTGCATTATTTAAGGACTCTGCTGCATTATTTAAGGACTTTGTTGCATTATTTAAGGACTCTGTTGCATTATTTAAGGACTTTGCTGCATTATTTAAGTACTCTGGTGCATTATTTAAGGACTTTGTTGCATTATTTAAGGACTCTGCTGCATTATTTAAGGACTTTGTTGCATTATTTAAGGACTCTGTTGCATTATTTAAGGACTTTGCTGCATTATTTAAGTACTCTGGTGCATTATTTAAGGACTTTGTTGCATTATTTAAGGACTCTGCTGCATTATTTAAATACCTTGCTGCATTATTTAAGGATTTTATTGCATTATTTAAGGACTCTGCTGCATTATTTAATGAATTTGCTGCATTATTTAAGGACTCTGCTGCATTATTTAAGGACTCTGCTGGGGTATTTTAGGACTCTGCTGCATTATATAAGGACTCTGCTGCATTATTTAAGGACTTTGCTGCATTATTTAAGGACTTTGCGGCAGTAATTAAGGAATCTGCTGCATTATTTAAGGACTTTGTTGCATTATTTAAGGACTGTGCTGCATTGCTTAAGGACTCTGCTGCATTATTTAAGGACGTTGCTGCATTATTTAAGGACTTTGTTGCATTATTTAAGGACTCTGCTGCATTATTTAAGGACTTTGTTGCATTATTTAAGGACTTTGCTGCATTATTTAAGTACTCTGGTGCATTATTTAAGGACTTTGTTGCATTATTTAAGGACTCTGCTGCATTATTTAAGGACTTTGTTGCATTATTTAAGGACTCTGCTGCATTATTTAA
Organism: Phyllobates terribilis; assembly: GCF_046119375.1. Classification (NCBI taxonomy): domain Eukaryota; kingdom Metazoa; phylum Chordata; class Amphibia; order Anura; family Dendrobatidae; genus Phyllobates; species Phyllobates terribilis. The sequence continues at coordinate 889,428 of NW_027363268.1, forward strand.
GGACTTTGCTGCATTATTTAAGTATGCTGCTGCGGTATTTAAGGCCTCTGCTGCATTATTTAAGGACTTTGCTGCATTATTTAAGGACTCTTCTGCATTATTAAGGACGGTGCTGCATTATTTAAGTACTTTATTGCATTATTTAAGGATTCTGCTGCATTATTTAAGGAATTTGCTGCATTATTTAAGGACTCTGCTGCATTATTTAAGGACTTTGTTGCATCATTTAATGACTCTGCTGCAGTATTTAAGGACTCTGTTGCATTATTTAAGGACTTTGATGCATTATTTAAGGAGGCTGCTGCAGAATTTAAGGAATCTGCTGCATTATTTAAGGACTTTGTTGCATTATTTAAGGACTCTGCTGCATTATTTAAGGACGCTGCTGCAGTATTTAAGACCTCTTCTGCATTATTTAAGGATTTTGCTGCATTATTTAAGGACTCTACTGCATTATTAAGGACGTTGCTGCATTATTTAAGGACTTTATTGCATTATTTAAGGATTCTGCTGCATTATTTAAGGAATTAGCTGCATTATTTAAGTACTCTGCTGCATTATTTAAGGACTTTGCTGCATTATTTAAGTATGCTGCTGCAGTATTTAAGGCCTCTGCTGCATTATTTAAGGACTCTGCTGCATTATTAAGGACGTTGCTGCATTATTTAAGGACTTTATTGCATTATTTAAGGATTCTGCTGCATTATTTAAGGAATTTGCTGCATTATTTAAGGACTCTGCTGCATTATTTAAGGACTTTGCTGCATTATTTAAGGACTTTGATGCATTATTTAAGGACGCTGCTGCAGAATTTAAGTAATCTGCTGCATTATTTAAGGACTCTGCTGCATTATTTAAGGACTCTGCTGCATTATTAAGGACGTTGCTGCATTATTTAAGGACTTTATTGCATTATTTAAGGATTCTGCTGCATTATTTAAGGACTTTATTGCATTATTTAAGGATTCTGCTGCATTATTTAAGGAATTTGCTGCATTATTTAATGACTCTGCTGCGGTATTTAAGGACTCTGCTGTATTATTTAAGGACTTTGCTGCATTATTTAAGGACTCTGCTTCATTATTTAAGGACTTTGTTGCATTATTTAAGGACTCTGCTGCATTATTTAAGGACTTCGTTGCATTATTTAAGGACTCTGCTGCATTATTTAAAGACTTTGCTGCATTATTTAAGTACTCTGGTGCATTATTTAAGGACTCGGCTGCATTATTTAAAGACTTTGCTGCATTATTTAAGTACTCTGGTGCATTATTTAAGGACTCTGCTGCATTATTTAAGGACTTTGCTGCATTATTTAAGGACTCTGCTGCATTATTTAAGGACTTTGCTGCATTATTTAAGTATGCTGCTGCGGTATTTAAGGCCTCTGCTGCATTATTTAAGGACTCTGCTGCATTATTAAGGACGTTGCTGCATTATTTAAGGACTTTATTGCATTATTTAAGGATTCTGCTGCATTATTTAAGGAATTTGCTGCATTATTTAAGGACTCTGCTGTATAATTTAAGGACTTTGTTGCATTATTTAATGACTCTGCTGGGGTATTTAAGGACTCTGCTGCATTATTTAAGGGCTTTGCTGCATTATTTAAGGACTCTGCTGCAGTATTTAAGGACTCTGCTGCATTATTTAAGGACTTTGATGCATTATTTAAGGACGCTGCTGCAGAATTTAAGGAATCTGCTGCATTATTTAAGGACTTTGTTGCATTATTTAAGGACTATGCTGCATTATGTAAGGACTCTGCTGCATTATTTAAGGACTTTGCTGCATTATTTAATTACTCTGCTGCATTATTTAAGGACTTTGTTGCATTATTTAAGGACTCTGCTGCATTATTTAAGGACTTTGCTGCATTATTTAAGGACTTTGATGCATTATTTAAGGACGCTGCTGCAGAATTTAAGTAATCTGCTGCATTATTTAAGGACTCTGTTGCATTATTTAAGGACTTTGCTGCATTATTTAAGGACTCTGCTGCATTATTTAAGGACTTTGTTGCATTATTTAATGACTCTGCTGCGGTATTTAAGGACTCTGCTGCATTATTTAAGGACTTTGCTGCATTATTTAAGGACTTTGCTGCAGTAATTAAGGAATCTGCTGCATTATTTAAGGACTTTGTTGCATTATTTAAGGACTGTGCTGCATTGCTTAAGGACTCTGCTGCATTATTTAAGGACTTTGCTGCATTTTTTAAGGACTTTGTTGCATTATTTAAGGACTCTGCTGCATTATTTAAGGACTTTGTTGCATTATTTAAGGACTCTGTTGCATTATTTAAGGACTTTGCTGCATTATTTAAGTACTCTGGTGCATTATTTAAGGACTTTGTTGCATTATTTAAGGACTCTGCTGCATTATTTAAGGACTTTGTTGCATTATTTAAGGACTCTGTTGCATTATTTAAGGACTTTGCTGCATTATTTAAGTACTCTGGTGCATTATTTAAGGACTTTGTTGCATTATTTAAGGACTCTGCTGCATTATTTAAGGACTTTGTTGCATTATTTAAGGACTCTGCTGCATTATTTAAGGACTTTGCTGCATTATTTAAGGACTCTGTTGCATTATTTAAGGACTTTGCTGCATTATTTAAGTACTCTGGTGCATTATTTAAGGAATTTATTGCATTATTTAAGGATTCTGCTGCATTATTTAAGGAATTTGCTGCATTATTTAAGAACTTTGCTGCAGTATTTAAGGACTCTGCTGCATTATTTAAGGACTTTATTGCATTATTTAAGGACCCTGCTGCAGAATTTAAGGAATCTGCTGCATTACTTAAGGACTTTGTTGCATTATTTAAGGACTCTGCTGCATTATTTAAGGACTTTGCTGCATTATTTAAGGACTTTGATGCATAATTTAAGGACGCCGCTGCAGAATTTAAGTAATCTGCTGCATTATTTAAGGACTCTGCTGCATTATTTAAGGACTTTGCTGCATTATTTAAGGACTCTGCTGTATTATTAAGCACGTTGCTGTATTAATTAAGGACTTTATTGCATTATTTAAGGAATTTGATGCATTATTTAAGGACTCTGCTGCATTATTTAAGGACTTTGATGCATTATTTAAGGACGCTGCTGCAGAATTTAAGGAATCTGCTGCATTATTTAAGGACTTTGTTGCATTATTTAAGGACTATGCTGCATTATGTAAGGACTCTGCTGCATTATTTAAGGACTTTGCTGCATTATTTAATTACTCTGCTGCATTATTTAAGGACTTTGTTGCATTATTTAAGGACTCTGCTGCATTATTTAAGGACTTTGCTGCATTATTTAAGGACTTTGATGCATTATTTAAGGACGCTGCTGCAGAATTTAAGTAATCTGCTGCATTATTTAAGGACTCTGCTGCATTATTTAAGGACTTTGCTGCATTATTTAAGGACTCTGCTGCATTATTTAAGGACTTTGTTGCATTATTTAATGACTCTGCTGCGGTATTTAAGGACTCTGCTGCATTATTTAAGGACTTTGCTGCATTATTTAAGGACTTTGCTGCAGTAATTAAGGAATCTGCTGCATTATTTAAGGAATTTGATGCATTATTTAAGGACTCTGCTGCATTATTTAAGGACTTTGCTGCATTATTTAAGGACTCTGCTTCATTATTTAAGGACTTTGTTGCATTATTTAAGGACTCTGCTGCATTAATTAAGGACTTTGTTGCATTATTTAAGGACTCTGCTGCATTATTTAAAGACTTTGCTGCATTATTTAAGTACTCTGGTGCATTATTTAAGGACTCTGCTGCATTATTTAAAGACTTTGCTGCATTATTTAAGTACTCTGGTGCATTATTTAAGGACTTTGTTGCTTTATTTAAGGACTTTGCTGCATTATTTAAGGACTTTGTTGCATTATTTAAGGACTCTGCTGCATTATTTAAGGACTTTGCTGCATTATTTAAGTATGCTGCTGCAGTATTTAAGGCCTCTGCTGCATTATTTAAGGACTCTGCTGCATTTTTAAGGACGTTGCTGCATTATTTAAGGACTTTATTGCATTATTTAAGGATTCTGCTGCATTATTTAAGGAATTTGCTGCATTATTTAAGGACTCTGCTGCATTATTTAAGGACTTTGCTGCATTATTTAAGGACTTTGATGCATTATTTAAGGACGCTGCTGCAGAATTTAAGTAATCTGCTGCATTATTTAAGGACTCTGCTGCATTATTTAAGGACTTTGCTGCATTATTTAAGGACTCTGCTGCATTATTTAAGGACTTTGTTGCATTATTTAATGACTCTGCTGCGGTATTTAAGGACTCTGCTGCATTATTTAAGGACTTTGCTGCATTATTTAAGGACTTTGCTGCAGTAATTAAGGAATCTGCTGCATTATTTAAGGACTTTGTTGCATTATTTAAGGACTGTGCTGCATTGCTTAAGGACTCTGCTGCATTATTTAAGGACTTTGCTGCATTATTTAAGGACTTTGTTGCATTATTTAAGGACTCTGCTGCATTATTTAAGGACTTTGTTGCATTATTTAAGGACTCTGTTGCATTATTTAAGGACTTTGCTGCATTATTTAAGTACTCTGGTGCATTATTTAAGGACTTTGTTGCATTATTTAAGGACTCTGCTGCATTATTTAAGGACTTTGTTGCATTATTTAAGGACTCTGTTGCATTATTTAAGGACTTTGCTGCATTATTTAAGTACTCTGGTGCATTATTTAAGGACTTTGTTGCATTATTTAAGGACTCTGCTGCATTATTTAAATACCTTGCTGCATTATTTAAGGATTTTATTGCATTATTTAAGGACTCTGCTGCATTATTTAATGAATTTGCTGCATTATTTAAGGACTCTGCTGCATTATTTAAGGACTCTGCTGGGGTATTTTAGGACTCTGCTGCATTATATAAGGACTCTGCTGCATTATTTAAGGACTTTGCTGCATTATTTAAGGACTTTGCGGCAGTAATTAAGGAATCTGCTGCATTATTTAAGGACTTTGTTGCATTATTTAAGGACTGTGCTGCATTGCTTAAGGACTCTGCTGCATTATTTAAGGACGTTGCTGCATTATTTAAGGACTTTGTTGCATTATTTAAGGACTCTGCTGCATTATTTAAGGACTTTGTTGCATTATTTAAGGACTTTGCTGCATTATTTAAGTACTCTGGTGCATTATTTAAGGACTTTGTTGCATTATTTAAGGACTCTGCTGCATTATTTAAGGACTTTGTTGCATTATTTAAGGACTCTGCTGCATTATTTAAGGACTTTGCTGCATTATTTAAGTATGCTGCTGCGGTATTTAAGGCCTCTGCTGCATTATTTAAGGACTTTGCTGCATTATTTAAGGACTCTTCTGCATTATTAAGGACGGTGCTGCATTATTTAAGTACTTTATTGCATTATTTAAGGATTCTGCTGCATTATTTAAGGAATTTGCTGCATTATTTAAGGACTCTGCTGCATTATTTAAGGACTTTGTTGCATCATTTAATGACTCTGCTGCAGTATTTAAGGACTCTGTTGCATTATTTAAGGACTTTGATGCATTATTTAAGGAGGCTGCTGCAGAATTTAAGGAATCTGCTGCATTATTTAAGGACTTTGTTGCATTATTTAAGGACTCTGCTGCATTATTTAAGGACGCTGCTGCAGTATTTAAGACCTCTTCTGCATTATTTAAGGATTTTGCTGCATTATTTAAGGACTCTACTGCATTATTAAGGACGTTGCTGCATTATTTAAGGACTTTATTGCATTATTTAAGGATTCTGCTGCATTATTTAAGGAATTAGCTGCATTATTTAAGTACTCTGCTGCATTATTTAAGGACTTTGCTGCATTATTTAAGTATGCTGCTGCAGTATTTAAGGCCTCTGCTGCATTATTTAAGGACTCTGCTGCATTATTAAGGACGTTGCTGCATTATTTAAGGACTTTATTGCATTATTTAAGGATTCTGCTGCATTATTTAAGGAATTTGCTGCATTATTTAAGGACTCTGCTGCATTATTTAAGGACTTTGCTGCATTATTTAAGGACTTTGATGCATTATTTAAGGACGCTGCTGCAGAATTTAAGTAATCTGCTGCATTATTTAAGGACTCTGCTGCATTATTTAAGGACTCTGCTGCATTATTAAGGACGTTGCTGCATTATTTAAGGACTTTATTGCATTATTTAAGGATTCTGCTGCATTATTTAAGGACTTTATTGCATTATTTAAGGATTCTGCTGCATTATTTAAGGAATTTGCTGCATTATTTAATGACTCTGCTGCGGTATTTAAGGACTCTGCTGTATTATTTAAGGACTTTGCTGCATTATTTAAGGACTCTGCTTCATTATTTAAGGACTTTGTTGCATTATTTAAGGACTCTGCTGCATTATTTAAGGACTTCGTTGCATTATTTAAGGACTCTGCTGCATTATTTAAAGACTTTGCTGCATTATTTAAGTACTCTGGTGCATTATTTAAGGACTCGGCTGCATTATTTAAAGACTTTGCTGCATTATTTAAGTACTCTGGTGCATTATTTAAGGACTCTGCTGCATTATTTAAGGACTTTGCTGCATTATTTAAGGACTCTGCTGCATTATTTAAGGACTTTGCTGCATTATTTAAGTATGCTGCTGCGGTATTTAAGGCCTCTGCTGCATTATTTAAGGACTCTGCTGCATTATTAAGGACGTTGCTGCATTATTTAAGGACTTTATTGCATTATTTAAGGATTCTGCTGCATTATTTAAGGAATTTGCTGCATTATTTAAGGACTCTGCTGTATAATTTAAGGACTTTGTTGCATTATTTAATGACTCTGCTGGGGTATTTAAGGACTCTGCTGCATTATTTAAGGGCTTTGCTGCATTATTTAAGGACTCTGCTGCAGTATTTAAGGACTCTGCTGCATTATTTAAGGACTTTGATGCATTATTTAAGGACGCTGCTGCAGAATTTAAGGAATCTGCTGCATTATTTAAGGACTTTGTTGCATTATTTAAGGACTATGCTGCATTATGTAAGGACTCTGCTGCATTATTTAAGGACTTTGCTGCATTATTTAATTACTCTGCTGCATTATTTAAGGACTTTGTTGCATTATTTAAGGACTCTGCTGCATTATTTAAGGACTTTGCTGCATTATTTAAGGACTTTGATGCATTATTTAAGGACGCTGCTGCAGAATTTAAGTAATCTGCTGCATTATTTAAGGACTCTGTTGCATTATTTAAGGACTTTGCTGCATTATTTAAGGACTCTGCTGCATTATTTAAGGACTTTGTTGCATTATTTAATGACTCTGCTGCGGTATTTAAGGACTCTGCTGCATTATTTAAGGACTTTGCTGCATTATTTAAGGACTTTGCTGCAGTAATTAAGGAATCTGCTGCATTATTTAAGGACTTTGTTGCATTATTTAAGGACTGTGCTGCATTGCTTAAGGACTCTGCTGCATTATTTAAGGACTTTGCTGCATTTTTTAAGGACTTTGTTGCATTATTTAAGGACTCTGCTGCATTATTTAAGGACTTTGTTGCATTATTTAAGGACTCTGTTGCATTATTTAAGGACTTTGCTGCATTATTTAAGTACTCTGGTGCATTATTTAAGGACTTTGTTGCATTATTTAAGGACTCTGCTGCATTATTTAAGGACTTTGTTGCATTATTTAAGGACTCTGTTGCATTATTTAAGGACTTTGCTGCATTATTTAAGTACTCTGGTGCATTATTTAAGGACTTTGTTGCATTATTTAAGGACTCTGCTGCATTATTTAAGGACTTTGTTGCATTATTTAAGGACTCTGCTGCATTATTTAAGGACTTTGCTGCATTATTTAAGGACTCTGTTGCATTATTTAAGGACTTTGCTGCATTATTTAAGTACTCTGGTGCATTATTTAAGGAATTTATTGCATTATTTAAGGATTCTGCTGCATTATTTAAGGAATTTGCTGCATTATTTAAGAACTTTGCTGCAGTATTTAAGGACTCTGCTGCATTATTTAAGGACTTTATTGCATTATTTAAGGACCCTGCTGCAGAATTTAAGGAATCTGCTGCATTACTTAAGGACTTTGTTGCATTATTTAAGGACTCTGCTGCATTATTTAAGGACTTTGCTGCATTATTTAAGGACTTTGATGCATAATTTAAGGACGCCGCTGCAGAATTTAAGTAATCTGCTGCATTATTTAAGGACTCTGCTGCATTATTTAAGGACTTTGCTGCATTATTTAAGGACTCTGCTGTATTATTAAGCACGTTGCTGTATTAATTAAGGACTTTATTGCATTATTTAAGGAATTTGATGCATTATTTAAGGACTCTGCTGCATTATTTAAGGACTTTGATGCATTATTTAAGGACGCTGCTGCAGAATTTAAGGAATCTGCTGCATTATTTAAGGACTTTGTTGCATTATTTAAGGACTATGCTGCATTATGTAAGGACTCTGCTGCATTATTTAAGGACTTTGCTGCATTATTTAATTACTCTGCTGCATTATTTAAGGACTTTGTTGCATTATTTAAGGACTCTGCTGCATTATTTAAGGACTTTGCTGCATTATTTAAGGACTTTGATGCATTATTTAAGGACGCTGCTGCAGAATTTAAGTAATCTGCTGCATTATTTAAGGACTCTGCTGCATTATTTAAGGACTTTGCTGCATTATTTAAGGACTCTGCTGCATTATTTAAGGACTTTGTTGCATTATTTAATGACTCTGCTGCGGTATTTAAGGACTCTGCTGCATTATTTAAGGACTTTGCTGCATTATTTAAGGACTTTGCTGCAGTAATTAAGGAATCTGCTGCATTATTTAAGGAATTTGATGCATTATTTAAGGACTCTGCTGCATTATTTAAGGACTTTGCTGCATTATTTAAGGACTCTGCTTCATTATTTAAGGACTTTGTTGCATTATTTAAGGACTCTGCTGCATTAATTAAGGACTTTGTTGCATTATTTAAGGACTCTGCTGCATTATTTAAAGACTTTGCTGCATTATTTAAGTACTCTGGTGCATTATTTAAGGACTCTGCTGCATTATTTAAAGACTTTGCTGCATTATTTAAGTACTCTGGTGCATTATTTAAGGACTTTGTTGCTTTATTTAAGGACTTTGCTGCATTATTTAAGGACTTTGTTGCATTATTTAAGGACTCTGCTGCATTATTTAAGGACTTTGCTGCATTATTTAAGTATGCTGCTGCAGTATTTAAGGCCTCTGCTGCATTATTTAAGGACTCTGCTGCATTTTTAAGGACGTTGCTGCATTATTTAAGGACTTTATTGCATTATTTAAGGATTCTGCTGCATTATTTAAGGAATTTGCTGCATTATTTAAGGACTCTGCTGCATTATTTAAGGACTTTGCTGCATTATTTAAGGACTTTGCGGCAGTAATTAAGGAATCTGCTGCGTTATTTAAGGACTTTGTTGCATTATTTAAGGACTGTGCTGCATTGCTTAAGGACTCTGCTGCATTATTTAAGGACGTTGCTGCATTATTTAAGGACTTTGTTGCATTATTTAAGGACTCTGCTGCATTATTTAAGGACTTTGTTGCATTATTTAAGGACTCTGTTGCATTATTTAAGGACTTTGCTGCATTATTTAAGTACTCTGGTGCATTATTTAAGGACTTTGTTGCATTATTTAAGGACTCTGCTGCATTATTTAAGGACTTTGTTGCATTATTTAAGGACTCTGCTGCATTATTTAAGGACTTTGCTGCATTATTTAAGTATGCTGCTGCGGTATTTAAGGCCTCTGCTGCATTATTTAAGGACTTTGCTGCATTATTTAAGGACTCTTCTGCATTATTAAGGACGGTGCTGCATTATTTAAGTACTTTATTGCATTATTTAAGGATTCTGCTGCATTATTTAAGGAATTTGCTGCATTATTTAAGGACTCTGCTGCATTATTTAAGGACTTTGTTGCATCATTTAATGACTCTGCTGCAGTATTTAAGGACTCTGTTGCATTATTTAAGGACTTTGATGCATTATTTAAGGAGGCTGCTGCAGAATTTAAGGAATCTGCTGCATTATTTAAGGACTTTGTTGCATTATTTAAGGACTCTGCTGCATTATTTAAGGACGCTGCTGCAGTATTTAAGACCTCTTCTGCATTATTTAAGGATTTTGCTGCATTATTTAAGGACTCTACTGCATTATTAAGGACGTTGCTGCATTATTTAAGGACTTTATTGCATTATTTAAGGATTCTGCTGCATTATTTAAGGAATTAGCTGCATTATTTAAGTACTCTGCTGCATTATTTAAGTATGCTGCTGCTGTATTTAAGGCCTCTGCTGCATTATTTAAGGACTCTGCTGCATTATTAAGGACGTTGCTGCATTATTTAAGGACTTTATTGCATTATTTAAGGATTCTGCTGCATTATTTAAGGACTTTATTGCATTATTTAAGGATTCTGCTGCATTATTTAAGGAATTTGCTGCATTATTTAATGACTCTGCTGCGGTATTTAAGGACTCTGCTGTATTATTTAAGGACTTTGCTGCATTATTTAAGGACTCTGCTTCATTATTTAAGGACTTTGTTGCATTATTTAAGGACTCTGCTGCATTATTTAAGGACTTCGTTGCATTATTTAAGGACTCTGCTGCATTATTTAAAGACTTTGCTGCATTATTTAAGTACTCTGGTGCATTATTTAAGGACTCGGCTGCATTATTTAAAGACTTTGCTGCATTATTTAAGTACTCTGGTGCATTATTTAAGGACTCTGCTGCATTATTTAAGGACTTTGCTGCATTATTTAAGGACTCTGCTGCATTATTTAAGGACTTTGCTGCATTATTTAAGTATGCTGCTGCGGTATTTAAGGCCTCTGCTGCATTATTTAAGGACTCTGCTGCATTATTAAGGACGTTGCTGCATTATTTAAGGACTTTATTGCATTATTTAAGGATTCTGCTGCATTATTTAAGGAATTTGCTGCATTATTTAAGGACTCTGCTGTATAATTTAAGGACTTTGTTGCATTATTTAATGACTCTGCTGGGGTATTTAAGGACTCTGCTGCATTATTTAAGGGCTTTGCTGCATTATTTAAGGACTCTGCTGCAGTATTTAAGGACTCTGCTGCATTATTTAAGGACTTTGATGCATTATTTAAGGACGCTGCTGCAGAATTTAAGGAATCTGCTGCATTATTTAAGGACTTTGTTGCATTATTTAAGGACTATGCTGCATTATGTAAGGACTCTGCTGCATTATTTAAGGACTTTGCTGCATTATTTAATTACTCTGCTGCATTATTTAAGGACTTTGTTGCATTATTTAAGGACTCTGCTGCATTATTTAAGGACTTTGCTGCATTATTTAAGGACTTTGATGCATTATTTAAGGACGCTGCTGCAGAATTTAAGTAATCTGCTGCATTATTTAAGGACTCTGTTGCATTATTTAAGGACTTTGCTGCATTATTTAAGGACTCTGCTGCATTATTTAAGGACTTTGTTGCATTATTTAATGACTCTGCTGCGGTATTTAAGGACTCTGCTGCATTATTTAAGGACTTTGCTGCATTATTTAAGGACTTTGCTGCAGTAATTAAGGAATCTGCTGCATTATTTAAGGACTTTGTTGCATTATTTAAGGACTGTGCTGCATTGCTTAAGGACTCTGCTGCATTATTTAAGGACTTTGCTGCATTTTTTAAGGACTTTGTTGCATTATTTAAGGACTCTGCTGCATTATTTAAGGACTTTGTTGCATTATTTAAGGACTCTGTTGCATTATTTAAGGACTTTGCTGCATTATTTAAGTACTCTGGTGCATTATTTAAGGACTTTGTTGCATTATTTAAGGACTCTGCTGCATTATTTAAGGACTTTGTTGCATTATTTAAGGACTCTGTTGCATTATTTAAGGACTTTGCTGCATTATTTAAGTACTCTGGTGCATTATTTAAGGACTTTGTTGCATTATTTAAGGACTCTGCTGCATTATTTAAGGACTTTGTTGCATTATTTAAGGACTCTGCTGCATTATTTAAGGACTTTGCTGCATTATTTAAGGACTCTGTTGCATTATTTAAGGACTTTGCTGCATTATTTAAGTACTCTGGTGCATTATTTAAGGAATTTATTGCATTATTTAAGGATTCTGCTGCATTATTTAAGGAATTTGCTGCATTATTTAAGAACTTTGCTGCAGTATTTAAGGACTCTGCTGCATTATTTAAGGACTTTATTGCATTATTTAAGGACCCTGCTGCAGAATTTAAGGAATCTGCTGCATTACTTAAGGACTTTGTTGCATTATTTAAGGACTCTGCTGCATTATTTAAGGACTTTGCTGCATTATTTAAGGACTTTGATGCATAATTTAAGGACGCCGCTGCAGAATTTAAGTAATCTGCTGCATTATTTAAGGACTCTGCTGCATTATTTAAGGACTTTGCTGCATTATTTAAGGACTCTGCTGTATTATTAAGCACGTTGCTGTATTAATTAAGGACTTTATTGCATTATTTAAGGAATTTGATGCATTATTTAAGGACTCTGCTGCATTATTTAAGGACTTTGATGCATTATTTAAGGACGCTGCTGCAGAATTTAAGGAATCTGCTGCATTATTTAAGGACTTTGTTGCATTATTTAAGGACTATGCTGCATTATGTAAGGACTCTGCTGCATTATTTAAGGACTTTGCTGCATTATTTAATTACTCTGCTGCATTATTTAAGGACTTTGTTGCATTATTTAAGGACTCTGCTGCATTATTTAAGGACTTTGCTGCATTATTTAAGGACTTTGATGCATTATTTAAGGACGCTGCTGCAGAATTTAAGTAATCTGCTGCATTATTTAAGGACTCTGCTGCATTATTTAAGGACTTTGCTGCATTATTTAAGGACTCTGCTGCATTATTTAAGGACTTTGTTGCATTATTTAATGACTCTGCTGCGGTATTTAAGGACTCTGCTGCATTATTTAAGGACTTTGCTGCATTATTTAAGGACTTTGCTGCAGTAATTAAGGAATCTGCTGCATTATTTAAGGAATTTGATGCATTATTTAAGGACTCTGCTGCATTATTTAAGGACTTTGCTGCATTATTTAAGGACTCTGCTTCATTATTTAAGGACTTTGTTGCATTATTTAAGGACTCTGCTGCATTAATTAAGGACTTTGTTGCATTATTTAAGGACTCTGCTGCATTATTTAAAGACTTTGCTGCATTATTTAAGTACTCTGGTGCATTATTTAAGGACTCTGCTGCATTATTTAAAGACTTTGCTGCATTATTTAAGTACTCTGGTGCATTATTTAAGGACTTTGTTGCTTTATTTAAGGACTTTGCTGCATTATTTAAGGACTTTGTTGCATTATTTAAGGACTCTGCTGCATTATTTAAGGACTTTGCTGCATTATTTAAGTATGCTGCTGCAGTATTTAAGGCCTCTGCTGCATTATTTAAGGACTCTGCTGCATTTTTAAGGACGTTGCTGCATTATTTAAGGACTTTATTGCATTATTTAAGGATTCTGCTGCATTATTTAAGGAATTTGCTGCATTATTTAAGGACTCTGCTGCATTATTTAAGGACTTTGCTGCATTATTTAAGGACTTTGCGGCAGTAATTAAGGAATCTGCTGCGTTATTTAAGGACTTTGTTGCATTATTTAAGGACTGTGCTGCATTGCTTAAGGACTCTGCTGCATTATTTAAGGACGTTGCTGCATTATTTAAGGACTTTGTTGCATTATTTAAGGACTCTGCTGCATTATTTAAGGACTTTGTTGCATTATTTAAGGACTCTGTTGCATTATTTAAGGACTTTGCTGCATTATTTAAGTACTCTGGTGCATTATTTAAGGACTTTGTTGCATTATTTAAGGACTCTGCTGCATTATTTAAGGACTTTGTTGCATTATTTAAGGACTCTGCTGCATTATTTAAGGACTTTGCTGCATTATTTAAGTATGCTGCTGCGGTATTTAAGGCCTCTGCTGCATTATTTAAGGACTTTGCTGCATTATTTAAGGACTCTTCTGCATTATTAAGGACGGTGCTGCATTATTTAAGTACTTTATTGCATTATTTAAGGATTCTGCTGCATTATTTAAGGAATTTGCTGCATTATTTAAGGACTCTGCTGCATTATTTAAGGACTTTGTTGCATCATTTAATGACTCTGCTGCAGTATTTAAGGACTCTGTTGCATTATTTAAGGACTTTGATGCATTATTTAAGGAGGCTGCTGCAGAATTTAAGGAATCTGCTGCATTATTTAAGGACTTTGTTGCATTATTTAAGGACTCTGCTGCATTATTTAAGGACGCTGCTGCAGTATTTAAGACCTCTTCTGCATTATTTAAGGATTTTGCTGCATTATTTAAGGACTCTACTGCATTATTAAGGACGTTGCTGCATTATTTAAGGACTTTATTGCATTATTTAAGGATTCTGCTGCATTATTTAAGGAATTAGCTGCATTATTTAAGTACTCTGCTGCATTATTTAAGTATGCTGCTGCTGTATTTAAGGCCTCTGCTGCATTATTTAAGGACTCTGCTGCATTATTAAGGACGTTGCTGCATTATTTAAGGACTTTATTGCATTATTTAAGGATTCTGCTGCATTATTTAAGGAATTTGCTGCATTATTTAAGGACTCTGCTGGGGTATTTAAGGACTCTGCTGCATTATTTAAGGACTTTGTTGCATTATTTAAGGACTCTGCTGCATTATTTAAGGACTTTGCTGCATTATTTAAGGACTTTGATGCATTATTTAAGGACGCTGCTGCAGAATTTAAGTAATCTGCTGCATTATTTAAGGACTCTGCTGCATTATTTAAGGACTTTGCTGCATTATTTAAGGACTCTGCTGCATTATTTAAGGACTTTGTTGCATTATTTAATGACTCTGCTGCGGTATTTAAGGACTCTGCTGTATTATTTAAGGACTTTGCTGCATTATTTAAGGACTCTGCTTCATTATTTAAGGACTTTGTTGCATTATTTAAGGACTCTGCTGCATTATTTAAGGACTTTGTTGCATTATTTAAGGACTCTGCTGCATTATTTAAAGACTTTGCTGCATTATTTAAGTACTCTGGTGCATTATTTAAGGACTCGGCTGCATTATTTAAAGACTTTGCTGCATTATTTAAGTACTCTGGTGCATTATTTAAGGACTCTGCTGCATTATTTAAGGACTTTGCTGCATTATTTAAGGACTCTGCTGCATTATTTAAGGACTTTGCTGCATTATTTAAGTATGCTGCTGCGGTATTTAAGGCCTCTGCTGCATTATTTAAGGACTCTGCTGCATTATTAAGGACGTTGCTGCATTATTTAAGGACTTTATTGCATTATTTAAGGATTCTGCTGCATTATTTAAGGAATTTGCTGCATTATTTAAGGACTCTGCTGTATTATTTAAGGACTTTGTTGCATTATTTAATGACTCTGCTGGGGAATTTAAGGACTCTGCTGCATTATTTAAGGGCTTTGCTGCATTATTTAAGGACTCTGCTGCAGTATTTAAGGACTCTGCTGCATTATTTAAGGACTTTGATGCATTATTTAAGGACGCTGCTGCAGAATTTAAGGAATCTGCTGCATTATTTAAGGACTTTGTTGCATTATTTAAGGACTATGCTGCATTATGTAAGGACTCTGCTGCATTATTTAAGGACTTTGCTGCATTATTTAATTACTCTGCTGCATTATTTAAGGACTTTGTTGCATTATTTAAGGACTCTGCTGCATTATTTAAGGACTTTGCTGCATTATTTAAGGACTTTGATGCATTATTTAAGGACGCTGCTGCAGAATTTAAGTAATCTGCTGCATTATTTAAGGACTCTGCTGCATTATTTAAGGACTTTGCTGCATTATTTAAGGACTCTGCTGCATTATTTAAGGACTTTGTTGCATTATTTAATGACTCTGCTGCGGTATTTAAGGACTCTGCTGCATTATTTAAGGACTTTGCTGCATTATTTAAGGACTTTGCTGCAGTAATTAAGGAATCTGCTGCATTATTTAAGGACTTTGTTGCATTATTTAAGGACTGTGCTGCATTGCTTAAGGACTCTGCTGCATTATTTAAGGACTTTGCTGCATTATTTAAGGACTTTGTTGCATTATTTAAGGACTCTGCTGCATTATTTAAGGACTTTGTTGCATTATTTAAGGACTCTGTTGCATTATTTAAGGACTTTGCTGCATTATTTAAGTACTCTGGTGCATTATTTAAGGACTTTGTTGCATTATTTAAGGACTCTGCTGCATTATTTAAGGACTTTGTTGCATTATTTAAGGACTCTGTTGCATTATTTAAGGACTTTGCTGCATTATTTAAGTACTCTGGTGCATTATTTAAGGACTTTGTTGCATTATTTAAGGACTCTGCTGCATTATTTAAGGACTTTGTTGCATTATTTAAGGACTCTGCTGCATTATTTAAGGACTTTGCTGCATTATTTAAGGACTCTGTTGCATTATTTAAGGACTTTGCTGCATTATTTAAGGACTCTGTTGCATTATTTAAGGACTCTGCTGCATTATTTAAGGACTTTGCTGCATTATTTAAGGACTTTATTGCATTATTTAAGGATTCTGCTGCATTATTTAAGGAATTTGCTGCATTATTTAAGAACTTTGCTGCAGTATTTAAGGACTCTGCTGCATTATTTAAGGACTTTATTGCATTATTTAAGGACCCTGCTGCAGAATTTAAGGAATCTGCTGCATTACTTAAGGACTTTGTTGCATTATTTAAGGACTCTGCTGCATTATTTAAGGACTTTGCTGCATTATTTAAGGACTTTGATGCATTATTTAAGGACGCCGCTGCAGAATTTAAGTAATCTGCTGCATTATTTAAGGACTCTGCTGCATTATTTAAGGACTTTGCTGCATTATTTAAGGACTCTGCTGTATTATTAAGCACGTTGCTGCATTAATTAAGGACTTTATTGCATTATTTAAGGAATTTGATGCATTATTTAAGGACTCTGCTGCATTATTTAAGGACTTTGCTGCATTATTTAAGGACTCTGCTTCATTATTTAAGGACTTTGTTGCATTATTTAAGGACTCTGCTGCATTATTTAAGGACTTTGTTGCATTATTTAAGGACTCTGCTGCATTATTTAAAGACTTTGCTGCATTATTTAAGTACTCTGGTGCATTATTTAAGGACTCTGCTGCATTATTTAAAGACTTTGCTGCATTATTTAAGTACTCTGGTGCATTATTTAAGGACTTTGTTGCTTTATTTAAGGACTTTGCTGCATTATTTAAGGACTTTGTTGCATTATTTAAGGACTCTGCTGCATTATTTAAGGACTTTGCTGCATTATTTAAGTATGCTGCTGCAGTATTTAAGGCCTCTGCTGCATTATTTAAGGACTCTGCTGCATTTTTAAGGACGTTGCTGCATTATTTAAGGACTTTATTGCATTATTTAAGGATTCTGCTGCATTATTTAAGGAATTTGCTGCATTATTTAAGGACTCTGCTGCATTATTTAAGGACTTTGTTTCATTATTTAATGACTCTGCTGGGGTATTTAAGGACTCTGCTGCATTATTTAAGGACTTTGTTGCATTATTTAAGGACTCTGCTGCATTATTTAAGGACTTTGCTGCATTATTTAAGGACTTTGATGCATTATTTAAGGACGCTGCTGCAGAATTTAAGTAATCTGCTGCATTATTTAAGGACTCTGCTGCATTATTTAAGGACTTTGCTGCATTATTTAAGGACTCTGCTGCATTATTTAAGGACTTTGTTGCATTATTTAATGACTCTGCTGCGGTATTTAAGGACTCTGCTGTATTATTTAAGGACTTTGCTGCATTATTTAAGGACTCTGCTTCATTATTTAAAGACTTTGCTGCATTATTTAAGTACTCTGGTGCATTATTTAAGGACTCGGCTGCATTATTTAAAGACTTTGCTGCATTATTTAAGTACTCTGGTGCATTATTTAAGGACTCTGCTGCATTATTTAAGGACTTTGCTGCATTATTTAAGGACTCTGCTGCATTATTTAAGGACTTTGCTGCATTATTTAAGTATGCTGCTGCGGTATTTAAGGCCCTGCTGCATTATTTAAGGACTCTGCTGCATTATTAAGGACGTTGCTGCATTATTTAAGGACTTTATTGCATTATTTAAGGATTCTGCTGCATTATTTAAGGAATTTGCTGCATTATTTAAGGACTCTGCTGTATTATTTAAGGACTTTGTTGCATTATTTAATGACTCTGCTGGGGTATTTAAGGACTCTGCTGCATTATTTAAGGGCTTTGCTGCATTATTTAAGGACTCTGCTGCAGTATTTAAGGACTCTGCTGCATTATTTAAGGACTTTGATGCATTATTTAAGGACGCTGCTGCAGAATTTAAGGAATCTGCTGCATTATTTAAGGACTTTGTTGCATTATTTAAGGACTATGCTGCATTATGTAAGGACTCTGCTGCATTATTTAAGGACTATGCTGCATTATTTAATTACTCTGCTGCATTATTTAAGGACTTTGTTGCATTATTTAAGGACTCTGCTGCATTATTTAAGGACTTTGCTGCATTATTTAAGGACTTTGATGCATTATTTAAGGACGCTGCTGCAGAATTTAAGTATTCTGCTGCATTATTTAAGGACTCTGCTGCATTATTTAAGGACTTTGCTGCATTATTTAAGGACTCTGCTGCATTATTTAAGGACTTTGTTGCATTATTTAATGACTCTGCTGCGGTATTTAAGGACTCTGCTGCATTATTTAAGGACTTTGCTGCATTATTTAAGGACTTTGCTGCAGTAATTAAGGAATCTGCTGCATTATTTAAGGACTTTGTTGCATTATTTAAGGACTGTGCTGCATTGCTTAAGGACTCTGCTGCATTATTTAAGGACTTTGCTGCATTATTTAAGGACTTTGTTGCATTATTTAAGGACTCTGCTGCATTATTTAAGGACTTTGTTGCATTATTTAAGGACTCTGTTGCATTATTTAAGGACTTTGCTGCATTATTTAAGTACTCTGGTGCATTATTTAAGGACTTTGTTGCATTATTTAAGGACTCTGCTGCATTATTTAAGGACTTTGTTGCATTATTTAAGGACTCTGTTGCATTATTTAAGGACTTTGCTGCATTATTTAAGTACTCTGGTGCATTATTTAAGGACTTTGTTGCATTATTTAAGGACTCTGCTGCATTATTTAAGGACTTTGTTGCATTATTTAAGGACTCTGCTGCATTATTTAAGGACTTTGCTGCATTATTTAAGGACTCTGTTGCATTATTTAAGGACTTTGCTGCATTATTTAAGGACTCTGCTGCATTATTTAAGGACTCGGCTGCATTATTTAAATACCTTGCTGCATTATTTAATGACTCTGCTGCATTATTTAAGGATTTTATTGCATTATTTAAGGACTCTGCTGCATTATTTAATGAATTTGCTGCATTATTTAAGGACTCTGCTGCATTATTTAAGGACTCTGCTGGGGTATTTTAGGACTCTGCTGCATTATATAAGGACTCTGCTGCATTATTTAAGGACTTTGCTGCATTATTTAAGGACTTTGCGGCAGTAATTAAGGAATCTGCTGCATTATTTAAGGACTTTGTTGCATTATTTAAGGACTGTGCTGCATTGCTTAAGGACTCTGCTGCATTATTTAAGGACTTTGTTGCATTATTTAAGGACTCTGCTGCATTATTTAAGGACTTTGTTGCATTATTTAAGGACTCTGTTGCATTATTTAAGGACTTTGCTGCATTATTTAAGTACTCTGGTGCATTATTTAAGGACTTTGTTGCATTATTTAAGGACTCTGCTGCATTATTTAAGGACTTTGTTGCATTATTTAAGGACTCTGCTGCATTATTTAAGGACTTTGCTGCATTATTTAAGTATGCTGCTGCGGTATTTAAGGCCTCTGCTGCATTATTTAAGGACTTTGCTGCATTATTTAAGGACTCTTCTGCATTATTAAGGACGGTGCTGCATTATTTAAGTACTTTATTGCATTATTTAAGGATTCTGCTGCATTATTTAAGGAATTTGCTGCATTATTTAAGGACTCTGCTGCATTATTTAAGGACTTTGTT
This sequence comes from Phyllobates terribilis, assembly GCF_046119375.1. Lineage (NCBI taxonomy): Eukaryota > Metazoa > Chordata > Amphibia > Anura > Dendrobatidae > Phyllobates > Phyllobates terribilis. Next base: position 909,548 of record NW_027363268.1, read on the forward strand.
GCATCATTTAATGACTCTGCTGCAGTATTTAAGGACTCTGTTGCATTATTTAAGGACTTTGATGCATTATTTAAGGAGGCTGCTGCAGAATTTAAGGAATCTGCTGCATTATTTAAGGACTTTGTTGCATTATTTAAGGACTCTGCTGCATTATTTAAGGACGCTGCTGCAGTATTTAAGACCTCTTCTGCATTATTTAAGGATTTTGCTGCATTATTTAAGGACTCTACTGCATTATTAAGGACGTTGCTGCATTATTTAAGGACTTTATTGCATTATTTAAGGATTCTGCTGCATTATTTAAGGAATTAGCTGCATTATTTAAGTACTCTGCTGCATTATTTAAGTATGCTGCTGCAGTATTTAAGGCCTCTGCTGCATTATTTAAGGACTCTGCTGCATTATTAAGGACGTTGCTGCATTATTTAAGGACTTTATTGCATTATTTAAGGATTCTGCTGCATTATTTAAGGAATTTGCTGCATTATTTAAGGACTCTGCTGGGGTATTTAAGGACTCTGCTGCATTATTTAAGGACTTTGTTGCATTATTTAAGGACTCTGCTGCATTATTTAAGGACTTTGCTGCATTATTTAAGGACTTTGATGCATTATTTAAGGACACTGCTGCAGAATTTAAGTAATCTGCTGCATTATTTAAGGACTCTGCTGCATTATTTAAGGACTTTGCTGCATTATTTAAGGACTCTGCTGCATTATTTAAGGACTTTGTTGCATTATTTAATGACTCTGCTGCGGTATTTAAGGACTCTGCTGTATTATTTAAGGACTTTGCTGCATTATTTAAGGACTCTGCTTCATTATTTAAGGACTTTGTTGCATTATTTAAGGACTCTGCTGCATTATTTAAGGACTTCGTTGCATTATTTAAGGACTCTGCTGCATTATTTAAAGACTTTGCTGCATTATTTAAGTACTCTGGTGCATTATTTAAGGACTCGGCTGCATTATTTAAAGACTTTGCTGCATTATTTAAGTACTCTGGTGCATTATTTAAGGACTCTGCTGCATTATTTAAGGACTTTGCTGCATTATTTAAGGACTCTGCTGCATTATTTAAGGACTTTGCTGCATTATTTAAGTATGCTGCTGCGGTATTTAAGGCCTCTGCTGCATTATTTAAGGACTCTGCTGCATTATTAAGGACGTTGCTGCATTATTTAAGGACTTTATTGCATTATTTAAGGATTCTGCTGCATTATTTAAGGAATTTGCTGCATTATTTAAGGACTCTGCTGTATTATTTAAGGACTTTGTTGCATTATTTAATGACTCTGCTGGGGTATTTAAGGACTCTGCTGCATTATTTAAGGGCTTTGCTGCATTATTTAAGGACTCTGCTGCAGTATTTAAGGACTCTGCTGCATTATTTAAGGACTTTGATGCATTATTTAAGGACGCTGCTGCAGAATTTAAGGAATCTGCTGCATTATTTAAGGACTTTGTTGCATTATTTAAGGACTATGCTGCATTATGTAAGGACTCTGCTGCATTATTTAAGGACTTTGCTGCATTATTTAATTACTCTGCTGCATTATTTAAGGACTTTGTTGCATTATTTAAGGACTCTGCTGCATTATTTAAGGACTTTGCTGCATTATTTAAGGACTTTGATGCATTATTTAAGGACGCTGCTGCAGAATTTAAGTAATCTGCTGCATTATTTAAGGACTCTGCTGCATTATTTAAGGACTTTGCTGCATTATTTAAGGACTCTGCTGCATTATTTAAGGACTTTGTTGCATTATTTAATGACTCTGCTGCGGTATTTAAGGACTCTGCTGCATTATTTAAGGACTTTGCTGCATTATTTAAGGACTTTGCTGCAGTAATTAAGGAATCTGCTGCATTATTTAAGGACTTTGTTGCATTATTTAAGGACTGTGCTGCATTGCTTAAGGACTCTGCTGCATTATTTAAGGACTTTGCTGCATTATTTAAGGACTTTGTTGCATTATTTAAGGACTCTGCTGCATTATTTAAGGACTTTGTTGCATTATTTAAGGACTCTGTTGCATTATTTAAGGACTTTGCTGCATTATTTAAGTACTCTGGTGCATTATTTAAGGACTTTGTTGCATTATTTAAGGACTCTGCTGCATTATTTAAGGACTTTGTTGCATTATTTAAGGACTCTGTTGCATTATTTAAGGACTTTGCTGCATTATTTAAGTACTCTGGTGCATTATTTAAGGACTTTGTTGCATTATTTAAGGACTCTGCTGCATTATTTAAGGACTTTGTTGCATTATTTAAGGACTCTGCTGCATTATTTAAGGACTTTGCTGCATTATTTAAGGACTCTGTTGCATTATTTAAGGACTTTGCTGCATTATTTAAGTACTCTGGTGCATTATTTAAGGACTTTATTGCATTATTTAAGGATTCTGCTGCATTATTTAAGGAATTTGCTGCATTATTTAAGAACTTTGCTGCAGTATTTAAGGACTCTGCTGCATTATTTAAGGACTTTATTGCATTATTTAAGGACCCTGCTGCAGAATTTAAGGAATCTGCTGCATTACTTAAGGACTTTGTTGCATTATTTAAGGACTCTGCTGCATTATTTAAGGACTTTGCTGCATTATTTAAGGACTTTGATGCATTATTTAAGGACGCCGCTGCAGAATTTAAGTAATCTGCTGCATTATTTAAGGACTCTGCTGCATTATTTAAGGACTTTGCTGCATTATTTAAGGACTCTGCTGTATTATTAAGCACGTTGCTGCATTAATTAAGGACTTTATTGCATTATTTAAGGAATTTGATGCATTATTTAAGGACTCTGCTGCATTATTTAAGGACTTTGCTGCATTATTTAAGGACTCTGCTTCATTATTTAAGGACTTTGTTGCATTATTTAAGGACTCTGCTGCATTATTTAAGGACTTTGTTGCATTATTTAAGGACTCTGCTGCATTATTTAAAGACTTTGCTGCATTATTTAAGTACTCTGGTGCATTATTTAAGGACTCTGCTGCATTATTTAAAGACTTTGCTGCATTATTTAAGTACTCTGGTGCATTATTTAAGGACTTTGTTGCTTTATTTAAGGACTTTGCTGCATTATTTAAGGACTTTGTTGCATTATTTAAGGACTCTGCTGCATTATTTAAGGACTTTGCTGCATTATTTAAGTATGCTGCTGCAGTATTTAAGGCCTCTGCTGCATTATTTAAGGACTCTGCTGCATTTTTAAGGACGTTGCTGCATTATTTAAGGACTTTATTGCATTATTTAAGGATTCTGCTGCATTATTTAAGGAATTTGCTGCATTATTTAAGGACTCTGCTGCATTATTTAAGGACTTTGCTGCATTATTTAAGGACTTTGCGGCAGTAATTAAGGAATCTGCTGCGTTATTTAAGGACTTTGTTGCATTATTTAAGGACTGTGCTGCATTGCTTAAGGACTCTGCTGCATTATTTAAGGACGTTGCTGCATTATTTAAGGACTTTGTTGCATTATTTAAGGACTCTGCTGCATTATTTAAGGACTTTGTTGCATTATTTAAGGACTCTGTTGCATTATTTAAGGACTTTGCTGCATTATTTAAGTACTCTGTTGCATTATTTAAGGACTTTGTTGCATTATTTAAGGACTCTGCTGCATTATTTAAGGACTTTGTTGCATTATTTAAGGACTCTGCTGCATTATTTAAGGACTTTGCTGCATTATTTAAGTATGCTGCTGCGGTATTTAAGGCCTCTGCTGCATTATTTAAGGACTTTGCTGCATTATTTAAGGACTCTTCTGCATTATTAAGGACGGTGCTGCATTATTTAAGTACTTTATTGCATTATTTAAGGATTCTGCTGCATTATTTAAGGAATTTGCTGCATTATTTAAGGACTCTGCTGCATTATTTAAGGACTTTGTTGCATCATTTAATGACTCTGCTGCAGTATTTAAGGACTCTGTTGCATTATTTAAGGACTTTGATGCATTATTTAAGGAGGCTGCTGCAGAATTTAAGGAATCTGCTGCATTATTTAAGGACTTTGTTGCATTATTTAAGGACTCTGCTGCATTATTTAAGGACGCTGCTGCAGTATTTAAGACCTCTTCTGCATTATTTAAGGATTTTGCTGCATTATTTAAGGACTCTACTGCATTATTAAGGACGTTGCTGCATTATTTAAGGACTTTATTGCATTATTTAAGGAATTAGCTGCATTATTTAAGTACTCTGCTGCATTATTTAAGTATGCTGCTGCAGTATTTAAGGCCTCTGCTGCATAATTTAAGGACTCTGCTGCATTATTAAGGACGTTGCTGCATTATTTAAGGACTTTATTGCATTATTTAAGGATTCTGCTGCATTATTTAAGGAATTTGCTGCATTATTTAAGGACTCTGCTGGGGTATTTAAGGACTCTGCTGCATTATTTAAGGACTTTGTTGCATTATTTAAGGACTCTGCTGCATTATTTAAGGACTTTGCTGCATTATTTAAGGACTTTGATGCATTATTTAAGGACGCTGCTGCAGAATTTAAGTAATCTGCTGCATTATTTAAGGACTCTGCTGCATTATTTAAGGACTTTGCTGCATTATTTAAGGACTCTGCTGCATTATTTAAGGACTTTGTTGCATTATTTAATGACTCTGCTGCGGTATTTAAGGACTCTGCTGTATTATTTAAGGACTTTGCTGCATTATTTAAGGACTCTGCTTCATTATTTAAGGACTTTGTTGCATTATTTAAGGACTCTGCTGCATTATTTAAGGACTTCGTTGCATTATTTAAGGACTCTGCTGCATTATTTAAAGACTTTGCTGCATTATTTAAGTACTCTGGTGCATTATTTAAGGACTCAGCTGCATTATTTAAAGACTTTGCTGCATTATTTAAGTACTCTGGTGCATTATTTAAGGACTCTGCTGCATTATTTAAGGACTTTGCTGCATTATTTAAGGACTCTGCTGCATTATTTAAGGACTTTGCTGCATTATTTAAGTATGCTGCTGCGGTATTTAAGGCCTCTGCTGCATTATTTAAGGACTCTGCTGCATTATTAAGGACGTTGCTGCATTATTTAAGGACTTTATTGCATTATTTAAGGATTCTGCTGCATTATTTAAGGAATTTGCTGCATTATTTAAGGACTCTGCTGTATTATTTAAGGACTTTGTTGCATTATTTAATGACTCTGCTGGGGTATTTAAGGACTCTGCTGCATTATTTAAGGGCTTTGCTGCATTATTTAAGGACTCTGCTGCAGTATTTAAGGACTCTGCTGCATTATTTAAGGACTTTGATGCATTATTTAAGGACGCTGCTGCAGAATTTAAGGAATCTGCTGCATTATTTAAGGACTTTGTTGCATTATTTAAGGACTATGCTGCATTATGTAAGGACTCTGCTGCATTATTTAAGGACTTTGCTGCATTATTTAATTACTCTGCTGCATTATTTAAGGACTTTGTTGCATTATTTAAGGACTCTGCTGCATTATTTAAGGACTTTGCTGCATTATTTAAGGACTTTGATGCATTATTTAAGGACGCTGCTGCAGAATTTAAGTAATCTGCTGCATTATTTAAGGACTCTGCTGCATTATTTAAGGACTTTGCTGCATTATTTAAGGACTCTGCTGCATTATTTAAGGACTTTGTTGCATTATTTAATGACTCTGCTGCGGTATTTAAGGACTCTGCTGCATTATTTAAGGACTTTGCTGCATTATTTAAGGACTTTGCTGCAGTAATTAAGGAATCTGCTGCATTATTTAAGGACTTTGTTGCATTATTTAAGGACTGTGCTGCATTGCTTAAGGACTCTGCTGCATTATTTAAGGACTTTGCTGCATTATTTAAGGACTTTGTTGCATTATTTAAGGACTCTGCTGCATTATTTAAGGACTTTGTTGCATTATTTAAGGACTCTGTTGCATTATTTAAGGACTTTGCTGCATTATTTAAGTACTCTGGTGCATTATTTAAGGACTTTGTTGCATTATTTAAGGACTCTGCTGCATTATTTAAGGACTTTGTTGCATTATTTAAGGACTCTGTTGCATTATTTAAGGACTTTGCTGCATTATTTAAGTACTCTGGTGCATTATTTAAGGACTTTGTTGCATTATTTAAGGACTCTGCTGCATTATTTAAGGACTTTGTTGCATTATTTAAGGACTCTGCTGCATTATTTAAGGACTTTGCTGCATTATTTAAGGACTCTGTTGCATTATTTAAGGACTTTGCTGCATTATTTAAGGACTCTGTTGCATTATTTAAGGACTCTGCTGCATTATTTAAGGACTTTGCTGCATTATTTAAGGACTTTATTGCATTATTTAAGGATTCTGCTGCATTATTTAAGGAATTTGCTGCATTATTTAAGAACTTTGCTGCAGTATTTAAGGACTCTGCTGCATTATTTAAGGACTTTATTGCATTATTTAAGGACCCTGCTGCAGAATTTAAGGAATCTGCTGCATTACTTAAGGACTTTGTTGCATTATTTAAGGACTCTGCTGCATTATTTAAGGACTTTGCTGCATTATTTAAGGACTTTGATGCATTATTTAAGGACGCCGCTGCAGAATTTAAGTAATCTGCTGCATTATTTAAGGACTCTGCTGCATTATTTAAGGACTTTGCTGCATTATTTAAGGACTCTGCTGTATTATTAAGCACGTTGCTGCATTAATTAAGGACTTTATTGCATTATTTAAGGAATTTGATGCATTATTTAAGGACTCTGCTGCATTATTTAAGGACTTTGCTGCATTATTTAAGGACTCTGCTTCATTATTTAAGGACTTTGTTGCATTATTTAAGGACTCTGCTGCATTATTTAAGGACTTTGTTGCATTATTTAAGGACTCTGCTGCATTATTTAAAGACTTTGCTGCATTATTTAAGTACTCTGGTGCATTATTTAAGGACTCTGCTGCATTATTTAAAGACTTTGCTGCATTATTTAAGTACTCTGGTGCATTATTTAAGGACTTTGTTGCTTTATTTAAGGACTTTGCTGCATTATTTAAGGACTTTGTTGCATTATTTAAGGACTCTGCTGCATTATTTAAGGACTTTGCTGCATTATTTAAGTATGCTGCTGCAGTATTTAAGGCCTCTGCTGCATTATTTAAGGACTCTGCTGCATTTTTAAGGACGTTGCTGCATTATTTAAGGACTTTATTGCATTATTTAAGGATTCTGCTGCATTATTTAAGGAATTTTCTGCATTATTTAAGGACTCTGCTGCATTATTTAAGGACTTTGTTTCATTATTTAATGACTCTGCTGGGGTATTTAAGGACTCTGCTGCATTATTTAAGGACTTTGTTGCATTATTTAAGGACTCTGCTGCATTATTTAAGGACTTTGCTGCATTATTTAAGGACTTTGATGCATTATTTAAGGACGCTGCTGCAGAATTTAAGTAATCTGCTGCATTATTTAAGGACTCTGCTGCATTATTTAAGGACTTTGCTGCATTATTTAAGGACTCTGCTGCATTATTTAAGGACTTTGTTGCATTATTTAATGACTCTGCTGCGGTATTTAAGGACTCTGCTGTATTATTTAAGGACTTTGCTGCATTATTTAAGGACTCTGCTTCATTATTTAAGGACTTTGTTGCATTATTTAAGGACTCTGCTGCATTATTTAAGGATTTTGCTGCATTATTTAAGGACTCTACTGCATTATTAAGGACGTTGCTGCATTATTTAAGGACTTTATTGCATTATTTAAGGATTCTGCTGCATTATTTAAGGAATTAGCTGCATTATTTAAGTACTCTGCTGCATTATTTAAGGACTTTGCTGCATTATTTAAGTATGCTGCTGCAGTATTTAAGGCCTCTGCTGCATTATTTAAGGACTCTGCTGCATTATTAAGGACGTTGCTGCATTATTTAAGGACTTTATTGCATTATTTAAGGATTCTGCTGCATTATTTAAGGAATTTGCTGCATTATTTAAGGACTTTGCTGCATTATTTAAGGACTTTGTTGCATTATTTAATGACTCTGCTGGGGTATTTAAGGACTCTGCTGCATTATTTAAGGACTTTGTTGCATTATTTAAGGAATCTGCTGCATTATTTAAGGACTTTGCTGCATTATTTAAGGACTTTGATGCATTATTTAAGGACGCTGCTGCAGAATTTAAGTAATCTGCTGCATTATTTAAGGACTCTGCTGCATTATTTAAGGACTTTGCTGCATTATTTAAGGACTCTGCTGCATTATTTAAGGACTTTGTTGCATTATTTAATGACTCTGCTGCGGTATTTAAGGACTCTGCTGTATTATTTAAGGACTTTGCTGAATTATTTAAGGACTCCGCTTCATTATTTAAGGACTTTGTTGCATTATTTAAGGACTCTGCTGCATTATTTAAGGACTCTGCTGCATTATTTAAGGACTCTGCTGCATTATTTAAAGACTTTGCTGCATTATTTAAGTACTCTGGTGCATTATTTAAGGACTCGGCTGCATTATTTAAAGACTTTGCTGCATTATTTAAGTACTCTGGTGCATTATTTAAGGACTCTGCTGCATTATTTAAGGACTTTGCTGCATTATTTAAGGACTCTGCTGCATTATTTAAGGACTCTGCTGCATTATTTAAGGACTTTGCTGCATTATTTAAGTATGCTGCTGCGGTATTTAAGGCCTCTGCTGCATTATTTAAGGACTCTGCTGCATTATTAAGGACGTTGCTGCATTATTTAAGGACTTTATTGCATTATTTAAGGATTCTGCTGCATTATTTAAGGAATTTGCTGCATTATTTAAGGACTCTGCTGTATTATTTAAGGACTTTGTTGCATTATTTAATGACTCTGCTGGGGTATTTAAGGACTCTGCTGCATTATTTAAGGGCTTTGCTGCATTATTTAAGGACTCTGCTGCAGTATTTAAGGACTCTGCTGCATTATTTAAGGACTTTGATGCATTATTTAAGGACGCTGCTGCAGAATTTAAGGAATCTGCTGCATTATTTAAGGACTTTGTTGCATTATTTAAGGACTATGCTGCATTATGTAAGGACTCTGCTGCATTATTTAAGGACTTTGCTGCATTATTTAATTACTCTGCTGCATTATTTAAGGACTTTGTTGCATTATTTAAGGACTCTGCTGCATTATTTAAGGACTTTGCTGCATTATTTAAGGACTTTGATGCATTATTTAAGGACGCTGCTGCAGAATTTAAGTAATCTGCTGCATTATTTAAGGACTCTGCTGCATTATTTAAGGACTTTGCTGCATTATTTAAGGACTCTGCTGCATTATTTAAGGACTTTGTTGCATTATTTAATGACTCTGCTGCGGTATTTAAGGACTCTGCTGCATTATTTAAGGACTTTGCTGCATTATTTAAGGACTTTGCTGCAGTAATTAAGGAATCTGCTGCATTATTTAAGGACTTTGTTGCATTATTTAAGGACTGTGCTGCATTGCTTAAGGACTCTGCTGCATTATTTAAGGACTTTGCTGCATTATTTAAGGACTTTGTTGCATTATTTAAGGACTCTGCTGCATTATTTAAGGACTTTGTTGCATTATTTAAGGACTCTGTTGCATTATTTAAGGACTTTGCTGCATTATTTAAGTACTCTGGTGCATTATTTAAGGACTTTGTTGCATTATTTAAGGACTCTGCTGCATTATTTAAGGACTTTGCTGCATTATTTAAGTACTCTGGTGCATTATTTAAGGACTTTGTTGCATTATTTAAGGACTCTGCTGCATTATTTAAGGACTTTGTTGCATTATTTAAGGACTCTGCTGCATTATTTAAGGACTTTGCTGCATTATTTAAGGACTCTGCTGCATTATTTAAGGACTTTGTTGCATTATTTAATGACTCTGCTGCGGTATTTAAGGACTCTGCTGTATTATTTAAGGACTTTGCTGCATTATTTAAGGACTCTGCTTCATTATTTAAGGACTTTGTTGCATTATTTAAGGACTCTGCTGCATTATTTAAGGACTTCGTTGCATTATTTAAGGACTCTGCTGCATTATTTAAAGACTTTGCTGCATTATTTAAGTACTCTGGTGCATTATTTAAGGACTCGGCTGCATTATTTAAGGACTTTGCTGCATTATTTAAGGACTCTGTTGCATTATTTAAGGACTTTGCTGCATTATTTAAGGACTCTGTTGCATTATTTAAGGACTCTGCTGCATTATTTAAGGACTTTGCTGCATTATTTAAGGACTTTATTGCATTATTTAAGGATTCTGCTGCATTATTTAAGGAATTTGCTGCATTATTTAAGAACTTTGCTGCAGTATTTAAGGACTCTGCTGCATTATTTAAGGACTTTATTGCATTATTTAAGGACCCTGCTGCAGAATTTAAGGAATCTGCTGCATTACTTAAGGACTTTGTTGCATTATTTAAGGACTCTGCTGCATTATTTAAGGACTTTGCTGCATTATTTAAGGACTTTGATGCATTATTTAAGGACGCCGCTGCAGAATTTAAGTAATCTGCTGCATTATTTAAGGACTCTGCTGCATTATTTAAGGACTTTGCTGCATTATTTAAGGACTCTGCTGTATTATTAAGCACGTTGCTGCATTAATTAAGGACTTTATTGCATTATTTAAGGAATTTGATGCATTATTTAAGGACTCTGCTGCATTATTTAAGGACTTTGCTGCATTATTTAAGGACTCTGCTTCATTATTTAAGGACTTTGTTGCATTATTTAAGGACTCTGCTGCATTATTTAAGGACTTTGTTGCATTATTTAAGGACTCTGCTGCATTATTTAAAGACTTTGCTGCATTATTTAAGTACTCTGGTGCATTATTTAAGGACTCTGCTGCATTATTTAAAGACTTTGCTGCATTATTTAAGTACTCTGGTGCATTATTTAAGGACTTTGTTGCTTTATTTAAGGACTTTGCTGCATTATTTAAGGACTTTGTTGCATTATTTAAGGACTCTGCTGCATTATTTAAGGACTTTGCTGCATTATTTAAGTATGCTGCTGCAGTATTTAAGGCCTCTGCTGCATTATTTAAGGACTCTGCTGCATTTTTAAGGACGTTGCTGCATTATTTAAGGACTTTATTGCATTATTTAAGGATTCTGCTGCATTATTTAAGGAATTTTCTGCATTATTTAAGGACTCTGCTGCATTATTTAAGGACTTTGTTTCATTATTTAATGACTCTGCTGGGGTATTTAAGGACTCTGCTGCATTATTTAAGGACTTTGTTGCATTATTTAAGGACTCTGCTGCATTATTTAAGGACTTTGCTGCATTATTTAAGGACTTTGATGCATTATTTAAGGACGCTGCTGCAGAATTTAAGTAATCTGCTGCATTATTTAAGGACTCTGCTGCATTATTTAAGGACTTTGCTGCATTATTTAAGGACTCTGCTGCATTATTTAAGGACTTTGTTGCATTATTTAATGACTCTGCTGCGGTATTTAAGGACTCTGCTGTATTATTTAAGGACTTTGCTGCATTATTTAAGGACTCTGCTTCATTATTTAAGGACTTTGTTGCATTATTTAAGGACTCTGCTGCATTATTTAAGGATTTTGCTGCATTATTTAAGGACTCTACTGCATTATTAAGGACGTTGCTGCATTATTTAAGGACTTTATTGCATTATTTAAGGATTCTGCTGCATTATTTAAGGAATTAGCTGCATTATTTAAGTACTCTGCTGCATTATTTAAGGACTTTGCTGCATTATTTAAGTATGCTGCTGCAGTATTTAAGGCCTCTGCTGCATTATTTAAGGACTCTGCTGCATTATTAAGGACGTTGCTGCATTATTTAAGGACTTTATTGCATTATTTAAGGATTCTGCTGCATTATTTAAGGAATTTGCTGCATTATTTAAGGACTTTGCTGCATTATTTAAGGACTTTGTTGCATTATTTAATGACTCTGCTGGGGTATTTAAGGACTCTGCTGCATTATTTAAGGACTTTGTTGCATTATTTAAGGAATCTGCTGCATTATTTAAGGACTTTGCTGCATTATTTAAGGACTTTGATGCATTATTTAAGGACGCTGCTGCAGAATTTAAGTAATCTGCTGCATTATTTAAGGACTCTGCTGCATTATTTAAGGACTTTGCTGCATTATTTAAGGACTCTGCTGCATTATTTAAGGACTTTGTTGCATTATTTAATGACTCTGCTGCGGTATTTAAGGACTCTGCTGTATTATTTAAGGACTTTGCTGAATTATTTAAGGACTCTGCTTCATTATTTAAGGACTTTGTTGCATTATTTAAGGACTCTGCTGCATTATTTAAGGACTCTGCTGCATTATTTAAGGACTCTGCTGCATTATTTAAAGACTTTGCTGCATTATTTAAGTACTCTGGTGCATTATTTAAGGACTCGGCTGCATTATTTAAAGACTTTGCTGCATTATTTAAGTACTCTGGTGCATTATTTAAGGACTCTGCTGCATTATTTAAGGACTTTGCTGCATTATTTAAGGACTCTGCTGCATTATTTAAGGACTCTGCTGCATTATTTAAGGACTTTGCTGCATTATTTAAGTATGCTGCTGCGGTATTTAAGGCCTCTGCTGCATTATTTAAGGACTCTGCTGCATTATTAAGGACGTTGCTGCATTATTTAAGGACTTTATTGCATTATTTAAGGATTCTGCTGCATTATTTAAGGAATTTGCTGCATTATTTAAGGACTCTGCTGTATTATTTAAGGACTTTGTTGCATTATTTAATGACTCTGCTGGGGTATTTAAGGACTCTGCTGCATTATTTAAGGGCTTTGCTGCATTATTTAAGGACTCTGCTGCAGTATTTAAGGACTCTGCTGCATTATTTAAGGACTTTGATGCATTATTTAAGGACGCTGCTGCAGAATTTAAGGAATCTGCTGCATTATTTAAGGACTTTGTTGCATTATTTAAGGACTATGCTGCATTATGTAAGGACTCTGCTGCATTATTTAAGGACTTTGCTGCATTATTTAATTACTCTGCTGCATTATTTAAGGACTTTGTTGCATTATTTAAGGACTCTGCTGCATTATTTAAGGACTTTGCTGCATTATTTAAGGACTTTGATGCATTATTTAAGGACGCTGCTGCAGAATTTAAGTAATCTGCTGCATTATTTAAGGACTCTGCTGCATTATTTAAGGACTTTGCTGCATTATTTAAGGACTCTGCTGCATTATTTAAGGACTTTGTTGCATTATTTAATGACTCTGCTGCGGTATTTAAGGACTCTGCTGCATTATTTAAGGACTTTGCTGCATTATTTAAGGACTTTGCTGCAGTAATTAAGGAATCTGCTGCATTATTTAAGGACTTTGTTGCATTATTTAAGGACTGTGCTGCATTGCTTAAGGACTCTGCTGCATTATTTAAGGACTTTGCTGCATTATTTAAGGACTTTGTTGCATTATTTAAGGACTCTGCTGCATTATTTAAGGACTTTGTTGCATTATTTAAGGACTCTGTTGCATTATTTAAGGACTTTGCTGCATTATTTAAGTACTCTGGTGCATTATTTAAGGACTTTGTTGCATTATTTAAGGACTCTGCTGCATTATTTAAGGACTTTGCTGCATTATTTAAGTACTCTGGTGCATTATTTAAGGACTTTGTTGCATTATTTAAGGACTCTGCTGCATTATTTAAGGACTTTGTTGCATTATTTAAGGACTCTGCTGCATTATTTAAGGACTTTGCTGCATTATTTAAGGACTCTGCTGCATTATTTAAGGACTTTGTTGCATTATTTAATGACTCTGCTGCGGTATTTAAGGACTCTGCTGTATTATTTAAGGACTTTGCTGCATTATTTAAGGACTCTGCTTCATTATTTAAGGACTTTGTTGCATTATTTAAGGACTCTGCTGCATTATTTAAGGACTTCGTTGCATTATTTAAGGACTCTGCTGCATTATTTAAAGACTTTGCTGCATTATTTAAGTACTCTGGTGCATTATTTAAGGACTCGGCTGCATTATTTAAAGACTTTGCTGCATTATTTAAGTACTCTGGTGCATTATTTAAGGACTCTGCTGCATTATTTAAGGACTTTGCTGCATTATTTAAGGACTCTGCTGCATTATTTAAGGACTTTGCTGCATTATTTAAGTATGCTGCTGCGGTATTTAAGGCCTCTGCTGCATTATTTAAGGACTCTGCTGCATTATTAAGGACGTTGCTGCATTATTTAAGGACTTTATTGCATTATTTAAGGATTCTGCTGCATTATTTAAGGAATTTGCTGCATTATTTAAGGACTCTGCTGTATTATTTAAGGACTTTGTTGCATTATTTAATGACTCTGCTGGGGTATTTAAGGACTCTGCTGCATTATTTAAGGGCTTTGCTGCATTATTTAAGGACTCTGCTGCAGTATTTTAAGACTCTGCTGCATTATTTAAGGACTTTGATGCATTATTTAAGGACGCTGCTGCAGAATTTAAGGAATCTGCTGCATTATTTAAGGACTTTGTTGCATTATTTAAGGACTATGCTGCATTATGTAAGGACTCTGCTGCATTATTTAAGGACTTTGCTGCATTATTTAATTACTCTGCTGCATTATTTAAGGACTTTGTTGCATTATTTAAGGACTCTGCTGCATTATTTAAGGACTTTGCTGCATTATTTAAGGACTTTGATGCATTATTTAAGGACGCTGCTGCAGAATTTAAGTAATCTGCTGCATTATTTAAGGACTCTGCTGCATTATTTAAGGACTTTGCTGCATTAATTAAGGACTCTGCTGCATTATTTAAGGACTTTGTTGCATTATTTAATGACTCTGCTGCGGTATTTAAGGACTCTGCTGCATTATTTAAGGACTTTGCTGCATTATTTAAGGACTTTGCTGCAGTAATTAAGGAATCTGCTGCATTATTTAAGGACTTTGTTGCATTATTTAAGGACTGTGCTGCATTGCTTAAGGACTCTGCTGCATTATTTAAGGACTTTGCTGCATTATTTAAGGACTTTGTTGCATTATTTAAGGACTCTGCTGCATTATTTAAGGACTTTGTTGCATTATTTAAGGACTCTGTTGCATTATTTAAGGACTTTGCTGCATTATTTAAGTACTCTGGTGCATTATTTAAGGACTTTGTTGCATTATTTAAGGACTCTGCTGCATTATTTAAGGACTTTGTTGCATTATTTAAGGACTCTGTTGCATTATTTAAGGACTTTGCTGCATTATTTAAGTACTCTGGTGCATTATTTAAGGACTTTGTTGCATTATTTAAGGACTCTGCTGCATTATTTAAGGACTTTGTTGCATTATTTAAGGACTCTGCTGCATTATTTAAGGACTTTGCTGCATTATTTAAGGACTCTGTTGCATTATTTAAGGACTTTGCTGCATTATTTAAGTACTCTGGTGCATTATTTAAGGACTTTATTGCATTATTTAAGGATTCTGCTGCATTATTTAAGGAATTTGCTGCATTATTTAAGAACTTTGCTGCAGTATTTAAGGACTCTGCTGCATTATTTAAGGACTTTATTGCATTATTTAAGGACCCTGCTGCAGAATTTAAGGAATCTGCTGCATTACTTAAGGACTTTGTTGCATTATTTAAGGACTCTGCTGCATTATTTAAGGACTTTGCTGCATTATTTAAGGACTTTGATGCATTATTTAAGGACGCCGCTGCAGAATTTAAGTAATCTGCTGCATTATTTAAGGACTCTGCTGCATTATTTAAGGACTTTGCTGCATTATTTAAGGACTCTGCTGTATTATTAAGCACGTTGCTGCATTAATTAAGGACTTTATTGCATTATTTAAGGAATTTGATGCATTATTTAAGGACTCTGCTGCATTATTTAAGGACTTTGATGCATTATTTAATGACTCTGCTGGGGTATTTAAGGACTCTGCTGCATTATTTAAGGGCTTTGCTGCATTATTTAAGGACTCTGCTGCAGTATTTTAAGACTCTGCTGCATTATTTAAGGACTTTGATGCATTATTTAAGGACGCTGCTGCAGAATTTAAGGAATCTGCTGCATTATTTAAGGACTTTGTTGCATTATTTAAGGACTATGCTGCATTATGTAAGGACTCTGCTGCATTATTTAAGGACTTTGCTGCATTATTTAATTACTCTGCTGCATTATTTAAGGACTTTGTTGCATTATTTAAGGACTCTGCTGCATTATTTAAGGACTTTGCTGCATTATTTAAGGACTTTGATGCATTATTTAAGGACGCTGCTGCAGAATTTAAGTAATCTGCTGCATTATTTAAGGACTCTGCTGCATTATTTAAGGACTTTGCTGCATTAATTAAGGACTCTGCTGCATTATTTAAGGACTTTGTTGCATTATTTAATGACTCTGCTGCGGTATTTAAGGACTCTGCTGCATTATTTAAGGACTTTGCTGCATTATTTAAGGACTTTGCTGCAGTAATTAAGGAATCTGCTGCATTATTTAAGGACTTTGTTGCATTATTTAAGGACTGTGCTGCATTGCTTAAGGACTCTGCTGCATTATTTAAGGACTTTGCTGCATTATTTAAGGACTTTGTTGCATTATTTAAGGACTCTGCTGCATTATTTAAGGACTTTGTTGCATTATTTAAGGACTCTGTTGCATTATTTAAGGACTTTGCTGCATTATTTAAGTACTCTGGTGCATTATTTAAGGACTTTGTTGCATTATTTAAGGACTCTGCTGCATTATTTAAGGACTTTGTTGCATTATTTAAGGACTCTGTTGCATTATTTAAGGACTTTGCTGCATTATTTAAGTACTCTGGTGCATTATTTAAGGACTTTGTTGCATTATTTAAGGACTCTGCTGCATTATTTAAGGACTTTGTTGCATTATTTAAGGACTCTGCTGCATTATTTAAGGACTTTGCTGCATTATTTAAGGACTCTGTTGCATTATTTAAGGACTTTGCTGCATTATTTAAGTACTCTGGTGCATTATTTAAGGACTTTATTGCATTATTTAAGGATTCTGCTGCATTATTTAAGGAATTTGCTGCATTATTTAAGAACTTTGCTGCAGTATTTAAGGACTCTGCTGCATTATTTAAGGACTTTATTGCATTATTTAAGGACCCTGCTGCAGAATTTAAGGAATCTGCTGCATTACTTAAGGACTTTGTTGCATTATTTAAGGACTCTGCTGCATTATTTAAGGACTTTGCTGCATTATTTAAGGACTTTGATGCATTATTTAAGGACGCCGCTGCAGAATTTAAGTAATCTGCTGCATTATTTAAGGACTCTGCTGCATTATTTAAGGACTTTGCTGCATTATTTAAGGACTCTGCTGTATTATTAAGCACGTTGCTGCATTAATTAAGGACTTTATTGCATTATTTAAGGAATTTGATGCATTATTTAAGGACTCTGCTGCATTATTTAAGGACTTTGATGCATTATTTAAGGACGCTGCTGCAGAATTTAAGGAATCTGCTGCATTATTTAAGGACTTTGTTGCATTATTTAAGGACTATGCTGCATTATGTAAGGACTCTGCTGCATTATTTAAGGACTTTGCTGCATTATTTAATTACTCTGCTGCATTATTTAAGGACTTTGTTGCATTATTTAAGGACTCTGCTGCATTATTTAAGGACTTTGCTGCATTATTTAAGGACTTTGATGCATTATTTAAGGACGCTGCTGCAGAATTTAAGTAATCTGCTGCATTATTTAATGACTCTGCTGCATTATTTAAGGACTTTGTTGCATTATTTAAGGAATCTGCTGCATTATTTAAGGACTTTGCTGCATTATTTAAGGACTTTGATGCATTATTTAAGGACGCTGCTGCAGAATTTAAGTAATCTGCTGCATTATTTAAGGACTCTGCTGCATTATTTAAGGACTTTGCTGCATTATTTAAGGACTCTGCTGCATTATTTAAGGACTTTGTTGCATTATTTAATGACTCTGCTGCGGTATTTAAGGACTCTGCTGTATTATTTAAGGACTTTGCTGAATTATTTAAGGACTCTGCTTCATTATTTAAGGACTTTGTTGCATTATTTAAGGACTCTGCTGCATTATTTAAGGACTTCGTTGCATTATTTAAGGACTCTGCTGCATTATTTAAAGACTTTGCTGCATTATTTAAGTACTCTGGTGCATTATTTAAGGACTCGGCTGCATTATTTAAAGACTTTGCTGCATTATTTAAGTACTCTGGTGCATTATTTAAGGACTCTGCTGCATTATTTAAGGACTTTGCTGCATTATTTAAGGACTCTGCTGCATTATTTAAGGACTTTGCTGCATTATTTAAGTATGCTGCTGCGGTATTTAAGGCCTCTGCTGCATTATTTAAGGACTCTGCTGCATTATTAAGGACGTTGCTGCATTATTTAAGGACTTTATTGCATTATTTAAGGATTCTGCTGCATTATTTAAGGAATTTGCTGCATTATTTAAGGACTCTGCTGTATTATTTAAGGACTTTGTTGCATTATTTAATGACTCTGCTGGGGTATTTAAGGACTCTGCTGCATTATTTAAGGGCTTTGCTGCATTATTTAAGGACTCTGCTGCAGTATTTAAGGACTCTGCTGCATTATTTAAGGACTTTGATGCATTATTTAAGGACGCTGCTGCAGAATTTAAGGAATCTGCTGCATTATTTAAGGACTTTGTTGCATTATTTAAGGACTATGCTGCATTATGTAAGGACTCTGCTGCATTATTTAAGGACTTTGCTGCATTATTTAATTACTCTGCTGCATTATTTAAGGACTTTGTTGCATTATTTAAGGACTCTGCTGCATTATTTAAGGACTTTGCTGCATTATTTAAGGACTTTGATGCATTATTTAAGGACGCTGCTGCAGAATTTAAGTAATCTGCTGCATTATTTAAGGACTCTGCTGCATTATTTAAGGACTTTGCTGCATTATTTAAGGACTCTGCTGCATTATTTAAGGACTTTGTTGCATTATTTAATGACTCTGCTGCGGTATTTAAGGACTCTGCTGCATTATTTAAGGACTTTGCTGCATTATTTAAGGACTTTGCTGCAGTAATTAAGGAATCTGCTGCATTATTTAAGGACTTTGTTGCATTATTTAAGGACTGTGCTGCATTGCTTAAGGACTCTGCTGCATTATTTAAGGACTTTGCTGCATTATTTAAGGACTTTGTTGCATTATTTAAGGACTCTGCTGCATTATTTAAGGACTTTGTTGCATTATTTAAGGACTCTGTTGCATTATTTAAGGACTTTGCTGCATTATTTAAGTACTCTGGTGCATTATTTAAGGACTTTGTTGCATTATTTAAGGACTCTGCTGCATTATTTAAGGACTTTGCTGCATTATTTAAGTACTCTGGTGCATTATTTAAGGACTTTGTTGCATTATTTAAGGACTCTGCTGCATTATTTAAGGACTTTGTTGCATTATTTAAGGACTCTGCTGCATTATTTAAGGACTTTGCTGCATTATTTAAGGACTCTGCTGCATTATTTAAGGACTTTGTTGCATTATTTAATGACTCTGCTGCGGTATTTAAGGACTCTGCTGTATTATTTAAGGACTTTGCTGCATTATTTAAGGACTCTGCTTCATTATTTAAGGACTTTGTTGCATTATTTAAGGACTCTGCTGCATTATTTAAGGACTTCGTTGCATTATTTAAGGACTCTGCTGCATTATTTAAAGACTTTGCTGCATTATTTAAGTACTCTGGTGCATTATTTAAGGACTCGGCTGCATTATTTAAAGACTTTGCTGCATTATTTAAGTACTCTGGTGCATTATTTAAGGACTCTGCTGCATTATTTAAGGACTTTGCTGCATTATTTAAGGACTCTGCTGCATTATTTAAGGACTTTGCTGCATTATTTAAGTATGCTGCTGCGGTATTTAAGGCCTCTGCTGCATTATTTAAGGACTCTGCTGCATTATTAAGGACGTTGCTGCATTATTTAAGGACTTTATTGCATTATTTAAGGATTCTGCTGCATTATTTAAGGAATTTGCTGCATTATTTAAGGACTCTGCTGTATTATTTAAGGACTTTGTTGCATTATTTAATGACTCTGCTGGGGTATTTAAGGACTCTGCTGCATTATTTAAGGGCTTTGCTGCATTATTTAAGGACTCTGCTGCAGTATTTTAAGACTCTGCTGCATTATTTAAGGACTTTGATGCATTATTTAAGGACGCTGCTGCAGAATTTAAGGAATCTGCTGCATTATTTAAGGACTTTGTTGCATTATTTAAGGACTATGCTGCATTATGTAAGGACTCTGCTGCATTATTTAAGGACTTTGCTGCATTATTTAATTACTCTGCTGCATTATTTAAGGACTTTGTTGCATTATTTAAGGACTCTGCTGCATTATTTAAGGACTTTGCTGCATTATTTAAGGACTTTGATGCATTATTTAAGGACGCTGCTGCAGAATTTAAGTAATCTGCTGCATTATTTAAGGACTCTGCTGCATTATTTAAGGACTTTGCTGCATTAATTAAGGACTCTGCTGCATTATTTAAGGACTTTGTTGCATTATTTAATGACTCTGCTGCGGTATTTAAGG
The DNA here is from genome assembly GCF_046119375.1 of Phyllobates terribilis. NCBI lineage: Eukaryota > Metazoa > Chordata > Amphibia > Anura > Dendrobatidae > Phyllobates > Phyllobates terribilis. The sequence continues at coordinate 930,075 of NW_027363268.1, forward strand.
ACTCTGCTGCATTATTTAAGGACTTTGCTGCATTATTTAAGGACTTTGCTGCAGTAATTAAGGAATCTGCTGCATTATTTAAGGACTTTGTTGCATTATTTAAGGACTGTGCTGCATTGCTTAAGGACTCTGCTGCATTATTTAAGGACTTTGCTGCATTATTTAAGGACTTTGTTGCATTATTTAAGGACTCTGCTGCATTATTTAAGGACTTTGTTGCATTATTTAAGGACTCTGTTGCATTATTTAAGGACTTTGCTGCATTATTTAAGTACTCTGGTGCATTATTTAAGGACTTTGTTGCATTATTTAAGGACTCTGCTGCATTATTTAAGGACTTTGTTGCATTATTTAAGGACTCTGTTGCATTATTTAAGGACTTTGCTGCATTATTTAAGTACTCTGGTGCATTATTTAAGGACTTTGTTGCATTATTTAAGGACTCTGCTGCATTATTTAAGGACTTTGTTGCATTATTTAAGGACTCTGCTGCATTATTTAAGGACTTTGCTGCATTATTTAAGGACTCTGTTGCATTATTTAAGGACTTTGCTGCATTATTTAAGTACTCTGGTGCATTATTTAAGGACTTTATTGCATTATTTAAGGATTCTGCTGCATTATTTAAGGAATTTGCTGCATTATTTAAGAACTTTGCTGCAGTATTTAAGGACTCTGCTGCATTATTTAAGGACTTTATTGCATTATTTAAGGACCCTGCTGCAGAATTTAAGGAATCTGCTGCATTACTTAAGGACTTTGTTGCATTATTTAAGGACTCTGCTGCATTATTTAAGGACTTTGCTGCATTATTTAAGGACTTTGATGCATTATTTAAGGACGCCGCTGCAGAATTTAAGTAATCTGCTGCATTATTTAAGGACTCTGCTGCATTATTTAAGGACTTTGCTGCATTATTTAAGGACTCTGCTGTATTATTAAGCACGTTGCTGCATTAATTAAGGACTTTATTGCATTATTTAAGGAATTTGATGCATTATTTAAGGACTCTGCTGCATTATTTAAGGACTTTGATGCATTATTTAAGGACGCTGCTGCAGAATTTAAGGAATCTGCTGCATTATTTAAGGACTTTGTTGCATTATTTAAGGACTATGCTGCATTATGTAAGGACTCTGCTGCATTATTTAAGGACTTTGCTGCATTATTTAATTACTCTGCTGCATTATTTAAGGACTTTGTTGCATTATTTAAGGACTCTGCTGCATTATTTAAGGACTTTGCTGCATTATTTAAGGACTTTGATGCATTATTTAAGGACGCTGCTGCAGAATTTAAGTAATCTGCTGCATTATTTAATGACTCTGCTGCATTATTTAAGGACTTTGTTGCATTATTTAAGGAATCTGCTGCATTATTTAAGGACTTTGCTGCATTATTTAAGGACTTTGATGCATTATTTAAGGACGCTGCTGCAGAATTTAAGTAATCTGCTGCATTATTTAAGGACTCTGCTGCATTATTTAAGGACTTTGCTGCATTATTTAAGGACTCTGCTGCATTATTTAAGGACTTTGTTGCATTATTTAATGACTCTGCTGCGGTATTTAAGGACTCTGCTGTATTATTTAAGGACTTTGCTGAATTATTTAAGGACTCTGCTTCATTATTTAAGGACTTTGTTGCATTATTTAAGGACTCTGCTGCATTATTTAAGGACTTCGTTGCATTATTTAAGGACTCTGCTGCATTATTTAAAGACTTTGCTGCATTATTTAAGTACTCTGGTGCATTATTTAAGGACTCGGCTGCATTATTTAAAGACTTTGCTGCATTATTTAAGTACTCTGGTGCATTATTTAAGGACTCTGCTGCATTATTTAAGGACTTTGCTGCATTATTTAAGGACTCTGCTGCATTATTTAAGGACTTTGCTGCATTATTTAAGTATGCTGCTGCGGTATTTAAGGCCTCTGCTGCATTATTTAAGGACTCTGCTGCATTATTAAGGACGTTGCTGCATTATTTAAGGACTTTATTGCATTATTTAAGGATTCTGCTGCATTATTTAAGGAATTTGCTGCATTATTTAAGGACTCTGCTGTATTATTTAAGGACTTTGTTGCATTATTTAATGACTCTGCTGGGGTATTTAAGGACTCTGCTGCATTATTTAAGGGCTTTGCTGCATTATTTAAGGACTCTGCTGCAGTATTTAAGGACTCTGCTGCATTATTTAAGGACTTTGATGCATTATTTAAGGACGCTGCTGCAGAATTTAAGGAATCTGCTGCATTATTTAAGGACTTTGTTGCATTATTTAAGGACTATGCTGCATTATGTAAGGACTCTGCTGCATTATTTAAGGACTTTGCTGCATTATTTAATTACTCTGCTGCATTATTTAAGGACTTTGTTGCATTATTTAAGGACTCTGCTGCATTATTTAAGGACTTTGCTGCATTATTTAAGGACTTTGATGCATTATTTAAGGACGCTGCTGCAGAATTTAAGTAATCTGCTGCATTATTTAAGGACTCTGCTGCATTATTTAAGGACTTTGCTGCATTATTTAAGGACTCTGCTGCATTATTTAAGGACTTTGTTGCATTATTTAATGACTCTGCTGCGGTATTTAAGGACTCTGCTGCATTATTTAAGGACTTTGCTGCATTATTTAAGGACTTTGCTGCAGTAATTAAGGAATCTGCTGCATTATTTAAGGACTTTGTTGCATTATTTAAGGACTGTGCTGCATTGCTTAAGGACTCTGCTGCATTATTTAAGGACTTTGCTGCATTATTTAAGGACTTTGTTGCATTATTTAAGGACTCTGCTGCATTATTTAAGGACTTTGTTGCATTATTTAAGGACTCTGTTGCATTATTTAAGGACTTTGCTGCATTATTTAAGTACTCTGGTGCATTATTTAAGGACTTTGTTGCATTATTTAAGGACTCTGCTGCATTATTTAAGGACTTTGCTGCATTATTTAAGTACTCTGGTGCATTATTTAAGGACTTTGTTGCATTATTTAAGGACTCTGCTGCATTATTTAAGGACTTTGTTGCATTATTTAAGGACTCTGCTGCATTATTTAAGGACTTTGCTGCATTATTTAAGGACTCTGCTGCATTATTTAAGGACTTTGTTGCATTATTTAATGACTCTGCTGCGGTATTTAAGGACTCTGCTGTATTATTTAAGGACTTTGCTGCATTATTTAAGGACTCTGCTTCATTATTTAAGGACTTTGTTGCATTATTTAAGGACTCTGCTGCATTATTTAAGGACTTCGTTGCATTATTTAAGGACTCTGCTGCATTATTTAAAGACTTTGCTGCATTATTTAAGTACTCTGGTGCATTATTTAAGGACTCGGCTGCATTATTTAAAGACTTTGCTGCATTATTTAAGTACTCTGGTGCATTATTTAAGGACTCTGCTGCATTATTTAAGGACTTTGCTGCATTATTTAAGGACTCTGCTGCATTATTTAAGGACTTTGCTGCATTATTTAAGTATGCTGCTGCGGTATTTAAGGCCTCTGCTGCATTATTTAAGGACTCTGCTGCATTATTAAGGACGTTGCTGCATTATTTAAGGACTTTATTGCATTATTTAAGGATTCTGCTGCATTATTTAAGGAATTTGCTGCATTATTTAAGGACTCTGCTGTATTATTTAAGGACTTTGTTGCATTATTTAATGACTCTGCTGGGGTATTTAAGGACTCTGCTGCATTATTTAAGGGCTTTGCTGCATTATTTAAGGACTCTGCTGCAGTATTTTAAGACTCTGCTGCATTATTTAAGGACTTTGATGCATTATTTAAGGACGCTGCTGCAGAATTTAAGGAATCTGCTGCATTATTTAAGGACTTTGTTGCATTATTTAAGGACTATGCTGCATTATGTAAGGACTCTGCTGCATTATTTAAGGACTTTGCTGCATTATTTAATTACTCTGCTGCATTATTTAAGGACTTTGTTGCATTATTTAAGGACTCTGCTGCATTATTTAAGGACTTTGCTGCATTATTTAAGGACTTTGATGCATTATTTAAGGACGCTGCTGCAGAATTTAAGTAATCTGCTGCATTATTTAAGGACTCTGCTGCATTATTTAAGGACTTTGCTGCATTAATTAAGGACTCTGCTGCATTATTTAAGGACTTTGTTGCATTATTTAATGACTCTGCTGCGGTATTTAAGGACTCTGCTGCATTATTTAAGGACTTTGCTGCATTATTTAAGGACTTTGCTGCAGTAATTAAGGAATCTGCTGCATTATTTAAGGACTTTGTTGCATTATTTAAGGACTGTGCTGCATTGCTTAAGGACTCTGCTGCATTATTTAAGGACTTTGCTGCATTATTTAAGGACTTTGTTGCATTATTTAAGGACTCTGCTGCATTATTTAAGGACTTTGTTGCATTATTTAAGGACTCTGTTGCATTATTTAAGGACTTTGCTGCATTATTTAAGTACTCTGGTGCATTATTTAAGGACTTTGTTGCATTATTTAAGGACTCTGCTGCATTATTTAAGGACTTTGTTGCATTATTTAAGGACTCTGTTGCATTATTTAAGGACTTTGCTGCATTATTTAAGTACTCTGGTGCATTATTTAAGGACTTTGTTGCATTATTTAAGGACTCTGCTGCATTATTTAAGGACTTTGTTGCATTATTTAAGGACTCTGCTGCATTATTTAAGGACTTTGCTGCATTATTTAAGGACTCTGTTGCATTATTTAAGGACTTTGCTGCATTATTTAAGTACTCTGGTGCATTATTTAAGGACTTTATTGCATTATTTAAGGATTCTGCTGCATTATTTAAGGAATTTGCTGCATTATTTAAGAACTTTGCTGCAGTATTTAAGGACTCTGCTGCATTATTTAAGGACTTTATTGCATTATTTAAGGACCCTGCTGCAGAATTTAAGGAATCTGCTGCATTACTTAAGGACTTTGTTGCATTATTTAAGGACTCTGCTGCATTATTTAAGGACTTTGCTGCATTATTTAAGGACTCTGCTGCATTATTTAAGGACTTTGCTGCATTATTTAAGGACTCTGCTGCATTATTTAAGGACTGTGTTGCATTATTTAATGACTCTGCTGCGGTATTTAAGGACTCTGCTGCATTATTTAAGGACTTTGCTGCATTATTTAAGGACTTTGCTGCAGTAATTAAGGAATCTGCTGCATTATTTAAGGACTTTGTTGCATTATTTAAGGACTGTGCTGCATTGCTTAAGGACTCTGCTGCATTATTTAAGGACTTTGCTGCATTATTTAAGGACTTTGTTGCATTATTTAAGGACTCTGCTGCATTATTTAAGGACTTTGTTGCATTATTTAAGGACTCTGTTGCATTATTTAAGGACTTTGCTGCATTATTTAAGTACTCTGGTGCATTATTTAAGGACTTTGTTGCATTATTTAAGGACTCTGCTGCATTATTTAAAGACTTTGCTGCATTATTTAAGTACTCTGGTGCATTATTTAAGGACTTTGTTGCATTATTTAAGGACTCTGCTGCATTATTTAAGGACTTTGTTGCATTATTTAAGGACTCTGCTGCATTATTTAAGGACTTTGCTGCATTATTTAAGGACTCTGCTGCATTATTTAAGGACTTTGTTGCATTATTTAATGACTCTGCTGCGGTATTTAAGGACTCTGCTGTATTATTTAAGGACTTTGCTGCATTATTTAAGGACTCTGCTTCATTATTTAAGGACTTTGTTGCATTATTTAAGGACTCTGCTGCATTATTTAAGGACTTCGTTGCATTATTTAAGGACTCTGCTGCATTATTTAAAGACTTTGCTGCATTATTTAAGTACTCTGGTGCATTATTTAAGGACTCGGCTGCATTATTTAAAGACTTTGCTGCATTATTTAAGGACTTTGCTGCATTATTTAAGGACTCTGCTGCAGTATTTTAAGACTCTGCTGCATTATTTAAGGACTTTGATGCATTATTTAAGGACGCTGCTGCAGAATTTAAGGAATCTGCTGCATTATTTAAGGACTTTGTTGCATTATTTAAGGACTATGCTGCATTATGTAAGGACTCTGCTGCATTATTTAAGGACTTTGCTGCATTATTTAATTACTCTGCTGCATTATTTAAGGACTTTGTTGCATTATTTAAGGACTCTGCTGCATTATTTAAGGACTTTGCTGCATTATTTAAGGACTTTGATGCATTATTTAAGGACGCTGCTGCAGAATTTAAGTAATCTGCTGCATTATTTAAGGACTCTGCTGCATTATTTAAGGACTTTGCTGCATTAATTAAGGACTCTGCTGCATTATTTAAGGACTTTGTTGCATTATTTAATGACTCTGCTGCGGTATTTAAGGACTCTGCTGCATTATTTAAGGACTTTGCTGCATTATTTAAGGACTTTGCTGCAGTAATTAAGGAATCTGCTGCATTATTTAAGGACTTTGTTGCATTATTTAAGGACTGTGCTGCATTGCTTAAGGACTCTGCTGCATTATTTAAGGACTTTGCTGCATTATTTAAGGACTTTGTTGCATTATTTAAGGACTCTGCTGCATTATTTAAGGACTTTGTTGCATTATTTAAGGACTCTGTTGCATTATTTAAGGACTTTGCTGCATTATTTAAGTACTCTGGTGCATTATTTAAGGACTTTGTTGCATTATTTAAGGACTCTGCTGCATTATTTAAGGACTTTGTTGCATTATTTAAGGACTCTGTTGCATTATTTAAGGACTTTGCTGCATTATTTAAGTACTCTGGTGCATTATTTAAGGACTTTGTTGCATTATTTAAGGACTCTGCTGCATTATTTAAGGACTTTGTTGCATTATTTAAGGACTCTGCTGCATTATTTAAGGACTTTGCTGCATTATTTAAGGACTCTGTTGCATTATTTAAGGACTTTGCTGCATTATTTAAGTACTCTGGTGCATTATTTAAGGACTTTATTGCATTATTTAAGGATTCTGCTGCATTATTTAAGGAATTTGCTGCATTATTTAAGAACTTTGCTGCAGTATTTAAGGACTCTGCTGCATTATTTAAGGACTTTATTGCATTATTTAAGGACCCTGCTGCAGAATTTAAGGAATCTGCTGCATTACTTAAGGACTTTGTTGCATTATTTAAGGACTCTGCTGCATTATTTAAGGACTTTGCTGCATTATTTAAGGACTCTGCTGCATTATTTAAGGACTTTGCTGCATTATTTAAGGACTCTGCTGCATTATTTAAGGACTGTGTTGCATTATTTAATGACTCTGCTGCGGTATTTAAGGACTCTGCTGCATTATTTAAGGACTTTGCTGCATTATTTAAGGACTTTGCTGCAGTAATTAAGGAATCTGCTGCATTATTTAAGGACTTTGTTGCATTATTTAAGGACTGTGCTGCATTGCTTAAGGACTCTGCTGCATTATTTAAGGACTTTGCTGCATTATTTAAGGACTTTGTTGCATTATTTAAGGACTCTGCTGCATTATTTAAGGACTTTGTTGCATTATTTAAGGACTCTGTTGCATTATTTAAGGACTTTGCTGCATTATTTAAGTACTCTGGTGCATTATTTAAGGACTTTGTTGCATTATTTAAGGACTCTGCTGCATTATTTAAGGACTTTGCTGCATTATTTAAGTACTCTGGTGCATTATTTAAGGACTTTGTTGCATTATTTAAGGACTCTGCTGCATTATTTAAGGACTTTGTTGCATTATTTAAGGACTCTGCTGCATTATTTAAGGACTTTGCTGCATTATTTAAGGACTCTGCTGCATTATTTAAGGACTTTGTTGCATTATTTAATGACTCTGCTGCGGTATTTAAGGACTCTGCTGTATTATTTAAGGACTTTGCTGCATTATTTAAGGACTCTGCTTCATTATTTAAGGACTTTGTTGCATTATTTAAGGACTCTGCTGCATTATTTAAGGACTTCGTTGCATTATTTAAGGACTCTGCTGCATTATTTAAAGACTTTGCTGCATTATTTAAGTACTCTGGTGCATTATTTAAGGACTCGGCTGCATTATTTAAAGACTTTGCTGCATTATTTAAGTACTCTGGTGCATTATTTAAGGACTCTGCTGCATTATTTAAGGACTTTGCTGCATTATTTAAGGACTCTGCTGCATTATTTAAGGACTTTGCTGCATTATTTAAGTATGCTGCTGCGGTATTTAAGGCCTCTGCTGCATTATTTAAGGACTCTGCTGCATTATTAAGGACGTTGCTGCATTATTTAAGGACTTTATTGCATTATTTAAGGATTCTGCTGCATTATTTAAGGAATTTGCTGCATTATTTAAGGACTCTGCTGTATTATTTAAGGACTTTGTTGCATTATTTAATGACTCTGCTGGGGTATTTAAGGACTCTGCTGCATTATTTAAGGGCTTTGCTGCATTATTTAAGGACTCTGCTGCAGTATTTTAAGACTCTGCTGCATTATTTAAGGACTTTGATGCATTATTTAAGGACGCTGCTGCAGAATTTAAGGAATCTGCTGCATTATTTAAGGACTTTGTTGCATTATTTAAGGACTATGCTGCATTATGTAAGGACTCTGCTGCATTATTTAAGGACTTTGCTGCATTATTTAATTACTCTGCTGCATTATTTAAGGACTTTGTTGCATTATTTAAGGACTCTGCTGCATTATTTAAGGACTTTGCTGCATTATTTAAGGACTTTGATGCATTATTTAAGGACGCTGCTGCAGAATTTAAGTAATCTGCTGCATTATTTAAGGACTCTGCTGCATTATTTAAGGACTTTGCTGCATTAATTAAGGACTCTGCTGCATTATTTAAGGACTTTGTTGCATTATTTAATGACTCTGCTGCGGTATTTAAGGACTCTGCTGCATTATTTAAGGACTTTGCTGCATTATTTAAGGACTTTGCTGCAGTAATTAAGGAATCTGCTGCATTATTTAAGGACTTTGTTGCATTATTTAAGGACTGTGCTGCATTGCTTAAGGACTCTGCTGCATTATTTAAGGACTTTGCTGCATTATTTAAGGACTTTGTTGCATTATTTAAGGACTCTGCTGCATTATTTAAGGACTTTGTTGCATTATTTAAGGACTCTGTTGCATTATTTAAGGACTTTGCTGCATTATTTAAGTACTCTGGTGCATTATTTAAGGACTTTGTTGCATTATTTAAGGACTCTGCTGCATTATTTAAGGACTTTGTTGCATTATTTAAGGACTCTGTTGCATTATTTAAGGACTTTGCTGCATTATTTAAGTACTCTGGTGCATTATTTAAGGACTTTGTTGCATTATTTAAGGACTCTGCTGCATTATTTAAGGACTTTGTTGCATTATTTAAGGACTCTGCTGCATTATTTAAGGACTTTGCTGCATTATTTAAGGACTCTGTTGCATTATTTAAGGACTTTGCTGCATTATTTAAGTACTCTGGTGCATTATTTAAGGACTTTATTGCATTATTTAAGGATTCTGCTGCATTATTTAAGGAATTTGCTGCATTATTTAAGAACTTTGCTGCAGTATTTAAGGACTCTGCTGCATTATTTAAGGACTTTATTGCATTATTTAAGGACCCTGCTGCAGAATTTAAGGAATCTGCTGCATTACTTAAGGACTTTGTTGCATTATTTAAGGACTCTGCTGCATTATTTAAGGACTTTGCTGCATTATTTAAGGACTTTGATGCATTATTTAAGGAGGCCGCTGCAGAATTTAAGTAATCTGCTGCATTATTTAAGGACTCTGCTGCATTATTTAAGGACTTTGCTGCATTATTTAAGGACTCTGCTGTATTATTAAGCACGTTGCTGCATTAATTAAGGACTTTATTGCATTATTTAAGGAATTTGATGCATTATTTAAGGACTCTGCTGCATTATTTAAGGACTTTGATGCATTATTTAAGGACGCTGCTGCAGAATTTAAGGAATCTGCTGCATTATTTAAGGACTTTGTTGCATTATTTAAGGACTATGCTGCATTATGTAAGGACTCTGCTGCATTATTTAAGGACTTTGCTGCATTATTTAATTACTCTGCTGCATTATTTAAGGACTTTGTTGCATTATTTAAGGACTCTGCTGCATTATTTAAGGACTTTGCTGCATTATTTAAGGACTTTGATGCATTATTTAAGGACGCTGCTGCAGAATTTAAGTAATCTGCTGCATTATTTAAGGACTCTGCTGCATTATTTAAGGACTTTGCTGCATTATTTAAGGACTCTGCTGCATTATTTAAGGACTTTGTTGCATTATTTAATGACTCTGCTGCGGTATTTAAGGACTCTGCTGCATTATTTAAGGACTTTGCTGCATTATTTAAGGACTTTGCTGCAGTAATTAAGGAATCTGCTGCATTATTTAAGGAATTTGATGCATTATTTAAGGACTCTGCTGCATTATTTAAGGACTTTGCTGCATTATTTAAGGACTCTGCTTCATTATTTAAGGACTTTGTTGCATTATTTAAGGACTCTGCTGCATTATTTAAGGACTTTGTTGCATTATTTAAGGACTCTGCTGCATTATTTAAAGACTTTGCTGCATTATTTAAGTACTCTGGTGCATTATTTAAGGACTCTGCTGCATTATTTAAAGACTTTGCTGCATTATTTAAGTACTCTGGTGCATTATTTAAGGACTTTGTTGCTTTATTTAAGGACTTTGCTGCATTATTTAAGGACTTTGTTGCATTATTTAAGGACTCTGCTGCATTATTTAAGGACTTTGCTGCATTATTTAAGTATGCTGCTGCAGTATTTAAGGCCTCTGCTGCATTATTTAAGGACTCTGCTGCATTTTTAAGGACGTTGCTGCATTATTTAAGGACTTTATTGCATTATTTAAGGATTCTGCTGCATTATTTAAGGAATTTGCTGCATTATTTAAGGACTCTGCTGCATTATTTAAGGACTTTGTTTCATTATTTAATGACTCTGCTGGGGTATTTAAGGACTCTGCTGCATTATTTAAGGACTTTGTTGCATTATTTAAGGACGCTGCTGCAGAATTTAAGTAATCTGCTGCATTATTTAAGGACTCTGCTGCATTATTTAAGGACTTTGCTGCATTAATTAAGGACTCTGCTGCATTATTTAAGGACTTTGTTGCATTATTTAATGACTCTGCTGCGGTATTTAAGGACTCTGCTGCATTATTTAAGGACTTTGCTGCATTATTTAAGGACTTTGCTGCAGTAATTAAGGAATCTGCTGCATTATTTAAGGACTTTGTTGCATTATTTAAGGACTGTGCTGCATTGCTTAAGGACTCTGCTGCATTATTTAAGGACTTTGCTGCATTATTTAAGGACTTTGTTGCATTATTTAAGGACTCTGCTGCATTATTTAAGGACTTTGTTGCATTATTTAAGGACTCTGTTGCATTATTTAAGGACTTTGCTGCATTATTTAAGTACTCTGGTGCATTATTTAAGGACTTTGTTGCATTATTTAAGGACTCTGCTGCATTATTTAAGGACTTTGTTGCATTATTTAAGGACTCTGTTGCATTATTTAAGGACTTTGCTGCATTATTTAAGTACTCTGGTGCATTATTTAAGGACTTTGTTGCATTATTTAAGGACTCTGCTGCATTATTTAAGGACTTTGTTGCATTATTTAAGGACTCTGCTGCATTATTTAAGGACTTTTCTGCATTATTTAAGGACTCTGTTGCATTATTTAAGGACTTTGCTGCATTATTTAAGTACTCTGGTGCATTATTTAAGGACTTTATTGCATTATTTAAGGATTCTGCTGCATTATTTAAGGAATTTGCTGCATTATTTAAGAACTTTGCTGCAGTATTTAAGGACTCTGCTGCATTATTTAAGGACTTTATTGCATTATTTAAGGACCCTGCTGCAGAATTTAAGGAATCTGCTGCATTACTTAAGGACTTTGTTGCATTATTTAAGGACTCTGCTGCATTATTTAAGGACTTTGCTGCATTATTTAAGGACTTTGATGCATTATTTAAGGACTCTGCTGCATTATTTAAGGACTTTGATGCATTATTTAAGGACGCTGCTGCAGAATTTAAGGAATCTGCTGCATTATTTAAGGACTTTGTTGCATTATTTAAGGACTATGCTGCATTATGTAAGGACTCTGCTGCATTATTTAAGGACTTTGCTGCATTATTTAATTACTCTGCTGCATTATTTAAGGACTTTGTTGCATTATTTAAGGACTCTGCTGCATTATTTAAGGACTTTGCTGCATTATTTAAGGACTTTGATGCATTATTTAAGGACGCTGCTGCAGAATTTAAGTAATCTGCTGCATTATTTAAGGACTCTGCTGCATTATTTAAGGACTTTGTTGCATTATTTAAGGAATCTGCTGCATTATTTAAGGACTTTGTTGCATTATTTAAGGACTCTGCTGCATTATTTAAGGACTTCGTTGCATTATTTAAGGACTCTGCTGCATTATTTAAAGACTTTGCTGCATTATTTAAGTACTCTGGTGCATTATTTAAGGACTCGGCTGCATTATTTAAAGACTTTGCTGCATTATTTAAGTACTCTGGTGCATTATTTAAGGACTCTGCTGCATTATTTAAGGACTTTGCTGCATTATTTAAGGACTCTGCTGCATTATTTAAGGACTCTGCTGCATTATTTAAGGACTTTGCTGCATTATTTAAGTATGCTGCTGCGGTATTTAAGGCCTCTGCTGCATTATTTAAGGACTCTGCTGCATTATTAAGGACGTTGCTGCATTATTTAAGGACTTTATTGCATTATTTAAGGATTCTGCTGCATTATTTAAGGAATTTGCTGCATTATTTAAGGACTCTGCTGTATTATTTAAGGACTTTGTTGCATTATTTAATGACTCTGCTGGGGTATTTAAGGACTCTGCTGCATTATTTAAGGGCTTTGCTGCATTATTTAAGGACTCTGCTGCAGTATTTTAAGACTCTGCTGCATTATTTAAGGACTTTGATGCATTATTTAAGGACGCTGCTGCAGAATTTAAGGAATCTGCTGCATTATTTAAGGACTTTGTTGCATTATTTAAGGACTATGCTGCATTATGTAAGGACTCTGCTGCATTATTTAAGGACTTTGCTGCATTATTTAATTACTCTGCTGCATTATTTAAGGACTTTGTTGCATTATTTAAGGACTCTGCTGCATTATTTAAGGACTTTGCTGCATTATTTAAGGACTTTGATGCATTATTTAAGGACTCTGCTGCATTATTTAAGGACTTTGTTGCATTATTTAAGGACTCTGTTGCATTATTTAAGGACTTTGCTGCATTATTTAAGTACTCTGGTGCATTATTTAAGGACTTTGTTGCATTATTTAAGGACTCTGCTGCATTATTTAAGGACTTTGTTGCATTATTTAAGGACTCTGTTGCATTATTTAAGGACTTTGCTGCATTATTTAAGTACTCTGGTGCATTATTTAAGGACTTTGTTGCATTATTTAAGGACTCTGCTGCATTATTTAAGGACTTTGTTGCATTATTTAAGGACTCTGCTGCATTATTTAAGGACTTTGCTGCATTATTTAAGGACTCTGTTGCATTATTTAAGGACTTTGCTGCATTATTTAAGTACTCTGGTGCATTATTTAAGGACTTTATTGCATTATTTAAGGATTCTGCTGCATTATTTAAGGAATTTGCTGCATTATTTAAGAACTTTGCTGCAGTATTTAAGGACTCTGCTGCATTATTTAAGGACTTTATTGCATTATTTAAGGACCCTGCTGCAGAATTTAAGGAATCTGCTGCATTACTTAAGGACTTTGTTGCATTATTTAAGGACTCTGCTGCATTATTTAAGGACTTTGCTGCATTATTTAAGGACTCTGCTGCATTATTTAAGGACTTTGCTGCATTATTTAAGGACTCTGCTGCATTATTTAAGGACTGTGTTGCATTATTTAATGACTCTGCTGCGGTATTTAAGGACTCTGCTGCATTATTTAAGGACTTTGCTGCATTATTTAAGGACTTTGCTGCAGTAATTAAGGAATCTGCTGCATTATTTAAGGACTTTGTTGCATTATTTAAGGACTGTGCTGCATTGCTTAAGGACTCTGCTGCATTATTTAAGGACTTTGCTGCATTATTTAAGGACTTTGTTGCATTATTTAAGGACTCTGCTGCATTATTTAAGGACTTTGTTGCATTATTTAAGGACTCTGTTGCATTATTTAAGGACTTTGCTGCATTATTTAAGTACTCTGGTGCATTATTTAAGGACTTTGTTGCATTATTTAAGGACTCTGCTGCATTATTTAAGGACTTTGCTGCATTATTTAAGTACTCTGGTGCATTATTTAAGGACTTTGTTGCATTATTTAAGGACTCTGCTGCATTATTTAAGGACTTTGTTGCATTATTTAAGGACTCTGCTGCATTATTTAAGGACTTTGCTGCATTATTTAAGGACTCTGCTGCATTATTTAAGGACTTTGTTGCATTATTTAATGACTCTGCTGCGGTATTTAAGGACTCTGCTGTATTATTTAAGGACTTTGCTGCATTATTTAAGGACTCTGCTTCATTATTTAAGGACTTTGTTTCATTATTTAAGGACTCTGCTGCATTATTTAAGGACTTCGTTGCATTATTTAAGGACTCTGCTGCATTATTTAAAGACTTTGCTGCATTATTTAAGTACTCTGGTGCATTATTTAAGGACTCGGCTGCATTATTTAAAGACTTTGCTGCATTATTTAAGTACTCTGGTGCATTATTTAAGGACTCTGCTGCATTATTTAAGGACTTTGCTGCATTATTTAAGGACTCTGCTGCATTATTTAAGGACTTTGCTGCATTATTTAAGTATGCTGCTGCGGTATTTAAGGCCTCTGCTGCATTATTTAAGGACTCTGCTGCATTATTAAGGACGTTGCTGCATTATTTAAGGACTTTATTGCATTATTTAAGGATTCTGCTGCATTATTTAAGGAATTTGCTGCATTATTTAAGGACTCTGCTGTATTATTTAAGGACTTTGTTGCATTATTTAATGACTCTGCTGGGGTATTTAAGGACTCTTCTGCATTATTTAAGGGCTTTGCTGCATTATTTAAGGACTCTGCTGCAGTATTTTAAGACTCTGCTGCATTATTTAAGGACTTTGATGCATTATTTAAGGACGCTGCTGCAGAATTTAAGGAATCTGCTGCATTATTTAAGGACTTTGTTGCATTATTTAAGGACTATGCTGCATTATGTAAGGACTCTGCTGCATTATTTAAGGACTTTGCTGCATTATTTAATTACTCTGCTGCATTATTTAAGGACTTTGTTGCATTATTTAAGGACTCTGCTGCATTATTTAAGGACTTTGCTGCATTATTTAAGGACTTTGATGCATTATTTAAGGACGCTGCTGCAGAATTTAAGTAATCTGCTGCATTATTTAAGGACTCTGCTGCATTATTTAAGGACTTTGCTGCATTAATTAAGGACTCTGCTGCATTATTTAAGGACTTTGTTGCATTATTTAATGACTCTGCTGCGGTATTTAAGGACTCTGCTGCATTATTTAAGGACTTTGCTGCATTATTTAAGGACTTTGCTGCAGTAATTAAGGAATCTGCTGCATTATTTAAGGACTTTGTTGCATTATTTAAGGACTGTGCTGCATTGCTTAAGGACTCTGCTGCATTATTTAAGGACTTTGCTGCATTATTTAAGGACTTTGTTGCATTATTTAAGGACTCTGCTGCATTATTTAAGGACTTTGTTGCATTATTTAAGGACTCTGTTGCATTATTTAAGGACTTTGCTGCATTATTTAAGTACTCTGGTGCATTATTTAAGGACTTTGTTGCATTATTTAAGGACTCTGCTGCATTATTTAAGGACTTTGTTGCATTATTTAAGGACTCTGTTGCATTATTTAAGGACTTTGCTGCATTATTTAAGTACTCTGGTGCATTATTTAAGGACTTTGTTGCATTATTTAAGGACTCTGCTGCATTATTTAAGGACTTTGTTGCATTATTTAAGGACTCTGCTGCATTATTTAAGGACTTTGCTGCATTATTTAAGGACTCTGTTGCATTATTTAAGGACTTTGCTGCATTATTTAAGTACTCTGCTGCATTATTTAAGGACTTTGTTGCATTATTTAATGACTCTGCTGCGGTATTTAAGGACTCTGCTGCATTATTTAAGGACTTTGCTGCATTATTTAAGGACTTTGCTGCAGTAATTAAGGAATCTGCTGCATTATTTAAGGAATTTGATGCATTATTTAAGGACTCTGCTGCATTATTTAAGGACTTTGCTGCATTATTTAAGGACTCTGCTTCATTATTTAAGGACTTTGTTGCATTATTTAAGGACTCTGCTGCATTATTTAAGGACTTTGTTGCATTATTTAAGGACTCTGCTGCATTATTTAAAGACTTTGCTGCATTATTTAAGTACTCTGGTGCATTATTTAAGGACTCTGCTGCATTATTTAAAGACTTTGCTGCATTATTTAAGTACTCTGGTGCATTATTTAAGGACTTTGTTGCTTTATTTAAGGACTTTGCTGCATTATTTAAGGACTTTGTTGCATTATTTAAGGACTCTGCTGCATTATTTAAGGACTTTGCTGCATTATTTAAGTATGCTGCTGCAGTATTTAAGGCCTCTGCTGCATTATTTAAGGACTCTGCTGCATTTTTAAGGACGTTGCTGCATTATTTAAGGACTTTATTGCATTATTTAAGGATTCTGCTGCATTATTTAAGGAATTTGCTGCATTATTTAAGGACTCTGCTGCATTATTTAAGGACTTTGTTTCATTATTTAATGACTCTGCTGGGGTATTTAAGGACTCTGCTGCATTATTTAAGGACTTTGTTGCATTATTTAAGGACTCTGCTGCATTATTTAAGGACTTTGCTGCATTATTTAAGGACTTTGATGCATTATTTAAGGACGCTGCTGCAGAATTTAAGTAATCTGCTGCATTATTTAAGGACTCTGCTGCATTATTTAAGGACTTTGCTGCATTAATTAAGGACTCTGCTGCATTATTTAAGGACTTTGTTGCATTATTTAATGACTCTGCTGCGGTATTTAAGGACTCTGCTGCATTATTTAAGGACTTTGCTGCATTATTTAAGGACTTTGCTGCAGTAATTAAGGAATCTGCTGCATTATTTAAGGACTTTGTTGCATTATTTAAGGACTGTGCTGCATTGCTTAAGGACTCTGCTGCATTATTTAAGGACTTTGCTGCATTATTTAAGGACTTTGTTGCATTATTTAAGGACTCTGCTGCATTATTTAAGGACTTTGTTGCATTATTTAAGGACTCTGTTGCATTATTTAAGGACTTTGCTGCATTATTTAAGTACTCTGGTGCATTATTTAAGGACTTTGTTGCATTATTTAAGGACTCTGCTGCATTATTTAAGGACTTTGTTGCATTATTTAAGGACTCTGTTGCATTATTTAAGGACTTTGCTGCATTATTTAAGTACTCTGGTGCATTATTTAAGGACTTTGTTGCATTATTTAAGGACTCTGCTGCATTATTTAAGGACTTTGTTGCATTATTTAAGGACTCTGCTGCATTATTTAAGGACTTTTCTGCATTATTTAAGGACTCTGTTGCATTATTTAAGGACTTTGCTGCATTATTTAAGTACTCTGGTGCATTATTTAAGGACTTTATTGCATTATTTAAGGATTCTGCTGCATTATTTAAGGAATTTGCTGCATTATTTAAGAACTTTGCTGCAGTATTTAAGGACTCTGCTGCATTATTTAAGGACTTTATTGCATTATTTAAGGACCCTGCTGCAGAATTTAAGGAATCTGCTGCATTACTTAAGGACTTTGTTGCATTATTTAAGGACTCTGCTGCATTATTTAAGGACTTTGCTGCATTATTTAAGGACTTTGATGCATTATTTAAGGACGCCGCTGCAGAATTTAAGTAATCTGCTGCATTATTTAAGGACTCTGCTGCAATATTTAAGGACTTTGCTGCATTATTTAAGGACTCTGCTGTATTATTAAGCACGTTGCTGCATTAATTAAGGACTTTATTGCATTATTTAAGGAATTTGATGCATTATTTAAGGACTCTGCTGCATTATTTAAGGACTTTGATGCATTATTTAAGGACGCTGCTGCAGAATTTAAGGAATCTGCTGCATTATTTAAGGACTTTGTTGCATTATTTAAGGACTATGCTGCATTATGTAAGGACTCTGCTGCATTATTTAAGGACTTTGCTGCATTATTTAATTACTCTGCTGCATTATTTAAGGACTTTGTTGCATTATTTAAGGACTCTGCTGCATTATTTAAGGACTTTGCTGCATTATTTAAGGACTTTGATGCATTATTTAAGGACGCTGCTGCAGAATTTAAGTAATCTGCTGCATTATTTAAGGACTCTGCTGCATTATTTAAGGACTTTGTTGCATTATTTAAGGAATCTGCTGCATTATTTAAGGACTTTGTTGCATTATTTAAGGACTCTGCTGCATTATTTAAGGACTTCGTTGCATTATTTAAGGACTCTGCTGCATTATTTAAAGACTTTGCTGCATTATTTAAGTACTCTGGTGCATTATTTAAGGACTCGGCTGCATTATTTAAAGACTTTGCTGCATTATTTAAGTACTCTGGTGCATTATTTAAGGACTCTGCTGCATTATTTAAGGACTTTGCTGCATTATTTAAGGACTCTGCTGCATTATTTAAGGACTCTGCTGCATTATTTAAGGACTTTGCTGCATTATTTAAGTATGCTGCTGCGGTATTTAAGGCCTCTGCTGCATTATTTAAGGACTCTGCTGCATTATTAAGGACGTTGCTGCATTATTTAAGGACTTTATTGCATTATTTAAGGATTCTGCTGCATTATTTAAGGAATTTGCTGCATTATTTAAGGACTCTGCTGTATTATTTAAGGACTTTGTTGCATTATTTAATGACTCTGCTGGGGTATTTAAGGACTCTGCTGCATTATTTAAGGGCTTTGCTGCATTATTTAAGGACTCTGCTGCAGTATTTTAAGACTCTGCTGCATTATTTAAGGACTTTGATGCATTATTTAAGGACGCTGCTGCAGAATTTAAGGAATCTGCTGCATTATTTAAGGACTTTGTTGCATTATTTAAGGACTATGCTGCATTATGTAAGGACTCTGCTGCATTATTTAAGGACTTTGCTGCATTATTTAATTACTCTGCTGCATTATTTAAGGACTTTGTTGCATTATTTAAGGACTCTGCTGCATTATTTAAGGACTTTGCTGCATTATTTAAGGACTTTGATGCATTATTTAAGGACTCTGCTGCATTATTTAAGGACTTTGTTGCATTATTTAAGGACTCTGTTGCATTATTTAAGGACTTTGCTGCATTATTTAAGTACTCTGGTGCATTATTTAAGGACTTTGTTGCATTATTTAAGGACTCTGCTGCATTATTTAAGGACTTTGTTGCATTATTTAAGGACTCTGTTGCATTATTTAAGGACTTTGCTGCATTATTTAAGTACTCTGGTGCATTATTTAAGGACTTTGTTGCATTATTTAAGGACTCTGCTGCATTATTTAAGGACTTTGTTGCATTATTTAAGGACTCTGCTGCATTATTTAAGGACTTTGCTGCATTATTTAAGGACTCTGTTGCATTATTTAAGGACTTTGCTGCATTATTTAAGTACTCTGGTGCATTATTTAAGGACTTTATTGCATTATTTAAGGATTCTGCTGCATTATTTAAGGAATTTGCTGCATTATTTAAGGACTTTGCTGCAGTATTTAAGGACTCTGCTGCATTATTTAAGGACTTTATTGCATTATTTAAGGACCCTGCTGCAGAATTTAAGGAATCTGCTGCATTACTTAAGGACTTTGTTGCATTATTTAAGGACTCTGCTGCATTATTTAAGGACTTTGCTGCATTATTTAAGGACTCTGCTGCATTATTTAAGGACTTTGCTGCATTATTTAAGGACTCTGCTGCATTATTTAAGGACTGTGTTGCATTATTTAATGACTCTGCTGCGGTATTTAAGGACTCTGCTGCATTATTTAAGGACTTTGCTGCATTATTTAAGGACTTTGCTGCAGTAATTAAGGAATCTGCTGCATTATTTAAGGACTTTGTTGCATTATTTAAGGACTGTGCTGCATTGCTTAAGGACTCTGCTGCATTATTTAAGGACTTTGCTGCATTATTTAAGGACTTTGTTGCATTATTTAAGGACTCTGCTGCATTATTTAAGGACTTTGTTGCATTATTTAAGGACTCTGTTGCATTATTTAAGGACTTTGCTGCATTATTTAAGTACTCTGGTGCATTATTTAAGGACTTTGTTGCATTATTTAAGGACTCTGCTGCATTATTTAAGGACTTTGCTGCATTATTTAAGTACTCTGGTGCATTATTTAAGGACTTTGTTGCATTATTTAAGGACTCTGCTGCATTATTTAAGGACTTTGTTGCATTATTTAAGGACTCTGCTGCATTATTTAAGGACTTTGCTGCATTATTTAAGGACTCTGCTGCATTATTTAAGGACTTTGTTGCATTATTTAATGACTCTGCTGCGGTATTTAAGGACTCTGCTGTATTATTTAAGGACTTTGCTGCATTATTTAAGGACTCTGCTTCATTATTTAAGGACTTTGTTTCATTATTTAAGGACTCTGCTGCATTATTTAAGGACTTCGTTGCATTATTTAAGGACTCTGCTGCATTATTTAAAGACTTTGCTGCATTATTTAAGTACTCTGGTGCATTATTTAAGGACTCGGCTGCATTATTTAAAGACTTTGCTGCATTATTTAAGTACTCTGGTGCATTATTTAAGGACTCTGCTGCATTATTTAAGGACTTTGCTGCATTATTTAAGGACTCTGCTGCATTATTTAAGGACTTTGCTGCATTATTTAAGTATGCTGCTGCGGTATTTAAGGCCTCTGCTGCATTATTTAAGGACTCTGCTGCATTATTAAGGACGTTGCTGCATTATTTAAGGACTTTATTGCATTATTTAAGGATTCTGCTGCATTATTTAAGGAATTTGCTGCATTATTTAAGGACTCTGCTGTATTATTTAAGGACTTTGTTGCATTATTTAATGACTCTGCTGGGGTATTTAAGGACTCTGCTGCATTATTTAAGGGCTTTGCTGCATTATTTAAGGACTCTGCTGCAGTATTTTAAGACTCTGCTGCATTATTTAAGGACTTTGATGCATTATTTAAGGACGCTGCTGCAGAATTTAAGGAATCTGCTGCATTATTTAAGGACTTTGTTGCATTATTTAAGGACTATGCTGCATTATGTAAGGACTCTGCTGCATTATTTAAGGACTTTGCTGCATTATTTAATTAATCTGCTGCATTATTTAAGGACTTTGTTGCATTATTTAAGGACTCTGCTGCATTATTTAAGGACTTTGCTGCATTATTTAAGGACTTTGATGCATTATTTAAGGACGCTGCTGCAGAATTTAAGTAATCTGCTGCATTATTTAAGGACTCTGCTGCATTATTTAAGGACTTTGCTGCATTAATTAAGGACTCTGCTGCATTATTTAAGGACTTTGTTGCATTATTTAATGAGTCTGCTGCGGTATTTAAGGACTCTGCTGCATTATTTAAGGACTTTGCTGCATTATTTAAGGACTTTGCTGCAGTAATTAAGGAATCTGCTGCATTATTTAAGGACTTTGTTGCATTATTTAAGGACTGTGCTGCATTGCTTAAGGACTCTGCTGCATTATTTAAGGACTTTGCTGCATTATTTAAGTACTCTGGTGCATTATTTAAGGACTTTGTTGCATTATTTAAGGACTCTGCTGCATTATTTAAGGACTTTGTTGCATTATTTAAGGACTCTGTTGCATTATTTAAGGACTTTGCTGCATTATTTAAGTACTCTGGTGCATTATTTAAGGACTTTGTTGCATTATTTAAGGACTCTGCTGCATTATTTAAGGACTTTGTTGCATTATTTAAGGACTCTGCTGCATTATTTAAGGACTTTGCTGCATTATTTAAGGACTCTGTTGCATTATTTAAGGACTTTGCTGCATTATTTAAGTACTCTGGTGCATTATTTAAGGACTTTATTGCATTATTTAAGGATTCTGCTGCATTATTTAAGGAATTTGCTGCATTATTTAAGGACTTTGCTGCAGTATTTAAGGACTCTGCTGCATTATTTAAGGACTTTATTGCATTATTTAAGGACCCTGCTGCAGAATTTAAGGAATCTGCTGCATTACTTAAGGACTTTGTTGCATTATTTAAGGACTCTGCTGCATTATTTAAGGACTTTGCTGCATTATTTAAGGACTCTGCTGCATTATTTAAGGACTTTGCTGCATTATTTAAGGACTCTGCTGCATTATTTAAGGACTGTGTTGCATTATTTAATGACTCTGCTGCGGTATTTAAGGACTCTGCTGCATTATTTAAGGACTTTGCTGCATTATTTAAGGACTTTGCTGCAGTAATTAAGGAATCTGCTGCATTATTTAAGGACTTTGTTGCATTATTTAAGGACTGTGCTGCATTGCTTAAGGACTCTGCTGCATTATTTAAGGACTTTGCTGCATTATTTAAGGACTTTGTTGCATTATTTAAGGACTCTGCTGCATTATTTAAGGACTTTGTTGCATTATTTAAGGACTCTGTTGCATTATTTAAGGACTTTGCTGCATTATTTAAGTACTCTGGTGCATTATTTAAGGACTTTGTTGCATTATTTAAGGACTCTGCTGCATTATTTAAGGACTTTGCTGCATTATTTAAGTACTCTGGTGCATTATTTAAGGACTTTGTTGCATTATTTAAGGACTCTGCTGCATTATTTAAGGACTTTGTTGCATTATTTAAGGACTCTGCTGCATTATTTAAGGACTTTGCTGCATTATTTAAGGACTCTGCTGCATTATTTAAGGACTTTGTTGCATTATTTAATGACTCTGCTGCGGTATTTAAGGACTCTGCTGTATTATTTAAGGACTTTGCTGCATTATTTAAGGACTCTGCTTCATTATTTAAGGACTTTGTTTCATTATTTAAGGACTCTGCTGCATTATTTAAGGACTTCGTTGCATTATTTAAGGACTCTGCTGCATTATTTAAAGACTTTGCTGCATTATTTAAGTACTCTGGTGCATTATTTAAGGACTCGGCTGCATTATTTAAAGACTTTGCTGCATTATTTAAGTACTCTGGTGCATTATTTAAGGACTCTGCTGCATTATTTAAGGACTTTGCTGCATTATTTAAGGACTCTGCTGCATTATTTAAGGACTTTGCTGCATTATTTAAGTATGCTGCTGCGGTATTTAAGGCCTCTGCTGCATTATTTAAGGACTCTGCTGCATTATTAAGGACGTTGCTGCATTATTTAAGGACTTTATTGCATTATTTAAGGATTCTGCTGCATTATTTAAGGAATTTGCTGCATTATTTAAGGACTCTGCTGTATTATTTAAGGACTTTGTTGCATTATTTAATGACTCTGCTGGGGTATTTAAGGACTCTGCTGCATTATTTAAGGGCTTTGCTGCATTATTTAAGGACTCTGCTGCAGTATTTTAAGACTCTGCTGCATTATTTAAGGACTTTGATGCATTATTTAAGGACGCTGCTGCAGAATTTAAGGAATCTGCTGCATTATTTAAGGACTTTGTTGCATTATTTAAGGACTATGCTGCATTATGTAAGGACTCTGCTGCATTATTTAAGGACTTTGCTGCATTATTTAATTAATCTGCTGCATTATTTAAGGACTTTGTTGCATTATTTAAGGACTCTGCTGCATTATTTAAGGACTTTGCTGCATTATTTAAGGACTTTGATGCATTATTTAAGGACGCTGCTGCAGAATTTAAGTAATCTGCTGCATTATTTAAGGACTCTGCTGCATTATTTAAGGACTTTGCTGCATTAATTAAGGACTCTGCTGCATTATTTAAGGACTTTGTTGCATTATTTAATGAGTCTGCTGCGGTATTTAAGGACTCTGCTGCATTATTTAAGGACTTTGCTGCATTATTTAAGGACTTTGCTGCAGTAATTAAGGAATCTGCTGCATTATTTAAGGACTTTGTTGCATTATTTAAGGACTGTGCTGCATTGCTTAAGGACTCTGCTGCATTATTTAAGGACTTTGCTGCATTATTTAAGGACTTTGTTGCATTATTTAAGGACTCTGCTGCATTATTTAAGGACTTTGTTGCATTATTTAAGGACTCTGTTGCATTATTTAAGGACTTTGCTGCATTATTTAAGTACTCTGGTGCATTATTTAAGGACTTTGTTGCATTATTTAAGGACTCTGCTGCATTATTTAAGGACTTTGTTGCATTATTTAAGGACTCTGTTGCATTATTTAAGGACTTTGCTGCATTATTTAAGTACTCTGGTGCATTATTTAAGGACTTTGTTGCATTATTTAAGGACTCTGCTGCATTATTTAAGGACTTTGTTGCATTATTTAAGGACTCTGCTGCATTATTTAAGGACTTTGCTGCATTATTTAAGGACTCTGTTGCATTATTTAAGGACTTTGCTGCATTATTTAAGTACTCTGGTGCATTATTTAAGGACTTTATTGCATTATTTAAGGATTCTGCTGCATTATTTAAGGAATTTGCTGCATTATTTAAGAACTTTGCTGCAGTATTTAAGGACTCTGCTGCATTATTTAAGGACTTTATTGCATTATTTAAGGACCCTGCTGCAGAATTTAAGGAATCTGCTGCATTACTTAAGGACTTTGTTGCATTATTTAAGGACTCTGCTGCATTATTTAAGGACTTTGCTGCATTATTTAAGGACTTTGATGCATTATTTAAGGACGCCGCTGCAGAATTTAAGTAATCTGCTGCATTATTTAAGGACTCTGCTGCATTATTTAAGGACTTTGCTGCATTATTTAAGGACTCTGCTGTATTATTAAGCACGTTGCTGCATTAATTAAGGACTTTATTGCATTATTTAAGGAATTTGATGCATTATTTAAGGACTCTGCTGCATTATTTAAGGACTTTGATGCATTATTTAAGGACGCTGCTGCAGAATTTAAGGAATCTGCTGCATTATTTAAGGACTTTGTTGCATTATTTAAGGACTATGCTGCATTATGTAAGGACTCTGCTGCATTATTTAAGGACTTTGCTGCATTATTTAATTACTCTGCTGCATTATTTAAGGACTTTGTTGCATTATTTAAGGACTCTGCTGCATTATTTAAGGACTTTGCTGCATTATTTAAGGACTTTGATGCATTATTTAAGGACGCTGCTGCAGAATTTAAGTAATCTGCTGCATTATTTAAGGACTCTGCTGCATTATTTAAGGACTTTGCTGCATTAATTAAGGACTCTGCTGCATTATTTAAGGACTTTGTTGCATTATTTAATGACTCTGCTGCGGTATTTAAGGACTCTGCTGCATTATTTAAGGACTTTGCTGCATTATTTAAGGACTTTGCTGCAGTAATTAAGGAATCTGCTGCATTATTTAAGGACTTTGTTGCATTATTTAAGGACTGTGCTGCATTGCTTAAGGACTCTGCTGCATTATTTAAGGACTTTGCTGCATTATTTAAGGACTTTGTTGCATTATTTAAGGACTCTGCTGCATTATTTAAGGACTTTGTTGCATTATTTAAGGACTCTGTTGCATTATTTAAGGACTTTGCTGCATTATTTAAGTACTCTGGTGCATTATTTAAGGACTTTGTTGCATTATTTAAGGACTCTGCTGCATTATTTAAGGACTTTGTTGCATTATTTAAGGACTCTGTTGCATTATTTAAGGACTTTGCTGCATTATTTAAGTACTCTGGTGCATTATTTAAGGACTTTGTTGCATTATTTAAGGACTCTGCTGCATTATTTAAGGACTTTGTTGCATTATTTAAGGACTCTGCTGCATTATTTAAGGACTTTGCTGCATTATTTAAGGACTCTGTTGCATTATTTAAGGACTTTGCTGCATTATTTAAGTACTCTGCTGCATTATTTAAGGACTTTGTTGCATTATTTAATGACTCTGCTGCGGTATTTAAGGACTCTGCTGCATTATTTAAGGACTTTGCTGCATTATTTAAGGACTTTGCTGCAGTAATTAAGGAATCTGCTGCATTATTTAAGGAATTTGATGCATTATTTAAGGACTCTGCTGCATTATTTAAGGACTTTGCTGCATTATTTAAGGACTCTGCTTCATTATTTAAGGACTTTGTTGCATTATTTAAGGACTCTGCTGCATTATTTAAGGACTTTGTTGCATTATTTAAGGACTCTGCTGCATTATTTAAAGACTTTGCTGCATTATTTAAGTACTCTGGTGCATTATTTAAGGACTCTGCTGCATTATTTAAAGACTTTGCTGCATTATTTAAGTACTCTGGTGCATTATTTAAGGACTTTGTTGCTTTATTTAAGGACTTTGCTGCATTATTTAAGGACTTTGTTGCATTATTTAAGGACTCTGCTGCATTATTTAAGGACTTTGCTGCATTATTTAAGTATGCTGCTGCAGTATTTAAGGCCTCTGCTGCATTATTTAAGGACTCTGCTGCATTTTTAAGGACGTTGCTGCATTATTTAAGGACTTTATTGCATTATTTAAGGATTCTGCTGCATTATTTAAGGAATTTGCTGCATTATTTAAGGACTCTGCTGCATTATTTAAGGACTTTGTTTCATTATTTAATGACTCTGCTGGGGTATTTAAGGACTCTGCTGCATTATTTAAGGACTTTGTTGCATTATTTAAGGACTCTGCTGCATTATTTAAGGACTTTGCTGCATTATTTAAGGACTTTGATGCATTATTTAAGGACGCTGCTGCAGAATTTAAGTAATCTGCTGCATTATTTAAGGACTCTGCTGCATTATTTAAGGACTTTGCTGCATTAATTAAGGACTCTGCTGCATTATTTAAGGACTTTGTTGCATTATTTAATGACTCTGCTGCGGTATTTAAGGACTCTGCTGCATTATTTAAGGACTTTGCTGCATTATTTAAGGACTTTGCTGCAGTAATTAAGGAATCTGCTGCATTATTTAAGGACTTTGTTGCATTATTTAAGGACTGTGCTGCATTGCTTAAGGACTCTGCTGCATTATTTAAGGACTTTGCTGCATTATTTAAGGACTTTGTTGCATTATTTAAGGACTCTGCTGCATTATTTAAGGACTTTGTTGCATTATTTAAGGACTCTGTTGCATTATTTAAGGACTTTGCTGCATTATTTAAGTACTCTGGTGCATTATTTAAGGACTTTGTTGCATTATTTAAGGACTCTGCTGCATTATTTAAGGACTTTGTTGCATTATTTAAGGACTCTGTTGCATTATTTAAGGACTTTGCTGCATTATTTAAGTACTCTGGTGCATTATTTAAGGACTTTGTTGCATTATTTAAGGACTCTGCTGCATTATTTAAGGACTTTGTTGCATTATTTAAGGACTCTGCTGCATTATTTAAGGACTTTTCTGCATTATTTAAGGACTCTGTTGCATTATTTAAGGACTTTGCTGCATTATTTAAGTACTCTGGTGCATTATTTAAGGACTTTATTGCATTATTTAAGGATTCTGCTGCATTATTTAAGGAATTTGCTGCATTATTTAAGAACTTTGCTGCAGTATTTAAGGACTCTGCTGCATTATTTAAGGACTTTATTGCATTATTTAAGGACCCTGCTGCAGAATTTAAGGAATCTGCTGCATTACTTAAGGACTTTGTTGCATTATTTAAGGACTCTGCTGCATTATTTAAGGACTTTGCTGCATTATTTAAGGACTTTGATGCATTATTTAAGGACGCCGCTGCAGAATTTAAGTAATCTGCTGCATTATTTAAGGACTCTGCTGCAATATTTAAGGACTTTGCTGCATTATTTAAGGACTCTGCTGTATTATTAAGCACGTTGCTGCATTAATTAAGGACTTTATTGCATTATTTAAGGAATTTGATGCATTATTTAAGGACTCTGCTGCATTATTTAAGGACTTTGATGCATTATTTAAGGACGCTGCTGCAGAATTTAAGGAATCTGCTGCATTATTTAAGGACTTTGTTGCATTATTTAAGGACTATGCTGCATTATGTAAGGACTCTGCTGCATTATTTAAGGACTTTGCTGCATTATTTAATTACTCTGCTGCATTATTTAAGGACTTTGTTGCATTATTTAAGGACTCTGCTGCATTATTTAAGGACTTTGCTGCATTATTTAAGGACTTTGATGCATTATTTAAGGACGCTGCTGCAGAATTTAAGTAATCTGCTGCATTATTTAAGGACTCTGCTGCATTATTTAAGGACTTTGTTGCATTATTTAAGGAATCTGCTGCATTATTTAAGGACTTTGTTGCATTATTTAAGGACTCTGCTGCATTATTTAAGGACTTCGTTGCATTATTTAAGGACTCTGCTGCATTATTTAAAGACTTTGCTGCATTATTTAAGTACTCTGGTGCATTATTTAAGGACTCGGCTGCATTATTTAAAGACTTTGCTGCATTATTTAAGTACTCTGGTGCATTATTTAAGGACTCTGCTGCATTATTTAAGGACTTTGCTGCATTATTTAAGGACTCTGCTGCATTATTTAAGGACTCTGCTGCATTATTTAAGGACTTTGCTGCATTATTTAAGTATGCTGCTGCGGTATTTAAGGCCTCTGCTGCATTATTTAAGGACTCTGCTGCATTATTAAGGACGTTGCTGCATTATTTAAGGACTTTATTGCATTATTTAAGGATTCTGCTGCATTATTTAAGGAATTTGCTGCATTATTTAAGGACTCTGCTGTATTATTTAAGGACTTTGTTGCATTATTTAATGACTCTGCTGGGGTATTTAAGGACTCTGCTGCATTATTTAAGGGCTTTGCTGCATTATTTAAGGACTCTGCTGCAGTATTTTAAGACTCTGCTGCATTATTTAAGGACTTTGATGCATTATTTAAGGACGCTGCTGCAGAATTTAAGGAATCTGCTGCATTATTTAAGGACTTTGTTGCATTATTTAAGGACTATGCTGCATTATGTAAGGACTCTGCTGCATTATTTAAGGACTTTGCTGCATTATTTAATTACTCTGCTGCATTATTTAAGGACTTTGTTGCATTATTTAAGGACTCTGCTGCATTATTTAAGGACTTTGCTGCATTATTTAAGGACTTTGATGCATTATTTAAGGACTCTGCTGCATTATTTAAGGACTTTGTTGCATTATTTAAGGACTCTGTTGCATTATTTAAGGACTTTGCTGCATTATTTAAGTACTCTGGTGCATTATTTAAGGACTTTGTTGCATTATTTAAGGACTCTGCTGCATTATTTAAGGACTTTGTTGCATTATTTAAGGACTCTGTTGCATTATTTAAGGACTTTGCTGCATTATTTAAGTACTCTGGTGCATTATTTAAGGACTTTGTTGCATTATTTAAGGACTCTGCTGCATTATTTAAGGACTTTGTTGCATTATTTAAGGACTCTGCTGCATTATTTAAGGACTTTGCTGCATTATTTAAGGACTCTGTTGCATTATTTAAGGACTTTGCTGCATTATTTAAGTACTCTGGTGCATTATTTAAGGACTTTATTGCATTATTTAAGGATTCTGCTGCATTATTTAAGGAATTTGCTGCATTATTTAAGGACTTTGCTGCAGTATTTAAGGACTCTGCTGCATTATTTAAGGACTTTATTGCATTATTTAAGGACCCTGCTGCAGAATTTAAGGAATCTGCTGCATTACTTAAGGACTTTGTTGCATTATTTAAGGACTCTGCTGCATTATTTAAGGACTTTGCTGCATTATTTAAGGACTCTGCTGCATTATTTAAGGACTTTGCTGCATTATTTAAGGACTCTGCTGCATTATTTAAGGACTGTGTTGCATTATTTAATGACTCTGCTGCGGTATTTAAGGACTCTGCTGCATTATTTAAGGACTTTGCTGCATTATTTAAGGA
The DNA here is from genome assembly GCF_046119375.1 of Phyllobates terribilis. Taxonomy (NCBI): domain Eukaryota; kingdom Metazoa; phylum Chordata; class Amphibia; order Anura; family Dendrobatidae; genus Phyllobates; species Phyllobates terribilis. Next base: position 960,026 of record NW_027363268.1, read on the forward strand.
CTTTGCTGCAGTAATTAAGGAATCTGCTGCATTATTTAAGGACTTTGTTGCATTATTTAAGGACTGTGCTGCATTGCTTAAGGACTCTGCTGCATTATTTAAGGACTTTGCTGCATTATTTAAGGACTTTGTTGCATTATTTAAGGACTCTGCTGCATTATTTAAGGACTTTGTTGCATTATTTAAGGACTCTGTTGCATTATTTAAGGACTTTGCTGCATTATTTAAGTACTCTGGTGCATTATTTAAGGACTTTGTTGCATTATTTAAGGACTCTGCTGCATTATTTAAGGACTTTGCTGCATTATTTAAGTACTCTGGTGCATTATTTAAGGACTTTGTTGCATTATTTAAGGACTCTGCTGCATTATTTAAGGACTTTGTTGCATTATTTAAGGACTCTGCTGCATTATTTAAGGACTTTGCTGCATTATTTAAGGACTCTGCTGCATTATTTAAGGACTTTGTTGCATTATTTAATGACTCTGCTGCGGTATTTAAGGACTCTGCTGTATTATTTAAGGACTTTGCTGCATTATTTAAGGACTCTGCTTCATTATTTAAGGACTTTGTTTCATTATTTAAGGACTCTGCTGCATTATTTAAGGACTTCGTTGCATTATTTAAGGACTCTGCTGCATTATTTAAAGACTTTGCTGCATTATTTAAGTACTCTGGTGCATTATTTAAGGACTCGGCTGCATTATTTAAAGACTTTGCTGCATTATTTAAGTACTCTGGTGCATTATTTAAGGACTCTGCTGCATTATTTAAGGACTTTGCTGCATTATTTAAGGACTCTGCTGCATTATTTAAGGACTTTGCTGCATTATTTAAGTATGCTGCTGCGGTATTTAAGGCCTCTGCTGCATTATTTAAGGACTCTGCTGCATTATTAAGGACGTTGCTGCATTATTTAAGGACTTTATTGCATTATTTAAGGATTCTGCTGCATTATTTAAGGAATTTGCTGCATTATTTAAGGACTCTGCTGTATTATTTAAGGACTTTGTTGCATTATTTAATGACTCTGCTGGGGTATTTAAGGACTCTGCTGCATTATTTAAGGGCTTTGCTGCATTATTTAAGGACTCTGCTGCAGTATTTTAAGACTCTGCTGCATTATTTAAGGACTTTGATGCATTATTTAAGGACGCTGCTGCAGAATTTAAGGAATCTGCTGCATTATTTAAGGACTTTGTTGCATTATTTAAGGACTATGCTGCATTATGTAAGGACTCTGCTGCATTATTTAAGGACTTTGCTGCATTATTTAATTAATCTGCTGCATTATTTAAGGACTTTGTTGCATTATTTAAGGACTCTGCTGCATTATTTAAGGACTTTGCTGCATTATTTAAGAACTTTGATGCATTATTTAAGGACGCTGCTGCAGAATTTAAGTAATCTGCTGCATTATTTAAGGACTCTGCTGCATTATTTAAGGACTTTGCTGCATTAATTAAGGACTCTGCTGCATTATTTAAGGACTTTGTTGCATTATTTAATGAGTCTGCTGCGGTATTTAAGGACTCTGCTGCATTATTTAAGGACTTTGCTGCATTATTTAAGGACTTTGCTGCAGTAATTAAGGAATCTGCTGCATTATTTAAGGACTTTGTTGCATTATTTAAGGACTGTGCTGCATTGCTTAAGGACTCTGCTGCATTATTTAAGGACTTTGCTGCATTATTTAAGGACTTTGTTGCATTATTTAAGGACTCTGCTGCATTATTTAAGGACTTTGTTGCATTATTTAAGGACTCTGTTGCATTATTTAAGGACTTTGCTGCATTATTTAAGTACTCTGGTGCATTATTTAAGGACTTTGTTGCATTATTTAAGGACTCTGCTGCATTATTTAAGGACTTTGTTGCATTATTTAAGGACTCTGTTGCATTATTTAAGGACTTTGCTGCATTATTTAAGTACTCTGGTGCATTATTTAAGGACTTTGTTGCATTATTTAAGGACTCTGCTGCATTATTTAAGGACTTTGTTGCATTATTTAAGGACTCTGCTGCATTATTTAAGGACTTTGCTGCATTATTTAAGGACTCTGTTGCATTATTTAAGGACTTTGCTGCATTATTTAAGTACTCTGGTGCATTATTTAAGGACTTTATTGCATTATTTAAGGATTCTGCTGCATTATTTAAGGAATTTGCTGCATTATTTAAGAACTTTGCTGCAGTATTTAAGGACTCTGCTGCATTATTTAAGGACTTTATTGCATTATTTAAGGACCCTGCTGCAGAATTTAAGGAATCTGCTGCATTACTTAAGGACTTTGTTGCATTATTTAAGGACTCTGCTGCATTATTTAAGGACTTTGCTGCATTATTTAAGGACTTTGATGCATTATTTAAGGACGCCGCTGCAGAATTTAAGTAATCTGCTGCATTATTTAAGGACTCTGCTGCATTATTTAAGGACTTTGCTGCATTATTTAAGGACTCTGCTGTATTATTAAGCACGTTGCTGCATTAATTAAGGACTTTATTGCATTATTTAAGGAATTTGATGCATTATTTAAGGACTCTGCTGCATTATTTAAGGACTTTGATGCATTATTTAAGGACGCTGCTGCAGAATTTAAGGAATCTGCTGCATTATTTAAGGACTTTGTTGCATTATTTAAGGACTATGCTGCATTATGTAAGGACTCTGCTGCATTATTTAAGGACTTTGCTGCATTATTTAATTACTCTGCTGCATTATTTAAGGACTTTGTTGCATTATTTAAGGACTCTGCTGCATTATTTAAGGACTTTGCTGCATTATTTAAGGACTTTGATGCATTATTTAAGGACGCTGCTGCAGAATTTAAGTAATCTGCTGCATTATTTAAGGACTCTGCTGCATTATTTAAGGACTTTGCTGCATTATTTAAGGACTCTGCTGCATTATTTAAGGACTTTGTTGCATTATTTAATGACTCTGCTGCGGTATTTAAGGACTCTGCTGCATTATTTAAGGACTTTGCTGCATTATTTAAGGACTTTGCTGCAGTAATTAAGGAATCTGCTGCATTATTTAAGGAATTTGATGCATTATTTAAGGACTCTGCTGCATTATTTAAGGACTTTGCTGCATTATTTAAGGACTCTGCTTCATTATTTAAGGACTTTGTTGCATTATTTAAGGACTCTGCTGCATTATTTAAGGACTTTGTTGCATTATTTAAGGACTCTGCTGCATTATTTAAAGACTTTGCTGCATTATTTAAGTACTCTGGTGCATTATTTAAGGACTCTGCTGCATTATTTAAAGACTTTGCTGCATTATTTAAGTACTCTGGTGCATTATTTAAGGACTTTGTTGCTTTATTTAAGGACTTTGCTGCATTATTTAAGGACTTTGTTGCATTATTTAAGGACTCTGCTGCATTATTTAAGGACTTTGCTGCATTATTTAAGTATGCTGCTGCAGTATTTAAGGCCTCTGCTGCATTATTTAAGGACTCTGCTGCATTTTTAAGGACGTTGCTGCATTATTTAAGGACTTTATTGCATTATTTAAGGATTCTGCTGCATTATTTAAGGAATTTGCTGCATTATTTAAGGACTCTGCTGCATTATTTAAGGACTTTGTTTCATTATTTAATGACTCTGCTGGGGTATTTAAGGACTCTGCTGCATTATTTAAGGACTTTGTTGCATTATTTAAGGACTCTGCTGCATTATTTAAGGACTTTGCTGCATTATTTAAGGACTTTGATGCATTATTTAAGGACGCTGCTGTAGAATTTAAGTAATCTGCTGCATTATTTAAGGACTCTGCTGCATTATTTAAGGACTTTGCTGCATTAATTAAGGACTCTGCTGCATTATTTAAGGACTTTGTTGCATTATTTAATGACTCTGCTGCGGTATTTAAGGACTCTGCTGCATTATTTAAGGACTTTGCTGCATTATTTAAGGACTTTGCTGCAGTAATTAAGGAATCTGCTGCATTATTTAAGGACTTTGTTGCATTATTTAAGGACTGTGCTGCATTGCTTAAGGACTCTGCTGCATTATTTAAGGACTTTGCTGCATTATTTAAGGACTTTGTTGCATTATTTAAGGACTCTGCTGCATTATTTAAGGACTTTGTTGCATTATTTAAGGACTCTGTTGCATTATTTAAGGACTTTGCTGCATTATTTAAGTACTCTGGTGCATTATTTAAGGACTTTGTTGCATTATTTAAGGACTCTGCTGCATTATTTAAGGACTTTGTTGCATTATTTAAGGACTCTGTTGCATTATTTAAGGACTTTGCTGCATTATTTAAGTACTCTGGTGCATTATTTAAGGACTTTGTTGCATTATTTAAGGACTCTGCTGCATTATTTAAGGACTTTGTTGCATTATTTAAGGACTCTGCTGCATTATTTAAGGACTTTGCTGCATTATTTAAGGACTCTGTTGCATTATTTAAGGACTTTGCTGCATTATTTAAGTACTCTGGTGCATTATTTAAGGACTTTATTGCATTATTTAAGGATTCTGCTGCATTATTTAAGGAATTTGCTGCATTATTTAAGAACTTTGCTGCAGTATTTAAGGACTCTGCTGCATTATTTAAGGACTTTATTGCATTATTTAAGGACCCTGCTGCAGAATTTAAGGAATCTGCTGCATTACTTAAGGACTTTGTTGCATTATTTAAGGACTCTGCTGCATTATTTAAGGACTTTGCTGCATTATTTAAGGACTTTGATGCATTATTTAAGGACGCCGCTGCAGAATTTAAGTAATCTGCTGCATTATTTAAGGACTCTGCTGCAATATTTAAGGACTTTGCTGCATTATTTAAGGACTCTGCTGTATTATTAAGCACGTTGCTGCATTAATTAAGGACTTTATTGCATTATTTAAGGAATTTGATGCATTATTTAAGGACTCTGCTGCATTATTTAAGGACTTTGATGCATTATTTAAGGACGCTGCTGCAGAATTTAAGGAATCTGCTGCATTATTTAAGGACTTTGTTGCATTATTTAAGGACTATGCTGCATTATGTAAGGACTCTGCTGCATTATTTAAGGACTTTGCTGCATTATTTAATTACTCTGCTGCATTATTTAAGGACTTTGTTGCATTATTTAAGGACTCTGCTGCATTATTTAAGGACTTTGCTGCATTATTTAAGGACTTTGATGCATTATTTAAGGACGCTGCTGCAGAATTTAAGTAATCTGCTGCATTATTTAAGGACTCTGCTGCATTATTTAAGGACTTTGTTGCATTATTTAAGGAATCTGCTGCATTATTTAAGGACTTTGTTGCATTATTTAAGGACTCTGCTGCATTATTTAAGGACTTCGTTGCATTATTTAAGGACTCTGCTGCATTATTTAAAGACTTTGCTGCATTATTTAAGTACTCTGGTGCATTATTTAAGGACTCGGCTGCATTATTTAAAGACTTTGCTGCATTATTTAAGTACTCTGGTGCATTATTTAAGGACTCTGCTGCATTATTTAAGGACATTGCTGCATTATTTAAGGACTCTGCTGCATTATTTAAGGACTCTGCTGCATTATTTAAGGACTTTGCTGCATTATTTAAGTATGCTGCTGCGGTATTTAAGGCCTCTGCTGCATTATTTAAGGACTCTGCTGCATTATTAAGGACGTTGCTGCATTATTTAAGGACTTTATTGCATTATTTAAGGATTCTGCTGCATTATTTAAGGAATTTGCTGCATTATTTAAGGACTCTGCTGTATTATTTAAGGACTTTGTTGCATTATTTAATGACTCTGCTGGGGTATTTAAGGACTCTGCTGCATTATTTAAGGGCTTTGCTGCATTATTTAAGGACTCTGCTGCAGTATTTTAAGACTCTGCTGCATTATTTAAGGACTTTGATGCATTATTTAAGGACGCTGCTGCAGAATTTAAGGAATCTGCTGCATTATTTAAGGACTTTGTTGCATTATTTAAGGACTATGCTGCATTATGTAAGGACTCTGCTGCATTATTTAAGGACTTTGCTGCATTATTTAATTACTCTGCTGCATTATTTAAGGACTTTGTTGCATTATTTAAGGACTCTGCTGCATTATTTAAGGACTTTGCTGCATTATTTAAGGACTTTGATGCATTATTTAAGGACGCTGCTGCAGAATTTAAGTAATCTGCTGCATTATTTAAGGACTCTGCTGCATTATTTAAGGACTTTGCTGCATTAATTAAGGACTCTGCTGCATTATTTAAGGACTTTGTTGCATTATTTAATGACTCTGCTGCGGTATTTAAGGACTCTGCTGCATTATTTAAGGACTTTGCTGCATTATTTAAGGACTTTGCTGCAGTAATTAAGGAATCTGCTGCATTATTTAAGGACTTTGTTGCATTATTTAAGGACTGTGCTGCATTGCTTAAGGACTCTGCTGCATTATTTAAGGACTTTGCTGCATTATTTAAGGACTTTGTTGCATTATTTAAGGACTCTGCTGCATTATTTAAGGACTTTGTTGCATTATTTAAGGACTCTGTTGCATTATTTAAGGACTTTGCTGCATTATTTAAGTACTCTGGTGCATTATTTAAGGACTTTGTTGCATTATTTAAGGACTCTGCTGCATTATTTAAGGACTTTGTTGCATTATTTAAGGACTCTGTTGCATTATTTAAGGACTTTGCTGCATTATTTAAGTACTCTGGTGCATTATTTAAGGACTTTGTTGCATTATTTAAGGACTCTGCTGCATTATTTAAGGACTTTGTTGCATTATTTAAGGACTCTGCTGCATTATTTAAGGACTTTGCTGCATTATTTAAGGACTCTGTTGCATTATTTAAGGACTTTGCTGCATTATTTAAGTACTCTGGTGCATTATTTAAGGACTTTATTGCATTATTTAAGGATTCTGCTGCATTATTTAAGGAATTTGCTGCATTATTTAAGAACTTTGCTGCAGTATTTAAGGACTCTGCTGCATTATTTAAGGACTTTATTGCATTATTTAAGGACCCTGCTGCAGAATTTAAGGAATCTGCTGCATTACTTAAGGACTTTGTTGCATTATTTAAGGACTCTGCTGCATTATTTAAGGACTTTGCTGCATTATTTAAGGACTTTGATGCATTATTTAAGGACGCCGCTGCAGAATTTAAGTAATCTGCTGCATTATTTAAGGACTCTGCTGCAATATTTAAGGACTTTGCTGCATTATTTAAGGACTCTGCTGTATTATTAAGCACGTTGCTGCATTAATTAAGGACTTTATTGCATTATTTAAGGAATTTGATGCATTATTTAAGGACTCTGCTGCATTATTTAAGGACTTTGATGCATTATTTAAGGACGCTGCTGCAGAATTTAAGGAATCTGCTGCATTATTTAAGGACTTTGTTGCATTATTTAAGGACTATGCTGCATTATGTAAGGACTCTGCTGCATTATTTAAGGACTTTGCTGCATTATTTAATTACTCTGCTGCATTATTTAAGGACTTTGTTGCATTATTTAAGGACTCTGCTGCATTATTTAAGGACTTTGCTGCATTATTTAAGGACTTTGATGCATTATTTAAGGACGCTGCTGCAGAATTTAAGTAATCTGCTGCATTATTTAAGGACTCTGCTGCATTATTTAAGGACTTTGTTGCATTATTTAAGGAATCTGCTGCATTATTTAAGGACTTTGTTGCATTATTTAAGGACTCTGCTGCATTATTTAAGGACTTCGTTGCATTATTTAAGGACTCTGCTGCATTATTTAAAGACTTTGCTGCATTATTTAAGTACTCTGGTGCATTATTTAAGGACTCTGCTGCATTATTTAAGGACTTTGCTGCATTATTTAAGGACTTTGATGCATTATTTAAGGACGCCGCTGCAGAATTTAAGTAATCTGCTGCATTATTTAAGGACTCTGCTGCATTATTTAAGGACTTTGCTGCATTATTTAAGGACTCTGCTGTATTATTAAGCACGTTGCTGCATTAATTAAGGACTTTATTGCATTATTTAAGGAATTTGATGCATTATTTAAGGACTCTGCTGCATTATTTAAGGACTTTGATGCATTATTTAAGGACGCTGCTGCAGAATTTAAGGAATCTGCTGCATTATTTAAGGACTTTGTTGCATTATTTAAGGACTATGCTGCATTATGTAAGGACTCTGCTGCATTATTTAAGGACTTTGCTGCATTATTTAATTACTCTGCTGCATTATTTAAGGACTTTGTTGCATTATTTAAGGACTCTGCTGCATTATTTAAGGACTTTGCTGCATTATTTAAGGACTTTGATGCATTATTTAAGGACGCTGCTGCAGAATTTAAGTAATCTGCTGCATTATTTAAGGACTCTGCTGCATTATTTAAGGACTTTGCTGCATTATTTAAGGACTCTGCTGCATTATTTAAGGACTTTGTTGCATTATTTAATGACTCTGCTGCGGTATTTAAGGACTCTGCTGCATTATTTAAGGACTTTGCTGCATTATTTAAGGACTTTGCTGCAGTAATTAAGGAATCTGCTGCATTATTTAAGGAATTTGATGCATTATTTAAGGACTCTGCTGCATTATTTAAGGACTTTGCTGCATTATTTAAGGACTCTGCTTCATTATTTAAGGACTTTGTTGCATTATTTAAGGACTCTGCTGCATTATTTAAGGACTTTGTTGCATTATTTAAGGACTCTGCTGCATTATTTAAAGACTTTGCTGCATTATTTAAGTACTCTGGTGCATTATTTAAGGACTCTGCTGCATTATTTAAAGACTTTGCTGCATTATTTAAGTACTCTGGTGCATTATTTAAGGACTTTGTTGCTTTATTTAAGGACTTTGCTGCATTATTTAAGGACTTTGTTGCATTATTTAAGGACTCTGCTGCATTATTTAAGGACTTTGCTGCATTATTTAAGTATGCTGCTGCAGTATTTAAGGCCTCTGCTGCATTATTTAAGGACTCTGCTGCATTTTTAAGGACGTTGCTGCATTATTTAAGGACTTTATTGCATTATTTAAGGATTCTGCTGCATTATTTAAGGAATTTGCTGCATTATTTAAGGACTCTGCTGCATTATTTAAGGACTTTGTTTCATTATTTAATGACTCTGCTGGGGTATTTAAGGACTCTGCTGCATTATTTAAGGACTTTGTTGCATTATTTAAGGACTCTGCTGCATTATTTAAGGACTTTGCTGCATTATTTAAGGACTTTGATGCATTATTTAAGGACGCTGCTGCAGAATTTAAGTAATCTGCTGCATTATTTAAGGACTCTGCTGCATTATTTAAGGACTTTGCTGCATTAATTAAGGACTCTGCTGCATTATTTAAGGACTTTGTTGCATTATTTAATGACTCTGCTGCGGTATTTAAGGACTCTGCTGCATTATTTAAGGACTTTGCTGCATTATTTAAGGACTTTGCTGCAGTAATTAAGGAATCTGCTGCATTATTTAAGGACTTTGTTGCATTATTTAAGGACTGTGCTGCATTGCTTAAGGACTCTGCTGCATTATTTAAGGACTTTGCTGCATTATTTAAGGACTTTGTTGCATTATTTAAGGACTCTGCTGCATTATTTAAGGACTTTGTTGCATTATTTAAGGACTCTGTTGCATTATTTAAGGACTTTGCTGCATTATTTAAGTACTCTGGTGCATTATTTAAGGACTTTGTTGCATTATTTAAGGACTCTGCTGCATTATTTAAGGACTTTGTTGCATTATTTAAGGACTCTGTTGCATTATTTAAGGACTTTGCTGCATTATTTAAGTACTCTGGTGCATTATTTAAGGACTTTGTTGCATTATTTAAGGACTCTGCTGCATTATTTAAGGACTTTGTTGCATTATTTAAGGACTCTGCTGCATTATTTAAGGACTTTGCTGCATTATTTAAGGACTCTGTTGCATTATTTAAGGACTTTGCTGCATTATTTAAGTACTCTGGTGCATTATTTAAGGACTTTATTGCATTATTTAAGGATTCTGCTGCATTATTTAAGGAATTTGCTGCATTATTTAAGAACTTTGCTGCAGTATTTAAGGACTCTGCTGCATTATTTAAGGACTTTATTGCATTATTTAAGGACCCTGCTGCAGAATTTAAGGAATCTGCTGCATTACTTAAGGACTTTGTTGCATTATTTAAGGACTCTGCTGCATTATTTAAGGACTTTGCTGCATTATTTAAGGACTTTGATGCATTATTTAAGGACGCCGCTGCAGAATTTAAGTAATCTGCTGCATTATTTAAGGACTCTGCTGCAATATTTAAGGACTTTGCTGCATTATTTAAGGACTCTGCTGTATTATTAAGCACGTTGCTGCATTAATTAAGGACTTTATTGCATTATTTAAGGAATTTGATGCATTATTTAAGGACTCTGCTGCATTATTTAAGGACTTTGATGCATTATTTAAGGACGCTGCTGCAGAATTTAAGGAATCTGCTGCATTATTTAAGGACTTTGTTGCATTATTTAAGGACTATGCTGCATTATGTAAGGACTCTGCTGCATTATTTAAGGACTTTGCTGCATTATTTAATTACTCTGCTGCATTATTTAAGGACTTTGTTGCATTATTTAAGGACTCTGCTGCATTATTTAAGGACTTTGCTGCATTATTTAAGGACTTTGATGCATTATTTAAGGACGCTGCTGCAGAATTTAAGTAATCTGCTGCATTATTTAAGGACTCTGCTGCATTATTTAAGGACTTTGTTGCATTATTTAAGGAATCTGCTGCATTATTTAAGGACTTTGTTGCATTATTTAAGGACTCTGCTGCATTATTTAAGGACTTCGTTGCATTATTTAAGGACTCTGCTGCATTATTTAAAGACTTTGCTGCATTATTTAAGTACTCTGGTGCATTATTTAAGGACTCGGCTGCATTATTTAAAGACTTTGCTGCATTATTTAAGTACTCTGGTGCATTATTTAAGGACTCTGCTGCATTATTTAAGGACTTTGCTGCATTATTTAAGGACTCTGCTGCATTATTTAAGGACTCTGCTGCATTATTTAAGGACTTTGCTGCATTATTTAAGTATGCTGCTGCGGTATTTAAGGCCTCTGCTGCATTATTTAAGGACTCTGCTGCATTATTAAGGACGTTGCTGCATTATTTAAGGACTTTATTGCATTATTTAAGGATTCTGCTGCATTATTTAAGGAATTTGCTGCATTATTTAAGGACTCTGCTGTATTATTTAAGGACTTTGTTGCATTATTTAATGACTCTGCTGGGGTATTTAAGGACTCTGCTGCATTATTTAAGGGCTTTGCTGCATTATTTAAGGACTCTGCTGCAGTATTTTAAGACTCTGCTGCATTATTTAAGGACTTTGCTGCATTATTTAAGGACTTTGATGCATTATTTAAGGACGCTGCTGCAGAATTTAAGTAATCTGCTGCATTATTTAAGGACTCTGCTGCATTATTTAAGGACTTTGCTGCATTAATTAAGGACTCTGCTGCATTATTTAAGGACTTTGTTGCATTATTTAATGACTCTGCTGCGGTATTTAAGGACTCTGCTGCATTATTTAAGGACTTTGCTGCATTATTTAAGGACTTTGCTGCAGTAATTAAGGAATCTGCTGCATTATTTAAGGACTTTGTTGCATTATTTAAGGACTGTGCTGCATTGCTTAAGGACTCTGCTGCATTATTTAAGGACTTTGCTGCATTATTTAAGGACTTTGTTGCATTATTTAAGGACTCTGCTGCATTATTTAAGGACTTTGTTGCATTATTTAAGGACTCTGTTGCATTATTTAAGGACTTTGCTGCATTATTTAAGTACTCTGGTGCATTATTTAAGGACTTTGTTGCATTATTTAAGGACTCTGCTGCATTATTTAAGGACTTTGTTGCATTATTTAAGGACTCTGTTGCATTATTTAAGGACTTTGCTGCATTATTTAAGTACTCTGGTGCATTATTTAAGGACTTTGTTGCATTATTTAAGGACTCTGCTGCATTATTTAAGGACTTTGTTGCATTATTTAAGGACTCTGCTGCATTATTTAAGGACTTTGCTGCATTATTTAAGGACTCTGTTGCATTATTTAAGGACTTTGCTGCATTATTTAAGTACTCTGGTGCATTATTTAAGGACTTTATTGCATTATTTAAGGATTCTGCTGCATTATTTAAGGAATTTGCTGCATTATTTAAGAACTTTGCTGCAGTATTTAAGGACTCTGCTGCATTATTTAAGGACTTTATTGCATTATTTAAGGACCCTGCTGCAGAATTTAAGGAATCTGCTGCATTACTTAAGGACTTTGTTGCATTATTTAAGGACTCTGCTGCATTATTTAAGGACTTTGCTGCATTATTTAAGGACTTTGATGCATTATTTAAGGACGCCGCTGCAGAATTTAAGTAATCTGCTGCATTATTTAAGGACTCTGCTGCAATATTTAAGGACTTTGCTGCATTATTTAAGGACTCTGCTGTATTATTAAGCACGTTGCTGCATTAATTAAGGACTTTATTGCATTATTTAAGGAATTTGATGCATTATTTAAGGACTCTGCTGCATTATTTAAGGACTTTGATGCATTATTTAAGGACGCTGCTGCAGAATTTAAGGAATCTGCTGCATTATTTAAGGACTTTGTTGCATTATTTAAGGACTATGCTGCATTATGTAAGGACTCTGCTGCATTATTTAAGGACTTTGCTGCATTATTTAATTACTCTGCTGCATTATTTAAGGACTTTGTTGCATTATTTAAGGACTCTGCTGCATTATTTAAGGACTTTGCTGCATTATTTAAGGACTTTGATGCATTATTTAAGGACGCTGCTGCAGAATTTAAGTAATCTGCTGCATTATTTAAGGACTCTGCTGCATTATTTAAGGACTTTGTTGCATTATTTAAGGAATCTGCTGCATTATTTAAGGACTTTGTTGCATTATTTAAGGACTCTGCTGCATTATTTAAGGACTTCGTTGCATTATTTAAGGACTCTGCTGCATTATTTAAAGACTTTGCTGCATTATTTAAGTACTCTGGTGCATTATTTAAGGACTCGGCTGCATTATTTAAAGACTTTGCTGCATTATTTAAGTACTCTGGTGCATTATTTAAGGACTCTGCTGCATTATTTAAGGACTTTGCTGCATTATTTAAGGACTCTGCTGCATTATTTAAGGACTCTGCTGCATTATTTAAGGACTTTGCTGCATTATTTAAGTATGCTGCTGCGGTATTTAAGGCCTCTGCTGCATTATTTAAGGACTCTGCTGCATTATTAAGGACGTTGCTGCATTATTTAAGGACTTTATTGCATTATTTAAGGATTCTGCTGCATTATTTAAGGAATTTGCTGCATTATTTAAGGACTCTGCTGTATTATTTAAGGACTTTGTTGCATTATTTAATGACTCTGCTGGGGTATTTAAGGACTCTGCTGCATTATTTAAGGGCTTTGCTGCATTATTTAAGGACTCTGCTGCAGTATTTTAAGACTCTGCTGCATTATTTAAGGACTTTGATGCATTATTTAAGGACGCTGCTGCAGAATTTAAGGAATCTGCTGCATTATTTAAGGACTTTGTTGCATTATTTAAGGACTATGCTGCATTATGTAAGGACTCTGCTGCATTATTTAAGGACTTTGCTGCATTATTTAATTACTCTGCTGCATTATTTAAGGACTTTGTTGCATTATTTAAGGACTCTGCTGCATTATTTAAGGACTTTGCTGCATTATTTAAGGACTTTGATGCATTATTTAAGGACGCTGCTGCAGAATTTAAGTAATCTGCTGCATTATTTAAGGACTCTGCTGCATTATTTAAGGACTTTGCTGCATTAATTAAGGACTCTGCTGCATTATTTAAGGACTTTGTTGCATTATTTAATGACTCTGCTGCGGTATTTAAGGACTCTGCTGCATTATTTAAGGACTTTGCTGCATTATTTAAGGACTTTGCTGCAGTAATTAAGGAATCTGCTGCATTATTTAAGGACTTTGTTGCATTATTTAAGGACTGTGCTGCATTGCTTAAGGACTCTGCTGCATTATTTAAGGACTTTGCTGCATTATTTAAGGACTTTGTTGCATTATTTAAGGACTCTGCTGCATTATTTAAGGACTTTGTTGCATTATTTAAGGACTCTGTTGCATTATTTAAGGACTTTGCTGCATTATTTAAGTACTCTGGTGCATTATTTAAGGACTTTGTTGCATTATTTAAGGACTCTGCTGCATTATTTAAGGACTTTGTTGCATTATTTAAGGACTCTGTTGCATTATTTAAGGACTTTGCTGCATTATTTAAGTACTCTGGTGCATTATTTAAGGACTTTGTTGCATTATTTAAGGACTCTGCTGCATTATTTAAGGACTTTGTTGCATTATTTAAGGACTCTGCTGCATTATTTAAGGACTTTGCTGCATTATTTAAGGACTCTGTTGCATTATTTAAGGACTTTGCTGCATTATTTAAGTACTCTGGTGCATTATTTAAGGACTTTATTGCATTATTTAAGGATTCTGCTGCATTATTTAAGGAATTTGCTGCATTATTTAAGAACTTTGCTGCAGTATTTAAGGACTCTGCTGCATTATTTAAGGACTTTATTGCATTATTTAAGGACCCTGCTGCAGAATTTAAGGAATCTGCTGCATTACTTAAGGACTTTGTTGCATTATTTAAGGACTCTGCTGCATTATTTAAGGACTTTGCTGCATTATTTAAGGACTTTGATGCATTATTTAAGGACGCCGCTGCAGAATTTAAGTAATCTGCTGCATTATTTAAGGACTCTGCTGCATTATTTAAGGACTTTGCTGCATTATTTAAGGACTCTGCTGTATTATTAAGCACGTTGCTGCATTAATTAAGGACTTTATTGCATTATTTAAGGAATTTGATGCATTATTTAAGGACTCTGCTGCATTATTTAAGGACTTTGATGCATTATTTAAGGACGCTGCTGCAGAATTTAAGGAATCTGCTGCATTATTTAAGGACTTTGTTGCATTATTTAAGGACTATGCTGCATTATGTAAGGACTCTGCTGCATTATTTAAGGACTTTGCTGCATTATTTAATTACTCTGCTGCATTATTTAAGGACTTTGTTGCATTATTTAAGGACTCTGCTGCATTATTTAAGGACTTTGCTGCATTATTTAAGGACTTTGATGCATTATTTAAGGACGCTGCTGCAGAATTTAAGTAATCTGCTGCATTATTTAAGGACTCTGCTGCATTATTTAAGGACTTTGTTGCATTATTTAAGGAATCTGCTGCATTATTTAAGGACTTTGCTGCATTATTTAAGGACTTTGATGCATTATTTAAGGACGCTGCTGCAGAATTTAAGTAATCTGCTGCATTATTTAAGGACTCTGCTGCATTATTTAAGGACTTTGCTGCATTATTTAAGGACTCTGCTGCATTATTTAAGGACTTTGTTGCATTATTTAATGACTCTGCTGCGGTATTTAAGGACTCTGCTGTATTATTTAAGGACTTTGCTGAATTATTTAAGGACTCTGCTTCATTATTTAAGGACTTTGTTGCATTATTTAAGGACTCTGCTGCATTATTTAAGGACTTCGTTGCATTATTTAAGGACTCTGCTGCATTATTTAAAGACTTTGCTGCATTATTTAAGTACTCTGGTGCATTATTTAAGGACTCGGCTGCATTATTTAAAGACTTTGCTGCATTATTTAAGTACTCTGGTGCATTATTTAAGGACTCTGCTGCATTATTTAAGGACTTTGCTGCATTATTTAAGGACTCTGCTGCATTATTTAAGGACTCTGCTGCATTATTTAAGGACTTTGCTGCATTATTTAAGTATGCTGCTGCGGTATTTAAGGCCTCTGCTGCATTATTTAAGGACTCTGCTGCATTATTAAGGACGTTGCTGCATTATTTAAGGACTTTATTGCATTATTTAAGGATTCTGCTGCATTATTTAAGGAATTTGCTGCATTATTTAAGGACTCTGCTGTATTATTTAAGGACTTTGTTGCATTATTTAATGACTCTGCTGGGGTATTTAAGGACTCTGCTGCATTATTTAAGGGCTTTGCTGCATTATTTAAGGACTCTGCTGCAGTATTTAAGGACTCTGCTGCATTATTTAAGGACTTTGATGCATTATTTAAGGACGCTGCTGCAGAATTTAAGGAATCTGCTGCATTATTTAAGGACTTTGTTGCATTATTTAAGGACTATGCTGCATTATGTAAGGACTCTGCTGCATTATTTAAGGACTTTGCTGCATTATTTAATTACTCTGCTGCATTATTTAAGGACTTTGTTGCATTATTTAAGGACTCTGCTGCATTATTTAAGGACTTTGCTGCATTATTTAAGGACTTTGATGCATTATTTAAGGACGCTGCTGCAGAATTTAAGTAATCTGCTGCATTATTTAAGGACTCTGCTGCATTATTTAAGGACTTTGCTGCATTATTTAAGGACTCTGCTGCATTATTTAAGGACTTTGTTGCATTATTTAATGACTCTGCTGCGGTATTTAAGGACTCTGCTGCATTATTTAAGGACTTTGCTGCATTATTTAAGGACTTTGCTGCAGTAATTAAGGAATCTGCTGCATTATTTAAGGACTTTGTTGCATTATTTAAGGACTGTGCTGCATTGCTTAAGGACTCTGCTGCATTATTTAAGGACTTTGCTGCATTATTTAAGGACTTTGTTGCATTATTTAAGGACTCTGCTGCATTATTTAAGGACTTTGTTGCATTATTTAAGGACTCTGTTGCATTATTTAAGGACTTTGCTGCATTATTTAAGTACTCTGGTGCATTATTTAAGGACTTTGTTGCATTATTTAAGGACTCTGCTGCATTATTTAAGGACTTTGCTGCATTATTTAAGTACTCTGGTGCATTATTTAAGGACTTTGTTGCATTATTTAAGGACTCTGCTGCATTATTTAAGGACTTTGTTGCATTATTTAAGGACTCTGCTGCATTATTTAAGGACTTTGCTGCATTATTTAAGGACTCTGCTGCATTATTTAAGGACTTTGTTGCATTATTTAATGACTCTGCTGCGGTATTTAAGGACTCTGCTGTATTATTTAAGGACTTTGCTGCATTATTTAAGGACTCTGCTTCATTATTTAAGGACTTTGTTGCATTATTTAAGGACTCTGCTGCATTATTTAAGGACTTCGTTGCATTATTTAAGGACTCTGCTGCATTATTTAAAGACTTTGCTGCATTATTTAAGTACTCTGGTGCATTATTTAAGGACTCGGCTGCATTATTTAAAGACTTTGCTGCATTATTTAAGTACTCTGGTGCATTATTTAAGGACTCTGCTGCATTATTTAAGGACTTTGCTGCATTATTTAAGGACTCTGCTGCATTATTTAAGGACTTTGCTGCATTGTTTAAGTATGCTGCTGCGGTATTTAAGGCCTCTGCTGCATTATTTAAGGACTCTGCTGCATTATTAAGGACGTTGCTGCATTATTTAAGGACTTTATTGCATTATTTAAGGATTCTGCTGCATTATTTAAGGAATTTGCTGCATTATTTAAGGACTCTGCTGTATTATTTAAGGACTTTGTTGCATTATTTAATGACTCTGCTGGGGTATTTAAGGACTCTGCTGCATTATTTAAGGGCTTTGCTGCATTATTTAAGGACTCTGCTGCAGTATTTTAAGACTCTGCTGCATTATTTAAGGACTTTGATGCATTATTTAAGGACGCTGCTGCAGAATTTAAGGAATCTGCTGCATTATTTAAGGACTTTGTTGCATTATTTAAGGACTATGCTGCATTATGTAAGGACTCTGCTGCATTATTTAAGGACTTTGCTGCATTATTTAATTACTCTGCTGCATTATTTAAGGACTTTGTTGCATTATTTAAGGACTCTGCTGCATTATTTAAGGACTTTGCTGCATTATTTAAGGACTTTGATGCATTATTTAAGGACGCTGCTGCAGAATTTAAGTAATCTGCTGCATTATTTAAGGACTCTGCTGCATTATTTAAGGACTTTGCTGCATTAATTAAGGACTCTGCTGCATTATTTAAGGACTTTGTTGCATTATTTAATGACTCTGCTGCGGTATTTAAGGACTCTGCTGCATTATTTAAGGACTTTGCTGCATTATTTAAGGACTTTGCTGCAGTAATTAAGGAATCTGCTGCATTATTTAAGGACTTTGTTGCATTATTTAAGGACTGTGCTGCATTGCTTAAGGACTCTGCTGCATTATTTAAGGACTTTGCTGCATTATTTAAGGACTTTGTTGCATTATTTAAGGACTCTGCTGCATTATTTAAGGACTTTGTTGCATTATTTAAGGACTCTGTTGCATTATTTAAGGACTTTGCTGCATTATTTAAGTACTCTGGTGCATTATTTAAGGACTTTGTTGCATTATTTAAGGACTCTGCTGCATTATTTAAGGACTTTGTTGCATTATTTAAGGACTCTGTTGCATTATTTAAGGACTTTGCTGCATTATTTAAGTACTCTGGTGCATTATTTAAGGACTTTGTTGCATTATTTAAGGACTCTGCTGCATTATTTAAGGACTTTGTTGCATTATTTAAGGACTCTGCTGCATTATTTAAGGACTTTGCTGCATTATTTAAGGACTCTGTTGCATTATTTAAGGACTTTGCTGCATTATTTAAGTACTCTGGTGCATTATTTAAGGACTTTATTGCATTATTTAAGGATTCTGCTGCATTATTTAAGGAATTTGCTGCATTATTTAAGAACTTTGCTGCAGTATTTAAGGACTCTGCTGCATTATTTAAGGACTTTATTGCATTATTTAAGGACCCTGCTGCAGAATTTAAGGAATCTGCTGCATTACTTAAGGACTTTGTTGCATTATTTAAGGACTCTGCTGCATTATTTAAGGACTTTGCTGCATTATTTAAGGACTCTGCTGCATTATTTAAGGACTTTGCTGCATTATTTAAGGACTCTGCTGCATTATTTAAGGACTGTGTTGCATTATTTAATGACTCTGCTGCGGTATTTAAGGACTCTGCTGCATTATTTAAGGACTTTGCTGCATTATTTAAGGACTTTGCTGCAGTAATTAAGGAATCTGCTGCATTATTTAAGGACTTTGTTGCATTATTTAAGGACTGTGCTGCATTGCTTAAGGACTCTGCTGCATTATTTAAGGACTTTGCTGCATTATTTAAGGACTTTGTTGCATTATTTAAGGACTCTGCTGCATTATTTAAGGACTTTGTTGCATTATTTAAGGACTCTGTTGCATTATTTAAGGACTTTGCTGCATTATTTAAGTACTCTGGTGCATTATTTAAGGACTTTGTTGCATTATTTAAGGACTCTGCTGCATTATTTAAGGACTTTGCTGCATTATTTAAGTACTCTGGTGCATTATTTAAGGACTTTGTTGCATTATTTAAGGACTCTGCTGCATTATTTAAGGACTTTGTTGCATTATTTAAGGACTCTGCTGCATTATTTAAGGACTTTGCTGCATTATTTAAGGACTCTGCTGCATTATTTAAGGACTTTGTTGCATTATTTAATGACTCTGCTGCGGTATTTAAGGACTCTGCTGTATTATTTAAGGACTTTGCTGCATTATTTAAGGACTCTGCTTCATTATTTAAGGACTTTGTTGCATTATTTAAGGACTCTGCTGCATTATTTAAGGACTTCGTTGCATTATTTAAGGACTCTGCTGCATTATTTAAAGACTTTGCTGCATTATTTAAGTACTCTGGTGCATTATTTAAGGACTCGGCTGCATTATTTAAAGACTTTGCTGCATTATTTAAGTACTCTGGTGCATTATTTAAGGACTCTGCTGCATTATTTAAGGACTTTGCTGCATTATTTAAGGACTCTGCTGCATTATTTAAGGACTTTGCTGCATTATTTAAGTATGCTGCTGCGGTATTTAAGGCCTCTGCTGCATTATTTAAGGACTCTGCTGCATTATTAAGGACGTTGCTGCATTATTTAAGGACTTTATTGCATTATTTAAGGATTCTGCTGCATTATTTAAGGAATTTGCTGCATTATTTAAGGACTCTGCTGTATTATTTAAGGACTTTGTTGCATTATTTAATGACTCTGCTGGGGTATTTAAGGACTCTGCTGCATTATTTAAGGGCTTTGCTGCATTATTTAAGGACTCTGCTGCAGTATTTTAAGACTCTGCTGCATTATTTAAGGACTTTGATGCATTATTTAAGGACGCTGCTGCAGAATTTAAGGAATCTGCTGCATTATTTAAGGACTTTGTTGCATTATTTAAGGACTATGCTGCATTATGTAAGGACTCTGCTGCATTATTTAAGGACTTTGCTGCATTATTTAATTACTCTGCTGCATTATTTAAGGACTTTGTTGCATTATTTAAGGACTCTGCTGCATTATTTAAGGACTTTGCTGCATTATTTAAGGACTTTGATGCATTATTTAAGGACGCTGCTGCAGAATTTAAGTAATCTGCTGCATTATTTAAGGACTCTGCTGCATTATTTAAGGACTTTGCTGCATTAATTAAGGACTCTGCTGCATTATTTAAGGACTTTGTTGCATTATTTAATGACTCTGCTGCGGTATTTAAGGACTCTGCTGCATTATTTAAGGACTTTGCTGCATTATTTAAGGACTTTGCTGCAGTAATTAAGGAATCTGCTGCATTATTTAAGGACTTTGTTGCATTATTTAAGGACTGTGCTGCATTGCTTAAGGACTCTGCTGCATTATTTAAGGACTTTGCTGCATTATTTAAGGACTTTGTTGCATTATTTAAGGACTCTGCTGCATTATTTAAGGACTTTGTTGCATTATTTAAGGACTCTGTTGCATTATTTAAGGACTTTGCTGCATTATTTAAGTACTCTGGTGCATTATTTAAGGACTTTGTTGCATTATTTAAGGACTCTGCTGCATTATTTAAGGACTTTGTTGCATTATTTAAGGACTCTGTTGCATTATTTAAGGACTTTGCTGCATTATTTAAGTACTCTGGTGCATTATTTAAGGACTTTGTTGCATTATTTAAGGACTCTGCTGCATTATTTAAGGACTTTGTTGCATTATTTAAGGACTCTGCTGCATTATTTAAGGACTTTGCTGCATTATTTAAGGACTCTGTTGCATTATTTAAGGACTTTGCTGCATTATTTAAGTACTCTGGTGCATTATTTAAGGACTTTATTGCATTATTTAAGGATTCTGCTGCATTATTTAAGGAATTTGCTGCATTATTTAAGAACTTTGCTGCAGTATTTAAGGACTCTGCTGCATTATTTAAGGACTTTATTGCATTATTTAAGGACCCTGCTGCAGAATTTAAGGAATCTGCTGCATTACTTAAGGACTTTGTTGCATTATTTAAGGACTCTGCTGCATTATTTAAGGACTTTGCTGCATTATTTAAGGACTTTGATGCATTATTTAAGGACGCCGCTGCAGAATTTAAGTAATCTGCTGCATTATTTAAGGACTCTGCTGCATTATTTAAGGACTTTGCTGCATTATTTAAGGACTCTGCTGTATTATTAAGCACGTTGCTGCATTAATTAAGGACTTTATTGCATTATTTAAGGAATTTGATGCATTATTTAAGGACTCTGCTGCATTATTTAAGGACTTTGATGCATTATTTAAGGACGCTGCTGCAGAATTTAAGGAATCTGCTGCATTATTTAAGGACTTTGTTGCATTATTTAAGGACTATGCTGCATTATGTAAGGACTCTGCTGCATTATTTAAGGACTTTGCTGCATTATTTAATTACTCTGCTGCATTATTTAAGGACTTTGTTGCATTATTTAAGGACTCTGCTGCATTATTTAAGGACTTTGCTGCATTATTTAAGGACTTTGATGCATTATTTAAGGACGCTGCTGCAGAATTTAAGTAATCTGCTGCATTATTTAAGGACTCTGCTGCATTATTTAAGGACTTTGCTGCATTATTTAAGGACTCTGCTGCATTATTTAAGGACTTTGTTGCATTATTTAATGACTCTGCTGCGGTATTTAAGGACTCTGCTGCATTATTTAAGGACTTTGCTGCATTATTTAAGGACTTTGCTGCAGTAATTAAGGAATCTGCTGCATTATTTAAGGAATTTGATGCATTATTTAAGGACTCTGCTGCATTATTTAAGGACTTTGCTGCATTATTTAAGGACTCTGCTTCATTATTTAAGGACTTTGTTGCATTATTTAAGGACTCTGCTGCATTATTTAAGGACTTTGTTGCATTATTTAAGGACTCTGCTGCATTATTTAAAGACTTTGCTGCATTATTTAAGTACTCTGGTGCATTATTTAAGGACTCTGCTGCATTATTTAAAGACTTTGCTGCATTATTTAAGTACTCTGGTGCATTATTTAAGGACTTTGTTGCTTTATTTAAGGACTTTGCTGCATTATTTAAGGACTTTGTTGCATTATTTAAGGACTCTGCTGCATTATTTAAGGACTTTGCTGCATTATTTAAGTATGCTGCTGCAGTATTTAAGGCCTCTGCTGCATTATTTAAGGACTCTGCTGCATTTTTAAGGACGTTGCTGCATTATTTAAGGACTTTATTGCATTATTTAAGGATTCTGCTGCATTATTTAAGGAATTTGCTGCATTATTTAAGGACTCTGCTGCATTATTTAAGGACTTTGTTTCATTATTTAATGACTCTGCTGGGGTATTTAAGGACTCTGCTGCATTATTTAAGGACTTTGTTGCATTATTTAAGGACTCTGCTGCATTATTTAAGGACTTTGCTGCATTATTTAAGGACTTTGATGCATTATTTAAGGACGCTGCTGCAGAATTTAAGTAATCTGCTGCATTATTTAAGGACTCTGCTGCATTATTTAAGGACTTTGCTGCATTAATTAAGGACTCTGCTGCATTATTTAAGGACTTTGTTGCATTATTTAATGACTCTGCTGCGGTATTTAAGGACTCTGCTGCATTATTTAAGGACTTTGCTGCATTATTTAAGGACTTTGCTGCAGTAATTAAGGAATCTGCTGCATTATTTAAGGACTTTGTTGCATTATTTAAGGACTGTGCTGCATTGCTTAAGGACTCTGCTGCATTATTTAAGGACTTTGCTGCATTATTTAAGGACTTTGTTGCATTATTTAAGGACTCTGCTGCATTATTTAAGGACTTTGTTGCATTATTTAAGGACTCTGTTGCATTATTTAAGGACTTTGCTGCATTATTTAAGTACTCTGGTGCATTATTTAAGGACTTTGTTGCATTATTTAAGGACTCTGCTGCATTATTTAAGGACTTTGTTGCATTATTTAAGGACTCTGTTGCATTATTTAAGGACTTTGCTGCATTATTTAAGTACTCTGGTGCATTATTTAAGGACTTTGTTGCATTATTTAAGGACTCTGCTGCATTATTTAAGGACTTTGTTGCATTATTTAAGGACTCTGCTGCATTATTTAAGGACTTTGCTGCATTATTTAAGGACTCTGTTGCATTATTTAAGGACTTTGCTGCATTATTTAAGTACTCTGGTGCATTATTTAAGGACTTTATTGCATTATTTAAGGATTCTGCTGCATTATTTAAGGAATTTGCTGCATTATTTAAGAACTTTGCTGCAGTATTTAAGGACTCTGCTGCATTATTTAAGGACTTTATTGCATTATTTAAGGACCCTGCTGCAGAATTTAAGGAATCTGCTGCATTACTTAAGGACTTTGTTGCATTATTTAAGGACTCTGCTGCATTATTTAAGGACTTTGCTGCATTATTTAAGGACTTTGATGCATTATTTAAGGACGCCGCTGCAGAATTTAAGTAATCTGCTGCATTATTTAAGGACTCTGCTGCAATATTTAAGGACTTTGCTGCATTATTTAAGGACTCTGCTGTATTATTAAGCACGTTGCTGCATTAATTAAGGACTTTATTGCATTATTTAAGGAATTTGATGCATTATTTAAGGACTCTGCTGCATTATTTAAGGACTTTGATGCATTATTTAAGGACGCTGCTGCAGAATTTAAGGAATCTGCTGCATTATTTAAGGACTTTGTTGCATTATTTAAGGACTATGCTGCATTATGTAAGGACTCTGCTGCATTATTTAAGGACTTTGCTGCATTATTTAATTACTCTGCTGCATTATTTAAGGACTTTGTTGCATTATTTAAGGACTCTGCTGCATTATTTAAGGACTTTGCTGCATTATTTAAGGACTTTGATGCATTATTTAAGGACGCTG
Source organism: Phyllobates terribilis (assembly GCF_046119375.1). Taxonomy (NCBI): domain Eukaryota; kingdom Metazoa; phylum Chordata; class Amphibia; order Anura; family Dendrobatidae; genus Phyllobates; species Phyllobates terribilis. The sequence continues at coordinate 984,225 of NW_027363268.1, forward strand.
CTGCAGAATTTAAGTAATCTGCTGCATTATTTAAGGACTCTGCTGCATTATTTAAGGACTTTGTTGCATTATTTAAGGAATCTGCTGCATTATTTAAGGACTTTGCTGCATTATTTAAGGACTTTGATGCATTATTTAAGGACGCTGCTGCAGAATTTAAGTAATCTGCTGCATTATTTAAGGACTCTGCTGCATTATTTAAGGACTTTGCTGCATTATTTAAGGACTCTGCTGCATTATTTAAGGACTTTGTTGCATTATTTAATGACTCTGCTGCGGTATTTAAGGACTCTGCTGTATTATTTAAGGACTTTGCTGAATTATTTAAGGACTCTGCTTCATTATTTAAGGACTTTGTTGCATTATTTAAGGACTCTGCTGCATTATTTAAGGACTTCGTTGCATTATTTAAGGACTCTGCTGCATTATTTAAAGACTTTGCTGCATTATTTAAGTACTCTGGTGCATTATTTAAGGACTCGGCTGCATTATTTAAAGACCTTGCTGCATTATTTAAGTACTCTGGTGCATTATTTAAGGACTCTGCTGCATTATTTAAGGACTTTGCTGCATTATTTAAGGACTCTGCTGCATTATTTAAGGACTCTGCTGCATTATTTAAGGACTTTGCTGCATTATTTAAGTATGCTGCTGCGGTATTTAAGGCCTCTGCTGCATTATTTAAGGACTCTGCTGCATTATTAAGGACGTTGCTGCATTATTTAAGGACTTTATTGCATTATTTAAGGATTCTGCTGCATTATTTAAGGAATTTGCTGCATTATTTAAGGACTCTGCTGTATTATTTAAGGACTTTGTTGCATTATTTAATGACTCTGCTGGGGTATTTAAGGACTCTGCTGCATTATTTAAGGGCTTTGCTGCATTATTTAAGGACTCTGCTGCAGTATTTAAGGACTCTGCTGCATTATTTAAGGACTTTGATGCATTATTTAAGGACGCTGCTGCAGAATTTAAGGAATCTGCTGCATTATTTAAGGACTTTGTTGCATTATTTAAGGACTATGCTGCATTATGTAAGGACTCTGCTGCATTATTTAAGGACTTTGCTGCATTATTTAATTACTCTGCTGCATTATTTAAGGACTTTGTTGCATTATTTAAGGACTCTGCTGCATTATTTAAGGACTCTGCTGCATTATTTAAGGACTTTGCTGCATTATTTAAGGACTCTGCTGCATTATTTAAGGACTTTGTTGCATTATTTAATGACTCTGCTGCGGTATTTAAGGACTCTGCTGTATTATTTAAGGACTTTGCTGCATTATTTAAGGACTCTGCTTCATTATTTAAGGACTTTGTTGCATTATTTAAGGACTCTGCTGCATTATTTAAGGACTTCGTTGCATTATTTAAGGACTCTGCTGCATTATTTAAAGACTTTGCTGCATTATTTAAGTACTCTGGTGCATTATTTAAGGACTCGGCTGCATTATTTAAAGACTTTGCTGCATTATTTAAGTACTCTGGTGCATTATTTAAGGACTCTGCTGCATTATTTAAGGACTTTGCTGCATTATTTAAGGACTCTGCTGCATTATTTAAGGACTTTGCTGCATTATTTAAGTATGCTGCTGCGGTATTTAAGGCCTCTGCTGCATTATTTAAGGACTCTGCTGCATTATTAAGGACGTTGCTGCATTATTTAAGGACTTTATTGCATTATTTAAGGATTCTGCTGCATTATTTAAGGAATTTGCTGCATTATTTAAGGACTCTGCTGTATTATTTAAGGACTTTGTTGCATTATTTAATGACTCTGCTGGGGTATTTAAGGACTCTGCTGCATTATTTAAGGGCTTTGCTGCATTATTTAAGGACTCTGCTGCAGTATTTTAAGACTCTGCTGCATTATTTAAGGACTTTGATGCATTATTTAAGGACGCTGCTGCAGAATTTAAGGAATCTGCTGCATTATTTAAGGACTTTGTTGCATTATTTAAGGACTATGCTGCATTATGTAAGGACTCTGCTGCATTATTTAAGGACTTTGCTGCATTATTTAATTACTCTGCTGCATTATTTAAGGACTTTGTTGCATTATTTAAGGACTCTGCTGCATTATTTAAGGACTTTGCTGCATTATTTAAGGACTTTGATGCATTATTTAAGGACGCTGCTGCAGAATTTAAGTAATCTGCTGCATTATTTAAGGACTCTGCTGCATTATTTAAGGACTTTGCTGCATTAATTAAGGACTCTGCTGCATTATTTAAGGACTTTGTTGCATTATTTAATGACTCTGCTGCGGTATTTAAGGACTCTGCTGCATTATTTAAGGACTTTGCTGCATTATTTAAGGACTTTGCTGCAGTAATTAAGGAATCTGCTGCATTATTTAAGGACTTTGTTGCATTATTTAAGGACTGTGCTGCATTGCTTAAGGACTCTGCTGCATTATTTAAGGACTTTGCTGCATTATTTAAGGACTTTGTTGCATTATTTAAGGACTCTGCTGCATTATTTAAGGACTTTGTTGCATTATTTAAGGACTCTGTTGCATTATTTAAGGACTTTGCTGCATTATTTAAGTACTCTGGTGCATTATTTAAGGACTTTGTTGCATTATTTAAGGACTCTGCTGCATTATTTAAGGACTTTGTTGCATTATTTAAGGACTCTGTTGCATTATTTAAGGACTTTGCTGCATTATTTAAGTACTCTGGTGCATTATTTAAGGACTTTGTTGCATTATTTAAGGACTCTGCTGCATTATTTAAGGACTTTGTTGCATTATTTAAGGACTCTGCTGCATTATTTAAGGACTTTGCTGCATTATTTAAGGACTCTGTTGCATTATTTAAGGACTTTGCTGCATTATTTAAGTACTCTGGTGCATTATTTAAGGACTTTATTGCATTATTTAAGGATTCTGCTGCATTATTTAAGGAATTTGCTGCATTATTTAAGAACTTTGCTGCAGTATTTAAGGACTCTGCTGCATTATTTAAGGACTTTATTGCATTATTTAAGGACCCTGCTGCAGAATTTAAGGAATCTGCTGCATTACTTAAGGACTTTGTTGCATTATTTAAGGACTCTGCTGCATTATTTAAGGACTTTGCTGCATTATTTAAGGACTTTGATGCATTATTTAAGGACGCCGCTGCAGAATTTAAGTAATCTGCTGCATTATTTAAGGACTCTGCTGCATTATTTAAGGACTTTGCTGCATTATTTAAGGACTCTGCTGTATTATTAAGCACGTTGCTGCATTAATTAAGGACTTTATTGCATTATTTAAGGAATTTGATGCATTATTTAAGGACTCTGCTGCATTATTTAAGGACTTTGATGCATTATTTAAGGACGCTGCTGCAGAATTTAAGGAATCTGCTGCATTATTTAAGGACTTTGTTGCATTATTTAAGGACTATGCTGCATTATGTAAGGACTCTGCTGCATTATTTAAGGACTTTGCTGCATTATTTAATTACTCTGCTGCATTATTTAAGGACTTTGTTGCATTATTTAAGGACTCTGCTGCATTATTTAAGGACTTTGCTGCATTATTTAAGGACTTTGATGCATTATTTAAGGACGCTGCTGCAGAATTTAAGTAATCTGCTGCATTATTTAAGGACTCTGCTGCATTATTTAAGGACTTTGTTGCATTATTTAAGGAATCTGCTGCATTATTTAAGGACTTTGCTGCATTATTTAAGGACTTTGATGCATTATTTAAGGACGCTGCTGCAGAATTTAAGTAATCTGCTGCATTATTTAAGGACTCTGCTGCATTATTTAAGGACTTTGCTGCATTATTTAAGGACTCTGCTTCATTATTTAAGGACTTTGTTGCATTATTTAAGGACTCTGCTGCATTATTTAAGGACTTCGTTGCATTATTTAAGGACTCTGCTGCATTATTTAAAGACTTTGCTGCATTATTTAAGTACTCTGGTGCATTATTTAAGGACTCGGCTGCATTATTTAAAGACTTTGCTGCATTATTTAAGTACTCTGGTGCATTATTTAAGGACTCTGCTGCATTATTTAAGGACTTTGCTGCATTATTTAAGGACTCTGCTGCATTATTTAAGGACTCTGCTGCATTATTTAAGGACTTTGCTGCATTATTTAAGTATGCTGCTGCGGTATTTAAGGCCTCTGCTGCATTATTTAAGGACTCTGCTGCATTATTAAGGACGTTGCTGCATTATTTAAGGACTTTATTGCATTATTTAAGGATTCTGCTGCATTATTTAAGGAATTTGCTGCATTATTTAAGGACTCTGCTGTATTATTTAAGGACTTTGTTGCATTATTTAATGACTCTGCTGGGGTATTTAAGGACTCTGCTGCATTATTTAAGGGCTTTGCTGCATTATTTAAGGACTCTGCTGCAGTATTTAAGGACTCTGCTGCATTATTTAAGGACTTTGATGCATTATTTAAGGACGCTGCTGCAGAATTTAAGGAATCTGCTGCATTATTTAAGGACTTTGTTGCATTATTTAAGGACTATGCTGCATTATGTAAGGACTCTGCTGCATTATTTAAGGACTTTGCTGCATTATTTAATTACTCTGCTGCATTATTTAAGGACTTTGTTGCATTATTTAAGGACTCTGCTGCATTATTTAAGGACTTTGCTGCATTATTTAAGGACTTTGATGCATTATTTAAGGACGCTGCTGCAGAATTTAAGTAATCTGCTGCATTATTTAAGGACTCTGCTGCATTATTTAAGGACTTTGCTGCATTATTTAAGGACTCTGCTGCATTATTTAAGGACTTTGTTGCATTATTTAATGACTCTGCTGCGGTATTTAAGGACTCTGCTGCATTATTTAAGGACTTTGCTGCATTATTTAAGGACTTTGCTGCAGTAATTAAGGAATCTGCTGCATTATTTAAGGACTTTGTTGCATTATTTAAGGACTGTGCTGCATTGCTTAAGGACTCTGCTGCATTATTTAAGGACTTTGCTGCATTATTTAAGGACTTTGTTGCATTATTTAAGGACTCTGCTGCATTATTTAAGGACTTTGTTGCATTATTTAAGGACTATGTTGCATTATTTAAGGACTTTGCTGCATTATTTAAGTACTCTGGTGCATTATTTAAGGACTTTGTTGCATTATTTAAGGACTCTGCTGCATTATTTAAGGACTTTGCTGCATTATTTAAGTACTCTGGTGCATTATTTAAGGACTTTGTTGCATTATTTAAGGACTCTGCTGCATTATTTAAGGACTTTGTTGCATTATTTAAGGACTCTGCTGCATTATTTAAGGACTTTGCTGCATTATTTAAGGACTCTGCTGCATTATTTAAGGACTTTGTTGCATTATTTAATGACTCTGCTGCGGTATTTAAGGACTCTGCTGTATTATTTAAGGACTTTGCTGCATTATTTAAGGACTCTGCTTCATTATTTAAGGACTTTGTTGCATTATTTAAGGACTCTGCTGCATTATTTAAGGACTTTGTTGCATTATTTAAGGACTCTGCTGCATTATTTAAAGACTTTGCTGCATTATTTAAGTACTCTGGTGCATTATTTAAGGACTCGGCTGCATTATTTAAAGACTTTGCTGCATTATTTAAGTACTCTGGTGCATTATTTAAGGACTCTGCTGCATTATTTAAGGACTTTGCTGCATTATTTAAGGACTCTGCTGCATTATTTAAGGACTTTGCTGCATTATTTAAGTATGCTGCTGCGGTATTTAAGGCCTCTGCTGCATTATTTAAGGACTCTGCTGCATTATTAAGGACGTTGCTGCATTATTTAAGGACTTTATTGCATTATTTAAGGATTCTGCTGCATTATTTAAGGAATTTGCTGCATTATTTAAGGACTCTGCTGTATTATTTAAGGACTTTGTTGCATTATTTAATGACTCTGCTGGGGTATTTAAGGACTCTGCTGCATTATTTAAGGGCTTTGCTGCATTATTTAAGGACTCTGCTGCAGTATTTTAAGACTCTGCTGCATTATTTAAGGACTTTGATGCATTATTTAAGGACGCTGCTGCAGAATTTAAGGAATCTGCTGCATTATTTAAGGACTTTGTTGCATTATTTAAGGACTATGCTGCATTATGTAAGGACTCTGCTGCATTATTTAAGGACTTTGCTGCATTATTTAATTACTCTGCTGCATTATTTAAGGACTTTGTTGCATTATTTAAGGACTCTGCTGCATTATTTAAGGACTTTGCTGCATTATTTAAGGACTTTGATGCATTATTTAAGGACGCTGCTGCAGAATTTAAGTAATCTGCTGCATTATTTAAGGACTCTGCTGCATTATTTAAGGACTTTGCTGCATTAATTAAGGACTCTGCTGCATTATTTAAGGACTTTGTTGCATTATTTAATGACTCTGCTGCGGTATTTAAGGACTCTGCTGCATTATTTAAGGACTTTGCTGCATTATTTAAGGACTTTGCTGCAGTAATTAAGGAATCTGCTGCATTATTTAAGGACTTTGTTGCATTATTTAAGGACTGTGCTGCATTGCTTAAGGACTCTGCTGCATTATTTAAGGACTTTGCTGCATTATTTAAGGACTTTGTTGCATTATTTAAGGACTCTGCTGCATTATTTAAGGACTTTGTTGCATTATTTAAGGACTCTGTTGCATTATTTAAGGACTTTGCTGCATTATTTAAGTACTCTGGTGCATTATTTAAGGACTTTGTTGCATTATTTAAGGACTCTGCTGCATTATTTAAGGACTTTGTTGCATTATTTAAGGACTCTGTTGCATTATTTAAGGACTTTGCTGCATTATTTAAGTACTCTGGTGCATTATTTAAGGACTTTGTTGCATTATTTAAGGACTCTGCTGCATTATTTAAGGACTTTGTTGCATTATTTAAGGACTCTGCTGCATTATTTAAGGACTTTGCTGCATTATTTAAGGACTCTGTTGCATTATTTAAGGACTTTGCTGCATTATTTAAGTACTCTGGTGCATTATTTAAGGACTTTATTGCATTATTTAAGGATTCTGCTGCATTATTTAAGGAATTTGCTGCATTATTTAAGAACTTTGCTGCAGTATTTAAGGACTCTGCTGCATTATTTAAGGACTTTATTGCATTATTTAAGGACCCTGCTGCAGAATTTAAGGAATCTGCTGCATTACTTAAGGACTTTGTTGCATTATTTAAGGACTCTGCTGCATTATTTAAGGACTTTGCTGCATTATTTAAGGACTCTGCTGCATTATTTAAGGACTTTGCTGCATTATTTAAGGACTCTGCTGCATTATTTAAGGACTTTGTTGCATTATTTAATGACTCTGCTGCGGTATTTAAGGACTCTGCTGCATTATTTAAGGACTTTGCTGCATTATTTAAGGACTTTGCTGCAGTAATTAAGGAATCTGCTGCATTATTTAAGGACTTTGTTGCATTATTTAAGGACTGTGCTGCATTGCTTAAGGACTCTGCTGCATTATTTAAGGACTTTGCTGCATTATTTAAGGACTTTGTTGCATTATTTAAGGACTCTGCTGCATTATTTAAGGACTTTGTTGCATTATTTAATGACTCTGTTGCATTATTTAAGGACTTTGCTGCATTATTTAAGTACTCTGGTGCATTATTTAAGGACTTTGTTGCATTATTTAAGGACTCTGCTGCATTATTTAAGGACTTTGCTGCATTATTTAAGTACTCTGGTGCATTATTTAAGGACTTTGTTGCATTATTTAAGGACTCTGCTGCATTATTTAAGGACTTTGTTGCATTATTTAAGGACTCTGCTGCATTATTTAAGGACTTTGCTGCATTATTTAAGGACTCTGCTGCATTATTTAAGGACTTTGTTGCATTATTTAATGACTCTGCTGCGGTATTTAAGGACTCTGCTGTATTATTTAAGGACTTTGCTGCATTATTTAAGGACTCTGCTTCATTATTTAAGGACTTTGTTGCATTATTTAAGGACTCTGCTGCATTATTTAAGGACTTCGTTGCATTATTTAAGGACTCTGCTGCATTATTTAAAGACTTTGCTGCATTATTTAAGTACTCTGGTGCATTATTTAAGGACTCGGCTGCATTATTTAAAGACTTTGCTGCATTATTTAAGTACTCTGGTGCATTATTTAAGGACTCTGCTGCATTATTTAAGGACTTTGCTGCATTATTTAAGGACTCTGCTGCATTATTTAAGGACTTTGCTGCATTATTTAAGTATGCTGCTGCGGTATTTAAGGCCTCTGCTGCATTATTTAAGGACTTTGCTGCATTAATTAAGGACTCTGCTGCATTATTTAAGGACTTTGTTGCATTATTTAATGACTCTGCTGCGGTATTTAAGGACTCTGCTGCATTATTTAAGGACTTTGCTGCATTATTTAAGGACTTTGCTGCAGTAATTAAGGAATCTGCTGCATTATTTAAGGACTTTGTTGCATTATTTAAGGACTGTGCTGCATTGCTTAAGGACTCTGCTGCATTATTTAAGGACTTTGCTGCATTATTTAAGGACTTTGTTGCATTATTTAAGGACTCTGCTGCATTATTTAAGGACTTTGTTGCATTATTTAAGGACTCTGTTGCATTATTTAAGGACTTTGCTGCATTATTTAAGTACTCTGGTGCATTATTTAAGGACTTTGTTGCATTATTTAAGGACTCTGCTGCATTATTTAAGGACTTTGTTGCATTATTTAAGGACTCTGTTGCATTATTTAAGGACTTTGCTGCATTATTTAAGTACTCTGGTGCATTATTTAAGGACTTTGTTGCATTATTTAAGGACTCTGCTGCATTATTTAAGGACTTTGTTGCATTATTTAAGGACTCTGCTGCATTATTTAAGGACTTTGCTGCATTATTTAAGGACTCTGTTGCATTATTTAAGGACTTTGCTGCATTATTTAAGTACTCTGGTGCATTATTTAAGGACTTTATTGCATTATTTAAGGATTCTGCTGCATTATTTAAGGAATTTGCTGCATTATTTAAGAACTTTGCTGCAGTATTTAAGGACTCTGCTGCATTATTTAAGGACTTTATTGCATTATTTAAGGACCCTGCTGCAGAATTTAAGGAATCTGCTGCATTACTTAAGGACTTTGTTGCATTATTTAAGGACTCTGCTGCATTATTTAAGGACTTTGCTGCATTATTTAAGGACTTTGATGCATTATTTAAGGACGCCGCTGCAGAATTTAAGTAATCTGCTGCATTATTTAAGGACTCTGCTGCATTATTTAAGGACTTTGCTGCATTATTTAAGGACTCTGCTGTATTATTAAGCACGTTGCTGCATTAATTAAGGACTTTATTGCATTATTTAAGGAATTTGATGCATTATTTAAGGACTCTGCTGCATTATTTAAGGACTTTGATGCATTATTTAAGGACGCTGCTGCAGAATTTAAGGAATCTGCTGCATTATTTAAGGACTTTGTTGCATTATTTAAGGACTATGCTGCATTATGTAAGGACTCTGCTGCATTATTTAAGGACTTTGCTGCATTATTTAATTACTCTGCTGCATTATTTAAGGACTTTGTTGCATTATTTAAGGACTCTGCTGCATTATTTAAGGACTTTGCTGCATTATTTAAGGACTTTGATGCATTATTTAAGGACGCTGCTGCAGAATTTAAGTAATCTGCTGCATTATTTAAGGACTCTGCTGCATTATTTAAGGACTTTGCTGCATTATTTAAGGACTCTGCTGCATTATTTAAGGACTTTGTTGCATTATTTAATGACTCTGCTGCGGTATTTAAGGACTCTGCTGCATTATTTAAGGACTTTGCTGCATTATTTAAGGACTTTGCTGCAGTAATTAAGGAATCTGCTGCATTATTTAAGGAATTTGATGCATTATTTAAGGACTCTGCTGCATTATTTAAGGACTTTGCTGCATTATTTAAGGACTCTGCTTCATTATTTAAGGACTTTGTTGCATTATTTAAGGACTCTGCTGCATTATTTAAGGACTTTGTTGCATTATTTAAGGACTCTGCTGCATTATTTAAAGACTTTGCTGCATTATTTAAGTACTCTGGTGCATTATTTAAGGACTCTGCTGCATTATTTAAAGACTTTGCTGCATTATTTAAGTACTCTGGTGCATTATTTAAGGACTTTGTTGCATTATTTAATGACTCTGCTGCGGTATTTAAGGACTCTGCTGTATTATTTAAGGACTTTGCTGCATTATTTAAGGACTCTGCTTCATTATTTAAGGACTTTGTTGCATTATTTAAGGACTCTGCTGCATTATTTAAGGACTTCGTTGCATTATTTAAGGACTCTGCTGCATTATTTAAAGACTTTGCTGCATTATTTAAGTACTCTGGTGCATTATTTAAGGACTCGGCTGCATTATTTAAAGACTTTGCTGCATTATTTAAGTACTCTGGTGCATTATTTAAGGACTCTGCTGCATTATTTAAGGACTTTGCTGCATTATTTAAGGACTCTGCTGCATTATTTAAGGACTTTGCTGCATTATTTAAGTATGCTGCTGCGGTATTTAAGGCCTCTGCTGCATTATTTAAGGACTCTGCTGCATTATTAAGGACGTTGCTGCATTATTTAAGGACTTTATTGCATTATTTAAGGATTCTGCTGCATTATTTAAGGAATTTGCTGCATTATTTAAGGACTCTGCTGTATTATTTAAGGACTTTGTTGCATTATTTAATGACTCTGCTGGGGTATTTAAGGACTCTGCTGCATTATTTAAGGGCTTTGCTGCATTATTTAAGGACTCTGCTGCAGTATTTTAAGACTCTGCTGCATTATTTAAGGACTTTGATGCATTATTTAAGGACGCTGCTGCAGAATTTAAGGAATCTGCTGCATTATTTAAGGACTTTGTTGCATTATTTAAGGACTATGCTGCATTATGTAAGGACTCTGCTGCATTATTTAAGGACTTTGCTGCATTATTTAATTACTCTGCTGCATTATTTAAGGACTTTGTTGCATTATTTAAGGACTCTGCTGCATTATTTAAGGACTTTGCTGCATTATTTAAGGACTTTGATGCATTATTTAAGGACGCTGCTGCAGAATTTAAGTAATCTGCTGCATTATTTAAGGACTCTGCTGCATTATTTAAGGACTTTGCTGCATTAATTAAGGACTCTGCTGCATTATTTAAGGACTTTGTTGCATTATTTAATGACTCTGCTGCGGTATTTAAGGACTCTGCTGCATTATTTAAGGACTTTGCTGCATTATTTAAGGACTTTGCTGCAGTAATTAAGGAATCTGCTGCATTATTTAAGGACTTTGTTGCATTATTTAAGGACTGTGCTGCATTGCTTAAGGACTCTGCTGCATTATTTAAGGACTTTGCTGCATTATTTAAGGACTTTGTTGCATTATTTAAGGACTCTGCTGCATTATTTAAGGACTTTGTTGCATTATTTAAGGACTCTGTTGCATTATTTAAGGACTTTGCTGCATTATTTAAGTACTCTGGTGCATTATTTAAGGACTTTGTTGCATTATTTAAGGACTCTGCTGCATTATTTAAGGACTTTGTTGCATTATTTAAGGACTCTGTTGCATTATTTAAGGACTTTGCTGCATTATTTAAGTACTCTGGTGCATTATTTAAGGACTTTGTTGCATTATTTAAGGACTCTGCTGCATTATTTAAGGACTTTGTTGCATTATTTAAGGACTCTGCTGCATTATTTAAGGACTTTGCTGCATTATTTAAGGACTCTGTTGCATTATTTAAGGACTTTGCTGCATTATTTAAGTACTCTGGTGCATTATTTAAGGACTTTATTGCATTATTTAAGGATTCTGCTGCATTATTTAAGGAATTTGCTGCATTATTTAAGAACTTTGCTGCAGTATTTAAGGACTCTGCTGCATTATTTAAGGACTTTATTGCATTATTTAAGGACCCTGCTGCAGAATTTAAGGAATCTGCTGCATTACTTAAGGACTTTGTTGCATTATTTAAGGACTCTGCTGCATTATTTAAGGACTTTGCTGCATTATTTAAGGACTCTGCTGCATTATTTAAGGACTTTGCTGCATTATTTAAGGACTCTGCTGCATTATTTAAGGACTTTGTTGCATTATTTAATGACTCTGCTGCGGTATTTAAGGACTCTGCTGCATTATTTAAGGACTTTGCTGCATTATTTAAGGACTTTGCTGCAGTAATTAAGGAATCTGCTGCATTATTTAAGGACTTTGTTGCATTATTTAAGGACTGTGTTGCATTGCTTAAGGACTCTGCTGCATTATTTAAGGACTTTGCTGCATTATTTAAGGACTTTGTTGCATTATTTAAGGACTCTGCTGCATTATTTAAGGACTTTGTTGCATTATTTAATGACTCTGTTGCATTATTTAAGGACTTTGCTGCATTATTTAAGTACTCTGGTGCATTATTTAAGGACTTTGTTGCATTATTTAAGGACTCTGCTGCATTATTTAAGGACTTTGCTGCATTATTTAAGTACTCTGGTGCATTATTTAAGGACTTTGTTGCATTATTTAAGGACTCTGCTGCATTATTTAAGGACTTTGTTGCATTATTTAAGGACTCTGCTGCATTATTTAAGGACTTTGCTGCATTATTTAAGGACTCTGCTGCATTATTTAAGGACTTTGTTGCATTATTTAATGACTCTGCTGCGGTATTTAAGGACTCTGCTGTATTATTTAAGGACTTTGCTGCATTATTTAAGGACTCTGCTTCATTATTTAAGGACTTTGTTGCATTATTTAAGGACTCTGCTGCATTATTTAAGGACTTCGTTGCATTATTTAAGGACTCTGCTGCATTATTTAAAGACTTTGCTGCATTATTTAAGTACTCTGGTGCATTATTTAAGGACTCGGCTGCATTATTTAAAGACTTTGCTGCATTATTTAAGTACTCTGGTGCATTATTTAAGGACTCTGCTGCATTATTTAAGGACTTTGCTGCATTATTTAAGGACTCTGCTGCATTATTTAAGGACTTTGCTGCATTATTTAAGTATGCTGCTGCGGTATTTAAGGCCTCTGCTGCATTATTTAAGGACTTTGCTGCATTAATTAAGGACTCTGCTGCATTATTTAAGGACTTTGTTGCATTATTTAATGACTCTGCTGCGGTATTTAAGGACTCTGCTGCATTATTTAAGGACTTTGCTGCATTATTTAAGGACTTTGCTGCAGTAATTAAGGAATCTGCTGCATTATTTAAGGACTTTGTTGCATTATTTAAGGACTGTGCTGCATTGCTTAAGGACTCTGCTGCATTATTTAAGGACTTTGCTGCATTATTTAAGGACTTTGTTGCATTATTTAAGGACTCTGCTGCATTATTTAAGGACTTTGTTGCATTATTTAAGGACTCTGTTGCATTATTTAAGGACTTTGCTGCATTATTTAAGTACTCTGGTGCATTATTTAAGGACTTTGTTGCATTATTTAAGGACTCTGCTGCATTATTTAAGGACTTTGTTGCATTATTTAAGGACTCTGTTGCATTATTTAAGGACTTTGCTGCATTATTTAAGTACTCTGGTGCATTATTTAAGGACTTTGTTGCATTATTTAAGGACTCTGCTGCATTATTTAAGGACTTTGTTGCATTATTTAAGGACTCTGCTGCATTATTTAAGGACTTTGCTGCATTATTTAAGGACTCTGTTGCATTATTTAAGGACTTTGCTGCATTATTTAAGTACTCTGGTGCATTATTTAAGGACTTTATTGCATTATTTAAGGATTCTGCTGCATTATTTAAGGAATTTGCTGCATTATTTAAGAACTTTGCTGCAGTATTTAAGGACTCTGCTGCATTATTTAAGGACTTTATTGCATTATTTAAGGACCCTGCTGCAGAATTTAAGGAATCTGCTGCATTACTTAAGGACTTTGTTGCATTATTTAAGGACTCTGCTGCATTATTTAAGGACTTTGCTGCATTATTTAAGGACTTTGATGCATTATTTAAGGACGCCGCTGCAGAATTTAAGTAATCTGCTGCATTATTTAAGGACTCTGCTGCATTATTTAAGGACTTTGCTGCATTATTTAAGGACTCTGCTGTATTATTAAGCACGTTGCTGCATTAATTAAGGACTTTATTGCATTATTTAAGGAATTTGATGCATTATTTAAGGACTCTGCTGCATTATTTAAGGACTTTGATGCATTATTTAAGGACGCTGCTGCAGAATTTAAGGAATCTGCTGCATTATTTAAGGACTTTGTTGCATTATTTAAGGACTATGCTGCATTATGTAAGGACTCTGCTGCATTATTTAAGGACTTTGCTGCATTATTTAATTACTCTGCTGCATTATTTAAGGACTTTGTTGCATTATTTAAGGACTCTGCTGCATTATTTAAGGACTTTGCTGCATTATTTAAGGACTTTGATGCATTATTTAAGGACGCTGCTGCAGAATTTAAGTAATCTGCTGCATTATTTAAGGACTCTGCTGCATTATTTAAGGACTTTGCTGCATTATTTAAGGACTCTGCTGCATTATTTAAGGACTTTGTTGCATTATTTAATGACTCTGCTGCGGTATTTAAGGACTCTGCTGCATTATTTAAGGACTTTGCTGCATTATTTAAGGACTTTGCTGCAGTAATTAAGGAATCTGCTGCATTATTTAAGGAATTTGATGCATTATTTAAGGACTCTGCTGCATTATTTAAGGACTTTGCTGCATTATTTAAGGACTCTGCTTCATTATTTAAGGACTTTGTTGCATTATTTAAGGACTCTGCTGCATTATTTAAGGACTTTGTTGCATTATTTAAGGACTCTGCTGCATTATTTAAAGACTTTGCTGCATTATTTAAGTACTCTGGTGCATTATTTAAGGACTCGGCTGCATTATTTAAAGACTTTGCTGCATTATTTAAGTACTCTGGTGCATTATTTAAGGACTCTGCTGCATTATTTAAGGACTTTGCTGCATTATTTAAGGACTCTGCTGCATTATTTAAGGACTTTGCTGCATTATTTAAGTATGCTGCTGCGGTATTTAAGGCCTCTGCTGCATTATTTAAGGACTCTGCTGCATTATTAAGGACGTTGCTGCATTATTTAAGGACTTTATTGCATTATTCAAGGATTCTGCTGCATTATTTAAGGAATTTGCTGCATTATTTAAGGACTCTGCTGTATTATTTAAGGACTTTGTTGCATTATTTAATGACTCTGCTGGGGTATTTAAGGACTCTGCTGCATTATTTAAGGGCTTTGCTGCATTATTTAAGGACTCTGCTGCAGTATTTTAAGACTCTGCTGCATTATTTAAGGACTTTGATGCATTATTTAAGGACGCTGCTGCAGAATTTAAGGAATCTGCTGCATTATTTAAGGACTTTGTTGCATTATTTAAGGACTATGCTGCATTATGTAAGGACTCTGCTGCATTATTTAAGGACTTTGCTGCATTATTTAATTACTCTGCTGCATTATTTAAGGACTTTGTTGCATTATTTAAGGACTCTGCTGCATTATTTAAGGACTTTGCTGCATTATTTAAGGACTTTGATGCATTATTTAAGGACGCTGCTGCAGAATTTAAGTAATCTGCTGCATTATTTAAGGACTCTGCTGCATTATTTAAGGACTTTGCTGCATTAATTAAGGACTCTGCTGCATTATTTAAGGACTTTGTTGCATTATTTAATGACTCTGCTGCGGTATTTAAGGACTCTGCTGCATTATTTAAGGACTTTGCTGCATTATTTAAGGACTTTGCTGCAGTAATTAAGGAATCTGCTGCATTATTTAAGGACTTTGTTGCATTATTTAAGGACTGTGCTGCATTGCTTAAGGACTCTGCTGCATTATTTAAGGACTTTGCTGCATTATTTAAGGACTTTGTTGCATTATTTAAGGACTCTGCTGCATTATTTAAGGACTTTGTTGCATTATTTAAGGACTCTGTTGCATTATTTAAGGACTTTGCTGCATTATTTAAGTACTCTGGTGCATTATTTAAGGACTTTGTTGCATTATTTAAGGACTCTGCTGCATTATTTAAGGACTTTGTTGCATTATTTAAGGACTCTGTTGCATTATTTAAGGACTTTGCTGCATTATTTAAGTACTCTGGTGCATTATTTAAGGACTTTGTTGCATTATTTAAGGACTCTGCTGCATTATTTAAGGACTTTGTTGCATTATTTAAGGACTCTGCTGCATTATTTAAGGACTTTGCTGCATTATTTAAGGACTCTGTTGCATTATTTAAGGACTTTGCTGCATTATTTAAGTACTCTGGTGCATTATTTAAGGACTTTATTGCATTATTTAAGGATTCTGCTGCATTATTTAAGGAATTTGCTGCATTATTTAAGAACTTTGCTGCAGTATTTAAGGACTCTGCTGCATTATTTAAGGACTTTATTGCATTATTTAAGGACCCTGCTGCAGAATTTAAGGAATCTGCTGCATTACTTAAGGACTTTGTTGCATTATTTAAGGACTCTGCTGCATTATTTAAGGACTTTGCTGCATTATTTAAGGACTCTGCTGCATTATTTAAGGACTTTGCTGCATTATTTAAGGACTCTGCTGCATTATTTAAGGACTTTGTTGCATTATTTAATGACTCTGCTGCGGTATTTAAGGACTCTGCTGCATTATTTAAGGACTTTGCTGCATTATTTAAGGACTTTGCTGCAGTAATTAAGGAATCTGCTGCATTATTTAAGGACTTTGTTGCATTATTTAAGGACTGTGCTGCATTGCTTAAGGACTCTGCTGCATTATTTAAGGACTTTGCTGCATTATTTAAGGACTTTGTTGCATTATTTAAGGACTCTGCTGCATTATTTAAGGACTTTGTTGCATTATTTAATGACTCTGTTGCATTATTTAAGGACTTTGCTGCATTATTTAAGTACTCTGGTGCATTATTTAAGGACTTTGTTGCATTATTTAAGGACTCTGCTGCATTATTTAAGGACTTTGCTGCATTATTTAAGTACTCTGGTGCATTATTTAAGGACTTTGTTGCATTATTTAAGGACTCTGCTGCATTATTTAAGGACTTTGTTGCATTATTTAAGGACTCTGCTGCATTATTTAAGGACTTTGCTGCATTATTTAAGGACTCTGCTGCATTATTTAAGGACTTTGTTGCATTATTTAATGACTCTGCTGCGGTATTTAAGGACTCTGCTGTATTATTTAAGGACTTTGCTGCATTATTTAAGGACTCTGCTTCATTATTTAAGGACTTTGTTGCATTATTTAAGGACTCTGCTGCATTATTTAAGGACTTCGTTGCATTATTTAAGGACTCTGCTGCATTATTTAAAGACTTTGCTGCATTATTTAAGTACTCTGGTGCATTATTTAAGGACTCGGCTGCATTATTTAAAGACTTTGCTGCATTATTTAAGTACTCTGGTGCATTATTTAAGGACTCTGCTGCATTATTTAAGGACTTTGCTGCATTATTTAAGGACTCTGCTGCATTATTTAAGGACTTTGCTGCATTATTTAAGTATGCTGCTGCGGTATTTAAGGCCTCTGCTGCATTATTTAAGGACTTTGCTGCATTAATTAAGGACTCTGCTGCATTATTTAAGGACTTTGTTGCATTATTTAATGACTCTGCTGCGGTATTTAAGGACTCTGCTGCATTATTTAAGGACTTTGCTGCATTATTTAAGGACTTTGCTGCAGTAATTAAGGAATCTGCTGCATTATTTAAGGACTTTGTTGCATTATTTAAGGACTGTGCTGCATTGCTTAAGGACTCTGCTGCATTATTTAAGGACTTTGCTGCATTATTTAAGGACTTTGTTGCATTATTTAAGGACTCTGCTGCATTATTTAAGGACTTTGTTGCATTATTTAAGGACTCTGTTGCATTATTTAAGGACTTTGCTGCATTATTTAAGTACTCTGGTGCATTATTTAAGGACTTTGTTGCATTATTTAAGGACTCTGCTGCATTATTTAAGGACTTTGTTGCATTATTTAAGGACTCTGTTGCATTATTTAAGGACTTTGCTGCATTATTTAAGTACTCTGGTGCATTATTTAAGGACTTTGTTGCATTATTTAAGGACTCTGCTGCATTATTTAAGGACTTTGTTGCATTATTTAAGGACTCTGCTGCATTATTTAAGGACTTTGCTGCATTATTTAAGGACTCTGTTGCATTATTTAAGGACTTTGCTGCATTATTTAAGTACTCTGGTGCATTATTTAAGGACTTTATTGCATTATTTAAGGATTCTGCTGCATTATTTAAGGAATTTGCTGCATTATTTAAGAACTTTGCTGCAGTATTTAAGGACTCTGCTGCATTATTTAAGGACTTTATTGCATTATTTAAGGACCCTGCTGCAGAATTTAAGGAATCTGCTGCATTACTTAAGGACTTTGTTGCATTATTTAAGGACTCTGCTGCATTATTTAAGGACTTTGCTGCATTATTTAAGGACTTTGATGCATTATTTAAGGACGCCGCTGCAGAATTTAAGTAATCTGCTGCATTATTTAAGGACTCTGCTGCATTATTTAAGGACTTTGCTGCATTATTTAAGGACTCTGCTGTATTATTAAGCACGTTGCTGCATTAATTAAGGACTTTATTGCATTATTTAAGGAATTTGATGCATTATTTAAGGACTCTGCTGCATTATTTAAGGACTTTGATGCATTATTTAAGGACGCTGCTGCAGAATTTAAGGAATCTGCTGCATTATTTAAGGACTTTGTTGCATTATTTAAGGACTATGCTGCATTATGTAAGGACTCTGCTGCATTATTTAAGGACTTTGCTGCATTATTTAATTACTCTGCTGCATTATTTAAGGACTTTGTTGCATTATTTAAGGACTCTGCTGCATTATTTAAGGACTTTGCTGCATTATTTAAGGACTTTGATGCATTATTTAAGGACGCTGCTGCAGAATTTAAGTAATCTGCTGCATTATTTAAGGACTCTGCTGCATTATTTAAGGACTTTGCTGCATTATTTAAGGACTCTGCTGCATTATTTAAGGACTTTGTTGCATTATTTAATGACTCTGCTGCGGTATTTAAGGACTCTGCTGCATTATTTAAGGACTTTGCTGCATTATTTAAGGACTTTGCTGCAGTAATTAAGGAATCTGCTGCATTATTTAAGGAATTTGATGCATTATTTAAGGACTCTGCTGCATTATTTAAGGACTTTGCTGCATTATTTAAGGACTCTGCTTCATTATTTAAGGACTTTGTTGCATTATTTAAGGACTCTGCTGCATTATTTAAGGACTTTGTTGCATTATTTAAGGACTCTGCTGCATTATTTAAAGACTTTGCTGCATTATTTAAGTACTCTGGTGCATTATTTAAGGACTCTGCTGCATTATTTAAAGACTTTGCTGCATTATTTAAGTACTCTGGTGCATTATTTAAGGACTTTGTTGCATTATTTAATGACTCTGCTGCGGTATTTAAGGACTCTGCTGTATTATTTAAGGACTTTGCTGCATTATTTAAGGACTCTGCTTCATTATTTAAGGACTTTGTTGCATTATTTAAGGACTCTGCTGCATTATTTAAGGACTTCGTTGCATTATTTAAGGACTCTGCTGCATTATTTAAAGACTTTGCTGCATTATTTAAGTACTCTGGTGCATTATTTAAGGACTCGGCTGCATTATTTAAAGACTTTGCTGCATTATTTAAGTACTCTGGTGCATTATTTAAGGACTCTGCTGCATTATTTAAGGACTTTGCTGCATTATTTAAGGACTCTGCTGCATTATTTAAGGACTTTGCTGCATTATTTAAGTATGCTGCTGCGGTATTTAAGGCCTCTGCTGCATTATTTAAGGACTCTGCTGCATTATTAAGGACGTTGCTGCATTATTTAAGGACTTTATTGCATTATTTAAGGATTCTGCTGCATTATTTAAGGAATTTGCTGCATTATTTAAGGACTCTGCTGTATTATTTAAGGACTTTGTTGCATTATTTAATGACTCTGCTGGGGTATTTAAGGACTCTGCTGCATTATTTAAGGGCTTTGCTGCATTATTTAAGGACTCTGCTGCAGTATTTTAAGACTCTGCTGCATTATTTAAGGACTTTGATGCATTATTTAAGGACGCTGCTGCAGAATTTAAGGAATCTGCTGCATTATTTAAGGACTTTGTTGCATTATTTAAGGACTATGCTGCATTATGTAAGGACTCTGCTGCATTATTTAAGGACTTTGCTGCATTATTTAATTACTCTGCTGCATTATTTAAGGACTTTGTTGCATTATTTAAGGACTCTGCTGCATTATTTAAGGACTTTGCTGCATTATTTAAGGACTTTGATGCATTATTTAAGGACGCTGCTGCAGAATTTAAGTAATCTGCTGCATTATTTAAGGACTCTGCTGCATTATTTAAGGACTTTGCTGCATTAATTAAGGACTCTGCTGCATTATTTAAGGACTTTGTTGCATTATTTAATGACTCTGCTGCGGTATTTAAGGACTCTGCTGCATTATTTAAGGACTTTGCTGCATTATTTAAGGACTTTGCTGCAGTAATTAAGGAATCTGCTGCATTATTTAAGGACTTTGTTGCATTATTTAAGGACTGTGCTGCATTGCTTAAGGACTCTGCTGCATTATTTAAGGACTTTGCTGCATTATTTAAGGACTTTGTTGCATTATTTAAGGACTCTGCTGCATTATTTAAGGACTTTGTTGCATTATTTAAGGACTCTGTTGCATTATTTAAGGACTTTGCTGCATTATTTAAGTACTCTGGTGCATTATTTAAGGACTTTGTTGCATTATTTAAGGACTCTGCTGCATTATTTAAGGACTTTGTTGCATTATTTAAGGACTCTGTTGCATTATTTAAGGACTTTGCTGCATTATTTAAGTACTCTGGTGCATTATTTAAGGACTTTGTTGCATTATTTAAGGACTCTGCTGCATTATTTAAGGACTTTGTTGCATTATTTAAGGACTCTGCTGCATTATTTAAGGACTTTGCTGCATTATTTAAGGACTCTGTTGCATTATTTAAGGACTTTGCTGCATTATTTAAGTACTCTGGTGCATTATTTAAGGACTTTATTGCATTATTTAAGGATTCTGCTGCATTATTTAAGGAATTTGCTGCATTATTTAAGAACTTTGCTGCAGTATTTAAGGACTCTGCTGCATTATTTAAGGACTTTATTGCATTATTTAAGGACCCTGCTGCAGAATTTAAGGAATCTGCTGCATTACTTAAGGACTTTGTTGCATTATTTAAGGACTCTGCTGCATTATTTAAGGACTTTGCTGCATTATTTAAGGACTCTGCTGCATTATTTAAGGACTTTGCTGCATTATTTAAGGACTCTGCTGCATTATTTAAGGACTTTGTTGCATTATTTAATGACTCTGCTGCGGTATTTAAGGACTCTGCTGCATTATTTAAGGACTTTGCTGCATTATTTAAGGACTTTGCTGCAGTAATTAAGGAATCTGCTGCATTATTTAAGGACTTTGTTGCATTATTTAAGGACTGTGCTGCATTGCTTAAGGACTCTGCTGCATTATTTAAGGACTTTGCTGCATTATTTAAGGACTTTGTTGCATTATTTAAGGACTCTGCTGCATTATTTAAGGACTTTGTTGCATTATTTAATGACTCTGTTGCATTATTTAAGGACTTTGCTGCATTATTTAAGTACTCTGGTGCATTATTTAAGGACTTTGTTGCATTATTTAAGGACTCTGCTGCATTATTTAAGGACTTTGCTGCATTATTTAAGTACTCTGGTGCATTATTTAAGGACTTTGTTGCATTATTTAAGGACTCTGCTGCATTATTTAAGGACTTTGTTGCATTATTTAAGGACTCTGCTGCATTATTTAAGGACTTTGCTGCATTATTTAAGGACTCTGCTGCATTATTTAAGGACTTTGTTGCATTATTTAATGACTCTGCTGCGGTATTTAAGGACTCTGCTGTATTATTTAAGGACTTTGCTGCATTATTTAAGGACTCTGCTTCATTATTTAAGGACTTTGTTGCATTATTTAAGGACTCTGCTGCATTATTTAAGGACTTCGTTGCATTATTTAAGGACTCTGCTGCATTATTTAAAGACTTTGCTGCATTATTTAAGTACTCTGGTGCATTATTTAAGGACTCGGCTGCATTATTTAAAGACTTTGCTGCATTATTTAAGTACTCTGGTGCATTATTTAAGGACTCTGCTGCATTATTTAAGGACTTTGCTGCATTATTTAAGGACTCTGCTGCATTATTTAAGGACTTTGCTGCATTATTTAAGTATGCTGCTGCGGTATTTAAGGCCTCTGCTGCATTATTTAAGGACTTTGCTGCATTAATTAAGGACTCTGCTGCATTATTTAAGGACTTTGTTGCATTATTTAATGACTCTGCTGCGGTATTTAAGGACTCTGCTGCATTATTTAAGGACTTTGCTGCATTATTTAAGGACTTTGCTGCAGTAATTAAGGAATCTGCTGCATTATTTAAGGACTTTGTTGCATTATTTAAGGACTGTGCTGCATTGCTTAAGGACTCTGCTGCATTATTTAAGGACTTTGCTGCATTATTTAAGGACTTTGTTGCATTATTTAAGGACTCTGCTGCATTATTTAAGGACTTTGTTGCATTATTTAAGGACTCTGTTGCATTATTTAAGGACTTTGCTGCATTATTTAAGTACTCTGGTGCATTATTTAAGGACTTTGTTGCATTATTTAAGGACTCTGCTGCATTATTTAAGGACTTTGTTGCATTATTTAAGGACTCTGTTGCATTATTTAAGGACTTTGCTGCATTATTTAAGTACTCTGGTGCATTATTTAAGGACTTTGTTGCATTATTTAAGGACTCTGCTGCATTATTTAAGGACTTTGTTGCATTATTTAAGGACTCTGCTGCATTATTTAAGGACTTTGCTGCATTATTTAAGGACTCTGTTGCATTATTTAAGGACTTTGCTGCATTATTTAAGTACTCTGGTGCATTATTTAAGGACTTTATTGCATTATTTAAGGATTCTGCTGCATTATTTAAGGAATTTGCTGCATTATTTAAGAACTTTGCTGCAGTATTTAAGGACTCTGCTGCATTATTTAAGGACTTTATTGCATTATTTAAGGACCCTGCTGCAGAATTTAAGGAATCTGCTGCATTACTTAAGGACTTTGTTGCATTATTTAAGGACTCTGCTGCATTATTTAAGGACTTTGCTGCATTATTTAAGGACTTTGATGCATTATTTAAGGACGCCGCTGCAGAATTTAAGTAATCTGCTGCATTATTTAAGGACTCTGCTGCATTATTTAAGGACTTTGCTGCATTATTTAAGGACTCTGCTGTATTATTAAGCACGTTGCTGCATTAATTAAGGACTTTATTGCATTATTTAAGGAATTTGATGCATTATTTAAGGACTCTGCTGCATTATTTAAGGACTTTGATGCATTATTTAAGGACTCTGCTGCATTATTTAAGGACTTTGCTGCATTATTTAAGGACTTTGATGCATTATTTAAGGACGCTGCTGCAGAATTTAAGTAATCTGCTGCATTATTTAAGGACTCTGCTGCATTATTTAAGGACTTTGCTGCATTATTTAAGGACTCTGCTGCATTATTTAAGGACTTTGTTGCATTATTTAAGGACTCTGCTGCATTATTTAAGGACTTTGCTGCATTATTTAAGGACTTTGATGCATTATTTAAGGACGCTGCTGCAGAATTTAAGTAATCTGCTGCATTATTTAAGGACTCTGCTGCATTATTTAAGGACTTTGCTGCATTATTTAAGGACTCTGCTGCATTATTTAAGGACTTTGTTGCATTATTTAATGACTCTGCTGCGGTATTTAAGGACTCTGCTGCATTATTTAAGGACTTTGCTGCATTATTTAAGGACTTTGCTGCAGTAATTAAGGAATCTGCTGCATTATTTAAGGAATTTGATGCATTATTTAAGGACTCTGCTGCATTATTTAAGGACTTTGCTGCATTATTTAAGGACTCTGCTTCATTATTTAAGGACTTTGTTGCATTATTTAAGGACTCTGCTGCATTATTTAAGGACTTTGTTGCATTATTTAAGGACTCTGCTGCATTATTTAAAGACTTTGCTGCATTATTTAAGTACTCTGGTGCATTATTTAAGGACTCTGCTGCATTATTTAAAGACTTTGCTGCATTATTTAAGTACTCTGGTGCATTATTTAAGGACTTTGTTGCTTTATTTAAGGACTTTGCTGCATTATTTAAGGACTTTGTTGCATTATTTAAGGACTCTGCTGCATTATTTAAGGACTTTGCTGCATTATTTAAGTATGCTGCTGCAGTATTTAAGGCCTCTGCTGCATTATTTAAGGACTCTGCTGCATTTTTAAGGACGTTGCTGCATTATTTAAGGACTTTATTGCATTATTTAAGGATTCTGCTGCATTATTTAAGGAATTTGCTGCATTATTTAAGGACTCTGCTGCATTATTTAAGGACTTTGTTTCATTATTTAATGACTCTGCTGGGGTATTTAAGGACTCTGCTGCATTATTTAAGGACTTTGTTGCATTATTTAAGGACTCTGCTGCATTATTTAAGGACTTTGCTGCATTATTTAAGGACTTTGATGCATTATTTAAGGACGCTGCTGCAGAATTTAAGTAATCTGCTGCATTATTTAAGGACTCTGCTGCATTATTTAAGGACTTTGCTGCATTAATTAAGGACTCTGCTGCATTATTTAAGGACTTTGTTGCATTATTTAATGACTCTGCTGCGGTATTTAAGGACTCTGCTGCATTATTTAAGGACTTTGCTGCATTATTTAAGGACTTTGCTGCAGTAATTAAGGAATCTGCTGCATTATTTAAGGACTTTGTTGCATTATTTAAGGACTGTGCTGCATTGCTTAAGGACTCTGCTGCATTATTTAAGGACTTTGCTGCATTATTTAAGGACTTTGTTGCATTATTTAAGGACTCTGCTGCATTATTTAAGGACTTTGTTGCATTATTTAAGGACTCTGTTGCATTATTTAAGGACTTTGCTGCATTATTTAAGTACTCTGGTGCATTATTTAAGGACTTTGTTGCATTATTTAAGGACTCTGCTGCATTATTTAAGGACTTTGTTGCATTATTTAAGGACTCTGTTGCATTATTTAAGGACTTTGCTGCATTATTTAAGTACTCTGGTGCATTATTTAAGGACTTTGTTGCATTATTTAAGGACTCTGCTGCATTATTTAAGGACTTTGTTGCATTATTTAAGGACTCTGCTGCATTATTTAAGGACTTTGCTGCATTATTTAAGGACTCTGTTGCATTATTTAAGGACTTTGCTGCATTATTTAAGTACTCTGGTGCATTATTTAAGGACTTTATTGCATTATTTAAGGATTCTGCTGCATTATTTAAGGAATTTGCTGCATTATTTAAGAACTTTGCTGCAGTATTTAAGGACTCTGCTGCATTATTTAAGGACTTTATTGCATTATTTAAGGACCCTGCTGCAGAATTTAAGGAATCTGCTGCATTACTTAAGGACTTTGTTGCATTATTTAAGGACTCTGCTGCATTATTTAAGGACTTTGCTGCATTATTTAAGGACTTTGATGCATTATTTAAGGACGCCGCTGCAGAATTTAAGTAATCTGCTGCATTATTTAAGGACTCTGCTGCAATATTTAAGGACTTTGCTGCATTATTTAAGGACTCTGCTGTATTATTAAGCACGTTGCTGCATTAATTAAGGACTTTATTGCATTATTTAAGGAATTTGATGCATTATTTAAGGACTCTGCTGCATTATTTAAGGACTTTGATGCATTATTTAAGGACGCTGCTGCAGAATTTAAGGAATCTGCTGCATTATTTAAGGACTTTGTTGCATTATTTAAGGACTATGCTGCATTATGTAAGGACTCTGCTGCATTATTTAAGGACTTTGCTGCATTATTTAATTACTCTGCTGCATTATTTAAGGACTTTGTTGCATTATTTAAGGACTCTGCTGCATTATTTAAGGACTTTGCTGCATTATTTAAGGACTTTGATGCATTATTTAAGGACGCTGCTGCAGAATTTAAGTAATCTGCTGCATTATTTAAGGACTCTGCTGCATTATTTAAGGACTTTGCTGCATTATTTAAGGACTCTGCTGCATTATTTAAGGACTTTGTTGCATTATTTAATGACTCTGCTGCGGTATTTAAGGACTCTGCTGTATTATTTAAGGACTTTGCTGAATTATTTAAGGACTCTGCTTCATTATTTAAGGACTTTGTTGCATTATTTAAGGACTCTGCTGCATTATTTAAGGACTTCGTTGCATTATTTAAGGACTCTGCTGCATTATTTAAAGACTTTGCTGCATTATTTAAGTACTCTGGTGCATTATTTAAGGACTCGGCTGCATTATTTAAAGACTTTGCTGCATTATTTAAGTACTCTGGTGCATTATTTAAGGACTCTGCTGCATTATTTAAGGACTTTGCTGCATTATTTAAGGACTCTGCTGCATTATTTAAGGACTCTGCTGCATTATTTAAGGACTTTGCTGCATTATTTAAGTATGCTGCTGCGGTATTTAAGGCCTCTGCTGCATTATTTAAGGACTCTGCTGCATTATTAAGGACGTTGCTGCATTATTTAAGGACTTTATTGCATTATTTAAGGATTCTGCTGCATTATTTAAGGAATTTGCTGCATTATTTAAGGACTCTGCTGTATTATTTAAGGACTTTGTTGCATTATTTAATGACTCTGCTGGGGTATTTAAGGACTCTGCTGCATTATTTAAGGGCTTTGCTGCATTATTTAAGGACTCTGCTGCAGTATTTAAGGACTCTGCTGCATTATTTAAGGACTTTGATGCATTATTTAAGGACGCTGCTGCAGAATTTAAGGAATCTGCTGCATTATTTAAGGACTTTGTTGCATTATTTAAGGACTATGCTGCATTATGTAAGGACTCTGCTGCATTATTTAAGGACTTTGCTGCATTATTTAATTACTCTGCTGCATTATTTAAGGACTTTGTTGCATTATTTAAGGACTCTGCTGCATTATTTAAGGACTCTGCTGCATTATTTAAGGACTTTGCTGCATTATTTAAGGACTCTGCTGCATTATTTAAGGACTTTGTTGCATTATTTAATGACTCTGCTGCGGTATTTAAGGACTCTGCTGTATTATTTAAGGACTTTGCTGCATTATTTAAGGACTCTGCTTCATTATTTAAGGACTTTGTTGCATTATTTAAGGACTCTGCTGCATTATTTAAGGACTTCGTTGCATTATTTAAGGACTCTGCTGCATTATTTAAAGACTTTGCTGCATTATTTAAGTACTCTGGTGCATTATTTAAGGACTCGGCTGCATTATTTAAAGACTTTGCTGCATTATTTAAGTACTCTGGTGCATTATTTAAGGACTCTGCTGCATTATTTAAGGACTTTGCTGCATTATTTAAGGACTCTGCTGCATTATTTAAGGACTTTGCTGCATTATTTAAGTATGCTGCTGCGGTATTTAAGGCCTCTGCTGCATTATTTAAGGACTCTGCTGCATTATTAAGGACGTTGCTGCATTATTTAAGGACTTTATTGCATTATTTAAGGATTCTGCTGCATTATTTAAGGAATTTGCTGCATTATTTAAGGACTCTGCTGTATTATTTAAGGACTTTGTTGCATTATTTAATGACTCTGCTGGGGTATTTAAGGACTCTGCTGCATTATTTAAGGGCTTTGCTGCATTATTTAAGGACTCTGCTGCAGTATTTTAAGACTCTGCTGCATTATTTAAGGACTTTGATGCATTATTTAAGGACGCTGCTGCAGAATTTAAGGAATCTGCTGCATTATTTAAGGACTTTGTTGCATTATTTAAGGACTATGCTGCATTATGTAAGGACTCTGCTGCATTATTTAAGGACTTTGCTGCATTATTTAATTACTCTGCTGCATTATTTAAGGACTTTGTTGCATTATTTAAGGACTCTGCTGCATTATTTAAGGACTTTGCTGCATTATTTAAGGACTTTGATGCATTATTTAAGGACGCTGCTGCAGAATTTAAGTAATCTGCTGCATTATTTAAGGACTCTGCTGCATTATTTAAGGACTTTGCTGCATTAATTAAGGACTCTGCTGCATTATTTAAGGACTTTGTTGCATTATTTAATGACTCTGCTGCGGTATTTAAGGACTCTGCTGCATTATTTAAGGACTTTGCTGCATTATTTAAGGACTTTGCTGCAGTAATTAAGGAATCTGCTGCATTATTTAAGGACTTTGTTGCATTATTTAAGGACTGTGCTGCATTGCTTAAGGACTCTGCTGCATTATTTAAGGACTTTGCTGCATTATTTAAGGACTTTGTTGCATTATTTAAGGACTCTGCTGCATTATTTAAGGACTTTGTTGCATTATTTAAGGACTCTGTTGCATTATTTAAGGACTTTGCTGCATTATTTAAGTACTCTGGTGCATTATTTAAGGACTTTGTTGCATTATTTAAGGACTCTGCTGCATTATTTAAGGACTTTGTTGCATTATTTAAGGACTCTGTTGCATTATTTAAGGACTTTGCTGCATTATTTAAGTACTCTGGTGCATTATTTAAGGACTTTGTTGCATTATTTAAGGACTCTGCTGCATTATTTAAGGACTTTGTTGCATTATTTAAGGACTCTGCTGCATTATTTAAGGACTTTGCTGCATTATTTAAGGACTCTGTTGCATTATTTAAGGACTTTGCTGCATTATTTAAGTACTCTGGTGCATTATTTAAGGACTTTATTGCATTATTTAAGGATTCTGCTGCATTATTTAAGGAATTTGCTGCATTATTTAAGAACTTTGCTGCAGTATTTAAGGACTCTGCTGCATTATTTAAGGACTTTATTGCATTATTTAAGGACCCTGCTGCAGAATTTAAGGAATCTGCTGCATTACTTAAGGACTTTGTTGCATTATTTAAGGACTCTGCTGCATTATTTAAGGACTTTGCTGCATTATTTAAGGACTTTGATGCATTATTTAAGGACGCCGCTGCAGAATTTAAGTAATCTGCTGCATTATTTAAGGACTCTGCTGCATTATTTAAGGACTTTGCTGCATTATTTAAGGACTCTGCTGTATTATTAAGCACGTTGCTGCATTAATTAAGGACTTTATTGCATTATTTAAGGAATTTGATGCATTATTTAAGGACTCTGCTGCATTATTTAAGGACTTTGATGCATTATTTAAGGACGCTGCTGCAGAATTTAAGGAATCTGCTGCATTATTTAAGGACTTTGTTGCATTATTTAAGGACTATGCTGCATTATGTAAGGACTCTGCTGCATTATTTAAGGACTTTGCTGCATTATTTAATTACTCTGCTGCATTATTTAAGGACTTTGTTGCATTATTTAAGGACTCTGCTGCATTATTTAAGGACTTTGCTGCATTATTTAAGGACTTTGATGCATTATTTAAGGACGCTGCTGCAGAATTTAAGTAATCTGCTGCATTATTTAAGGACTCTGCTGCATTATTTAAGGACTTTGTTGCATTATTTAAGGAATCTGCTGCATTATTTAAGGACTTTGCTGCATTATTTAAGGACTTTGATGCATTATTTAAGGACGCTGCTGCAGAATTTAAGTAATCTGCTGCATTATTTAAGGACTCTGCTGCATTATTTAAGGACTTTGCTGCATTATTTAAGGACTCTGCTTCATTATTTAAGGACTTTGTTGCATTATTTAAGGACTCTGCTGCATTATTTAAGGACTTCGTTGCATTATTTAAGGACTCTGCTGCATTATTTAAAGACTTTGCTGCATTATTTAAGTACTCTGGTGCATTATTTAAGGACTCGGCTGCATTATTTAAAGACTTTGCTGCATTATTTAAGTACTCTGGTGCATTATTTAAGGACTCTGCTGCATTATTTAAGGACTTTGCTGCATTATTTAAGGACTCTGCTGCATTATTTAAGGACTCTGCTGCATTATTTAAGGACTTTGCTGCATTATTTAAGTATGCTGCTGCGGTATTTAAGGCCTCTGCTGCATTATTTAAGGACTCTGCTGCATTATTAAGGACGTTGCTGCATTATTTAAGGACTTTATTGCATTATTTAAGGATTCTGCTGCATTATTTAAGGAATTTGCTGCATTATTTAAGGACTCTGCTGTATTATTTAAGGACTTTGTTGCATTATTTAATGACTCTGCTGGGGTATTTAAGGACTCTGCTGCATTATTTAAGGGCTTTGCTGCATTATTTAAGGACTCTGCTGCAGTATTTAAGGACTCTGCTGCATTATTTAAGGACTTTGATGCATTATTTAAGGACGCTGCTGCAGAATTTAAGGAATCTGCTGCATTATTTAAGGACTTTGTTGCATTATTTAAGGACTATGCTGCATTATGTAAGGACTCTGCTGCATTATTTAAGGACTTTGCTGCATTATTTAATTACTCTGCTGCATTATTTAAGGACTTTGTTGCATTATTTAAGGACTCTGCTGCATTATTTAAGGACTTTGCTGCATTATTTAAGGACTTTGATGCATTATTTAAGGACGCTGCTGCAGAATTTAAGTAATCTGCTGCATTATTTAAGGACTCTGCTGCATTATTTAAGGACTTTGCTGCATTATTTAAGGACTCTGCTGCATTATTTAAGGACTTTGTTGCATTATTTAATGACTCTGCTGCGGTATTTAAGGACTCTGCTGCATTATTTAAGGACTTTGCTGCATTATTTAAGGACTTTGCTGCAGTAATTAAGGAATCTGCTGCATTATTTAAGGACTTTGTTGCATTATTTAAGGACTGTGCTGCATTGCTTAAGGACTCTGCTGCATTATTTAAGGACTGTGCTGCATTGCTTAAGGACTCTGCTGCATTATTTAAGGACTTTGCTGCATTATTTAAGGACTTTGTTGCATTATTTAAGGACTCTGCTGCATTATTTAAGGACTTTGTTGCATTATTTAAGGACTCTGTTGCATTATTTAAGGACTTTGCTGCATTATTTAAGTACTCTGGTGCATTATTTAAGGACTTTGTTGCATTATTTAAGGACTCTGCTGCATTATTTAAGGACTTTGCTGCATTATTTAAGTACTCTGGTGCATTATTTAAGGACTTTGTTGCATTATTTAAGGACTCTGCTGCATTATTTAAGGACTTTGTTGCATTATTTAAGGACTCTGCTGCATTATTTAAGGACTTTGCTGCATTATTTAAGGACTCTGCTGCATTATTTAAGGACTTTGTTGCATTATTTAATGACTCTGCTGCGGTATTTAAGGACTCTGCTGTATTATTTAAGGACTTTGCTGCATTATTTAAGGACTCTGCTTCATTATTTAAGGACTTTGTTGCATTATTTAAGGACTCTGCTGCATTATTTAAGGACTTCGTTGCATTATTTAAGGACTCTGCTGCATTATTTAAAGACTTTGCTGCATTATTTAAGTACTCTGGTGCATTATTTAAGGACTCGGCTGCATTATTTAAAGACTTTGCTGCATTATTTAAGTACTCTGGTGCATTATTTAAGGACTCTGCTGCATTATTTAAGGACTTTGCTGCATTATTTAAGGACTCTGCTGCATTATTTAAGGACTTTGCTGCATTATTTAAGTATGCTGCTGCGGTATTTAAGGCCTCTGCTGCATTATTTAAGGACTCTGCTGCATTATTAAGGACGTTGCTGCATTATTTAAGGACTTTATTGCATTATTTAAGGATTCTGCTGCATTATTTAAGGAATTTGCTGCATTATTTAAGGACTCTGCTGTATTATTTAAGGACTTTGTTGCATTATTTAATGACTCTGCTGGGGTATTTAAGGACTCTGCTGCATTATTTAAGGGCTTTGCTGCATTATTTAAGGACTCTGCTGCAGTATTTTAAGACTCTGCTGCATTATTTAAGGACTTTGATGCATTATTTAAGGACGCTGCTGCAGAATTTAAGGAATCTGCTGCATTATTTAAGGACTTTGTTGCATTATTTAAGGACTATGCTGCATTATGTAAGGACTCTGCTGCATTATTTAAGGACTTTGCTGCATTATTTAATTACTCTGCTGCATTATTTAAGGACTTTGTTGCATTATTTAAGGACTCTGCTGCATTATTTAAGGACTTTGCTGCATTATTTAAGGACTTTGATGCATTATTTAAGGACGCTGCTGCAGAATTTAAGTAATCTGCTGCATTATTTAAGGACTCTGCTGCATTATTTAAGGACTTTGCTGCATTAATTAAGGACTCTGCTGCATTATTTAAGGACTTTGTTGCATTATTTAATGACTCTGCTGCGGTATTTAAGGACTCTGCTGCATTATTTAAGGACTTTGCTGCATTATTTAAGGACTTTGCTGCAGTAATTAAGGAATCTGCTGCATTATTTAAGGACTTTGTTGCATTATTTAAGGACTGTGCTGCATTGCTTAAGGACTCTGCTGCATTATTTAAGGACTTTGCTGCATTATTTAAGGACTTTGTTGCATTATTTAAGGACTCTGCTGCATTATTTAAGGACTTTGTTGCATTATTTAAGGACTCTGTTGCATTATTTAAGGACTTTGCTGCATTATTTAAGTACTCTGGTGCATTATTTAAGGACTTTGTTGCATTATTTAAGGACTCTGCTGCATTATTTAAGGACTTTGTTGCATTATTTAAGGACTCTGTTGCATTATTTAAGGACTTTGCTGCATTATTTAAGTACTCTGGTGCATTATTTAAGGACTTTGTTGCATTATTTAAGGACTCTGCTGCATTATTTAAGGACTTTGTTGCATTATTTAAGGACTCTGCTGCATTATTTAAGGACTTTGCTGCATTATTTAAGGACTCTGTTGCATTATTTAAGGACTTTGCTGCATTATTTAAGTACTCTGGTGCATTATTTAAGGACTTTATTGCATTATTTAAGGATTCTGCTGCATTATTTAAGGAATTTGCTGCATTATTTAAGAACTTTGCTGCAGTATTTAAGGACTCTGCTGCATTATTTAAGGACTTTATTGCATTATTTAAGGACCCTGCTGCAGAATTTAAGGAATCTGCTGCATTACTTAAGGACTTTGTTGCATTATTTAAGGACTCTGCTGCATTATTTAAGGACTTTGCTGCATTATTTAAGGACTTTGATGCATTATTTAAGGACGCCGCTGCAGAATTTAAGTAATCTGCTGCATTATTTAAGGACTCTGCTGCAATATTTAAGGACTTTGCTGCATTATTTAAGGACTCTGCTGTATTATTAAGCACGTTGCTGCATTAATTAAGGACTTTATTGCATTATTTAAGGAATTTGATGCATTATTTAAGGACTCTGCTGCATTATTTAAGGACTTTGATGCATTATTTAAGGACGCTGCTGCAGAATTTAAGGAATCTGCTGCATTATTTAAGGACTTTGTTGCATTATTTAAGGACTATGCTGCATTATGTAAGGACTCTGCTGCATTATTTAAGGACTTTGCTGCATTATTTAATTACTCTGCTGCATTATTTAAGGACTTTGTTGCATTATTTAAGGACTCTGCTGCATTATTTAAGGACTTTGCTGCATTATTTAAGGACTTTGATGCATTATTTAAGGACGCTGCTGCAGAATTTAAGTAATCTGCTGCATTATTTAAGGACTCTGCTGCATTATTTAAGGACTTTGCTGCATTATTTAAGGACTCTGCTGCATTATTTAAGGACTTTGTTGCATTATTTAATGACTCTGCTGCGGTATTTAAGGACTCTGCTGTATTATTTAAGGACTTTGCTGAATTATTTAAGGACTCTGCTTCATTATTTAAGGACTTTGTTGCATTATTTAAGGACTCTGCTGCATTATTTAAGGACTTCGTTGCATTATTTAAGGACTCTGCTGCATTATTTAAAGACTTTGCTGCATTATTTAAGTACTCTGGTGCATTATTTAAGGACTCGGCTGCATTATTTAAAGACTTTGCTGCATTATTTAAGTACTCTGGTGCATTATTTAAGGACTCTGCTGCATTATTTAAGGACTTTGCTGCATTATTTAAGGACTCTGCTGCATTATTTAAGGACTCTGCTGCATTATTTAAGGACTTTGCTGCATTATTTAAGTATGCTGCTGCGGTATTTAAGGCCTCTGCTGCATTATTTAAGGACTCTGCTGCATTATTAAGGACGTTGCTGCATTATTTAAGGACTTTATTGCATTATTTAAGGATTCTGCTGCATTATTTAAGGAATTTGCTGCATTATTTAAGGACTCTGCTGTATTATTTAAGGACTTTGTTGCATTATTTAATGACTCTGCTGGGGTATTTAAGGACTCTGCTGCATTATTTAAGGGCTTTGCTGCATTATTTAAGGACTCTGCTGCAGTATTTAAGGACTCTGCTGCATTATTTAAGGACTTTGATGCATTATTTAAGGACGCTGCTGCAGAATTTAAGGAATCTGCTGCATTATTTAAGGACTTTGTTGCATTATTTAAGGACTATGCTGCATTATGTAAGGACTCTGCTGCATTATTTAAGGACTTTGCTGCATTATTTAATTACTCTGCTGCATTATTTAAGGACTTTGTTGCATTATTTAAGGACTCTGCTGCATTATTTAAGGACTCTGCTGCATTATTTAAGGACTTTGCTGCATTATTTAAGGACTCTGCTGCATTATTTAAGGACTTTGTTGCATTATTTAATGACTCTGCTGCGGTATTTAAGGACTCTGCTGTATTATTTAAGGACTTTGCTGCATTATTTAAGGACTCTGCTTCATTATTTAAGGACTTTGTTGCATTATTTAAGGACTCTGCTGCATTATTTAAGGACTTCGTTGCATTATTTAAGGACTCTGCTGCATTATTTAAAGACTTTGCTGCATTATTTAAGTACTCTGGTGCATTATTTAAGGACTCGGCTGCATTATTTAAAGACTTTGCTGCATTATTTAAGTACTCTGGTGCATTATTTAAGGACTCTGCTGCATTATTTAAGGACTTTGCTGCATTATTTAAGGACTCTGCTGCATTATTTAAGGACTTTGCTGCATTATTTAAGTATGCTGCTGCGGTATTTAAGGCCTCTGCTGCATTATTTAAGGACTCTGCTGCATTATTAAGGACGTTGCTGCATTATTTAAGGACTTTATTGCATTATTTAAGGATTCTGCTGCATTATTTAAGGAATTTGCTGCATTATTTAAGGACTCTGCTGTATTATTTAAGGACTTTGTTGCATTATTTAATGACTCTGCTGGGGTATTTAAGGACTCTGCTGCATTATTTAAGGGCTTTGCTGCATTATTTAAGGACTCTGCTGCAGTATTTTAAGACTCTGCTGCATTATTTAAGGACTTTGATGCATTATTTAAGGACGCTGCTGCAGAATTTAAGGAATCTGCTGCATTATTTAAGGACTTTGTTGCATTATTTAAGGACTATGCTGCATTATGTAAGGACTCTGCTGCATTATTTAAGGACTTTGCTGCATTATTTAATTACTCTGCTGCATTATTTAAGGACTTTGTTGCATTATTTAAGGACTCTGCTGCATTATTTAAGGACTTTGCTGCATTATTTAAGGACTTTGATGCATTATTTAAGGACGCTGCTGCAGAATTTAAGTAATCTGCTGCATTATTTAAGGACTCTGCTGCATTATTTAAGGACTTTGCTGCATTAATTAAGGACTCTGCTGCATTATTTAAGGACTTTGTTGCATTATTTAATGACTCTGCTGCGGTATTTAAGGACTCTGCTGCATTATTTAAGGACTTTGCTGCATTATTTAAGGACTTTGCTGCAGTAATTAAGGAATCTGCTGCATTATTTAAGGACTTTGTTGCATTATTTAAGGACTGTGCTGCATTGCTTAAGGACTCTGCTGCATTATTTAAGGACTTTGCTGCATTATTTAAGGACTTTGTTGCATTATTTAAGGACTCTGCTGCATTATTTAAGGACTTTGTTGCATTATTTAAGGACTCTGTTGCATTATTTAAGGACTTTGCTGCATTATTTAAGTACTCTGGTGCATTATTTAAGGACTTTGTTGCATTATTTAAGGACTCTGCTGCATTATTTAAGGACTTTGTTGCATTATTTAAGGACTCTGTTGCATTATTTAAGGACTTTGCTGCATTATTTAAGTACTCTGGTGCATTATTTAAGGACTTTGTTGCATTATTTAAGGACTCTGCTGCATTATTTAAGGACTTTGTTGCATTATTTAAGGACTCTGCTGCATTATTTAAGGACTTTGCTGCATTATTTAAGGACTCTGTTGCATTATTTAAGGACTTTGCTGCATTATTTAAGTACTCTGGTGCATTATTTAAGGACTTTATTGCATTATTTAAGGATTCTGCTGCATTATTTAAGGAATTTGCTGCATTATTTAAGAACTTTGCTGCAGTATTTAAGGACTCTGCTGCATTATTTAAGGACTTTATTGCATTATTTAAGGACCCTGCTGCAGAATTTAAGGAATCTGCTGCATTACTTAAGGACTTTGTTGCATTATTTAAGGACTCTGCTGCATTATTTAAGGACTTTGCTGCATTATTTAAGGACTTTGATGCATTATTTAAGGACGCCGCTGCAGAATTTAAGTAATCTGCTGCATTATTTAAGGACTCTGCTGCATTATTTAAGGACTTTGCTGCATTATTTAAGGACTCTGCTGTATTATTAAGCACGTTGCTGCATTAATTAAGGACTTTATTGCATTATTTAAGGAATTTGATGCATTATTTAAGGACTCTGCTGCATTATTTAAGGACTTTGATGCATTATTTAAGGACGCTGCTGCAGAATTTAAGGAATCTGCTGCATTATTTAAGGACTTTGTTGCATTATTTAAGGACTATGCTGCATTATGTAAGGACTCTGCTGCATTATTTAAGGACTTTGCTGCATTATTTAATTACTCTGCTGCATTATTTAAGGACTTTGTTGCATTATTTAAGGACTCTGCTGCATTATTTAAGGACTTTGCTGCATTATTTAAGGACTTTGATGCATTATTTAAGGACGCTGCTGCAGAATTTAAGTAATCTGCTGCATTATTTAAGGACTCTGCTGCATTATTTAAGGACTTTGTTGCATTATTTAAGGAATCTGCTGCATTATTTAAGGACTTTGCTGCATTATTTAAGGACTTTGATGCATTATTTAAGGACGCTGCTGCAGAATTTAAGTAATCTGCTGCATTATTTAAGGACTCTGCTGCATTATTTAAGGACTTTGCTGCATTAATTAAGGACTCTGCTGCATTATTTAAGGACTTTGTTGCATTATTTAATGACTCTGCTGCGGTATTTAAGGACTCTGCTGCATTATTTAAGGACTTTGCTGCATTATTTAAGGACTTTGCTGCAGTAATTAAGGAATCTGCTGCATTATTTAAGGACTTTGTTGCATTATTTAAGGACTGTGCTGCATTGCTTAAGGACTCTGCTGCATTATTTAAGGACTTTGCTGCATTATTTAAGGACTTTGTTGCATTATTTAAGGACTCTGCTGCATTATTTAAGGACTTTGTTGCATTATTTAAGGACTCTGTTGCATTATTTAAGGACTTTGCTGCATTATTTAAGTACTCTGGTGCATTATTTAAGGACTTTGTTGCATTATTTAAGGACTCTGCTGCATTATTTAAGGACTTTGTTGCATTATTTAAGGACTCTGTTGCATTATTTAAGGACTTTGCTGCATTATTTAAGTACTCTGGTGCATTATTTAAGGACTTTGTTGCATTATTTAAGGACTCTGCTGCATTATTTAAGGACTTTGTTGCATTATTTAAGGACTCTGCTGCATTATTTAAGGACTTTGCTGCATTATTTAAGGACTCTGTTGCATTATTTAAGGACTTTGCTGCATTATTTAAGTACTCTGGTGCATTATTTAAGGACTTTATTGCATTATTTAAGGATTCTGCTGCATTATTTAAGGAATTTGCTGCATTATTTAAGAACTTTGCTGCAGTATTTAAGGACTCTGCTGCATTATTTAAGGACTTTATTGCATTATTTAAGGACCCTGCTGCAGAATTTAAGGAATCTGCTGCATTACTTAAGGACTTTGTTGCATTATTTAAGGACTCTGCTGCATTATTTAAGGACTTTGCTGCATTATTTAAGGACTTTGATGCATTATTTAAGGACGCCGCTGCAGAATTTAAGTAATCTGCTGCATTATTTAAGGACTCTGCTGCAATATTTAAGGACTTTGCTGCATTATTTAAGGACTCTGCTGTATTATTAAGCACGTTGCTGCATTAATTAAGGACTTTATTGCATTATTTAAGGAATTTGATGCATTATTTAAGGACTCTGCTGCATTATTTAAGGACTTTGATGCATTATTTAAGGACGCTGCTGCAGAATTTAAGGAATCTGCTGCATTATTTAAGGACTTTGTTGCATTATTTAAGGACTATGCTGCATTATGTAAGGACTCTGCTGCATTATTTAAGGACTTTGCTGCATTATTTAATTACTCTGCTGCATTATTTAAGGACTTTGTTGCATTATTTAAGGACTCTGCTGCATTATTTAAGGACTTTGCTGCATTATTTAAGGACTTTGATGCATTATTTAAGGACGCTGCTGCAGAATTTAAGTAATCTGCTGCATTATTTAAGGACTCTGCTGCATTATTTAAGGACTTTGCTGCATTATTTAAGGACTCTGCTGCATTATTTAAGGACTTTGTTGCATTATTTAATGACTCTGCTGCGGTATTTAAGGACTCTGCTGTATTATTTAAGGACTTTGCTGAATTATTTAAGGACTCTGCTTCATTATTTAAGGACTTTGTTGCATTATTTAAGGACTCTGCTGCATTATTTAAGGACTTCGTTGCATTATTTAAGGACTCTGCTGCATTATTTAAAGACTTTGCTGCATTATTTAAGTACTCTGGTGCATTATTTAAGGACTCGGCTGCATTATTTAAAGACTTTGCTGCATTATTTAAGTACTCTGGTGCATTATTTAAGGACTCTGCTGCATTATTTAAGGACTTTGCTGCATTATTTAAGGACTCTGCTGCATTATTTAAGGACTCTGCTGCATTATTTAAGGACTTTGCTGCATTATTTAAGTATGCTGCTGCGGTATTTAAGGCCTCTGCTGCATTATTTAAGGACTCTGCTGCATTATTAAGGACGTTGCTGCATTATTTAAGGACTTTATTGCATTATTTAAGGATTCTGCTGCATTATTTAAGGAATTTGCTGCATTATTTAAGGACTCTGCTGTATTATTTAAGGACTTTGTTGCATTATTTAATGACTCTGCTGGGGTATTTAAGGACTCTGCTGCATTATTTAAGGGCTTTGCTGCATTATTTAAGGACTCTGCTGCAGTATTTAAGGACTCTGCTGCATTATTTAAGGACTTTGATGCATTATTTAAGGACGCTGCTGCAGAATTTAAGGAATCTGCTGCATTATTTAAGGACTTTGTTGCATTATTTAAGGACTATGCTGCATTATGTAAGGACTCTGCTGCATTATTTAAGGACTTTGCTGCATTATTTAATTACTCTGCTGCATTATTTAAGGACTTTGTTGCATTATTTAAGGACTCTGCTGCATTATTTAAGGACTCTGCTGCATTATTTAAGGACTTTGCTGCATTATTTAAGGACTCTGCTGCATTATTTAAGGACTTT
Organism: Phyllobates terribilis; assembly: GCF_046119375.1. NCBI lineage: Eukaryota > Metazoa > Chordata > Amphibia > Anura > Dendrobatidae > Phyllobates > Phyllobates terribilis. Next base: position 1,023,868 of record NW_027363268.1, read on the forward strand.
GTTGCATTATTTAATGACTCTGCTGCGGTATTTAAGGACTCTGCTGTATTATTTAAGGACTTTGCTGCATTATTTAAGGACTCTGCTTCATTATTTAAGGACTTTGTTGCATTATTTAAGGACTCTGCTGCATTATTTAAGGACTTCGTTGCATTATTTAAGGACTCTGCTGCATTATTTAAAGACTTTGCTGCATTATTTAAGTACTCTGGTGCATTATTTAAGGACTCGGCTGCATTATTTAAAGACTTTGCTGCATTATTTAAGTACTCTGGTGCATTATTTAAGGACTCTGCTGCATTATTTAAGGACTTTGCTGCATTATTTAAGGACTCTGCTGCATTATTTAAGGACTTTGCTGCATTATTTAAGTATGCTGCTGCGGTATTTAAGGCCTCTGCTGCATTATTTAAGGACTCTGCTGCATTATTAAGGACGTTGCTGCATTATTTAAGGACTTTATTGCATTATTTAAGGATTCTGCTGCATTATTTAAGGAATTTGCTGCATTATTTAAGGACTCTGCTGTATTATTTAAGGACTTTGTTGCATTATTTAATGACTCTGCTGGGGTATTTAAGGACTCTGCTGCATTATTTAAGGGCTTTGCTGCATTATTTAAGGACTCTGCTGCAGTATTTTAAGACTCTGCTGCATTATTTAAGGACTTTGATGCATTATTTAAGGACGCTGCTGCAGAATTTAAGGAATCTGCTGCATTATTTAAGGACTTTGTTGCATTATTTAAGGACTATGCTGCATTATGTAAGGACTCTGCTGCATTATTTAAGGACTTTGCTGCATTATTTAATTACTCTGCTGCATTATTTAAGGACTTTGTTGCATTATTTAAGGACTCTGCTGCATTATTTAAGGACTTTGCTGCATTATTTAAGGACTTTGATGCATTATTTAAGGACGCTGCTGCAGAATTTAAGTAATCTGCTGCATTATTTAAGGACTCTGCTGCATTATTTAAGGACTTTGCTGCATTAATTAAGGACTCTGCTGCATTATTTAAGGACTTTGTTGCATTATTTAATGACTCTGCTGCGGTATTTAAGGACTCTGCTGCATTATTTAAGGACTTTGCTGCATTATTTAAGGACTTTGCTGCAGTAATTAAGGAATCTGCTGCATTATTTAAGGACTTTGTTGCATTATTTAAGGACTGTGCTGCATTGCTTAAGGACTCTGCTGCATTATTTAAGGACTTTGCTGCATTATTTAAGGACTTTGTTGCATTATTTAAGGACTCTGCTGCATTATTTAAGGACTTTGTTGCATTATTTAAGGACTCTGTTGCATTATTTAAGGACTTTGCTGCATTATTTAAGTACTCTGGTGCATTATTTAAGGACTTTGTTGCATTATTTAAGGACTCTGCTGCATTATTTAAGGACTTTGTTGCATTATTTAAGGACTCTGTTGCATTATTTAAGGACTTTGCTGCATTATTTAAGTACTCTGGTGCATTATTTAAGGACTTTGTTGCATTATTTAAGGACTCTGCTGCATTATTTAAGGACTTTGTTGCATTATTTAAGGACTCTGCTGCATTATTTAAGGACTTTGCTGCATTATTTAAGGACTCTGTTGCATTATTTAAGGACTTTGCTGCATTATTTAAGTACTCTGGTGCATTATTTAAGGACTTTATTGCATTATTTAAGGATTCTGCTGCATTATTTAAGGAATTTGCTGCATTATTTAAGAACTTTGCTGCAGTATTTAAGGACTCTGCTGCATTATTTAAGGACTTTATTGCATTATTTAAGGACCCTGCTGCAGAATTTAAGGAATCTGCTGCATTACTTAAGGACTTTGTTGCATTATTTAAGGACTCTGCTGCATTATTTAAGGACTTTGCTGCATTATTTAAGGACTTTGATGCATTATTTAAGGACGCCGCTGCAGAATTTAAGTAATCTGCTGCATTATTTAAGGACTCTGCTGCATTATTTAAGGACTTTGCTGCATTATTTAAGGACTCTGCTGTATTATTAAGCACGTTGCTGCATTAATTAAGGACTTTATTGCATTATTTAAGGAATTTGATGCATTATTTAAGGACTCTGCTGCATTATTTAAGGACTTTGATGCATTATTTAAGGACGCTGCTGCAGAATTTAAGGAATCTGCTGCATTATTTAAGGACTTTGTTGCATTATTTAAGGACTATGCTGCATTATGTAAGGACTCTGCTGCATTATTTAAGGACTTTGCTGCATTATTTAATTACTCTGCTGCATTATTTAAGGACTTTGTTGCATTATTTAAGGACTCTGCTGCATTATTTAAGGACTTTGCTGCATTATTTAAGGACTTTGATGCATTATTTAAGGACGCTGCTGCAGAATTTAAGTAATCTGCTGCATTATTTAAGGACTCTGCTGCATTATTTAAGGACTTTGTTGCATTATTTAAGGAATCTGCTGCATTATTTAAGGACTTTGCTGCATTATTTAAGGACTTTGATGCATTATTTAAGGACGCTGCTGCAGAATTTAAGTAATCTGCTGCATTATTTAAGGACTCTGCTGCATTATTTAAGGACTTTGCTGCATTAATTAAGGACTCTGCTGCATTATTTAAGGACTTTGTTGCATTATTTAATGACTCTGCTGCGGTATTTAAGGACTCTGCTGCATTATTTAAGGACTTTGCTGCATTATTTAAGGACTTTGCTGCAGTAATTAAGGAATCTGCTGCATTATTTAAGGACTTTGTTGCATTATTTAAGGACTGTGCTGCATTGCTTAAGGACTCTGCTGCATTATTTAAGGACTTTGCTGCATTATTTAAGGACTTTGTTGCATTATTTAAGGACTCTGCTGCATTATTTAAGGACTTTGTTGCATTATTTAAGGACTCTGTTGCATTATTTAAGGACTTTGCTGCATTATTTAAGTACTCTGGTGCATTATTTAAGGACTTTGTTGCATTATTTAAGGACTCTGCTGCATTATTTAAGGACTTTGTTGCATTATTTAAGGACTCTGTTGCATTATTTAAGGACTTTGCTGCATTATTTAAGTACTCTGGTGCATTATTTAAGGACTTTGTTGCATTATTTAAGGACTCTGCTGCATTATTTAAGGACTTTGTTGCATTATTTAAGGACTCTGCTGCATTATTTAAGGACTTTGCTGCATTATTTAAGGACTCTGTTGCATTATTTAAGGACTTTGCTGCATTATTTAAGTACTCTGGTGCATTATTTAAGGACTTTATTGCATTATTTAAGGATTCTGCTGCATTATTTAAGGAATTTGCTGCATTATTTAAGAACTTTGCTGCAGTATTTAAGGACTCTGCTGCATTATTTAAGGACTTTATTGCATTATTTAAGGACCCTGCTGCAGAATTTAAGGAATCTGCTGCATTACTTAAGGACTTTGTTGCATTATTTAAGGACTCTGCTGCATTATTTAAGGACTTTGCTGCATTATTTAAGGACTTTGATGCATTATTTAAGGACGCCGCTGCAGAATTTAAGTAATCTGCTGCATTATTTAAGGACTCTGCTGCAATATTTAAGGACTTTGCTGCATTATTTAAGGACTCTGCTGTATTATTAAGCACGTTGCTGCATTAATTAAGGACTTTATTGCATTATTTAAGGAATTTGATGCATTATTTAAGGACTCTGCTGCATTATTTAAGGACTTTGATGCATTATTTAAGGACGCTGCTGCAGAATTTAAGGAATCTGCTGCATTATTTAAGGACTTTGTTGCATTATTTAAGGACTATGCTGCATTATGTAAGGACTCTGCTGCATTATTTAAGGACTTTGCTGCATTATTTAATTACTCTGCTGCATTATTTAAGGACTTTGTTGCATTATTTAAGGACTCTGCTGCATTATTTAAGGACTTTGCTGCATTATTTAAGGACTTTGATGCATTATTTAAGGACGCTGCTGCAGAATTTAAGTAATCTGCTGCATTATTTAAGGACTCTGCTGCATTATTTAAGGACTTTGCTGCATTATTTAAGGACTCTGCAGCATTATTTAAGGACTTTGTTGCATTATTTAATGACTCTGCTGCGGTATTTAAGGACTCTGCTGTATTATTTAAGGACTTTGCTGAATTATTTAAGGACTCTGCTTCATTATTTAAGGACTTTGTTGCATTATTTAAGGACTCTGCTGCATTATTTAAGGACTTCGTTGCATTATTTAAGGACTCTGCTGCATTATTTAAAGACTTTGCTGCATTATTTAAGTACTCTGGTGCATTATTTAAGGACTCGGCTGCATTATTTAAAGACTTTGCTGCATTATTTAAGTACTCTGGTGCATTATTTAAGGACTCTGCTGCATTATTTAAGGACTTTGCTGCATTATTTAAGGACTCTGCTGCATTATTTAAGGACTCTGCTGCATTATTTAAGGACTTTGCTGCATTATTTAAGTATGCTGCTGCGGTATTTAAGGCCTCTGCTGCATTATTTAAGGACTCTGCTGCATTATTAAGGACGTTGCTGCATTATTTAAGGACTTTATTGCATTATTTAAGGATTCTGCTGCATTATTTAAGGAATTTGCTGCATTATTTAAGGACTCTGCTGTATTATTTAAGGACTTTGTTGCATTATTTAATGACTCTGCTGGGGTATTTAAGGACTCTGCTGCATTATTTAAGGGCTTTGCTGCATTATTTAAGGACTCTGCTGCAGTATTTAAGGACTCTGCTGCATTATTTAAGGACTTTGATGCATTATTTAAGGACGCTGCTGCAGAATTTAAGGAATCTGCTGCATTATTTAAGGACTTTGTTGCATTATTTAAGGACTATGCTGCATTATGTAAGGACTCTGCTGCATTATTTAAGGACTTTGCTGCATTATTTAATTACTCTGCTGCATTATTTAAGGACTTTGTTGCATTATTTAAGGACTCTGCTGCATTATTTAAGGACTCTGCTGCATTATTTAAGGACTTTGCTGCATTATTTAAGGACTCTGCTGCATTATTTAAGGACTTTGTTGCATTATTTAATGACTCTGCTGCGGTATTTAAGGACTCTGCTGTATTATTTAAGGACTTTGCTGCATTATTTAAGGACTCTGCTTCATTATTTAAGGACTTTGTTGCATTATTTAAGGACTCTGCTGCATTATTTAAGGACTTCGTTGCATTATTTAAGGACTCTGCTGCATTATTTAAAGACTTTGCTGCATTATTTAAGTACTCTGGTGCATTATTTAAGGACTCGGCTGCATTATTTAAAGACTTTGCTGCATTATTTAAGTACTCTGGTGCATTATTTAAGGACTCTGCTGCATTATTTAAGGACTTTGCTGCATTATTTAAGGACTCTGCTGCATTATTTAAGGACTTTGCTGCATTATTTAAGTATGCTGCTGCGGTATTTAAGGCCTCTGCTGCATTATTTAAGGACTCTGCTGCATTATTAAGGACGTTGCTGCATTATTTAAGGACTTTATTGCATTATTTAAGGATTCTGCTGCATTATTTAAGGAATTTGCTGCATTATTTAAGGACTCTGCTGTATTATTTAAGGACTTTGTTGCATTATTTAATGACTCTGCTGGGGTATTTAAGGACTCTGCTGCATTATTTAAGGGCTTTGCTGCATTATTTAAGGACTCTGCTGCAGTATTTTAAGACTCTGCTGCATTATTTAAGGACTTTGATGCATTATTTAAGGACGCTGCTGCAGAATTTAAGGAATCTGCTGCATTATTTAAGGACTTTGTTGCATTATTTAAGGACTATGCTGCATTATGTAAGGACTCTGCTGCATTATTTAAGGACTTTGCTGCATTATTTAATTACTCTGCTGCATTATTTAAGGACTTTGTTGCATTATTTAAGGACTCTGCTGCATTATTTAAGGACTTTGCTGCATTATTTAAGGACTTTGATGCATTATTTAAGGACGCTGCTGCAGAATTTAAGTAATCTGCTGCATTATTTAAGGACTCTGCTGCATTATTTAAGGACTTTGCTGCATTAATTAAGGACTCTGCTGCATTATTTAAGGACTTTGTTGCATTATTTAATGACTCTGCTGCGGTATTTAAGGACTCTGCTGCATTATTTAAGGACTTTGCTGCATTATTTAAGGACTTTGCTGCAGTAATTAAGGAATCTGCTGCATTATTTAAGGACTTTGTTGCATTATTTAAGGACTGTGCTGCATTGCTTAAGGACTCTGCTGCATTATTTAAGGACTTTGCTGCATTATTTAAGGACTTTGTTGCATTATTTAAGGACTCTGCTGCATTATTTAAGGACTTTGTTGCATTATTTAAGGACTCTGTTGCATTATTTAAGGACTTTGCTGCATTATTTAAGTACTCTGGTGCATTATTTAAGGACTTTGTTGCATTATTTAAGGACTCTGCTGCATTATTTAAGGACTTTGTTGCATTATTTAAGGACTCTGTTGCATTATTTAAGGACTTTGCTGCATTATTTAAGTACTCTGGTGCATTATTTAAGGACTTTGTTGCATTATTTAAGGACTCTGCTGCATTATTTAAGGACTTTGTTGCATTATTTAAGGACTCTGCTGCATTATTTAAGGACTTTGCTGCATTATTTAAGGACTCTGTTGCATTATTTAAGGACTTTGCTGCATTATTTAAGTACTCTGGTGCATTATTTAAGGACTTTATTGCATTATTTAAGGATTCTGCTGCATTATTTAAGGAATTTGCTGCATTATTTAAGAACTTTGCTGCAGTATTTAAGGACTCTGCTGCATTATTTAAGGACTTTATTGCATTATTTAAGGACCCTGCTGCAGAATTTAAGGAATCTGCTGCATTACTTAAGGACTTTGTTGCATTATTTAAGGACTCTGCTGCATTATTTAAGGACTTTGCTGCATTATTTAAGGACTTTGATGCATTATTTAAGGACGCCGCTGCAGAATTTAAGTAATCTGCTGCATTATTTAAGGACTCTGCTGCATTATTTAAGGACTTTGCTGCATTATTTAAGGACTCTGCTGTATTATTAAGCACGTTGCTGCATTAATTAAGGACTTTATTGCATTATTTAAGGAATTTGATGCATTATTTAAGGACTCTGCTGCATTATTTAAGGACTTTGATGCATTATTTAAGGACGCTGCTGCAGAATTTAAGGAATCTGCTGCATTATTTAAGGACTTTGTTGCATTATTTAAGGACTATGCTGCATTATGTAAGGACTCTGCTGCATTATTTAAGGACTTTGCTGCATTATTTAATTACTCTGCTGCATTATTTAAGGACTTTGTTGCATTATTTAAGGACTCTGCTGCATTATTTAAGGACTTTGCTGCATTATTTAAGGACTTTGATGCATTATTTAAGGACGCTGCTGCAGAATTTAAGTAATCTGCTGCATTATTTAAGGACTCTGCTGCATTATTTAAGGACTTTGTTGCATTATTTAAGGAATCTGCTGCATTATTTAAGGACTTTGCTGCATTATTTAAGGACTTTGATGCATTATTTAAGGACGCTGCTGCAGAATTTAAGTAATCTGCTGCATTATTTAAGGACTCTGCTGCATTATTTAAGGACTTTGCTGCATTATTTAAGGACTCTGCTTCATTATTTAAGGACTTTGTTGCATTATTTAAGGACTCTGCTGCATTATTTAAGGACTTCGTTGCATTATTTAAGGACTCTGCTGCATTATTTAAAGACTTTGCTGCATTATTTAAGTACTCTGGTGCATTATTTAAGGACTCGGCTGCATTATTTAAAGACTTTGCTGCATTATTTAAGTACTCTGGTGCATTATTTAAGGACTCTGCTGCATTATTTAAGGACTTTGCTGCATTATTTAAGGACTCTGCTGCATTATTTAAGGACTCTGCTGCATTATTTAAGGACTTTGCTGCATTATTTAAGTATGCTGCTGCGGTATTTAAGGCCTCTGCTGCATTATTTAAGGACTCTGCTGCATTATTAAGGACGTTGCTGCATTATTTAAGGACTTTATTGCATTATTTAAGGATTCTGCTGCATTATTTAAGGAATTTGCTGCATTATTTAAGGACTCTGCTGTATTATTTAAGGACTTTGTTGCATTATTTAATGACTCTGCTGGGGTATTTAAGGACTCTGCTGCATTATTTAAGGGCTTTGCTGCATTATTTAAGGACTCTGCTGCAGTATTTAAGGACTCTGCTGCATTATTTAAGGACTTTGATGCATTATTTAAGGACGCTGCTGCAGAATTTAAGGAATCTGCTGCATTATTTAAGGACTTTGTTGCATTATTTAAGGACTATGCTGCATTATGTAAGGACTCTGCTGCATTATTTAAGGACTTTGCTGCATTATTTAATTACTCTGCTGCATTATTTAAGGACTTTGTTGCATTATTTAAGGACTCTGCTGCATTATTTAAGGACTTTGCTGCATTATTTAAGGACTTTGATGCATTATTTAAGGACGCTGCTGCAGAATTTAAGTAATCTGCTGCATTATTTAAGGACTCTGCTGCATTATTTAAGGACTTTGCTGCATTATTTAAGGACTCTGCTGCATTATTTAAGGACTTTGTTGCATTATTTAATGACTCTGCTGCGGTATTTAAGGACTCTGCTGCATTATTTAAGGACTTTGCTGCATTATTTAAGGACTTTGCTGCAGTAATTAAGGAATCTGCTGCATTATTTAAGGACTTTGTTGCATTATTTAAGGACTGTGCTGCATTGCTTAAGGACTCTGCTGCATTATTTAAGGACTTTGCTGCATTATTTAAGGACTTTGTTGCATTATTTAAGGACTCTGCTGCATTATTTAAGGACTTTGTTGCATTATTTAAGGACTCTGTTGCATTATTTAAGGACTTTGCTGCATTATTTAAGTACTCTGGTGCATTATTTAAGGACTTTGTTGCATTATTTAAGGACTCTGCTGCATTATTTAAGGACTTTGCTGCATTATTTAAGTACTCTGGTGCATTATTTAAGGACTTTGTTGCATTATTTAAGGACTCTGCTGCATTATTTAAGGACTTTGTTGCATTATTTAAGGACTCTGCTGCATTATTTAAGGACTTTGCTGCATTATTTAAGGACTCTGCTGCATTATTTAAGGACTTTGTTGCATTATTTAATGACTCTGCTGCGGTATTTAAGGACTCTGCTGTATTATTTAAGGACTTTGCTGCATTATTTAAGGACTCTGCTTCATTATTTAAGGACTTTGTTGCATTATTTAAGGACTCTGCTGCATTATTTAAGGACTTCGTTGCATTATTTAAGGACTCTGCTGCATTATTTAAAGACTTTGCTGCATTATTTAAGTACTCTGGTGCATTATTTAAGGACTCGGCTGCATTATTTAAAGACTTTGCTGCATTATTTAAGTACTCTGGTGCATTATTTAAGGACTCTGCTGCATTATTTAAGGACTTTGCTGCATTATTTAAGGACTCTGCTGCATTATTTAAGGACTTTGCTGCATTATTTAAGTATGCTGCTGCGGTATTTAAGGCCTCTGCTGCATTATTTAAGGACTCTGCTGCATTATTAAGGACGTTGCTGCATTATTTAAGGACTTTATTGCATTATTTAAGGATTCTGCTGCATTATTTAAGGAATTTGCTGCATTATTTAAGGACTCTGCTGTATTATTTAAGGACTTTGTTGCATTATTTAATGACTCTGCTGGGGTATTTAAGGACTCTGCTGCATTATTTAAGGGCTTTGCTGCATTATTTAAGGACTCTGCTGCAGTATTTTAAGACTCTGCTGCATTATTTAAGGACTTTGATGCATTATTTAAGGACGCTGCTGCAGAATTTAAGGAATCTGCTGCATTATTTAAGGACTTTGTTGCATTATTTAAGGACTATGCTGCATTATGTAAGGACTCTGCTGCATTATTTAAGGACTTTGCTGCATTATTTAATTACTCTGCTGCATTATTTAAGGACTTTGTTGCATTATTTAAGGACTCTGCTGCATTATTTAAGGACTTTGCTGCATTATTTAAGGACTTTGATGCATTATTTAAGGACGCTGCTGCAGAATTTAAGTAATCTGCTGCATTATTTAAGGACTCTGCTGCATTATTTAAGGACTTTGCTGCATTAATTAAGGACTCTGCTGCATTATTTAAGGACTTTGTTGCATTATTTAATGACTCTGCTGCGGTATTTAAGGACTCTGCTGCATTATTTAAGGACTTTGCTGCATTATTTAAGGACTTTGCTGCAGTAATTAAGGAATCTGCTGCATTATTTAAGGACTTTGTTGCATTATTTAAGGACTGTGCTGCATTGCTTAAGGACTCTGCTGCATTATTTAAGGACTTTGCTGCATTATTTAAGGACTTTGTTGCATTATTTAAGGACTCTGCTGCATTATTTAAGGACTTTGTTGCATTATTTAAGGACTCTGTTGCATTATTTAAGGACTTTGCTGCATTATTTAAGTACTCTGGTGCATTATTTAAGGACTTTGTTGCATTATTTAAGGACTCTGCTGCATTATTTAAGGACTTTGTTGCATTATTTAAGGACTCTGTTGCATTATTTAAGGACTTTGCTGCATTATTTAAGTACTCTGGTGCATTATTTAAGGACTTTGTTGCATTATTTAAGGACTCTGCTGCATTATTTAAGGACTTTGTTGCATTATTTAAGGACTCTGCTGCATTATTTAAGGACTTTGCTGCATTATTTAAGGACTCTGTTGCATTATTTAAGGACTTTGCTGCATTATTTAAGTACTCTGGTGCATTATTTAAGGACTTTATTGCATTATTTAAGGATTCTGCTGCATTATTTAAGGAATTTGCTGCATTATTTAAGAACTTTGCTGCAGTATTTAAGGACTCTGCTGCATTATTTAAGGACTTTATTGCATTATTTAAGGACCCTGCTGCAGAATTTAAGGAATCTGCTGCATTACTTAAGGACTTTGTTGCATTATTTAAGGACTCTGCTGCATTATTTAAGGACTTTGCTGCATTATTTAAAGACTTTGCTGCATTATTTAAGTACTCTGGTGCATTATTTAAGGACTCTGCTGCATTATTTAAGGACTTTGCTGCATTATTTAAGGACTCTGCTGCATTATTTAAGGACTCTGCTGCATTATTTAAGGACTTTGCTGCATTATTTAAGTATGCTGCTGCGGTATTTAAGGCCTCTGCTGCATTATTTAAGGACTCTGCTGCATTATTAAGGACGTTGCTGCATTATTTAAGGACTTTATTGCATTATTTAAGGATTCTGCTGCATTATTTAAGGAATTTGCTGCATTATTTAAGGACTCTGCTGTATTATTTAAGGACTTTGTTGCATTATTTAATGACTCTGCTGGGGTATTTAAGGACTCTGCTGCATTATTTAAGGGCTTTGCTGCATTATTTAAGGACTCTGCTGCAGTATTTAAGGACTCTGCTGCATTATTTAAGGACTTTGATGCATTATTTAAGGACGCTGCTGCAGAATTTAAGGAATCTGCTGCATTATTTAAGGACTTTGTTGCATTATTTAAGGACTATGCTGCATTATGTAAGGACTCTGCTGCATTATTTAAGGACTTTGCTGCATTATTTAATTACTCTGCTGCATTATTTAAGGACTTTGTTGCATTATTTAAGGACTCTGCTGCATTATTTAAGGACTTTGCTGCATTATTTAAGGACTTTGATGCATTATTTAAGGACGCTGCTGCAGAATTTAAGTAATCTGCTGCATTATTTAAGGACTCTGCTGCATTATTTAAGGACTTTGCTGCATTATTTAAGGACTCTGCTGCATTATTTAAGGACTTTGTTGCATTATTTAATGACTCTGCTGCGGTATTTAAGGACTCTGCTGCATTATTTAAGGACTTTGCTGCATTATTTAAGGACTTTGCTGCAGTAATTAAGGAATCTGCTGCATTATTTAAGGACTTTGTTGCATTATTTAAGGACTGTGCTGCATTGCTTAAGGACTCTGCTGCATTATTTAAGGACTGTGCTGCATTGCTTAAGGACTCTGCTGCATTATTTAAGGACTTTGCTGCATTATTTAAGGACTTTGTTGCATTATTTAAGGACTCTGCTGCATTATTTAAGGACTTTGTTGCATTATTTAAGGACTCTGTTGCATTATTTAAGGACTTTGCTGCATTATTTAAGTACTCTGGTGCATTATTTAAGGACTTTGTTGCATTATTTAAGGACTCTGCTGCATTATTTAAGGACTTTGCTGCATTATTTAAGTACTCTGGTGCATTATTTAAGGACTTTGTTGCATTATTTAAGGACTCTGCTGCATTATTTAAGGACTTTGTTGCATTATTTAAGGACTCTGCTGCATTATTTAAGGACTTTGCTGCATTATTTAAGGACTCTGCTGCATTATTTAAGGACTTTGTTGCATTATTTAATGACTCTGCTGCGGTATTTAAGGACTCTGCTGTATTATTTAAGGACTTTGCTGCATTATTTAAGGACTCTGCTTCATTATTTAAGGACTTTGTTGCATTATTTAAGGACTCTGCTGCATTATTTAAGGACTTCGTTGCATTATTTAAGGACTCTGCTGCATTATTTAAAGACTTTGCTGCATTATTTAAGTACTCTGGTGCATTATTTAAGGACTCGGCTGCATTATTTAAAGACTTTGCTGCATTATTTAAGTACTCTGGTGCATTATTTAAGGACTCTGCTGCATTATTTAAGGACTTTGCTGCATTATTTAAGGACTCTGCTGCATTATTTAAGGACTTTGCTGCATTATTTAAGTATGCTGCTGCGGTATTTAAGGCCTCTGCTGCATTATTTAAGGACTCTGCTGCATTATTAAGGACGTTGCTGCATTATTTAAGGACTTTATTGCATTATTTAAGGATTCTGCTGCATTATTTAAGGAATTTGCTGCATTATTTAAGGACTCTGCTGTATTATTTAAGGACTTTGTTGCATTATTTAATGACTCTGCTGGGGTATTTAAGGACTCTGCTGCATTATTTAAGGGCTTTGCTGCATTATTTAAGGACTCTGCTGCAGTATTTTAAGACTCTGCTGCATTATTTAAGGACTTTGATGCATTATTTAAGGACGCTGCTGCAGAATTTAAGGAATCTGCTGCATTATTTAAGGACTTTGTTGCATTATTTAAGGACTATGCTGCATTATGTAAGGACTCTGCTGCATTATTTAAGGACTTTGCTGCATTATTTAATTACTCTGCTGCATTATTTAAGGACTTTGTTGCATTATTTAAGGACTCTGCTGCATTATTTAAGGACTTTGCTGCATTATTTAAGGACTTTGATGCATTATTTAAGGACGCTGCTGCAGAATTTAAGTAATCTGCTGCATTATTTAAGGACTCTGCTGCATTATTTAAGGACTTTGCTGCATTAATTAAGGACTCTGCTGCATTATTTAAGGACTTTGTTGCATTATTTAATGACTCTGCTGCGGTATTTAAGGACTCTGCTGCATTATTTAAGGACTTTGCTGCATTATTTAAGGACTTTGCTGCAGTAATTAAGGAATCTGCTGCATTATTTAAGGACTTTGTTGCATTATTTAAGGACTGTGCTGCATTGCTTAAGGACTCTGCTGCATTATTTAAGGACTTTGCTGCATTATTTAAGGACTTTGTTGCATTATTTAAGGACTCTGCTGCATTATTTAAGGACTTTGTTGCATTATTTAAGGACTCTGTTGCATTATTTAAGGACTTTGCTGCATTATTTAAGTACTCTGGTGCATTATTTAAGGACTTTGTTGCATTATTTAAGGACTCTGCTGCATTATTTAAGGACTTTGTTGCATTATTTAAGGACTCTGTTGCATTATTTAAGGACTTTGCTGCATTATTTAAGTACTCTGGTGCATTATTTAAGGACTTTGTTGCATTATTTAAGGACTCTGCTGCATTATTTAAGGACTTTGTTGCATTATTTAAGGACTCTGCTGCATTATTTAAGGACTTTGCTGCATTATTTAAGGACTCTGTTGCATTATTTAAGGACTTTGCTGCATTATTTAAGTACTCTGGTGCATTATTTAAGGACTTTATTGCATTATTTAAGGATTCTGCTGCATTATTTAAGGAATTTGCTGCATTATTTAAGAACTTTGCTGCAGTATTTAAGGACTCTGCTGCATTATTTAAGGACTTTATTGCATTATTTAAGGACCCTGCTGCAGAATTTAAGGAATCTGCTGCATTACTTAAGGACTTTGTTGCATTATTTAAGGACTCTGCTGCATTATTTAAGGACTTTGCTGCATTATTTAAGGACTTTGATGCATTATTTAAGGACGCCGCTGCAGAATTTAAGTAATCTGCTGCATTATTTAAGGACTCTGCTGCAATATTTAAGGACTTTGCTGCATTATTTAAGGACTCTGCTGTATTATTAAGCACGTTGCTGCATTAATTAAGGACTTTATTGCATTATTTAAGGAATTTGATGCATTATTTAAGGACTCTGCTGCATTATTTAAGGACTTTGATGCATTATTTAAGGACGCTGCTGCAGAATTTAAGGAATCTGCTGCATTATTTAAGGACTTTGTTGCATTATTTAAGGACTATGCTGCATTATGTAAGGACTCTGCTGCATTATTTAAGGACTTTGCTGCATTATTTAATTACTCTGCTGCATTATTTAAGGACTTTGTTGCATTATTTAAGGACTCTGCTGCATTATTTAAGGACTTTGCTGCATTATTTAAGGACTTTGATGCATTATTTAAGGACGCTGCTGCAGAATTTAAGTAATCTGCTGCATTATTTAAGGACTCTGCTGCATTATTTAAGGACTTTGCTGCATTATTTAAGGACTCTGCTGCATTATTTAAGGACTTTGTTGCATTATTTAATGACTCTGCTGCGGTATTTAAGGACTCTGCTGTATTATTTAAGGACTTTGCTGAATTATTTAAGGACTCTGCTTCATTATTTAAGGACTTTGTTGCATTATTTAAGGACTCTGCTGCATTATTTAAGGACTTCGTTGCATTATTTAAGGACTCTGCTGCATTATTTAAAGACTTTGCTGCATTATTTAAGTACTCTGGTGCATTATTTAAGGACTCGGCTGCATTATTTAAAGACTTTGCTGCATTATTTAAGTACTCTGGTGCATTATTTAAGGACTCTGCTGCATTATTTAAGGACTTTGCTGCATTATTTAAGGACTCTGCTGCATTATTTAAGGACTCTGCTGCATTATTTAAGGACTTTGCTGCATTATTTAAGTATGCTGCTGCGGTATTTAAGGCCTCTGCTGCATTATTTAAGGACTCTGCTGCATTATTAAGGACGTTGCTGCATTATTTAAGGACTTTATTGCATTATTTAAGGATTCTGCTGCATTATTTAAGGAATTTGCTGCATTATTTAAGGACTCTGCTGTATTATTTAAGGACTTTGTTGCATTATTTAATGACTCTGCTGGGGTATTTAAGGACTCTGCTGCATTATTTAAGGGCTTTGCTGCATTATTTAAGGACTCTGCTGCAGTATTTAAGGACTCTGCTGCATTATTTAAGGACTTTGATGCATTATTTAAGGACGCTGCTGCAGAATTTAAGGAATCTGCTGCATTATTTAAGGACTTTGTTGCATTATTTAAGGACTATGCTGCATTATGTAAGGACTCTGCTGCATTATTTAAGGACTTTGCTGCATTATTTAATTACTCTGCTGCATTATTTAAGGACTTTGTTGCATTATTTAAGGACTCTGCTGCATTATTTAAGGACTCTGCTGCATTATTTAAGGACTTTGCTGCATTATTTAAGGACTCTGCTGCATTATTTAAGGACTTTGTTGCATTATTTAATGACTCTGCTGCGGTATTTAAGGACTCTGCTGTATTATTTAAGGACTTTGCTGCATTATTTAAGGACTCTGCTTCATTATTTAAGGACTTTGTTGCATTATTTAAGGACTCTGCTGCATTATTTAAGGACTTCGTTGCATTATTTAAGGACTCTGCTGCATTATTTAAAGACTTTGCTGCATTATTTAAGTACTCTGGTGCATTATTTAAGGACTCGGCTGCATTATTTAAAGACTTTGCTGCATTATTTAAGTACTCTGGTGCATTATTTAAGGACTCTGCTGCATTATTTAAGGACTTTGCTGCATTATTTAAGGACTCTGCTGCATTATTTAAGGACTTTGCTGCATTATTTAAGTATGCTGCTGCGGTATTTAAGGCCTCTGCTGCATTATTTAAGGACTCTGCTGCATTATTAAGGACGTTGCTGCATTATTTAAGGACTTTATTGCATTATTTAAGGATTCTGCTGCATTATTTAAGGAATTTGCTGCATTATTTAAGGACTCTGCTGTATTATTTAAGGACTTTGTTGCATTATTTAATGACTCTGCTGGGGTATTTAAGGACTCTGCTGCATTATTTAAGGGCTTTGCTGCATTATTTAAGGACTCTGCTGCAGTATTTTAAGACTCTGCTGCATTATTTAAGGACTTTGATGCATTATTTAAGGACGCTGCTGCAGAATTTAAGGAATCTGCTGCATTATTTAAGGACTTTGTTGCATTATTTAAGGACTATGCTGCATTATGTAAGGACTCTGCTGCATTATTTAAGGACTTTGCTGCATTATTTAATTACTCTGCTGCATTATTTAAGGACTTTGTTGCATTATTTAAGGACTCTGCTGCATTATTTAAGGACTTTGCTGCATTATTTAAGGACTTTGATGCATTATTTAAGGACGCTGCTGCAGAATTTAAGTAATCTGCTGCATTATTTAAGGACTCTGCTGCATTATTTAAGGACTTTGCTGCATTAATTAAGGACTCTGCTGCATTATTTAAGGACTTTGTTGCATTATTTAATGACTCTGCTGCGGTATTTAAGGACTCTGCTGCATTATTTAAGGACTTTGCTGCATTATTTAAGGACTTTGCTGCAGTAATTAAGGAATCTGCTGCATTATTTAAGGACTTTGTTGCATTATTTAAGGACTGTGCTGCATTGCTTAAGGACTCTGCTGCATTATTTAAGGACTTTGCTGCATTATTTAAGGACTTTGTTGCATTATTTAAGGACTCTGCTGCATTATTTAAGGACTTTGTTGCATTATTTAAGGACTCTGTTGCATTATTTAAGGACTTTGCTGCATTATTTAAGTACTCTGGTGCATTATTTAAGGACTTTGTTGCATTATTTAAGGACTCTGCTGCATTATTTAAGGACTTTGTTGCATTATTTAAGGACTCTGTTGCATTATTTAAGGACTTTGCTGCATTATTTAAGTACTCTGGTGCATTATTTAAGGACTTTGTTGCATTATTTAAGGACTCTGCTGCATTATTTAAGGACTTTGTTGCATTATTTAAGGACTCTGCTGCATTATTTAAGGACTTTGCTGCATTATTTAAGGACTCTGTTGCATTATTTAAGGACTTTGCTGCATTATTTAAGTACTCTGGTGCATTATTTAAGGACTTTATTGCATTATTTAAGGATTCTGCTGCATTATTTAAGGAATTTGCTGCATTATTTAAGAACTTTGCTGCAGTATTTAAGGACTCTGCTGCATTATTTAAGGACTTTATTGCATTATTTAAGGACCCTGCTGCAGAATTTAAGGAATCTGCTGCATTACTTAAGGACTTTGTTGCATTATTTAAGGACTCTGCTGCATTATTTAAGGACTTTGCTGCATTATTTAAGGACTTTGATGCATTATTTAAGGACGCCGCTGCAGAATTTAAGTAATCTGCTGCATTATTTAAGGACTCTGCTGCAATATTTAAGGACTTTGCTGCATTATTTAAGGACTCTGCTGTATTATTAAGCACGTTGCTGCATTAATTAAGGACTTTATTGCATTATTTAAGGAATTTGATGCATTATTTAAGGACTCTGCTGCATTATTTAAGGACTTTGATGCATTATTTAAGGACGCTGCTGCAGAATTTAAGGAATCTGCTGCATTATTTAAGGACTTTGTTGCATTATTTAAGGACTATGCTGCATTATGTAAGGACTCTGCTGCATTATTTAAGGACTTTGCTGCATTATTTAATTACTCTGCTGCATTATTTAAGGACTTTGTTGCATTATTTAAGGACTCTGCTGCATTATTTAAGGACTTTGCTGCATTATTTAAGGACTTTGATGCATTATTTAAGGACGCTGCTGCAGAATTTAAGTAATCTGCTGCATTATTTAAGGACTCTGCTGCATTATTTAAGGACTTTGCTGCATTATTTAAGGACTCTGCTGCATTATTTAAGGACTTTGTTGCATTATTTAATGACTCTGCTGCGGTATTTAAGGACTCTGCTGTATTATTTAAGGACTTTGCTGAATTATTTAAGGACTCTGCTTCATTATTTAAGGACTTTGTTGCATTATTTAAGGACTCTGCTGCATTATTTAAGGACTTCGTTGCATTATTTAAGGACTCTGCTGCATTATTTAAAGACTTTGCTGCATTATTTAAGTACTCTGGTGCATTATTTAAGGACTCGGCTGCATTATTTAAAGACTTTGCTGCATTATTTAAGTACTCTGGTGCATTATTTAAGGACTCTGCTGCATTATTTAAGGACTTTGCTGCATTATTTAAGGACTCTGCTGCATTATTTAAGGACTCTGCTGCATTATTTAAGGACTTTGCTGCATTATTTAAGTATGCTGCTGCGGTATTTAAGGCCTCTGCTGCATTATTTAAGGACTCTGCTGCATTATTAAGGACGTTGCTGCATTATTTAAGGACTTTATTGCATTATTTAAGGATTCTGCTGCATTATTTAAGGAATTTGCTGCATTATTTAAGGACTCTGCTGTATTATTTAAGGACTTTGTTGCATTATTTAATGACTCTGCTGGGGTATTTAAGGACTCTGCTGCATTATTTAAGGGCTTTGCTGCATTATTTAAGGACTCTGCTGCAGTATTTAAGGACTCTGCTGCATTATTTAAGGACTTTGATGCATTATTTAAGGACGCTGCTGCAGAATTTAAGGAATCTGCTGCATTATTTAAGGACTTTGTTGCATTATTTAAGGACTATGCTGCATTATGTAAGGACTCTGCTGCATTATTTAAGGACTTTGCTGCATTATTTAATTACTCTGCTGCATTATTTAAGGACTTTGTTGCATTATTTAAGGACTCTGCTGCATTATTTAAGGACTCTGCTGCATTATTTAAGGACTTTGCTGCATTATTTAAGGACTCTGCTGCATTATTTAAGGACTTTGTTGCATTATTTAATGACTCTGCTGCGGTATTTAAGGACTCTGCTGTATTATTTAAGGACTTTGCTGCATTATTTAAGGACTCTGCTTCATTATTTAAGGACTTTGTTGCATTATTTAAGGACTCTGCTGCATTATTTAAGGACTTCGTTGCATTATTTAAGGACTCTGCTGCATTATTTAAAGACTTTGCTGCATTATTTAAGTACTCTGGTGCATTATTTAAGGACTCGGCTGCATTATTTAAAGACTTTGCTGCATTATTTAAGTACTCTGGTGCATTATTTAAGGACTCTGCTGCATTATTTAAGGACTTTGCTGCATTATTTAAGGACTCTGCTGCATTATTTAAGGACTTTGCTGCATTATTTAAGTATGCTGCTGCGGTATTTAAGGCCTCTGCTGCATTATTTAAGGACTCTGCTGCATTATTAAGGACGTTGCTGCATTATTTAAGGACTTTATTGCATTATTTAAGGATTCTGCTGCATTATTTAAGGAATTTGCTGCATTATTTAAGGACTCTGCTGTATTATTTAAGGACTTTGTTGCATTATTTAATGACTCTGCTGGGGTATTTAAGGACTCTGCTGCATTATTTAAGGGCTTTGCTGCATTATTTAAGGACTCTGCTGCAGTATTTTAAGACTCTGCTGCATTATTTAAGGACTTTGATGCATTATTTAAGGACGCTGCTGCAGAATTTAAGGAATCTGCTGCATTATTTAAGGACTTTGTTGCATTATTTAAGGACTATGCTGCATTATGTAAGGACTCTGCTGCATTATTTAAGGACTTTGCTGCATTATTTAATTACTCTGCTGCATTATTTAAGGACTTTGTTGCATTATTTAAGGACTCTGCTGCATTATTTAAGGACTTTGCTGCATTATTTAAGGACTTTGATGCATTATTTAAGGACGCTGCTGCAGAATTTAAGTAATCTGCTGCATTATTTAAGGACTCTGCTGCATTATTTAAGGACTTTGCTGCATTAATTAAGGACTCTGCTGCATTATTTAAGGACTTTGTTGCATTATTTAATGACTCTGCTGCGGTATTTAAGGACTCTGCTGCATTATTTAAGGACTTTGCTGCATTATTTAAGGACTTTGCTGCAGTAATTAAGGAATCTGCTGCATTATTTAAGGACTTTGTTGCATTATTTAAGGACTGTGCTGCATTGCTTAAGGACTCTGCTGCATTATTTAAGGACTTTGCTGCATTATTTAAGGACTTTGTTGCATTATTTAAGGACTCTGCTGCATTATTTAAGGACTTTGTTGCATTATTTAAGGACTCTGTTGCATTATTTAAGGACTTTGCTGCATTATTTAAGTACTCTGGTGCATTATTTAAGGACTTTGTTGCATTATTTAAGGACTCTGCTGCATTATTTAAGGACTTTGTTGCATTATTTAAGGACTCTGTTGCATTATTTAAGGACTTTGCTGCATTATTTAAGTACTCTGGTGCATTATTTAAGGACTTTGTTGCATTATTTAAGGACTCTGCTGCATTATTTAAGGACTTTGTTGCATTATTTAAGGACTCTGCTGCATTATTTAAGGACTTTGCTGCATTATTTAAGGACTCTGTTGCATTATTTAAGGACTTTGCTGCATTATTTAAGTACTCTGGTGCATTATTTAAGGACTTTATTGCATTATTTAAGGATTCTGCTGCATTATTTAAGGAATTTGCTGCATTATTTAAGAACTTTGCTGCAGTATTTAAGGACTCTGCTGCATTATTTAAGGACTTTATTGCATTATTTAAGGACCCTGCTGCAGAATTTAAGGAATCTGCTGCATTACTTAAGGACTTTGTTGCATTATTTAAGGACTCTGCTGCATTATTTAAGGACTTTGCTGCATTATTTAAGGACTTTGATGCATTATTTAAGGACGCCGCTGCAGAATTTAAGTAATCTGCTGCATTATTTAAGGACTCTGCTGCATTATTTAAGGACTTTGCTGCATTATTTAAGGACTCTGCTGTATTATTAAGCACGTTGCTGCATTAATTAAGGACTTTATTGCATTATTTAAGGAATTTGATGCATTATTTAAGGACTCTGCTGCATTATTTAAGGACTTTGATGCATTATTTAAGGACGCTGCTGCAGAATTTAAGGAATCTGCTGCATTATTTAAGGACTTTGTTGCATTATTTAAGGACTATGCTGCATTATGTAAGGACTCTGCTGCATTATTTAAGGACTTTGCTGCATTATTTAATTACTCTGCTGCATTATTTAAGGACTTTGTTGCATTATTTAAGGACTCTGCTGCATTATTTAAGGACTTTGCTGCATTATTTAAGGACTTTGATGCATTATTTAAGGACGCTGCTGCAGAATTTAAGTAATCTGCTGCATTATTTAAGGACTCTGCTGCATTATTTAAGGACTTTGTTGCATTATTTAAGGAATCTGCTGCATTATTTAAGGACTTTGCTGCATTATTTAAGGACTTTGATGCATTATTTAAGGACGCTGCTGCAGAATTTAAGTAATCTGCTGCATTATTTAAGGACTCTGCTGCATTATTTAAGGACTTTGCTGCATTAATTAAGGACTCTGCTGCATTATTTAAGGACTTTGTTGCATTATTTAATGACTCTGCTGCGGTATTTAAGGACTCTGCTGCATTATTTAAGGACTTTGCTGCATTATTTAAGGACTTTGCTGCAGTAATTAAGGAATCTGCTGCATTATTTAAGGACTTTGTTGCATTATTTAAGGACTGTGCTGCATTGCTTAAGGACTCTGCTGCATTATTTAAGGACTTTGCTGCATTATTTAAGGACTTTGTTGCATTATTTAAGGACTCTGCTGCATTATTTAAGGACTTTGTTGCATTATTTAAGGACTCTGTTGCATTATTTAAGGACTTTGCTGCATTATTTAAGTACTCTGGTGCATTATTTAAGGACTTTGTTGCATTATTTAAGGACTCTGCTGCATTATTTAAGGACTTTGTTGCATTATTTAAGGACTCTGTTGCATTATTTAAGGACTTTGCTGCATTATTTAAGTACTCTGGTGCATTATTTAAGGACTTTGTTGCATTATTTAAGGACTCTGCTGCATTATTTAAGGACTTTGTTGCATTATTTAAGGACTCTGCTGCATTATTTAAGGACTTTGCTGCATTATTTAAGGACTCTGTTGCATTATTTAAGGACTTTGCTGCATTATTTAAGTACTCTGGTGCATTATTTAAGGACTTTATTGCATTATTTAAGGATTCTGCTGCATTATTTAAGGAATTTGCTGCATTATTTAAGAACTTTGCTGCAGTATTTAAGGACTCTGCTGCATTATTTAAGGACTTTATTGCATTATTTAAGGACCCTGCTGCAGAATTTAAGGAATCTGCTGCATTACTTAAGGACTTTGTTGCATTATTTAAGGACTCTGCTGCATTATTTAAGGACTTTGCTGCATTATTTAAGGACTTTGATGCATTATTTAAGGACGCCGCTGCAGAATTTAAGTAATCTGCTGCATTATTTAAGGACTCTGCTGCAATATTTAAGGACTTTGCTGCATTATTTAAGGACTCTGCTGTATTATTAAGCACGTTGCTGCATTAATTAAGGACTTTATTGCATTATTTAAGGAATTTGATGCATTATTTAAGGACTCTGCTGCATTATTTAAGGACTTTGATGCATTATTTAAGGACGCTGCTGCAGAATTTAAGGAATCTGCTGCATTATTTAAGGACTTTGTTGCATTATTTAAGGACTATGCTGCATTATGTAAGGACTCTGCTGCATTATTTAAGGACTTTGCTGCATTATTTAATTACTCTGCTGCATTATTTAAGGACTTTGTTGCATTATTTAAGGACTCTGCTGCATTATTTAAGGACTTTGCTGCATTATTTAAGGACTTTGATGCATTATTTAAGGACGCTGCTGCAGAATTTAAGTAATCTGCTGCATTATTTAAGGACTCTGCTGCATTATTTAAGGACTTTGCTGCATTATTTAAGGACTCTGCTGCATTATTTAAGGACTTTGTTGCATTATTTAATGACTCTGCTGCGGTATTTAAGGACTCTGCTGTATTATTTAAGGACTTTGCTGAATTATTTAAGGACTCTGCTTCATTATTTAAGGACTTTGTTGCATTATTTAAGGACTCTGCTGCATTATTTAAGGACTTCGTTGCATTATTTAAGGACTCTGCTGCATTATTTAAAGACTTTGCTGCATTATTTAAGTACTCTGGTGCATTATTTAAGGACTCGGCTGCATTATTTAAAGACTTTGCTGCATTATTTAAGTACTCTGGTGCATTATTTAAGGACTCTGCTGCATTATTTAAGGACTTTGCTGCATTATTTAAGGACTCTGCTGCATTATTTAAGGACTCTGCTGCATTATTTAAGGACTTTGCTGCATTATTTAAGTATGCTGCTGCGGTATTTAAGGCCTCTGCTGCATTATTTAAGGACTCTGCTGCATTATTAAGGACGTTGCTGCATTATTTAAGGACTTTATTGCATTATTTAAGGATTCTGCTGCATTATTTAAGGAATTTGCTGCATTATTTAAGGACTCTGCTGTATTATTTAAGGACTTTGTTGCATTATTTAATGACTCTGCTGGGGTATTTAAGGACTCTGCTGCATTATTTAAGGGCTTTGCTGCATTATTTAAGGACTCTGCTGCAGTATTTAAGGACTCTGCTGCATTATTTAAGGACTTTGATGCATTATTTAAGGACGCTGCTGCAGAATTTAAGGAATCTGCTGCATTATTTAAGGACTTTGTTGCATTATTTAAGGACTATGCTGCATTATGTAAGGACTCTGCTGCATTATTTAAGGACTTTGCTGCATTATTTAATTACTCTGCTGCATTATTTAAGGACTTTGTTGCATTATTTAAGGACTCTGCTGCATTATTTAAGGACTCTGCTGCATTATTTAAGGACTTTGCTGCATTATTTAAGGACTCTGCTGCATTATTTAAGGACTTTGTTGCATTATTTAATGACTCTGCTGCGGTATTTAAGGACTCTGCTGTATTATTTAAGGACTTTGCTGCATTATTTAAGGACTCTGCTTCATTATTTAAGGACTTTGTTGCATTATTTAAGGACTCTGCTGCATTATTTAAGGACTTCGTTGCATTATTTAAGGACTCTGCTGCATTATTTAAAGACTTTGCTGCATTATTTAAGTACTCTGGTGCATTATTTAAGGACTCGGCTGCATTATTTAAAGACTTTGCTGCATTATTTAAGTACTCTGGTGCATTATTTAAGGACTCTGCTGCATTATTTAAGGACTTTGCTGCATTATTTAAGGACTCTGCTGCATTATTTAAGGACTTTGCTGCATTATTTAAGTATGCTGCTGCGGTATTTAAGGCCTCTGCTGCATTATTTAAGGACTCTGCTGCATTATTAAGGACGTTGCTGCATTATTTAAGGACTTTATTGCATTATTTAAGGATTCTGCTGCATTATTTAAGGAATTTGCTGCATTATTTAAGGACTCTGCTGTATTATTTAAGGACTTTGTTGCATTATTTAATGACTCTGCTGGGGTATTTAAGGACTCTGCTGCATTATTTAAGGGCTTTGCTGCATTATTTAAGGACTCTGCTGCAGTATTTTAAGACTCTGCTGCATTATTTAAGGACTTTGATGCATTATTTAAGGACGCTGCTGCAGAATTTAAGGAATCTGCTGCATTATTTAAGGACTTTGTTGCATTATTTAAGGACTATGCTGCATTATGTAAGGACTCTGCTGCATTATTTAAGGACTTTGCTGCATTATTTAATTACTCTGCTGCATTATTTAAGGACTTTGTTGCATTATTTAAGGACTCTGCTGCATTATTTAAGGACTTTGCTGCATTATTTAAGGACTTTGATGCATTATTTAAGGACGCTGCTGCAGAATTTAAGTAATCTGCTGCATTATTTAAGGACTCTGCTGCATTATTTAAGGACTTTGCTGCATTAATTAAGGACTCTGCTGCATTATTTAAGGACTTTGTTGCATTATTTAATGACTCTGCTGCGGTATTTAAGGACTCTGCTGCATTATTTAAGGACTTTGCTGCATTATTTAAGGACTTTGCTGCAGTAATTAAGGAATCTGCTGCATTATTTAAGGACTTTGTTGCATTATTTAAGGACTGTGCTGCATTGCTTAAGGACTCTGCTGCATTATTTAAGGACTTTGCTGCATTATTTAAGGACTTTGTTGCATTATTTAAGGACTCTGCTGCATTATTTAAGGACTTTGTTGCATTATTTAAGGACTCTGTTGCATTATTTAAGGACTTTGCTGCATTATTTAAGTACTCTGGTGCATTATTTAAGGACTTTGTTGCATTATTTAAGGACTCTGCTGCATTATTTAAGGACTTTGTTGCATTATTTAAGGACTCTGTTGCATTATTTAAGGACTTTGCTGCATTATTTAAGTACTCTGGTGCATTATTTAAGGACTTTGTTGCATTATTTAAGGACTCTGCTGCATTATTTAAGGACTTTGTTGCATTATTTAAGGACTCTGCTGCATTATTTAAGGACTTTGCTGCATTATTTAAGGACTCTGTTGCATTATTTAAGGACTTTGCTGCATTATTTAAGTACTCTGGTGCATTATTTAAGGACTTTATTGCATTATTTAAGGATTCTGCTGCATTATTTAAGGAATTTGCTGCATTATTTAAGAACTTTGCTGCAGTATTTAAGGACTCTGCTGCATTATTTAAGGACTTTATTGCATTATTTAAGGACCCTGCTGCAGAATTTAAGGAATCTGCTGCATTACTTAAGGACTTTGTTGCATTATTTAAGGACTCTGCTGCATTATTTAAGGACTTTGCTGCATTATTTAAGGACTTTGATGCATTATTTAAGGACGCCGCTGCAGAATTTAAGTAATCTGCTGCATTATTTAAGGACTCTGCTGCATTATTTAAGGACTTTGCTGCATTATTTAAGGACTCTGCTGTATTATTAAGCACGTTGCTGCATTAATTAAGGACTTTATTGCATTATTTAAGGAATTTGATGCATTATTTAAGGACTCTGCTGCATTATTTAAGGACTTTGATGCATTATTTAAGGACGCTGCTGCAGAATTTAAGGAATCTGCTGCATTATTTAAGGACTTTGTTGCATTATTTAAGGACTATGCTGCATTATGTAAGGACTCTGCTGCATTATTTAAGGACTTTGCTGCATTATTTAATTACTCTGCTGCATTATTTAAGGACTTTGTTGCATTATTTAAGGACTCTGCTGCATTATTTAAGGACTTTGCTGCATTATTTAAGGACTTTGATGCATTATTTAAGGACGCTGCTGCAGAATTTAAGTAATCTGCTGCATTATTTAAGGACTCTGCTGCATTATTTAAGGACTTTGTTGCATTATTTAAGGAATCTGCTGCATTATTTAAGGACTTTGCTGCATTATTTAAGGACTTTGATGCATTATTTAAGGACGCTGCTGCAGAATTTAAGTAATCTGCTGCATTATTTAAGGACTCTGCTGCATTATTTAAGGACTTTGCTGCATTATTTAAGGACTCTGCTTCATTATTTAAGGACTTTGTTGCATTATTTAAGGACTCTGCTGCATTATTTAAGGACTTCGTTGCATTATTTAAGGACTCTGCTGCATTATTTAAAGACTTTGCTGCATTATTTAAGTACTCTGGTGCATTATTTAAGGACTCGGCTGCATTATTTAAAGACTTTGCTGCATTATTTAAGTACTCTGGTGCATTATTTAAGGACTCTGCTGCATTATTTAAGGACTTTGCTGCATTATTTAAGGACTCTGCTGCATTATTTAAGGACTCTGCTGCATTATTTAAGGACTTTGCTGCATTATTTAAGTATGCTGCTGCGGTATTTAAGGCCTCTGCTGCATTATTTAAGGACTCTGCTGCATTATTAAGGACGTTGCTGCATTATTTAAGGACTTTATTGCATTATTTAAGGATTCTGCTGCATTATTTAAGGAATTTGCTGCATTATTTAAGGACTCTGCTGTATTATTTAAGGACTTTGTTGCATTATTTAATGACTCTGCTGGGGTATTTAAGGACTCTGCTGCATTATTTAAGGGCTTTGCTGCATTATTTAAGGACTCTGCTGCAGTATTTAAGGACTCTGCTGCATTATTTAAGGACTTTGATGCATTATTTAAGGACGCTGCTGCAGAATTTAAGGAATCTGCTGCATTATTTAAGGACTTTGTTGCATTATTTAAGGACTATGCTGCATTATGTAAGGACTCTGCTGCATTATTTAAGGACTTTGCTGCATTATTTAATTACTCTGCTGCATTATTTAAGGACTTTGTTGCATTATTTAAGGACTCTGCTGCATTATTTAAGGACTTTGCTGCATTATTTAAGGACTTTGATGCATTATTTAAGGACGCTGCTGCAGAATTTAAGTAATCTGCTGCATTATTTAAGGACTCTGCTGCATTATTTAAGGACTTTGCTGCATTATTTAAGGACTCTGCTGCATTATTTAAGGACTTTGTTGCATTATTTAATGACTCTGCTGCGGTATTTAAGGACTCTGCTGCATTATTTAAGGACTTTGCTGCATTATTTAAGGACTTTGCTGCAGTAATTAAGGAATCTGCTGCATTATTTAAGGACTTTGTTGCATTATTTAAGGACTGTGCTGCATTGCTTAAGGACTCTGCTGCATTATTTAAGGACTTTGCTGCATTATTTAAGGACTTTGTTGCATTATTTAAGGACTCTGCTGCATTATTTAAGGACTTTGTTGCATTATTTAAGGACTCTGTTGCATTATTTAAGGACTTTGCTGCATTATTTAAGTACTCTGGTGCATTATTTAAGGACTTTGTTGCATTATTTAAGGACTCTGCTGCATTATTTAAGGACTTTGCTGCATTATTTAAGTACTCTGGTGCATTATTTAAGGACTTTGTTGCATTATTTAAGGACTCTGCTGCATTATTTAAGGACTTTGTTGCATTATTTAAGGACTCTGCTGCATTATTTAAGGACTTTGCTGCATTATTTAAGGACTCTGCTGCATTATTTAAGGACTTTGTTGCATTATTTAATGACTCTGCTGCGGTATTTAAGGACTCTGCTGTATTATTTAAGGACTTTGCTGCATTATTTAAGGACTCTGCTTCATTATTTAAGGACTTTGTTGCATTATTTAAGGACTCTGCTGCATTATTTAAGGACTTCGTTGCATTATTTAAGGACTCTGCTGCATTATTTAAAGACTTTGCTGCATTATTTAAGTACTCTGGTGCATTATTTAAGGACTCGGCTGCATTATTTAAAGACTTTGCTGCATTATTTAAGTACTCTGGTGCATTATTTAAGGACTCTGCTGCATTATTTAAGGACTTTGCTGCATTATTTAAGGACTCTGCTGCATTATTTAAGGACTTTGCTGCATTATTTAAGTATGCTGCTGCGGTATTTAAGGCCTCTGCTGCATTATTTAAGGACTCTGCTGCATTATTAAGGACGTTGCTGCATTATTTAAGGACTTTATTGCATTATTTAAGGATTCTGCTGCATTATTTAAGGAATTTGCTGCATTATTTAAGGACTCTGCTGTATTATTTAAGGACTTTGTTGCATTATTTAATGACTCTGCTGGGGTATTTAAGGACTCTGCTGCATTATTTAAGGGCTTTGCTGCATTATTTAAGGACTCTGCTGCAGTATTTTAAGACTCTGCTGCATTATTTAAGGACTTTGATGCATTATTTAAGGACGCTGCTGCAGAATTTAAGGAATCTGCTGCATTATTTAAGGACTTTGTTGCATTATTTAAGGACTATGCTGCATTATGTAAGGACTCTGCTGCATTATTTAAGGACTTTGCTGCATTATTTAATTACTCTGCTGCATTATTTAAGGACTTTGTTGCATTATTTAAGGACTCTGCTGCATTATTTAAGGACTTTGCTGCATTATTTAAGGACTTTGATGCATTATTTAAGGACGCTGCTGCAGAATTTAAGTAATCTGCTGCATTATTTAAGGACTCTGCTGCATTATTTAAGGACTTTGCTGCATTAATTAAGGACTCTGCTGCATTATTTAAGGACTTTGTTGCATTATTTAATGACTCTGCTGCGGTATTTAAGGACTCTGCTGCATTATTTAAGGACTTTGCTGCATTATTTAAGGACTTTGCTGCAGTAATTAAGGAATCTGCTGCATTATTTAAGGACTTTGTTGCATTATTTAAGGACTGTGCTGCATTGCTTAAGGACTCTGCTGCATTATTTAAGGACTTTGCTGCATTATTTAAGGACTTTGTTGCATTATTTAAGGACTCTGCTGCATTATTTAAGGACTTTGTTGCATTATTTAAGGACTCTGTTGCATTATTTAAGGACTTTGCTGCATTATTTAAGTACTCTGGTGCATTATTTAAGGACTTTGTTGCATTATTTAAGGACTCTGCTGCATTATTTAAGGACTTTGTTGCATTATTTAAGGACTCTGTTGCATTATTTAAGGACTTTGCTGCATTATTTAAGTACTCTGGTGCATTATTTAAGGACTTTGTTGCATTATTTAAGGACTCTGCTGCATTATTTAAGGACTTTGTTGCATTATTTAAGGACTCTGCTGCATTATTTAAGGACTTTGCTGCATTATTTAAGGACTCTGTTGCATTATTTAAGGACTTTGCTGCATTATTTAAGTACTCTGGTGCATTATTTAAGGACTTTATTGCATTATTTAAGGATTCTGCTGCATTATTTAAGGAATTTGCTGCATTATTTAAGAACTTTGCTGCAGTATTTAAGGACTCTGCTGCATTATTTAAGGACTTTATTGCATTATTTAAGGACCCTGCTGCAGAATTTAAGGAATCTGCTGCATTACTTAAGGACTTTGTTGCATTATTTAAGGACTCTGCTGCATTATTTAAGGACTTTGCTGCATTATTTAAGGACTTTGATGCATTATTTAAGGACGCCGCTGCAGAATTTAAGTAATCTGCTGCATTATTTAAGGACTCTGCTGCAATATTTAAGGACTTTGCTGCATTATTTAAGGACTCTGCTGTATTATTAAGCACGTTGCTGCATTAATTAAGGACTTTATTGCATTATTTAAGGAATTTGATGCATTATTTAAGGACTCTGCTGCATTATTTAAGGACTTTGATGCATTATTTAAGGACGCTGCTGCAGAATTTAAGGAATCTGCTGCATTATTTAAGGACTTTGTTGCATTATTTAAGGACTATGCTGCATTATGTAAGGACTCTGCTGCATTATTTAAGGACTTTGCTGCATTATTTAATTACTCTGCTGCATTATTTAAGGACTTTGTTGCATTATTTAAGGACTCTGCTGCATTATTTAAGGATTTTGCTGCATTATTTAAGGACTTTGATGCATTATTTAAGGACGCTGCTGCAGAATTTAAGTAATCTGCTGCATTATTTAAGGACTCTGCTGCATTATTTAAGGACTTTGCTGCATTATTTAAGGACTCTGCTGCATTATTTAAGGACTTTGTTGCATTATTTAATGACTCTGCTGCGGTATTTAAGGACTCTGCTGTATTATTTAAGGACTTTGCTGAATTATTTAAGGACTCTGCTTCATTATTTAAGGACTTTGTTGCATTATTTAAGGACTCTGCTGCATTATTTAAGGACTTCGTTGCATTATTTAAGGACTCTGCTGCATTATTTAAAGACTTTGCTGCATTATTTAAGTACTCTGGTGCATTATTTAAGGACTCGGCTGCATTATTTAAAGACTTTGCTGCATTATTTAAGTACTCTGGTGCATTATTTAAGGACTCTGCTGCATTATTTAAGGACTTTGCTGCATTATTTAAGGACTCTGCTGCATTATTTAAGGACTCTGCTGCATTATTTAAGGACTTTGCTGCATTATTTAAGTATGCTGCTGCGGTATTTAAGGCCTCTGCTGCATTATTTAAGGACTCTGCTGCATTATTAAGGACGTTGCTGCATTATTTAAGGACTTTATTGCATTATTTAAGGATTCTGCTGCATTATTTAAGGAATTTGCTGCATTATTTAAGGACTCTGCTGTATTATTTAAGGACTTTGTTGCATTATTTAATGACTCTGCTGGGGTATTTAAGGACTCTGCTGCATTATTTAAGGGCTTTGCTGCATTATTTAAGGACTCTGCTGCAGTATTTAAGGACTCTGCTGCATTATTTAAGGACTTTGATGCATTATTTAAGGACGCTGCTGCAGAATTTAAGGAATCTGCTGCATTATTTAAGGACTTTGTTGCATTATTTAAGGACTATGCTGCATTATGTAAGGACTCTGCTGCATTATTTAAGGACTTTGCTGCATTATTTAATTACTCTGCTGCATTATTTAAGGACTTTGTTGCATTATTTAAGGACTCTGCTGCATTATTTAAGGACTCTGCTGCATTATTTAAGGACTTTGCTGCATTATTTAAGGACTCTGCTGCATTATTTAAGGACTTTGTTGCATTATTTAATGACTCTGCTGCGGTATTTAAGGACTCTGCTGTATTATTTAAGGACTTTGCTGCATTATTTAAGGACTCTGCTTCATTATTTAAGGACTTTGTTGCATTATTTAAGGACTCTGCTGCATTATTTAAGGACTTCGTTGCATTATTTAAGGACTCTGCTGCATTATTTAAAGACTTTGCTGCATTATTTAAGTACTCTGGTGCATTATTTAAGGACTCGGCTGCATTATTTAAAGACTTTGCTGCATTATTTAAGTACTCTGGTGCATTATTTAAGGACTCTGCTGCATTATTTAAGGACTTTGCTGCATTATTTAAGGACTCTGCTGCATTATTTAAGGACTTTGCTGCATTATTTAAGTATGCTGCTGCGGTATTTAAGGCCTCTGCTGCATTATTTAAGGACTCTGCTGCATTATTAAGGACGTTGCTGCATTATTTAAGGACTTTATTGCATTATTTAAGGATTCTGCTGCATTATTTAAGGAATTTGCTGCATTATTTAAGGACTCTGCTGTATTATTTAAGGACTTTGTTGCATTATTTAATGACTCTGCTGGGGTATTTAAGGACTCTGCTGCATTATTTAAGGGCTTTGCTGCATTATTTAAGGACTCTGCTGCAGTATTTTAAGACTCTGCTGCATTATTTAAGGACTTTGATGCATTATTTAAGGACGCTGCTGCAGAATTTAAGGAATCTGCTGCATTATTTAAGGACTTTGTTGCATTATTTAAGGACTATGCTGCATTATGTAAGGACTCTGCTGCATTATTTAAGGACTTTGCTGCATTATTTAATTACTCTGCTGCATTATTTAAGGACTTTGTTGCATTATTTAAGGACTCTGCTGCATTATTTAAGGACTTTGCTGCATTATTTAAGGACTTTGATGCATTATTTAAGGACGCTGCTGCAGAATTTAAGTAATCTGCTGCATTATTTAAGGACTCTGCTGCATTATTTAAGGACTTTGCTGCATTAATTAAGGACTCTGCTGCATTATTTAAGGACTTTGTTGCATTATTTAATGACTCTGCTGCGGTATTTAAGGACTCTGCTGCATTATTTAAGGACTTTGCTGCATTATTTAAGGACTTTGCTGCAGTAATTAAGGAATCTGCTGCATTATTTAAGGACTTTGTTGCATTATTTAAGGACTGTGCTGCATTGCTTAAGGACTCTGCTGCATTATTTAAGGACTTTGCTGCATTATTTAAGGACTTTGTTGCATTATTTAAGGACTCTGCTGCATTATTTAAGGACTTTGTTGCATTATTTAAGGACTCTGTTGCATTATTTAAGGACTTTGCTGCATTATTTAAGTACTCTGGTGCATTATTTAAGGACTTTGTTGCATTATTTAAGGACTCTGCTGCATTATTTAAGGACTTTGTTGCATTATTTAAGGACTCTGTTGCATTATTTAAGGACTTTGCTGCATTATTTAAGTACTCTGGTGCATTATTTAAGGACTTTGTTGCATTATTTAAGGACTCTGCTGCATTATTTAAGGACTTTGTTGCATTATTTAAGGACTCTGCTGCATTATTTAAGGACTTTGCTGCATTATTTAAGGACTCTGTTGCATTATTTAAGGACTTTGCTGCATTATTTAAGTACTCTGGTGCATTATTTAAGGACTTTATTGCATTATTTAAGGATTCTGCTGCATTATTTAAGGAATTTGCTGCATTATTTAAGAACTTTGCTGCAGTATTTAAGGACTCTGCTGCATTATTTAAGGACTTTATTGCATTATTTAAGGACCCTGCTGCAGAATTTAAGGAATCTGCTGCATTACTTAAGGACTTTGTTGCATTATTTAAGGACTCTGCTGCATTATTTAAGGACTTTGCTGCATTATTTAAGGACTTTGATGCATTATTTAAGGACGCCGCTGCAGAATTTAAGTAATCTGCTGCATTATTTAAGGACTCTGCTGCATTATTTAAGGACTTTGCTGCATTATTTAAGGACTCTGCTGTATTATTAAGCACGTTGCTGCATTAATTAAGGACTTTATTGCATTATTTAAGGAATTTGATGCATTATTTAAGGACTCTGCTGCATTATTTAAGGACTTTGATGCATTATTTAAGGACGCTGCTGCAGAATTTAAGGAATCTGCTGCATTATTTAAGGACTTTGTTGCATTATTTAAGGACTATGCTGCATTATGTAAGGACTCTGCTGCATTATTTAAGGACTTTGCTGCATTATTTAATTACTCTGCTGCATTATTTAAGGACTTTGTTGCATTATTTAAGGACTCTGCTGCATTATTTAAGGACTTTGCTGCATTATTTAAGGACTTTGATGCATTATTTAAGGACGCTGCTGCAGAATTTAAGTAATCTGCTGCATTATTTAAGGACTCTGCTGCATTATTTAAGGACTTTGTTGCATTATTTAAGGAATCTGCTGCATTATTTAAGGACTTTGCTGCATTATTTAAGGACTTTGATGCATTATTTAAGGACGCTGCTGCAGAATTTAAGTAATCTGCTGCATTATTTAAGGACTCTGCTGCATTATTTAAGGACTTTGCTGCATTATTTAAGGACTCTGCTTCATTATTTAAGGACTTTGTTGCATTATTTAAGGACTCTGCTGCATTATTTAAGGACTTCGTTGCATTATTTAAGGACTCTGCTGCATTATTTAAAGACTTTGCTGCATTATTTAAGTACTCTGGTGCATTATTTAAGGACTCGGCTGCATTATTTAAAGACTTTGCTGCATTATTTAAGTACTCTGGTGCATTATTTAAGGACTCTGCTGCATTATTTAAGGACTTTGCTGCATTATTTAAGGACTCTGCTGCATTATTTAAGGACTCTGCTGCATTATTTAAGGACTTTGCTGCATTATTTAAGTATGCTGCTGCGGTATTTAAGGCCTCTGCTGCATTATTTAAGGACTCTGCTGCATTATTAAGGACGTTGCTGCATTATTTAAGGACTTTATTGCATTATTTAAGGATTCTGCTGCATTATTTAAGGAATTTGCTGCATTATTTAAGGACTCTGCTGTATTATTTAAGGACTTTGTTGCATTATTTAATGACTCTGCTGGGGTATTTAAGGACTCTGCTGCATTATTTAAGGGCTTTGCTGCATTATTTAAGGACTCTGCTGCAGTATTTAAGGACTCTGCTGCATTATTTAAGGACTTTGATGCATTATTTAAGGACGCTGCTGCAGAATTTAAGGAATCTGCTGCATTATTTAAGGACTTTGTTGCATTATTTAAGGACTATGCTGCATTATGTAAGGACTCTGCTGCATTATTTAAGGACTTTGCTGCATTATTTAATTACTCTGCTGCATTATTTAAGGACTTTGTTGCATTATTTAAGGACTCTGCTGCATTATTTAAGGACTTTGCTGCATTATTTAAGGACTTTGATGCATTATTTAAGGACGCTGCTGCAGAATTTAAGTAATCTGCTGCATTATTTAAGGACTCTGCTGCATTATTTAAGGACTTTGCTGCATTATTTAAGTACTCTGGTGCATTATTTAAGGACTCGGCTGCATTATTTAAAGACTTTGCTGCATTATTTAAGTACTCTGGTGCATTATTTAAGGACTCTGCTGCATTATTTAAGGACTTTGCTGCATTATTTAAGGACTCTGCTGCATTATTTAAGGACTCTGCTGCATTATTTAAGGACTTTGCTGCATTATTTAAGTATGCTGCTGCGGTATTTAAGGCCTCTGCTGCATTATTTAAGGACTCTGCTGCATTATTAAGGACGTTGCTGCATTATTTAAGGACTTTATTGCATTATTTAAGGATTCTGCTGCATTATTTAAGGAATTTGCTGCATTATTTAAGGACTCTGCTGTATTATTTAAGGACTTTGTTGCATTATTTAATGACTCTGCTGGGGTATTTAAGGACTCTGCTGCATTATTTAAGGGCTTTGCTGCATTATTTAAGGACTCTGCTGCAGTATTTAAGGACTCTGCTGCATTATTTAAGGACTTTGATGCATTATTTAAGGACGCTGCTGCAGAATTTAAGGAATCTGCTGCATTATTTAAGGACTTTGTTGCATTATTTAAGGACTATGCTGCATTATGTAAGGACTCTGCTGCATTATTTAAGGACTTTGCTGCATTATTTAATTACTCTGCTGCATTATTTAAGGACTTTGTTGCATTATTTAAGGACTCTGCTGCATTATTTAAGGACTCTGCTGCATTATTTAAGGACTTTGCTGCATTATTTAAGGACTCTGCTGCATTATTTAAGGACTTTGTTGCATTATTTAATGACTCTGCTGCGGTATTTAAGGACTCTGCTGTATTATTTAAGGACTTTGCTGCATAATTTAAGGACTCTGCTTCATTATTTAAGGACTTTGTTGCATTATTTAAGGACTCTGCTGCATTATTTAAGGACTTCGTTGCATTATTTAAGGACTCTGCTGCATTATTTAAAGACTTTGCTGCATTATTTAAGTACTCTGGTGCATTATTTAAGGACTCGGCTGCATTATTTAAAGACTTTGCTGCATTATTTAAGTACTCTGGTGCATTATTTAAGGACTCTGCTGCATTATTTAAGGACTTTGCTGCATTATTTAAGGACTCTGCTGCATTATTTAAGGACTTTGCTGCATTATTTAAGTATGCTGCTGCGGTATTTAAGGCCTCTGCTGCATTATTTAAGGACTCTGCTGCATTATTAAGGACGTTGCTGCATTATTTAAGGACTTTATTGCATTATTTAAGGATTCTGCTGCATTATTTAAGGAATTTGCTGCATTATTTAAGGACTCTGCTGTATTATTTAAGGACTTTGTTGCATTATTTAATGACTCTGCTGGGGTATTTAAGGACTCTGCTGCATTATTTAAGGGCTTTGCTGCATTATTTAAGGACTCTGCTGCAGTATTTTAAGACTCTGCTGCATTATTTAAGGACTTTGATGCATTATTTAAGGACGCTGCTGCAGAATTTAAGGAATCTGCTGCATTATTTAAGGACTTTGTTGCATTATTTAAGGACTATGCTGCATTATGTAAGGACTCTGCTGCATTATTTAAGGACTTTGCTGCATTATTTAATTACTCTGCTGCATTATTTAAGGACTTTGTTGCATTATTTAAGGACTCTGCTGCATTATTTAAGGACTTTGCTGCATTATTTAAGGACTTTGATGCATTATTTAAGGACGCTGCTGCAGAATTTAAGTAATCTGCTGCATTATTTAAGGACTCTGCTGCATTATTTAAGGACTTTGCTGCATTAATTAAGGACTCTGCTGCATTATTTAAGGACTTTGTTGCATTATTTAATGACTCTGCTGCGGTATTTAAGGACTCTGCTGCATTATTTAAGGACTTTGCTGCATTATTTAAGGACTTTGCTGCAGTAATTAAGGAATCTGCTGCATTATTTAAGGACTTTGTTGCATTATTTAAGGACTGTGCTGCATTGCTTAAGGACTCTGCTGCATTATTTAAGGACTTTGCTGCATTATTTAAGGACTTTGTTGCATTATTTAAGGACTCTGCTGCATTATTTAAGGACTTTGTTGCATTATTTAAGGACTCTGTTGCATTATTTAAGGACTTTGCTGCATTATTTAAGTACTCTGGTGCATTATTTAAGGACTTTGTTGCATTATTTAAGGACTCTGCTGCATTATTTAAGGACTTTGTTGCATTATTTAAGGACTCTGTTGCATTATTTAAGGACTTTGCTGCATTATTTAAGTACTCTGGTGCATTATTTAAGGACTTTGTTGCATTATTTAAGGACTCTGCTGCATTATTTAAGGACTTTGTTGCATTATTTAAGGACTCTGCTGCATTATTTAAGGACTTTGCTGCATTATTTAAGGACTCTGTTGCATTATTTAAGGACTTTGCTGCATTATTTAAGTACTCTGGTGCATTATTTAAGGACTTTATTGCATTATTTAAGGATTCTGCTGCATTATTTAAGGAATTTGCTGCATTATTTAAGAACTTTGCTGCAGTATTTAAGGACTCTGCTGCATTATTTAAGGACTTTATTGCATTATTTAAGGACCCTGCTGCAGAATTTAAGGAATCTGCTGCATTACTTAAGGACTTTGTTGCATTATTTAAGGACTCTGCTGCATTATTTAAGGACTTTGCTGCATTATTTAAGGACTTTGATGCATTATTTAAGGACGCCGCTGCAGAATTTAAGTAATCTGCTGCATTATTTAAGGACT
Source organism: Phyllobates terribilis (assembly GCF_046119375.1). Classification (NCBI taxonomy): domain Eukaryota; kingdom Metazoa; phylum Chordata; class Amphibia; order Anura; family Dendrobatidae; genus Phyllobates; species Phyllobates terribilis. Next base: position 1,061,804 of record NW_027363268.1, read on the forward strand.
CTGCTGCATTATTTAAGGACTTTGCTGCATTATTTAAGGACTCTGCTGTATTATTAAGCACGTTGCTGCATTAATTAAGGACTTTATTGCATTATTTAAGGAATTTGATGCATTATTTAAGGACTCTGCTGCATTATTTAAGGACTTTGATGCATTATTTAAGGACGCTGCTGCAGAATTTAAGGAATCTGCTGCATTATTTAAGGACTTTGTTGCATTATTTAAGGACTATGCTGCATTATGTAAGGACTCTGCTGCATTATTTAAGGACTTTGCTGCATTATTTAATTACTCTGCTGCATTATTTAAGGACTTTGTTGCATTATTTAAGGACTCTGCTGCATTATTTAAGGACTTTGCTGCATTATTTAAGGACTTTGATGCATTATTTAAGGACGCTGCTGCAGAATTTAAGTAATCTGCTGCATTATTTAAGGACTCTGCTGCATTATTTAAGGACTTTGTTGCATTATTTAAGGAATCTGCTGCATTATTTAAGGACTTTGCTGCATTATTTAAGGACTTTGATGCATTATTTAAGGACGCTGCTGCAGAATTTAAGTAATCTGCTGCATTATTTAAGGACTCTGCTGCATTATTTAAGGACTTTGCTGCATTATTTAAGGACTCTGCTTCATTATTTAAGGACTTTGTTGCATTATTTAAGGACTCTGCTGCATTATTTAAGGACTTCGTTGCATTATTTAAGGACTCTGCTGCATTATTTAAAGACTTTGCTGCATTATTTAAGTACTCTGGTGCATTATTTAAGGACTCGGCTGCATTATTTAAAGACTTTGCTGCATTATTTAAGTACTCTGGTGCATTATTTAAGGACTCTGCTGCATTATTTAAGGACTTTGCTGCATTATTTAAGGACTCTGCTGCATTATTTAAGGACTCTGCTGCATTATTTAAGGACTTTGCTGCATTATTTAAGTATGCTGCTGCGGTATTTAAGGCCTCTGCTGCATTATTTAAGGACTCTGCTGCATTATTAAGGACGTTGCTGCATTATTTAAGGACTTTATTGCATTATTTAAGGATTCTGCTGCATTATTTAAGGAATTTGCTGCATTATTTAAGGACTCTGCTGTATTATTTAAGGACTTTGTTGCATTATTTAATGACTCTGCTGGGGTATTTAAGGACTCTGCTGCATTATTTAAGGGCTTTGCTGCATTATTTAAGGACTCTGCTGCAGTATTTAAGGACTCTGCTGCATTATTTAAGGACTTTGATGCATTATTTAAGGACGCTGCTGCAGAATTTAAGGAATCTGCTGCATTATTTAAGGACTTTGTTGCATTATTTAAGGACTATGCTGCATTATGTAAGGACTCTGCTGCATTATTTAAGGACTTTGCTGCATTATTTAATTACTCTGCTGCATTATTTAAGGACTTTGTTGCATTATTTAAGGACTCTGCTGCATTATTTAAGGACTTTGCTGCATTATTTAAGGACTTTGATGCATTATTTAAGGACGCTGCTGCAGAATTTAAGTAATCTGCTGCATTATTTAAGGACTCTGCTGCATTATTTAAGGACTTTGCTGCATTATTTAAGGACTCTGCTGCATTATTTAAGGACTTTGTTGCATTATTTAATGACTCTGCTGCGGTATTTAAGGACTCTGCTGCATTATTTAAGGACTTTGCTGCATTATTTAAGGACTTTGCTGCAGTAATTAAGGAATCTGCTGCATTATTTAAGGACTTTGTTGCATTATTTAAGGACTGTGCTGCATTGCTTAAGGACTCTGCTGCATTATTTAAGGACTTTGCTGCATTATTTAAGGACTTTGTTGCATTATTTAAGGACTCTGCTGCATTATTTAAGGACTTTGTTGCATTATTTAAGGACTCTGTTGCATTATTTAAGGACTTTGCTGCATTATTTAAGTACTCTGGTGCATTATTTAAGGACTTTGTTGCATTATTTAAGGACTCTGCTGCATTATTTAAGGACTTTGCTGCATTATTTAAGTACTCTGGTGCATTATTTAAGGACTTTGTTGCATTATTTAAGGACTCTGCTGCATTATTTAAGGACTTTGTTGCATTATTTAAGGACTCTGCTGCATTATTTAAGGACTTTGCTGCATTATTTAAGGACTCTGCTGCATTATTTAAGGACTTTGTTGCATTATTTAATGACTCTGCTGCGGTATTTAAGGACTCTGCTGTATTATTTAAGGACTTTGCTGCATTATTTAAGGACTCTGCTTCATTATTTAAGGACTTTGTTGCATTATTTAAGGACTCTGCTGCATTATTTAAGGACTTCGTTGCATTATTTAAGGACTCTGCTGCATTATTTAAAGACTTTGCTGCATTATTTAAGTACTCTGGTGCATTATTTAAGGACTCGGCTGCATTATTTAAAGACTTTGCTGCATTATTTAAGTACTCTGGTGCATTATTTAAGGACTCTGCTGCATTATTTAAGGACTTTGCTGCATTATTTAAGGACTCTGCTGCATTATTTAAGGACTTTGCTGCATTATTTAAGTATGCTGCTGCGGTATTTAAGGCCTCTGCTGCATTATTTAAGGACTCTGCTGCATTATTAAGGACGTTGCTGCATTATTTAAGGACTTTATTGCATTATTTAAGGATTCTGCTGCATTATTTAAGGAATTTGCTGCATTATTTAAGGACTCTGCTGTATTATTTAAGGACTTTGTTGCATTATTTAATGACTCTGCTGGGGTATTTAAGGACTCTGCTGCATTATTTAAGGGCTTTGCTGCATTATTTAAGGACTCTGCTGCAGTATTTTAAGACTCTGCTGCATTATTTAAGGACTTTGATGCATTATTTAAGGACGCTGCTGCAGAATTTAAGGAATCTGCTGCATTATTTAAGGACTTTGTTGCATTATTTAAGGACTATGCTGCATTATGTAAGGACTCTGCTGCATTATTTAAGGACTTTGCTGCATTATTTAATTACTCTGCTGCATTATTTAAGGACTTTGTTGCATTATTTAAGGACTCTGCTGCATTATTTAAGGACTTTGCTGCATTATTTAAGGACTTTGATGCATTATTTAAGGACGCTGCTGCAGAATTTAAGTAATCTGCTGCATTATTTAAGGACTCTGCTGCATTATTTAAGGACTTTGCTGCATTAATTAAGGACTCTGCTGCATTATTTAAGGACTTTGTTGCATTATTTAATGACTCTGCTGCGGTATTTAAGGACTCTGCTGCATTATTTAAGGACTTTGCTGCATTATTTAAGGACTTTGCTGCAGTAATTAAGGAATCTGCTGCATTATTTAAGGACTTTGTTGCATTATTTAAGGACTGTGCTGCATTGCTTAAGGACTCTGCTGCATTATTTAAGGACTTTGCTGCATTATTTAAGGACTTTGTTGCATTATTTAAGGACTCTGCTGCATTATTTAAGGACTTTGTTGCATTATTTAAGGACTCTGTTGCATTATTTAAGGACTTTGCTGCATTATTTAAGTACTCTGGTGCATTATTTAAGGACTTTGTTGCATTATTTAAGGACTCTGCTGCATTATTTAAGGACTTTGTTGCATTATTTAAGGACTCTGTTGCATTATTTAAGGACTTTGCTGCATTATTTAAGTACTCTGGTGCATTATTTAAGGACTTTGTTGCATTATTTAAGGACTCTGCTGCATTATTTAAGGACTTTGTTGCATTATTTAAGGACTCTGCTGCATTATTTAAGGACTTTGCTGCATTATTTAAGGACTCTGTTGCATTATTTAAGGACTTTGCTGCATTATTTAAGTACTCTGGTGCATTATTTAAGGACTTTATTGCATTATTTAAGGATTCTGCTGCATTATTTAAGGAATTTGCTGCATTATTTAAGAACTTTGCTGCAGTATTTAAGGACTCTGCTGCATTATTTAAGGACTTTATTGCATTATTTAAGGACCCTGCTGCAGAATTTAAGGAATCTGCTGCATTACTTAAGGACTTTGTTGCATTATTTAAGGACTCTGCTGCATTATTTAAGGACTTTGCTGCATTATTTAAGGACTTTGATGCATTATTTAAGGACGCCGCTGCAGAATTTAAGTAATCTGCTGCATTATTTAAGGACTCTGCTGCAATATTTAAGGACTTTGCTGCATTATTTAAGGACTCTGCTGTATTATTAAGCACGTTGCTGCATTAATTAAGGACTTTATTGCATTATTTAAGGAATTTGATGCATTATTTAAGGACTCTGCTGCATTATTTAAGGACTTTGATGCATTATTTAAGGACGCTGCTGCAGAATTTAAGGAATCTGCTGCATTATTTAAGGACTTTGTTGCATTATTTAAGGACTATGCTGCATTATGTAAGGACTCTGCTGCATTATTTAAGGACTTTGCTGCATTATTTAATTACTCTGCTGCATTATTTAAGGACTTTGTTGCATTATTTAAGGACTCTGCTGCATTATTTAAGGACTTTGCTGCATTATTTAAGGACTTTGATGCATTATTTAAGGACGCTGCTGCAGAATTTAAGTAATCTGCTGCATTATTTAAGGACTCTGCTGCATTATTTAAGGACTTTGCTGCATTATTTAAGGACTCTGCTGCATTATTTAAGGACTTTGTTGCATTATTTAATGACTCTGCTGCGGTATTTAAGGACTCTGCTGTATTATTTAAGGACTTTGCTGAATTATTTAAGGACTCTGCTTCATTATTTAAGGACTTTGTTGCATTATTTAAGGACTCTGCTGCATTATTTAAGGACTTCGTTGCATTATTTAAGGACTCTGCTGCATTATTTAAAGACTTTGCTGCATTATTTAAGTACTCTGGTGCATTATTTAAGGACTCGGCTGCATTATTTAAAGACTTTGCTGCATTATTTAAGTACTCTGGTGCATTATTTAAGGACTCTGCTGCATTATTTAAGGACTTTGCTGCATTATTTAAGGACTCTGCTGCATTATTTAAGGACTCTGCTGCATTATTTAAGGACTTTGCTGCATTATTTAAGTATGCTGCTGCGGTATTTAAGGCCTCTGCTGCATTATTTAAGGACTCTGCTGCATTATTAAGGACGTTGCTGCATTATTTAAGGACTTTATTGCATTATTTAAGGATTCTGCTGCATTATTTAAGGAATTTGCTGCATTATTTAAGGACTCTGCTGTATTATTTAAGGACTTTGTTGCATTATTTAATGACTCTGCTGGGGTATTTAAGGACTCTGCTGCATTATTTAAGGGCTTTGCTGCATTATTTAAGGACTCTGCTGCAGTATTTAAGGACTCTGCTGCATTATTTAAGGACTTTGATGCATTATTTAAGGACGCTGCTGCAGAATTTAAGGAATCTGCTGCATTATTTAAGGACTTTGTTGCATTATTTAAGGACTATGCTGCATTATGTAAGGACTCTGCTGCATTATTTAAGGACTTTGCTGCATTATTTAATTACTCTGCTGCATTATTTAAGGACTTTGTTGCATTATTTAAGGACTCTGCTGCATTATTTAAGGACTCTGCTGCATTATTTAAGGACTTTGCTGCATTATTTAAGGACTCTGCTGCATTATTTAAGGACTTTGTTGCATTATTTAATGACTCTGCTGCGGTATTTAAGGACTCTGCTGTATTATTTAAGGACTTTGCTGCATTATTTAAGGACTCTGCTTCATTATTTAAGGACTTTGTTGCATTATTTAAGGACTCTGCTGCATTATTTAAGGACTTCGTTGCATTATTTAAGGACTCTGCTGCATTATTTAAAGACTTTGCTGCATTATTTAAGTACTCTGGTGCATTATTTAAGGACTCGGCTGCATTATTTAAAGACTTTGCTGCATTATTTAAGTACTCTGGTGCATTATTTAAGGACTCTGCTGCATTATTTAAGGACTTTGCTGCATTATTTAAGGACTCTGCTGCATTATTTAAGGACTTTGCTGCATTATTTAAGTATGCTGCTGCGGTATTTAAGGCCTCTGCTGCATTATTTAAGGACTCTGCTGCATTATTAAGGACGTTGCTGCATTATTTAAGGACTTTATTGCATTATTTAAGGATTCTGCTGCATTATTTAAGGAATTTGCTGCATTATTTAAGGACTCTGCTGTATTATTTAAGGACTTTGTTGCATTATTTAATGACTCTGCTGGGGTATTTAAGGACTCTGCTGCATTATTTAAGGGCTTTGCTGCATTATTTAAGGACTCTGCTGCAGTATTTTAAGACTCTGCTGCATTATTTAAGGACTTTGATGCATTATTTAAGGACGCTGCTGCAGAATTTAAGGAATCTGCTGCATTATTTAAGGACTTTGTTGCATTATTTAAGGACTATGCTGCATTATGTAAGGACTCTGCTGCATTATTTAAGGACTTTGCTGCATTATTTAATTACTCTGCTGCATTATTTAAGGACTTTGTTGCATTATTTAAGGACTCTGCTGCATTATTTAAGGACTTTGCTGCATTATTTAAGGACTTTGATGCATTATTTAAGGACGCTGCTGCAGAATTTAAGTAATCTGCTGCATTATTTAAGGACTCTGCTGCATTATTTAAGGACTTTGCTGCATTAATTAAGGACTCTGCTGCATTATTTAAGGACTTTGTTGCATTATTTAATGACTCTGCTGCGGTATTTAAGGACTCTGCTGCATTATTTAAGGACTTTGCTGCATTATTTAAGGACTTTGCTGCAGTAATTAAGGAATCTGCTGCATTATTTAAGGACTTTGTTGCATTATTTAAGGACTGTGCTGCATTGCTTAAGGACTCTGCTGCATTATTTAAGGACTTTGCTGCATTATTTAAGGACTTTGTTGCATTATTTAAGGACTCTGCTGCATTATTTAAGGACTTTGTTGCATTATTTAAGGACTCTGTTGCATTATTTAAGGACTTTGCTGCATTATTTAAGTACTCTGGTGCATTATTTAAGGACTTTGTTGCATTATTTAAGGACTCTGCTGCATTATTTAAGGACTTTGTTGCATTATTTAAGGACTCTGTTGCATTATTTAAGGACTTTGCTGCATTATTTAAGTACTCTGGTGCATTATTTAAGGACTTTGTTGCATTATTTAAGGACTCTGCTGCATTATTTAAGGACTTTGTTGCATTATTTAAGGACTCTGCTGCATTATTTAAGGACTTTGCTGCATTATTTAAGGACTCTGTTGCATTATTTAAGGACTTTGCTGCATTATTTAAGTACTCTGGTGCATTATTTAAGGACTTTATTGCATTATTTAAGGATTCTGCTGCATTATTTAAGGAATTTGCTGCATTATTTAAGAACTTTGCTGCAGTATTTAAGGACTCTGCTGCATTATTTAAGGACTTTATTGCATTATTTAAGGACCCTGCTGCAGAATTTAAGGAATCTGCTGCATTACTTAAGGACTTTGTTGCATTATTTAAGGACTCTGCTGCATTATTTAAGGACTTTGCTGCATTATTTAAGGACTTTGATGCATTATTTAAGGACGCCGCTGCAGAATTTAAGTAATCTGCTGCATTATTTAAGGACTCTGCTGCATTATTTAAGGACTTTGCTGCATTATTTAAGGACTCTGCTGTATTATTAAGCACGTTGCTGCATTAATTAAGGACTTTATTGCATTATTTAAGGAATTTGATGCATTATTTAAGGACTCTGCTGCATTATTTAAGGACTTTGATGCATTATTTAAGGACGCTGCTGCAGAATTTAAGGAATCTGCTGCATTATTTAAGGACTTTGTTGCATTATTTAAGGACTATGCTGCATTATGTAAGGACTCTGCTGCATTATTTAAGGACTTTGCTGCATTATTTAATTACTCTGCTGCATTATTTAAGGACTTTGTTGCATTATTTAAGGACTCTGCTGCATTATTTAAGGACTTTGCTGCATTATTTAAGGACTTTGATGCATTATTTAAGGACGCTGCTGCAGAATTTAAGTAATCTGCTGCATTATTTAAGGACTCTGCTGCATTATTTAAGGACTTTGTTGCATTATTTAAGGAATCTGCTGCATTATTTAAGGACTTTGCTGCATTATTTAAGGACTTTGATGCATTATTTAAGGACGCTGCTGCAGAATTTAAGTAATCTGCTGCATTATTTAAGGACTCTGCTGCATTATTTAAGGACTTTGCTGCATTATTTAAGGACTCTGCTTCATTATTTAAGGACTTTGTTGCATTATTTAAGGACTCTGCTGCATTATTTAAGGACTTCGTTGCATTATTTAAGGACTCTGCTGCATTATTTAAAGACTTTGCTGCATTATTTAAGTACTCTGGTGCATTATTTAAGGACTCGGCTGCATTATTTAAAGACTTTGCTGCATTATTTAAGTACTCTGGTGCATTATTTAAGGACTCTGCTGCATTATTTAAGGACTTTGCTGCATTATTTAAGGACTCTGCTGCATTATTTAAGGACTCTGCTGCATTATTTAAGGACTTTGCTGCATTATTTAAGTATGCTGCTGCGGTATTTAAGGCCTCTGCTGCATTATTTAAGGACTCTGCTGCATTATTAAGGACGTTGCTGCATTATTTAAGGACTTTATTGCATTATTTAAGGATTCTGCTGCATTATTTAAGGAATTTGCTGCATTATTTAAGGACTCTGCTGTATTATTTAAGGACTTTGTTGCATTATTTAATGACTCTGCTGGGGTATTTAAGGACTCTGCTGCATTATTTAAGGGCTTTGCTGCATTATTTAAGGACTCTGCTGCAGTATTTAAGGACTCTGCTGCATTATTTAAGGACTTTGATGCATTATTTAAGGACGCTGCTGCAGAATTTAAGGAATCTGCTGCATTATTTAAGGACTTTGTTGCATTATTTAAGGACTATGCTGCATTATGTAAGGACTCTGCTGCATTATTTAAGGACTTTGCTGCATTATTTAATTACTCTGCTGCATTATTTAAGGACTTTGTTGCATTATTTAAGGACTCTGCTGCATTATTTAAGGACTTTGCTGCATTATTTAAGGACTTTGATGCATTATTTAAGGACGCTGCTGCAGAATTTAAGTAATCTGCTGCATTATTTAAGGACTCTGCTGCATTATTTAAGGACTTTGCTGCATTATTTAAGGACTCTGCTGCATTATTTAAGGACTTTGTTGCATTATTTAATGACTCTGCTGCGGTATTTAAGGACTCTGCTGCATTATTTAAGGACTTTGCTGCATTATTTAAGGACTTTGCTGCAGTAATTAAGGAATCTGCTGCATTATTTAAGGACTTTGTTGCATTATTTAAGGACTGTGCTGCATTGCTTAAGGACTCTGCTGCATTATTTAAGGACTTTGCTGCATTATTTAAGGACTTTGTTGCATTATTTAAGGACTCTGCTGCATTATTTAAGGACTTTGTTGCATTATTTAAGGACTCTGTTGCATTATTTAAGGACTTTGCTGCATTATTTAAGTACTCTGGTGCATTATTTAAGGACTTTGTTGCATTATTTAAGGACTCTGCTGCATTATTTAAGGACTTTGCTGCATTATTTAAGTACTCTGGTGCATTATTTAAGGACTTTGTTGCATTATTTAAGGACTCTGCTGCATTATTTAAGGACTTTGTTGCATTATTTAAGGACTCTGCTGCATTATTTAAGGACTTTGCTGCATTATTTAAGGACTTTGTTGCATTATTTAATGACTCTGCTGCGGTATTTAAGGACTCTGCTGTATTATTTAAGGACTTTGCTGCATTATTTAAGGACTCTGCTTCATTATTTAAGGACTTTGTTGCATTATTTAAGGACTCTGCTGCATTATTTAAGGACTTCGTTGCATTATTTAAGGACTCTGCTGCATTATTTAAAGACTTTGCTGCATTATTTAAGTACTCTGGTGCATTATTTAAGGACTCGGCTGCATTATTTAAAGACTTTGCTGCATTATTTAAGTACTCTGGTGCATTATTTAAGGACTCTGCTGCATTATTTAAGGACTTTGCTGCATTATTTAAGGACTCTGCTGCATTATTTAAGGACTTTGCTGCATTATTTAAGTATGCTGCTGCGGTATTTAAGGCCTCTGCTGCATTATTTAAGGACTCTGCTGCATTATTAAGGACGTTGCTGCATTATTTAAGGACTTTATTGCATTATTTAAGGATTCTGCTGCATTATTTAAGGAATTTGCTGCATTATTTAAGGACTCTGCTGTATTATTTAAGGACTTTGTTGCATTATTTAATGACTCTGCTGGGGTATTTAAGGACTCTGCTGCATTATTTAAGGGCTTTGCTGCATTATTTAAGGACTCTGCTGCAGTATTTTAAGACTCTGCTGCATTATTTAAGGACTTTGATGCATTATTTAAGGACGCTGCTGCAGAATTTAAGGAATCTGCTGCATTATTTAAGGACTTTGTTGCATTATTTAAGGACTATGCTGCATTATGTAAGGACTCTGCTGCATTATTTAAGGACTTTGCTGCATTATTTAATTACTCTGCTGCATTATTTAAGGACTTTGTTGCATTATTTAAGGACTCTGCTGCATTATTTAAGGACTTTGCTGCATTATTTAAGGACTTTGATGCATTATTTAAGGACGCTGCTGCAGAATTTAAGTAATCTGCTGCATTATTTAAGGACTCTGCTGCATTATTTAAGGACTTTGCTGCATTAATTAAGGACTCTGCTGCATTATTTAAGGACTTTGTTGCATTATTTAATGACTCTGCTGCGGTATTTAAGGACTCTGCTGCATTATTTAAGGACTTTGCTGCATTATTTAAGGACTTTGCTGCAGTAATTAAGGAATCTGCTGCATTATTTAAGGACTTTGTTGCATTATTTAAGGACTGTGCTGCATTGCTTAAGGACTCTGCTGCATTATTTAAGGACTTTGCTGCATTATTTAAGGACTTTGTTGCATTATTTAAGGACTCTGCTGCATTATTTAAGGACTTTGTTGCATTATTTAAGGACTCTGTTGCATTATTTAAGGACTTTGCTGCATTATTTAAGTACTCTGGTGCATTATTTAAGGACTTTGTTGCATTATTTAAGGACTCTGCTGCATTATTTAAGGACTTTGTTGCATTATTTAAGGACTCTGTTGCATTATTTAAGGACTTTGCTGCATTATTTAAGTACTCTGGTGCATTATTTAAGGACTTTGTTGCATTATTTAAGGACTCTGCTGCATTATTTAAGGACTTTGTTGCATTATTTAAGGACTCTGCTGCATTATTTAAGGACTTTGCTGCATTATTTAAGGACTCTGTTGCATTATTTAAGGACTTTGCTGCATTATTTAAGTACTCTGGTGCATTATTTAAGGACTTTATTGCATTATTTAAGGATTCTGCTGCATTATTTAAGGAATTTGCTGCATTATTTAAGAACTTTGCTGCAGTATTTAAGGACTCTGCTGCATTATTTAAGGACTTTATTGCATTATTTAAGGACCCTGCTGCAGAATTTAAGGAATCTGCTGCATTACTTAAGGACTTTGTTGCATTATTTAAGGACTCTGCTGCATTATTTAAGGACTTTGCTGCATTATTTAAGGACTCTGCTGCATTATTTAAGGACTTTGCTGCATTATTTAAGGACTCTGCTGCATTATTTAAGGACTTTGTTGCATTATTTAATGACTCTGCTGCGGTATTTAAGGACTCTGCTGCATTATTTAAGGACTTTGCTGCATTATTTAAGGACTTTGCTGCAGTAATTAAGGAATCTGCTGCATTATTTAAGGACTTTGTTGCATTATTTAAGGACTGTGCTGCATTGCTTAAGGACTCTGCTGCATTATTTAAGGACTTTGCTGCATTATTTAAGGACTTTGTTGCATTATTTAAGGACTCTGCTGCATTATTTAAGGACTTTGTTGCATTATTTAATGACTCTGTTGCATTATTTAAGGACTTTGCTGCATTATTTAAGTACTCTGGTGCATTATTTAAGGACTTTGTTGCATTATTTAAGGACTCTGCTGCATTATTTAAGGACTTTGCTGCATTATTTAAGTACTCTGGTGCATTATTTAAGGACTTTGTTGCATTATTTAAGGACTCTGCTGCATTATTTAAGGACTTTGTTGCATTATTTAAGGACTCTGCTGCATTATTTAAGGACTTTGCTGCATTATTTAAGGACTCTGCTGCATTATTTAAGGACTTTGTTGCATTATTTAATGACTCTGCTGCGGTATTTAAGGACTCTGCTGTATTATTTAAGGACTTTGCTGCAATATTTAAGGACTCTGCTTCATTATTTAAGGACTTTGTTGCATTATTTAAGGACTCTGCTGCATTATTTAAGGACTTCGTTGCATTATTTAAGGACTCTGCTGCATTATTTAAAGACTTTGCTGCATTATTTAAGTACTCTGGTGCATTATTTAAGGACTCGGCTGCATTATTTAAAGACTTTGCTGCATTATTTAAGTACTCTGGTGCATTATTTAAGGACTTTGCTGCATTATTTAAGGACTCTGCTGCATTATTTAAGGACTTTGCTGCATTATTTAAGTATGCTGCTGCGGTATTTAAGGCCTCTGCTGCATTATTTAAGGACTCTGCTGCATTATTAAGGACGTTGCTGCATTATTTAAGGACTTTATTGCATTATTTAAGGATTCTGCTGCATTATTTAAGGAATTTGCTGCATTATTTAAGGACTCTGCTGTATTATTTAAGGACTTTGTTGCATTATTTAATGACTCTGCTGGGGTATTTAAGGACTCTGCTGCATTATTTAAGGGCTTTGCTGCATTATTTAAGGACTCTGCTGCAGTATTTTAAGACTCTGCTGCATTATTTAAGGACTTTGATGCATTATTTAAGGACGCTGCTGCAGAATTTAAGGAATCTGCTGCATTATTTAAGGACTTTGTTGCATTATTTAAGGACTATGCTGCATTATGTAAGGACTCTGCTGCATTATTTAAGGACTTTGCTGCATTATTTAATTACTCTGCTGCATTATTTAAGGACTTTGTTGCATTATTTAATGACTCTGTTGCATTATTTAAGGACTTTGCTGCATTATTTAAGTACTCTGGTGCATTATTTAAGGACTTTGTTGCATTATTTAAGGACTCTGCTGCATTATTTAAGGACTTTGCTGCATTATTTAAGTACTCTGGTGCATTATTTAAGGACTTTGTTGCATTATTTAAGGACTCTGCTGCATTATTTAAGGACTTTGTTGCATTATTTAAGGACTCTGCTGCATTATTTAAGGACTTTGCTGCATTATTTAAGGACTCTGCTGCATTATTTAAGGACTTTGTTGCATTATTTAATGACTCTGCTGCGGTATTTAAGGACTCTGCTGTATTATTTAAGGACTTTGCTGCATTATTTAAGGACTCTGCTTCATTATTTAAGGACTTTGTTGCATTATTTAAGGACTCTGCTGCATTATTTAAGGACTTCGTTGCATTATTTAAGGACTCTGCTGCATTATTTAAAGACTTTGCTGCATTATTTAAGTACTCTGGTGCATTATTTAAGGACTCGGCTGCATTATTTAAAGACTTTGCTGCATTATTTAAGTACTCTGGTGCATTATTTAAGGACTCTGCTGCATTATTTAAGGACTTTGCTGCATTATTTAAGGACTCTGCTGCATTATTTAAGGACTTTGCTGCATTATTTAAGTACTTTGATGCATTATTTAAGGACGCTGCTGCAGAATTTAAGTAATCTGCTGCATTATTTAAGGACTCTGCTGCATTATTTAAGGACTTTGCTGCATTAATTAAGGACTCTGCTGCATTATTTAAGGACTTTGTTGCATTATTTAATGACTCTGCTGCGGTATTTAAGGACTCTGCTGCATTATTTAAGGACTTTGCTGCATTATTTAAGGACTTTGCTGCAGTAATTAAGGAATCTGCTGCATTATTTAAGGACTTTGTTGCATTATTTAAGGACTGTGCTGCATTGCTTAAGGACTCTGCTGCATTATTTAAGGACTTTGCTGCATTATTTAAGGACTTTGTTGCATTATTTAAGGACTCTGCTGCATTATTTAAGGACTTTGTTGCATTATTTAAGGACTCTGTTGCATTATTTAAGGACTTTGCTGCATTATTTAAGTACTCTGGTGCATTATTTAAGGACTTTGTTGCATTATTTAAGGACTCTGCTGCATTATTTAAGGACTTTGTTGCATTATTTAAGGACTCTGTTGCATTATTTAAGGACTTTGCTGCATTATTTAAGTACTCTGGTGCATTATTTAAGGACTTTGTTGCATTATTTAAGGACTCTGCTGCATTATTTAAGGACTTTGTTGCATTATTTAAGGACTCTGCTGCATTATTTAAGGACTTTGCTGCATTATTTAAGGACTCTGTTGCATTATTTAAGGACTTTGCTGCATTATTTAAGTACTCTGGTGCATTATTTAAGGACTTTATTGCATTATTTAAGGATTCTGCTGCATTATTTAAGGAATTTGCTGCATTATTTAAGAACTTTGCTGCAGTATTTAAGGACTCTGCTGCATTATTTAAGGACTTTATTGCATTATTTAAGGACCCTGCTGCAGAATTTAAGGAATCTGCTGCATTACTTAAGGACTTTGTTGCATTATTTAAGGACTCTGCTGCATTATTTAAGGACTTTGCTGCATTATTTAAGGACTTTGATGCATTATTTAAGGACGCCGCTGCAGAATTTAAGTAATCTGCTGCATTATTTAAGGACTCTGCTGCAATATTTAAGGACTTTGCTGCATTATTTAAGGACTCTGCTGTATTATTAAGCACGTTGCTGCATTAATTAAGGACTTTATTGCATTATTTAAGGAATTTGATGCATTATTTAAGGACTCTGCTGCATTATTTAAGGACTTTGATGCATTATTTAAGGACGCTGCTGCAGAATTTAAGGAATCTGCTGCATTATTTAAGGACTTTGTTGCATTATTTAAGGACTATGCTGCATTATGTAAGGACTCTGCTGCATTATTTAAGGACTTTGCTGCATTATTTAATTACTCTGCTGCATTATTTAAGGACTTTGTTGCATTATTTAAGGACTCTGCTGCATTATTTAAGGACTTTGCTGCATTATTTAAGGACTTTGATGCATTATTTAAGGACGCTGCTGCAGAATTTAAGTAATCTGCTGCATTATTTAAGGACTCTGCTGCATTATTTAAGGACTTTGTTGCATTATTTAAGGAATCTGCTGCATTATTTAAGGACTTTGTTGCATTATTTAAGGACTCTGCTGCATTATTTAAGGACTTCGTTGCATTATTTAAGGACTCTGCTGCATTATTTAAAGACTTTGCTGCATTATTTAAGTACTCTGGTGCATTATTTAAGGACTCGGCTGCATTATTTAAAGACTTTGCTGCATTATTTAAGTACTCTGGTGCATTATTTAAGGACTCTGCTGCATTATTTAAGGACTTTGCTGCATTATTTAAGGACTCTGCTGCATTATTTAAGGACTCTGCTGCATTATTTAAGGACTTTGCTGCATTATTTAAGTATGCTGCTGCGGTATTTAAGGCCTCTGCTGCATTATTTAAGGACTCTGCTGCATTATTAAGGACGTTGCTGCATTATTTAAGGACTTTATTGCATTATTTAAGGATTCTGCTGCATTATTTAAGGAATTTGCTGCATTATTTAAGGACTCTGCTGTATTATTTAAGGACTTTGTTGCATTATTTAATGACTCTGCTGGGGTATTTAAGGACTCTGCTGCATTATTTAAGGGCTTTGCTGCATTATTTAAGGACTCTGCTGCAGTATTTTAAGACTCTGCTGCATTATTTAAGGACTTTGATGCATTATTTAAGGACGCTGCTGCAGAATTTAAGGAATCTGCTGCATTATTTAAGGACTTTGTTGCATTATTTAAGGACTATGCTGCATTATGTAAGGACTCTGCTGCATTATTTAAGGACTTTGCTGCATTATTTAATTACTCTGCTGCATTATTTAAGGACTTTGTTGCATTATTTAAGGACTCTGCTGCATTATTTAAGGACTTTGCTGCATTATTTAAGGACTTTGATGCATTATTTAAGGACGCTGCTGCAGAATTTAAGTAATCTGCTGCATTATTTAAGGACTCTGCTGCATTATTTAAGGACTTTGCTGCATTAATTAAGGACTCTGCTGCATTATTTAAGGACTTTGTTGCATTATTTAATGACTCTGCTGCGGTATTTAAGGACTCTGCTGCATTATTTAAGGACTTTGCTGCATTATTTAAGGACTTTGCTGCAGTAATTAAGGAATCTGCTGCATTATTTAAGGACTTTGTTGCATTATTTAAGGACTGTGCTGCATTGCTTAAGGACTCTGCTGCATTATTTAAGGACTTTGCTGCATTATTTAAGGACTTTGTTGCATTATTTAAGGACTCTGCTGCATTATTTAAGGACTTTGTTGCATTATTTAAGGACTCTGTTGCATTATTTAAGGACTTTGCTGCATTATTTAAGTACTCTGGTGCATTATTTAAGGACTTTGTTGCATTATTTAAGGACTCTGCTGCATTATTTAAGGACTTTGTTGCATTATTTAAGGACTCTGTTGCATTATTTAAGGACTTTGCTGCATTATTTAAGTACTCTGGTGCATTATTTAAGGACTTTGTTGCATTATTTAAGGACTCTGCTGCATTATTTAAGGACTTTGTTGCATTATTTAAGGACTCTGCTGCATTATTTAAGGACTTTGCTGCATTATTTAAGGACTCTGTTGCATTATTTAAGGACTTTGCTGCATTATTTAAGTACTCTGGTGCATTATTTAAGGACTTTATTGCATTATTTAAGGATTCTGCTGCATTATTTAAGGAATTTGCTGCATTATTTAAGAACTTTGCTGCAGTATTTAAGGACTCTGCTGCATTATTTAAGGACTTTATTGCATTATTTAAGGACCCTGCTGCAGAATTTAAGGAATCTGCTGCATTACTTAAGGACTTTGTTGCATTATTTAAGGACTCTGCTGCATTATTTAAGGACTTTGCTGCATTATTTAAGGACTTTGATGCATTATTTAAGGACGCCGCTGCAGAATTTAAGTAATCTGCTGCATTATTTAAGGACTCTGCTGCATTATTTAAGGACTTTGCTGCATTATTTAAGGACTCTGCTGTATTATTAAGCACGTTGCTGCATTAATTAAGGACTTTATTGCATTATTTAAGGAATTTGATGCATTATTTAAGGACTCTGCTGCATTATTTAAGGACTTTGATGCATTATTTAAGGACGCTGCTGCAGAATTTAAGGAATCTGCTGCATTATTTAAGGACTTTGTTGCATTATTTAAGGACTATGCTGCATTATGTAAGGACTCTGCTGCATTATTTAAGGACTTTGCTGCATTATTTAATTACTCTGCTGCATTATTTAAGGACTTTGTTGCATTATTTAAGGACTCTGCTGCATTATTTAAGGACTTTGCTGCATTATTTAAGGACTTTGATGCATTATTTAAGGACGCTGCTGCAGAATTTAAGTAATCTGCTGCATTATTTAAGGACTCTGCTGCATTATTTAAGGACTTTGTTGCATTATTTAAGGAATCTGCTGCATTATTTAAGGACTTTGCTGCATTATTTAAGGACTTTGATGCATTATTTAAGGACGCTGCTGCAGAATTTAAGTAATCTGCTGCATTATTTAAGGACTCTGCTGCATTATTTAAGGACTTTGCTGCATTATTTAAGGACTCTGCTGCATTATTTAAGGACTTTGTTGCATTATTTAATGACTCTGCTGCGGTATTTAAGGACTCTGCTGTATTATTTAAGGACTTTGCTGAATTATTTAAGGACTCTGCTTCATTATTTAAGGACTTTGTTGCATTATTTAAGGACTCTGCTGCATTATTTAAGGACTTCGTTGCATTATTTAAGGACTCTGCTGCATTATTTAAAGACTTTGCTGCATTATTTAAGTACTCTGGTGCATTATTTAAGGACTCGGCTGCATTATTTAAAGACTTTGCTGCATTATTTAAGTACTCTGGTGCATTATTTAAGGACTCTGCTGCATTATTTAAGGACTTTGCTGCATTATTTAAGGACTCTGCTGCATTATTTAAGGACTCTGCTGCATTATTTAAGGACTTTGCTGCATTATTTAAGTATGCTGCTGCGGTATTTAAGGCCTCTGCTGCATTATTTAAGGACTCTGCTGCATTATTAAGGACGTTGCTGCATTATTTAAGGACTTTATTGCATTATTTAAGGATTCTGCTGCATTATTTAAGGAATTTGCTGCATTATTTAAGGACTCTGCTGTATTATTTAAGGACTTTGTTGCATTATTTAATGACTCTGCTGGGGTATTTAAGGACTCTGCTGCATTATTTAAGGGCTTTGCTGCATTATTTAAGGACTCTGCTGCAGTATTTAAGGACTCTGCTGCATTATTTAAGGACTTTGATGCATTATTTAAGGACGCTGCTGCAGAATTTAAGGAATCTGCTGCATTATTTAAGGACTTTGTTGCATTATTTAAGGACTATGCTGCATTATGTAAGGACTCTGCTGCATTATTTAAGGACTTTGCTGCATTATTTAATTACTCTGCTGCATTATTTAAGGACTTTGTTGCATTATTTAAGGACTCTGCTGCATTATTTAAGGACTTTGCTGCATTATTTAAGGACTTTGATGCATTATTTAAGGACGCTGCTGCAGAATTTAAGTAATCTGCTGCATTATTTAAGGACTCTGCTGCATTATTTAAGGACTTTGCTGCATTATTTAAGGACTCTGCTGCATTATTTAAGGACTTTGTTGCATTATTTAATGACTCTGCTGCGGTATTTAAGGACTCTGCTGCATTATTTAAGGACTTTGCTGCATTATTTAAGGACTTTGCTGCAGTAATTAAGGAATCTGCTGCATTATTTAAGGACTTTGTTGCATTATTTAAGGACTGTGCTGCATTGCTTAAGGACTCTGCTGCATTATTTAAGGACTTTGCTGCATTATTTAAGGACTTTGTTGCATTATTTAAGGACTCTGCTGCATTATTTAAGGACTTTGTTGCATTATTTAAGGACTCTGTTGCATTATTTAAGGACTTTGCTGCATTATTTAAGTACTCTGGTGCATTATTTAAGGACTTTGTTGCATTATTTAAGGACTCTGCTGCATTATTTAAGGACTTTGCTGCATTATTTAAGTACTCTGGTGCATTATTTAAGGACTTTGTTGCATTATTTAAGGACTCTGCTGCATTATTTAAGGACTTTGTTGCATTATTTAAGGACTCTGCTGCATTATTTAAGGACTTTGCTGCATTATTTAAGGACTCTGCTGCATTATTTAAGGACTTTGTTGCATTATTTAATGACTCTGCTGCGGTATTTAAGGACTCTGCTGTATTATTTAAGGACTTTGCTGCATTATTTAAGGACTCTGCTTCATTATTTAAGGACTTTGTTGCATTATTTAAGGACTCTGCTGCATTATTTAAGGACTTCGTTGCATTAATTAAGGACTCTGCTGCATTATTTAAAGACTTTGCTGCATTATTTAAGTACTCTGGTGCATTATTTAAGGACTCGGCTGCATTATTTAAAGACTTTGCTGCATTATTTAAGTACTCTGGTGCATTATTTAAGGACTCTGCTGCATTATTTAAGGACTTTGCTGCATTATTTAAGGACTCTGCTGCATTATTTAAGGACTTTGCTGCATTGTTTAAGTATGCTGCTGCGGTATTTAAGGCCTCTGCTGCATTATTTAAGGACTCTGCTGCATTATTAAGGACGTTGCTGCATTATTTAAGGACTTTATTGCATTATTTAAGGATTCTGCTGCATTATTTAAGGAATTTGCTGCATTATTTAAGGACTCTGCTGTATTATTTAAGGACTTTGTTGCATTATTTAATGACTCTGCTGGGGTATTTAAGGACTCTGCTGCATTATTTAAGGGCTTTGCTGCATTATTTAAGGACTCTGCTGCAGTATTTTAAGACTCTGCTGCATTATTTAAGGACTTTGATGCATTATTTAAGGACGCTGCTGCAGAATTTAAGGAATCTGCTGCATTATTTAAGGACTTTGTTGCATTATTTAAGGACTATGCTGCATTATGTAAGGACTCTGCTGCATTATTTAAGGACTTTGCTGCATTATTTAATTACTCTGCTGCATTATTTAAGGACTTTGTTGCATTATTTAAGGACTCTGCTGCATTATTTAAGGACTTTGCTGCATTATTTAAGGACTTTGATGCATTATTTAAGGACGCTGCTGCAGAATTTAAGTAATCTGCTGCATTATTTAAGGACTCTGCTGCATTATTTAAGGACTTTGCTGCATTAATTAAGGACTCTGCTGCATTATTTAAGGACTTTGTTGCATTATTTAATGACTCTGCTGCGGTATTTAAGGACTCTGCTGCATTATTTAAGGACTTTGCTGCATTATTTAAGGACTTTGCTGCAGTAATTAAGGAATCTGCTGCATTATTTAAGGACTTTGTTGCATTATTTAAGGACTGTGCTGCATTGCTTAAGGACTCTGCTGCATTATTTAAGGACTTTGCTGCATTATTTAAGGACTTTGTTGCATTATTTAAGGACTCTGCTGCATTATTTAAGGACTTTGTTGCATTATTTAAGGACTCTGTTGCATTATTTAAGGACTTTGCTGCATTATTTAAGTACTCTGGTGCATTATTTAAGGACTTTGTTGCATTATTTAAGGACTCTGCTGCATTATTTAAGGACTTTGTTGCATTATTTAAGGACTCTGTTGCATTATTTAAGGACTTTGCTGCATTATTTAAGTACTCTGGTGCATTATTTAAGGACTTTGTTGCATTATTTAAGGACTCTGCTGCATTATTTAAGGACTTTGTTGCATTATTTAAGGACTCTGCTGCATTATTTAAGGACTTTGCTGCATTATTTAAGGACTCTGTTGCATTATTTAAGGACTTTGCTGCATTATTTAAGTACTCTGGTGCATTATTTAAGGACTTTATTGCATTATTTAAGGATTCTGCTGCATTATTTAAGGAATTTGCTGCATTATTTAAGAACTTTGCTGCAGTATTTAAGGACTCTGCTGCATTATTTAAGGACTTTATTGCATTATTTAAGGACCCTGCTGCAGAATTTAAGGAATCTGCTGCATTACTTAAGGACTTTGTTGCATTATTTAAGGACTCTGCTGCATTATTTAAGGACTCTGCTGCATTATTTAAGGACTTTGCTGCATTATTTAAGGACTCTGCTGCATTATTAAAGGACTTTGCTGCATTATTTAAGGACTCTGCTGCATTATTTAAGGACTGTGTTGCATTATTTAATGACTCTGCTGCGGTATTTAAGGACTCTGCTGCATTATTTAAGGACTTTGCTGCATTATTTAAGGACTTTGCTGCAGTAATTAAGGAATCTGCTGCATTATTTAAGGACTTTGTTGCATTATTTAAGGACTGTGCTGCATTGCTTAAGGACTCTGCTGCATTATTTAAGGACTTTGCTGCATTATTTAAGGACTTTGTTGCATTATTTAAGGACTCTGCTGCATTATTTAAGGACTTTGTTGCATTATTTAAGGACTCTGTTGCATTATTTAAGGACTTTGCTGCATTATTTAAGTACTCTAGTGCATTATTTAAGGACTTTGTTGCATTATTTAAGGACTCTGCTGCATTATTTAAGGACTTTGCTGCATTATTTAAGTACTCTGGTGCATTATTTAAGGACTTTGTTGCATTATTTAAGGACTCTGCTGCATTATTTAAGGACTTTGTTGCATTATTTAAGGACTATGCTGCATTATGTAAGGACTCTGCTGCATTATTTAAGGACTTTGCTGCATTATTTAATTACTC
Organism: Phyllobates terribilis; assembly: GCF_046119375.1. Taxonomy (NCBI): domain Eukaryota; kingdom Metazoa; phylum Chordata; class Amphibia; order Anura; family Dendrobatidae; genus Phyllobates; species Phyllobates terribilis. Next base: position 1,083,609 of record NW_027363268.1, read on the forward strand.
TGCTGCATTATTTAAGGACTTTGCTGCATTATTTAAGTATGCTGCTGCGGTATTTAAGGCCTCTGCTGCATTATTTAAGGACTCTGCTGCATTATTAAGGACGTTGCTGCATTATTTAAGGACTTTATTGCATTATTTAAGGATTCTGCTGCATTATTTAAGGAATTTGCTGCATTATTTAAGGACTCTGCTGTATTATTTAAGGACTTTGTTGCATTATTTAATGACTCTGCTGGGGTATTTAAGGACTCTGCTGCATTATTTAAGGGCTTTGCTGCATTATTTAAGGACTCTGCTGCAGTATTTTAAGACTCTGCTGCATTATTTAAGGACTTTGATGCATTATTTAAGGACGCTGCTGCAGAATTTAAGGAATCTGCTGCATTATTTAAGGACTTTGTTGCATTATTTAAGGACTATGCTGCATTATGTAAGGACTCTGCTGCATTATTTAAGGACTTTGCTGCATTATTTAATTACTCTGCTGCATTATTTAAGGACTTTGTTGCATTATTTAAGGACTCTGCTGCATTATTTAAGGACTTTGCTGCATTATTTAAGGACTTTGATGCATTATTTAAGGACGCTGCTGCAGAATTTAAGTAATCTGCTGCATTATTTAAGGACTCTGCTGCATTATTTAAGGACTTTGCTGCATTAATTAAGGACTCTGCTGCATTATTTAAGGACTTTGTTGCATTATTTAATGACTCTGCTGCGGTATTTAAGGACTCTGCTGCATTATTTAAGGACTTTGCTGCATTATTTAAGGACTTTGCTGCAGTAATTAAGGAATCTGCTGCATTATTTAAGGACTTTGTTGCATTATTTAAGGACTGTGCTGCATTGCTTAAGGACTCTGCTGCATTATTTAAGGACTTTGCTGCATTATTTAAGGACTTTGTTGCATTATTTAAGGACTCTGCTGCATTATTTAAGGACTTTGTTGCATTATTTAAGGACTCTGTTGCATTATTTAAGGACTTTGCTGCATTATTTAAGTACTCTGGTGCATTATTTAAGGACTTTGTTGCATTATTTAAGGACTCTGCTGCATTATTTAAGGACTTTGTTGCATTATTTAAGGACTCTGTTGCATTATTTAAGGACTTTGCTGCATTATTTAAGTACTCTGGTGCATTATTTAAGGACTTTGTTGCATTATTTAAGGACTCTGCTGCATTATTTAAGGACTTTGTTGCATTATTTAAGGACTCTGCTGCATTATTTAAGGACTTTGCTGCATTATTTAAGGACTCTGTTGCATTATTTAAGGACTTTGCTGCATTATTTAAGTACTCTGGTGCATTATTTAAGGACTTTATTGCATTATTTAAGGATTCTGCTGCATTATTTAAGGAATTTGCTGCATTATTTAAGAACTTTGCTGCAGTATTTAAGGACTCTGCTGCATTATTTAAGGACTTTATTGCATTATTTAAGGACCCTGCTGCAGAATTTAAGGAATCTGCTGCATTACTTAAGGACTTTGTTGCATTATTTAAGGACTCTGCTGCATTATTTAAGGACTTTGCTGCATTATTTAAGGACTCTGCTGCATTATTTAAGGACTTTGCTGCATTATTTAAGGACTCTGCTGCATTATTTAAGGACTTTGTTGCATTATTTAATGACTCTGCTGCGGTATTTAAGGACTCTGCTGCATTATTTAAGGACTTTGCTGCATTATTTAAGGACTTTGCTGCAGTAATTAAGGAATCTGCTGCATTATTTAAGGACTTTGTTGCATTATTTAAGGACTGTGCTGCATTGCTTAAGGACTCTGCTGCATTATTTAAGGACTTTGCTGCATTATTTAAGGACTTTGTTGCATTATTTAAGGACTCTGCTGCATTATTTAAGGACTTTGTTGCATTATTTAATGACTCTGTTGCATTATTTAAGGACTTTGCTGCATTATTTAAGTACTCTGGTGCATTATTTAAGGACTTTGTTGCATTATTTAAGGACTCTGCTGCATTATTTAAGGACTTTGCTGCATTATTTAAGTACTCTGGTGCATTATTTAAGGACTTTGTTGCATTATTTAAGGACTCTGCTGCATTATTTAAGGACTTTGTTGCATTATTTAAGGACTCTGCTGCATTATTTAAGGACTTTGCTGCATTATTTAAGGACTCTGCTGCATTATTTAAGGACTTTGTTGCATTATTTAATGACTCTGCTGCGGTATTTAAGGACTCTGCTGTATTATTTAAGGACTTTGCTGCAATATTTAAGGACTCTGCTTCATTATTTAAGGACTTTGTTGCATTATTTAAGGACTCTGCTGCATTATTTAAGGACTTCGTTGCATTATTTAAGGACTCTGCTGCATTATTTAAAGACTTTGCTGCATTATTTAAGTACTCTGGTGCATTATTTAAGGACTCGGCTGCATTATTTAAAGACTTTGCTGCATTATTTAAGTACTCTGGTGCATTATTTAAGGACTTTGCTGCATTATTTAAGGACTCTGCTGCATTATTTAAGGACTTTGCTGCATTATTTAAGTATGCTGCTGCGGTATTTAAGGCCTCTGCTGCATTATTTAAGGACTCTGCTGCATTATTAAGGACGTTGCTGCATTATTTAAGGACTTTATTGCATTATTTAAGGATTCTGCTGCATTATTTAAGGAATTTGCTGCATTATTTAAGGACTCTGCTGTATTATTTAAGGACTTTGTTGCATTATTTAATGACTCTGCTGGGGTATTTAAGGACTCTGCTGCATTATTTAAGGGCTTTGCTGCATTATTTAAGGACTCTGCTGCAGTATTTTAAGACTCTGCTGCATTATTTAAGGACTTTGATGCATTATTTAAGGACGCTGCTGCAGAATTTAAGGAATCTGCTGCATTATTTAAGGACTTTGTTGCATTATTTAAGGACTATGCTGCATTATGTAAGGACTCTGCTGCATTATTTAAGGACTTTGCTGCATTATTTAATTACTCTGCTGCATTATTTAAGGACTTTGTTGCATTATTTAATGACTCTGTTGCATTATTTAAGGACTTTGCTGCATTATTTAAGTACTCTGGTGCATTATTTAAGGACTTTGTTGCATTATTTAAGGACTCTGCTGCATTATTTAAGGACTTTGCTGCATTATTTAAGTACTCTGGTGCATTATTTAAGGACTTTGTTGCATTATTTAAGGACTCTGCTGCATTATTTAAGGACTTTGTTGCATTATTTAAGGACTCTGCTGCATTATTTAAGGACTTTGCTGCATTATTTAAGGACTCTGCTGCATTATTTAAGGACTTTGTTGCATTATTTAATGACTCTGCTGCGGTATTTAAGGACTCTGCTGTATTATTTAAGGACTTTGCTGCATTATTTAAGGACTCTGCTTCATTATTTAAGGACTTTGTTGCATTATTTAAGGACTCTGCTGCATTATTTAAGGACTTCGTTGCATTATTTAAGGACTCTGCTGCATTATTTAAAGACTTTGCTGCATTATTTAAGTACTCTGGTGCATTATTTAAGGACTCGGCTGCATTATTTAAAGACTTTGCTGCATTATTTAAGTACTCTGGTGCATTATTTAAGGACTCTGCTGCATTATTTAAGGACTTTGCTGCATTATTTAAGGACTCTGCTGCATTATTTAAGGACTTTGCTGCATTATTTAAGTACTTTGATGCATTATTTAAGGACGCTGCTGCAGAATTTAAGTAATCTGCTGCATTATTTAAGGACTCTGCTGCATTATTTAAGGACTTTGCTGCATTAATTAAGGACTCTGCTGCATTATTTAAGGACTTTGTTGCATTATTTAATGACTCTGCTGCGGTATTTAAGGACTCTGCTGCATTATTTAAGGACTTTGCTGCATTATTTAAGGACTTTGCTGCAGTAATTAAGGAATCTGCTGCATTATTTAAGGACTTTGTTGCATTATTTAAGGACTGTGCTGCATTGCTTAAGGACTCTGCTGCATTATTTAAGGACTTTGCTGCATTATTTAAGGACTTTGTTGCATTATTTAAGGACTCTGCTGCATTATTTAAGGACTTTGTTGCATTATTTAAGGACTCTGTTGCATTATTTAAGGACTTTGCTGCATTATTTAAGTACTCTGGTGCATTATTTAAGGACTTTGTTGCATTATTTAAGGACTCTGCTGCATTATTTAAGGACTTTGTTGCATTATTTAAGGACTCTGTTGCATTATTTAAGGACTTTGCTGCATTATTTAAGTACTCTGGTGCATTATTTAAGGACTTTGTTGCATTATTTAAGGACTCTGCTGCATTATTTAAGGACTTTGTTGCATTATTTAAGGACTCTGCTGCATTATTTAAGGACTTTGCTGCATTATTTAAGGACTCTGTTGCATTATTTAAGGACTTTGCTGCATTATTTAAGTACTCTGGTGCATTATTTAAGGACTTTATTGCATTATTTAAGGATTCTGCTGCATTATTTAAGGAATTTGCTGCATTATTTAAGAACTTTGCTGCAGTATTTAAGGACTCTGCTGCATTATTTAAGGACTTTATTGCATTATTTAAGGACCCTGCTGCAGAATTTAAGGAATCTGCTGCATTACTTAAGGACTTTGTTGCATTATTTAAGGACTCTGCTGCATTATTTAAGGACTTTGCTGCATTATTTAAGGACTTTGATGCATTATTTAAGGACGCCGCTGCAGAATTTAAGTAATCTGCTGCATTATTTAAGGACTCTGCTGCAATATTTAAGGACTTTGCTGCATTATTTAAGGACTCTGCTGTATTATTAAGCACGTTGCTGCATTAATTAAGGACTTTATTGCATTATTTAAGGAATTTGATGCATTATTTAAGGACTCTGCTGCATTATTTAAGGACTTTGATGCATTATTTAAGGACGCTGCTGCAGAATTTAAGGAATCTGCTGCATTATTTAAGGACTTTGTTGCATTATTTAAGGACTATGCTGCATTATGTAAGGACTCTGCTGCATTATTTAAGGACTTTGCTGCATTATTTAATTACTCTGCTGCATTATTTAAGGACTTTGTTGCATTATTTAAGGACTCTGCTGCATTATTTAAGGACTTTGCTGCATTATTTAAGGACTTTGATGCATTATTTAAGGACGCTGCTGCAGAATTTAAGTAATCTGCTGCATTATTTAAGGACTCTGCTGCATTATTTAAGGACTTTGTTGCATTATTTAAGGAATCTGCTGCATTATTTAAGGACTTTGTTGCATTATTTAAGGACTCTGCTGCATTATTTAAGGACTTCGTTGCATTATTTAAGGACTCTGCTGCATTATTTAAAGACTTTGCTGCATTATTTAAGTACTCTGGTGCATTATTTAAGGACTCGGCTGCATTATTTAAAGACTTTGCTGCATTATTTAAGTACTCTGGTGCATTATTTAAGGACTCTGCTGCATTATTTAAGGACTTTGCTGCATTATTTAAGGACTCTGCTGCATTATTTAAGGACTCTGCTGCATTATTTAAGGACTTTGCTGCATTATTTAAGTATGCTGCTGCGGTATTTAAGGCCTCTGCTGCATTATTTAAGGACTCTGCTGCATTATTAAGGACGTTGCTGCATTATTTAAGGACTTTATTGCATTATTTAAGGATTCTGCTGCATTATTTAAGGAATTTGCTGCATTATTTAAGGACTCTGCTGTATTATTTAAGGACTTTGTTGCATTATTTAATGACTCTGCTGGGGTATTTAAGGACTCTGCTGCATTATTTAAGGGCTTTGCTGCATTATTTAAGGACTCTGCTGCAGTATTTTAAGACTCTGCTGCATTATTTAAGGACTTTGATGCATTATTTAAGGACGCTGCTGCAGAATTTAAGGAATCTGCTGCATTATTTAAGGACTTTGTTGCATTATTTAAGGACTATGCTGCATTATGTAAGGACTCTGCTGCATTATTTAAGGACTTTGCTGCATTATTTAATTACTCTGCTGCATTATTTAAGGACTTTGTTGCATTATTTAAGGACTCTGCTGCATTATTTAAGGACTTTGCTGCATTATTTAAGGACTTTGATGCATTATTTAAGGACGCTGCTGCAGAATTTAAGTAATCTGCTGCATTATTTAAGGACTCTGCTGCATTATTTAAGGACTTTGCTGCATTAATTAAGGACTCTGCTGCATTATTTAAGGACTTTGTTGCATTATTTAATGACTCTGCTGCGGTATTTAAGGACTCTGCTGCATTATTTAAGGACTTTGCTGCATTATTTAAGGACTTTGCTGCAGTAATTAAGGAATCTGCTGCATTATTTAAGGACTTTGTTGCATTATTTAAGGACTGTGCTGCATTGCTTAAGGACTCTGCTGCATTATTTAAGGACTTTGCTGCATTATTTAAGGACTTTGTTGCATTATTTAAGGACTCTGCTGCATTATTTAAGGACTTTGTTGCATTATTTAAGGACTCTGTTGCATTATTTAAGGACTTTGCTGCATTATTTAAGTACTCTGGTGCATTATTTAAGGACTTTGTTGCATTATTTAAGGACTCTGCTGCATTATTTAAGGACTTTGTTGCATTATTTAAGGACTCTGTTGCATTATTTAAGGACTTTGCTGCATTATTTAAGTACTCTGGTGCATTATTTAAGGACTTTGTTGCATTATTTAAGGACTCTGCTGCATTATTTAAGGACTTTGTTGCATTATTTAAGGACTCTGCTGCATTATTTAAGGACTTTGCTGCATTATTTAAGGACTCTGTTGCATTATTTAAGGACTTTGCTGCATTATTTAAGTACTCTGGTGCATTATTTAAGGACTTTATTGCATTATTTAAGGATTCTGCTGCATTATTTAAGGAATTTGCTGCATTATTTAAGAACTTTGCTGCAGTATTTAAGGACTCTGCTGCATTATTTAAGGACTTTATTGCATTATTTAAGGACCCTGCTGCAGAATTTAAGGAATCTGCTGCATTACTTAAGGACTTTGTTGCATTATTTAAGGACTCTGCTGCATTATTTAAGGACTTTGCTGCATTATTTAAGGACTTTGATGCATTATTTAAGGACGCCGCTGCAGAATTTAAGTAATCTGCTGCATTATTTAAGGACTCTGCTGCATTATTTAAGGACTTTGCTGCATTATTTAAGGACTCTGCTGTATTATTAAGCACGTTGCTGCATTAATTAAGGACTTTATTGCATTATTTAAGGAATTTGATGCATTATTTAAGGACTCTGCTGCATTATTTAAGGACTTTGATGCATTATTTAAGGACGCTGCTGCAGAATTTAAGGAATCTGCTGCATTATTTAAGGACTTTGTTGCATTATTTAAGGACTATGCTGCATTATGTAAGGACTCTGCTGCATTATTTAAGGACTTTGCTGCATTATTTAATTACTCTGCTGCATTATTTAAGGACTTTGTTGCATTATTTAAGGACTCTGCTGCATTATTTAAGGACTTTGCTGCATTATTTAAGGACTTTGATGCATTATTTAAGGACGCTGCTGCAGAATTTAAGTAATCTGCTGCATTATTTAAGGACTCTGCTGCATTATTTAAGGACTTTGTTGCATTATTTAAGGAATCTGCTGCATTATTTAAGGACTTTGCTGCATTATTTAAGGACTTTGATGCATTATTTAAGGACGCTGCTGCAGAATTTAAGTAATCTGCTGCATTATTTAAGGACTCTGCTGCATTATTTAAGGACTTTGCTGCATTATTTAAGGACTCTGCTGCATTATTTAAGGACTTTGTTGCATTATTTAATGACTCTGCTGCGGTATTTAAGGACTCTGCTGTATTATTTAAGGACTTTGCTGAATTATTTAAGGACTCTGCTTCATTATTTAAGGACTTTGTTGCATTATTTAAGGACTCTGCTGCATTATTTAAGGACTTCGTTGCATTATTTAAGGACTCTGCTGCATTATTTAAAGACTTTGCTGCATTATTTAAGTACTCTGGTGCATTATTTAAGGACTTTGTTGCATTATTTAAGGACTCTGCTGCATTATTTAAGGACTTTGTTGCATTATTTAAGGACTCTGCTGCATTATTTAAGGACTTTGCTGCATTATTTAAGGACTCTGTTGCATTATTTAAGGACTTTGCTGCATTATTTAAGTACTCTGGTGCATTATTTAAGGACTTTGTTGCATTATTTAAGGACTCTGCTGCATTATTTAAGGACTTTGTTGCATTATTTAAGGACTCTGCTGCATTATTTAAGGACTTTGTTGCATTATTTAAGGACTCTGTTGCATTATTTAAGGACTTTGCTGCATTATTTAAGTACTCTGGTGCATTATTTAAGGACTTTGTTGCATTATTTAAGGACTCTGCTGCATTATTTAAGGACTTTGTTGCATTATTTAAGGACTCTGTTGCATTATTTAAGGACTTTGCTGCATTATTTAAGTACTCTGGTGCATTATTTAAGGACTTTGTTGCATTATTTAAGGACTCTGCTGCATTATTTAAGGACTTTGTTGCATTATTTAAGGACTCTGCTGCATTATTTAAGGACTTTGCTGCATTATTTAAGGACTCTGTTGCATTATTTAAGGACTTTGCTGCATTATTTAAGTACTCTGGTGCATTATTTAAGGACTTTATTGCATTATTTAAGGATTCTGCTGCATTATTTAAGGAATTTGCTGCATTATTTAAGAACTTTGCTGCAGTATTTAAGGACTCTGCTGCATTATTTAAGGACTTTATTGCATTATTTAAGGACCCTGCTGCAGAATTTAAGGAATCTGCTGCATTACTTAAGGACTTTGTTGCATTATTTAAGGACTCTGCTGCATTATTTAAGGACTCTGCTGCATTATTTAAGGACTTTGCTGCATTATTTAAGGACTCTGCTGCATTATTTAAGGACTTTGCTGCATTATTTAAGGACTCTGCTGCATTATTTAAGGACTGTGTTGCATTATTTAATGACTCTGCTGCGGTATTTAAGGACTCTGCTGCATTATTTAAGGACTTTGCTGCATTATTTAAGGACTTTGCTGCAGTAATTAAGGAATCTGCTGCATTATTTAAGGACTTTGTTGCATTATTTAAGGACTGTGCTGCATTGCTTAAGGACTCTGCTGCATTATTTAAGGACTTTGCTGCATTATTTAAGGACTTTGTTGCATTATTTAAGGACTCTGCTGCATTATTTAAGGACTTTGTTGCATTATTTAAGGACTCTGTTGCATTATTTAAGGACTTTGCTGCATTATTTAAGTACTCTAGTGCATTATTTAAGGACTTTGTTGCATTATTTAAGGACTCTGCTGCATTATTTAAGGACTTTGCTGCATTATTTAAGTACTCTGGTGCATTATTTAAGGACTTTGTTGCATTATTTAAGGACTCTGCTGCATTATTTAAGGACTTTGTTGCATTATTTAAGGACTATGCTGCATTATGTAAGGACTCTGCTGCATTATTTAAGGACTTTGCTGCATTATTTAATTACTCTGCTGCATTATTTAAGGACTTTGCTGCATTATTTAAGTATGCTGCTGCGGTATTTAAGGCCTCTGCTGCATTATTTAAGGACTCTGCTGCATTATTAAGGACGTTGCTGCATTATTTAAGGACTTTATTGCATTATTTAAGGATTCTGCTGCATTATTTAAGGAATTTGCTGCATTATTTAAGGACTCTGCTGTATTATTTAAGGACTTTGTTGCATTATTTAATGACTCTGCTGGGGTATTTAAGGACTCTGCTGCATTATTTAAGGGCTTTGCTGCATTATTTAAGGACTCTGCTGCAGTATTTTAAGACTCTGCTGCATTATTTAAGGACTTTGATGCATTATTTAAGGACGCTGCTGCAGAATTTAAGGAATCTGCTGCATTATTTAAGGACTTTGTTGCATTATTTAAGGACTATGCTGCATTATGTAAGGACTCTGCTGCATTATTTAAGGACTTTGCTGCATTATTTAATTACTCTGCTGCATTATTTAAGGACTTTGTTGCATTATTTAAGGACTCTGCTGCATTATTTAAGGACTTTGCTGCATTATTTAAGGACTTTGATGCATTATTTAAGGACGCTGCTGCAGAATTTAAGTAATCTGCTGCATTATTTAAGGACTCTGCTGCATTATTTAAGGACTTTGCTGCATTAATTAAGGACTCTGCTGCATTATTTAAGGACTTTGTTGCATTATTTAATGACTCTGCTGCGGTATTTAAGGACTCTGCTGCATTATTTAAGGACTTTGCTGCATTATTTAAGGACTTTGCTGCAGTAATTAAGGAATCTGCTGCATTATTTAAGGACTTTGTTGCATTATTTAAGGACTGTGCTGCATTGCTTAAGGACTCTGCTGCATTATTTAAGGACTTTGCTGCATTATTTAAGGACTTTGTTGCATTATTTAAGGACTCTGCTGCATTATTTAAGGACTTTGTTGCATTATTTAAGGACTCTGTTGCATTATTTAAGGACTTTGCTGCATTATTTAAGTACTCTGGTGCATTATTTAAGGACTTTGTTGCATTATTTAAGGACTCTGCTGCATTATTTAAGGACTTTGTTGCATTATTTAAGGACTCTGTTGCATTATTTAAGGACTTTGCTGCATTATTTAAGTACTCTGGTGCATTATTTAAGGACTTTGTTGCATTATTTAAGGACTCTGCTGCATTATTTAAGGACTTTGTTGCATTATTTAAGGACTCTGCTGCATTATTTAAGGACTTTGCTGCATTATTTAAGGACTCTGTTGCATTATTTAAGGACTTTGCTGCATTATTTAAGTACTCTGGTGCATTATTTAAGGACTTTATTGCATTATTTAAGGATTCTGCTGCATTATTTAAGGAATTTGCTGCATTATTTAAGAACTTTGCTGCAGTATTTAAGGACTCTGCTGCATTATTTAAGGACTTTATTGCATTATTTAAGGACCCTGCTGCAGAATTTAAGGAATCTGCTGCATTACTTAAGGACTTTGTTGCATTATTTAAGGACTCTGCTGCATTATTTAAGGACTTTGCTGCATTATTTAAGGACTTTGATGCATTATTTAAGGACGCCGCTGCAGAATTTAAGTAATCTGCTGCATTATTTAAGGACTCTGCTGCATTATTTAAGGACTTTGCTGCATTATTTAAGGACTCTGCTGTATTATTAAGCACGTTGCTGCATTAATTAAGGACTTTATTGCATTATTTAAGGAATTTGATGCATTATTTAAGGACTCTGCTGCATTATTTAAGGACTTTGATGCATTATTTAAGGACGCTGCTGCAGAATTTAAGGAATCTGCTGCATTATTTAAGGACTTTGTTGCATTATTTAAGGACTATGCTGCATTATGTAAGGACTCTGCTGCATTATTTAAGGACTTTGCTGCATTATTTAATTACTCTGCTGCATTATTTAAGGACTTTGTTGCATTATTTAAGGACTCTGCTGCATTATTTAAGGACTTTGCTGCATTATTTAAGGACTTTGATGCATTATTTAAGGACGCTGCTGCAGAATTTAAGTAATCTGCTGCATTATTTAAGGACTCTGCTGCATTATTTAAGGACTTTGTTGCATTATTTAAGGAATCTGCTGCATTATTTAAGGACTTTGCTGCATTATTTAAGGACTTTGATGCATTATTTAAGGACGCTGCTGCAGAATTTAAGTAATCTGCTGCATTATTTAAGGACTCTGCTGCATTATTTAAGGACTTTGCTGCATTATTTAAGGACTCTGCTGCATTATTTAAGGACTTTGTTGCATTATTTAATGACTCTGCTGCGGTATTTAAGGACTCTGCTGTATTATTTAAGGACTTTGCTGAATTATTTAAGGACTCTGCTTCATTATTTAAGGACTTTGTTGCATTATTTAAGGACTCTGCTGCATTATTTAAGGACTTCGTTGCATTATTTAAGGACTCTGCTGCATTATTTAAAGACTTTGCTGCATTATTTAAGTACTCTGGTGCATTATTTAAGGACTTTGTTGCATTATTTAAGGACTCTGCTGCATTATTTAAGGACTTTGTTGCATTATTTAAGGACTCTGCTGCATTATTTAAGGACTTTGCTGCATTATTTAAGGACTCTGTTGCATTATTTAAGGACTTTGCTGCATTATTTAAGTACTCTGGTGCATTATTTAAGGACTTTGTTGCATTATTTAAGGACTCTGCTGCATTATTTAAGGACTTTGTTGCATTATTTAAGGACTCTGCTGCATTATTTAAGGACTTTGTTGCATTATTTAAGGACTCTGTTGCATTATTTAAGGACTTTGCTGCATTATTTAAGTACTCTGGTGCATTATTTAAGGACTTTGTTGCATTATTTAAGGACTCTGCTGCATTATTTAAGGACTTTGTTGCATTATTTAAGGACTCTGTTGCATTATTTAAGGACTTTGCTGCATTATTTAAGTACTCTGGTGCATTATTTAAGGACTTTGTTGCATTATTTAAGGACTCTGCTGCATTATTTAAGGACTTTGTTGCATTATTTAAGGACTCTGCTGCATTATTTAAGGACTTTGCTGCATTATTTAAGGACTCTGTTGCATTATTTAAGGACTTTGCTGCATTATTTAAGTACTCTGGTGCATTATTTAAGGACTTTATTGCATTATTTAAGGATTCTGCTGCATTATTTAAGGAATTTGCTGCATTATTTAAGAACTTTGCTGCAGTATTTAAGGACTCTGCTGCATTATTTAAGGACTTTATTGCATTATTTAAGGACCCTGCTGCAGAATTTAAGGAATCTGCTGCATTACTTAAGGACTTTGTTGCATTATTTAAGGACTCTGCTGCATTATTTAAGGACTCTGCTGCATTATTTAAGGACTTTGCTGCATTATTTAAGGACTCTGCTGCATTATTTAAGGACTTTGCTGCATTATTTAAGGACTCTGCTGCATTATTTAAGGACTGTGTTGCATTATTTAATGACTCTGCTGCGGTATTTAAGGACTCTGCTGCATTATTTAAGGACTTTGCTGCATTATTTAAGGACTTTGCTGCAGTAATTAAGGAATCTGCTGCATTATTTAAGGACTTTGTTGCATTATTTAAGGACTGTGCTGCATTGCTTAAGGACTCTGCTGCATTATTTAAGGACTTTGCTGCATTATTTAAGGACTTTGTTGCATTATTTAAGGACTCTGCTGCATTATTTAAGGACTTTGTTGCATTATTTAAGGACTCTGTTGCATTATTTAAGGACTTTGCTGCATTATTTAAGTACTCTAGTGCATTATTTAAGGACTTTGTTGCATTATTTAAGGACTCTGCTGCATTATTTAAGGACTTTGCTGCATTATTTAAGTACTCTGGTGCATTATTTAAGGACTTTGTTGCATTATTTAAGGACTCTGCTGCATTATTTAAGGACTTTGTTGCATTATTTAAGGACTATGCTGCATTATGTAAGGACTCTGCTGCATTATTTAAGGACTTTGCTGCATTATTTAATTACTCTGCTGCATTATTTAAGGACTTTGCTGCATTATTTAAGTATGCTGCTGCGGTATTTAAGGCCTCTGCTGCATTATTTAAGGACTCTGCTGCATTATTAAGGACGTTGCTGCATTATTTAAGGACTTTATTGCATTATTTAAGGATTCTGCTGCATTATTTAAGGAATTTGCTGCATTATTTAAGGACTCTGCTGTATTATTTAAGGACTTTGTTGCATTATTTAATGACTCTGCTGGGGTATTTAAGGACTCTGCTGCATTATTTAAGGGCTTTGCTGCATTATTTAAGGACTCTGCTGCAGTATTTTAAGACTCTGCTGCATTATTTAAGGACTTTGATGCATTATTTAAGGACGCTGCTGCAGAATTTAAGGAATCTGCTGCATTATTTAAGGACTTTGTTGCATTATTTAAGGACTATGCTGCATTATGTAAGGACTCTGCTGCATTATTTAAGGACTTTGCTGCATTATTTAATTACTCTGCTGCATTATTTAAGGACTTTGTTGCATTATTTAAGGACTCTGCTGCATTATTTAAGGACTTTGCTGCATTATTTAAGGACTTTGATGCATTATTTAAGGACGCTGCTGCAGAATTTAAGTAATCTGCTGCATTATTTAAGGACTCTGCTGCATTATTTAAGGACTTTGCTGCATTAATTAAGGACTCTGCTGCATTATTTAAGGACTTTGTTGCATTATTTAATGACTCTGCTGCGGTATTTAAGGACTCTGCTGCATTATTTAAGGACTTTGCTGCATTATTTAAGGACTTTGCTGCAGTAATTAAGGAATCTGCTGCATTATTTAAGGACTTTGTTGCATTATTTAAGGACTGTGCTGCATTGCTTAAGGACTCTGCTGCATTATTTAAGGACTTTGCTGCATTATTTAAGGACTTTGTTGCATTATTTAAGGACTCTGCTGCATTATTTAAGGACTTTGTTGCATTATTTAAGGACTCTGTTGCATTATTTAAGGACTTTGCTGCATTATTTAAGTACTCTGGTGCATTATTTAAGGACTTTGTTGCATTATTTAAGGACTCTGCTGCATTATTTAAGGACTTTGTTGCATTATTTAAGGACTCTGTTGCATTATTTAAGGACTTTGCTGCATTATTTAAGTACTCTGGTGCATTATTTAAGGACTTTGTTGCATTATTTAAGGACTCTGCTGCATTATTTAAGGACTTTGTTGCATTATTTAAGGACTCTGCTGCATTATTTAAGGACTTTGCTGCATTATTTAAGGACTCTGTTGCATTATTTAAGGACTTTGCTGCATTATTTAAGTACTCTGGTGCATTATTTAAGGACTTTATTGCATTATTTAAGGATTCTGCTGCATTATTTAAGGAATTTGCTGCATTATTTAAGAACTTTGCTGCAGTATTTAAGGACTCTGCTGCATTATTTAAGGACTTTATTGCATTATTTAAGGACCCTGCTGCAGAATTTAAGGAATCTGCTGCATTACTTAAGGACTTTGTTGCATTATTTAAGGACTCTGCTGCATTATTTAAGGACTTTGCTGCATTATTTAAGGACTCTGCTGCATTATTTAAGGACTTTGCTGCATTATTTAAGGACTCTGCTGCATTATTTAAGGACTTTGTTGCATTATTTAATGACTCTGCTGCGGTATTTAAGGACTCTGCTGCATTATTTAAGGACTTTGCTGCATTATTTAAGGACTTTGCTGCAGTAATTAAGGAATCTGCTGCATTATTTAAGGACTTTGTTGCATTATTTAAGGACTGTGCTGCATTGCTTAAGGACTCTGCTGCATTATTTAAGGACTTTGCTGCATTATTTAAGGACTTTGTTGCATTATTTAAGGACTCTGCTGCATTATTTAAGGACTTTGTTGCATTATTTAATGACTCTGTTGCATTATTTAAGGACTTTGCTGCATTATTTAAGTACTCTGGTGCATTATTTAAGGACTTTGTTGCATTATTTAAGGACTCTGCTGCATTATTTAAGGACTTTGCTGCATTATTTAAGTACTCTGGTGCATTATTTAAGGACTTTGTTGCATTATTTAAGGACTCTGCTGCATTATTTAAGGACTTTGTTGCATTATTTAAGGACTCTGCTGCATTATTTAAGGACTTTGCTGCATTATTTAAGGACTCTGCTGCATTATTTAAGGACTTTGTTGCATTATTTAATGACTCTGCTGCGGTATTTAAGGACTCTGCTGTATTATTTAAGGACTTTGCTGCAATATTTAAGGACTCTGCTTCATTATTTAAGGACTTTGTTGCATTATTTAAGGACTCTGCTGCATTATTTAAGGACTTCGTTGCATTATTTAAGGACTCTGCTGCATTATTTAAAGACTTTGCTGCATTATTTAAGTACTCTGGTGCATTATTTAAGGACTCGGCTGCATTATTTAAAGACTTTGCTGCATTATTTAAGTACTCTGGTGCATTATTTAAGGACTTTGCTGCATTATTTAAGGACTCTGCTGCATTATTTAAGGACTTTGCTGCATTATTTAAGTATGCTGCTGCGGTATTTAAGGCCTCTGCTGCATTATTTAAGGACTCTGCTGCATTATTAAGGACGTTGCTGCATTATTTAAGGACTTTATTGCATTATTTAAGGATTCTGCTGCATTATTTAAGGAATTTGCTGCATTATTTAAGGACTCTGCTGTATTATTTAAGGACTTTGTTGCATTATTTAATGACTCTGCTGGGGTATTTAAGGACTCTGCTGCATTATTTAAGGGCTTTGCTGCATTATTTAAGGACTCTGCTGCAGTATTTTAAGACTCTGCTGCATTATTTAAGGACTTTGATGCATTATTTAAGGACGCTGCTGCAGAATTTAAGGAATCTGCTGCATTATTTAAGGACTTTGTTGCATTATTTAAGGACTATGCTGCATTATGTAAGGACTCTGCTGCATTATTTAAGGACTTTGCTGCATTATTTAATTACTCTGCTGCATTATTTAAGGACTTTGTTGCATTATTTAATGACTCTGTTGCATTATTTAAGGACTTTGCTGCATTATTTAAGTACTCTGGTGCATTATTTAAGGACTTTGTTGCATTATTTAAGGACTCTGCTGCATTATTTAAGGACTTTGCTGCATTATTTAAGTACTCTGGTGCATTATTTAAGGACTTTGTTGCATTATTTAAGGACTCTGCTGCATTATTTAAGGACTTTGTTGCATTATTTAAGGACTCTGCTGCATTATTTAAGGACTTTGCTGCATTATTTAAGGACTCTGCTGCATTATTTAAGGACTTTGTTGCATTATTTAATGACTCTGCTGCGGTATTTAAGGACTCTGCTGTATTATTTAAGGACTTTGCTGCATTATTTAAGGACTCTGCTTCATTATTTAAGGACTTTGTTGCATTATTTAAGGACTCTGCTGCATTATTTAAGGACTTCGTTGCATTATTTAAGGACTCTGCTGCATTATTTAAAGACTTTGCTGCATTATTTAAGTACTCTGGTGCATTATTTAAGGACTCGGCTGCATTATTTAAAGACTTTGCTGCATTATTTAAGTACTCTGGTGCATTATTTAAGGACTCTGCTGCATTATTTAAGGACTTTGCTGCATTATTTAAGGACTCTGCTGCATTATTTAAGGACTTTGCTGCATTATTTAAGTACTTTGATGCATTATTTAAGGACGCTGCTGCAGAATTTAAGTAATCTGCTGCATTATTTAAGGACTCTGCTGCATTATTTAAGGACTTTGCTGCATTAATTAAGGACTCTGCTGCATTATTTAAGGACTTTGTTGCATTATTTAATGACTCTGCTGCGGTATTTAAGGACTCTGCTGCATTATTTAAGGACTTTGCTGCATTATTTAAGGACTTTGCTGCAGTAATTAAGGAATCTGCTGCATTATTTAAGGACTTTGTTGCATTATTTAAGGACTGTGCTGCATTGCTTAAGGACTCTGCTGCATTATTTAAGGACTTTGCTGCATTATTTAAGGACTTTGTTGCATTATTTAAGGACTCTGCTGCATTATTTAAGGACTTTGTTGCATTATTTAAGGACTCTGTTGCATTATTTAAGGACTTTGCTGCATTATTTAAGTACTCTGGTGCATTATTTAAGGACTTTGTTGCATTATTTAAGGACTCTGCTGCATTATTTAAGGACTTTGTTGCATTATTTAAGGACTCTGTTGCATTATTTAAGGACTTTGCTGCATTATTTAAGTACTCTGGTGCATTATTTAAGGACTTTGTTGCATTATTTAAGGACTCTGCTGCATTATTTAAGGACTTTGTTGCATTATTTAAGGACTCTGCTGCATTATTTAAGGACTTTGCTGCATTATTTAAGGACTCTGTTGCATTATTTAAGGACTTTGCTGCATTATTTAAGTACTCTGGTGCATTATTTAAGGACTTTATTGCATTATTTAAGGATTCTGCTGCATTATTTAAGGAATTTGCTGCATTATTTAAGAACTTTGCTGCAGTATTTAAGGACTCTGCTGCATTATTTAAGGACTTTATTGCATTATTTAAGGACCCTGCTGCAGAATTTAAGGAATCTGCTGCATTACTTAAGGACTTTGTTGCATTATTTAAGGACTCTGCTGCATTATTTAAGGACTTTGCTGCATTATTTAAGGACTTTGATGCATTATTTAAGGACGCCGCTGCAGAATTTAAGTAATCTGCTGCATTATTTAAGGACTCTGCTGCAATATTTAAGGACTTTGCTGCATTATTTAAGGACTCTGCTGTATTATTAAGCACGTTGCTGCATTAATTAAGGACTTTATTGCATTATTTAAGGAATTTGATGCATTATTTAAGGACTCTGCTGCATTATTTAAGGACTTTGATGCATTATTTAAGGACGCTGCTGCAGAATTTAAGGAATCTGCTGCATTATTTAAGGACTTTGTTGCATTATTTAAGGACTATGCTGCATTATGTAAGGACTCTGCTGCATTATTTAAGGACTTTGCTGCATTATTTAATTACTCTGCTGCATTATTTAAGGACTTTGTTGCATTATTTAAGGACTCTGCTGCATTATTTAAGGACTTTGCTGCATTATTTAAGGACTTTGATGCATTATTTAAGGACGCTGCTGCAGAATTTAAGTAATCTGCTGCATTATTTAAGGACTCTGCTGCATTATTTAAGGACTTTGTTGCATTATTTAAGGAATCTGCTGCATTATTTAAGGACTTTGTTGCATTATTTAAGGACTCTGCTGCATTATTTAAGGACTTCGTTGCATTATTTAAGGACTCTGCTGCATTATTTAAAGACTTTGCTGCATTATTTAAGTACTCTGGTGCATTATTTAAGGACTCGGCTGCATTATTTAAAGACTTTGCTGCATTATTTAAGTACTCTGGTGCATTATTTAAGGACTCTGCTGCATTATTTAAGGACTTTGCTGCATTATTTAAGGACTCTGCTGCATTATTTAAGGACTCTGCTGCATTATTTAAGGACTTTGCTGCATTATTTAAGTATGCTGCTGCGGTATTTAAGGCCTCTGCTGCATTATTTAAGGACTCTGCTGCATTATTAAGGACGTTGCTGCATTATTTAAGGACTTTATTGCATTATTTAAGGATTCTGCTGCATTATTTAAGGAATTTGCTGCATTATTTAAGGACTCTGCTGTATTATTTAAGGACTTTGTTGCATTATTTAATGACTCTGCTGGGGTATTTAAGGACTCTGCTGCATTATTTAAGGGCTTTGCTGCATTATTTAAGGACTCTGCTGCAGTATTTTAAGACTCTGCTGCATTATTTAAGGACTTTGATGCATTATTTAAGGACGCTGCTGCAGAATTTAAGGAATCTGCTGCATTATTTAAGGACTTTGTTGCATTATTTAAGGACTATGCTGCATTATGTAAGGACTCTGCTGCATTATTTAAGGACTTTGCTGCATTATTTAATTACTCTGCTGCATTATTTAAGGACTTTGTTGCATTATTTAAGGACTCTGCTGCATTATTTAAGGACTTTGCTGCATTATTTAAGGACTTTGATGCATTATTTAAGGACGCTGCTGCAGAATTTAAGTAATCTGCTGCATTATTTAAGGACTCTGCTGCATTATTTAAGGACTTTGCTGCATTAATTAAGGACTCTGCTGCATTATTTAAGGACTTTGTTGCATTATTTAATGACTCTGCTGCGGTATTTAAGGACTCTGCTGCATTATTTAAGGACTTTGCTGCATTATTTAAGGACTTTGCTGCAGTAATTAAGGAATCTGCTGCATTATTTAAGGACTTTGTTGCATTATTTAAGGACTGTGCTGCATTGCTTAAGGACTCTGCTGCATTATTTAAGGACTTTGCTGCATTATTTAAGGACTTTGTTGCATTATTTAAGGACTCTGCTGCATTATTTAAGGACTTTGTTGCATTATTTAAGGACTCTGTTGCATTATTTAAGGACTTTGCTGCATTATTTAAGTACTCTGGTGCATTATTTAAGGACTTTGTTGCATTATTTAAGGACTCTGCTGCATTATTTAAGGACTTTGTTGCATTATTTAAGGACTCTGTTGCATTATTTAAGGACTTTGCTGCATTATTTAAGTACTCTGGTGCATTATTTAAGGACTTTGTTGCATTATTTAAGGACTCTGCTGCATTATTTAAGGACTTTGTTGCATTATTTAAGGACTCTGCTGCATTATTTAAGGACTTTGCTGCATTATTTAAGGACTCTGTTGCATTATTTAAGGACTTTGCTGCATTATTTAAGTACTCTGGTGCATTATTTAAGGACTTTATTGCATTATTTAAGGATTCTGCTGCATTATTTAAGGAATTTGCTGCATTATTTAAGAACTTTGCTGCAGTATTTAAGGACTCTGCTGCATTATTTAAGGACTTTATTGCATTATTTAAGGACCCTGCTGCAGAATTTAAGGAATCTGCTGCATTACTTAAGGACTTTGTTGCATTATTTAAGGACTCTGCTGCATTATTTAAGGACTTTGCTGCATTATTTAAGGACTTTGATGCATTATTTAAGGACGCCGCTGCAGAATTTAAGTAATCTGCTGCATTATTTAAGGACTCTGCTGCATTATTTAAGGACTTTGCTGCATTATTTAAGGACTCTGCTGTATTATTAAGCACGTTGCTGCATTAATTAAGGACTTTATTGCATTATTTAAGGAATTTGATGCATTATTTAAGGACTCTGCTGCATTATTTAAGGACTTTGATGCATTATTTAAGGACGCTGCTGCAGAATTTAAGGAATCTGCTGCATTATTTAAGGACTTTGTTGCATTATTTAAGGACTATGCTGCATTATGTAAGGACTCTGCTGCATTATTTAAGGACTTTGCTGCATTATTTAATTACTCTGCTGCATTATTTAAGGACTTTGTTGCATTATTTAAGGACTCTGCTGCATTATTTAAGGACTTTGCTGCATTATTTAAGGACTTTGATGCATTATTTAAGGACGCTGCTGCAGAATTTAAGTAATCTGCTGCATTATTTAAGGACTCTGCTGCATTATTTAAGGACTTTGTTGCATTATTTAAGGAATCTGCTGCATTATTTAAGGACTTTGCTGCATTATTTAAGGACTTTGATGCATTATTTAAGGACGCTGCTGCAGAATTTAAGTAATCTGCTGCATTATTTAAGGACTCTGCTGCATTATTTAAGGACTTTGCTGCATTATTTAAGGACTCTGCTGCATTATTTAAGGACTTTGTTGCATTATTTAATGACTCTGCTGCGGTATTTAAGGACTCTGCTGTATTATTTAAGGACTTTGCTGAATTATTTAAGGACTCTGCTTCATTATTTAAGGACTTTGTTGCATTATTTAAGGACTCTGCTGCATTATTTAAGGACTTCGTTGCATTATTTAAGGACTCTGCTGCATTATTTAAAGACTTTGCTGCATTATTTAAGTACTCTGGTGCATTATTTAAGGACTCGGCTGCATTATTTAAAGACTTTGCTGCATTATTTAAGTACTCTGGTGCATTATTTAAGGACTCTGCTGCATTATTTAAGGACTTTGCTGCATTATTTAAGGACTCTGCTGCATTATTTAAGGACTCTGCTGCATTATTTAAGGACTTTGCTGCATTATTTAAGTATGCTGCTGCGGTATTTAAGGCCTCTGCTGCATTATTTAAGGACTCTGCTGCATTATTAAGGACGTTGCTGCATTATTTAAGGACTTTATTGCATTATTTAAGGATTCTGCTGCATTATTTAAGGAATTTGCTGCATTATTTAAGGACTCTGCTGTATTATTTAAGGACTTTGTTGCATTATTTAATGACTCTGCTGGGGTATTTAAGGACTCTGCTGCATTATTTAAGGGCTTTGCTGCATTATTTAAGGACTCTGCTGCAGTATTTAAGGACTCTGCTGCATTATTTAAGGACTTTGATGCATTATTTAAGGACGCTGCTGCAGAATTTAAGGAATCTGCTGCATTATTTAAGGACTTTGTTGCATTATTTAAGGACTATGCTGCATTATGTAAGGACTCTGCTGCATTATTTAAGGACTTTGCTGCATTATTTAATTACTCTGCTGCATTATTTAAGGACTTTGTTGCATTATTTAAGGACTCTGCTGCATTATTTAAGGACTTTGCTGCATTATTTAAGGACTTTGATGCATTATTTAAGGACGCTGCTGCAGAATTTAAGTAATCTGCTGCATTATTTAAGGACTCTGCTGCATTATTTAAGGACTTTGCTGCATTATTTAAGGACTCTGCTGCATTATTTAAGGACTTTGTTGCATTATTTAATGACTCTGCTGCGGTATTTAAGGACTCTGCTGCATTATTTAAGGACTTTGCTGCATTATTTAAGGACTTTGCTGCAGTAATTAAGGAATCTGCTGCATTATTTAAGGACTTTGTTGCATTATTTAAGGACTGTGCTGCATTGCTTAAGGACTCTGCTGCATTATTTAAGGACTTTGCTGCATTATTTAAGGACTTTGTTGCATTATTTAAGGACTCTGCTGCATTATTTAAGGACTTTGTTGCATTATTTAAGGACTCTGTTGCATTATTTAAGGACTTTGCTGCATTATTTAAGTACTCTGGTGCATTATTTAAGGACTTTGTTGCATTATTTAAGGACTCTGCTGCATTATTTAAGGACTTTGCTGCATTATTTAAGTACTCTGGTGCATTATTTAAGGACTTTGTTGCATTATTTAAGGACTCTGCTGCATTATTTAAGGACTTTGTTGCATTATTTAAGGACTCTGCTGCATTATTTAAGGACTTTGCTGCATTATTTAAGGACTCTGCTGCATTATTTAAGGACTTTGTTGCATTATTTAATGACTCTGCTGCGGTATTTAAGGACTCTGCTGTATTATTTAAGGACTTTGCTGCATTATTTAAGGACTCTGCTTCATTATTTAAGGACTTTGTTGCATTATTTAAGGACTCTGCTGCATTATTTAAGGACTTCGTTGCATTAATTAAGGACTCTGCTGCATTATTTAAAGACTTTGCTGCATTATTTAAGTACTCTGGTGCATTATTTAAGGACTCGGCTGCATTATTTAAAGACTTTGCTGCATTATTTAAGTACTCTGGTGCATTATTTAAGGACTCTGCTGCATTATTTAAGGACTTTGCTGCATTATTTAAGGACTCTGCTGCATTATTTAAGGACTTTGCTGCATTGTTTAAGTATGCTGCTGCGGTATTTAAGGCCTCTGCTGCATTATTTAAGGACTCTGCTGCATTATTAAGGACGTTGCTGCATTATTTAAGGACTTTATTGCATTATTTAAGGATTCTGCTGCATTATTTAAGGAATTTGCTGCATTATTTAAGGACTCTGCTGCATTATTTAAGGACTTTGTTGCATTATTTAAGGACTCTGTTGCATTATTTAAGGACTTTGCTGCATTATTTAAGTACTCTGGTGCATTATTTAAGGACTTTGTTGCATTATTTAAGGACTCTGCTGCATTATTTAAGGACTTTGCTGCATTATTTAAGTACTCTGGTGCATTATTTAAGGACTTTGTTGCATTATTTAAGGACTCTGCTGCATTATTTAAGGACTTTGTTGCATTATTTAAGGACTCTGCTGCATTATTTAAGGACTTTGCTGCATTATTTAAGGACTCTGCTGCATTATTTAAGGACTTTGTTGCATTATTTAATGACTCTGCTGCGGTATTTAAGGACTCTGCTGTATTATTTAAGGACTTTGCTGCATTATTTAAGGACTCTGCTTCATTATTTAAGGACTTTGTTGCATTATTTAAGGACTCTGCTGCATTATTTAAGGACTTCGTTGCATTAATTAAGGACTCTGCTGCATTATTTAAAGACTTTGCTGCATTATTTAAGTACTCTGGTGCATTATTTAAGGACTCGGCTGCATTATTTAAAGACTTTGCTGCATTATTTAAGTACTCTGGTGCATTATTTAAGGACTCTGCTGCATTATTTAAGGACTTTGCTGCATTATTTAAGGACTCTGCTGCATTATTTAAGGACTTTGCTGCATTGTTTAAGTATGCTGCTGCGGTATTTAAGGCCTCTGCTGCATTATTTAAGGACTCTGCTGCATTATTAAGGACGTTGCTGCATTATTTAAGGACTTTATTGCATTATTTAAGGATTCTGCTGCATTATTTAAGGAATTTGCTGCATTATTTAAGGACTCTGCTGTATTATTTAAGGACTTTGTTGCATTATTTAATGACTCTGCTGGGGTATTTAAGGACTCTGCTGCATTATTTAAGGGCTTTGCTGCATTATTTAAGGACTCTGCTGCAGTATTTTAAGACTCTGCTGCATTATTTAAGGACTTTGATGCATTATTTAAGGACGCTGCTGCAGAATTTAAGGAATCTGCTGCATTATTTAAGGACTTTGTTGCATTATTTAAGGACTATGCTGCATTATGTAAGGACTCTGCTGCATTATTTAAGGACTTTGCTGCATTATTTAATTACTCTGCTGCATTATTTAAGGACTTTGTTGCATTATTTAAGGACTCTGCTGCATTATTTAAGGACTTTGCTGCATTATTTAAGGACTTTGATGCATTATTTAAGGACGCTGCTGCAGAATTTAAGTAATCTGCTGCATTATTTAAGGACTCTGCTGCATTATTTAAGGACTTTGCTGCATTAATTAAGGACTCTGCTGCATTATTTAAGGACTTTGTTGCATTATTTAATGACTCTGCTGCGGTATTTAAGGACTCTGCTGCATTATTTAAGGACTTTGCTGCATTATTTAAGGACTTTGCTGCAGTAATTAAGGAATCTGCTGCATTATTTAAGGACTTTGTTGCATTATTTAAGGACTGTGCTGCATTGCTTAAGGACTCTGCTGCATTATTTAAGGACTTTGCTGCATTATTTAAGGACTTTGTTGCATTATTTAAGGACTCTGCTGCATTATTTAAGGACTTTGTTGCATTATTTAAGGACTCTGTTGCATTATTTAAGGACTTTGCTGCATTATTTAAGTACTCTGGTGCATTATTTAAGGACTTTGTTGCATTATTTAAGGACTCTGCTGCATTATTTAAGGACTTTGTTGCATTATTTAAGGACTCTGCTGCATTATTTAAGGACTTCGTTGCATTAATTAAGGACTCTGCTGCATTATTTAAAGACTTTGCTGCATTATTTAAGTACTCTGGTGCATTATTTAAGGACTCGGCTGCATTATTTAAAGACTTTGCTGCATTATTTAAGTACTCTGGTGCATTATTTAAGGACTCTGCTGCATTATTTAAGGACTTTGCTGCATTATTTAAGGACTCTGCTGCATTATTTAAGGACTTTGCTGCATTGTTTAAGTATGCTGCTGCGGTATTTAAGGCCTCTGCTGCATTATTTAAGGACTCTGCTGCATTATTAAGGACGTTGCTGCATTATTTAAGGACTTTATTGCATTATTTAAGGATTCTGCTGCATTATTTAAGGAATTTGCTGCATTATTTAAGGACTCTGC
Organism: Phyllobates terribilis; assembly: GCF_046119375.1. NCBI lineage: Eukaryota > Metazoa > Chordata > Amphibia > Anura > Dendrobatidae > Phyllobates > Phyllobates terribilis. The sequence continues at coordinate 1,109,027 of NW_027363268.1, forward strand.
TGTATTATTTAAGGACTTTGTTGCATTATTTAATGACTCTGCTGGGGTATTTAAGGACTCTGCTGCATTATTTAAGGGCTTTGCTGCATTATTTAAGGACTCTGCTGCAGTATTTTAAGACTCTGCTGCATTATTTAAGGACTTTGATGCATTATTTAAGGACGCTGCTGCAGAATTTAAGGAATCTGCTGCATTATTTAAGGACTTTGTTGCATTATTTAAGGACTATGCTGCATTATGTAAGGACTCTGCTGCATTATTTAAGGACTTTGCTGCATTATTTAATTACTCTGCTGCATTATTTAAGGACTTTGTTGCATTATTTAAGGACTCTGCTGCATTATTTAAGGACTTTGCTGCATTATTTAAGGACTTTGATGCATTATTTAAGGACGCTGCTGCAGAATTTAAGTAATCTGCTGCATTATTTAAGGACTCTGCTGCATTATTTAAGGACTTTGCTGCATTAATTAAGGACTCTGCTGCATTATTTAAGGACTTTGTTGCATTATTTAATGACTCTGCTGCGGTATTTAAGGACTCTGCTGCATTATTTAAGGACTTTGCTGCATTATTTAAGGACTTTGCTGCAGTAATTAAGGAATCTGCTGCATTATTTAAGGACTTTGTTGCATTATTTAAGGACTGTGCTGCATTGCTTAAGGACTCTGCTGCATTATTTAAGGACTTTGCTGCATTATTTAAGGACTTTGTTGCATTATTTAAGGACTCTGCTGCATTATTTAAGGACTTTGTTGCATTATTTAAGGACTCTGTTGCATTATTTAAGGACTTTGCTGCATTATTTAAGTACTCTGGTGCATTATTTAAGGACTTTGTTGCATTATTTAAGGACTCTGCTGCATTATTTAAGGACTTTGTTGCATTATTTAAGGACTCTGTTGCATTATTTAAGGACTTTGCTGCATTATTTAAGTACTCTGGTGCATTATTTAAGGACTTTGTTGCATTATTTAAGGACTCTGCTGCATTATTTAAGGACTTTGTTGCATTATTTAAGGACTCTGCTGCATTATTTAAGGACTTTGCTGCATTATTTAAGGACTCTGTTGCATTATTTAAGGACTTTGCTGCATTATTTAAGTACTCTGGTGCATTATTTAAGGACTTTATTGCATTATTTAAGGATTCTGCTGCATTATTTAAGGAATTTGCTGCATTATTTAAGAACTTTGCTGCAGTATTTAAGGACTCTGCTGCATTATTTAAGGACTTTATTGCATTATTTAAGGACCCTGCTGCAGAATTTAAGGAATCTGCTGCATTACTTAAGGACTTTGTTGCATTATTTAAGGACTCTGCTGCATTATTTAAGGACTCTGCTGCATTATTTAAGGACTTTGCTGCATTATTTAAGGACTCTGCTGCATTATTTAAGGACTTTGCTGCATTATTTAAGGACTCTGCTGCATTATTTAAGGACTGTGTTGCATTATTTAATGACTCTGCTGCGGTATTTAAGGACTCTGCTGCATTATTTAAGGACTTTGCTGCATTATTTAAGGACTTTGCTGCAGTAATTAAGGAATCTGCTGCATTATTTAAGGACTTTGTTGCATTATTTAAGGACTGTGCTGCATTGCTTAAGGACTCTGCTGCATTATTTAAGGACTTTGCTGCATTATTTAAGGACTTTGTTGCATTATTTAAGGACTCTGCTGCATTATTTAAGGACTTTGTTGCATTATTTAAGGACTCTGTTGCATTATTTAAGGACTTTGCTGCATTATTTAAGTACTCTAGTGCATTATTTAAGGACTTTGTTGCATTATTTAAGGACTCTGCTGCATTATTTAAGGACTTTGCTGCATTATTTAAGTACTCTGGTGCATTATTTAAGGACTTTGTTGCATTATTTAAGGACTCTGCTGCATTATTTAAGGACTTTGTTGCATTATTTAAGGACTATGCTGCATTATGTAAGGACTCTGCTGCATTATTTAAGGACTTTGCTGCATTATTTAATTACTCTGCTGCATTATTTAAGGACTTTGCTGCATTATTTAAGTATGCTGCTGCGGTATTTAAGGCCTCTGCTGCATTATTTAAGGACTCTGCTGCATTATTAAGGACGTTGCTGCATTATTTAAGGACTTTATTGCATTATTTAAGGATTCTGCTGCATTATTTAAGGAATTTGCTGCATTATTTAAGGACTCTGCTGTATTATTTAAGGACTTTGTTGCATTATTTAATGACTCTGCTGGGGTATTTAAGGACTCTGCTGCATTATTTAAGGGCTTTGCTGCATTATTTAAGGACTCTGCTGCAGTATTTTAAGACTCTGCTGCATTATTTAAGGACTTTGATGCATTATTTAAGGACGCTGCTGCAGAATTTAAGGAATCTGCTGCATTATTTAAGGACTTTGTTGCATTATTTAAGGACTATGCTGCATTATGTAAGGACTCTGCTGCATTATTTAAGGACTTTGCTGCATTATTTAATTACTCTGCTGCATTATTTAAGGACTTTGTTGCATTATTTAAGGACTCTGCTGCATTATTTAAGGACTTTGCTGCATTATTTAAGGACTTTGATGCATTATTTAAGGACGCTGCTGCAGAATTTAAGTAATCTGCTGCATTATTTAAGGACTCTGCTGCATTATTTAAGGACTTTGCTGCATTAATTAAGGACTCTGCTGCATTATTTAAGGACTTTGTTGCATTATTTAATGACTCTGCTGCGGTATTTAAGGACTCTGCTGCATTATTTAAGGACTTTGCTGCATTATTTAAGGACTTTGCTGCAGTAATTAAGGAATCTGCTGCATTATTTAAGGACTTTGTTGCATTATTTAAGGACTGTGCTGCATTGCTTAAGGACTCTGCTGCATTATTTAAGGACTTTGCTGCATTATTTAAGGACTTTGTTGCATTATTTAAGGACTCTGCTGCATTATTTAAGGACTTTGTTGCATTATTTAAGGACTCTGTTGCATTATTTAAGGACTTTGCTGCATTATTTAAGTACTCTGGTGCATTATTTAAGGACTTTGTTGCATTATTTAAGGACTCTGCTGCATTATTTAAGGACTTTGTTGCATTATTTAAGGACTCTGTTGCATTATTTAAGGACTTTGCTGCATTATTTAAGTACTCTGGTGCATTATTTAAGGACTTTGTTGCATTATTTAAGGACTCTGCTGCATTATTTAAGGACTTTGTTGCATTATTTAAGGACTCTGCTGCATTATTTAAGGACTTTGCTGCATTATTTAAGGACTCTGTTGCATTATTTAAGGACTTTGCTGCATTATTTAAGTACTCTGGTGCATTATTTAAGGACTTTATTGCATTATTTAAGGATTCTGCTGCATTATTTAAGGAATTTGCTGCATTATTTAAGAACTTTGCTGCAGTATTTAAGGACTCTGCTGCATTATTTAAGGACTTTATTGCATTATTTAAGGACCCTGCTGCAGAATTTAAGGAATCTGCTGCATTACTTAAGGACTTTGTTGCATTATTTAAGGACTCTGCTGCATTATTTAAGGACTTTGCTGCATTATTTAAGGACTCTGCTGCATTATTTAAGGACTTTGCTGCATTATTTAAGGACTCTGCTGCATTATTTAAGGACTTTGTTGCATTATTTAATGACTCTGCTGCGGTATTTAAGGACTCTGCTGCATTATTTAAGGACTTTGCTGCATTATTTAAGGACTTTGCTGCAGTAATTAAGGAATCTGCTGCATTATTTAAGGACTTTGTTGCATTATTTAAGGACTGTGCTGCATTGCTTAAGGACTCTGCTGCATTATTTAAGGACTTTGCTGCATTATTTAAGGACTTTGTTGCATTATTTAAGGACTCTGCTGCATTATTTAAGGACTTTGTTGCATTATTTAATGACTCTGTTGCATTATTTAAGGACTTTGCTGCATTATTTAAGTACTCTGGTGCATTATTTAAGGACTTTGTTGCATTATTTAAGGACTCTGCTGCATTATTTAAGGACTTTGCTGCATTATTTAAGTACTCTGGTGCATTATTTAAGGACTTTGTTGCATTATTTAAGGACTCTGCTGCATTATTTAAGGACTTTGTTGCATTATTTAAGGACTCTGCTGCATTATTTAAGGACTTTGCTGCATTATTTAAGGACTCTGCTGCATTATTTAAGGACTTTGTTGCATTATTTAATGACTCTGCTGCGGTATTTAAGGACTCTGCTGTATTATTTAAGGACTTTGCTGCAATATTTAAGGACTCTGCTTCATTATTTAAGGACTTTGTTGCATTATTTAAGGACTCTGCTGCATTATTTAAGGACTTCGTTGCATTATTTAAGGACTCTGCTGCATTATTTAAAGACTTTGCTGCATTATTTAAGTACTCTGGTGCATTATTTAAGGACTCGGCTGCATTATTTAAAGACTTTGCTGCATTATTTAAGTACTCTGGTGCATTATTTAAGGACTTTGCTGCATTATTTAAGGACTCTGCTGCATTATTTAAGGACTTTGCTGCATTATTTAAGTATGCTGCTGCGGTATTTAAGGCCTCTGCTGCATTATTTAAGGACTCTGCTGCATTATTAAGGACGTTGCTGCATTATTTAAGGACTTTATTGCATTATTTAAGGATTCTGCTGCATTATTTAAGGAATTTGCTGCATTATTTAAGGACTCTGCTGTATTATTTAAGGACTTTGTTGCATTATTTAATGACTCTGCTGGGGTATTTAAGGACTCTGCTGCATTATTTAAGGGCTTTGCTGCATTATTTAAGGACTCTGCTGCAGTATTTTAAGACTCTGCTGCATTATTTAAGGACTTTGATGCATTATTTAAGGACGCTGCTGCAGAATTTAAGGAATCTGCTGCATTATTTAAGGACTTTGTTGCATTATTTAAGGACTATGCTGCATTATGTAAGGACTCTGCTGCATTATTTAAGGACTTTGCTGCATTATTTAATTACTCTGCTGCATTATTTAAGGACTTTGTTGCATTATTTAATGACTCTGTTGCATTATTTAAGGACTTTGCTGCATTATTTAAGTACTCTGTTGCATTATTTAAGGACTTTGCTGCATTATTTAAGTACTCTGGTGCATTATTTAAGGACTTTGTTGCATTATTTAAGGACTCTGCTGCATTATTTAAGGACTTTGTTGCATTATTTAAGGACTCTGCTGCATTATTTAAGGACTTTGCTGCATTATTTAAGGACTCTGTTGCATTATTTAAGGACTTTGCTGCATTATTTAAGTACTCTGGTGCATTATTTAAGGACTTTATTGCATTATTTAAGGATTCTGCTGCATTATTTAAGGAATTTGCTGCATTATTTAAGAACTTTGCTGCAGTATTTAAGGACTCTGCTGCATTATTTAAGGACTTTATTGCATTATTTAAGGACCCTGCTGCAGAATTTAAGGAATCTGCTGCATTACTTAAGGACTTTGTTGCATTATTTAAGGACTCTGCTGCATTATTTAAGGACTCTGCTGCATTATTTAAGGACTTTGCTGCATTATTTAAGGACTCTGCTGCATTATTTAAGGACTTTGCTGCATTATTTAAGGACTCTGCTGCATTATTTAAGGACTGTGTTGCATTATTTAATGACTCTGCTGCGGTATTTAAGGACTCTGCTGCATTATTTAAGGACTTTGCTGCATTATTTAAGGACTTTGCTGCAGTAATTAAGGAATCTGCTGCATTATTTAAGGACTTTGTTGCATTATTTAAGGACTGTGCTGCATTGCTTAAGGACTCTGCTGCATTATTTAAGGACTTTGCTGCATTATTTAAGGACTTTGTTGCATTATTTAAGGACTCTGCTGCATTATTTAAGGACTTTGTTGCATTATTTAAGGACTCTGTTGCATTATTTAAGGACTTTGCTGCATTATTTAAGTACTCTAGTGCATTATTTAAGGACTTTGTTGCATTATTTAAGGACTCTGCTGCATTATTTAAGGACTTTGCTGCATTATTTAAGTACTCTGGTGCATTATTTAAGGACTTTGTTGCATTATTTAAGGACTCTGCTGCATTATTTAAGGACTTTGTTGCATTATTTAAGGACTATGCTGCATTATGTAAGGACTCTGCTGCATTATTTAAGGACTTTGCTGCATTATTTAATTACTCTGCTGCATTATTTAAGGACTTTGCTGCATTATTTAAGTATGCTGCTGCGGTATTTAAGGCCTCTGCTGCATTATTTAAGGACTCTGCTGCATTATTAAGGACGTTGCTGCATTATTTAAGGACTTTATTGCATTATTTAAGGATTCTGCTGCATTATTTAAGGAATTTGCTGCATTATTTAAGGACTCTGCTGTATTATTTAAGGACTTTGTTGCATTATTTAATGACTCTGCTGGGGTATTTAAGGACTCTGCTGCATTATTTAAGGGCTTTGCTGCATTATTTAAGGACTCTGCTGCAGTATTTTAAGACTCTGCTGCATTATTTAAGGACTTTGATGCATTATTTAAGGACGCTGCTGCAGAATTTAAGGAATCTGCTGCATTATTTAAGGACTTTGTTGCATTATTTAAGGACTATGCTGCATTATGTAAGGACTCTGCTGCATTATTTAAGGACTTTGCTGCATTATTTAATTACTCTGCTGCATTATTTAAGGACTTTGTTGCATTATTTAAGGACTCTGCTGCATTATTTAAGGACTTTGCTGCATTATTTAAGGACTTTGATGCATTATTTAAGGACGCTGCTGCAGAATTTAAGTAATCTGCTGCATTATTTAAGGACTCTGCTGCATTATTTAAGGACTTTGCTGCATTAATTAAGGACTCTGCTGCATTATTTAAGGACTTTGTTGCATTATTTAATGACTCTGCTGCGGTATTTAAGGACTCTGCTGCATTATTTAAGGACTTTGCTGCATTATTTAAGGACTTTGCTGCAGTAATTAAGGAATCTGCTGCATTATTTAAGGACTTTGTTGCATTATTTAAGGACTGTGCTGCATTGCTTAAGGACTCTGCTGCATTATTTAAGGACTTTGCTGCATTATTTAAGGACTTTGTTGCATTATTTAAGGACTCTGCTGCATTATTTAAGGACTTTGTTGCATTATTTAAGGACTCTGTTGCATTATTTAAGGACTTTGCTGCATTATTTAAGTACTCTGGTGCATTATTTAAGGACTTTGTTGCATTATTTAAGGACTCTGCTGCATTATTTAAGGACTTTGTTGCATTATTTAAGGACTCTGTTGCATTATTTAAGGACTTTGCTGCATTATTTAAGTACTCTGGTGCATTATTTAAGGACTTTGTTGCATTATTTAAGGACTCTGCTGCATTATTTAAGGACTTTGTTGCATTATTTAAGGACTCTGCTGCATTATTTAAGGACTTTGCTGCATTATTTAAGGACTCTGTTGCATTATTTAAGGACTTTGCTGCATTATTTAAGTACTCTGGTGCATTATTTAAGGACTTTATTGCATTATTTAAGGATTCTGCTGCATTATTTAAGGAATTTGCTGCATTATTTAAGAACTTTGCTGCAGTATTTAAGGACTCTGCTGCATTATTTAAGGACTTTATTGCATTATTTAAGGACCCTGCTGCAGAATTTAAGGAATCTGCTGCATTACTTAAGGACTTTGTTGCATTATTTAAGGACTCTGCTGCATTATTTAAGGACTTTGCTGCATTATTTAAGGACTCTGCTGCATTATTTAAGGACTTTGCTGCATTATTTAAGGACTCTGCTGCATTATTTAAGGACTTTGTTGCATTATTTAATGACTCTGCTGCGGTATTTAAGGACTCTGCTGCATTATTTAAGGACTTTGCTGCATTATTTAAGGACTTTGCTGCAGTAATTAAGGAATCTGCTGCATTATTTAAGGACTTTGTTGCATTATTTAAGGACTGTGCTGCATTGCTTAAGGACTCTGCTGCATTATTTAAGGACTTTGCTGCATTATTTAAGGACTTTGTTGCATTATTTAAGGACTCTGCTGCATTATTTAAGGACTTTGTTGCATTATTTAATGACTCTGTTGCATTATTTAAGGACTTTGCTGCATTATTTAAGTACTCTGGTGCATTATTTAAGGACTTTGTTGCATTATTTAAGGACTCTGCTGCATTATTTAAGGACTTTGCTGCATTATTTAAGTACTCTGGTGCATTATTTAAGGACTTTGTTGCATTATTTAAGGACTCTGCTGCATTATTTAAGGACTTTGTTGCATTATTTAAGGACTCTGCTGCATTATTTAAGGACTTTGCTGCATTATTTAAGGACTCTGCTGCATTATTTAAGGACTTTGTTGCATTATTTAATGACTCTGCTGCGGTATTTAAGGACTCTGCTGTATTATTTAAGGACTTTGCTGCAATATTTAAGGACTCTGCTTCATTATTTAAGGACTTTGTTGCATTATTTAAGGACTCTGCTGCATTATTTAAGGACTTCGTTGCATTATTTAAGGACTCTGCTGCATTATTTAAAGACTTTGCTGCATTATTTAAGTACTCTGGTGCATTATTTAAGGACTCGGCTGCATTATTTAAAGACTTTGCTGCATTATTTAAGTACTCTGGTGCATTATTTAAGGACTTTGCTGCATTATTTAAGGACTCTGCTGCATTATTTAAGGACTTTGCTGCATTATTTAAGTATGCTGCTGCGGTATTTAAGGCCTCTGCTGCATTATTTAAGGACTCTGCTGCATTATTAAGGACGTTGCTGCATTATTTAAGGACTTTATTGCATTATTTAAGGATTCTGCTGCATTATTTAAGGAATTTGCTGCATTATTTAAGGACTCTGCTGTATTATTTAAGGACTTTGTTGCATTATTTAATGACTCTGCTGGGGTATTTAAGGACTCTGCTGCATTATTTAAGGGCTTTGCTGCATTATTTAAGGACTCTGCTGCAGTATTTTAAGACTCTGCTGCATTATTTAAGGACTTTGATGCATTATTTAAGGACGCTGCTGCAGAATTTAAGGAATCTGCTGCATTATTTAAGGACTTTGTTGCATTATTTAAGGACTATGCTGCATTATGTAAGGACTCTGCTGCATTATTTAAGGACTTTGCTGCATTATTTAATTACTCTGCTGCATTATTTAAGGACTTTGTTGCATTATTTAATGACTCTGTTGCATTATTTAAGGACTTTGCTGCATTATTTAAGTACTCTGGTGCATTATTTAAGGACTTTGTTGCATTATTTAAGGACTCTGCTGCATTATTTAAGGACTTTGCTGCATTATTTAAGTACTCTGGTGCATTATTTAAGGACTTTGTTGCATTATTTAAGGACTCTGCTGCATTATTTAAGGACTTTGTTGCATTATTTAAGGACTCTGCTGCATTATTTAAGGACTTTGCTGCATTATTTAAGGACTCTGCTGCATTATTTAAGGACTTTGTTGCATTATTTAATGACTCTGCTGCGGTATTTAAGGACTCTGCTGTATTATTTAAGGACTTTGCTGCATTATTTAAGGACTCTGCTTCATTATTTAAGGACTTTGTTGCATTATTTAAGGACTCTGCTGCATTATTTAAGGACTTCGTTGCATTATTTAAGGACTCTGCTGCATTATTTAAAGACTTTGCTGCATTATTTAAGTACTCTGGTGCATTATTTAAGGACTCGGCTGCATTATTTAAAGACTTTGCTGCATTATTTAAGTACTCTGGTGCATTATTTAAGGACTCTGCTGCATTATTTAAGGACTTTGCTGCATTATTTAAGGACTCTGCTGCATTATTTAAGGACTTTGCTGCATTATTTAAGTACTTTGATGCATTATTTAAGGACGCTGCTGCAGAATTTAAGTAATCTGCTGCATTATTTAAGGACTCTGCTGCATTATTTAAGGACTTTGCTGCATTAATTAAGGACTCTGCTGCATTATTTAAGGACTTTGTTGCATTATTTAATGACTCTGCTGCGGTATTTAAGGACTCTGCTGCATTATTTAAGGACTTTGCTGCATTATTTAAGGACTTTGCTGCAGTAATTAAGGAATCTGCTGCATTATTTAAGGACTTTGTTGCATTATTTAAGGACTGTGCTGCATTGCTTAAGGACTCTGCTGCATTATTTAAGGACTTTGCTGCATTATTTAAGGACTTTGTTGCATTATTTAAGGACTCTGCTGCATTATTTAAGGACTTTGTTGCATTATTTAAGGACTCTGTTGCATTATTTAAGGACTTTGCTGCATTATTTAAGTACTCTGGTGCATTATTTAAGGACTTTGTTGCATTATTTAAGGACTCTGCTGCATTATTTAAGGACTTTGTTGCATTATTTAAGGACTCTGTTGCATTATTTAAGGACTTTGCTGCATTATTTAAGTACTCTGGTGCATTATTTAAGGACTTTGTTGCATTATTTAAGGACTCTGCTGCATTATTTAAGGACTTTGTTGCATTATTTAAGGACTCTGCTGCATTATTTAAGGACTTTGCTGCATTATTTAAGGACTCTGTTGCATTATTTAAGGACTTTGCTGCATTATTTAAGTACTCTGGTGCATTATTTAAGGACTTTATTGCATTATTTAAGGATTCTGCTGCATTATTTAAGGAATTTGCTGCATTATTTAAGAACTTTGCTGCAGTATTTAAGGACTCTGCTGCATTATTTAAGGACTTTATTGCATTATTTAAGGACCCTGCTGCAGAATTTAAGGAATCTGCTGCATTACTTAAGGACTTTGTTGCATTATTTAAGGACTCTGCTGCATTATTTAAGGACTTTGCTGCATTATTTAAGGACTTTGATGCATTATTTAAGGACGCCGCTGCAGAATTTAAGTAATCTGCTGCATTATTTAAGGACTCTGCTGCAATATTTAAGGACTTTGCTGCATTATTTAAGGACTCTGCTGTATTATTAAGCACGTTGCTGCATTAATTAAGGACTTTATTGCATTATTTAAGGAATTTGATGCATTATTTAAGGACTCTGCTGCATTATTTAAGGACTTTGATGCATTATTTAAGGACGCTGCTGCAGAATTTAAGGAATCTGCTGCATTATTTAAGGACTTTGTTGCATTATTTAAGGACTATGCTGCATTATGTAAGGACTCTGCTGCATTATTTAAGGACTTTGCTGCATTATTTAATTACTCTGCTGCATTATTTAAGGACTTTGTTGCATTATTTAAGGACTCTGCTGCATTATTTAAGGACTTTGCTGCATTATTTAAGGACTTTGATGCATTATTTAAGGACGCTGCTGCAGAATTTAAGTAATCTGCTGCATTATTTAAGGACTCTGCTGCATTATTTAAGGACTTTGTTGCATTATTTAAGGAATCTGCTGCATTATTTAAGGACTTTGTTGCATTATTTAAGGACTCTGCTGCATTATTTAAGGACTTCGTTGCATTATTTAAGGACTCTGCTGCATTATTTAAAGACTTTGCTGCATTATTTAAGTACTCTGGTGCATTATTTAAGGACTCGGCTGCATTATTTAAAGACTTTGCTGCATTATTTAAGTACTCTGGTGCATTATTTAAGGACTCTGCTGCATTATTTAAGGACTTTGCTGCATTATTTAAGGACTCTGCTGCATTATTTAAGGACTCTGCTGCATTATTTAAGGACTTTGCTGCATTATTTAAGTATGCTGCTGCGGTATTTAAGGCCTCTGCTGCATTATTTAAGGACTCTGCTGCATTATTAAGGACGTTGCTGCATTATTTAAGGACTTTATTGCATTATTTAAGGATTCTGCTGCATTATTTAAGGAATTTGCTGCATTATTTAAGGACTCTGCTGTATTATTTAAGGACTTTGTTGCATTATTTAATGACTCTGCTGGGGTATTTAAGGACTCTGCTGCATTATTTAAGGGCTTTGCTGCATTATTTAAGGACTCTGCTGCAGTATTTTAAGACTCTGCTGCATTATTTAAGGACTTTGATGCATTATTTAAGGACGCTGCTGCAGAATTTAAGGAATCTGCTGCATTATTTAAGGACTTTGTTGCATTATTTAAGGACTATGCTGCATTATGTAAGGACTCTGCTGCATTATTTAAGGACTTTGCTGCATTATTTAATTACTCTGCTGCATTATTTAAGGACTTTGTTGCATTATTTAAGGACTCTGCTGCATTATTTAAGGACTTTGCTGCATTATTTAAGGACTTTGATGCATTATTTAAGGACGCTGCTGCAGAATTTAAGTAATCTGCTGCATTATTTAAGGACTCTGCTGCATTATTTAAGGACTTTGCTGCATTAATTAAGGACTCTGCTGCATTATTTAAGGACTTTGTTGCATTATTTAATGACTCTGCTGCGGTATTTAAGGACTCTGCTGCATTATTTAAGGACTTTGCTGCATTATTTAAGGACTTTGCTGCAGTAATTAAGGAATCTGCTGCATTATTTAAGGACTTTGTTGCATTATTTAAGGACTGTGCTGCATTGCTTAAGGACTCTGCTGCATTATTTAAGGACTTTGCTGCATTATTTAAGGACTTTGTTGCATTATTTAAGGACTCTGCTGCATTATTTAAGGACTTTGTTGCATTATTTAAGGACTCTGTTGCATTATTTAAGGACTTTGCTGCATTATTTAAGTACTCTGGTGCATTATTTAAGGACTTTGTTGCATTATTTAAGGACTCTGCTGCATTATTTAAGGACTTTGTTGCATTATTTAAGGACTCTGTTGCATTATTTAAGGACTTTGCTGCATTATTTAAGTACTCTGGTGCATTATTTAAGGACTTTGTTGCATTATTTAAGGACTCTGCTGCATTATTTAAGGACTTTGTTGCATTATTTAAGGACTCTGCTGCATTATTTAAGGACTTTGCTGCATTATTTAAGGACTCTGTTGCATTATTTAAGGACTTTGCTGCATTATTTAAGTACTCTGGTGCATTATTTAAGGACTTTATTGCATTATTTAAGGATTCTGCTGCATTATTTAAGGAATTTGCTGCATTATTTAAGAACTTTGCTGCAGTATTTAAGGACTCTGCTGCATTATTTAAGGACTTTATTGCATTATTTAAGGACCCTGCTGCAGAATTTAAGGAATCTGCTGCATTACTTAAGGACTTTGTTGCATTATTTAAGGACTCTGCTGCATTATTTAAGGACTTTGCTGCATTATTTAAGGACTTTGATGCATTATTTAAGGACGCCGCTGCAGAATTTAAGTAATCTGCTGCATTATTTAAGGACTCTGCTGCATTATTTAAGGACTTTGCTGCATTATTTAAGGACTCTGCTGTATTATTAAGCACGTTGCTGCATTAATTAAGGACTTTATTGCATTATTTAAGGAATTTGATGCATTATTTAAGGACTCTGCTGCATTATTTAAGGACTTTGATGCATTATTTAAGGACGCTGCTGCAGAATTTAAGGAATCTGCTGCATTATTTAAGGACTTTGTTGCATTATTTAAGGACTATGCTGCATTATGTAAGGACTCTGCTGCATTATTTAAGGACTTTGCTGCATTATTTAATTACTCTGCTGCATTATTTAAGGACTTTGTTGCATTATTTAAGGACTCTGCTGCATTATTTAAGGACTTTGCTGCATTATTTAAGGACTTTGATGCATTATTTAAGGACGCTGCTGCAGAATTTAAGTAATCTGCTGCATTATTTAAGGACTCTGCTGCATTATTTAAGGACTTTGTTGCATTATTTAAGGAATCTGCTGCATTATTTAAGGACTTTGCTGCATTATTTAAGGACTTTGATGCATTATTTAAGGACGCTGCTGCAGAATTTAAGTAATCTGCTGCATTATTTAAGGACTCTGCTGCATTATTTAAGGACTTTGCTGCATTATTTAAGGACTCTGCTGCATTATTTAAGGACTTTGTTGCATTATTTAATGACTCTGCTGCGGTATTTAAGGACTCTGCTGTATTATTTAAGGACTTTGCTGAATTATTTAAGGACTCTGCTTCATTATTTAAGGACTTTGTTGCATTATTTAAGGACTCTGCTGCATTATTTAAGGACTTCGTTGCATTATTTAAGGACTCTGCTGCATTATTTAAAGACTTTGCTGCATTATTTAAGTACTCTGGTGCATTATTTAAGGACTCGGCTGCATTATTTAAAGACTTTGCTGCATTATTTAAGTACTCTGGTGCATTATTTAAGGACTCTGCTGCATTATTTAAGGACTTTGCTGCATTATTTAAGGACTCTGCTGCATTATTTAAGGACTCTGCTGCATTATTTAAGGACTTTGCTGCATTATTTAAGTATGCTGCTGCGGTATTTAAGGCCTCTGCTGCATTATTTAAGGACTCTGCTGCATTATTAAGGACGTTGCTGCATTATTTAAGGACTTTATTGCATTATTTAAGGATTCTGCTGCATTATTTAAGGAATTTGCTGCATTATTTAAGGACTCTGCTGTATTATTTAAGGACTTTGTTGCATTATTTAATGACTCTGCTGGGGTATTTAAGGACTCTGCTGCATTATTTAAGGGCTTTGCTGCATTATTTAAGGACTCTGCTGCAGTATTTAAGGACTCTGCTGCATTATTTAAGGACTTTGATGCATTATTTAAGGACGCTGCTGCAGAATTTAAGGAATCTGCTGCATTATTTAAGGACTTTGTTGCATTATTTAAGGACTATGCTGCATTATGTAAGGACTCTGCTGCATTATTTAAGGACTTTGCTGCATTATTTAATTACTCTGCTGCATTATTTAAGGACTTTGTTGCATTATTTAAGGACTCTGCTGCATTATTTAAGGACTTTGCTGCATTATTTAAGGACTTTGATGCATTATTTAAGGACGCTGCTGCAGAATTTAAGTAATCTGCTGCATTATTTAAGGACTCTGCTGCATTATTTAAGGACTTTGCTGCATTATTTAAGGACTCTGCTGCATTATTTAAGGACTTTGTTGCATTATTTAATGACTCTGCTGCGGTATTTAAGGACTCTGCTGCATTATTTAAGGACTTTGCTGCATTATTTAAGGACTTTGCTGCAGTAATTAAGGAATCTGCTGCATTATTTAAGGACTTTGTTGCATTATTTAAGGACTGTGCTGCATTGCTTAAGGACTCTGCTGCATTATTTAAGGACTTTGCTGCATTATTTAAGGACTTTGTTGCATTATTTAAGGACTCTGCTGCATTATTTAAGGACTTTGTTGCATTATTTAAGGACTCTGTTGCATTATTTAAGGACTTTGCTGCATTATTTAAGTACTCTGGTGCATTATTTAAGGACTTTGTTGCATTATTTAAGGACTCTGCTGCATTATTTAAGGACTTTGCTGCATTATTTAAGTACTCTGGTGCATTATTTAAGGACTTTGTTGCATTATTTAAGGACTCTGCTGCATTATTTAAGGACTTTGTTGCATTATTTAAGGACTCTGCTGCATTATTTAAGGACTTTGCTGCATTATTTAAGGACTCTGCTGCATTATTTAAGGACTTTGTTGCATTATTTAATGACTCTGCTGCGGTATTTAAGGACTCTGCTGTATTATTTAAGGACTTTGCTGCATTATTTAAGGACTCTGCTTCATTATTTAAGGACTTTGTTGCATTATTTAAGGACTCTGCTGCATTATTTAAGGACTTCGTTGCATTATTTAAGGACTCTGCTGCATTATTTAAAGACTTTGCTGCATTATTTAAGTACTCTGGTGCATTATTTAAGGACTCGGCTGCATTATTTAAAGACTTTGCTGCATTATTTAAGTACTCTGGTGCATTATTTAAGGACTCTGCTGCATTATTTAAGGACTTTGCTGCATTATTTAAGGACTCTGCTGCATTATTTAAGGACTTTGCTGCATTGTTTAAGTATGCTGCTGCGGTATTTAAGGCCTCTGCTGCATTATTTAAGGACTCTGCTGCATTATTAAGGACGTTGCTGCATTATTTAAGGACTTTATTGCATTATTTAAGGATTCTGCTGCATTATTTAAGGAATTTGCTGCATTATTTAAGGACTCTGCTGTATTATTTAAGGACTTTGTTGCATTATTTAATGACTCTGCTGGGGTATTTAAGGACTCTGCTGCATTATTTAAGGGCTTTGCTGCATTATTTAAGGACTCTGCTGCAGTATTTTAAGACTCTGCTGCATTATTTAAGGACTTTGATGCATTATTTAAGGACGCTGCTGCAGAATTTAAGGAATCTGCTGCATTATTTAAGGACTTTGTTGCATTATTTAAGGACTATGCTGCATTATGTAAGGACTCTGCTGCATTATTTAAGGACTTTGCTGCATTATTTAATTACTCTGCTGCATTATTTAAGGACTTTGTTGCATTATTTAAGGACTCTGCTGCATTATTTAAGGACTTTGCTGCATTATTTAAGGACTTTGATGCATTATTTAAGGACGCTGCTGCAGAATTTAAGTAATCTGCTGCATTATTTAAGGACTCTGCTGCATTATTTAAGGACTTTGCTGCATTAATTAAGGACTCTGCTGCATTATTTAAGGACTTTGTTGCATTATTTAATGACTCTGCTGCGGTATTTAAGGACTCTGCTGCATTATTTAAGGACTTTGCTGCATTATTTAAGGACTTTGCTGCAGTAATTAAGGAATCTGCTGCATTATTTAAGGACTTTGTTGCATTATTTAAGGACTGTGCTGCATTGCTTAAGGACTCTGCTGCATTATTTAAGGACTTTGCTGCATTATTTAAGGACTTTGTTGCATTATTTAAGGACTCTGCTGCATTATTTAAGGACTTTGTTGCATTATTTAAGGACTCTGTTGCATTATTTAAGGACTTTGCTGCATTATTTAAGTACTCTGGTGCATTATTTAAGGACTTTGTTGCATTATTTAAGGACTCTGCTGCATTATTTAAGGACTTTGTTGCATTATTTAAGGACTCTGTTGCATTATTTAAGGACTTTGCTGCATTATTTAAGTACTCTGGTGCATTATTTAAGGACTTTGTTGCATTATTTAAGGACTCTGCTGCATTATTTAAGGACTTTGTTGCATTATTTAAGGACTCTGCTGCATTATTTAAGGACTTTGCTGCATTATTTAAGGACTCTGTTGCATTATTTAAGGACTTTGCTGCATTATTTAAGTACTCTGGTGCATTATTTAAGGACTTTATTGCATTATTTAAGGATTCTGCTGCATTATTTAAGGAATTTGCTGCATTATTTAAGAACTTTGCTGCAGTATTTAAGGACTCTGCTGCATTATTTAAGGACTTTATTGCATTATTTAAGGACCCTGCTGCAGAATTTAAGGAATCTGCTGCATTACTTAAGGACTTTGTTGCATTATTTAAGGACTCTGCTGCATTATTTAAGGACTCTGCTGCATTATTTAAGGACTTTGCTGCATTATTTAAGGACTCTGCTGCATTACTTAAGGACTTTGCTGCATTATTTAAGGACTCTGCTGCATTATTTAAGGACTGTGTTGCATTATTTAATGACTCTGCTGCGGTATTTAAGGACTCTGCTGCATTATTTAAGGACTTTGCTGCATTATTTAAGGACTTTGCTGCAGTAATTAAGGAATCTGCTGCATTATTTAAGGACTTTGTTGCATTATTTAAGGACTGTGCTGCATTGCTTAAGGACTCTGCTGCATTATTTAAGGACTTTGCTGCATTATTTAAGGACTTTGTTGCATTATTTAAGGACTCTGCTGCATTATTTAAGGACTTTGTTGCATTATTTAAGGACTCTGTTGCATTATTTAAGGACTTTGCTGCATTATTTAAGTACTCTAGTGCATTATTTAAGGACTTTGTTGCATTATTTAAGGACTCTGCTGCATTATTTAAGGACTTTGCTGCATTATTTAAGTACTCTGGTGCATTATTTAAGGACTTTGTTGCATTATTTAAGGACTCTGCTGCATTATTTAAGGACTTTGTTGCATTATTTAAGGACTCTGCTGCATTATTTAAGGACTTTGCTGCATTATTTAAGGACTCTGCTGCATTATTTAAGGACTTTGTTGCATTATTTAATGACTCTGCTGCGGTATTTAAGGACTCTGCTGTATTATTTAAGGACTTTGCTGCATTATTTAAGGACTCTGCTTCATTATTTAAGGACTTTGTTGCATTATTTAAGGACTCTGCTGCATTATTTAAGGACTTCGTTGCATTATTTAAGGACTCTGCTGCATTATTTAAAGACTTTGCTGCATTATTTAAGTACTCTGGTGCATTATTTAAGGACTCGGCTGCATTATTTAAAGACTTTGCTGCATTATTTAAGTACTCTGGTGCATTATTTAAGGACTCTGCTGCATTATTTAAGGACTTTGCTGCATTATTTAAGGACTCTGCTGCATTATTTAAGGACTTTGCTGCATTATTTAAGTATGCTGCTGCGGTATTTAAGGCCTCTGCTGCATTATTTAAGGACTCTGCTGCATTATTAAGGACGTTGCTGCATTATTTAAGGACTTTATTGCATTATTTAAGGATTCTGCTGCATTATTTAAGGAATTTGCTGCATTATTTAAGGACTCTGCTGTATTATTTAAGGACTTTGTTGCATTATTTAATGACTCTGCTGGGGTATTTAAGGACTCTGCTGCATTATTTAAGGGCTTTGCTGCATTATTTAAGGACTCTGCTGCAGTATTTTAAGACTCTGCTGCATTATTTAAGGACTTTGATGCATTATTTAAGGACGCTGCTGCAGAATTTAAGGAATCTGCTGCATTATTTAAGGACTTTGTTGCATTATTTAAGGACTATGCTGCATTATGTAAGGACTCTGCTGCATTATTTAAGGACTTTGCTGCATTATTTAATTACTCTGCTGCATTATTTAAGGACTTTGTTGCATTATTTAAGGACTCTGCTGCATTATTTAAGGACTTTGCTGCATTATTTAAGGACTTTGATGCATTATTTAAGGACGCTGCTGCAGAATTTAAGTAATCTGCTGCATTATTTAAGGACTCTGCTGCATTATTTAAGGACTTTGCTGCATTAATTAAGGACTCTGCTGCATTATTTAAGGACTTTGTTGCATTATTTAATGACTCTGCTGCGGTATTTAAGGACTCTGCTGCATTATTTAAGGACTTTGCTGCATTATTTAAGGACTTTGCTGCAGTAATTAAGGAATCTGCTGCATTATTTAAGGACTTTGTTGCATTATTTAAGGACTGTGCTGCATTGCTTAAGGACTCTGCTGCATTATTTAAGGACTTTGCTGCATTATTTAAGGACTTTGTTGCATTATTTAAGGACTCTGCTGCATTATTTAAGGACTTTGTTGCATTATTTAAGGACTCTGTTGCATTATTTAAGGACTTTGCTGCATTATTTAAGTACTCTGGTGCATTATTTAAGGACTTTGTTGCATTATTTAAGGACTCTGCTGCATTATTTAAGGACTTTGTTGCATTATTTAAGGACTCTGTTGCATTATTTAAGGACTTTGCTGCATTATTTAAGTACTCTGGTGCATTATTTAAGGACTTTGTTGCATTATTTAAGGACTCTGCTGCATTATTTAAGGACTTTGTTGCATTATTTAAGGACTCTGCTGCATTATTTAAGGACTTTGCTGCATTATTTAAGGACTCTGTTGCATTATTTAAGGACTTTGCTGCATTATTTAAGTACTCTGGTGCATTATTTAAGGACTTTATTGCATTATTTAAGGATTCTGCTGCATTATTTAAGGAATTTGCTGCATTATTTAAGAACTTTGCTGCAGTATTTAAGGACTCTGCTGCATTATTTAAGGACTTTATTGCATTATTTAAGGACCCTGCTGCAGAATTTAAGGAATCTGCTGCATTACTTAAGGACTTTGTTGCATTATTTAAGGACTCTGCTGCATTATTTAAGGACTTTGCTGCATTATTTAAGGACTTTGATGCATTATTTAAGGACGCCGCTGCAGAATTTAAGTAATCTGCTGCATTATTTAAGGACTCTGCTGCATTATTTAAGGACTTTGCTGCATTATTTAAGGACTCTGCTGTATTATTAAGCACGTTGCTGCATTAATTAAGGACTTTATTGCATTATTTAAGGAATTTGATGCATTATTTAAGGACTCTGCTGCATTATTTAAGGACTTTGATGCATTATTTAAGGACGCTGCTGCAGAATTTAAGGAATCTGCTGCATTATTTAAGGACTTTGTTGCATTATTTAAGGACTATGCTGCATTATGTAAGGACTCTGCTGCATTATTTAAGGACTTTGCTGCATTATTTAATTACTCTGCTGCATTATTTAAGGACTTTGTTGCATTATTTAAGGACTCTGCTGCATTATTTAAGGACTTTGCTGCATTATTTAAGGACTTTGATGCATTATTTAAGGACGCTGCTGCAGAATTTAAGTAATCTGCTGCATTATTTAAGGACTCTGCTGCATTATTTAAGGACTTTGCTGCATTATTTAAGGACTCTGCTGCATTATTTAAGGACTTTGTTGCATTATTTAATGACTCTGCTGCGGTATTTAAGGACTCTGCTGCATTATTTAAGGACTTTGCTGCATTATTTAAGGACTTTGCTGCAGTAATTAAGGAATCTGCTGCATTATTTAAGGAATTTGATGCATTATTTAAGGACTCTGCTGCATTATTTAAGGACTTTGCTGCATTATTTAAGGACTCTGCTTCATTATTTAAGGACTTTGTTGCATTATTTAAGGACTCTGCTGCATTATTTAAGGACTTTGTTGCATTATTTAAGGACTCTGCTGCATTATTTAAAGACTTTGCTGCATTATTTAAGTACTCTGGTGCATTATTTAAGGACTCTGCTGCATTATTTAAAGACTTTGCTGCATTATTTAAGTACTCTGGTGCATTATTTAAGGACTTTGTTGCTTTATTTAAGGACTTTGCTGCATTATTTAAGGACTTTGTTGCATTATTTAAGGACTCTGCTGCATTATTTAAGGACTTTGCTGCATTATTTAAGTATGCTGCTGCAGTATTTAAGGCCTCTGCTGCATTATTTAAGGACTCTGCTGCATTTTTAAGGACGTTGCTGCATTATTTAAGGACTTTATTGCATTATTTAAGGATTCTGCTGCATTATTTAAGGATTTTGCTGCATTATTTAAGGACTCTGCTGCATTATTTAAGGACTTTGTTTCATTATTTAATGACTCTGCTGGGGTATTTAAGGACTCTGCTGCATTATTTAAGGACTTTGTTGCATTATTTAAGGACTCTGCTGCATTATTTAAGGACTTTGCTGCATTATTTAAGGACTTTGATGCATTATTTAAGGACGCTGCTGCAGAATTTAAGTAATCTGCTGCATTATTTAAGGACTCTGCTGCATTATTTAAGGACTTTGCTGCATTAATTAAGGACTCTGCTGCATTATTTAAGGACTTTGTTGCATTATTTAATGACTCTGCTGCGGTATTTAAGGACTCTGCTGCATTATTTAAGGACTTTGCTGCATTATTTAAGGACTTTGCTGCAGTAATTAAGGAATCTGCTGCATTATTTAAGGACTTTGTTGCATTATTTAAGGACTGTGCTGCATTGCTTAAGGACTCTGCTGCATTATTTAAGGACTTTGCTGCATTATTTAAGGACTTTGTTGCATTATTTAAGGACTCTGCTGCATTATTTAAGGACTTTGTTGCATTATTTAAGGACTCTGTTGCATTATTTAAGGACTTTGCTGCATTATTTAAGTACTCTGGTGCATTATTTAAGGACTTTGTTGCATTATTTAAGGACTCTGCTGCATTATTTAAGGACTTTGTTGCATTATTTAAGGACTCTGTTGCATTATTTAAGGACTTTGCTGCATTATTTAAGTACTCTGGTGCATTATTTAAGGACTTTGTTGCATTATTTAAGGACTCTGCTGCATTATTTAAGGACTTTGTTGCATTATTTAAGGACTCTGCTGCATTATTTAAGGACTTTGCTGCATTATTTAAGGACTCTGTTGCATTATTTAAGGACTTTGCTGCATTATTTAAGTACTCTGGTGCATTATTTAAGGACTTTATTGCATTATTTAAGGATTCTGCTGCATTATTTAAGGAATTTGCTGCATTATTTAAGAACTTTGCTGCAGTATTTAAGGACTCTGCTGCATTATTTAAGGACTTTATTGCATTATTTAAGGACCCTGCTGCAGAATTTAAGGAATCTGCTGCATTACTTAAGGACTTTGTTGCATTATTTAAGGACTCTGCTGCATTATTTAAGGACTTTGCTGCATTATTTAAGGACTCTGCTGCATTATTTAAGGACTTTGCTGCATTATTTAAGTATGCTGCTGCGGTATTTAAGGCCTCTGCTGCATTATTTAAGGACTCTGCTGCATTATTAAGGACGTTGCTGCATTATTTAAGGACTTTATTGCATTATTTAAGGATTCTGCTGCATTATTTAAGGAATTTGCTGCATTATTTAAGGACTCTGCTGTATTATTTAAGGACTTTGTTGCATTATTTAATGACTCTGCTGGGGTATTTAAGGACTCTGCTGCATTATTTAAGGGCTTTGCTGCATTATTTAAGGACTCTGCTGCAGTATTTAAGGACTCTGCTGCATTATTTAAGGACTTTGATGCATTATTTAAGGACGCTGCTGCAGAATTTAAGGAATCTGCTGCATTATTTAAGGACTTTGTTGCATTATTTAAGGACTATGCTGCATTATGTAAGGACTCTGCTGCATTATTTAAGGACTTTGCTGCATTATTTAATTACTCTGCTGCATTATTTAAGGACTTTGTTGCATTATTTAAGGACTCTGCTGCATTATTTAAGGACTTTGCTGCATTATTTAAGGACTTTGATGCATTATTTAAGGACGCTGCTGCAGAATTTAAGTAATCTGCTGCATTATTTAAGGACTCTGCTGCATTATTTAAGGACTTTGCTGCATTATTTAAGGACTCTGCTGCATTATTTAAGGACTTTGTTGCATTATTTAATGACTCTGCTGCGGTATTTAAGGACTCTGCTGCATTATTTAAGGACTTTGCTGCATTATTTAAGGACTTTGCTGCAGTAATTAAGGAATCTGCTGCATTATTTAAGGACTTTGTTGCATTATTTAAGGACTGTGCTGCATTGCTTAAGGACTCTGCTGCATTATTTAAGGACTTTGCTGCATTATTTAAGGACTTTGTTGCATTATTTAAGGACTCTGCTGCATTATTTAAGGACTTTGTTGCATTATTTAAGGACTCTGTTGCATTATTTAAGGACTTTGCTGCATTATTTAAGTACTCTGGTGCATTATTTAAGGACTTTGTTGCATTATTTAAGGACTCTGCTGCATTATTTAAGGACTTTGCTGCATTATTTAAGTACTCTGGTGCATTATTTAAGGACTTTGTTGCATTATTTAAGGACTCTGCTGCATTATTTAAGGACTTTGTTGCATTATTTAAGGACTCTGCTGCATTATTTAAGGACTTTGCTGCATTATTTAAGGACTCTGCTGCATTATTTAAGGACTTTGTTGCATTATTTAATGACTCTGCTGCGGTATTTAAGGACTCTGCTGTATTATTTAAGGACTTTGCTGCATTATTTAAGGACTCTGCTTCATTATTTAAGGACTTTGTTGCATTATTTAAGGACTCTGCTGCATTATTTAAGGACTTCGTTGCATTATTTAAGGACTCTGCTGCATTATTTAAAGACTTTGCTGCATTATTTAAGTACTCTGGTGCATTATTTAAGGACTCGGCTGCATTATTTAAAGACTTTGCTGCATTATTTAAGTACTCTGGTGCATTATTTAAGGACTCTGCTGCATTATTTAAGGACTTTGCTGCATTATTTAAGGACTCTGCTGCATTATTTAAGGACTTTGCTGCATTGTTTAAGTATGCTGCTGCGGTATTTAAGGCCTCTGCTGCATTATTTAAGGACTCTGCTGCATTATTAAGGACGTTGCTGCATTATTTAAGGACTTTATTGCATTATTTAAGGATTCTGCTGCATTATTTAAGGAATTTGCTGCATTATTTAAGGACTCTGCTGTATTATTTAAGGACTTTGTTGCATTATTTAATGACTCTGCTGGGGTATTTAAGGACTCTGCTGCATTATTTAAGGGCTTTGCTGCATTATTTAAGGACTCTGCTGCAGTATTTTAAGACTCTGCTGCATTATTTAAGGACTTTGATGCATTATTTAAGGACGCTGCTGCAGAATTTAAGGAATCTGCTGCATTATTTAAGGACTTTGTTGCATTATTTAAGGACTATGCTGCATTATGTAAGGACTCTGCTGCATTATTTAAGGACTTTGCTGCATTATTTAATTACTCTGCTGCATTATTTAAGGACTTTGTTGCATTATTTAAGGACTCTGCTGCATTATTTAAGGACTTTGCTGCATTATTTAAGGACTTTGATGCATTATTTAAGGACGCTGCTGCAGAATTTAAGTAATCTGCTGCATTATTTAAGGACTCTGCTGCATTATTTAAGGACTTTGCTGCATTAATTAAGGACTCTGCTGCATTATTTAAGGACTTTGTTGCATTATTTAATGACTCTGCTGCGGTATTTAAGGACTCTGCTGCATTATTTAAGGACTTTGCTGCATTATTTAAGGACTTTGCTGCAGTAATTAAGGAATCTGCTGCATTATTTAAGGACTTTGTTGCATTATTTAAGGACTGTGCTGCATTGCTTAAGGACTCTGCTGCATTATTTAAGGACTTTGCTGCATTATTTAAGGACTTTGTTGCATTATTTAAGGACTCTGCTGCATTATTTAAGGACTTTGTTGCATTATTTAAGGACTCTGTTGCATTATTTAAGGACTTTGCTGCATTATTTAAGTACTCTGGTGCATTATTTAAGGACTTTGTTGCATTATTTAAGGACTCTGCTGCATTATTTAAGGACTTTGTTGCATTATTTAAGGACTCTGTTGCATTATTTAAGGACTTTGCTGCATTATTTAAGTACTCTGGTGCATTATTTAAGGACTTTGTTGCATTATTTAAGGACTCTGCTGCATTATTTAAGGACTTTGTTGCATTATTTAAGGACTCTGCTGCATTATTTAAGGACTTTGCTGCATTATTTAAGGACTCTGTTGCATTATTTAAGGACTTTGCTGCATTATTTAAGTACTCTGGTGCATTATTTAAGGACTTTATTGCATTATTTAAGGATTCTGCTGCATTATTTAAGGAATTTGCTGCATTATTTAAGAACTTTGCTGCAGTATTTAAGGACTCTGCTGCATTATTTAAGGACTTTATTGCATTATTTAAGGACCCTGCTGCAGAATTTAAGGAATCTGCTGCATTACTTAAGGACTTTGTTGCATTATTTAAGGACTCTGCTGCATTATTTAAGGACTCTGCTGCATTATTTAAGGACTTTGCTGCATTATTTAAGGACTCTGCTGCATTATTTAAGGACTTTGCTGCATTATTTAAGGACTCTGCTGCATTATTTAAGGACTGTGTTGCATTATTTAATGACTCTGCTGCGGTATTTAAGGACTCTGCTGCATTATTTAAGGACTTTGCTGCATTATTTAAGGACTTTGCTGCAGTAATTAAGGAATCTGCTGCATTATTTAAGGACTTTGTTGCATTATTTAAGGACTGTGCTGCATTGCTTAAGGACTCTGCTGCATTATTTAAGGACTTTGCTGCATTATTTAAGGACTCTGCTGCATTATTTAAGGACTTTGTTGCATTATTTAAGGACTCTGTTGCATTATTTAAGGACTTTGCTGCATTATTTAAGTACTCTAGTGCATTATTTAAGGACTTTGTTGCATTATTTAAGGACTCTGCTGCATTATTTAAGGACTTTGCTGCATTATTTAAGTACTCTGGTGCATTATTTAAGGACTTTGTTGCATTATTTAAGGACTCTGCTGCATTATTTAAGGACTTTGTTGCATTATTTAAGGACTCTGCTGCATTATTTAAGGACTTTGCTGCATTATTTAAGGACTCTGCTGCATTATTTAAGGACTTTGTTGCATTATTTAATGACTCTGCTGCGGTATTTAAGGACTCTGCTGTATTATTTAAGGACTTTGCTGCATTATTTAAGGACTCTGCTTCATTATTTAAGGACTTTGTTGCATTATTTAAGGACTCTGCTGCATTATTTAAGGACTTCGTTGCATTATTTAAGGACTCTGCTGCATTATTTAAAGACTTTGCTGCATTATTTAAGTACTCTGGTGCATTATTTAAGGACTCGGCTGCATTATTTAAAGACTTTGCTGCATTATTTAAGTACTCTGGTGCATTATTTAAGGACTCTGCTGCATTATTTAAGGACTTTGCTGCATTATTTAAGGACTCTGCTGCATTATTTAAGGACTTTGCTGCATTATTTAAGTATGCTGCTGCGGTATTTAAGGCCTCTGCTGCATTATTTAAGGACTCTGCTGCATTATTAAGGACGTTGCTGCATTATTTAAGGACTTTATTGCATTATTTAAGGATTCTGCTGCATTATTTAAGGAATTTGCTGCATTATTTAAGGACTCTGCTGTATTATTTAAGGACTTTGTTGCATTATTTAATGACTCTGCTGGGGTATTTAAGGACTCTGCTGCATTATTTAAGGGCTTTGCTGCATTATTTAAGGACTCTGCTGCAGTATTTTAAGACTCTGCTGCATTATTTAAGGACTTTGATGCATTATTTAAGGACGCTGCTGCAGAATTTAAGGAATCTGCTGCATTATTTAAGGACTTTGTTGCATTATTTAAGGACTATGCTGCATTATGTAAGGACTCTGCTGCATTATTTAAGGACTTTGCTGCATTATTTAATTACTCTGCTGCATTATTTAAGGACTTTGTTGCATTATTTAAGGACTCTGCTGCATTATTTAAGGACTTTGCTGCATTATTTAAGGACTTTGATGCATTATTTAAGGACGCTGCTGCAGAATTTAAGTAATCTGCTGCATTATTTAAGGACTCTGCTGCATTATTTAAGGACTTTGCTGCATTAATTAAGGACTCTGCTGCATTATTTAAGGACTTTGTTGCATTATTTAATGACTCTGCTGCGGTATTTAAGGACTCTGCTGCATTATTTAAGGACTTTGCTGCATTATTTAAGGACTTTGCTGCAGTAATTAAGGAATCTGCTGCATTATTTAAGGACTTTGTTGCATTATTTAAGGACTGTGCTGCATTGCTTAAGGACTCTGCTGCATTATTTAAGGACTTTGCTGCATTATTTAAGGACTTTGTTGCATTATTTAAGGACTCTGCTGCATTATTTAAGGACTTTGTTGCATTATTTAAGGACTCTGTTGCATTATTTAAGGACTTTGCTGCATTATTTAAGTACTCTGGTGCATTATTTAAGGACTTTGTTGCATTATTTAAGGACTCTGCTGCATTATTTAAGGACTTTGTTGCATTATTTAAGGACTCTGTTGCATTATTTAAGGACTTTGCTGCATTATTTAAGTACTCTGGTGCATTATTTAAGGACTTTGTTGCATTATTTAAGGACTCTGCTGCATTATTTAAGGACTTTGTTGCATTATTTAAGGACTCTGCTGCATTATTTAAGGACTTTGCTGCATTATTTAAGGACTCTGTTGCATTATTTAAGGACTTTGCTGCATTATTTAAGTACTCTGGTGCATTATTTAAGGACTTTATTGCATTATTTAAGGATTCTGCTGCATTATTTAAGGAATTTGCTGCATTATTTAAGAACTTTGCTGCAGTATTTAAGGACTCTGCTGCATTATTTAAGGACTTTATTGCATTATTTAAGGACCCTGCTGCAGAATTTAAGGAATCTGCTGCATTACTTAAGGACTTTGTTGCATTATTTAAGGACTCTGCTGCATTATTTAAGGACTTTGCTGCATTATTTAAGGACTTTGATGCATTATTTAAGGACGCCGCTGCAGAATTTAAGTAATCTGCTGCATTATTTAAGGACTCTGCTGCATTATTTAAGGACTTTGCTGCATTATTTAAGGACTCTGCTGTATTATTAAGCACGTTGCTGCATTAATTAAGGACTTTATTGCATTATTTAAGGAATTTGATGCATTATTTAAGGACTCTGCTGCATTATTTAAGGACTTTGATGCATTATTTAAGGACGCTGCTGCAGAATTTAAGGAATCTGCTGCATTATTTAAGGACTTTGTTGCATTATTTAAGGACTATGCTGCATTATGTAAGGACTCTGCTGCATTATTTAAGGACTTTGCTGCATTATTTAATTACTCTGCTGCATTATTTAAGGACTTTGTTGCATTATTTAAGGACTCTGCTGCATTATTTAAGGACTTTGCTGCATTATTTAAGGACTTTGATGCATTATTTAAGGACGCTGCTGCAGAATTTAAGTAATCTGCTGCATTATTTAAGGACTCTGCTGCATTATTTAAGGACTTTGCTGCATTATTTAAGGACTCTGCTGCATTATTTAAGGACTTTGTTGCATTATTTAATGACTCTGCTGCGGTATTTAAGGACTCTGCTGCATTATTTAAGGACTTTGCTGCATTATTTAAGGACTTTGCTGCAGTAATTAAGGAATCTGCTGCATTATTTAAGGAATTTGATGCATTATTTAAGGACTCTGCTGCATTATTTAAGGACTTTGCTGCATTATTTAAGGACTCTGCTTCATTATTTAAGGACTTTGTTGCATTATTTAAGGACTCTGCTGCATTATTTAAGGACTTTGTTGCATTATTTAAGGACTCTGCTGCATTATTTAAAGACTTTGCTGCATTATTTAAGTACTCTGGTGCATTATTTAAGGACTCTGCTGCATTATTTAAAGACTTTGCTGCATTATTTAAGTACTCTGGTGCATTATTTAAGGACTTTGTTGCTTTATTTAAGGACTTTGCTGCATTATTTAAGGACTTTGTTGCATTATTTAAGGACTCTGCTGCATTATTTAAGGACTTTGCTGCATTATTTAAGTATGCTGCTGCAGTATTTAAGGCCTCTGCTGCATTATTTAAGGACTCTGCTGCATTTTTAAGGACGTTGCTGCATTATTTAAGGACTTTATTGCATTATTTAAGGATTCTGCTGCATTATTTAAGGATTTTGCTGCATTATTTAAGGACTCTGCTGCATTATTTAAGGACTTTGTTTCATTATTTAATGACTCTGCTGGGGTATTTAAGGACTCTGCTGCATTATTTAAGGACTTTGTTGCATTATTTAAGGACTCTGCTGCATTATTTAAGGACTTTGCTGCATTATTTAAGGACTTTGATGCATTATTTAAGGACGCTGCTGCAGAATTTAAGTAATCTGCTGCATTATTTAAGGACTCTGCTGCATTATTTAAGGACTTTGCTGCATTAATTAAGGACTCTGCTGCATTATTTAAGGACTTTGTTGCATTATTTAATGACTCTGCTGCGGTATTTAAGGACTCTGCTGCATTATTTAAGGACTTTGCTGCATTATTTAAGGACTTTGCTGCAGTAATTAAGGAATCTGCTGCATTATTTAAGGACTTTGTTGCATTATTTAAGGACTGTGCTGCATTGCTTAAGGACTCTGCTGCATTATTTAAGGACTTTGCTGCATTATTTAAGGACTTTGTTGCATTATTTAAGGACTCTGCTGCATTATTTAAGGACTTTGTTGCATTATTTAAGGACTCTGTTGCATTATTTAAGGACTTTGCTGCATTATTTAAGTACTCTGGTGCATTATTTAAGGACTTTGTTGCATTATTTAAGGACTCTGCTGCATTATTTAAGGACTTTGTTGCATTATTTAAGGACTCTGTTGCATTATTTAAGGACTTTGCTGCATTATTTAAGTACTCTGGTGCATTATTTAAGGACTTTGTTGCATTATTTAAGGACTCTGCTGCATTATTTAAGGACTTTGTTGCATTATTTAAGGACTCTGCTGCATTATTTAAGGACTTTGCTGCATTATTTAAGGACTCTGTTGCATTATTTAAGGACTTTGCTGCATTATTTAAGTACTCTGGTGCATTATTTAAGGACTTTATTGCATTATTTAAGGATTCTGCTGCATTATTTAAGGAATTTGCTGCATTATTTAAGAACTTTGCTGCAGTATTTAAGGACTCTGCTGCATTATTTAAGGACTTTATTGCATTATTTAAGGACCCTGCTGCAGAATTTAAGGAATCTGCTGCATTACTTAAGGACTTTGTTGCATTATTTAAGGACTCTGCTGCATTATTTAAGGACTTTGCTGCATTATTTAAGGACTCTGCTGCATTATTTAAGGACTTTGCTGCATTATTTAAGGACTCTGCTGCATTATTTAAGGACTGTGTTGCATTATTTAATGACTCTGCTGCGGTATTTAAGGACTCTGCTGCATTATTTAAGGACTTTGCTGCATTATTTAAGGACTTTGCTGCAGTAATTAAGGAATCTGCTGCATTATTTAAGGACTTTGTTGCATTATTTAAGGACTGTGCTGCATTGCTTAAGGACTCTGCTGCATTATTTAAGGACTTTGCTGCATTATTTAAGGACTTTGTTGCATTATTTAAGGACTCTGCTGCATTATTTAAGGACTTTGTTGCATTATTTAAGGACTCTGTTGCATTATTTAAGGACTTTGCTGCATTATTTAAGTACTCTGGTGCATTATTTAAGGACTTTGTTGCATTATTTAAGGACTCTGCTGCATTATTTAAGGACTTTGCTGCATTATTTAAGTACTCTGGTGCATTATTTAAGGACTTTGTTGCATTATTTAAGGACTCTGCTGCATTATTTAAGGACTTTGTTGCATTATTTAAGGACTCTGCTGCATTATTTAAGGACTTTGCTGCATTATTTAAGGACTCTGCTGCATTATTTAAGGACTTTGTTGCATTATTTAATGACTCTGCTGCGGTATTTAAGGACTCTGCTGTATTATTTAAGGACTTTGCTGCATTATTTAAGGACTCTGCTTCATTATTTAAGGACTTTGTTGCATTATTTAAGGACTCTGCTGCATTATTTAAGGACTTCGTTGCATTATTTAAGGACTCTGCTGCATTATTTAAAGACTTTGCTGCATTATTTAAGTACTCTGGTGCATTATTTAAGGACTCGGCTGCATTATTTAAAGACTTTGCTGCATTATTTAAGTACTCTGGTGCATTATTTAAGGACTCTGCTGCATTATTTAAGGACTTTGCTGCATTATTTAAGGACTCTGCTGCATTATTTAAGGACTTTGCTGCATTATTTAAGTATGCTGCTGCGGTATTTAAGGCCTCTGCTGCATTATTTAAGGACTCTGCTGCATTATTAAGGACGTTGCTGCATTATTTAAGGACTTTATTGCATTATTTAAGGATTCTGCTGCATTATTTAAGGAATTTGCTGCATTATTTAAGGACTCTGCTGTATTATTTAAGGACTTTGTTGCATTATTTAATGACTCTGCTGGGGTATTTAAGGACTCTGCTGCATTATTTAAGGGCTTTGCTGCATTATTTAAGGACTCTGCTGCAGTATTTTAAGACTCTGCTGCATTATTTAAGGACTTTGATGCATTATTTAAGGACGCTGCTGCAGAATTTAAGGAATCTGCTGCATTATTTAAGGACTTTGTTGCATTATTTAAGGACTATGCTGCATTATGTAAGGACTCTGCTGCATTATTTAAGGACTTTGCTGCATTATTTAATTACTCTGCTGCATTATTTAAGGACTTTGTTGCATTATTTAAGGACTCTGCTGCATTATTTAAGGACTTTGCTGCATTATTTAAGGACTTTGATGCATTATTTAAGGACGCTGCTGCAGAATTTAAGTAATCTGCTGCATTATTTAAGGACTCTGCTGCATTATTTAAGGACTTTGCTGCATTAATTAAGGACTCTGCTGCATTATTTAAGGACTTTGTTGCATTATTTAATGACTCTGCTGCGGTATTTAAGGACTCTGCTGCATTATTTAAGGACTTTGCTGCATTATTTAAGGACTTTGCTGCAGTAATTAAGGAATCTGCTGCATTATTTAAGGACTTTGTTGCATTATTTAAGGACTGTGCTGCATTGCTTAAGGACTCTGCTGCATTATTTAAGGACTTTGCTGCATTATTTAAGGACTTTGTTGCATTATTTAAGGACTCTGCTGCATTATTTAAGGACTTTGTTGCATTATTTAAGGACTCTGTTGCATTATTTAAGGACTTTGCTGCATTATTTAAGTACTCTGGTGCATTATTTAAGGACTTTGTTGCATTATTTAAGGACTCTGCTGCATTATTTAAGGACTTTGTTGCATTATTTAAGGACTCTGTTGCATTATTTAAGGACTTTGCTGCATTATTTAAGTACTCTGGTGCATTATTTAAGGACTTTGTTGCATTATTTAAGGACTCTGCTGCATTATTTAAGGACTTTGTTGCATTATTTAAGGACTCTGCTGCATTATTTAAGGACTTTGCTGCATTATTTAAGGACTCTGTTGCATTATTTAAGGACTTTGCTGCATTATTTAAGTACTCTGGTGCATTATTTAAGGACTTTATTGCATTATTTAAGGATTCTGCTGCATTATTTAAGGAATTTGCTGCATTATTTAAGAACTTTGCTGCAGTATTTAAGGACTCTGCTGCATTATTTAAGGACTTTATTGCATTATTTAAGGACCCTGCTGCAGAATTTAAGGAATCTGCTGCATTACTTAAGGACTTTGTTGCATTATTTAAGGACTCTGCTGCATTATTTAAGGACTTTGCTGCATTATTTAAGGACTTTGATGCATTATTTAAGGACGCCGCTGCAGAATTTAAGTAATCTGCTGCATTATTTAAGGACTCTGCTGCATTATTTAAGGACTTTGCTGCATTATTTAAGGACTCTGCTGTATTATTAAGCACGTTGCTGCATTAATTAAGGACTTTATTGCATTATTTAAGGAATTTGATGCATTATTTAAGGACTCTGCTGCATTATTTAAGGACTTTGATGCATTATTTAAGGACGCTGCTGCAGAATTTAAGGAATCTGCTGCATTATTTAAGGACTTTGTGGCATTATTTAAGGACTATGCTGCATTATGTAAGGACTCTGCTGCATTATTTAAGGACTTTGCTGCATTATTTAATTACTCTGCTGCATTATTTAAGGACTTTGTTGCATTATTTAAGGACTCTGCTGCATTATTTAAGGACTTTGCTGCATTATTTAAGGACTTTGATGCATTATTTAAGGACGCTGCTGCAGAATTTAAGTAATCTGCTGCATTATTTAAGGACTCTGCTGCATTATTTAAGGACTTTGTTGCATTATTTAAGGAATCTGCTGCATTATTTAAGGACTTTGCTGCATTATTTAAGGACTTTGATGCATTATTTAAGGACGCTGCTGCAGAATTTAAGTAATCTGCTGCATTATTTAAGGACTCTGCTGCATTATTTAAGGACTTTGCTGCATTATTTAAGGACTCTGCTTCATTATTTAAGGACTTTGTTGCATTATTTAAGGACTCTGCTGCATTATTTAAGGACTTCGTTGCATTATTTAAGGACTCTGCTGCATTATTTAAAGACTTTGCTGCATTATTTAAGTACTCTGGTGCATTATTTAAGGACTCGGCTGCATTATTTAAAGACTTTGCTGCATTATTTAAGTACTCTGGTGCATTATTTAAGGACTTTGCTGCATTATTTAATTACTCTGCTGCATTATTTAAGGACTTTGTTGCATTATTTAAGGACTCTGCTGCATTATTTAAGGACTTTGCTGCATTATTTAAGGACTTTGATGCATTATTTAAGGACGCTGCTGCAGAATTTAAGTAATCTGCTGCATTATTTAAGGACTCTGCTGCATTATTTAAGGACTTTGCTGCATTATTTAAGGACTCTGCTGCATTATTTAAGGACTTTGTTGCATTATTTAATGACTCTGCTGCGGTATTTAAGGACTCTGCTGCATTATTTAAGGACTTTGCTGCATTATTTAAGGACTTTGCTGCAGTAATTAAGGAATCTGCTGCATTATTTAAGGAATTTGATGCATTATTTAAGGACTCTGCTGCATTATTTAAGGACTTTGCTGCATTATTTAAGGACTCTGCTTCATTATTTAAGGACTTTGTTGCATTATTTAAGGACTCTGCTGCATTATTTAAGGACTTTGTTGCATTATTTAAGGACTCTGCTGCATTATTTAAAGACTTTGCTGCATTATTTAAGTACTCTGGTGCATTATTTAAGGACTCTGCTGCATTATTTAAGGACTTTGCTGCATTATTTAATTACTCTGCTGCATTATTTAAGGACTTTGTTGCATTATTTAAGGACTCTGCTGCATTATTTAAGGACTTTGCTGCATTATTTAAGGACTTTGATGCATTATTTAAGGACGCTGCTGCAGAATTTAAGTAATCTGCTGCATTATTTAAGGACTCTGCTGCATTATTTAAGGACTTTGTTGCATTATTTAAGGAATCTGCTGCATTATTTAAGGACTTTGCTGCATTATTTAAGGACTTTGATGCATTATTTAAGGACGCTGCTGCAGAATTTAAGTAATCTGCTGCATTATTTAAGGACTCTGCTGCATTATTTAAGGACTTTGCTGCATTATTTAAGGACTCTGCTGCATTATTTAAGGACTTTGTTGCATTATTTAATGACTCTGCTGCGGTATTTAAGGACTCTGCTGTATTATTTAAGGACTTTGCTGAATTATTTAAGGACTCTGCTTCATTATTTAAGGACTTTGTTGCATTATTTAAGGACTCTGCTGCATTATTTAAGGACTTCGTTGCATTATTTAAGGACTCTGCTGCATTATTTAAAGACTTTGCTGCATTATTTAAGTACTCTGGTGCATTATTTAAGGACTCGGCTGCATTATTTAAAGACTTTGCTGCATTATTTAAGTACTCTGGTGCATTATTTAAGGACTCTGCTGCATTATTTAAGGACTTTGCTGCATTATTTAAGGACTCTGCTGCATTATTTAAGGACTCTGCTGCATTATTTAAGGACTTTGCTGCATTATTTAAGTATGCTGCTGCGGTATTTAAGGCCTCTGCTGCATTATTTAAGGACTCTGCTGCATTATTAAGGACGTTGCTGCATTATTTAAGGACTTTATTGCATTATTTAAGGATTCTGCTGCATTATTTAAGGAATTTGCTGCATTATTTAAGGACTCTGCTGTATTATTTAAGGACTTTGTTGCATTATTTAATGACTCTGCTGGGGTATTTAAGGACTCTGCTGCATTATTTAAGGGCTTTGCTGCATTATTTAAGGACTCTGCTGCAGTATTTAAGGACTCTGCTGCATTATTTAAGGACTTTGATGCATTATTTAAGGACGCTGCTGCAGAATTTAAGGAATCTGCTGCATTATTTAAGGACTTTGTTGCATTATTTAAGGACTATGCTGCATTATGTAAGGACTCTGCTGCATTATTTAAGGACTTTGCTGCATTATTTAATTACTCTGCTGCATTATTTAAGGACTTTGTTGCATTATTTAAGGACTCTGCTGCATTATTTAAGGACTTTGCTGCATTATTTAAGGACTTTGATGCATTATTTAAGGACGCTGCTGCAGAATTTAAGTAATCTGCTGCATTATTTAAGGACTCTGCTGCATTATTTAAGGACTTTGCTGCATTATTTAAGGACTCTGCTGCATTATTTAAGGACTTTGTTGCATTATTTAATGACTCTGCTGCGGTATTTAAGGACTCTGCTGCATTATTTAAGGACTTTGCTGCATTATTTAAGGACTTTGCTGCAGTAATTAAGGAATCTGCTGCATTATTTAAGGACTTTGTTGCATTATTTAAGGACTGTGCTGCATTGCTTAAGGACTCTGCTGCATTATTTAAGGACTTTGCTGCATTATTTAAGGACTTTGTTGCATTATTTAAGGACTCTGCTGCATTATTTAAGGACTTTGTTGCATTATTTAAGGACTCTGTTGCATTATTTAAGGACTTTGCTGCATTATTTAAGTACTCTGGTGCATTATTTAAGGACTTTGTTGCATTATTTAAGGACTCTGCTGCATTATTTAAGGACTTTGCTGCATTATTTAAGTACTCTGGTGCATTATTTAAGGACTTTGTTGCATTATTTAAGGACTCTGCTGCATTATTTAAGGACTTTGTTGCATTATTTAAGGACTCTGCTGCATTATTTAAGGACTTTGCTGCATTATTTAAGGACTCTGCTGCATTATTTAAGGACTTTGTTGCATTATTTAATGACTCTGCTGCGGTATTTAAGGACTCTGCTGTATTATTTAAGGACTTTGCTGCATTATTTAAGGACTCTGCTTCATTATTTAAGGACTTTGTTGCATTATTTAAGGACTCTGCTGCATTATTTAAGGACTTCGTTGCATTATTTAAGGACTCTGCTGCATTATTTAAAGACTTTGCTGCATTATTTAAGTACTCTGGTGCATTATTTAAGGACTCGGCTGCATTATTTAAAGACTTTGCTGCATTATTTAAGTACTCTGGTGCATTATTTAAGGACTCTGCTGCATTATTTAAGGACTTTGCTGCATTATTTAAGGACTCTGCTGCATTATTTAAGGACTTTGCTGCATTGTTTAAGTATGCTGCTGCGGTATTTAAGGCCTCTGCTGCATTATTTAAGGACTCTGCTGCATTATTAAGGACGTTGCTGCATTATTTAAGGACTTTATTGCATTATTTAAGGATTCTGCTGCATTATTTAAGGAATTTGCTGCATTATTTAAGGACTCTGCTGTATTATTTAAGGACTTTGTTGCATTATTTAATGACTCTGCTGGGGTATTTAAGGACTCTGCTGCATTATTTAAGGGCTTTGCTGCATTATTTAAGGACTCTGCTGCAGTATTTTAAGACTCTGCTGCATTATTTAAGGACTTTGATGCATTATTTAAGGACGCTGCTGCAGAATTTAAGGAATCTGCTGCATTATTTAAGGACTTTGTTGCATTATTTAAGGACTATGCTGCATTATGTAAGGACTCTGCTGCATTATTTAAGGACTTTGCTGCATTATTTAATTACTCTGCTGCATTATTTAAGGACTTTGTTGCATTATTTAAGGACTCTGCTGCATTATTTAAGGACTTTGCTGCATTATTTAAGGACTTTGATGCATTATTTAAGGACGCTGCTGCAGAATTTAAGTAATCTGCTGCATTATTTAAGGACTCTGCTGCATTATTTAAGGACTTTGCTGCATTAATTAAGGACTCTGCTGCATTATTTAAGGACTTTGTTGCATTATTTAATGACTCTGCTGCGGTATTTAAGGACTCTGCTGCATTATTTAAGGACTTTGCTGCATTATTTAAGGACTTTGCTGCAGTAATTAAGGAATCTGCTGCATTATTTAAGGACTTTGTTGCATTATTTAAGGACTGTGCTGCATTGCTTAAGGACTCTGCTGCATTATTTAAGGACTTTGCTGCATTATTTAAGGACTTTGTTGCATTATTTAAGGACTCTGCTGCATTATTTAAGGACTTTGTTGCATTATTTAAGGACTCTGTTGCATTATTTAAGGACTTTGCTGCATTATTTAAGTACTCTGGTGCATTATTTAAGGACTTTGTTGCATTATTTAAGGACTCTGCTGCATTATTTAAGGACTTTGTTGCATTATTTAAGGACTCTGTTGCATTATTTAAGGACTTTGCTGCATTATTTAAGTACTCTGGTGCATTATTTAAGGACTTTGTTGCATTATTTAAGGACTCTGCTGCATTATTTAAGGACTTTGTTGCATTATTTAAGGACTCTGCTGCATTATTTAAGGACTTTGCTGCATTATTTAAGGACTCTGTTGCATTATTTAAGGACTTTGCTGCATTATTTAAGTACTCTGGTGCATTATTTAAGGACTTTATTGCATTATTTAAGGATTCTGCTGCATTATTTAAGGAATTTGCTGCATTATTTAAGAACTTTGCTGCAGTATTTAAGGACTCTGCTGCATTATTTAAGGACTTTATTGCATTATTTAAGGACCCTGCTGCAGAATTTAAGGAATCTGCTGCATTACTTAAGGACTTTGTTGCATTATTTAAGGACTCTGCTGCATTATTTAAGGACTCTGCTGCATTATTTAAGGACTTTGCTGCATTATTTAAGGACTCTGCTGCATTATTTAAGGACTTTGCTGCATTATTTAAGGACTCTGCTGCATTATTTAAGGACTGTGTTGCATTATTTAATGACTCTGCTGCGGTATTTAAGGACTCTGCTGCATTATTTAAGGACTTTGCTGCATTATTTAAGGACTTTGCTGCAGTAATTAAGGAATCTGCTGCATTATTTAAGGACTTTGTTGCATTATTTAAGGACTGTGCTGCATTGCTTAAGGACTCTGCTGCATTATTTAAGGACTTTGCTGCATTATTTAAGGACTTTGTTGCATTATTTAAGGACTCTGCTGCATTATTTAAGGACTTTGTTGCATTATTTAAGGACTCTGTTGCATTATTTAAGGACTTTGCTGCATTATTTAAGTACTCTAGTGCATTATTTAAGGACTTTGTTGCATTATTTAAGGACTCTGCTGCATTATTTAAGGACTTTGCTGCATTATTTAAGTACTCTGGTGCATTATTTAAGGACTTTGTTGCATTATTTAAGGACTCTGCTGCATTATTTAAGGACTTTGTTGCATTATTTAAGGACTCTGCTGCATTATTTAAGGACTTTGCTGCATTATTTAAGGACTCTGCTGCATTATTTAAGGACTTTGTTGCATTATTTAATGACTCTGCTGCGGTATTTAAGGACTCTGCTGTATTATTTAAGGACTTTGCTGCATTATTTAAGGACTCTGCTTCATTATTTAAGGACTTTGTTGCATTATTTAAGGACTCTGCTGCATTATTTAAGGACTTCGTTGCATTATTTAAGGACTCTGC
Organism: Phyllobates terribilis; assembly: GCF_046119375.1. Lineage (NCBI taxonomy): Eukaryota > Metazoa > Chordata > Amphibia > Anura > Dendrobatidae > Phyllobates > Phyllobates terribilis. Next base: position 1,147,856 of record NW_027363268.1, read on the forward strand.
TGCATTATTTAAAGACTTTGCTGCATTATTTAAGTACTCTGGTGCATTATTTAAGGACTCGGCTGCATTATTTAAAGACTTTGCTGCATTATTTAAGTACTCTGGTGCATTATTTAAGGACTCTGCTGCATTATTTAAGGACTTTGCTGCATTATTTAAGGACTCTGCTGCATTATTTAAGGACTTTGCTGCATTATTTAAGTATGCTGCTGCGGTATTTAAGGCCTCTGCTGCATTATTTAAGGACTCTGCTGCATTATTAAGGACGTTGCTGCATTATTTAAGGACTTTATTGCATTATTTAAGGATTCTGCTGCATTATTTAAGGAATTTGCTGCATTATTTAAGGACTCTGCTGTATTATTTAAGGACTTTGTTGCATTATTTAATGACTCTGCTGGGGTATTTAAGGACTCTGCTGCATTATTTAAGGGCTTTGCTGCATTATTTAAGGACTCTGCTGCAGTATTTTAAGACTCTGCTGCATTATTTAAGGACTTTGATGCATTATTTAAGGACGCTGCTGCAGAATTTAAGGAATCTGCTGCATTATTTAAGGACTTTGTTGCATTATTTAAGGACTATGCTGCATTATGTAAGGACTCTGCTGCATTATTTAAGGACTTTGCTGCATTATTTAATTACTCTGCTGCATTATTTAAGGACTTTGTTGCATTATTTAAGGACTCTGCTGCATTATTTAAGGACTTTGCTGCATTATTTAAGGACTTTGATGCATTATTTAAGGACGCTGCTGCAGAATTTAAGTAATCTGCTGCATTATTTAAGGACTCTGCTGCATTATTTAAGGACTTTGCTGCATTAATTAAGGACTCTGCTGCATTATTTAAGGACTTTGTTGCATTATTTAATGACTCTGCTGCGGTATTTAAGGACTCTGCTGCATTATTTAAGGACTTTGCTGCATTATTTAAGGACTTTGCTGCAGTAATTAAGGAATCTGCTGCATTATTTAAGGACTTTGTTGCATTATTTAAGGACTGTGCTGCATTGCTTAAGGACTCTGCTGCATTATTTAAGGACTTTGCTGCATTATTTAAGGACTTTGTTGCATTATTTAAGGACTCTGCTGCATTATTTAAGGACTTTGTTGCATTATTTAAGGACTCTGTTGCATTATTTAAGGACTTTGCTGCATTATTTAAGTACTCTGGTGCATTATTTAAGGACTTTGTTGCATTATTTAAGGACTCTGCTGCATTATTTAAGGACTTTGTTGCATTATTTAAGGACTCTGTTGCATTATTTAAGGACTTTGCTGCATTATTTAAGTACTCTGGTGCATTATTTAAGGACTTTGTTGCATTATTTAAGGACTCTGCTGCATTATTTAAGGACTTTGTTGCATTATTTAAGGACTCTGCTGCATTATTTAAGGACTTTGCTGCATTATTTAAGGACTCTGTTGCATTATTTAAGGACTTTGCTGCATTATTTAAGTACTCTGGTGCATTATTTAAGGACTTTATTGCATTATTTAAGGATTCTGCTGCATTATTTAAGGAATTTGCTGCATTATTTAAGAACTTTGCTGCAGTATTTAAGGACTCTGCTGCATTATTTAAGGACTTTATTGCATTATTTAAGGACCCTGCTGCAGAATTTAAGGAATCTGCTGCATTACTTAAGGACTTTGTTGCATTATTTAAGGACTCTGCTGCATTATTTAAGGACTTTGCTGCATTATTTAAGGACTTTGATGCATTATTTAAGGACGCCGCTGCAGAATTTAAGTAATCTGCTGCATTATTTAAGGACTCTGCTGCATTATTTAAGGACTTTGCTGCATTATTTAAGGACTCTGCTGTATTATTAAGCACGTTGCTGCATTAATTAAGGACTTTATTGCATTATTTAAGGAATTTGATGCATTATTTAAGGACTCTGCTGCATTATTTAAGGACTTTGATGCATTATTTAAGGACGCTGCTGCAGAATTTAAGGAATCTGCTGCATTATTTAAGGACTTTGTTGCATTATTTAAGGACTATGCTGCATTATGTAAGGACTCTGCTGCATTATTTAAGGACTTTGCTGCATTATTTAATTACTCTGCTGCATTATTTAAGGACTTTGTTGCATTATTTAAGGACTCTGCTGCATTATTTAAGGACTTTGCTGCATTATTTAAGGACTTTGATGCATTATTTAAGGACGCTGCTGCAGAATTTAAGTAATCTGCTGCATTATTTAAGGACTCTGCTGCATTATTTAAGGACTTTGCTGCATTATTTAAGGACTCTGCTGCATTATTTAAGGACTTTGTTGCATTATTTAATGACTCTGCTGCGGTATTTAAGGACTCTGCTGCATTATTTAAGGACTTTGCTGCATTATTTAAGGACTTTGCTGCAGTAATTAAGGAATCTGCTGCATTATTTAAGGAATTTGATGCATTATTTAAGGACTCTGCTGCATTATTTAAGGACTTTGCTGCATTATTTAAGGACTCTGCTTCATTATTTAAGGACTTTGTTGCATTATTTAAGGACTCTGCTGCATTATTTAAGGACTTTGTTGCATTATTTAAGGACTCTGCTGCATTATTTAAAGACTTTGCTGCATTATTTAAGTACTCTGGTGCATTATTTAAGGACTCTGCTGCATTATTTAAAGACTTTGCTGCATTATTTAAGTACTCTGGTGCATTATTTAAGGACTTTGTTGCTTTATTTAAGGACTTTGCTGCATTATTTAAGGACTTTGTTGCATTATTTAAGGACTCTGCTGCATTATTTAAGGACTTTGCTGCATTATTTAAGTATGCTGCTGCAGTATTTAAGGCCTCTGCTGCATTATTTAAGGACTCTGCTGCATTTTTAAGGACGTTGCTGCATTATTTAAGGACTTTATTGCATTATTTAAGGATTCTGCTGCATTATTTAAGGATTTTGCTGCATTATTTAAGGACTCTGCTGCATTATTTAAGGACTTTGTTTCATTATTTAATGACTCTGCTGGGGTATTTAAGGACTCTGCTGCATTATTTAAGGACTTTGTTGCATTATTTAAGGACTCTGCTGCATTATTTAAGGACTTTGCTGCATTATTTAAGGACTTTGATGCATTATTTAAGGACGCTGCTGCAGAATTTAAGTAATCTGCTGCATTATTTAAGGACTCTGCTGCATTATTTAAGGACTTTGCTGCATTAATTAAGGACTCTGCTGCATTATTTAAGGACTTTGTTGCATTATTTAATGACTCTGCTGCGGTATTTAAGGACTCTGCTGCATTATTTAAGGACTTTGCTGCATTATTTAAGGACTTTGCTGCAGTAATTAAGGAATCTGCTGCATTATTTAAGGACTTTGTTGCATTATTTAAGGACTGTGCTGCATTGCTTAAGGACTCTGCTGCATTATTTAAGGACTTTGCTGCATTATTTAAGGACTTTGTTGCATTATTTAAGGACTCTGCTGCATTATTTAAGGACTTTGTTGCATTATTTAAGGACTCTGTTGCATTATTTAAGGACTTTGCTGCATTATTTAAGTACTCTGGTGCATTATTTAAGGACTTTGTTGCATTATTTAAGGACTCTGCTGCATTATTTAAGGACTTTGTTGCATTATTTAAGGACTCTGTTGCATTATTTAAGGACTTTGCTGCATTATTTAAGTACTCTGGTGCATTATTTAAGGACTTTGTTGCATTATTTAAGGACTCTGCTGCATTATTTAAGGACTTTGTTGCATTATTTAAGGACTCTGCTGCATTATTTAAGGACTTTGCTGCATTATTTAAGGACTCTGTTGCATTATTTAAGGACTTTGCTGCATTATTTAAGTACTCTGGTGCATTATTTAAGGACTTTATTGCATTATTTAAGGATTCTGCTGCATTATTTAAGGAATTTGCTGCATTATTTAAGAACTTTGCTGCAGTATTTAAGGACTCTGCTGCATTATTTAAGGACTTTATTGCATTATTTAAGGACCCTGCTGCAGAATTTAAGGAATCTGCTGCATTACTTAAGGACTTTGTTGCATTATTTAAGGACTCTGCTGCATTATTTAAGGACTTTGCTGCATTATTTAAGGACTCTGCTGCATTATTTAAGGACTTTGCTGCATTATTTAAGGACTCTGCTGCATTATTTAAGGACTGTGTTGCATTATTTAATGACTCTGCTGCGGTATTTAAGGACTCTGCTGCATTATTTAAGGACTTTGCTGCATTATTTAAGGACTTTGCTGCAGTAATTAAGGAATCTGCTGCATTATTTAAGGACTTTGTTGCATTATTTAAGGACTGTGCTGCATTGCTTAAGGACTCTGCTGCATTATTTAAGGACTTTGCTGCATTATTTAAGGACTTTGTTGCATTATTTAAGGACTCTGCTGCATTATTTAAGGACTTTGTTGCATTATTTAAGGACTCTGTTGCATTATTTAAGGACTTTGCTGCATTATTTAAGTACTCTGGTGCATTATTTAAGGACTTTGTTGCATTATTTAAGGACTCTGCTGCATTATTTAAGGACTTTGCTGCATTATTTAAGTACTCTGGTGCATTATTTAAGGACTTTGTTGCATTATTTAAGGACTCTGCTGCATTATTTAAGGACTTTGTTGCATTATTTAAGGACTCTGCTGCATTATTTAAGGACTTTGCTGCATTATTTAAGGACTCTGCTGCATTATTTAAGGACTTTGTTGCATTATTTAATGACTCTGCTGCGGTATTTAAGGACTCTGCTGTATTATTTAAGGACTTTGCTGCATTATTTAAGGACTCTGCTTCATTATTTAAGGACTTTGTTGCATTATTTAAGGACTCTGCTGCATTATTTAAGGACTTCGTTGCATTATTTAAGGACTCTGCTGCATTATTTAAAGACTTTGCTGCATTATTTAAGTACTCTGGTGCATTATTTAAGGACTCGGCTGCATTATTTAAAGACTTTGCTGCATTATTTAAGTACTCTGGTGCATTATTTAAGGACTCTGCTGCATTATTTAAGGACTTTGCTGCATTATTTAAGGACTCTGCTGCATTATTTAAGGACTTTGCTGCATTATTTAAGTATGCTGCTGCGGTATTTAAGGCCTCTGCTGCATTATTTAAGGACTCTGCTGCATTATTAAGGACGTTGCTGCATTATTTAAGGACTTTATTGCATTATTTAAGGATTCTGCTGCATTATTTAAGGAATTTGCTGCATTATTTAAGGACTCTGCTGTATTATTTAAGGACTTTGTTGCATTATTTAATGACTCTGCTGGGGTATTTAAGGACTCTGCTGCATTATTTAAGGGCTTTGCTGCATTATTTAAGGACTCTGCTGCAGTATTTTAAGACTCTGCTGCATTATTTAAGGACTTTGATGCATTATTTAAGGACGCTGCTGCAGAATTTAAGGAATCTGCTGCATTATTTAAGGACTTTGTTGCATTATTTAAGGACTATGCTGCATTATGTAAGGACTCTGCTGCATTATTTAAGGACTTTGCTGCATTATTTAATTACTCTGCTGCATTATTTAAGGACTTTGTTGCATTATTTAAGGACTCTGCTGCATTATTTAAGGACTTTGCTGCATTATTTAAGGACTTTGATGCATTATTTAAGGACGCTGCTGCAGAATTTAAGTAATCTGCTGCATTATTTAAGGACTCTGCTGCATTATTTAAGGACTTTGCTGCATTAATTAAGGACTCTGCTGCATTATTTAAGGACTTTGTTGCATTATTTAATGACTCTGCTGCGGTATTTAAGGACTCTGCTGCATTATTTAAGGACTTTGCTGCATTATTTAAGGACTTTGCTGCAGTAATTAAGGAATCTGCTGCATTATTTAAGGACTTTGTTGCATTATTTAAGGACTGTGCTGCATTGCTTAAGGACTCTGCTGCATTATTTAAGGACTTTGCTGCATTATTTAAGGACTTTGTTGCATTATTTAAGGACTCTGCTGCATTATTTAAGGACTTTGTTGCATTATTTAAGGACTCTGTTGCATTATTTAAGGACTTTGCTGCATTATTTAAGTACTCTGGTGCATTATTTAAGGACTTTGTTGCATTATTTAAGGACTCTGCTGCATTATTTAAGGACTTTGTTGCATTATTTAAGGACTCTGTTGCATTATTTAAGGACTTTGCTGCATTATTTAAGTACTCTGGTGCATTATTTAAGGACTTTGTTGCATTATTTAAGGACTCTGCTGCATTATTTAAGGACTTTGTTGCATTATTTAAGGACTCTGCTGCATTATTTAAGGACTTTGCTGCATTATTTAAGGACTCTGTTGCATTATTTAAGGACTTTGCTGCATTATTTAAGTACTCTGGTGCATTATTTAAGGACTTTATTGCATTATTTAAGGATTCTGCTGCATTATTTAAGGAATTTGCTGCATTATTTAAGAACTTTGCTGCAGTATTTAAGGACTCTGCTGCATTATTTAAGGACTTTATTGCATTATTTAAGGACCCTGCTGCAGAATTTAAGGAATCTGCTGCATTACTTAAGGACTTTGTTGCATTATTTAAGGACTCTGCTGCATTATTTAAGGACTTTGCTGCATTATTTAAGGACTTTGATGCATTATTTAAGGACGCCGCTGCAGAATTTAAGTAATCTGCTGCATTATTTAAGGACTCTGCTGCATTATTTAAGGACTTTGCTGCATTATTTAAGGACTCTGCTGTATTATTAAGCACGTTGCTGCATTAATTAAGGACTTTATTGCATTATTTAAGGAATTTGATGCATTATTTAAGGACTCTGCTGCATTATTTAAGGACTTTGATGCATTATTTAAGGACGCTGCTGCAGAATTTAAGGAATCTGCTGCATTATTTAAGGACTTTGTGGCATTATTTAAGGACTATGCTGCATTATGTAAGGACTCTGCTGCATTATTTAAGGACTTTGCTGCATTATTTAATTACTCTGCTGCATTATTTAAGGACTTTGTTGCATTATTTAAGGACTCTGCTGCATTATTTAAGGACTTTGCTGCATTATTTAAGGACTTTGATGCATTATTTAAGGACGCTGCTGCAGAATTTAAGTAATCTGCTGCATTATTTAAGGACTCTGCTGCATTATTTAAGGACTTTGTTGCATTATTTAAGGAATCTGCTGCATTATTTAAGGACTTTGCTGCATTATTTAAGGACTTTGATGCATTATTTAAGGACGCTGCTGCAGAATTTAAGTAATCTGCTGCATTATTTAAGGACTCTGCTGCATTATTTAAGGACTTTGCTGCATTATTTAAGGACTCTGCTTCATTATTTAAGGACTTTGTTGCATTATTTAAGGACTCTGCTGCATTATTTAAGGACTTCGTTGCATTATTTAAGGACTCTGCTGCATTATTTAAAGACTTTGCTGCATTATTTAAGTACTCTGGTGCATTATTTAAGGACTCGGCTGCATTATTTAAAGACTTTGCTGCATTATTTAAGTACTCTGGTGCATTATTTAAGGACTTTGCTGCATTATTTAATTACTCTGCTGCATTATTTAAGGACTTTGTTGCATTATTTAAGGACTCTGCTGCATTATTTAAGGACTTTGCTGCATTATTTAAGGACTTTGATGCATTATTTAAGGACGCTGCTGCAGAATTTAAGTAATCTGCTGCATTATTTAAGGACTCTGCTGCATTATTTAAGGACTTTGCTGCATTATTTAAGGACTCTGCTGCATTATTTAAGGACTTTGTTGCATTATTTAATGACTCTGCTGCGGTATTTAAGGACTCTGCTGCATTATTTAAGGACTTTGCTGCATTATTTAAGGACTTTGCTGCAGTAATTAAGGAATCTGCTGCATTATTTAAGGAATTTGATGCATTATTTAAGGACTCTGCTGCATTATTTAAGGACTTTGCTGCATTATTTAAGGACTCTGCTTCATTATTTAAGGACTTTGTTGCATTATTTAAGGACTCTGCTGCATTATTTAAGGACTTTGTTGCATTATTTAAGGACTCTGCTGCATTATTTAAAGACTTTGCTGCATTATTTAAGTACTCTGGTGCATTATTTAAGGACTCTGCTGCATTATTTAAGGACTTTGCTGCATTATTTAATTACTCTGCTGCATTATTTAAGGACTTTGTTGCATTATTTAAGGACTCTGCTGCATTATTTAAGGACTTTGCTGCATTATTTAAGGACTTTGATGCATTATTTAAGGACGCTGCTGCAGAATTTAAGTAATCTGCTGCATTATTTAAGGACTCTGCTGCATTATTTAAGGACTTTGTTGCATTATTTAAGGAATCTGCTGCATTATTTAAGGACTTTGCTGCATTATTTAAGGACTTTGATGCATTATTTAAGGACGCTGCTGCAGAATTTAAGTAATCTGCTGCATTATTTAAGGACTCTGCTGCATTATTTAAGGACTTTGCTGCATTATTTAAGGACTCTGCTGCATTATTTAAGGACTTTGTTGCATTATTTAATGACTCTGCTGCGGTATTTAAGGACTCTGCTGTATTATTTAAGGACTTTGCTGAATTATTTAAGGACTCTGCTTCATTATTTAAGGACTTTGTTGCATTATTTAAGGACTCTGCTGCATTATTTAAGGACTTCGTTGCATTATTTAAGGACTCTGCTGCATTATTTAAAGACTTTGCTGCATTATTTAAGTACTCTGGTGCATTATTTAAGGACTCGGCTGCATTATTTAAAGACTTTGCTGCATTATTTAAGTACTCTGGTGCATTATTTAAGGACTCTGCTGCATTATTTAAGGACTTTGCTGCATTATTTAAGGACTCTGCTGCATTATTTAAGGACTCTGCTGCATTATTTAAGGACTTTGCTGCATTATTTAAGTATGCTGCTGCGGTATTTAAGGCCTCTGCTGCATTATTTAAGGACTCTGCTGCATTATTAAGGACGTTGCTGCATTATTTAAGGACTTTATTGCATTATTTAAGGATTCTGCTGCATTATTTAAGGAATTTGCTGCATTATTTAAGGACTCTGCTGTATTATTTAAGGACTTTGTTGCATTATTTAATGACTCTGCTGGGGTATTTAAGGACTCTGCTGCATTATTTAAGGGCTTTGCTGCATTATTTAAGGACTCTGCTGCAGTATTTAAGGACTCTGCTGCATTATTTAAGGACTTTGATGCATTATTTAAGGACGCTGCTGCAGAATTTAAGGAATCTGCTGCATTATTTAAGGACTTTGTTGCATTATTTAAGGACTATGCTGCATTATGTAAGGACTCTGCTGCATTATTTAAGGACTTTGCTGCATTATTTAATTACTCTGCTGCATTATTTAAGGACTTTGTTGCATTATTTAAGGACTCTGCTGCATTATTTAAGGACTCTGCTGCATTATTTAAGGACTTTGCTGCATTATTTAAGGACTCTGCTGCATTATTTAAGGACTTTGTTGCATTATTTAATGACTCTGCTGCGGTATTTAAGGACTCTGCTGTATTATTTAAGGACTTTGCTGCATTATTTAAGGACTCTGCTTCATTATTTAAGGACTTTGTTGCATTATTTAAGGACTCTGCTGCATTATTTAAGGACTTCGTTGCATTATTTAAGGACTCTGCTGCATTATTTAAAGACTTTGCTGCATTATTTAAGTACTCTGGTGCATTATTTAAGGACTCGGCTGCATTATTTAAAGACTTTGCTGCATTATTTAAGTACTCTGGTGCATTATTTAAGGACTCTGCTGCATTATTTAAGGACTTTGCTGCATTATTTAAGGACTCTGCTGCATTATTTAAGGACTTTGCTGCATTATTTAAGTATGCTGCTGCGGTATTTAAGGCCTCTGCTGCATTATTTAAGGACTCTGCTGCATTATTAAGGACGTTGCTGCATTATTTAAGGACTTTATTGCATTATTTAAGGATTCTGCTGCATTATTTAAGGAATTTGCTGCATTATTTAAGGACTCTGCTGTATTATTTAAGGACTTTGTTGCATTATTTAATGACTCTGCTGGGGTATTTAAGGACTCTGCTGCATTATTTAAGGGCTTTGCTGCATTATTTAAGGACTCTGCTGCAGTATTTTAAGACTCTGCTGCATTATTTAAGGACTTTGATGCATTATTTAAGGACGCTGCTGCAGAATTTAAGGAATCTGCTGCATTATTTAAGGACTTTGTTGCATTATTTAAGGACTATGCTGCATTATGTAAGGACTCTGCTGCATTATTTAAGGACTTTGCTGCATTATTTAATTACTCTGCTGCATTATTTAAGGACTTTGTTGCATTATTTAAGGACTCTGCTGCATTATTTAAGGACTTTGCTGCATTATTTAAGGACTTTGATGCATTATTTAAGGACGCTGCTGCAGAATTTAAGTAATCTGCTGCATTATTTAAGGACTCTGCTGCATTATTTAAGGACTTTGCTGCATTAATTAAGGACTCTGCTGCATTATTTAAGGACTTTGTTGCATTATTTAATGACTCTGCTGCGGTATTTAAGGACTCTGCTGCATTATTTAAGGACTTTGCTGCATTATTTAAGGACTTTGCTGCAGTAATTAAGGAATCTGCTGCATTATTTAAGGACTTTGTTGCATTATTTAAGGACTGTGCTGCATTGCTTAAGGACTCTGCTGCATTATTTAAGGACTTTGCTGCATTATTTAAGGACTTTGTTGCATTATTTAAGGACTCTGCTGCATTATTTAAGGACTTTGTTGCATTATTTAAGGACTCTGTTGCATTATTTAAGGACTTTGCTGCATTATTTAAGTACTCTGGTGCATTATTTAAGGACTTTGTTGCATTATTTAAGGACTCTGCTGCATTATTTAAGGACTTTGTTGCATTATTTAAGGACTCTGTTGCATTATTTAAGGACTTTGCTGCATTATTTAAGTACTCTGGTGCATTATTTAAGGACTTTGTTGCATTATTTAAGGACTCTGCTGCATTATTTAAGGACTTTGTTGCATTATTTAAGGACTCTGCTGCATTATTTAAGGACTTTGCTGCATTATTTAAGGACTCTGTTGCATTATTTAAGGACTTTGCTGCATTATTTAAGTACTCTGGTGCATTATTTAAGGACTTTATTGCATTATTTAAGGATTCTGCTGCATTATTTAAGGAATTTGCTGCATTATTTAAGAACTTTGCTGCAGTATTTAAGGACTCTGCTGCATTATTTAAGGACTTTATTGCATTATTTAAGGACCCTGCTGCAGAATTTAAGGAATCTGCTGCATTACTTAAGGACTTTGTTGCATTATTTAAGGACTCTGCTGCATTATTTAAGGACTTTGCTGCATTATTTAAGGACTTTGATGCATTATTTAAGGACGCCGCTGCAGAATTTAAGTAATCTGCTGCATTATTTAAGGACTCTGTTGCATTATTTAAGGACTTTGCTGCATTATTTAAGGACTCTGCTGTATTATTAAGCACGTTGCTGCATTAATTAAGGACTTTATTGCATTATTTAAGGAATTTGATGCATTATTTAAGGACTCTGCTGCATTATTTAAGGACTTTGATGCATTATTTAAGGACGCTGCTGCAGAATTTAAGGAATCTGCTGCATTATTTAAGGACTTTGTTGCATTATTTAAGGACTATGCTGCATTATGTAAGGACTCTGCTGCATTATTTAAGGACTTTGCTGCATTATTTAATTACTCTGCTGCATTATTTAAGGACTTTGTTGCATTATTTAAGGACTCTGCTGCATTATTTAAGGACTTTGCTGCATTATTTAAGGACTTTGATGCATTATTTAAGGACGCTGCTGCAGAATTTAAGTAATCTGCTGCATTATTTAAGGACTCTGCTGCATTATTTAAGGACTTTGCTGCATTATTTAAGGACTCTGCTGCATTATTTAAGGACTTTGTTGCATTATTTAATGACTCTGCTGCGGTATTTAAGGACTCTGCTGCATTATTTAAGGACTTTGCTGCATTATTTAAGGACTTTGCTGCAGTAATTAAGGAATCTGCTGCATTATTTAAGGAATTTGATGCATTATTTAAGGACTCTGCTGCATTATTTAAGGACTTTGCTGCATTATTTAAGGACTCTGCTTCATTATTTAAGGACTTTGTTGCATTATTTAAGGACTCTGCTGCATTATTTAAGGACTTTGTTGCATTATTTAAGGACTCTGCTGCATTATTTAAAGACTTTGCTGCATTATTTAAGTACTCTGGTGCATTATTTAAGGACTCTGCTGCATTATTTAAAGACTTTGCTGCATTATTTAAGTACTCTGGTGCATTATTTAAGGACTTTGTTGCTTTATTTAAGGACTTTGCTGCATTATTTAAGGACTTTGTTGCATTATTTAAGGACTCTGCTGCATTATTTAAGGACTTTGCTGCATTATTTAAGTATGCTGCTGCAGTATTTAAGGCCTCTGCTGCATTATTTAAGGACTCTGCTGCATTTTTAAGGACGTTGCTGCATTATTTAAGGACTTTATTGCATTATTTAAGGATTCTGCTGCATTATTTAAGGAATTTGCTGCATTATTTAAGGACTCTGCTGCATTATTTAAGGACTTTGTTTCATTATTTAATGACTCTGCTGGGGTATTTAAGGACTCTGCTGCATTATTTAAGGACTTTGTTGCATTATTTAAGGACTCTGCTGCATTATTTAAGGACTTTGCTGCATTATTTAAGGACTTTGATGCATTATTTAAGGACGCTGCTGCAGAATTTAAGTAATCTGCTGCATTATTTAAGGACTCTGCTGCATTATTTAAGGACTTTGCTGCATTAATTAAGGACTCTGCTGCATTATTTAAGGACTTTGTTGCATTATTTAATGACTCTGCTGCGGTATTTAAGGACTCTGCTGCATTATTTAAGGACTTTGCTGCATTATTTAAGGACTTTGCTGCAGTAATTAAGGAATCTGCTGCATTATTTAAGGACTTTGTTGCATTATTTAAGGACTGTGCTGCATTGCTTAAGGACTCTGCTGCATTATTTAAGGACTTTGCTGCATTATTTAAGGACTTTGTTGCATTATTTAAGGACTCTGCTGCATTATTTAAGGACTTTGTTGCATTATTTAAGGACTCTGTTGCATTATTTAAGGACTTTGCTGCATTATTTAAGTACTCTGGTGCATTATTTAAGGACTTTGTTGCATTATTTAAGGACTCTGCTGCATTATTTAAGGACTTTGTTGCATTATTTAAGGACTCTGTTGCATTATTTAAGGACTTTGCTGCATTATTTAAGTACTCTGGTGCATTATTTAAGGACTTTGTTGCATTATTTAAGGACTCTGCTGCATTATTTAAGGACTTTGTTGCATTATTTAAGGACTCTGCTGCATTATTTAAGGACTTTGCTGCATTATTTAAGGACTCTGTTGCATTATTTAAGGACTTTGCTGCATTATTTAAGTACTCTGGTGCATTATTTAAGGACTTTATTGCATTATTTAAGGATTCTGCTGCATTATTTAAGGAATTTGCTGCATTATTTAAGAACTTTGCTGCAGTATTTAAGGACTCTGCTGCATTATTTAAGGACTTTATTGCATTATTTAAGGACCCTGCTGCAGAATTTAAGGAATCTGCTGCATTACTTAAGGACTTTGTTGCATTATTTAAGGACTCTGCTGTATTATTTAAGGACTTTGTTGCATTATTTAATGACTCTGCTGGGGTATTTAAGGACTCTGCTGCATTATTTAAGGGCTTTGCTGCATTATTTAAGGACTCTGCTGCAGTATTTAAGGACTCTGCTGCATTATTTAAGGACTTTGATGCATTATTTAAGGACGCTGCTGCAGAATTTAAGGAATCTGCTGCATTATTTAAGGACTTTGTTGCATTATTTAAGGACTATGCTGCATTATGTAAGGACTCTGCTGCATTATTTAAGGACTTTGCTGCATTATTTAATTACTCTGCTGCATTATTTAAGGACTTTGTTGCATTATTTAAGGACTCTGCTGCATTATTTAAGGACTCTGCTGCATTATTTAAGGACTTTGCTGCATTATTTAAGGACTCTGCTGCATTATTTAAGGACTTTGTTGCATTATTTAATGACTCTGCTGCGGTATTTAAGGACTCTGCTGTATTATTTAAGGACTTTGCTGCATTATTTAAGGACTCTGCTTCATTATTTAAGGACTTTGTTGCATTATTTAAGGACTCTGCTGCATTATTTAAGGACTTCGTTGCATTATTTAAGGACTCTGCTGCATTATTTAAAGACTTTGCTGCATTATTTAAGTACTCTGGTGCATTATTTAAGGACTCGGCTGCATTATTTAAAGACTTTGCTGCATTATTTAAGTACTCTGGTGCATTATTTAAGGACTCTGCTGCATTATTTAAGGACTTTGCTGCATTATTTAAGGACTCTGCTGCATTATTTAAGGACTTTGCTGCATTATTTAAGTATGCTGCTGCGGTATTTAAGGCCTCTGCTGCATTATTTAAGGACTCTGCTGCATTATTAAGGACGTTGCTGCATTATTTAAGGACTTTATTGCATTATTTAAGGATTCTGCTGCATTATTTAAGGAATTTGCTGCATTATTTAAGGACTCTGCTGTATTATTTAAGGACTTTGTTGCATTATTTAATGACTCTGCTGGGGTATTTAAGGACTCTGCTGCATTATTTAAGGGCTTTGCTGCATTATTTAAGGACTCTGCTGCAGTATTTTAAGACTCTGCTGCATTATTTAAGGACTTTGATGCATTATTTAAGGACGCTGCTGCAGAATTTAAGGAATCTGCTGCATTATTTAAGGACTTTGTTGCATTATTTAAGGACTATGCTGCATTATGTAAGGACTCTGCTGCATTATTTAAGGACTTTGCTGCATTATTTAATTACTCTGCTGCATTATTTAAGGACTTTGTTGCATTATTTAAGGACTCTGCTGCATTATTTAAGGACTTTGCTGCATTATTTAAGGACTTTGATGCATTATTTAAGGACGCTGCTGCAGAATTTAAGTAATCTGCTGCATTATTTAAGGACTCTGCTGCATTATTTAAGGACTTTGCTGCATTAATTAAGGACTCTGCTGCATTATTTAAGGACTTTGTTGCATTATTTAATGACTCTGCTGCGGTATTTAAGGACTCTGCTGCATTATTTAAGGACTTTGCTGCATTATTTAAGGACTTTGCTGCAGTAATTAAGGAATCTGCTGCATTATTTAAGGACTTTGTTGCATTATTTAAGGACTGTGCTGCATTGCTTAAGGACTCTGCTGCATTATTTAAGGACTTTGCTGCATTATTTAAGGACTTTGTTGCATTATTTAAGGACTCTGCTGCATTATTTAAGGACTTTGTTGCATTATTTAAGGACTCTGTTGCATTATTTAAGGACTTTGCTGCATTATTTAAGTACTCTGGTGCATTATTTAAGGACTTTGTTGCATTATTTAAGGACTCTGCTGCATTATTTAAGGACTTTGTTGCATTATTTAAGGACTCTGTTGCATTATTTAAGGACTTTGCTGCATTATTTAAGTACTCTGGTGCATTATTTAAGGACTTTGTTGCATTATTTAAGGACTCTGCTGCATTATTTAAGGACTTTGTTGCATTATTTAAGGACTCTGCTGCATTATTTAAGGACTTTGCTGCATTATTTAAGGACTCTGTTGCATTATTTAAGGACTTTGCTGCATTATTTAAGTACTCTGGTGCATTATTTAAGGACTTTATTGCATTATTTAAGGATTCTGCTGCATTATTTAAGGAATTTGCTGCATTATTTAAGAACTTTGCTGCAGTATTTAAGGACTCTGCTGCATTATTTAAGGACTTTATTGCATTATTTAAGGACCCTGCTGCAGAATTTAAGGAATCTGCTGCATTACTTAAGGACTTTGTTGCATTATTTAAGGACTCTGCTGCATTATTTAAGGACTTTGCTGCATTATTTAAGGACTTTGATGCATTATTTAAGGACGCCGCTGCAGAATTTAAGTAATCTGCTGCATTATTTAAGGACTCTGTTGCATTATTTAAGGACTTTGCTGCATTATTTAAGGACTCTGCTGTATTATTAAGCACGTTGCTGCATTAATTAAGGACTTTATTGCATTATTTAAGGAATTTGATGCATTATTTAAGGACTCTGCTGCATTATTTAAGGACTTTGATGCATTATTTAAGGACGCTGCTGCAGAATTTAAGGAATCTGCTGCATTATTTAAGGACTTTGTTGCATTATTTAAGGACTATGCTGCATTATGTAAGGACTCTGCTGCATTATTTAAGGACTTTGCTGCATTATTTAATTACTCTGCTGCATTATTTAAGGACTTTGTTGCATTATTTAAGGACTCTGCTGCATTATTTAAGGACTTTGCTGCATTATTTAAGGACTTTGATGCATTATTTAAGGACGCTGCTGCAGAATTTAAGTAATCTGCTGCATTATTTAAGGACTCTGCTGCATTATTTAAGGACTTTGCTGCATTATTTAAGGACTCTGCTGCATTATTTAAGGACTTTGTTGCATTATTTAATGACTCTGCTGCGGTATTTAAGGACTCTGCTGCATTATTTAAGGACTTTGCTGCATTATTTAAGGACTTTGCTGCAGTAATTAAGGAATCTGCTGCATTATTTAAGGAATTTGATGCATTATTTAAGGACTCTGCTGCATTATTTAAGGACTTTGCTGCATTATTTAAGGACTCTGCTTCATTATTTAAGGACTTTGTTGCATTATTTAAGGACTCTGCTGCATTATTTAAGGACTTTGTTGCATTATTTAAGGACTCTGCTGCATTATTTAAAGACTTTGCTGCATTATTTAAGTACTCTGGTGCATTATTTAAGGACTCTGCTGCATTATTTAAAGACTTTGCTGCATTATTTAAGTACTCTGGTGCATTATTTAAGGACTTTGTTGCTTTATTTAAGGACTTTGCTGCATTATTTAAGGACTTTGTTGCATTATTTAAGGACTCTGCTGCATTATTTAAGGACTTTGCTGCATTATTTAAGTATGCTGCTGCAGTATTTAAGGCCTCTGCTGCATTATTTAAGGACTCTGCTGCATTTTTAAGGACGTTGCTGCATTATTTAAGGACTTTATTGCATTATTTAAGGATTCTGCTGCATTATTTAAGGAATTTGCTGCATTATTTAAGGACTCTGCTGCATTATTTAAGGACTTTGTTTCATTATTTAATGACTCTGCTGGGGTATTTAAGGACTCTGCTGCATTATTTAAGGACTTTGTTGCATTATTTAAGGACTCTGCTGCATTATTTAAGGACTTTGCTGCATTATTTAAGGACTTTGATGCATTATTTAAGGACGCTGCTGCAGAATTTAAGTAATCTGCTGCATTATTTAAGGACTCTGCTGCATTATTTAAGGACTTTGCTGCATTAATTAAGGACTCTGCTGCATTATTTAAGGACTTTGTTGCATTATTTAATGACTCTGCTGCGGTATTTAAGGACTCTGCTGCATTATTTAAGGACTTTGCTGCATTATTTAAGGACTTTGCTGCAGTAATTAAGGAATCTGCTGCATTATTTAAGGACTTTGTTGCATTATTTAAGGACTGTGCTGCATTGCTTAAGGACTCTGCTGCATTATTTAAGGACTTTGCTGCATTATTTAAGGACTTTGTTGCATTATTTAAGGACTCTGCTGCATTATTTAAGGACTTTGTTGCATTATTTAAGGACTCTGTTGCATTATTTAAGGACTTTGCTGCATTATTTAAGTACTCTGGTGCATTATTTAAGGACTTTGTTGCATTATTTAAGGACTCTGCTGCATTATTTAAGGACTTTGTTGCATTATTTAAGGACTCTGTTGCATTATTTAAGGACTTTGCTGCATTATTTAAGTACTCTGGTGCATTATTTAAGGACTTTGTTGCATTATTTAAGGACTCTGCTGCATTATTTAAGGACTTTGTTGCATTATTTAAGGACTCTGCTGCATTATTTAAGGACTTTGCTGCATTATTTAAGGACTCTGTTGCATTATTTAAGGACTTTGCTGCATTATTTAAGTACTCTGGTGCATTATTTAAGGACTTTATTGCATTATTTAAGGATTCTGCTGCATTATTTAAGGAATTTGCTGCATTATTTAAGAACTTTGCTGCAGTATTTAAGGACTCTGCTGCATTATTTAAGGACTTTATTGCATTATTTAAGGACCCTGCTGCAGAATTTAAGGAATCTGCTGCATTACTTAAGGACTTTGTTGCATTATTTAAGGACTCTGCTGCATTATTTAAGGACTTTGCTGCATTATTTAAGGACTTTGATGCATTATTTAAGGACGCCGCTGCAGAATTTAAGTAATCTGCTGCATTATTTAAGGACTCTGCTGCAATATTTAAGGACTTTGCTGCATTATTTAAGGACTCTGCTGTATTATTAAGCACGTTGCTGCATTAATTAAGGACTTTATTGCATTATTTAAGGAATTTGATGCATTATTTAAGGACTCTGCTGCATTATTTAAGGACTTTGATGCATTATTTAAGGACGCTGCTGCAGAATTTAAGGAATCTGCTGCATTATTTAAGGACTTTGTTGCATTATTTAAGGACTATGCTGCATTATGTAAGGACTCTGCTGCATTATTTAAGGACTTTGCTGCATTATTTAATTACTCTGCTGCATTATTTAAGGACTTTGTTGCATTATTTAAGGACTCTGCTGCATTATTTAAGGACTTTGCTGCATTATTTAAGGACTTTGATGCATTATTTAAGGACGCTGCTGCAGAATTTAAGTAATCTGCTGCATTATTTAAGGACTCTGCTGCATTATTTAAGGACTTTGTTGCATTATTTAAGGAATCTGCTGCATTATTTAAGGACTTTGCTGCATTATTTAAGGACTTTGATGCATTATTTAAGGACGCTGCTGCAGAATTTAAGTAATCTGCTGCATTATTTAAGGACTCTGCTGCATTATTTAAGGACTTTGCTGCATTATTTAAGGACTCTGCTGCATTATTTAAGGACTTTGTTGCATTATTTAATGACTCTGCTGCGGTATTTAAGGACTCTGCTGTATTATTTAAGGACTTTGCTGAATTATTTAAGGACTCTGCTTCATTATTTAAGGACTTTGTTGCATTATTTAAGGACTCTGCTGCATTATTTAAGGACTTCGTTGCATTATTTAAGGACTCTGCTGCATTATTTAAAGACTTTGCTGCATTATTTAAGTACTCTGGTGCATTATTTAAGGACTCGGCTGCATTATTTAAAGACTTTGCTGCATTATTTAAGTACTCTGGTGCATTATTTAAGGACTCTGCTGCATTATTTAAGGACTTTGCTGCATTATTTAAGGACTCTGCTGCATTATTTAAGGACTCTGCTGCATTATTTAAGGACTTTGCTGCATTATTTAAGTATGCTGCTGCGGTATTTAAGGCCTCTGCTGCATTATTTAAGGACTCTGCTGCATTATTAAGGACGTTGCTGCATTATTTAAGGACTTTATTGCATTATTTAAGGATTCTGCTGCATTATTTAAGGAATTTGCTGCATTATTTAAGGACTCTGCTGTATTATTTAAGGACTTTGTTGCATTATTTAATGACTCTGCTGGGGTATTTAAGGACTCTGCTGCATTATTTAAGGGCTTTGCTGCATTATTTAAGGACTCTGCTGCAGTATTTAAGGACTCTGCTGCATTATTTAAGGACTTTGATGCATTATTTAAGGACGCTGCTGCAGAATTTAAGGAATCTGCTGCATTATTTAAGGACTTTGTTGCATTATTTAAGGACTATGCTGCATTATGTAAGGACTCTGCTGCATTATTTAAGGACTTTGCTGCATTATTTAATTACTCTGCTGCATTATTTAAGGACTTTGTTGCATTATTTAAGGACTCTGCTGCATTATTTAAGGACTCTGCTGCATTATTTAAGGACTTTGCTGCATTATTTAAGGACTCTGCTGCATTATTTAAGGACTTTGTTGCATTATTTAATGACTCTGCTGCGGTATTTAAGGACTCTGCTGTATTATTTAAGGACTTTGCTGCATTATTTAAGGACTCTGCTTCATTATTTAAGGACTTTGTTGCATTATTTAAGGACTCTGCTGCATTATTTAAGGACTTCGTTGCATTATTTAAGGACTCTGCTGCATTATTTAAAGACTTTGCTGCATTATTTAAGTACTCTGGTGCATTATTTAAGGACTCGGCTGCATTATTTAAAGACTTTGCTGCATTATTTAAGTACTCTGGTGCATTATTTAAGGACTCTGCTGCATTATTTAAGGACTTTGCTGCATTATTTAAGGACTCTGCTGCATTATTTAAGGACTTTGCTGCATTATTTAAGTATGCTGCTGCGGTATTTAAGGCCTCTGCTGCATTATTTAAGGACTCTGCTGCATTATTAAGGACGTTGCTGCATTATTTAAGGACTTTATTGCATTATTTAAGGATTCTGCTGCATTATTTAAGGAATTTGCTGCATTATTTAAGGACTCTGCTGTATTATTTAAGGACTTTGTTGCATTATTTAATGACTCTGCTGGGGTATTTAAGGACTCTGCTGCATTATTTAAGGGCTTTGCTGCATTATTTAAGGACTCTGCTGCAGTATTTTAAGACTCTGCTGCATTATTTAAGGACTTTGATGCATTATTTAAGGACGCTGCTGCAGAATTTAAGGAATCTGCTGCATTATTTAAGGACTTTGTTGCATTATTTAAGGACTATGCTGCATTATGTAAGGACTCTGCTGCATTATTTAAGGACTTTGCTGCATTATTTAATTACTCTGCTGCATTATTTAAGGACTTTGTTGCATTATTTAAGGACTCTGCTGCATTATTTAAGGACTTTGCTGCATTATTTAAGGACTTTGATGCATTATTTAAGGACGCTGCTGCAGAATTTAAGTAATCTGCTGCATTATTTAAGGACTCTGCTGCATTATTTAAGGACTTTGCTGCATTAATTAAGGACTCTGCTGCATTATTTAAGGACTTTGTTGCATTATTTAATGACTCTGCTGCGGTATTTAAGGACTCTGCTGCATTATTTAAGGACTTTGCTGCATTATTTAAGGACTTTGCTGCAGTAATTAAGGAATCTGCTGCATTATTTAAGGACTTTGTTGCATTATTTAAGGACTGTGCTGCATTGCTTAAGGACTCTGCTGCATTATTTAAGGACTTTGCTGCATTATTTAAGGACTTTGTTGCATTATTTAAGGACTCTGCTGCATTATTTAAGGACTTTGTTGCATTATTTAAGGACTCTGTTGCATTATTTAAGGACTTTGCTGCATTATTTAAGTACTCTGGTGCATTATTTAAGGACTTTGTTGCATTATTTAAGGACTCTGCTGCATTATTTAAGGACTTTGTTGCATTATTTAAGGACTCTGTTGCATTATTTAAGGACTTTGCTGCATTATTTAAGTACTCTGGTGCATTATTTAAGGACTTTGTTGCATTATTTAAGGACTCTGCTGCATTATTTAAGGACTTTGTTGCATTATTTAAGGACTCTGCTGCATTATTTAAGGACTTTGCTGCATTATTTAAGGACTCTGTTGCATTATTTAAGGACTTTGCTGCATTATTTAAGTAATCTGGTGCATTATTTAAGGACTTTATTGCATTATTTAAGGATTCTGCTGCATTATTTAAGGAATTTGCTGCATTATTTAAGAACTTTGCTGCAGTATTTAAGGACTCTGCTGCATTATTTAAGGACTTTATTGCATTATTTAAGGACCCTGCTGCAGAATTTAAGGAATCTGCTGCATTACTTAAGGACTTTGTTGCATTATTTAAGGACTCTGCTGCATTATTTAAGGACTTTGCTGCATTATTTAAGGACTTTGATGCATTATTTAAGGACGCCGCTGCAGAATTTAAGTAATCTGCTGCATTATTTAAGGACTCTGCTGCATTATTTAAGGACTTTGCTGCATTATTTAAGGACTCTGCTGTATTATTAAGCACGTTGCTGCATTAATTAAGGACTTTATTGCATTATTTAAGGAATTTGATGCATTATTTAAGGACTCTGCTGCATTATTTAAGGACTTTGATGCATTATTTAAGGACGCTGCTGCAGAATTTAAGGAATCTGCTGCATTATTTAAGGACTTTGTGGCATTATTTAAGGACTATGCTGCATTATGTAAGGACTCTGCTGCATTATTTAAGGACTTTGCTGCATTATTTAATTACTCTGCTGCATTATTTAAGGACTTTGTTGCATTATTTAAGGACTCTGCTGCATTATTTAAGGACTTTGCTGCATTATTTAAGGACTTTGATGCATTATTTAAGGACGCTGCTGCAGAATTTAAGTAATCTGCTGCATTATTTAAGGACTCTGCTGCATTATTTAAGGACTTTGTTGCATTATTTAAGGAATCTGCTGCATTATTTAAGGACTTTGCTGCATTATTTAAGGACTTTGATGCATTATTTAAGGACGCTGCTGCAGAATTTAAGTAATCTGCTGCATTATTTAAGGACTCTGCTGCATTATTTAAGGACTTTGCTGCATTATTTAAGGACTCTGCTTCATTATTTAAGGACTTTGTTGCATTATTTAAGGACTCTGCTGCATTATTTAAGGACTTCGTTGCATTATTTAAGGACTCTGCTGCATTATTTAAAGACTTTGCTGCATTATTTAAGTACTCTGGTGCATTATTTAAGGACTCGGCTGCATTATTTAAAGACTTTGCTGCATTATTTAAGTACTCTGGTGCATTATTTAAGGACTTTGCTGCATTATTTAATTACTCTGCTGCATTATTTAAGGACTTTGTTGCATTATTTAAGGACTCTGCTGCATTATTTAAGGACTTTGCTGCATTATTTAAGGACTTTGATGCATTATTTAAGGACGCTGCTGCAGAATTTAAGTAATCTGCTGCATTATTTAAGGACTCTGCTGCATTATTTAAGGACTTTGCTGCATTATTTAAGGACTCTGCTGCATTATTTAAGGACTTTGTTGCATTATTTAATGACTCTGCTGCGGTATTTAAGGACTCTGCTGCATTATTTAAGGACTTTGCTGCATTATTTAAGGACTTTGCTGCAGTAATTAAGGAATCTGCTGCATTATTTAAGGAATTTGATGCATTATTTAAGGACTCTGCTGCATTATTTAAGGACTTTGCTGCATTATTTAAGGACTCTGCTTCATTATTTAAGGACTTTGTTGCATTATTTAAGGACTCTGCTGCATTATTTAAGGACTTTGTTGCATTATTTAAGGACTCTGCTGCATTATTTAAAGACTTTGCTGCATTATTTAAGTACTCTGGTGCATTATTTAAGGACTCTGCTGCATTATTTAAAGACTTTGCTGCATTATTTAAGTACTCTGGTGCATTATTTAAGGACTTTGTTGCTTTATTTAAGGACTTTGCTGCATTATTTAAGGACTTTGTTGCATTATTTAAGGACTCTGCTGCATTATTTAAGGACTTTGCTGCATTATTTAAGTATGCTGCTGCAGTATTTAAGGCCTCTGCTGCATTATTTAAGGACTCTGCTGCATTTTTAAGGACGTTGCTGCATTATTTAAGGACTTTATTGCATTATTTAAGGATTCTGCTGCATTATTTAAGGAATTTGCTGCATTATTTAAGGACTCTGCTGCATTATTTAAGGACTTTGTTTCATTATTTAATGACTCTGCTGGGGTATTTAAGGACTCTGCTGCATTATTTAAGGACTTTGTTGCATTATTTAAGGACTCTGCTGCATTATTTAAGGACTTTGCTGCATTATTTAAGGACTTTGATGCATTATTTAAGGACGCTGCTGCAGAATTTAAGTAATCTGCTGCATTATTTAAGGACTCTGCTGCATTATTTAAGGACTTTGCTGCATTAATTAAGGACTCTGCTGCATTATTTAAGGACTTTGTTGCATTATTTAATGACTCTGCTGCGGTATTTAAGGACTCTGCTGCATTATTTAAGGACTTTGCTGCATTATTTAAGGACTTTGCTGCAGTAATTAAGGAATCTGCTGCATTATTTAAGGACTTTGTTGCATTATTTAAGGACTGTGCTGCATTGCTTAAGGACTCTGCTGCATTATTTAAGGACTTTGCTGCATTATTTAAGGACTTTGTTGCATTATTTAAGGACTCTGCTGCATTATTTAAGGACTTTGTTGCATTATTTAAGGACTCTGTTGCATTATTTAAGGACTTTGCTGCATTATTTAAGTACTCTGGTGCATTATTTAAGGACTTTGTTGCATTATTTAAGGACTCTGCTGCATTATTTAAGGACTTTGTTGCATTATTTAAGGACTCTGTTGCATTATTTAAGGACTTTGCTGCATTATTTAAGTACTCTGGTGCATTATTTAAGGACTTTGTTGCATTATTTAAGGACTCTGCTGCATTATTTAAGGACTTTGTTGCATTATTTAAGGACTCTGCTGCATTATTTAAGGACTTTGCTGCATTATTTAAGGACTCTGTTGCATTATTTAAGGACTTTGCTGCATTATTTAAGTACTCTGGTGCATTATTTAAGGACTTTATTGCATTATTTAAGGATTCTGCTGCATTATTTAAGGAATTTGCTGCATTATTTAAGAACTTTGCTGCAGTATTTAAGGACTCTGCTGCATTATTTAAGGACTTTATTGCATTATTTAAGGACCCTGCTGCAGAATTTAAGGAATCTGCTGCATTACTTAAGGACTTTGTTGCATTATTTAAGGACTCTGCTGCATTATTTAAGGACTTTGCTGCATTATTTAAGGACTTTGATGCATTATTTAAGGACGCCGCTGCAGAATTTAAGTAATCTGCTGCATTATTTAAGGACTCTGCTGCAATATTTAAGGACTTTGCTGCATTATTTAAGGACTCTGCTGTATTATTAAGCACGTTGCTGCATTAATTAAGGACTTTATTGCATTATTTAAGGAATTTGATGCATTATTTAAGGACTCTGCTGCATTATTTAAGGACTTTGATGCATTATTTAAGGACGCTGCTGCAGAATTTAAGGAATCTGCTGCATTATTTAAGGACTTTGTTGCATTATTTAAGGACTATGCTGCATTATGTAAGGACTCTGCTGCATTATTTAAGGACTTTGCTGCATTATTTAATTACTCTGCTGCATTATTTAAGGACTTTGTTGCATTATTTAAGGACTCTGCTGCATTATTTAAGGACTTTGCTGCATTATTTAAGGACTTTGATGCATTATTTAAGGACGCTGCTGCAGAATTTAAGTAATCTGCTGCATTATTTAAGGACTCTGCTGCATTATTTAAGGACTTTGTTGCATTATTTAAGGAATCTGCTGCATTATTTAAGGACTTTGCTGCATTATTTAAGGACTTTGATGCATTATTTAAGGACGCTGCTGCAGAATTTAAGTAATCTGCTGCATTATTTAAGGACTCTGCTGCATTATTTAAGGACTTTGCTGCATTATTTAAGGACTCTGCTGCATTATTTAAGGACTTTGTTGCATTATTTAATGACTCTGCTGCGGTATTTAAGGACTCTGCTGTATTATTTAAGGACTTTGCTGAATTATTTAAGGACTCTGCTTCATTATTTAAGGACTTTGTTGCATTATTTAAGGACTCTGCTGCATTATTTAAGGACTTCGTTGCATTATTTAAGGACTCTGCTGCATTATTTAAAGACTTTGCTGCATTATTTAAGTACTCTGGTGCATTATTTAAGGACTCGGCTGCATTATTTAAAGACTTTGCTGCATTATTTAAGTACTCTGGTGCATTATTTAAGGACTCTGCTGCATTATTTAAGGACTTTGCTGCATTATTTAAGGACTCTGCTGCATTATTTAAGGACTCTGCTGCATTATTTAAGGACTTTGCTGCATTATTTAAGTATGCTGCTGCGGTATTTAAGGCCTCTGCTGCATTATTTAAGGACTCTGCTGCATTATTAAGGACGTTGCTGCATTATTTAAGGACTTTATTGCATTATTTAAGGATTCTGCTGCATTATTTAAGGAATTTGCTGCATTATTTAAGGACTCTGCTGTATTATTTAAGGACTTTGTTGCATTATTTAATGACTCTGCTGGGGTATTTAAGGACTCTGCTGCATTATTTAAGGGCTTTGCTGCATTATTTAAGGACTCTGCTGCAGTATTTAAGGACTCTGCTGCATTATTTAAGGACTTTGATGCATTATTTAAGGACGCTGCTGCAGAATTTAAGGAATCTGCTGCATTATTTAAGGACTTTGTTGCATTATTTAAGGACTATGCTGCATTATGTAAGGACTCTGCTGCATTATTTAAGGACTTTGCTGCATTATTTAATTACTCTGCTGCATTATTTAAGGACTTTGTTGCATTATTTAAGGACTCTGCTGCATTATTTAAGGACTCTGCTGCATTATTTAAGGACTTTGCTGCATTATTTAAGGACTCTGCTGCATTATTTAAGGACTTTGTTGCATTATTTAATGACTCTGCTGCGGTATTTAAGGACTCTGCTGTATTATTTAAGGACTTTGCTGCATTATTTAAGGACTCTGCTTCATTATTTAAGGACTTTGTTGCATTATTTAAGGACTCTGCTGCATTATTTAAGGACTTCGTTGCATTATTTAAGGACTCTGCTGCATTATTTAAAGACTTTGCTGCATTATTTAAGTACTCTGGTGCATTATTTAAGGACTCGGCTGCATTATTTAAAGACTTTGCTGCATTATTTAAGTACTCTGGTGCATTATTTAAGGACTCTGCTGCATTATTTAAGGACTTTGCTGCATTATTTAAGGACTCTGCTGCATTATTTAAGGACTTTGCTGCATTATTTAAGTATGCTGCTGCGGTATTTAAGGCCTCTGCTGCATTATTTAAGGACTCTGCTGCATTATTAAGGACGTTGCTGCATTATTTAAGGACTTTATTGCATTATTTAAGGATTCTGCTGCATTATTTAAGGAATTTGCTGCATTATTTAAGGACTCTGCTGTATTATTTAAGGACTTTGTTGCATTATTTAATGACTCTGCTGGGGTATTTAAGGACTCTGCTGCATTATTTAAGGGCTTTGCTGCATTATTTAAGGACTCTGCTGCAGTATTTTAAGACTCTGCTGCATTATTTAAGGACTTTGATGCATTATTTAAGGACGCTGCTGCAGAATTTAAGGAATCTGCTGCATTATTTAAGGACTTTGTTGCATTATTTAAGGACTATGCTGCATTATGTAAGGACTCTGCTGCATTATTTAAGGACTTTGCTGCATTATTTAATTACTCTGCTGCATTATTTAAGGACTTTGTTGCATTATTTAAGGACTCTGCTGCATTATTTAAGGACTTTGCTGCATTATTTAAGGACTTTGATGCATTATTTAAGGACGCTGCTGCAGAATTTAAGTAATCTGCTGCATTATTTAAGGACTCTGCTGCATTATTTAAGGACTTTGCTGCATTAATTAAGGACTCTGCTGCATTATTTAAGGACTTTGTTGCATTATTTAATGACTCTGCTGCGGTATTTAAGGACTCTGCTGCATTATTTAAGGACTTTGCTGCATTATTTAAGGACTTTGCTGCAGTAATTAAGGAATCTGCTGCATTATTTAAGGACTTTGTTGCATTATTTAAGGACTGTGCTGCATTGCTTAAGGACTCTGCTGCATTATTTAAGGACTTTGCTGCATTATTTAAGGACTTTGTTGCATTATTTAAGGACTCTGCTGCATTATTTAAGGACTTTGTTGCATTATTTAAGGACTCTGTTGCATTATTTAAGGACTTTGCTGCATTATTTAAGTACTCTGGTGCATTATTTAAGGACTTTGTTGCATTATTTAAGGACTCTGCTGCATTATTTAAGGACTTTGTTGCATTATTTAAGGACTCTGTTGCATTATTTAAGGACTTTGCTGCATTATTTAAGTACTCTGGTGCATTATTTAAGGACTTTGTTGCATTATTTAAGGACTCTGCTGCATTATTTAAGGACTTTGTTGCATTATTTAAGGACTCTGCTGCATTATTTAAGGACTTTGCTGCATTATTTAAGGACTCTGTTGCATTATTTAAGGACTTTGCTGCATTATTTAAGTACTCTGGTGCATTATTTAAGGACTTTATTGCATTATTTAAGGATTCTGCTGCATTATTTAAGGAATTTGCTGCATTATTTAAGAACTTTGCTGCAGTATTTAAGGACTCTGCTGCATTATTTAAGGACTTTATTGCATTATTTAAGGACCCTGCTGCAGAATTTAAGGAATCTGCTGCATTACTTAAGGACTTTGTTGCATTATTTAAGGACTCTGCTGCATTATTTAAGGACTTTGCTGCATTATTTAAGGACTTTGATGCATTATTTAAGGACGCCGCTGCAGAATTTAAGTAATCTGCTGCATTATTTAAGGACTCTGCTGCATTATTTAAGGACTTTGCTGCATTATTTAAGGACTCTGCTGTATTATTAAGCACGTTGCTGCATTAATTAAGGACTTTATTGCATTATTTAAGGAATTTGATGCATTATTTAAGGACTCTGCTGCATTATTTAAGGACTTTGATGCATTATTTAAGGACGCTGCTGCAGAATTTAAGGAATCTGCTGCATTATTTAAGGACTTTGTGGCATTATTTAAGGACTATGCTGCATTATGTAAGGACTCTGCTGCATTATTTAAGGACTTTGCTGCATTATTTAATTACTCTGCTGCATTATTTAAGGACTTTGTTGCATTATTTAAGGACTCTGCTGCATTATTTAAGGACTTTGCTGCATTATTTAAGGACTTTGATGCATTATTTAAGGACGCTGCTGCAGAATTTAAGTAATCTGCTGCATTATTTAAGGACTCTGCTGCATTATTTAAGGACTTTGTTGCATTATTTAAGGAATCTGCTGCATTATTTAAGGACTTTGCTGCATTATTTAAGGACTTTGATGCATTATTTAAGGACGCTGCTGCAGAATTTAAGTAATCTGCTGCATTATTTAAGGACTCTGCTGCATTATTTAAGGACTTTGCTGCATTATTTAAGGACTCTGCTTCATTATTTAAGGACTTTGTTGCATTATTTAAGGACTCTGCTGCATTATTTAAGGACTTCGTTGCATTATTTAAGGACTCTGCTGCATTATTTAAAGACTTTGCTGCATTATTTAAGTACTCTGGTGCATTATTTAAGGACTCGGCTG
Organism: Phyllobates terribilis; assembly: GCF_046119375.1. Classification (NCBI taxonomy): domain Eukaryota; kingdom Metazoa; phylum Chordata; class Amphibia; order Anura; family Dendrobatidae; genus Phyllobates; species Phyllobates terribilis. The sequence goes on from NW_027363268.1 coordinate 1,177,006, forward strand.
CATTATTTAAAGACTTTGCTGCATTATTTAAGTACTCTGGTGCATTATTTAAGGACTCTGCTGCATTATTTAAGGACTTTGCTGCATTATTTAAGGACTCTGCTGCATTATTTAAGGACTCTGCTGCATTATTTAAGGACTTTGCTGCATTATTTAAGTATGCTGCTGCGGTATTTAAGGCCTCTGCTGCATTATTTAAGGACTCTGCTGCATTATTAAGGACGTTGCTGCATTATTTAAGGACTTTATTGCATTATTTAAGGATTCTGCTGCATTATTTAAGGAATTTGCTGCATTATTTAAGGACTCTGCTGTATTATTTAAGGACTTTGTTGCATTATTTAATGACTCTGCTGGGGTATTTAAGGACTCTGCTGCATTATTTAAGGGCTTTGCTGCATTATTTAAGGACTCTGCTGCAGTATTTAAGGACTCTGCTGCATTATTTAAGGACTTTGATGCATTATTTAAGGACGCTGCTGCAGAATTTAAGGAATCTGCTGCATTATTTAAGGACTTTGTTGCATTATTTAAGGACTATGCTGCATTATGTAAGGACTCTGCTGCATTATTTAAGGACTTTGCTGCATTATTTAATTACTCTGCTGCATTATTTAAGGACTTTGTTGCATTATTTAAGGACTCTGCTGCATTATTTAAGGACTTTGCTGCATTATTTAAGGACTTTGATGCATTATTTAAGGACGCTGCTGCAGAATTTAAGTAATCTGCTGCATTATTTAAGGACTCTGCTGCATTATTTAAGGACTTTGCTGCATTATTTAAGGACTCTGCTGCATTATTTAAGGACTTTGTTGCATTATTTAATGACTCTGCTGCGGTATTTAAGGACTCTGCTGCATTATTTAAGGACTTTGCTGCATTATTTAAGGACTTTGCTGCAGTAATTAAGGAATCTGCTGCATTATTTAAGGACTTTGTTGCATTATTTAAGGACTGTGCTGCATTGCTTAAGGACTCTGCTGCATTATTTAAGGACTTTGCTGCATTATTTAAGGACTTTGTTGCATTATTTAAGGACTCTGCTGCATTATTTAAGGACTTTGTTGCATTATTTAAGGACTCTGTTGCATTATTTAAGGACTTTGCTGCATTATTTAAGTACTCTGGTGCATTATTTAAGGACTTTGTTGCATTATTTAAGGACTCTGCTGCATTATTTAAGGACTTTGCTGCATTATTTAAGTACTCTGGTGCATTATTTAAGGACTTTGTTGCATTATTTAAGGACTCTGCTGCATTATTTAAGGACTTTGTTGCATTATTTAAGGACTCTGCTGCATTATTTAAGGACTTTGCTGCATTATTTAAGGACTCTGCTGCATTATTTAAGGACTTTGTTGCATTATTTAAGGACTCTGCTGCATTATTTAAGGACTTTGTTGCATTATTTAAGGACTCTGTTGCATTATTTAAGGACTTTGCTGCATTATTTAAGTACTCTGGTGCATTATTTAAGGACTTTGTTGCATTATTTAAGGACTCTGCTGCATTATTTAAGGACTTTGCTGCATTATTTAAGGACTCTGCTGCATTATTTAAGGACTTTGCTGCATTATTTAAGTACTCTGGTGCATTATTTAAGGACTCTGGTGCATTATTTAAGGACTCTGCTGCATTATTTAAGGACTTTGCTGCATTATTTAAGGACTCTGCTGCATTATTTAAGGACTTTGCTGCATTATTTAAGTATGCTGCTGCGGTATTTAAGGCCTCTGCTGCATTATTTAAGGACTCTGCTGCATTATTAAGGACGTTGCTGCATTATTTAAGGACTTTATTGCATTATTTAAGGATTCTGCTGCATTATTTAAGGAATTTGCTGCATTATTTAAGGACTCTGCTGTATTATTTAAGGACTTTGTTGCATTATTTAATGACTCTGCTGGGGTATTTAAGGACTCTGCTGCATTATTTAAGGGCTTTGCTGCATTATTTAAGGACTCTGCTGCAGTATTTTAAGACTCTGCTGCATTATTTAAGGACTTTGATGCATTATTTAAGGACGCTGCTGCAGAATTTAAGGAATCTGCTGCATTATTTAAGGACTTTGTTGCATTATTTAAGGACTATGCTGCATTATGTAAGGACTCTGCTGCATTATTTAAGGACTTTGCTGCATTATTTAATTACTCTGCTGCATTATTTAAGGACTTTGTTGCATTATTTAAGGACTCTGCTGCATTATTTAAGGACTTTGCTGCATTATTTAAGGACTTTGATGCATTATTTAAGGACGCTGCTGCAGAATTTAAGTAATCTGCTGCATTATTTAAGGACTCTGCTGCATTATTTAAGGACTTTGCTGCATTAATTAAGGACTCTGCTGCATTATTTAAGGACTTTGTTGCATTATTTAATGACTCTGCTGCGGTATTTAAGGACTCTGCTGCATTATTTAAGGACTTTGCTGCATTATTTAAGGACTTTGCTGCAGTAATTAAGGAATCTGCTGCATTATTTAAGGACTTTGTTGCATTATTTAAGGACTGTGCTGCATTGCTTAAGGACTCTGCTGCATTATTTAAGGACTTTGCTGCATTATTTAAGGACTTTGTTGCATTATTTAAGGACTCTGCTGCATTATTTAAGGACTTTGTTGCATTATTTAAGGACTCTGTTGCATTATTTAAGGACTTTGCTGCATTATTTAAGTACTCTGGTGCATTATTTAAGGACTTTGTTGCATTATTTAAGGACTCTGCTGCATTATTTAAGGACTTTGTTGCATTATTTAAGGACTCTGTTGCATTATTTAAGGACTTTGCTGCATTATTTAAGTACTCTGGTGCATTATTTAAGGACTTTGTTGCATTATTTAAGGACTCTGCTGCATTATTTAAGGACTTTGTTGCATTATTTAAGGACTCTGCTGCATTATTTAAGGACTTTGCTGCATTATTTAAGGACTCTGTTGCATTATTTAAGGACTTTGCTGCATTATTTAAGTACTCTGGTGCATTATTTAAGGACTTTATTGCATTATTTAAGGATTCTGCTGCATTATTTAAGGAATTTGCTGCATTATTTAAGAACTTTGCTGCAGTATTTAAGGACTCTGCTGCATTATTTAAGGACTTTATTGCATTATTTAAGGACCCTGCTGCAGAATTTAAGGAATCTGCTGCATTACTTAAGGACTTTGTTGCATTATTTAAGGACTCTGCTGCATTATTTAAGGACTTTGCTGCATTATTTAAGGACTTTGATGCATTATTTAAGGACGCCGCTGCAGAATTTAAGTAATCTGCTGCATTATTTAAGGACTCTGCTGCATTATTTAAGGACTTTGCTGCATTATTTAAGGACTCTGCTGTATTATTAAGCACGTTGCTGCATTAATTAAGGACTTTATTGCATTATTTAAGGAATTTGATGCATTATTTAAGGACTCTGCTGCATTATTTAAGGACTTTGATGCATTATTTAAGGACGCTGCTGCAGAATTTAAGGAATCTGCTGCATTATTTAAGGACTTTGTGGCATTATTTAAGGACTATGCTGCATTATGTAAGGACTCTGCTGCATTATTTAAGGACTTTGCTGCATTATTTAATTACTCTGCTGCATTATTTAAGGACTTTGTTGCATTATTTAAGGACTCTGCTGCATTATTTAAGGACTTTGCTGCATTATTTAAGGACTTTGATGCATTATTTAAGGACGCTGCTGCAGAATTTAAGTAATCTGCTGCATTATTTAAGGACTCTGCTGCATTATTTAAGGACTTTGTTGCATTATTTAAGGAATCTGCTGCATTATTTAAGGACTTTGCTGCATTATTTAAGGACTTTGATGCATTATTTAAGGACGCTGCTGCAGAATTTAAGTAATCTGCTGCATTATTTAAGGACTCTGCTGCATTATTTAAGGACTTTGCTGCATTATTTAAGGACTCTGCTTCATTATTTAAGGACTTTGTTGCATTATTTAAGGACTCTGCTGCATTATTTAAGGACTTCGTTGCATTATTTAAGGACTCTGCTGCATTATTTAAAGACTTTGCTGCATTATTTAAGTACTCTGGTGCATTATTTAAGGACTCGGCTGCATTATTTAAAGACTTTGCTGCATTATTTAAGTACTCTGGTGCATTATTTAAGGACTCTGCTGCATTATTTAAGGACTTTGCTGCATTATTTAAGGACTCTGCTGCATTATTTAAGGACTCTGCTGCATTATTTAAGGACTTTGCTGCATTATTTAAGTATGCTGCTGCGGTATTTAAGGCCTCTGCTGCATTATTTAAGGACTCTGCTGCATTATTAAGGACGTTGCTGCATTATTTAATGACTTTATTGCATTATTTAAGGATTCTGCTGCATTATTTAAGGAATTTGCTGCATTATTTAAGGACTCTGCTGTATTATTTAAGGACTTTGTTGCATTATTTAATGACTCTGCTGGGGTATTTAAGGACTCTGCTGCATTATTTAAGGGCTTTGCTGCATTATTTAAGGACTCTGCTGCAGTATTTAAGGACTCTGCTGCATTATTTAAGGACTTTGATGCATTATTTAAGGACGCTGCTGCAGAATTTAAGGAATCTGCTGCATTATTTAAGGACTTTGTTGCATTATTTAAGGACTATGCTGCATTATGTAAGGACTCTGCTGCATTATTTAAGGACTTTGCTGCATTATTTAATTACTCTGCTGCATTATTTAAGGACTTTGTTGCATTATTTAAGGACTCTGCTGCATTATTTAAGGACTTTGCTGCATTATTTAAGGACTTTGATGCATTATTTAAGGACGCTGCTGCAGAATTTAAGTAATCTGCTGCATTATTTAAGGACTCTGCTGCATTATTTAAGGACTTTGCTGCATTATTTAAGGACTCTGCTGCATTATTTAAGGACTTTGTTGCATTATTTAATGACTCTGCTGCGGTATTTAAGGACTCTGCTGCATTATTTAAGGACTTTGCTGCATTATTTAAGGACTTTGCTGCAGTAATTAAGGAATCTGCTGCATTATTTAAGGACTTTGTTGCATTATTTAAGGACTGTGCTGCATTGCTTAAGGACTCTGCTGCATTATTTAAGGACTTTGCTGCATTATTTAAGGACTTTGTTGCATTATTTAAGGACTCTGCTGCATTATTTAAGGACTTTGTTGCATTATTTAAGGACTCTGTTGCATTATTTAAGGACTTTGCTGCATTATTTAAGTACTCTGGTGCATTATTTAAGGACTTTGTTGCATTATTTAAGGACTCTGCTGCATTATTTAAGGACTTTGCTGCATTATTTAAGTACTCTGGTGCATTATTTAAGGACTTTGTTGCATTATTTAAGGACTCTGCTGCATTATTTAAGGACTTTGTTGCATTATTTAAGGACTCTGCTGCATTATTTAAGGACTTTGCTGCATTATTTAAGGACTCTGCTGCATTATTTAAGGACTTTGTTGCATTATTTAAGGACTCTGCTGCATTATTTAAGGACTTTGTTGCATTATTTAAGGACTCTGTTGCATTATTTAAGGACTTTGCTGCATTATTTAAGTACTCTGGTGCATTATTTAAGGACTTTGTTGCATTATTTAAGGACTCTGCTGCATTATTTAAGGACTTTGTTGCATTATTTAAGGACTCTGTTGCATTATTTAAGGACTTTGCTGCATTATTTAAGTACTCTGGTGCATTATTTAAGGACTTTGTTGCATTATTTAAGGACTCTGCTGCATTATTTAAGGACTTTGTTGCATTATTTAAGGACTCTGCTGCATTATTTAAGGACTTTGCTGCATTATTTAAGGACTCTGTTGCATTATTTAAGGACTTTGCTGCATTATTTAAGTACTCTGGTGCATTATTTAAGGACTTTATTGCATTATTTAAGGATTCTGCTGCATTATTTAAGGAATTTGCTGCATTATTTAAGAACTTTGCTGCAGTATTTAAGGACTCTGCTGCATTATTTAAGGACTTTATTGCATTATTTAAGGACCCTGCTGCAGAATTTAAGGAATCTGCTGCATTACTTAAGGACTTTGTTGCATTATTTAAGGACTCTGCTGCATTATTTAAGGACTTTGCTGCATTATTTAAGGACTCTGCTGCATTATTTAAGGACTTTGCTGCATTATTTAAGGACTCTGCTGCATTATTTAAGGACTGTGTTGCATTATTTAATGACTCTGCTGCGGTATTTAAGGACTCTGCTGCATTATTTAAGGACTTTGCTGCATTATTTAAGGACTTTGCTGCAGTAATTAAGGAATCTGCTGCATTATTTAAGGACTTTGTTGCATTATTTAAGGACTGTGCTGCATTGCTTAAGGACTCTGCTGCATTATTTAAGGACTTTGCTGCATTATTTAAGGACTTTGTTGCATTATTTAAGGACTCTGCTGCATTATTTAAGGACTTTGTTGCATTATTTAAGGACTCTGTTGCATTATTTAAGGACTTTGCTGCATTATTTAAGTACTCTGGTGCATTATTTAAGGACTTTGTTGCATTATTTAAGGACTCTGCTGCATTATTTAAGGACTTTGCTGCATTATTTAAGTACTCTGGTGCATTATTTAAGGACTTTGTTGCATTATTTAAGGACTCTGCTGCATTATTTAAGGACTTTGTTGCATTATTTAAGGACTCTGCTGCATTATTTAAGGACTTTGCTGCATTATTTAAGGACTCTGCTGCATTATTTAAGGACTTTGTTGCATTATTTAATGACTCTGCTGCGGTATTTAAGGACTCTGCTGTATTATTTAAGGACTTTGCTGCATTATTTAAGGACTCTGCTTCATTATTTAAGGACTTTGTTGCATTATTTAAGGACTCTGCTGCATTATTTAAGGACTTCGTTGCATTATTTAAGGACTCTGCTGCATTATTTAAAGACTTTGCTGCATTATTTAAGTACTCTGGTGCATTATTTAAGGACTCGGCTGCATTATTTAAAGACTTTGCTGCATTATTTAAGTACTCTGGTGCATTATTTAAGGACTCTGCTGCATTATTTAAGGACTTTGCTGCATTATTTAAGGACTCTGCTGCATTATTTAAGGACTTTGCTGCATTATTTAAGTATGCTGCTGCGGTATTTAAGGCCTCTGCTGCATTATTTAAGGACTCTGCTGCATTATTAAGGACGTTGCTGCATTATTTAAGGACTTTATTGCATTATTTAAGGATTCTGCTGCATTATTTAAGGAATTTGCTGCATTATTTAAGGACTCTGCTGTATTATTTAAGGACTTTGTTGCATTATTTAATGACTCTGCTGGGGTATTTAAGGACTCTGCTGCATTATTTAAGGGCTTTGCTGCATTATTTAAGGACTCTGCTGCAGTATTTTAAGACTCTGCTGCATTATTTAAGGACTTTGATGCATTATTTAAGGACGCTGCTGCAGAATTTAAGGAATCTGCTGCATTATTTAAGGACTTTGTTGCATTATTTAAGGACTATGCTGCATTATGTAAGGACTCTGCTGCATTATTTAAGGACTTTGCTGCATTATTTAATTACTCTGCTGCATTATTTAAGGACTTTGTTGCATTATTTAAGGACTCTGCTGCATTATTTAAGGACTTTGCTGCATTATTTAAGGACTTTGATGCATTATTTAAGGACGCTGCTGCAGAATTTAAGTAATCTGCTGCATTATTTAAGGACTCTGCTGCATTATTTAAGGACTTTGCTGCATTAATTAAGGACTCTGCTGCATTATTTAAGGACTTTGTTGCATTATTTAATGACTCTGCTGCGGTATTTAAGGACTCTGCTGCATTATTTAAGGACTTTGCTGCATTATTTAAGGACTTTGCTGCAGTAATTAAGGAATCTGCTGCATTATTTAAGGACTTTGTTGCATTATTTAAGGACTGTGCTGCATTGCTTAAGGACTCTGCTGCATTATTTAAGGACTTTGCTGCATTATTTAAGGACTTTGTTGCATTATTTAAGGACTCTGCTGCATTATTTAAGGACTTTGTTGCATTATTTAAGGACTCTGTTGCATTATTTAAGGACTTTGCTGCATTATTTAAGTACTCTGGTGCATTATTTAAGGACTTTGTTGCATTATTTAAGGACTCTGCTGCATTATTTAAGGACTTTGTTGCATTATTTAAGGACTCTGTTGCATTATTTAAGGACTTTGCTGCATTATTTAAGTACTCTGGTGCATTATTTAAGGACTTTGTTGCATTATTTAAGGACTCTGCTGCATTATTTAAGGACTTTGTTGCATTATTTAAGGACTCTGCTGCATTATTTAAGGACTTTGCTGCATTATTTAAGGACTCTGTTGCATTATTTAAGGACTTTGCTGCATTATTTAAGTACTCTGGTGCATTATTTAAGGACTTTATTGCATTATTTAAGGATTCTGCTGCATTATGTAAGGACTCTGCTGCATTATTTAAGGACTTTGCTGCATTATTTAATTACTCTGCTGCATTATTTAAGGACTTTGTTGCATTATTTAAGGACTCTGCTGCATTATTTAAGGACTTTGCTGCATTATTTAAGGACTTTGATGCATTATTTAAGGACGCTGCTGCAGAATTTAAGTAATCTGCTGCATTATTTAAGGACTCTGCTGCATTATTTAAGGACTTTGCTGCATTATTTAAGGACTCTGCTGCATTATTTAAGGACTTTGTTGCATTATTTAATGACTCTGCTGCGGTATTTAAGGACTCTGCTGCATTATTTAAGGACTTTGCTGCATTATTTAAGGACTTTGCTGCAGTAATTAAGGAATCTGCTGCATTATTTAAGGACTTTGTTGCATTATTTAAGGACTGTGCTGCATTGCTTAAGGACTCTGCTGCATTATTTAAGGACTTTGCTGCATTATTTAAGGACTTTGTTGCATTATTTAAGGACTCTGCTGCATTATTTAAGGACTTTGTTGCATTATTTAAGGACTCTGTTGCATTATTTAAGGACTTTGCTGCATTATTTAAGTACTCTGGTGCATTATTTAAGGACTTTGTTGCATTATTTAAGGACTCTGCTGCATTATTTAAGGACTTTGCTGCATTATTTAAGTACTCTGGTGCATTATTTAAGGACTTTGTTGCATTATTTAAGGACTCTGCTGCATTATTTAAGGACTTTGTTGCATTATTTAAGGACTCAGCTGCATTATTTAAGGACTTTGCTGCATTATTTAAGGACTCTGCTGCATTATTTAAGGACTTTGTTGCATTATTTAAGGACTCTGCTGCATTATTTAAGGACTTTGTTGCATTATTTAAGGACTCTGTTGCATTATTTAAGGACTTTGCTGCATTATTTAAGTACTCTGGTGCATTATTTAAGGACTTTGTTGCATTATTTAAGGACTCTGCTGCATTATTTAAGGACTTTGTTGCATTATTTAAGGACTCTGTTGCATTATTTAAGGACTTTGCTGCATTATTTAAGTACTCTGGTGCATTATTTAAGGACTTTGTTGCATTATTTAAGGACTCTGCTGCATTATTTAAGGACTTTGTTGCATTATTTAAGGACTCTGCTGCATTATTTAAGGACTTTGCTGCATTATTTAAGGACTCTGTTGCATTATTTAAGGACTTTGCTGCATTATTTAAGTACTCTGGTGCATTATTTAAGGACTTTATTGCATTATTTAAGGATTCTGCTGCATTATTTAAGGAATTTGCTGCATTATTTAAGAACTTTGCTGCAGTATTTAAGGACTCTGCTGCATTATTTAAGGACTTTATTGCATTATTTAAGGACCCTGCTGCAGAATTTAAGGAATCTGCTGCATTACTTAAGGACTTTGTTGCATTATTTAAGGACTCTGCTGCATTATTTAAGGACTTTGCTGCATTATTTAAGGACTCTGCTGCATTATTTAAGGACTTTGCTGCATTATTTAAGGACTCTGCTGCATTATTTAAGGACTGTGTTGCATTATTTAATGACTCTGCTGCGGTATTTAAGGACTCTGCTGCATTATTTAAGGACTTTGCTGCATTATTTAAGGACTTTGCTGCAGTAATTAAGGAATCTGCTGCATTATTTAAGGACTTTGTTGCATTATTTAAGGACTGTGCTGCATTGCTTAAGGACTCTGCTGCATTATTTAAGGACTTTGCTGCATTATTTAAGGACTTTGTTGCATTATTTAAGGACTCTGCTGCATTATTTAAGGACTTTGTTGCATTATTTAAGGACTCTGTTGCATTATTTAAGGACTTTGCTGCATTATTTAAGTACTCTGGTGCATTATTTAAGGACTTTGTTGCATTATTTAAGGACTCTGCTGCATTATTTAAGGACTTTGCTGCATTATTTAAGTACTCTGGTGCATTATTTAAGGACTTTGTTGCATTATTTAAGGACTCTGCTGCATTATTTAAGGACTTTGTTGCATTATTTAAGGACTCTGCTGCATTATTTAAGGACTTTGCTGCATTATTTAAGGACTCTGCTGCATTATTTAAGGACTTTGTTGCATTATTTAATGACTCTGCTGCGGTATTTAAGGACTCTGCTGTATTATTTAAGGACTTTGCTGCATTATTTAAGGACTCTGCTTCATTATTTAAGGACTTTGTTGCATTATTTAAGGACTCTGCTGCATTATTTAAGGACTTCGTTGCATTATTTAAGGACTCTGCTGCATTATTTAAAGACTTTGCTGCATTATTTAAGTACTCTGGTGCATTATTTAAGGACTCGGCTGCATTATTTAAAGACTTTGCTGCATTATTTAAGTACTCTGGTGCATTATTTAAGGACTCTGCTGCATTATTTAAGGACTTTGCTGCATTATTTAAGGACTCTGCTGCATTATTTAAGGACTTTGCTGCATTATTTAAGTATGCTGCTGCGGTATTTAAGGCCTCTGCTGCATTATTTAAGGACTCTGCTGCATTATTAAGGACGTTGCTGCATTATTTAAGGACTTTATTGCATTATTTAAGGATTCTGCTGCATTATTTAAGGAATTTGCTGCATTATTTAAGGACTCTGCTGTATTATTTAAGGACTTTGTTGCATTATTTAATGACTCTGCTGGGGTATTTAAGGACTCTGCTGCATTATTTAAGGGCTTTGCTGCATTATTTAAGGACTCTGCTGCAGTATTTTAAGACTCTGCTGCATTATTTAAGGACTTTGATGCATTATTTAAGGACGCTGCTGCAGAATTTAAGGAATCTGCTGCATTATTTAAGGACTTTGTTGCATTATTTAAGGACTATGCTGCATTATGTAAGGACTCTGCTGCATTATTTAAGGACTTTGCTGCATTATTTAATTACTCTGCTGCATTATTTAAGGACTTTGTTGCATTATTTAAGGACTCTGCTGCATTATTTAAGGACTTTGCTGCATTATTTAAGGACTTTGATGCATTATTTAAGGACGCTGCTGCAGAATTTAAGTAATCTGCTGCATTATTTAAGGACTCTGCTGCATTATTTAAGGACTTTGCTGCATTAATTAAGGACTCTGCTGCATTATTTAAGGACTTTGTTGCATTATTTAATGACTCTGCTGCGGTATTTAAGGACTCTGCTGCATTATTTAAGGACTTTGCTGCATTATTTAAGGACTTTGCTGCAGTAATTAAGGAATCTGCTGCATTATTTAAGGACTTTGTTGCATTATTTAAGGACTGTGCTGCATTGCTTAAGGACTCTGCTGCATTATTTAAGGACTTTGCTGCATTATTTAAGGACTTTGTTGCATTATTTAAGGACTCTGCTGCATTATTTAAGGACTTTGTTGCATTATTTAAGGACTCTGTTGCATTATTTAAGGACTTTGCTGCATTATTTAAGTACTCTGGTGCATTATTTAAGGACTTTGTTGCATTATTTAAGGACTCTGCTGCATTATTTAAGGACTTTGTTGCATTATTTAAGGACTCTGTTGCATTATTTAAGGACTTTGCTGCATTATTTAAGTACTCTGGTGCATTATTTAAGGACTTTGTTGCATTATTTAAGGACTCTGCTGCATTATTTAAGGACTTTGTTGCATTATTTAAGGACTCTGCTGCATTATTTAAGGACTTTGCTGCATTATTTAAGGACTCTGTTGCATTATTTAAGGACTTTGCTGCATTATTTAAGTACTCTGGTGCATTATTTAAGGACTTTATTGCATTATTTAAGGATTCTGCTGCATTATTTAAGGAATTTGCTGCATTATTTAAGAACTTTGCTGCAGTATTTAAGGACTCTGCTGCATTATTTAAGGACTTTATTGCATTATTTAAGGACCCTGCTGCAGAATTTAAGGAATCTGCTGCATTACTTAAGGACTTTGTTGCATTATTTAAGGACTCTGCTGCATTATTTAAGGACTTTGCTGCATTATTTAAGGACTTTGATGCATTATTTAAGGACGCCGCTGCAGAATTTAAGTAATCTGCTGCATTATTTAAGGACTCTGCTGCATTATTTAAGGACTTTGCTGCATTATTTAAGGACTCTGCTGTATTATTAAGCACGTTGCTGCATTAATTAAGGACTTTATTGCATTATTTAAGGAATTTGATGCATTATTTAAGGACTCTGCTGCATTATTTAAGGACTTTGATGCATTATTTAAGGACGCTGCTGCAGAATTTAAGGAATCTGCTGCATTATTTAAGGACTTTGTTGCATTATTTAAGGACTATGCTGCATTATGTAAGGACTCTGCTGCATTATTTAAGGACTTTGCTGCATTATTTAATTACTCTGCTGCATTATTTAAGGACTTTGTTGCATTATTTAAGGACTCTGCTGCATTATTTAAGGACTTTGCTGCATTATTTAAGGACTTTGATGCATTATTTAAGGACGCTGCTGCAGAATTTAAGTAATCTGCTGCATTATTTAAGGACTCTGCTGCATTATTTAAGGACTTTGCTGCATTATTTAAGGACTCTGCTGCATTATTTAAGGACTTTGTTGCATTATTTAATGACTCTGCTGCGGTATTTAAGGACTCTGCTGCATTATTTAAGGACTTTGCTGCATTATTTAAATACTTTGCTGCAGTAATTAAGGAATCTGCTGCATTATTTAAGGAATTTGATGCATTATTTAAGGACTCTGCTGCATTATTTAAGGACTTTGCTGCATTATTTAAGGACTCTGCTTCATTATTTAAGGACTTTGTTGCATTATTTAAGGACTCTGCTGCATTATTTAAGGACTTTGTTGCATTATTTAAGGACTCTGCTGCATTATTTAAAGACTTTCCTGCATTATTTAAGTACTCTGGTGCATTATTTAAGGACTCTGCTGCATTATTTAAAGACTTTGCTGCATTATTTAAGTACTCTGGTGCATTATTTAAGGACTTTGTTGCTTTATTTAAGGACTTTGCTGCATTATTTAAGGACTTTGTTGCATTATTTAAGGACTCTGCTGCATTATTTAAGGACTTTGCTGCATTATTTAAGTATGCTGCTGCAGTATTTAAGGCCTCTGCTGCATTATTTAAGGACTCTGCTGCATTTTTAAGGACGTTGCTGCATTATTTAAGGACTTTATTGCATTATTTAAGGATTCTGCTGCATTATTTAAGGAATTTGCTGCATTATTTAAGGACTCTGCTGCATTATTTAAGGACTTTGTTTCATTATTTAATGACTCTGCTGGGGTATTTAAGGACTCTGCTGCATTATTTAAGGACTTTGTTGCATTATTTAAGGACTCTGCTGCATTATTTAAGGACTTTGCTGCATTATTTAAGGACTTTGATGCATTATTTAAGGACGCTGCTGCAGAATTTAAGTAATCTGCTGCATTATTTAAGGACTCTGCTGCATTATTTAAGGACTTTGCTGCATTAATTAAGGACTCTGCTGCATTATTTAAGGACTTTGTTGCATTATTTAATGACTCTGCTGCGGTATTTAAGGACTCTGCTGCATTATTTAAGGACTTTGCTGCATTATTTAAGGACTTTGCTGCAGTAATTAAGGAATCTGCTGCATTATTTAAGGACTTTGTTGCATTATTTAAGGACTGTGCTGCATTGCTTAAGGACTCTGCTGCATTATTTAAGGACTTTGCTGCATTATTTAAGGACTTTGTTGCATTATTTAAGGACTCTGCTGCATTATTTAAGGACTTTGTTGCATTATTTAAGGACTCTGTTGCATTATTTAAGGACTTTGCTGCATTATTTAAGTACTCTGGTGCATTATTTAAGGACTTTGTTGCATTATTTAAGGACTCTGCTGCATTATTTAAGGACTTTGTTGCATTATTTAAGGACTCTGTTGCATTATTTAAGGACTTTGCTGCATTATTTAAGTACTCTGGTGCATTATTTAAGGACTTTGTTGCATTATTTAAGGACTCTGCTGCATTATTTAAGGACTTTGTTGCATTATTTAAGGACTCTGCTGCATTATTTAAGGACTTTGCTGCATTATTTAAGGACTCTGTTGCATTATTTAAGGACTTTGCTGCATTATTTAAGTACTCTGGTGCATTATTTAAGGACTTTATTGCATTATTTAAGGATTCTGCTGCATTATTTAAGGAATTTGCTGCATTATTTAAGAACTTTGCTGCAGTATTTAAGGACTCTGCTGCATTATTTAAGGACTTTATTGCATTATTTAAGGACCCTGCTGCAGAATTTAAGGAATCTGCTGCATTACTTAAGGACTTTGTTGCATTATTTAAGGACTCTGCTGCATTATTTAAGGACTTTGCTGCATTATTTAAGGACTTTGATGCATTATTTAAGGACGCCGCTGCAGAATTTAAGTAATCTGCTGCATTATTTAAGGACTCTGCTGCAATATTTAAGGACTTTGCTGCATTATTTAAGGACTCTGCTGTATTATTAAGCACGTTGCTGCATTAATTAAGGACTTTATTGCATTATTTAAGGAATTTGATGCATTATTTAAGGACTCTGCTGCATTATTTAAGGACTTTGATGCATTATTTAAGGACGCTGCTGCAGAATTTAAGGAATCTGCTGCATTATTTAAGGACTTTGTTGCATTATTTAAGGACTATGCTGCATTATGTAAGGACTCTGCTGCATTATTTAAGGACTTTGCTGCATTATTTAATTACTCTGCTGCATTATTTAAGGACTTTGTTGCATTATTTAAGGACTCTGCTGCATTATTTAAGGACTTTGCTGCATTATTTAAGGACTTTGATGCATTATTTAAGGACGCTGCTGCAGAATTTAAGTAATCTGCTGCATTATTTAAGGACTCTGCTGCATTATTTAAGGACTTTGTTGCATTATTTAAGGAATCTGCTGCATTATTTAAGGACTTTGCTGCATTATTTAAGGACTTTGATGCATTATTTAAGGACGCTGCTGCAGAATTTAAGTAATCTGCTGCATTATTTAAGGACTCTGCTGCATTATTTAAGGACTTTGCTGCATTATTTAAGGACTCTGCTGCATTATTTAAGGACTTTGTTGCATTATTTAATGACTCTGCTGCGGTATTTAAGGACTCTGCTGCATTATTTAAGGACTTTGCTGCATTATTTAAGGACTTTGCTGCAGTAATTAAGGAATCTGCTGCATTATTTAAGGAATTTGATGCATTATTTAAGGACTCTGCTGCATTATTTAAGGACTTTGCTGCATTATTTAAGGACTCTGCTTCATTATTTAAGGACTTTGTTGCATTATTTAAGGACTCTGCTGCATTATTTAAGGACTTTGTTGCATTATTTAAGGACTCTGCTGCATTATTTAAAGACTTTGCTGCATTATTTAAGTACTCTGGTGCATTATTTAAGGACTCTGCTGCATTATTTAAAGACTTTGCTGCATTATTTAAGTACTCTGGTGCATTATTTAAGGACTTTGTTGCTTTATTTAAGGACTTTGCTGCATTATTTAAGGACTTTGTTGCATTATTTAAGGACTCTGCTGCATTATTTAAGGACTTTGCTGCATTATTTAAGTATGCTGCTGCAGTATTTAAGGCCTCTGCTGCATTATTTAAGGACTCTGCTGCATTTTTAAGGACGTTGCTGCATTATTTAAGGACTTTATTGCATTATTTAAGGATTCTGCTGCATTATTTAAGGAATTTGCTGCATTATTTAAGGACTCTGCTGCATTATTTAAGGACTTTGTTTCATTATTTAATGACTCTGCTGGGGTATTTAAGGACTCTGCTGCATTATTTAAGGACTTTGTTGCATTATTTAAGGACTCTGCTGCATTATTTAAGGACTTTGCTGCATTATTTAAGGACTTTGATGCATTATTTAAGGACGCTGCTGCAGAATTTAAGTAATCTGCTGCATTATTTAAGGACTCTGCTGCATTATTTAAGGACTTTGCTGCATTAATTAAGGACTCTGCTGCATTATTTAAGGACTTTGTTGCATTATTTAATGACTCTGCTGCGGTATTTAAGGACTCTGCTGCATTATTTAAGGACTTTGCTGCATTATTTAAGGACTTTGCTGCAGTAATTAAGGAATCTGCTGCATTATTTAAGGACTTTGTTGCATTATTTAAGGACTGTGCTGCATTGCTTAAGGACTCTGCTGCATTATTTAAGGACTTTGCTGCATTATTTAAGGACTTTGTTGCATTATTTAAGGACTCTGCTGCATTATTTAAGGACTTTGTTGCATTATTTAAGGACTCTGTTGCATTATTTAAGGACTTTGCTGCATTATTTAAGTACTCTGGTGCATTATTTAAGGACTTTGTTGCATTATTTAAGGACTCTGCTGCATTATTTAAGGACTTTGTTGCATTATTTAAGGACTCTGTTGCATTATTTAAGGACTTTGCTGCATTATTTAAGTACTCTGGTGCATTATTTAAGGACTTTGTTGCATTATTTAAGGACTCTGCTGCATTATTTAAGGACTTTGTTGCATTATTTAAGGACTCTGCTGCATTATTTAAGGACTTTGCTGCATTATTTAAGGACTCTGTTGCATTATTTAAGGACTTTGCTGCATTATTTAAGTACTCTGGTGCATTATTTAAGGACTTTATTGCATTATTTAAGGATTCTGCTGCATTATTTAAGGAATTTGCTGCATTATTTAAGAACTTTGCTGCAGTATTTAAGGACTCTGCTGCATTATTTAAGGACTTTATTGCATTATTTAAGGACCCTGCTGCAGAATTTAAGGAATCTGCTGCATTACTTAAGGACTTTGTTGCATTATTTAAGGACTCTGCTGCATTATTTAAGGACTTTGCTGCATTATTTAAGGACTTTGATGCATCATTTAAGGACGCCGCTGCAGAATTTAAGTAATCTGCTGCATTATTTAAGGACTCTGCTGCAATATTTAAGGACTTTGCTGCATTATTTAAGGACTCTGCTGTATTATTAAGCACGTTGCTGCATTAATTAAGGACTTTATTGCATTATTTAAGGAATTTGATGCATTATTTAAGGACTCTGCTGCATTATTTAAGGACTTTGATGCATTATTTAAGGACGCTGCTGCAGAATTTAAGGAATCTGCTGCATTATTTAAGGACTTTGTTGCATTATTTAAGGACTATGCTGCATTATGTAAGGACTCTGCTGCATTATTTAAGGACTTTGCTGCATTATTTAATTACTCTGCTGCATTATTTAAGGACTTTGTTGCATTATTTAAGGACTCTGCTGCATTATTTAAGGACTTTGCTGCATTATTTAAGGACTTTGATGCATTATTTAAGGACGCTGCTGCAGAATTTAAGTAATCTGCTGCATTATTTAAGGACTCTGCTGCATTATTTAAGGACTTTGTTGCATTATTTAAGGAATCTGCTGCATTATTTAAGGACTTTGCTGCATTATTTAAGGACTTTGATGCATTATTTAAGGACGCTGCTGCAGAATTTAAGTAATCTGCTGCATTATTTAAGGACTCTGCTGCATTATTTAAGGACTTTGCTGCATTATTTAAGGACTCTGCTGCATTATTTAAGGACTTTGTTGCATTATTTAATGACTCTGCTGCGGTATTTAAGGACTCTGCTGTATTATTTAAGGACTTTGCTGAATTATTTAAGGACTCTGCTTCATTATTTAAGGACTTTGTTGCATTATTTAAGGACTCTGCTGCATTATTTAAGGACTTCGTTGCATTATTTAAGGACTCTGCTGCATTATTTAAAGACTTTGCTGCATTATTTAAGTACTCTGGTGCATTATTTAAGGACTCGGCTGCATTATTTAAAGACTTTGCTGCATTATTTAAGTACTCTGGTGCATTATTTAAGGACTCTGCTGCATTATTTAAGGACTTTGCTGCATTATTTAAGGACTCTGCTGCATTATTTAAGGACTCTGCTGCATTATTTAAGGACTTTGCTGCATTATTTAAGTATGCTGCTGCGGTATTTAAGGCCTCTGCTGCATTATTTAAGGACTCTGCTGCATTATTAAGGACGTTGCTGCATTATTTAAGGACTTTATTGCATTATTTAAGGATTCTGCTGCATTATTTAAGGAATTTGCTGCATTATTTAAGGACTCTGCTGTATTATTTAAGGACTTTGTTGCATTATTTAATGACTCTGCTGGGGTATTTAAGGACTCTGCTGCATTATTTAAGGGCTTTGCTGCATTATTTAAGGACTCTGCTGCAGTATTTAAGGACTCTGCTGCATTATTTAAGGACTTTGATGCATTATTTAAGGACGCTGCTGCAGAATTTAAGGAATCTGCTGCATTATTTAAGGACTTTGTTGCATTATTTAAGGACTATGCTGCATTATGTAAGGACTCTGCTGCATTATTTAAGGACTTTGCTGCATTATTTAATTACTCTGCTGCATTATTTAAGGACTTTGTTGCATTATTTAAGGACTCTGCTGCATTATTTAAGGACTCTGCTGCATTATTTAAGGACTTTGCTGCATTATTTAAGGACTCTGCTGCATTATTTAAGGACTTTGTTGCATTATTTAATGACTCTGCTGCGGTATTTAAGGACTCTGCTGTATTATTTAAGGACTTTGCTGCATTATTTAAGGACTCTGCTTCATTATTTAAGGACTTTGTTGCATTATTTAAGGACTCTGCTGCATTATTTAAGGACTTCGTTGCATTATTTAAGGACTCTGCTGCATTATTTAAAGACTTTGCTGCATTATTTAAGTACTCTGGTGCATTATTTAAGGACTCGGCTGCATTATTTAAAGACTTTGCTGCATTATTTAAGTACTCTGGTGCATTATTTAAGGACTCTGCTGCATTATTTAAGGACTTTGCTGCATTATTTAAGGACTCTGCTGCATTATTTAAGGACTTTGCTGCATTATTTAAGTATGCTGCTGCGGTATTTAAGGCCTCTGCTGCATTATTTAAGGACTCTGCTGCATTATTAAGGACGTTGCTGCATTATTTAAGGACTTTATTGCATTATTTAAGGATTCTGCTGCATTATTTAAGGAATTTGCTGCATTATTTAAGGACTCTGCTGTATTATTTAAGGACTTTGTTGCATTATTTAATGACTCTGCTGGGGTATTTAAGGACTCTGCTGCATTATTTAAGGGCTTTGCTGCATTATTTAAGGACTCTGCTGCAGTATTTTAAGACTCTGCTGCATTATTTAAGGACTTTGATGCATTATTTAAGGACGCTGCTGCAGAATTTAAGGAATCTGCTGCATTATTTAAGGACTTTGTTGCATTATTTAAGGACTATGCTGCATTATGTAAGGACTCTGCTGCATTATTTAAGGACTTTATTGCATTATTTAAGGACCCTGCTGCAGAATTTAAGGAATCTGCTGCATTACTTAAGGACTTTGTTGCATTATTTAAGGACTCTGCTGCATTATTTAAGGACTTTGCTGCATTATTTAAGGACTTTGATGCATTATTTAAGGACGCCGCTGCAGAATTTAAGTAATCTGCTGCATTATTTAAGGACTCTGCTGCATTATTTAAGGACTTTGCTGCATTATTTAAGGACTCTGCTGTATTATTAAGCACGTTGCTGCATTAATTAAGGACTTTATTGCATTATTTAAGGAATTTGATGCATTATTTAAGGACTCTGCTGCATTATTTAAGGACTTTGATGCATTATTTAAGGACGCTGCTGCAGAATTTAAGGAATCTGCTGCATTATTTAAGGACTTTGTTGCATTATTTAAGGACTATGCTGCATTATGTAAGGACTCTGCTGCATTATTTAAGGACTTTGCTGCATTATTTAATTACTCTGCTGCATTATTTAAGGACTTTGTTGCATTATTTAAGGACTCTGCTGCATTATTTAAGGACTTTGCTGCATTATTTAAGGACTTTGATGCATTATTTAAGGACGCTGCTGCAGAATTTAAGTAATCTGCTGCATTATTTAAGGACTCTGCTGCATTATTTAAGGACTTTGCTGCATTATTTAAGGACTCTGCTGCATTATTTAAGGACTTTGTTGCATTATTTAATGACTCTGCTGCGGTATTTAAGGACTCTGCTGCATTATTTAAGGACTTTGCTGCATTATTTAAGGACTTTGCTGCAGTAATTAAGGAATCTGCTGCATTATTTAAGGAATTTGATGCATTATTTAAGGACTCTGCTGCATTATTTAAGGACTTTGCTGCATTATTTAAGGACTCTGCTTCATTATTTAAGGACTTTGTTGCATTATTTAAGGACTCTGCTGCATTATTTAAGGACTTTGTTGCATTATTTAAGGACTCTGCTGCATTATTTAAAGACTTTGCTGCATTATTTAAGTACTCTGGTGCATTATTTAAGGACTCTGCTGCATTATTTAAAGACTTTGCTGCATTATTTAAGTACTCTGGTGCATTATTTAAGGACTTTGTTGCTTTATTTAAGGACTTTGCTGCATTATTTAAGGACTTTGTTGCATTATTTAAGGACTCTGCTGCATTATTTAAGGACTTTGCTGCATTATTTAAGTATGCTGCTGCAGTATTTAAGGCCTCTGCTGCATTATTTAAGGACTCTGCTGCATTTTTAAGGACGTTGCTGCATTATTTAAGGACTTTATTGCATTATTTAAGGATTCTGCTGCATTATTTAAGGAATTTGCTGCATTATTTAAGGACTCTGCTGCATTATTTAAGGACTTTGTTTCATTATTTAATGACTCTGCTGGGGTATTTAAGGACTCTGCTGCATTATTTAAGGACTTTGTTGCATTATTTAAGGACTCTGCTGCATTATTTAAGGACTTTGCTGCATTATTTAAGGACTTTGATGCATTATTTAAGGACGCTGCTGCAGAATTTAAGTAATCTGCTGCATTATTTAAGGACTCTGCTGCATTATTTAAGGACTTTGCTGCATTAATTAAGGACTCTGCTGCATTATTTAAGGACTTTGTTGCATTATTTAATGACTCTGCTGCGGTATTTAAGGACTCTGCTGCATTATTTAAGGACTTTGCTGCATTATTTAAGGACTTTGCTGCAGTAATTAAGGAATCTGCTGCATTATTTAAGGACTTTGTTGCATTATTTAAGGACTGTGCTGCATTGCTTAAGGACTCTGCTGCATTATTTAAGGACTTTGCTGCATTATTTAAGGACTTTGTTGCATTATTTAAGGACTCTGCTGCATTATTTAAGGACTTTGTTGCATTATTTAAGGACTCTGTTGCATTATTTAAGGACTTTGCTGCATTATTTAAGTACTCTGGTGCATTATTTAAGGACTTTGTTGCATTATTTAAGGACTCTGCTGCATTATTTAAGGACTTTGTTGCATTATTTAAGGACTCTGTTGCATTATTTAAGGACTTTGCTGCATTATTTAAGTACTCTGGTGCATTATTTAAGGACTTTGTTGCATTATTTAAGGACTCTGCTGCATTATTTAAGGACTTTGTTGCATTATTTAAGGACTCTGCTGCATTATTTAAGGACTTTGCTGCATTATTTAAGGACTCTGTTGCATTATTTAAGGACTTTGCTGCATTATTTAAGTACTCTGGTGCATTATTTAAGGACTTTATTGCATTATTTAAGGATTCTGCTGCATTATTTAAGGAATTTGCTGCATTATTTAAGAACTTTGCTGCAGTATTTAAGGACTCTGCTGCATTATTTAAGGACTTTATTGCATTATTTAAGGACCCTGCTGCAGAATTTAAGGAATCTGCTGCATTACTTAAGGACTTTGTTGCATTATTTAAGGACTCTGCTGCATTATTTAAGGACTTTGCTGCATTATTTAAGGACTTTGATGCATTATTTAAGGACGCCGCTGCAGAATTTAAGTAATCTGCTGCATTATTTAAGGACTCTGCTGCAATATTTAAGGACTTTGCTGCATTATTTAAGGACTCTGCTGTATTATTAAGCACGTTGCTGCATTAATTAAGGACTTTATTGCATTATTTAAGGAATTTGATGCATTATTTAAGGACTCTGCTGCATTATTTAAGGACTTTGATGCATTATTTAAGGACGCTGCTGCAGAATTTAAGGAATCTGCTGCATTATTTAAGGACTTTGTTGCATTATTTAAGGACTATGCTGCATTATGTAAGGACTCTGCTGCATTATTTAAGGACTTTGCTGCATTATTTAATTACTCTGCTGCATTATTTAAGGACTTTGTTGCATTATTTAAGGACTCTGCTGCATTATTTAAGGACTTTGCTGCATTATTTAAGGACTTTGATGCATTATTTAAGGACGCTGCTGCAGAATTTAAGTAATCTGCTGCATTATTTAAGGACTCTGCTGCATTATTTAAGGACTTTGTTGCATTATTTAAGGAATCTGCTGCATTATTTAAGGACTTTGCTGCATTATTTAAGGACTTTGATGCATTATTTAAGGACGCTGCTGCAGAATTTAAGTAATCTGCTGCATTATTTAAGGACTCTGCTGCATTATTTAAGGACTTTGCTGCATTATTTAAGGACTCTGCTGCATTATTTAAGGACTTTGTTGCATTATTTAATGACTCTGCTGCGGTATTTAAGGACTCTGCTGCATTATTTAAGGACTTTGCTGCATTATTTAAGGACTTTGCTGCAGTAATTAAGGAATCTGCTGCATTATTTAAGGAATTTGATGCATTATTTAAGGACTCTGCTGCATTATTTAAGGACTTTGCTGCATTATTTAAGGACTCTGCTTCATTATTTAAGGACTTTGTTGCATTATTTAAGGACTCTGCTGCATTATTTAAGGACTTTGTTGCATTATTTAAGGACTCTGCTGCATTATTTAAAGACTTTGCTGCATTATTTAAGTACTCTGGTGCATTATTTAAGGACTCTGCTGCATTATTTAAAGACTTTGCTGCATTATTTAAGTACTCTGGTGCATTATTTAAGGACTTTGTTGCTTTATTTAAGGACTTTGCTGCATTATTTAAGGACTTTGTTGCATTATTTAAGGACTCTGCTGCATTATTTAAGGACTTTGCTGCATTATTTAAGTATGCTGCTGCAGTATTTAAGGCCTCTGCTGCATTATTTAAGGACTCTGCTGCATTTTTAAGGACGTTGCTGCATTATTTAAGGACTTTATTGCATTATTTAAGGATTCTGCTGCATTATTTAAGGAATTTGCTGCATTATTTAAGGACTCTGCTGCATTATTTAAGGACTTTGTTTCATTATTTAATGACTCTGCTGGGGTATTTAAGGACTCTGCTGCATTATTTAAGGACTTTGTTGCATTATTTAAGGACTCTGCTGCATTATTTAAGGACTTTGCTGCATTATTTAAGTACTCTGGTGCATTATTTAAGGACTTTGCTGCATTATTTAAGTACTCTGGTGCATTATTTAAGGACTTTGTTGCATTATTTAAGGACTCTGCTGCATTATTTAAGGACTTTGTTGCATTATTTAAGGACTCTGCTGCATTATTTAAGGACTTTGCTGCATTATTTAAGGACTCTGTTGCATTATTTAAGGACTTTGCTGCATTATTTAAGTACTCTGGTGCATTATTTAAGGACTTTATTGCATTATTTAAGGATTCTGCTGCATTATTTAAGGAATTTGCTGCATTATTTAAGAACTTTGCTGCAGTATTTAAGGACTCTGCTGCATTATTTAAGGACTTTATTGCATTATTTAAGGACCCTGCTGCAGAATTTAAGGAATCTGCTGCATTACTTAAGGACTTTGTTGCATTATTTAAGGACTCTGCTGCATTATTTAAGGACTTTGCTGCATTATTTAAGGACTTTGATGCATTATTTAAGGACGCCGCTGCAGAATTTAAGTAATCTGCTGCATTATTTAAGGACTCTGCTGCAATATTTAAGGACTTTGCTGCATTATTTAAGGACTCTGCTGTATTATTAAGCACGTTGCTGCATTAATTAAGGACTTTATTGCATTATTTAAGGAATTTGATGCATTATTTAAGGACTCTGCTGCATTATTTAAGGACTTTGATGCATTATTTAAGGACGCTGCTGCAGAATTTAAGGAATCTGCTGCATTATTTAAGGACTTTGTTGCATTATTTAAGGACTATGCTGCATTATGTAAGGACTCTGCTGCATTATTTAAGGACTTTGCTGCATTATTTAATTACTCTGCTGCATTATTTAAGGACTTTGTTGCATTATTTAAGGACTCTGCTGCATTATTTAAGGACTTTGCTGCATTATTTAAGGACTTTGATGCATTATTTAAGGACGCTGCTGCAGAATTTAAGTAATCTGCTGCATTATTTAAGGACTCTGCTGCATTATTTAAGGACTTTGTTGCATTATTTAAGGAATCTGCTGCATTATTTAAGGACTTTGCTGCATTATTTAAGGACTTTGATGCATTATTTAAGGACGCTGCTGCAGAATTTAAGTAATCTGCTGCATTATTTAAGGACTCTGCTGCATTATTTAAGGACTTTGCTGCATTATTTAAGGACTCTGCTGCATTATTTAAGGACTTTGTTGCATTATTTAATGACTCTGCTGCGGTATTTAAGGACTCTGCTGTATTATTTAAGGACTTTGCTGAATTATTTAAGGACTCTGCTTCATTATTTAAGGACTTTGTTGCATTATTTAAGGACTCTGCTGCATTATTTAAGGACTTCGTTGCATTATTTAAGGACTCTGCTGCATTATTTAAAGACTTTGCTGCATTATTTAAGTACTCTGGTGCATTATTTAAGGACTCGGCTGCATTATTTAAAGACTTTGCTGCATTATTTAAGTACTCTGGTGCATTATTTAAGGACTCTGCTGCATTATTTAAGGACTTTGCTGCATTATTTAAGGACTCTGCTGCATTATTTAAGGACTCTGCTGCATTATTTAAGGACTTTGCTGCATTATTTAAGTATGCTGCTGCGGTATTTAAGGCCTCTGCTGCATTATTTAAGGACTCTGCTGCATTATTAAGGACGTTGCTGCATTATTTAAGGACTTTATTGCATTATTTAAGGATTCTGCTGCATTATTTAAGGAATTTGCTGCATTATTTAAGGACTCTGCTGTATTATTTAAGGACTTTGTTGCATTATTTAATGACTCTGCTGGGGTATTTAAGGACTCTGCTGCATTATTTAAGGGCTTTGCTGCATTATTTAAGGACTCTGCTGCAGTATTTAAGGACTCTGCTGCATTATTTAAGGACTTTGATGCATTATTTAAGGACGCTGCTGCAGAATTTAAGGAATCTGCTGCATTATTTAAGGACTTTGTTGCATTATTTAAGGACTATGCTGCATTATGTAAGGACTCTGCTGCATTATTTAAGGACTTTGCTGCATTATTTAATTACTCTGCTGCATTATTTAAGGACTTTGTTGCATTATTTAAGGACTCTGCTGCATTATTTAAGGACTCTGCTGCATTATTTAAGGACTTTGCTGCATTATTTAAGGACTCTGCTGCATTATTTAAGGACTTTGTTGCATTATTTAATGACTCTGCTGCGGTATTTAAGGACTCTGCTGTATTATTTAAGGACTTTGCTGCATTATTTAAGGACTCTGCTTCATTATTTAAGGACTTTGTTGCATTATTTAAGGACTCTGCTGCATTATTTAAGGACTTCGTTGCATTATTTAAGGACTCTGCTGCATTATTTAAAGACTTTGCTGCATTATTTAAGTACTCTGGTGCATTATTTAAGGACTCGGCTGCATTATTTAAAGACTTTGCTGCATTATTTAAGTACTCTGGTGCATTATTTAAGGACTCTGCTGCATTATTTAAGGACTTTGCTGCATTATTTAAGGACTCTGCTGCATTATTTAAGGACTTTGCTGCATTATTTAAGTATGCTGCTGCGGTATTTAAGGCCTCTGCTGCATTATTTAAGGACTCTGCTGCATTATTAAGGACGTTGCTGCATTATTTAAGGACTTTATTGCATTATTTAAGGATTCTGCTGCATTATTTAAGGAATTTGCTGCATTATTTAAGGACTCTGCTGTATTATTTAAGGACTTTGTTGCATTATTTAATGACTCTGCTGGGGTATTTAAGGACTCTGCTGCATTATTTAAGGGCTTTGCTGCATTATTTAAGGACTCTGCTGCAGTATTTTAAGACTCTGCTGCATTATTTAAGGACTTTGATGCATTATTTAAGGACGCTGCTGCAGAATTTAAGGAATCTGCTGCATTATTTAAGGACTTTGTTGCATTATTTAAGGACTATGCTGCATTATGTAAGGACTTTGTTGCATTATTTAAGGACTCTGCTGCATTATTTAAGGACTTTGCTGCATTATTTAAGGACTTTGATGCATTATTTAAGGACGCTGCTGCAGAATTTAAGTAATCTGCTGCATTATTTAAGGACTCTGCTGCATTATTTAAGGACTTTGCTGCATTAATTAAGGACTCTGCTGCATTATTTAAGGACTTTGTTGCATTATTTAATGACTCTGCTGCGGTATTTAAGGACTCTGCTCCATTATTTAAGGACTTTGCTGCATTATTTAAGGACTTTGCTGCAGTAATTAAGGAATCTGCTGCATTATTTAAGGACTTTGTTGCATTATTTAAGGACTGTGCTGCATTGCTTAAGGACTCTGCTGCATTATTTAAGGACTTTGCTGCATTATTTAAGGACTTTGTTGCATTATTTAAGGACTCTGCTGCATTATTTAAGGACTTTGTTGCATTATTTAAGGACTCTGTTGCATTATTTAAGGACTTTGCTGCATTATTTAAGTACTCTGGTGCATTATTTAAGGACTTTGTTGCATTATTTAAGGACTCTGCTGCATTATTTAAGGACTTTGTTGCATTATTTAAGGACTCTGTTGCATTATTTAAGGACTTTGCTGCATTATTTAAGTACTCTGGTGCATTATTTAAGGACTTTGTTGCATTATTTAAGGACTCTGCTGCATTATTTAAGGACTTTGTTGCATTATTTAAGGACTCTGCTGCATTATTTAAGGACTTTGCTGCATTATTTAAGGACTCTGTTGCATTATTTAAGGACTTTGCTGCATTATTTAAGTACTCTGGTGCATTATTTAAGGACTTTATTGCATTATTTAAGGATTCTGCTGCATTATTTAAGGAATTTGCTGCATTATTTAAGAACTTTGCTGCAGTATTTAAGGACTCTGCTGCATTATTTAAGGACTTTATTGCATTATTTAAGGACCCTGCTGCAGAATTTAAGGAATCTGCTGCATTACTTAAGGACTTTGTTGCATTATTTAAGGACTCTGCTGCATTATTTAAGGACTTTGCTGCATTATTTAAGGACTTTGATGCATTATTTAAGGACGCCGCTGCAGAATTTAAGTAATCTGCTGCATTATTTAAGGACTCTGCTGCATTATTTAAGGACTTTGCTGCATTATTTAAGGACTCTGCTGTATTATTAAGCACGTTGCTGCATTAATTAAGGACTTTATTGCATTATTTAAGGAATTTGATGCATTATTTAAGGACTCTGCTGCATTATTTAAGGACTTTGATGCATTATTTAAGGACGCTGCTGCAGAATTTAAGGAATCTGCTGCATTATTTAAGGACTTTGTGGCATTATTTAAGGACTATGCTGCATTATGTAAGGACTCTGCTGCATTATTTAAGGACTTTGCTGCATTATTTAATTACTCTGCTGCATTATTTAAGGACTTTGTTGCATTATTTAAGGACTCTGCTGCATTATTTAAGGACTTTGCTGCATTATTTAAGGACTTTGATGCATTATTTAAGGACGCTGCTGCAGAATTTAAGTAATCTGCTGCATTATTTAAGGACTCTGCTGCATTATTTAAGGACTTTGTTGCATTATTTAAGGAATCTGCTGCATTATTTAAGGACTTTGCTGCATTATTTAAGGACTTTGATGCATTATTTAAGGACGCTGCTGCAGAATTTAAGTAATCTGCTGCATTATTTAAGGACTCTGCTGCATTATTTAAGGACTTTGCTGCATTATTTAAGGACTCTGCTTCATTATTTAAGGACTTTGTTGCATTATTTAAGGACTCTGCTGCATTATTTAAGGACTTCGTTGCATTATTTAAGGACTCTGCTGCATTATTTAAAGACTTTGCTGCATTATTTAAGTACTCTGGTGCATTATTTAAGGACTCGGCTGCATTATTTAAAGACTTTGCTGCATTATTTAAGTACTCTGGTGCATTATTTAAGGACTCTGCTGCATTATTTAAGGACTTTGCTGCATTATTTAAGGACTCTGCTGCATTATTTAAGGACTCTGCTGCATTATTTAAGGACTTTGCTGCATTATTTAAGTATGCTGCTGCGGTATTTAAGGCCTCTGCTGCATTATTTAAGGACTCTGCTGCATTATTAAGGACGTTGCTGCATTATTTAAGGACTTTATTGCATTATTTAAGGATTCTGCTGCATTATTTAAGGAATTTGCTGCATTATTTAAGGACTCTGCTGTATTATTTAAGGACTTTGTTGCATTATTTAATGACTCTGCTGGGGTATTTAAGGACTCTGCTGCATTATTTAAGGGCTTTGCTGCATTATTTAAGGACTCTGCTGCAGTATTTAAGGACTCTGCTGCATTATTTAAGGACTTTGATGCATTATTTAAGGACGCTGCTGCAGAATTTAAGGAATCTGCTGCATTATTTAAGGACTTTGTTGCATTATTTAAGGACTATGCTGCATTATGTAAGGACTCTGCTGCATTATTTAAGGACTTTGCTGCATTATTTAATTACTCTGCTGCATTATTTAAGGACTTTGTTGCATTATTTAAGGACTCTGCTGCATTATTTAAGGACTTTGCTGCATTATTTAAGGACTTTGATGCATTATTTAAGGACGCTGCTGCAGAATTTAAGTAATCTGCTGCATTATTTAAGGACTCTGCTGCATTATTTAAGGACTTTGCTGCATTATTTAAGGACTCTGCTGCATTATTTAAGGACTTTGTTGCATTATTTAATGACTCTGCTGCGGTATTTAAGGACTCTGCTGCATTATTTAAGGACTTTGCTGCATTATTTAAGGACTTTGCTGCAGTAATTAAGGAATCTGCTGCATTATTTAAGGACTTTGTTGCATTATTTAAGGACTGTGCTGCATTGCTTAAGGACTCTGCTGCATTATTTAAGGACTTTGCTGCATTATTTAAGGACTTTGTTGCATTATTTAAGGACTCTGCTGCATTATTTAAGGACTTTGTTGCATTATTTAAGGACTCTGTTGCATTATTTAAGGACTTTGCTGCATTATTTAAGTACTCTGGTGCATTATTTAAGGACTTTGTTGCATTATTTAAGGACTCTGCTGCATTATTTAAGGACTTTGCTGCATTATTTAAGTACTCTGGTGCATTATTTAAGGACTTTGTTGCATTATTTAAGGACTCTGCTGCATTATTTAAGGACTTTGTTGCATTATTTAAGGACTCTGCTGCATTATTTAAGGACTTTGCTGCATTATTTAAGGACTCTGCTGCATTATTTAAGGACTTTGTTGCATTATTTAAGGACTCTGCTGCATTATTTAAGGACTTTGTTGCATTATTTAAGGACTCTGTTGCATTATTTAAGGACTTTGCTGCATTATTTAAGTACTCTGGTGCATTATTTAAGGACTTTGTTGCATTATTTAAGGACTCTGCTGCATTATTTAAGGACTTTGTTGCATTATTTAAGGACTCTGTTGCATTATTTAAGGACTTTGCTGCATTATTTAAGTACTCTGGTGCATTATTTAAGGACTTTGTTGCATTATTTAAGGACTCTGCTGCATTATTTAAGGACTTTGTTGCATTATTTAAGGACTCTGCTGCATTATTTAAGGACTTTGCTGCATTATTTAAGGACTCTGTTGCATTATTTAAGGACTTTGCTGCATTATTTAAGTACTCTGGTGCATTATTTAAGGACTTTATTGCATTATTTAAGGATTCTGCTGCATTATTTAAGGAATTTGCTGCATTATTTAAGAACTTTGCTGCAGTATTTAAGGACTCTGCTGCATTATTTAAGGACTTTATTGCATTATTTAAGGACCCTGCTGCAGAATTTAAGGAATCTGCTGCATTACTTAAGGACTTTGTTGCATTATTTAAGGACTCTGCTGCATTATTTAAGGACTTTGCTGCATTATTTAAGGACTCTGCTGCATTATTTAAGGACTTTGCTGCATTATTTAAGGACTCTGCTGCATTATTTAAGGACTGTGTTGCATTATTTAATGACTCTGCTGCGGTATTTAAGGACTCTGCTGCATTATTTAAGGACTTTGCTGCATTATTTAAGGACTTTGCTGCAGTAATTAAGGAATCTGCTGCATTATTTAAGGACTTTGTTGCATTATTTAAGGACTGTGCTGCATTGCTTAAGGACTCTGCTGCATTATTTAAGGACTTTGCTGCATTATTTAAGGACTTTGTTGCATTATTTAAGGACTCTGCTGCATTATTTAAGGACTTTGTTGCATTATTTAAGGACTCTGTTGCATTATTTAAGGACTTTGCTGCATTATTTAAGTACTCTGGTGCATTATTTAAGGACTTTGTTGCATTATTTAAGGACTCTGCTGCATTATTTAAGGACTTTGCTGCATTATTTAAGTACTCTGGTGCATTATTTAAGGACTTTGTTGCATTATTTAAGGACTCTGCTGCATTATTTAAGGACTTTGTTGCATTATTTAAGGACTCTGCTGCATTATTTAAGGACTTTGCTGCATTATTTAAGGACTCTGCTGCATTATTTAAGGACTTTGTTGCATTATTTAATGACTCTGCTGCGGTATTTAAGGACTCTGCTGTATTATTTAAGGACTTTGCTGCATTATTTAAGGACTCTGCTTCATTATTTAAGGACTTTGTTGCATTATTTAAGGACTCTGCTGCATTATTTAAGGACTTCGTTGCATTATTTAAGGACTCTGCTGCATTATTTAAAGACTTTGCTGCATTATTTAAGTACTCTGGTGCATTATTTAAGGACTCGGCTGCATTATTTAAAGACTTTGCTGCATTATTTAAGTACTCTGGTGCATTATTTAAGGACTCTGCTGCATTATTTAAGGACTTTGCTGCATTATTTAAGGACTCTGCTGCATTATTTAAGGACTTTGCTGCATTATTTAAGTATGCTGCTGCGGTATTTAAGGCCTCTGCTGCATTATTTAAGGACTCTGCTGCATTATTAAGGACGTTGCTGCATTATTTAAGGACTTTATTGCATTATTTAAGGATTCTGCTGCATTATTTAAGGAATTTGCTGCATTATTTAAGGACTCTGCTGTATTATTTAAGGACTTTGTTGCATTATTTAATGACTCTGCTGGGGTATTTAAGGACTCTGCTGCATTATTTAAGGGCTTTGCTGCATTATTTAAGGACTCTGCTGCAGTATTTTAAGACTCTGCTGCATTATTTAAGGACTTTGATGCATTATTTAAGGACGCTGCTGCAGAATTTAAGGAATCTGCTGCATTATTTAAGGACTTTGTTGCATTATTTAAGGACTATGCTGCATTATGTAAGGACTCTGCTGCATTATTTAAGGACTTTGCTGCATTATTTAATTACTCTGCTGCATTATTTAAGGACTTTGTTGCATTATTTAAGGACTCTGCTGCATTATTTAAGGACTTTGCTGCATTATTTAAGGACTTTGATGCATTATTTAAGGACGCTGCTGCAGAATTTAAGTAATCTGCTGCATTATTTAAGGACTCTGCTGCATTATTTAAGGACTTTGCTGCATTAATTAAGGACTCTGCTGCATTATTTAAGGACTTTGTTGCATTATTTAATGACTCTGCTGCGGTATTTAAGGACTCTGCTGCATTATTTAAGGACTTTGCTGCATTATTTAAGGACTTTGCTGCAGTAATTAAGGAATCTGCTGCATTATTTAAGGACTTTGTTGCATTATTTAAGGACTGTGCTGCATTGCTTAAGGACTCTGCTGCATTATTTAAGGACTTTGCTGCATTATTTAAGGACTTTGTTGCATTATTTAAGGACTCTGCTGCATTATTTAAGGACTTTGTTGCATTATTTAAGGACTCTGTTGCATTATTTAAGGACTTTGCTGCATTATTTAAGTACTCTGGTGCATTATTTAAGGACTTTGTTGCATTATTTAAGGACTCTGCTGCATTATTTAAGGACTTTGTTGCATTATTTAAGGACTCTGTTGCATTATTTAAGGACTTTGCTGCATTATTTAAGTACTCTGGTGCATTATTTAAGGACTTTGTTGCATTATTTAAGGACTCTGCTGCATTATTTAAGGACTTTGTTGCATTATTTAAGGACTCTGCTGCATTATTTAAGGACTTTGCTGCATTATTTAAGGACTCTGTTGCATTATTTAAGGACTTTGCTGCATTATTTAAGTACTCTGGTGCATTATTTAAGGACTTTATTGCATTATTTAAGGATTCTGCTGCATTATTTAAGGAATTTGCTGCATTATTTAAGAACTTTGCTGCAGTATTTAAGGACTCTGCTGCATTATTTAAGGACTTTATTGCATTATTTAAGGACCCTGCTGCAGAATTTAAGGAATCTGCTGCATTACTTAAGGACTTTGTTGCATTATTTAAGGACTCTGCTGCATTATTTAAGGACTTTGCTGCATTATTTAAGGACTTTGATGCATTATTTAAGGACGCCGCTGCAGAATTTAAGTAATCTGCTGCATTATTTAAGGACTCTGCTGCATTATTTAAGGACTTTGCTGCATTATTTAAGGACTCTGCTGTATTATTAAGCACGTTGCTGCATTAATTAAGGACTTTATTGCATTATTTAAGGAATTTGATGCATTATTTAAGGACTCTGCTGCATTATTTAAGGACTTTGATGCATTATTTAAGGACGCTGCTGCAGAATTTAAGGAATCTGCTGCATTATTTAAGGACTTTGTTGCATTATTTAAGGACTATGCTGCATTATGTAAGGACTCTGCTGCATTATTTAAGGACTTTGCTGCATTATTTAATTACTCTGCTGCATTATTTAAGGACTTTGTTGCATTATTTAAGGACTCTGCTGCATTATTTAAGGACTTTGCTGCATTATTTAAGGACTTTGATGCATTATTTAAGGACGCTGCTGCAGAATTTAAGTAATCTGCTGCATTATTTAAGGACTCTGCTGCATTATTTAAGGACTTTGCTGCATTATTTAAGGACTCTGCTGCATTATTTAAGGACTTTGTTGCATTATTTAATGACTCTGCTGCGGTATTTAAGGACTCTGCTGCATTATTTAAGGACTTTGCTGCATTATTTAAGGACTTTGCTGCAGTAATTAAGGAATCTGCTGCATTATTTAAGGAATTTGATGCATTATTTAAGGACTCTGCTGCATTATTTAAGGACTTTGCTGCATTATTTAAGGACTCTGCTTCATTATTTAAGGACTTTGTTGCATTATTTAAGGACTCTGCTGCATTATTTAAGGACTTTGTTGCATTATTTAAGGACTCTGCTGCATTATTTAAAGACTTTGCTGCATTATTTAAGTACTCTGGTGCATTATTTAAGGACTCTGCTGCATTATTTAAAGACTTTGCTGCATTATTTAAGTACTCTGGTGCATTATTTAAGGACTTTGTTGCTTTATTTAAGGACTTTGCTGCATTATTTAAGGACTTTGTTGCATTATTTAAGGACTCTGCTGCATTATTTAAGGACTTTGCTGCATTATTTAAGTATGCTGCTGCAGTATTTAAGGCCTCTGCTGCATTATTTAAGGACTCTGCTGCATTTTTAAGGACGTTGCTGCATTATTTAAGGACTTTATTGCATTATTTAAGGATTCTGCTGCATTATTTAAGGAATTTGCTGCATTATTTAAGGACTCTGCTGCATTATTTAAGGACTTTGTTTCATTATTTAATGACTCTGCTGGGGTATTTAAGGACTCTGCTGCATTATTTAAGGACTTTGTTGCATTATTTAAGGACTCTGCTGCATTATTTAAGGACTTTGCTGCATTATTTAAGGACTTTGATGCATTATTTAAGGACGCTGCTGCAGAATTTAAGTAATCTGCTGCATTATTTAAGGACTCTGCTGCATTATTTAAGGACTTTGCTGCATTAATTAAGGACTCTGCTGCATTATTTAAGGACTTTGTTGCATTATTTAATGACTCTGCTGCGGTATTTAAGGACTCTGCTGCATTATTTAAGGACTTTGCTGCATTATTTAAGGACTTTGCTGCAGTAATTAAGGAATCTGCTGCATTATTTAAGGACTTTGTTGCATTATTTAAGGACTGTGCTGCATTGCTTAAGGACTCTGCTGCATTATTTAAGGACTTTGCTGCATTATTTAAGGACTTTGTTGCATTATTTAAGGACTCTGCTGCATTATTTAAGGACTTTGTTGCATTATTTAAGGACTCTGTTGCATTATTTAAGGACTTTGCTGCATTATTTAAGTACTCTGGTGCATTATTTAAGGACTTTGTTGCATTATTTAAGGACTCTGCTGCATTATTTAAGGACTTTGTTGCATTATTTAAGGACTCTGTTGCATTATTTAAGGACTTTGCTGCATTATTTAAGTACTCTGGTGCATTATTTAAGGACTTTGTTGCATTATTTAAGGACTCTGCTGCATTATTTAAGGACTTTGTTGCATTATTTAAGGACTCTGCTGCATTATTTAAGGACTTTGCTGCATTATTTAAGGACTCTGTTGCATTATTTAAGGACTTTGCTGCATTATTTAAGTACTCTGGTGCATTATTTAAGGACTTTATTGCATTATTTAAGGATTCTGCTGCATTATTTAAGGAATTTGCTGCATTATTTAAGAACTTTGCTGCAGTATTTAAGGACTCTGCTGCATTATTTAAGGACTTTATTGCATTATTTAAGGACCCTGCTGCAGAATTTAAGGAATCTGCTGCATTACTTAAGGACTTTGTTGCATTATTTAAGGACTCTGCTGCATTATTTAAGGACTTTGCTGCATTATTTAAGGACTTTGATGCATTATTTAAGGACGCCGCTGCAGAATTTAAGTAATCTGCTGCATTATTTAAGGACTCTGCTGCAATATTTAAGGACTTTGCTGCATTATTTAAGGACTCTGCTGTATTATTAAGCACGTTGCTGCATTAATTAAGGACTTTATTGCATTATTTAAGGAATTTGATGCATTATTTAAGGACTCTGCTGCATTATTTAAGGACTTTGATGCATTATTTAAGGACGCTGCTGCAGAATTTAAGGAATCTGCTGCATTATTTAAGGACTTTGTTGCATTATTTAAGGACTATGCTGCATTATGTAAGGACTCTGCTGCATTATTTAAGGACTTTGCTGCATTATTTAATTACTCTGCTGCATTATTTAAGGACTTTGTTGCATTATTTAAGGACTCTGCTGCATTATTTAAGGACTTTGCTGCATTATTTAAGGACTTTGATGCATTATTTAAGGACGCTGCTGCAGAATTTAAGTAATCTGCTGCATTATTTAAGGACTCTGCTGCATTATTTAAGGACTTTGTTGCATTATTTAAGGAATCTGCTGCATTATTTAAGGACTTTGCTGCATTATTTAAGGACTTTGATGCATTATTTAAGGACGCTGCTGCAGAATTTAAGTAATCTGCTGCATTATTTAAGGACTCTGCTGCATTATTTAAGGACTTTGCTGCATTATTTAAGGACTCTGCTGCATTATTTAAGGACTTTGTTGCATTATTTAATGACTCTGCTGCGGTATTTAAGGACTCTGCTGTATTATTTAAGGACTTTGCTGAATTATTTAAGGACTCTGCTTCATTATTTAAGGACTTTGTTGCATTATTTAAGGACTCTGCTGCATTATTTAAGGACTTCGTTGCATTATTTAAGGACTCTGCTGCATTATTTAAAGACTTTGCTGCATTATTTAAGTACTCTGGTGCATTATTTAAGGACTCGGCTGCATTATTTAAAGACTTTGCTGCATTATTTAAGTACTCTGGTGCATTATTTAAGGACTCTGCTGCATTATTTAAGGACTTTGCTGCATTATTTAAGGACTCTGCTGCATTATTTAAGGACTCTGCTGCATTATTTAAGGACTTTGCTGCATTATTTAAGTATGCTGCTGCGGTATTTAAGGCCTCTGCTGCATTATTTAAGGACTCTGCTGCATTATTAAGGACGTTGCTGCATTATTTAAGGACTTTATTGCATTATTTAAGGATTCTGCTGCATTATTTAAGGAATTTGCTGCATTATTTAAGGACTCTGCTGTATTATTTAAGGACTTTGTTGCATTATTTAATGACTCTGCTGGGGTATTTAAGGACTCTGCTGCATTATTTAAGGGCTTTGCTGCATTATTTAAGGACTCTGCTGCAGTATTTAAGGACTCTGCTGCATTATTTAAGGACTTTGATGCATTATTTAAGGACGCTGCTGCAGAATTTAAGGAATCTGCTGCATTATTTAAGGACTTTGTTGCATTATTTAAGGACTATGCTGCATTATGTAAGGACTCTGCTGCATTATTTAAGGACTTTGCTGCATTATTTAATTACTCTGCTGCATTATTTAAGGACTTTGTTGCATTATTTAAGGACTCTGCTGCATTATTTAAGGACTCTGCTGCATTATTTAAGGACTTTGCTGCATTATTTAAGGACTCTGCTGCATTATTTAAGGACTTTGTTGCATTATTTAATGACTCTGCTGCGGTATTTAAGGACTCTGCTGTATTATTTAAGGACTTTGCTGCATTATTTAAGGACTCTGCTTCATTATTTAAGGACTTTGTTGCATTATTTAAGGACTCTGCTGCATTATTTAAGGACTTCGTTGCATTATTTAAGGACTCTGCTGCATTATTTAAAGACTTTGCTGCATTATTTAAGTACTCTGGTGCATTATTTAAGGACTCGGCTGCATTATTTAAAGACTTTGCTGCATTATTTAAGTACTCTGGTGCATTATTTAAGGACTCTGCTGCATTATTTAAGGACTTTGCTGCATTATTTAAGGACTCTGCTGCATTATTTAAGGACTTTGCTGCATTATTTAAGTATGCTGCTGCGGTATTTAAGGCCTCTGCTGCATTATTTAAGGACTCTGCTGCATTATTAAGGACGTTGCTGCATTATTTAAGGACTTTATTGCATTATTTAAGGATTCTGCTGCATTATTTAAGGAATTTGCTGCATTATTTAAGGACTCTGCTGTATTATTTAAGGACTTTGTTGCATTATTTAATGACTCTGCTGGGGTATTTAAGGACTCTGCTGCATTATTTAAGGGCTTTGCTGCATTATTTAAGGACTCTGCTGCAGTATTTTAAGACTCTGCTGCATTATTTAAGGACTTTGATGCATTATTTAAGGACGCTGCTGCAGAATTTAAGGAATCTGCTGCATTATTTAAGGACTTTGTTGCATTATTTAAGGACTATGCTGCATTATGTAAGGACTCTGCTGCATTATTTAAGGACTTTGCTGCATTATTTAATTACTCTGCTGCATTATTTAAGGACTTTGTTGCATTATTTAAGGACTCTGCTGCATTATTTAAGGACTTTGCTGCATTATTTAAGGACTTTGATGCATTATTTAAGGACGCTGCTGCAGAATTTAAGTAATCTGCTGCATTATTTAAGGACTCTGCTGCATTATTTAAGGACTTTGCTGCATTAATTAAGGACTCTGCTGCATTATTTAAGGACTTTGTTGCATTATTTAATGACTCTGCTGCGGTATTTAAGGACTCTGCTGCATTATTTAAGGACTTTGCTGCATTATTTAAGGACTTTGCTGCAGTAATTAAGGAATCTGCTGCATTATTTAAGGACTTTGTTGCATTATTTAAGGACTGTGCTGCATTGCTTAAGGACTCTGCTGCATTATTTAAGGACTTTGCTGCATTATTTAAGGACTTTGTTGCATTATTTAAGGACTCTGCTGCATTATTTAAGGACTTTGTTGCATTATTTAAGGACTCTGTTGCATTATTTAAGGACTTTGCTGCATTATTTAAGTACTCTGGTGCATTATTTAAGGACTTTGTTGCATTATTTAAGGACTATGCTGCATTATTTAAGGACTTTGTTGCATTATTTAAGGACTCTGTTGCATTATTTAAGGACTTTGCTGCATTATTTAAGTACTCTGGTGCATTATTTAAGGACTTTGTTGCATTATTTAAGGACTCTGCTGCATTATTTAAGGACTTTGTTGCATTATTTAAGGACTCTGCTGCATTATTTAAGGACTTTGCTGCATTATTTAAGGACTCTGTTGCATTATTTAAGGACTTTGCTGCATTATTTAAGTACTCTGGTGCATTATTTAAGGACTTTATTGCATTATTTAAGGATTCTGCTGCATTATTTAAGGAATTTGCTGCATTATTTAAGAACTTTGCTGCAGTATTTAAGGACTCTGCTGCATTATTTAAGGACTTTATTGCATTATTTAAGGACCCTGCTGCAGAATTTAAGGAATCTGCTGCATTACTTAAGGACTTTGTTGCATTATTTAAGGACTCTGCTGCATTATTTAAGGACTTTGCTGCATTATTTAAGGACTTTGATGCATTATTTAAGGACGCCGCTGCAGAATTTAAGTAATCTGCTGCATTATTTAAGGACTCTGCTGCATTATTTAAGGACTTTGCTGCATTATTTAAGGACTCTGCTGTATTATTAAGCACGTTGCTGCATTAATTAAGGACTTTATTGCATTATTTAAGGAATTTGATGCATTATTTAAGGACTCTGCTGCATTATTTAAGGACTTTGATGCATTATTTAAGGACGCTGCTGCAGAATTTAAGGAATCTGCTGCATTATTTAAGGACTTTGTGGCATTATTTAAGGACTATGCTGCATTATGTAAGGACTCTGCTGCATTATTTAAGGACTTTGCTGCATTATTTAATTACTCTGCTGCATTATTTAAGGACTTTGTTGCATTATTTAAGGACTCTGCTGCATTATTTAAGGACTTTGCTGCATTATTTAAGGACTTTGATGCATTATTTAAGGACGCTGCTGCAGAATTTAAGTAATCTGCTGCATTATTTAAGGACTCTGCTGCATTATTTAAGGACTTTGTTGCATTATTTAAGGAATCTGCTGCATTATTTAAGGACTTTGCTGCATTATTTAAGGACTTTGATGCATTATTTAAGGACGCTGCTGCAGAATTTAAGTAATCTGCTGCATTATTTAAGGACTCTGCTGCATTATTTAAGGACTTTGCTGCATTATTTAAGGACTCTGCTTCATTATTTAAGGACTTTGTTGCATTATTTAAGGACTCTGCTGCATTATTTAAGGACTTCGTTGCATTATTTAAGGACTCTGCTGCATTATTTAAAGACTTTGCTGCATTATTTAAGTACTCTGGTGCATTATTTAAGGACTCGGCTGCATTATTTAAAGACTTTGCTGCATTATTTAAGTACTCTGGTGCATTATTTAAGGACTCTGCTGCATTATTTAAGGACTTTGCTGCATTATTTAAGGACTCTGCTGCATTATTTAAGGACTCTGCTGCATTATTTAAGGACTTTGCTGCATTATTTAAGTATGCTGCTGCGGTATTTAAGGCCTCTGCTGCATTATTTAAGGACTCTGCTGCATTATTAAGGACGTTGCTGCATTATTTAAGGACTTTATTGCATTATTTAAGGATTCTGCTGCATTATTTAAGGAATTTGCTGCATTATTTAAGGACTCTGCTGTATTATTTAAGGACTTTGTTGCATTATTTAATGACTCTGCTGGGGTATTTAAGGACTCTGCTGCATTATTTAAGGGCTTTGCTGCATTATTTAAGGACTCTGCTGCAGTATTTAAGGACTCTGCTGCATTATTTAAGGACTTTGATGCATTATTTAAGGACGCTGCTGCAGAATTTAAGGAATCTGCTGCATTATTTAAGGACTTTGTTGCATTATTTAAGGACTATGCTGCATTATGTAAGGACTCTGCTGCATTATTTAAGGACTTTGCTGCATTATTTAATTACTCTGCTGCATTATTTAAGGACTTTGTTGCATTATTTAAGGACTCTGCTGCATTATTTAAGGACTTTGCTGCATTATTTAAGGACTTTGATGCATTATTTAAGGACGCTGCTGCAGAATTTAAGTAATCTGCTGCATTATTTAAGGACTCTGCTGCATTATTTAAGGACTTTGCTGCATTATTTAAGGACTCTGCTGCATTATTTAAGGACTTTGTTGCATTATTTAATGACTCTGCTGCGGTATTTAAGGACTCTGCTGCATTATTTAAGGACTTTGCTGCATTATTTAAGGACTTTGCTGCAGTAATTAAGGAATCTGCTGCATTATTTAAGGACTTTGTTGCATTATTTAAGGACTGTGCTGCATTGCTTAAGGACTCTGCTGCATTATTTAAGGACTTTGCTGCATTATTTAAGGACTTTGTTGCATTATTTAAGGACTCTGCTGCATTATTTAAGGACTTTGTTGCATTATTTAAGGACTCTGTTGCATTATTTAAGGACTTTGCTGCATTATTTAAGTACTCTGGTGCATTATTTAAGGACTTTGTTGCATTATTTAAGGACTCTGCTGCATTATTTAAGGACTTTGCTGCATTATTTAAGTACTCTGGTGCATTATTTAAGGACTTTGTTGCATTATTTAAGGACTCTGCTGCATTATTTAAGGACTTTGTTGCATTATTTAAGGACTCTGCTGCATTATTTAAGGACTTTGCTGCATTATTTAAGGACTCTGCTGCATTATTTAAGGACTTTGTTGCATTATTTAATGACTCTGCTGCGGTATTTAAGGACTCTGCTGTATTATTTAAGGACTTTGCTGCATTATTTAAGGACTCTGCTTCATTATTTAAGGACTTTGTTGCATTATTTAAGGACTCTGCTGCATTATTTAAGGACTTCGTTGCATTATTTAAGGACTCTGCTGCATTATTTAAAGACTTTGCTGCATTATTTAAGTACTCTGGTGCATTATTTAAGGACTCGGCTGCATTATTTAAAGACTTTGCTGCATTATTTAAGTACTCTGGTGCATTATTTAAGGACTCTGCTGCATTATTTAAGGACTTTGCTGCATTATTTAAGGACTCTGCTGCATTATTTAAGGACTTTGCTGCATTATTTAAGTATGCTGCTGCGGTATTTAAGGCCTCTGCTGCATTATTTAAGGACTCTGCTGCATTATTAAGGACGTTGCTGCATTATTTAAGGACTTTATTGCATTATTTAAGGATTCTGCTGCATTATTTAAGGAATTTGCTGCATTATTTAAGGACTCTGCTGTATTATTTAAGGACTTTGTTGCATTATTTAATGACTCTGCTGGGGTATTTAAGGACTCTGCTGCATTATTTAAGGGCTTTGCTGCATTATTTAAGGACTCTGCTGCAGTATTTTAAGACTCTGCTGCATTATTTAAGGACTTTGATGCATTATTTAAGGACGCTGCTGCAGAATTTAAGGAATCTGCTGCATTATTTAAGGACTTTGTTGCATTATTTAAGGACTATGCTGCATTATGTAAGGACTCTGCTGCATTATTTAAGGACTTTGCTGCATTATTTAATTACTCTGCTGCATTATTTAAGGACTTTGTTGCATTATTTAAGGACTCTGCTGCATTATTTAAGGACTTTGCTGCATTATTTAAGGACTTTGATGCATTATTTAAGGACGCTGCTGCAGAATTTAAGTAATCTGCTGCATTATTTAAGGACTCTGCTGCATTATTTAAGGACTTTGCTGCATTAATTAAGGACTCTGCTGCATTATTTAAGGACTTTGTTGCATTATTTAATGACTCTGCTGCGGTATTTAAGGACTCTGCTGCATTATTTAAGGACTTTGCTGCATTATTTAAGGACTTTGCTGCAGTAATTAAGGAATCTGCTGCATTATTTAAGGACTTTGTTGCATTATTTAAGGACTGTGCTGCATTGCTTAAGGACTCTGCTGCATTATTTAAGGACTTTGCTGCATTATTTAAGGACTTTGTTGCATTATTTAAGGACTCTGCTGCATTATTTAAGGACTTTGTTGCATTATTTAAGGACTCTGTTGCATTATTTAAGGACTTTGCTGCATTATTTAAGTACTCTGGTGCATTATTTAAGGACTTTGTTGCATTATTTAAGGACTCTGCTGCATTATTTAAGGACTTTGTTGCATTATTTAAGGACTCTGTTGCATTATTTAAGGACTTTGCTGCATTATTTAAGTACTCTGGTGCATTATTTAAGGACTTTGTTGCATTATTTAAGGACTCTGCTGCATTATTTAAGGACTTTGTTGCATTATTTAAGGACTCTGCTGCATTATTTAAGGACTTTGCTGCATTATTTAAGGACTCTGTTGCATTATTTAAGGACTTTGCTGCATTATTTAAGTACTCTGGTGCATTATTTAAGGACTTTATTGCATTATTTAAGGATTCTGCTGCATTATTTAAGGAATTTGCTGCATTATTTAAGAACTTTGCTGCAGTATTTAAGGACTCTGCTGCATTATTTAAGGACTTTATTGCATTATTTAAGGACCCTGCTGCAGAATTTAAGGAATCTGCTGCATTACTTAAGGACTTTGTTGCATTATTTAAGGACTCTGCTGCATTATTTAAGGACTTTGCTGCATTATTTAAGGACTCTGCTGCATTATTTAAGGACTTTGCTGCATTATTTAAGGACTCTGCTGCATTATTTAAGGACTTTGTTGCATTATTTAATGACTCTGCTGCGGTATTTAAGGACTCTGCTGCATTATTTAAGGACTTTGCTGCATTATTTAAGGACTTTGCTGCAGTAATTAAGGAATCTGCTGCATTATTTAAGGACTTTGTTGCATTATTTAAGGACTGTGCTGCATTGCTTAAGGACTCTGCTGCATTATTTAAGGACTTTGCTGCATTATTTAAGGACTTTGTTGCATTATTTAAGGACTCTGCTGCATTATTTAAGGACTTTGTTGCATTATTTAATGACTCTGTTGCATTATTTAAGGACTTTGCTGCATTATTTAAGTACTCTGGTGCATTATTTAAGGACTTTGTTGCATTATTTAAGGACTCTGCTGCATTATTTAAGGACTTTGCTGCATTATTTAAGTACTCTGGTGCATTATTTAAGGACTTTGTTGCATTATTTAAGGACTCTGCTGCATTATTTAAGGACTTTGTTGCATTATTTAAGGACTCTGCTGCATTATTTAAGGACTTTGCTGCATTATTTAAGGACTCTGCTGCATTATTTAAGGACTTTGTTGCATTATTTAATGACTCTGCTGCGGTATTTAAGGACTCTGCTGTATTATTTAAGGACTTTGCTGCATTATTTAAGGACTCTGCTTCATTATTTAAGGACTTTGTTGCATTATTTAAGGACTCTGCTGCATTATTTAAGGACTTCGTTGCATTATTTAAGGACTCTGCTGCATTATTTAAAGACTTTGCTGCATTATTTAAGTACTCTGGTGCATTATTTAAGGACTCGGCTGCATTATTTAAAGACTTTGCTGCATTATTTAAGTACTCTGGTGCATTATTTAAGGACTCTGCTGCATTATTTAAGGACTTTGCTGCATTATTTAAGGACTCTGCTGCATTATTTAAGGACTTTGCTGCATTATTTAAGTATGCTGCTGCGGTATTTAAGGCCTCTGCTGCATTATTTAAGGACTCTGCTGCATTATTAAGGACGTTGCTGCATTATTTAAGGACTTTATTGCATTATTTAAGGATTCTGCTGCATTATTTAAGGAATTTGCTGCATTATTTAAGGACTCTGCTGCATTATTTAAGGACTTTGTTGCATTATTTAAGGACTCTGCTGCATTATTTAAGGACTTTGCTGCATTATTTAAGGACTTTGATGCATTATTTAAGGACGCTGCTGCAGAATTTAAGTAATCTGCTGCATTATTTAAGGACTCTGCTGCATTATTTAAGGACTTTGCTGCATTATTTAAGGACTTTGTTGCATTATTTAAGGACTTTGTTGCATTATTTAAGGACTCTGCTGCATTATTTAAGGACTTTGTTGCATTATTTAAGGACTCTGTTGCATTATTTAAGGACTTTGCTGCATTATTTAAGTACTCTGGTGCATTATTTAAGGACTTTGTTGCATTATTTAAGGACTCTGCTGCATTATTTAAGGACTTTGCTGCATTATTTAAGTACTCTGGTGCATTATTTAAGGACTTTGTTGCATTATTTAAGGACTCTGCTGCATTATTTAAGGACTTTGTTGCATTATTTAAGGACTCTGCTGCATTATTTAAGGACTTTGCTGCATTAT
The DNA here is from genome assembly GCF_046119375.1 of Phyllobates terribilis. Taxonomy (NCBI): domain Eukaryota; kingdom Metazoa; phylum Chordata; class Amphibia; order Anura; family Dendrobatidae; genus Phyllobates; species Phyllobates terribilis. The sequence continues at coordinate 1,221,626 of NW_027363268.1, forward strand.
TTAAGGACTCTGCTGCATTATTTAAGGACTTTGTTGCATTATTTAATGACTCTGCTGCGGTATTTAAGGACTCTGCTGTATTATTTAAGGACTTTGCTGCATTATTTAAGGACTCTGCTTCATTATTTAAGGACTTTGTTGCATTATTTAAGGACTCTGCTGCATTATTTAAGGACTTCGTTGCATTATTTAAGGACTCTGCTGCATTATTTAAAGACTTTGCTGCATTATTTAAGTACTCTGGTGCATTATTTAAGGACTCGGCTGCATTATTTAAAGACTTTGCTGCATTATTTAAGTACTCTGGTGCATTATTTAAGGACTCTGCTGCATTATTTAAGGACTTTGCTGCATTATTTAAGGACTCTGCTGCATTATTTAAGGACTTTGCTGCATTATTTAAGTATGCTGCTGCGGTATTTAAGGCCTCTGCTGCATTATTTAAGGACTCTGCTGCATTATTAAGGACGTTGCTGCATTATTTAAGGACTTTATTGCATTATTTAAGGATTCTGCTGCATTATTTAAGGAATTTGCTGCATTATTTAAGGACTCTGCTGTATTATTTAAGGACTTTGTTGCATTATTTAATGACTCTGCTGGGGTATTTAAGGACTCTGCTGCATTATTTAAGGGCTTTGCTGCATTATTTAAGGACTCTGCTGCAGTATTTTAAGACTCTGCTGCATTATTTAAGGACTTTGATGCATTATTTAAGGACGCTGCTGCAGAATTTAAGGAATCTGCTGCATTATTTAAGGACTTTGTTGCATTATTTAAGGACTATGCTGCATTATGTAAGGACTCTGCTGCATTATTTAAGGACTTTGCTGCATTATTTAATTACTCTGCTGCATTATTTAAGGACTTTGTTGCATTATTTAAGGACTCTGCTGCATTATTTAAGGACTTTGCTGCATTATTTAAGGACTTTGATGCATTATTTAAGGACGCTGCTGCAGAATTTAAGTAATCTGCTGCATTATTTAAGGACTCTGCTGCATTATTTAAGGACTTTGCTGCATTAATTAAGGACTCTGCTGCATTATTTAAGGACTTTGCTGCATTATTTAAGGACTTTGCTGCAGTAATTAAGGAATCTGCTGCATTATTTAAGGACTTTGTTGCATTATTTAAGGACTGTGCTGCATTGCTTAAGGACTCTGCTGCATTATTTAAGGACTTTGCTGCATTATTTAAGGACTTTGTTGCATTATTTAAGGACTCTGCTGCATTATTTAAGGACTTTGTTGCATTATTTAAGGACTCTGTTGCATTATTTAAGGACTTTGCTGCATTATTTAAGTACTCTGGTGCATTATTTAAGGACTTTGTTGCATTATTTAAGGACTCTGCTGCATTATTTAAGGACTTTGTTGCATTATTTAAGGACTCTGTTGCATTATTTAAGGACTTTGCTGCATTATTTAAGTACTCTGGTGCATTATTTAAGGACTTTGTTGCATTATTTAAGGACTCTGCTGCATTATTTAAGGACTTTGTTGCATTATTTAAGGACTCTGCTGCATTATTTAAGGACTTTGCTGCATTATTTAAGGACTCTGTTGCATTATTTAAGGACTTTGCTGCATTATTTAAGTACTCTGGTGCATTATTTAAGGACTTTATTGCATTATTTAAGGATTCTGCTGCATTATTTAAGGAATTTGCTGCATTATTTAAGAACTTTGCTGCAGTATTTAAGGACTCTGCTGCATTATTTAAGGACTTTATTGCATTATTTAAGGACCCTGCTGCAGAATTTAAGGAATCTGCTGCATTACTTAAGGACTTTGTTGCATTATTTAAGGACTCTGCTGCATTATTTAAGGACTTTGCTGCATTATTTAAGGACTCTGCTGCATTATTTAAGGACTTTGCTGCATTATTTAAGGACTCTGCTGCATTATTTAAGGACTTTGTTGCATTATTTAATGACTCTGCTGCGGTATTTAAGGACTCTGCTGCATTATTTAAGGACTTTGCTGCATTATTTAAGGACTTTGCTGCAGTAATTAAGGAATCTGCTGCATTATTTAAGGACTTTGTTGCATTATTTAAGGACTGTGCTGCATTGCTTAAGGACTCTGCTGCATTATTTAAGGACTTTGCTGCATTATTTAAGGACTTTGTTGCATTATTTAAGGACTCTGCTGCATTATTTAAGGACTTTGTTGCATTATTTAATGACTCTGTTGCATTATTTAAGGACTTTGCTGCATTATTTAAGTACTCTGGTGCATTATTTAAGGACTTTGTTGCATTATTTAAGGACTCTGCTGCATTATTTAAGGACTTTGCTGCATTATTTAAGTACTCTGGTGCATTATTTAAGGACTTTGTTGCATTATTTAAGGACTCTGCTGCATTATTTAAGGACTTTGTTGCATTATTTAAGGACTCTGCTGCATTATTTAAGGACTTTGCTGCATTATTTAAGGACTCTGCTGCATTATTTAAGGACTTTGTTGCATTATTTAATGACTCTGCTGCGGTATTTAAGGACTCTGCTGTATTATTTAAGGACTTTGCTGCATTATTTAAGGACTCTGCTTCATTATTTAAGGACTCTGCTGCATTATTTAAGGACTTTGCTGCATTATTTAAGGACTCTGTTGCATTATTTAAGGACTTTGCTGCATTATTTAAGTACTCTGGTGCATTATTTAAGGACTTTATTGCATTATTTAAGGATTCTGCTGCATTATTTAAGGAATTTGCTGCATTATTTAAGAACTTTGCTGCAGTATTTAAGGACTCTGCTGCATTATTTAAGGACTTTATTGCATTATTTAAGGACCCTGCTGCAGAATTTAAGGAATCTGCTGCATTACTTAAGGACTTTGTTGCATTATTTAAGGACTCTGCTGCATTATTTAAGGACTTTGCTGCATTATTTAAGGACTCTGCTGCATTATTTAAGGACTTTGCTGCATTATTTAAGGACTCTGCTGCATTATTTAAGGACTGTGTTGCATTATTTAATGACTCTGCTGCGGTATTTAAGGACTCTGCTGCATTATTTAAGGACTTTGCTGCATTATTTAAGGACTTTGCTGCAGTAATTAAGGAATCTGCTGCATTATTTAAGGACTTTGTTGCATTATTTAAGGACTGTGCTGCATTGCTTAAGGACTCTGCTGCATTATTTAAGGACTTTGCTGCATTATTTAAGGACTTTGTTGCATTATTTAAGGACTCTGCTGCATTATTTAAGGACTTTGTTGCATTATTTAAGGACTCTGTTGCATTATTTAAGGACTTTGCTGCATTATTTAAGTACTCTGGTGCATTATTTAAGGACTTTGTTGCATTATTTAAGGACTCTGCTGCATTATTTAAGGACTTTGCTGCATTATTTAAGTACTCTGGTGCATTATTTAAGGACTTTGTTGCATTATTTAAGGACTCTGCTGCATTATTTAAGGACTTTGTTGCATTATTTAAGGACTCTGCTGCATTATTTAAGGACTTTGCTGCATTATTTAAGGACTCTGCTGCATTATTTAAGGACTTTGTTGCATTATTTAATGACTCTGCTGCGGTATTTAAGGACTCTGCTGTATTATTTAAGGACTTTGCTGCATTATTTAAGGACTCTGCTTCATTATTTAAGGACTTTGTTGCATTATTTAAGGACTCTGCTGCATTATTTAAGGACTTCGTTGCATTATTTAAGGACTCTGCTGCATTATTTAAAGACTTTGCTGCATTATTTAAGTACTCTGGTGCATTATTTAAGGACTCGGCTGCATTATTTAAAGACTTTGCTGCATTATTTAAGTACTCTGGTGCATTATTTAAGGACTCTGCTGCATTATTTAAGGACTTTGCTGCATTATTTAAGGACTCTGCTGCATTATTTAAGGACTTTGCTGCATTATTTAAGTATGCTGCTGCGGTATTTAAGGCCTCTGCTGCATTATTTAAGGACTCTGCTGCATTATTAAGGACGTTGCTGCATTATTTAAGGACTTTATTGCATTATTTAAGGATTCTGCTGCATTATTTAAGGAATTTGCTGCATTATTTAAGGACTCTGCTGTATTATTTAAGGACTTTGTTGCATTATTTAATGACTCTGCTGGGGTATTTAAGGACTCTGCTGCATTATTTAAGGGCTTTGCTGCATTATTTAAGGACTCTGCTGCAGTATTTTAAGACTCTGCTGCATTATTTAAGGACTTTGATGCATTATTTAAGGACGCTGCTGCAGAATTTAAGGAATCTGCTGCATTATTTAAGGACTTTGTTGCATTATTTAAGGACTATGCTGCATTATGTAAGGACTCTGCTGCATTATTTAAGGACTTTGCTGCATTATTTAATTACTCTGCTGCATTATTTAAGGACTTTGTTGCATTATTTAAGGACTCTGCTGCATTATTTAAGGACTTTGCTGCATTATTTAAGGACTTTGATGCATTATTTAAGGACGCTGCTGCAGAATTTAAGTAATCTGCTGCATTATTTAAGGACTCTGCTGCATTATTTAAGGACTTTGCTGCATTAATTAAGGACTCTGCTGCATTATTTAAGGACTTTGTTGCATTATTTAATGACTCTGCTGCGGTATTTAAGGACTCTGCTGCATTATTTAAGGACTTTGCTGCATTATTTAAGGACTTTGCTGCAGTAATTAAGGAATCTGCTGCATTATTTAAGGACTTTGTTGCATTATTTAAGGACTGTGCTGCATTGCTTAAGGACTCTGCTGCATTATTTAAGGACTTTGCTGCATTATTTAAGGACTTTGTTGCATTATTTAAGGACTCTGCTGCATTATTTAAGGACTTTGTTGCATTATTTAAGGACTCTGTTGCATTATTTAAGGACTTTGCTGCATTATTTAAGTACTCTGGTGCATTATTTAAGGACTTTGTTGCATTATTTAAGGACTCTGCTGCATTATTTAAGGACTTTGTTGCATTATTTAAGGACTCTGTTGCATTATTTAAGGACTTTGCTGCATTATTTAAGTACTCTGGTGCATTATTTAAGGACTTTGTTGCATTATTTAAGGACTCTGCTGCATTATTTAAGGACTTTGTTGCATTATTTAAGGACTCTGCTGCATTATTTAAGGACTTTGCTGCATTATTTAAGGACTCTGTTGCATTATTTAAGGACTTTGCTGCATTATTTAAGTACTCTGGTGCATTATTTAAGGACTTTATTGCATTATTTAAGGATTCTGCTGCATTATTTAAGGAATTTGCTGCATTATTTAAGAACTTTGCTGCAGTATTTAAGGACTCTGCTGCATTATTTAAGGACTTTATTGCATTATTTAAGGACCCTGCTGCAGAATTTAAGGAATCTGCTGCATTACTTAAGGACTTTGTTGCATTATTTAAGGACTCTGCTGCATTATTTAAGGACTTTGCTGCATTATTTAAGGACTTTGATGCATTATTTAAGGACGCCGCTGCAGAATTTAAGTAATCTGCTGCATTATTTAAGGACTCTGCTGCATTATTTAAGGACTTTGCTGCATTATTTAAGGACTCTGCTGTATTATTAAGCACGTTGCTGCATTAATTAAGGACTTTATTGCATTATTTAAGGAATTTGATGCATTATTTAAGGACTCTGCTGCATTATTTAAGGACTTTGATGCATTATTTAAGGACGCTGCTGCAGAATTTAAGGAATCTGCTGCATTATTTAAGGACTTTGTTGCATTATTTAAGGACTATGCTGCATTATGTAAGGACTCTGCTGCATTATTTAAGGACTTTGCTGCATTATTTAATTACTCTGCTGCATTATTTAAGGACTTTGTTGCATTATTTAAGGACTCTGCTGCATTATTTAAGGACTTTGCTGCATTATTTAAGGACTTTGATGCATTATTTAAGGACGCTGCTGCAGAATTTAAGTAATCTGCTGCATTATTTAAGGACTCTGCTGCATTATTTAAGGACTTTGCTGCATTATTTAAGGACTCTGCTGCATTATTTAAGGACTTTGTTGCATTATTTAATGACTCTGCTGCGGTATTTAAGGACTCTGCTGCATTATTTAAGGACTTTGCTGCATTATTTAAGGACTTTGCTGCAGTAATTAAGGAATCTGCTGCATTATTTAAGGAATTTGATGCATTATTTAAGGACTCTGCTGCATTATTTAAGGACTTTGCTGCATTATTTAAGGACTCTGCTTCATTATTTAAGGACTTTGTTGCATTATTTAAGGACTCTGCTGCATTATTTAAGGACTTTGTTGCATTATTTAAGGACTCTGCTGCATTATTTAAAGACTTTGCTGCATTATTTAAGTACTCTGGTGCATTATTTAAGGACTCTGCTGCATTATTTAAAGACTTTGCTGCATTATTTAAGTACTCTGGTGCATTATTTAAGGACTTTGTTGCTTTATTTAAGGACTTTGCTGCATTATTTAAGGACTTTGTTGCATTATTTAAGGACTCTGCTGCATTATTTAAGGACTTTGCTGCATTATTTAAGTATGCTGCTGCAGTATTTAAGGCCTCTGCTGCATTATTTAAGGACTCTGCTGCATTTTTAAGGACGTTGCTGCATTATTTAAGGACTTTATTGCATTATTTAAGGATTCTGCTGCATTATTTAAGGAATTTGCTGCATTATTTAAGGACTCTGCTGCATTATTTAAGGACTTTGTTTCATTATTTAATGACTCTGCTGGGGTATTTAAGGACTCTGCTGCATTATTTAAGGACTTTGTTGCATTATTTAAGGACTCTGCTGCATTATTTAAGGACTTTGCTGCATTATTTAAGGACTTTGATGCATTATTTAAGGACGCTGCTGCAGAATTTAAGTAATCTGCTGCATTATTTAAGGACTCTGCTGCATTATTTAAGGACTTTGCTGCATTAATTAAGGACTCTGCTGCATTATTTAAGGACTTTGTTGCATTATTTAATGACTCTGCTGCGGTATTTAAGGACTCTGCTGCATTATTTAAGGACTTTGCTGCATTATTTAAGGACTTTGCTGCAGTAATTAAGGAATCTGCTGCATTATTTAAGGACTTTGTTGCATTATTTAAGGACTGTGCTGCATTGCTTAAGGACTCTGCTGCATTATTTAAGGACTTTGCTGCATTATTTAAGGACTTTGTTGCATTATTTAAGGACTCTGCTGCATTATTTAAGGACTTTGTTGCATTATTTAAGGACTCTGTTGCATTATTTAAGGACTTTGCTGCATTATTTAAGTACTCTGGTGCATTATTTAAGGACTTTGTTGCATTATTTAAGGACTCTGCTGCATTATTTAAGGACTTTGTTGCATTATTTAAGGACTCTGTTGCATTATTTAAGGACTTTGCTGCATTATTTAAGTACTCTGGTGCATTATTTAAGGACTTTGTTGCATTATTTAAGGACTCTGCTGCATTATTTAAGGACTTTGTTGCATTATTTAAGGACTCTGCTGCATTATTTAAGGACTTTGCTGCATTATTTAAGGACTCTGTTGCATTATTTAAGGACTTTGCTGCATTATTTAAGTACTCTGGTGCATTATTTAAGGACTTTATTGCATTATTTAAGGATTCTGCTGCATTATTTAAGGAATTTGCTGCATTATTTAAGAACTTTGCTGCAGTATTTAAGGACTCTGCTGCATTATTTAAGGACTTTATTGCATTATTTAAGGACCCTGCTGCAGAATTTAAGGAATCTGCTGCATTACTTAAGGACTTTGTTGCATTATTTAAGGACTCTGCTGCATTATTTAAGGACTTTGCTGCATTATTTAAGGACTTTGATGCATTATTTAAGGACGCCGCTGCAGAATTTAAGTAATCTGCTGCATTATTTAAGGACTCTGCTGCAATATTTAAGGACTTTGCTGCATTATTTAAGGACTCTGCTGTATTATTAAGCACGTTGCTGCATTAATTAAGGACTTTATTGCATTATTTAAGGAATTTGATGCATTATTTAAGGACTCTGCTGCATTATTTAAGGACTTTGATGCATTATTTAAGGACGCTGCTGCAGAATTTAAGGAATCTGCTGCATTATTTAAGGACTTTGTTGCATTATTTAAGGACTATGCTGCATTATGTAAGGACTCTGCTGCATTATTTAAGGACTTTGCTGCATTATTTAATTACTCTGCTGCATTATTTAAGGACTTTGTTGCATTATTTAAGGACTCTGCTGCATTATTTAAGGACTTTGCTGCATTATTTAAGGACTTTGATGCATTATTTAAGGACGCTGCTGCAGAATTTAAGTAATCTGCTGCATTATTTAAGGACTCTGCTGCATTATTTAAGGACTTTGTTGCATTATTTAAGGAATCTGCTGCATTATTTAAGGACTTTGCTGCATTATTTAAGGACTTTGATGCATTATTTAAGGACGCTGCTGCAGAATTTAAGTAATCTGCTGCATTATTTAAGGACTCTGCTGCATTATTTAAGGACTTTGCTGCATTATTTAAGGACTCTGCTGCATTATTTAAGGACTTTGTTGCATTATTTAATGACTCTGCTGCGGTATTTAAGGACTCTGCTGTATTATTTAAGGACTTTGCTGAATTATTTAAGGACTCTGCTTCATTATTTAAGGACTTTGTTGCATTATTTAAGGACTCTGCTGCATTATTTAAGGACTTCGTTGCATTATTTAAGGACTCTGCTGCATTATTTAAAGACTTTGCTGCATTATTTAAGTACTCTGGTGCATTATTTAAGGACTCGGCTGCATTATTTAAAGACTTTGCTGCATTATTTAAGTACTCTGGTGCATTATTTAAGGACTCTGCTGCATTATTTAAGGACTTTGCTGCATTATTTAAGGACTCTGCTGCATTATTTAAGGACTCTGCTGCATTATTTAAGGACTTTGCTGCATTATTTAAGTATGCTGCTGCGGTATTTAAGGCCTCTGCTGCATTATTTAAGGACTCTGCTGCATTATTAAGGACGTTGCTGCATTATTTAAGGACTTTATTGCATTATTTAAGGATTCTGCTGCATTATTTAAGGAATTTGCTGCATTATTTAAGGACTCTGCTGTATTATTTAAGGACTTTGTTGCATTATTTAATGACTCTGCTGGGGTATTTAAGGACTCTGCTGCATTATTTAAGGGCTTTGCTGCATTATTTACGGACTCTGCTGCAGTATTTAAGGACTCTGCTGCATTATTTAAGGACTTTGATGCATTATTTAAGGACGCTGCTGCAGAATTTAAGGAATCTGCTGCATTATTTAAGGACTTTGTTGCATTATTTAAGGACTATGCTGCATTATGTAAGGACTCTGCTGCATTATTTAAGGACTTTGCTGCATTATTTAATTACTCTGCTGCATTATTTAAGGACTTTGTTGCATTATTTAAGGACTCTGCTGCATTATTTAAGGACTCTGCTGCATTATTTAAGGACTTTGCTGCATTATTTAAGGACTCTGCTGCATTATTTAAGGACTTTGTTGCATTATTTAATGACTCTGCTGCGGTATTTAAGGACTCTGCTGTATTATTTAAGGACTTTGCTGCATTATTTAAGGACTCTGCTTCATTATTTAAGGACTTTGTTGCATTATTTAAGGACTCTGCTGCATTATTTAAGGACTTCGTTGCATTATTTAAGGACTCTGCTGCATTATTTAAAGACTTTGCTGCATTATTTAAGTACTCTGGTGCATTATTTAAGGACTCGGCTGCATTATTTAAAGACTTTGCTGCATTATTTAAGTACTCTGGTGCATTATTTAAGGACTCTGCTGCATTATTTAAGGACTTTGCTGCATTATTTAAGGACTCTGCTGCATTATTTAAGGACTTTGCTGCATTATTTAAGTATGCTGCTGCGGTATTTAAGGCCTCTGCTGCATTATTTAAGGACTCTGCTGCATTATTAAGGACGTTGCTGCATTATTTAAGGACTTTATTGCATTATTTAAGGATTCTGCTGCATTATTTAAGGAATTTGCTGCATTATTTAAGGACTCTGCTGTATTATTTAAGGACTTTGTTGCATTATTTAATGACTCTGCTGGGGTATTTAAGGACATTGCTGCATTATTTAAGGGCTTTGCTGCATTATTTAAGGACTCTGCTGCAGTATTTTAAGACTCTGCTGCATTATTTAAGGACTTTGATGCATTATTTAAGGACGCTGCTGCAGAATTTAAGGAATCTGCTGCATTATTTAAGGACTTTGTTGCATTATTTAAGGACTATGCTGCATTATGTAAGGACTCTGCTGCATTATTTAAGGACTTTGCTGCATTATTTAATTACTCTGCTGCATTATTTAAGGACTTTGTTGCATTATTTAAGGACTCTGCTGCATTATTTAAGGACTTTGCTGCATTATTTAAGGACTTTGATGCATTATTTAAGGACGCTGCTGCAGAATTTAAGTAATCTGCTGCATTATTTAAGGACTCTGCTGCATTATTTAAGGACTTTGCTGCATTAATTAAGGACTCTGCTGCATTATTTAAGGACTTTGTTGCATTATTTAATGACTCTGCTGCGGTATTTAAGGACTCTGCTGCATTATTTAAGGACTTTGCTGCATTATTTAAGGACTTTGCTGCAGTAATTAAGGAATCTGCTGCATTATTTAAGGACTTTGTTGCATTATTTAAGGACTGTGCTGCATTGCTTAAGGACTCTGCTGCATTATTTAAGGACTTTGCTGCATTATTTAAGGACTTTGTTGCATTATTTAAGGACTCTGCTGCATTATTTAAGGACTTTGTTGCATTATTTAAGGACTCTGTTGCATTATTTAAGGACTTTGCTGCATTATTTAAGTACTCTGGTGCATTATTTAAGGACTTTGTTGCATTATTTAAGGACTCTGCTGCATTATTTAAGGACTTTGTTGCATTATTTAAGGACTCTGTTGCATTATTTAAGGACTTTGCTGCATTATTTAAGTACTCTGGTGCATTATTTAAGGACTTTGTTGCATTATTTAAGGACTCTGCTGCATTATTTAAGGACTTTGTTGCATTATTTAAGGACTCTGCTGCATTATTTAAGGACTTTGCTGCATTATTTAAGGACTCTGTTGCATTATTTAAGGACTTTGCTGCATTATTTAAGTACTCTGGTGCATTATTTAAGGACTTTATTGCATTATTTAAGGATTCTGCTGCATTATTTAAGGAATTTGCTGCATTATTTAAGAACTTTGCTGCAGTATTTAAGGACTCTGCTGCATTATTTAAGGACTTTATTGCATTATTTAAGGACCCTGCTGCAGAATTTAAGGAATCTGCTGCATTACTTAAGGACTTTGTTGCATTATTTAAGGACTCTGCTGCATTATTTAAGGACTTTGCTGCATTATTTAAGGACTTTGATGCATTATTTAAGGACGCCGCTGCAGAATTTAAGTAATCTGCTGCATTATTTAAGGACTCTGCTGCATTATTTAAGGACTTTGCTGCATTATTTAAGGACTCTGCTGTATTATTAAGCACGTTGCTGCATTAATTAAGGACTTTATTGCATTATTTAAGGAATTTGATGCATTATTTAAGGACTCTGCTGCATTATTTAAGGACTTTGATGCATTATTTAAGGACGCTGCTGCAGAATTTAAGGAATCTGCTGCATTATTTAAGGACTTTGTGGCATTATTTAAGGACTATGCTGCATTATGTAAGGACTCTGCTGCATTATTTAAGGACTTTGCTGCATTATTTAATTACTCTGCTGCATTATTTAAGGACTTTGTTGCATTATTTAAGGACTCTGCTGCATTATTTAAGGACTTTGCTGCATTATTTAAGGACTTTGATGCATTATTTAAGGACGCTGCTGCAGAATTTAAGTAATCTGCTGCATTATTTAAGGACTCTGCTGCATTATTTAAGGACTTTGTTGCATTATTTAAGGAATCTGCTGCATTATTTAAGGACTTTGCTGCATTATTTAAGGACTTTGATGCATTATTTAAGGACGCTGCTGCAGAATTTAAGTAATCTGCTGCATTATTTAAGGACTCTGCTGCATTATTTAAGGACTTTGCTGCATTATTTAAGGACTCTGCTTCATTATTTAAGGACTTTGTTGCATTATTTAAGGACTCTGCTGCATTATTTAAGGACTTCGTTGCATTATTTAAGGACTCTGCTGCATTATTTAAAGACTTTGCTGCATTATTTAAGTACTCTGGTGCATTATTTAAGGACTCGGCTGCATTATTTAAAGACTTTGCTGCATTATTTAAGTACTCTGGTGCATTATTTAAGGACTCTGCTGCATTATTTAAGGACTTTGCTGCATTATTTAAGGACTCTGCTGCATTATTTAAGGACTCTGCTGCATTATTTAAGGACTTTGCTGCATTATTTAAGTATGCTGCTGCGGTATTTAAGGCCTCTGCTGCATTATTTAAGGACTCTGCTGCATTATTAAGGACGTTGCTGCATTATTTAAGGACTTTATTGCATTATTTAAGGATTCTGCTGCATTATTTAAGGAATTTGCTGCATTATTTAAGGACTCTGCTGTATTATTTAAGGACTTTGTTGCATTATTTAATGACTCTGCTGGGGTATTTAAGGACTCTGCTGCATTATTTAAGGGCTTTGCTGCATTATTTAAGGACTCTGCTGCAGTATTTAAGGACTCTGCTGCATTATTTAAGGACTTTGATGCATTATTTAAGGACGCTGCTGCAGAATTTAAGGAATCTGCTGCATTATTTAAGGACTTTGTTGCATTATTTAAGGACTATGCTGCATTATGTAAGGACTCTGCTGCATTATTTAAGGACTTTGCTGCATTATTTAATTACTCTGCTGCATTATTTAAGGACTTTGTTGCATTATTTAAGGACTCTGCTGCATTATTTAAGGACTTTGCTGCATTATTTAAGGACTTTGATGCATTATTTAAGGACGCTGCTGCAGAATTTAAGTAATCTGCTGCATTATTTAAGGACTCTGCTGCATTATTTAAGGACTTTGCTGCATTATTTAAGGACTCTGCTGCATTATTTAAGGACTTTGTTGCATTATTTAATGACTCTGCTGCGGTATTTAAGGACTCTGCTGCATTATTTAAGGACTTTGCTGCATTATTTAAGGACTTTGCTGCAGTAATTAAGGAATCTGCTGCATTATTTAAGGACTTTGTTGCATTATTTAAGGACTGTGCTGCATTGCTTAAGGACTCTGCTGCATTATTTAAGGACTTTGCTGCATTATTTAAGGACTTTGTTGCATTATTTAAGGACTCTGCTGCATTATTTAAGGACTTTGTTGCATTATTTAAGGACTCTGTTGCATTATTTAAGGACTTTGCTGCATTATTTAAGTACTCTGGTGCATTATTTAAGGACTTTGTTGCATTATTTAAGGACTCTGCTGCATTATTTAAGGACTTTGCTGCATTATTTAAGTACTCTGGTGCATTATTTAAGGACTTTGTTGCATTATTTAAGGACTCTGCTGCATTATTTAAGGACTTTGTTGCATTATTTAAGGACTCTGCTGCATTATTTAAGGACTTTGCTGCATTATTTAAGGACTCTGCTGCATTATTTAAGGACTTTGTTGCATTATTTAATGACTCTGCTGCGGTATTTAAGGACTCTGCTGTATTATTTAAGGACTTTGCTGCATTATTTAAGGACTCTGCTTCATTATTTAAGGACTTTGTTGCATTATTTAAGGACTCTGCTGCATTATTTAAGGACTTCGTTGCATTATTTAAGGACTCTGCTGCATTATTTAAAGACTTTGCTGCATTATTTAAGTACTCTGGTGCATTATTTAAGGACTCGGCTGCATTATTTAAAGACTTTGCTGCATTATTTAAGTACTCTGGTGCATTATTTAAGGACTCTGCTGCATTATTTAAGGACTTTGCTGCATTATTTAAGGACTCTGCTGCATTATTTAAGGACTTTGCTGCATTATTTAAGTATGCTGCTGCGGTATTTAAGGCCTCTGCTGCATTATTTAAGGACTCTGCTGCATTATTAAGGACGTTGCTGCATTATTTAAGGACTTTATTGCATTATTTAAGGATTCTGCTGCATTATTTAAGGAATTTGCTGCATTATTTAAGGACTCTGCTGTATTATTTAAGGACTTTGTTGCATTATTTAATGACTCTGCTGGGGTATTTAAGGACTCTGCTGCATTATTTAAGGGCTTTGCTGCATTATTTAAGGACTCTGCTGCAGTATTTTAAGACTCTGCTGCATTATTTAAGGACTTTGATGCATTATTTAAGGACGCTGCTGCAGAATTTAAGGAATCTGCTGCATTATTTAAGGACTTTGTTGCATTATTTAAGGACTATGCTGCATTATGTAAGGACTCTGCTGCATTATTTAAGGACTTTGCTGCATTATTTAATTACTCTGCTGCATTATTTAAGGACTTTGTTGCATTATTTAAGGACTCTGCTGCATTATTTAAGGACTTTGCTGCATTATTTAAGGACTTTGATGCATTATTTAAGGACGCTGCTGCAGAATTTAAGTAATCTGCTGCATTATTTAAGGACTCTGCTGCATTATTTAAGGACTTTGCTGCATTAATTAAGGACTCTGCTGCATTATTTAAGGACTTTGTTGCATTATTTAATGACTCTGCTGCGGTATTTAAGGACTCTGCTGCATTATTTAAGGACTTTGCTGCATTATTTAAGGACTTTGCTGCAGTAATTAAGGAATCTGCTGCATTATTTAAGGACTTTGTTGCATTATTTAAGGACTGTGCTGCATTGCTTAAGGACTCTGCTGCATTATTTAAGGACTTTGCTGCATTATTTAAGGACTTTGTTGCATTATTTAAGGACTCTGCTGCATTATTTAAGGACTTTGTTGCATTATTTAAGGACTCTGTTGCATTATTTAAGGACTTTGCTGCATTATTTAAGTACTCTGGTGCATTATTTAAGGACTTTGTTGCATTATTTAAGGACTCTGCTGCATTATTTAAGGACTTTGTTGCATTATTTAAGGACTCTGTTGCATTATTTAAGGACTTTGCTGCATTATTTAAGTACTCTGGTGCATTATTTAAGGACTTTGTTGCATTATTTAAGGACTCTGCTGCATTATTTAAGGACTTTGTTGCATTATTTAAGGACTCTGCTGCATTATTTAAGGACTTTGCTGCATTATTTAAGGACTCTGTTGCATTATTTAAGGACTTTGCTGCATTATTTAAGTACTCTGGTGCATTATTTAAGGACTTTATTGCATTATTTAAGGATTCTGCTGCATTATTTAAGGAATTTGCTGCATTATTTAAGAACTTTGCTGCAGTATTTAAGGACTCTGCTGCATTATTTAAGGACTTTATTGCATTATTTAAGGACCCTGCTGCAGAATTTAAGGAATCTGCTGCATTACTTAAGGACTTTGTTGCATTATTTAAGGACTCTGCTGCATTATTTAAGGACTTTGCTGCATTATTTAAGGACTCTGCTGCATTATTTAAGGACTTTGCTGCATTATTTAAGGACTCTGCTGCATTATTTAAGGACTTTGTTGCATTATTTAATGACTCTGCTGCGGTATTTAAGGACTCTGCTGCATTATTTAAGGACTTTGCTGCATTATTTAAGGACTTTGCTGCAGTAATTAAGGAATCTGCTGCATTATTTAAGGACTTTGTTGCATTATTTAAGGACTGTGCTGCATTGCTTAAGGACTCTGCTGCATTATTTAAGGACTTTGCTGCATTATTTAAGGACTTTGTTGCATTATTTAAGGACTCTGCTGCATTATTTAAGGACTTTGTTGCATTATTTAATGACTCTGTTGCATTATTTAAGGACTTTGCTGCATTATTTAAGTACTCTGGTGCATTATTTAAGGACTTTGTTGCATTATTTAAGGACTCTGCTGCATTATTTAAGGACTTTGCTGCATTATTTAAGTACTCTGGTGCATTATTTAAGGACTTTGTTGCATTATTTAAGGACTCTGCTGCATTATTTAAGGACTTTGTTGCATTATTTAAGGACTCTGCTGCATTATTTAAGGACTTTGCTGCATTATTTAAGGACTCTGCTGCATTATTTAAGGACTTTGTTGCATTATTTAATGACTCTGCTGCGGTATTTAAGGACTCTGCTGTATTATTTAAGGACTTTGCTGCATTATTTAAGGACTCTGCTTCATTATTTAAGGACTTTGTTGCATTATTTAAGGACTCTGCTGCATTATTTAAGGACTTCGTTGCATTATTTAAGGACTCTGCTGCATTATTTAAAGACTTTGCTGCATTATTTAAGTACTCTGGTGCATTATTTAAGGACTCGGCTGCATTATTTAAAGACTTTGCTGCATTATTTAAGTACTCTGGTGCATTATTTAAGGACTCTGCTGCATTATTTAAGGACTTTGCTGCATTATTTAAGGACTCTGCTGCATTATTTAAGGACTTTGCTGCATTATTTAAGTATGCTGCTGCGGTATTTAAGGCCTCTGCTGCATTATTTAAGGACTCTGCTGCATTATTAAGGACGTTGCTGCATTATTTAAGGACTTTATTGCATTATTTAAGGATTCTGCTGCATTATTTAAGGAATTTGCTGCATTATTTAAGGACTCTGCTGCATTATTTAAGGACTTTGTTGCATTATTTAAGGACTCTGCTGCATTATTTAAGGACTTTGCTGCATTATTTAAGGACTTTGATGCATTATTTAAGGACGCTGCTGCAGAATTTAAGTAATCTGCTGCATTATTTAAGGACTCTGCTGCATTATTTAAGGACTTTGCTGCATTAATTAAGGACTCTGCTGCATTATTTAAGGACTTTGTTGCATTATTTAATGACTCTGCTGCGGTATTTAAGGACTCTGCTGCATTATTTAAGGACTTTGCTGCATTATTTAAGGACTTTGCTGCAGTAATTAAGGAATCTGCTGCATTATTTAAGGACTTTGTTGCATTATTTAAGGACTGTGCTGCATTGCTTAAGGACTCTGCTGCATTATTTAAGGACTTTGCTGCATTATTTAAGGACTTTGTTGCATTATTTAAGGACTCTGCTGCATTATTTAAGGACTTTGTTGCATTATTTAAGGACTCTGTTGCATTATTTAAGGACTTTGCTGCATTATTTAAGTACTCTGGTGCATTATTTAAGGACTTTGTTGCATTATTTAAGGACTCTGCTGCATTATTTAAGGACTTTGTTGCATTATTTAAGGACTCTGTTGCATTATTTAAGGACTTTGCTGCATTATTTAAGTACTCTGGTGCATTATTTAAGGACTTTGTTGCATTATTTAAGGACTCTGCTGCATTATTTAAGGACTTTGTTGCATTATTTAAGGACTCTGCTGCATTATTTAAGGACTTTGCTGCATTATTTAAGGACTCTGTTGCATTATTTAAGGACTTTGCTGCATTATTTAAGTACTCTGGTGCATTATTTAAGGACTTTATTGCATTATTTAAGGATTCTGCTGCATTATTTAAGGAATTTGCTGCATTATTTAAGAACTTTGCTGCAGTATTTAAGGACTCTGCTGCATTATTTAAGGACTTTATTGCATTATTTAAGGACCCTGCTGCAGAATTTAAGGAATCTGCTGCATTACTTAAGGACTTTGTTGCATTATTTAAGGACTCTGCTGCATTATTTAAGGACTTTGCTGCATTATTTAAGGACTTTGATGCATTATTTAAGGACGCCGCTGCAGAATTTAAGTAATCTGCTGCATTATTTAAGGACTCTGCTGCATTATTTAAGGACTTTGCTGCATTATTTAAGGACTCTGCTGTATTATTAAGCACGTTGCTGCATTAATTAAGGACTTTATTGCATTATTTAAGGAATTTGATGCATTATTTAAGGACTCTGCTGCATTATTTAAGGACTTTGATGCATTATTTAAGGACGCTGCTGCAGAATTTAAGGAATCTGCTGCATTATTTAAGGACTTTGTGGCATTATTTAAGGACTATGCTGCATTATGTAAGGACTCTGCTGCATTATTTAAGGACTTTGCTGCATTATTTAATTACTCTGCTGCATTATTTAAGGACTTTGTTGCATTATTTAAGGACTCTGCTGCATTATTTAAGGACTTTGCTGCATTATTTAAGGACTTTGATGCATTATTTAAGGACGCTGCTGCAGAATTTAAGTAATCTGCTGCATTATTTAAGGACTCTGCTGCATTATTTAAGGACTTTGTTGCATTATTTAAGGAATCTGCTGCATTATTTAAGGACTTTGCTGCATTATTTAAGGACTTTGATGCATTATTTAAGGACGCTGCTGCAGAATTTAAGTAATCTGCTGCATTATTTAAGGACTCTGCTGCATTATTTAAGGACTTTGCTGCATTATTTAAGGACTCTGCTTCATTATTTAAGGACTTTGTTGCATTATTTAAGGACTCTGCTGCATTATTTAAGGACTTCGTTGCATTATTTAAGGACTCTGCTGCATTATTTAAAGACTTTGCTGCATTATTTAAGTACTCTGGTGCATTATTTAAGGACTCGGCTGCATTATTTAAAGACTTTGCTGCATTATTTAAGTACTCTGGTGCATTATTTAAGGACTCTGCTGCATTATTTAAGGACTTTGCTGCATTATTTAAGGACTCTGCTGCATTATTTAAGGACTCTGCTGCATTATTTAAGGACTTTGCTGCATTATTTAAGTATGCTGCTGCGGTATTTAAGGCCTCTGCTGCATTATTTAAGGACTCTGCTGCATTATTAAGGACGTTGCTGCATTATTTAAGGACTTTATTGCATTATTTAAGGATTCTGCTGCATTATTTAAGGAATTTGCTGCATTATTTAAGGACTCTGCTGTATTATTTAAGGACTTTGTTGCATTATTTAATGACTCTGCTGGGGTATTTAAGGACTCTGCTGCATTATTTAAGGGCTTTGCTGCATTATTTAAGGACTCTGCTGCAGTATTTAAGGACTCTGCTGCATTATTTAAGGACTTTGATGCATTATTTAAGGACGCTGCTGCAGAATTTAAGGAATCTGCTGCATTATTTAAGGACTTTGTTGCATTATTTAAGGACTATGCTGCATTATGTAAGGACTCTGCTGCATTATTTAAGGACTTTGCTGCATTATTTAATTACTCTGCTGCATTATTTAAGGACTTTGTTGCATTATTTAAGGACTCTGCTGCATTATTTAAGGACTTTGCTGCATTATTTAAGGACTTTGATGCATTATTTAAGGACGCTGCTGCAGAATTTAAGTAATCTGCTGCATTATTTAAGGACTCTGCTGCATTATTTAAGGACTTTGCTGCATTATTTAAGGACTCTGCTGCATTATTTAAGGACTTTGTTGCATTATTTAATGACTCTGCTGCGGTATTTAAGGACTCTGCTGCATTATTTAAGGACTTTGCTGCATTATTTAAGGACTTTGCTGCAGTAATTAAGGAATCTGCTGCATTATTTAAGGACTTTGTTGCATTATTTAAGGACTGTGCTGCATTGCTTAAGGACTCTGCTGCATTATTTAAGGACTTTGCTGCATTATTTAAGGACTTTGTTGCATTATTTAAGGACTCTGCTGCATTATTTAAGGACTTTGTTGCATTATTTAAGGACTCTGTTGCATTATTTAAGGACTTTGCTGCATTATTTAAGTACTCTGGTGCATTATTTAAGGACTTTGTTGCATTATTTAAGGACTCTGCTGCATTATTTAAGGACTTTGCTGCATTATTTAAGTACTCTGGTGCATTATTTAAGGACTTTGTTGCATTATTTAAGGACTCTGCTGCATTATTTAAGGACTTTGTTGCATTATTTAAGGACTCTGCTGCATTATTTAAGGACTTTGCTGCATTATTTAAGGACTCTGCTGCATTATTTAAGGACTTTGTTGCATTATTTAATGACTCTGCTGCGGTATTTAAGGACTCTGCTGTATTATTTAAGGACTTTGCTGCATTATTTAAGGACTCTGCTTCATTATTTAAGGACTTTGTTGCATTATTTAAGGACTCTGCTGCATTATTTAAGGACTTCGTTGCATTATTTAAGGACTCTGCTGCATTATTTAAAGACTTTGCTGCATTATTTAAGTACTCTGGTGCATTATTTAAGGACTCGGCTGCATTATTTAAAGACTTTGCTGCATTATTTAAGTACTCTGGTGCATTATTTAAGGACTCTGCTGCATTATTTAAGGACTTTGCTGCATTATTTAAGGACTCTGCTGCATTATTTAAGGACTTTGCTGCATTATTTAAGTATGCTGCTGCGGTATTTAAGGCCTCTGCTGCATTATTTAAGGACTCTGCTGCATTATTAAGGACGTTGCTGCATTATTTAAGGACTTTATTGCATTATTTAAGGATTCTGCTGCATTATTTAAGGAATTTGCTGCATTATTTAAGGACTCTGCTGTATTATTTAAGGACTTTGTTGCATTATTTAATGACTCTGCTGGGGTATTTAAGGACTCTGCTGCATTATTTAAGGGCTTTGCTGCATTATTTAAGGACTCTGCTGCAGTATTTTAAGACTCTGCTGCATTATTTAAGGACTTTGATGCATTATTTAAGGACGCTGCTGCAGAATTTAAGGAATCTGCTGCATTATTTAAGGACTTTGTTGCATTATTTAAGGACTATGCTGCATTATGTAAGGACTCTGCTGCATTATTTAAGGACTTTGCTGCATTATTTAATTACTCTGCTGCATTATTTAAGGACTTTGTTGCATTATTTAAGGACTCTGCTGCATTATTTAAGGACTTTGCTGCATTATTTAAGGACTTTGATGCATTATTTAAGGACGCTGCTGCAGAATTTAAGTAATCTGCTGCATTATTTAAGGACTCTGCTGCATTATTTAAGGACTTTGCTGCATTAATTAAGGACTCTGCTGCATTATTTAAGGACTTTGTTGCATTATTTAATGACTCTGCTGCGGTATTTAAGGACTCTGCTGCATTATTTAAGGACTTTGCTGCATTATTTAAGGACTTTGCTGCAGTAATTAAGGAATCTGCTGCATTATTTAAGGACTTTGTTGCATTATTTAAGGACTGTGCTGCATTGCTTAAGGACTCTGCTGCATTATTTAAGGACTTTGCTGCATTATTTAAGGACTTTGTTGCATTATTTAAGGACTCTGCTGCATTATTTAAGGACTTTGTTGCATTATTTAAGGACTCTGTTGCATTATTTAAGGACTTTGCTGCATTATTTAAGTACTCTGGTGCATTATTTAAGGACTTTGTTGCATTATTTAAGGACTCTGCTGCATTATTTAAGGACTTTGTTGCATTATTTAAGGACTCTGTTGCATTATTTAAGGACTTTGCTGCATTATTTAAGTACTCTGGTGCATTATTTAAGGACTTTGTTGCATTATTTAAGGACTCTGCTGCATTATTTAAGGACTTTGTTGCATTATTTAAGGACTCTGCTGCATTATTTAAGGACTTTGCTGCATTATTTAAGGACTCTGTTGCATTATTTAAGGACTTTGCTGCATTATTTAAGTACTCTGGTGCATTATTTAAGGACTTTATTGCATTATTTAAGGATTCTGCTGCATTATTTAAGGAATTTGCTGCATTATTTAAGAACTTTGCTGCAGTATTTAAGGACTCTGCTGCATTATTTAAGGACTTTATTGCATTATTTAAGGACCCTGCTGCAGAATTTAAGGAATCTGCTGCATTACTTAAGGACTTTGTTGCATTATTTAAGGACTCTGCTGCATTATTTAAGGACTTTGCTGCATTATTTAAGGACTCTGCTGCATTATTTAAGGACTTTGCTGCATTATTTAAGGACTCTGCTGCATTATTTAAGGACTTTGTTGCATTATTTAATGACTCTGCTGCGGTATTTAAGGACTCTGCTGCATTATTTAAGGACTTTGCTGCATTATTTAAGGACTTTGCTGCAGTAATTAAGGAATCTGCTGCATTATTTAAGGACTTTGTTGCATTATTTAAGGACTGTGCTGCATTGCTTAAGGACTCTGCTGCATTATTTAAGGACTTTGCTGCATTATTTAAGGACTTTGTTGCATTATTTAAGGACTCTGCTGCATTATTTAAGGACTTTGTTGCATTATTTAATGACTCTGTTGCATTATTTAAGGACTTTGCTGCATTATTTAAGTACTCTGGTGCATTATTTAAGGACTTTGTTGCATTATTTAAGGACTCTGCTGCATTATTTAAGGACTTTGCTGCATTATTTAAGTACTCTGGTGCATTATTTAAGGACTTTGTTGCATTATTTAAGGACTCTGCTGCATTATTTAAGGACTTTGTTGCATTATTTAAGGACTCTGCTGCATTATTTAAGGACTTTGCTGCATTATTTAAGGACTCTGCTGCATTATTTAAGGACTTTGTTGCATTATTTAATGACTCTGCTGCGGTATTTAAGGACTCTGCTGTATTATTTAAGGACTTTGCTGCATTATTTAAGGACTCTGCTTCATTATTTAAGGACTTTGTTGCATTATTTAAGGACTCTGCTGCATTATTTAAGGACTTCGTTGCATTATTTAAGGACTCTGCTGCATTATTTAAAGACTTTGCTGCATTATTTAAGTACTCTGGTGCATTATTTAAGGACTCGGCTGCATTATTTAAAGACTTTGCTGCATTATTTAAGTACTCTGGTGCATTATTTAAGGACTCTGCTGCATTATTTAAGGACTTTGCTGCATTATTTAAGGACTCTGCTGCATTATTTAAGGACTTTGCTGCATTATTTAAGTATGCTGCTGCGGTATTTAAGGCCTCTGCTGCATTATTTAAGGACTCTGCTGCATTATTAAGGACGTTGCTGCATTATTTAAGGACTTTATTGCATTATTTAAGGATTCTGCTGCATTATTTAAGGAATTTGCTGCATTATTTAAGGACTCTGCTGCATTATTTAAGGACTTTGTTGCATTATTTAAGGACTCTGCTGCATTATTTAAGGACTTTGCTGCATTATTTAAGGACTTTGATGCATTATTTAAGGACGCTGCTGCAGAATTTAAGTAATCTGCTGCATTATTTAAGGACTCTGCTGCATTATTTAAGGACTTTGCTGCATTAATTAAGGACTCTGCTGCATTATTTAAGGACTTTGTTGCATTATTTAATGACTCTGCTGCGGTATTTAAGGACTCTGCTGCATTATTTAAGGACTTTGCTGCATTATTTAAGGACTTTGCTGCAGTAATTAAGGAATCTGCTGCATTATTTAAGGACTTTGTTGCATTATTTAAGGACTGTGCTGCATTGCTTAAGGACTCTGCTGCATTATTTAAGGACTTTGCTGCATTATTTAAGGACTTTGTTGCATTATTTAAGGACTCTGCTGCATTATTTAAGGACTTTGTTGCATTATTTAAGGACTCTGTTGCATTATTTAAGGACTTTGCTGCATTATTTAAGTACTCTGGTGCATTATTTAAGGACTTTGTTGCATTATTTAAGGACTCTGCTGCATTATTTAAGGACTTTGTTGCATTATTTAAGGACTCTGTTGCATTATTTAAGGACTTTGCTGCATTATTTAAGTACTCTGGTGCATTATTTAAGGACTTTGTTGCATTATTTAAGGACTCTGCTGCATTATTTAAGGACTTTGTTGCATTATTTAAGGACTCTGCTGCATTATTTAAGGACTTTGCTGCATTATTTAAGGACTCTGTTGCATTATTTAAGGACTTTGCTGCATTATTTAAGTACTCTGGTGCATTATTTAAGGACTTTATTGCATTATTTAAGGATTCTGCTGCATTATTTAAGGAATTTGCTGCATTATTTAAGAACTTTGCTGCAGTATTTAAGGACTCTGCTGCATTATTTAAGGACTTTATTGCATTATTTAAGGACCCTGCTGCAGAATTTAAGGAATCTGCTGCATTACTTAAGGACTTTGTTGCATTATTTAAGGACTCTGCTGCATTATTTAAGGACTTTGCTGCATTATTTAAGGACTTTGATGCATTATTTAAGGACGCCGCTGCAGAATTTAAGTAATCTGCTGCATTATTTAAGGACTCTGCTGCATTATTTAAGGACTTTGCTGCATTATTTAAGGACTCTGCTGTATTATTAAGCACGTTGCTGCATTAATTAAGGAATTTATTGCATTATTTAAGGAATTTGATGCATTATTTAAGGACTCTGCTGCATTATTTAAGGACTTTGATGCATTATTTAAGGACGCTGCTGCAGAATTTAAGGAATCTGCTGCATTATTTAAGGACTTTGTGGCATTATTTAAGGACTATGCTGCATTATGTAAGGACTCTGCTGCATTATTTAAGGACTTTGCTGCATTATTTAATTACTCTGCTGCATTATTTAAGGACTTTGTTGCATTATTTAAGGACTCTGCTGCATTATTTAAGGACTTTGCTGCATTATTTAAGGACTTTGATGCATTATTTAAGGACGCTGCTGCAGAATTTAAGTAATCTGCTGCATTATTTAAGGACTCTGCTGCATTATTTAAGGACTTTGTTGCATTATTTAAGGAATCTGCTGCATTATTTAAGGACTTTGCTGCATTATTTAAGGACTTTGATGCATTATTTAAGGACGCTGCTGCAGAATTTAAGTAATCTGCTGCATTATTTAAGGACTCTGCTGCATTATTTAAGGACTTTGCTGCATTATTTAAGGACTCTGCTTCATTATTTAAGGACTTTGTTGCATTATTTAAGGACTCTGCTGCAT
The DNA here is from genome assembly GCF_046119375.1 of Phyllobates terribilis. NCBI lineage: Eukaryota > Metazoa > Chordata > Amphibia > Anura > Dendrobatidae > Phyllobates > Phyllobates terribilis. The sequence goes on from NW_027363268.1 coordinate 1,246,282, forward strand.
TATTTAAGGACTTCGTTGCATTATTTAAGGACTCTGCTGCATTATTTAAAGACTTTGCTGCATTATTTAAGTACTCTGGTGCATTATTTAAGGACTCGGCTGCATTATTTAAAGACTTTGCTGCATTATTTAAGTACTCTGGTGCATTATTTAAGGACTCTGCTGCATTATTTAAGGACTTTGCTGCATTATTTAAGGACTCTGCTGCATTATTTAAGGACTCTGCTGCATTATTTAAGGACTTTGCTGCATTATTTAAGTATGCTGCAGCGGTATTTAAGGCCTCTGCTGCATTATTTAAGGACTCTGCTGCATTATTAAGGACGTTGCTGCATTATTTAAGGACTTTATTGCATTATTTAAGGATTCTGCTGCATTATTTAAGGAATTTGCTGCATTATTTAAGGACTCTGCTGTATTATTTAAGGACTTTGTTGCATTATTTAATGACTCTGCTGGGGTATTTAAGGACTCTGCTGCATTATTTAAGGGCTTTGCTGCATTATTTAAGGACTCTGCTGCAGTATTTAAGGACTCTGCTGCATTATTTAAGGACTTTGATGCATTATTTAAGGACGCTGCTGCAGAATTTAAGGAATCTGCTGCATTATTTAAGGACTTTGTTGCATTATTTAAGGACTATGCTGCATTATGTAAGGACTCTGCTGCATTATTTAAGGACTTTGCTGCATTATTTAATTACTCTGCTGCATTATTTAAGGACTTTGTTGCATTATTTAAGGACTCTGCTGCATTATTTAAGGACTTTGCTGCATTATTTAAGGACTTTGATGCATTATTTAAGGACGCTGCTGCAGAATTTAAGTAATCTGCTGCATTATTTAAGGACTCTGCTGCATTATTTAAGGACTTTGCTGCATTATTTAAGGACTCTGCTGCATTATTTAAGGACTTTGTTGCATTATTTAATGACTCTGCTGCGGTATTTAAGGACTCTGCTGCATTATTTAAGGACTTTGCTGCATTATTTAAGGACTTTGCTGCAGTAATTAAGGAATCTGCTGCATTATTTAAGGACTTTGTTGCATTATTTAAGGACTGTGCTGCATTGCTTAAGGACTCTGCTGCATTATTTAAGGACTTTGCTGCATTATTTAAGGACTTTGTTGCATTATTTAAGGACTCTGCTGCATTATTTAAGGACTTTGTTGCATTATTTAAGGACTCTGTTGCATTATTTAAGGACTTTGCTGCATTATTTAAGTACTCTGGTGCATTATTTAAGGACTTTGTTGCATTATTTAAGGACTCTGCTGCATTATTTAAGGACTTTGCTGCATTATTTAAGTACTCTGGTGCATTATTTAAGGACTTTGTTGCATTATTTAAGGACTCTGCTGCATTATTTAAGGACTTTGTTGCATTATTTAAGGACTCTGCTGCATTATTTAAGGACTTTGCTGCATTATTTAAGGACTCTGCTGCATTATTTAAGGACTTTGTTGCATTATTTAATGACTCTGCTGCGGTATTTAAGGACTCTGCTGTATTATTTAAGGACTTTGCTGCATTATTTAAGGACTCTGCTTCATTATTTAAGGACTTTGTTGCATTATTTAAGGACTCTGCTGCATTATTTAAGGACTTCGTTGCATTATTTAAGGACTCTGCTGCATTATTTAAAGACTTTGCTGCATTATTTAAGTACTCTGGTGCATTATTTAAGGACTCGGCTGCATTATTTAAAGACTTTGCTGCATTATTTAAGTACTCTGGTGCATTATTTAAGGACTCTGCTGCATTATTTAAGGACTTTGCTGCATTATTTAAGGACTCTGCTGCATTATTTAAGGACTTTGCTGCATTATTTAAGTATGCTGCTGCGGTATTTAAGGCCTCTGCTGCATTATTTAAGGACTCTGCTGCATTATTAAGGACGTTGCTGCATTATTTAAGGACTTTATTGCATTATTTAAGGATTCTGCTGCATTATTTAAGGAATTTGCTGCATTATTTAAGGACTCTGCTGTATTATTTAAGGACTTTGTTGCATTATTTAATGACTCTGCTGGGGTATTTAAGGACTCTGCTGCATTATTTAAGGGCTTTGCTGCATTATTTAAGGACTCTGCTGCAGTATTTTAAGACTCTGCTGCATTATTTAAGGACTTTGATGCATTATTTAAGGACGCTGCTGCAGAATTTAAGGAATCTGCTGCATTATTTAAGGACTTTGTTGCATTATTTAAGGACTATGCTGCATTATGTAAGGACTCTGCTGCATTATTTAAGGACTTTGCTGCATTATTTAATTACTCTGCTGCATTATTTAAGGACTTTGTTGCATTATTTAAGGACTCTGCTGCATTATTTAAGGACTTTGCTGCATTATTTAAGGACTTTGATGCATTATTTAAGGACGCTGCTGCAGAATTTAAGTAATCTGCTGCATTATTTAAGGACTCTGCTGCATTATTTAAGGACTTTGCTGCATTAATTAAGGACTCTGCTGCATTATTTAAGGACTTTGTTGCATTATTTAATGACTCTGCTGCGGTATTTAAGGACTCTGCTGCATTATTTAAGGACTTTGCTGCATTATTTAAGGACTTTGCTGCAGTAATTAAGGAATCTGCTGCATTATTTAAGGACTTTGTTGCATTATTTAAGGACTGTGCTGCATTGCTTAAGGACTCTGCTGCATTATTTAAGGACTTTGCTGCATTATTTAAGGACTTTGTTGCATTATTTAAGGACTCTGCTGCATTATTTAAGGACTTTGTTGCATTATTTAAGGACTCTGTTGCATTATTTAAGGACTTTGCTGCATTATTTAAGTACTCTGGTGCATTATTTAAGGACTTTGTTGCATTATTTAAGGACTCTGCTGCATTATTTAAGGACTTTGTTGCATTATTTAAGGACTCTGTTGCATTATTTAAGGACTTTGCTGCATTATTTAAGTACTCTGGTGCATTATTTAAGGACTTTGTTGCATTATTTAAGGACTCTGCTGCATTATTTAAGGACTTTGTTGCATTATTTAAGGACTCTGCTGCATTATTTAAGGACTTTGCTGCATTATTTAAGGACTCTGTTGCATTATTTAAGGACTTTGCTGCATTATTTAAGTACTCTGGTGCATTATTTAAGGACTTTATTGCATTATTTAAGGATTCTGCTGCATTATTTAAGGAATTTGCTGCATTATTTAAGAACTTTGCTGCAGTATTTAAGGACTCTGCTGCATTATTTAAGGACTTTATTGCATTATTTAAGGACCCTGCTGCAGAATTTAAGGAATCTGCTGCATTACTTAAGGACTTTGTTGCATTATTTAAGGACTCTGCTGCATTATTTAAGGACTTTGCTGCATTATTTAAGGACTCTGCTGCATTATTTAAGGACTTTGCTGCATTATTTAAGGACTCTGCTGCATTATTTAAGGACTTTGTTGCATTATTTAATGACTCTGCTGCGGTATTTAAGGACTCTGCTGCATTATTTAAGGACTTTGCTGCATTATTTAAGGACTTTGCTGCAGTAATTAAGGAATCTGCTGCATTATTTAAGGACTTTGTTGCATTATTTAAGGACTGTGCTGCATTGCTTAAGGACTCTGCTGCATTATTTAAGGACTTTGCTGCATTATTTAAGGACTTTGTTGCATTATTTAAGGACTCTGCTGCATTATTTAAGGACTTTGTTGCATTATTTAATGACTCTGTTGCATTATTTAAGGACTTTGCTGCATTATTTAAGTACTCTGGTGCATTATTTAAGGACTTTGTTGCATTATTTAAGGACTCTGCTGCATTATTTAAGGACTTTGCTGCATTATTTAAGTACTCTGGTGCATTATTTAAGGACTTTGTTGCATTATTTAAGGACTCTGCTGCATTATTTAAGGACTTTGTTGCATTATTTAAGGACTCTGCTGCATTATTTAAGGACTTTGCTGCATTATTTAAGGACTCTGCTGCATTATTTAAGGACTTTGTTGCATTATTTAATGACTCTGCTGCGGTATTTAAGGACTCTGCTGTATTATTTAAGGACTTTGCTGCATTATTTAAGGACTCTGCTTCATTATTTAAGGACTTTGTTGCATTATTTAAGGACTCTGCTGCATTATTTAAGGACTTCGTTGCATTATTTAAGGACTCTGCTGCATTATTTAAAGACTTTGCTGCATTATTTAAGTACTCTGGTGCATTATTTAAGGACTCGGCTGCATTATTTAAAGACTTTGCTGCATTATTTAAGTACTCTGGTGCATTATTTAAGGACTCTGCTGCATTATTTAAGGACTTTGCTGCATTATTTAAGGACTCTGCTGCATTATTTAAGGACTTTGCTGCATTATTTAAGTATGCTGCTGCGGTATTTAAGGCCTCTGCTGCATTATTTAAGGACTCTGCTGCATTATTAAGGACGTTGCTGCATTATTTAAGGACTTTATTGCATTATTTAAGGATTCTGCTGCATTATTTAAGGAATTTGCTGCATTATTTAAGGACTCTGCTGTATTATTTAAGGACTTTGTTGCATTATTTAATGACTCTGCTGGGGTATTTAAGGACTCTGCTGCATTATTTAAGGGCTTTGCTGCATTATTTAAGGACTCTGCTGCAGTATTTTAAGACTCTGCTGCATTATTTAAGGACTTTGATGCATTATTTAAGGACGCTGCTGCAGAATTTAAGGAATCTGCTGCATTATTTAAGGACTTTGTTGCATTATTTAAGGACTATGCTGCATTATGTAAGGACTCTGCTGCATTATTTAAGGACTTTGCTGCATTATTTAATTACTCTGCTGCATTATTTAAGGACTTTGTTGCATTATTTAAGGACTCTGCTGCATTATTTAAGGACTTTGCTGCATTATTTAAGGACTTTGATGCATTATTTAAGGACGCTGCTGCAGAATTTAAGTAATCTGCTGCATTATTTAAGGACTCTGCTGCATTATTTAAGGACTTTGCTGCATTAATTAAGGACTCTGCTGCATTATTTAAGGACTTTGTTGCATTATTTAATGACTCTGCTGCGGTATTTAAGGACTCTGCTGCATTATTTAAGGACTTTGCTGCATTATTTAAGGACTTTGCTGCAGTAATTAAGGAATCTGCTGCATTATTTAAGGACTTTGTTGCATTATTTAAGGACTGTGCTGCATTGCTTAAGGACTCTGCTGCATTATTTAAGGACTTTGCTGCATTATTTAAGGACTTTGTTGCATTATTTAAGGACTCTGCTGCATTATTTAAGGACTTTGTTGCATTATTTAAGGACTCTGTTGCATTATTTAAGGACTTTGCTGCATTATTTAAGTACTCTGGTGCATTATTTAAGGACTTTGTTGCATTATTTAAGGACTCTGCTGCATTATTTAAGGACTTTGTTGCATTATTTAAGGACTCTGTTGCATTATTTAAGGACTTTGCTGCATTATTTAAGTACTCTGGTGCATTATTTAAGGACTTTGTTGCATTATTTAAGGACTCTGCTGCATTATTTAAGGACTTTGTTGCATTATTTAAGGACTCTGCTGCATTATTTAAGGACTTTGCTGCATTATTTAAGGACTCTGTTGCATTATTTAAGGACTTTGCTGCATTATTTAAGTACTCTGGTGCATTATTTAAGGACTTTATTGCATTATTTAAGGATTCTGCTGCATTATTTAAGGAATTTGCTGCATTATTTAAGAACTTTGCTGCAGTATTTAAGGACTCTGCTGCATTATTTAAGGACTTTATTGCATTATTTAAGGACCCTGCTGCAGAATTTAAGGAATCTGCTGCATTACTTAAGGACTTTGTTGCATTATTTAAGGACTCTGCTGCATTATTTAAGGACTTTGCTGCATTATTTAAGGACTCTGCTGCATTATTTAAGGACTTTGCTGCATTATTTAAGGACTCTGCTGCATTATTTAAGGACTTTGTTGCATTATTTAATGACTCTGCTGCGGTATTTAAGGACTCTGCTGCATTATTTAAGGACTTTGCTGCATTATTTAAGGACTTTGCTGCAGTAATTAAGGAATCTGCTGCATTATTTAAGGACTTTGTTGCATTATTTAAGGACTGTGCTGCATTGCTTAAGGACTCTGCTGCATTATTTAAGGACTTTGCTGCATTATTTAAGGACTTTGTTGCATTATTTAAGGACTCTGCTGCATTATTTAAGGACTTTGTTGCATTATTTAATGACTCTGTTGCATTATTTAAGGACTTTGCTGCATTATTTAAGTACTCTGGTGCATTATTTAAGGACTTTGTTGCATTATTTAAGGACTCTGCTGCATTATTTAAGGACTTTGCTGCATTATTTAAGTACTCTGGTGCATTATTTAAGGACTTTGTTGCATTATTTAAGGACTCTGCTGCATTATTTAAGGACTTTGTTGCATTATTTAAGGACTCTGCTGCATTATTTAAGGACTTTGCTGCATTATTTAAGGACTCTGCTGCATTATTTAAGGACTTTGTTGCATTATTTAATGACTCTGCTGCGGTATTTAAGGACTCTGCTGTATTATTTAAGGACTTTGCTGCATTATTTAAGGACTCTGCTTCATTATTTAAGGACTTTGTTGCATTATTTAAGGACTCTGCTGCATTATTTAAGGACTTCGTTGCATTATTTAAGGACTCTGCTGCATTATTTAAAGACTTTGCTGCATTATTTAAGTACTCTGGTGCATTATTTAAGGACTCGGCTGCATTATTTAAAGACTTTGCTGCATTATTTAAGTACTCTGGTGCATTATTTAAGGACTCTGCTGCATTATTTAAGGACTTTGCTGCATTATTTAAGGACTCTGCTGCATTATTTAAGGACTTTGCTGCATTATTTAAGTATGCTGCTGCGGTATTTAAGGCCTCTGCTGCATTATTTAAGGACTCTGCTGCATTATTAAGGACGTTGCTGCATTATTTAAGGACTTTATTGCATTATTTAAGGATTCTGCTGCATTATTTAAGGAATTTGCTGCATTATTTAAGGACTCTGCTGTATTATTTAAGGACTTTGTTGCATTATTTAATGACTCTGCTGGGGTATTTAAGGACTCTGCTGCATTATTTAAGGGCTTTGCTGCATTATTTAAGGACTCTGCTGCAGTATTTTAAGACTCTGCTGCATTATTTAAGGACTTTGATGCATTATTTAAGGACGCTGCTGCAGAATTTAAGGAATCTGCTGCATTATTTAAGGACTTTGTTGCATTATTTAAGGACTATGCTGCATTATGTAAGGACTCTGCTGCATTATTTAAGGACTTTGCTGCATTATTTAATTACTCTGCTGCATTATTTAAGGACTTTGTTGCATTATTTAAGGACTCTGCTGCATTATTTAAGGACTTTGCTGCATTATTTAAGGACTTTGATGCATTATTTAAGGACGCTGCTGCAGAATTTAAGTAATCTGCTGCATTATTTAAGGACTCTGCTGCATTATTTAAGGACTTTGCTGCATTAATTAAGGACTCTGCTGCATTATTTAAGGACTTTGTTGCATTATTTAATGACTCTGCTGCGGTATTTAAGGACTCTGCTGCATTATTTAAGGACTTTGCTGCATTATTTAAGGACTTTGCTGCAGTAATTAAGGAATCTGCTGCATTATTTAAGGACTTTGTTGCATTATTTAAGGACTGTGCTGCATTGCTTAAGGACTCTGCTGCATTATTTAAGGACTTTGCTGCATTATTTAAGGACTTTGTTGCATTATTTAAGGACTCTGCTGCATTATTTAAGGACTTTGTTGCATTATTTAAGGACTCTGTTGCATTATTTAAGGACTTTGCTGCATTATTTAAGTACTCTGGTGCATTATTTAAGGACTTTGTTGCATTATTTAAGGACTCTGCTGCATTATTTAAGGACTTTGTTGCATTATTTAAGGACTCTGTTGCATTATTTAAGGACTTTGCTGCATTATTTAAGTACTCTGGTGCATTATTTAAGGACTTTGTTGCATTATTTAAGGACTCTGCTGCATTATTTAAGGACTTTGTTGCATTATTTAAGGACTCTGCTGCATTATTTAAGGACTTTGCTGCATTATTTAAGGACTCTGTTGCATTATTTAAGGACTTTGCTGCATTATTTAAGTACTCTGGTGCATTATTTAAGGACTTTATTGCATTATTTAAGGATTCTGCTGCATTATTTAAGGAATTTGCTGCATTATTTAAGAACTTTGCTGCAGTATTTAAGGACTCTGCTGCATTATTTAAGGACTTTATTGCATTATTTAAGGACCCTGCTGCAGAATTTAAGGAATCTGCTGCATTACTTAAGGACTTTGTTGCATTATTTAAGGACTCTGCTGCATTATTTAAGGACTTTGCTGCATTATTTAAGGACTTTGATGCATTATTTAAGGACGCCGCTGCAGAATTTAAGTAATCTGCTGCATTATTTAAGGACTCTGCTGCATTATTTAAGGACTTTGCTGCATTATTTAAGGACTCTGCTGTATTATTAAGCACGTTGCTGCATTAATTAAGGACTTTATTGCATTATTTAAGGAATTTGATGCATTATTTAAGGACTCTGCTGCATTATTTAAGGACTTTGATGCATTATTTAAGGACGCTGCTGCAGAATTTAAGGAATCTGCTGCATTATTTAAGGACTTTGTTGCATTATTTAAGGACTATGCTGCATTATGTAAGGACTCTGCTGCATTATTTAAGGACTTTGCTGCATTATTTAAGGACTTTGTTGCATTATTTAAGGACTCTGCTGCATTATTTAAGGACTTTGCTGCATTATTTAAGGACTTTGATGCATTATTTAAGGACGCTGCTGCAGAATTTAAGTAATCTGCTGCATTATTTAAGGACTCTGCTGCATTATTTAAGGACTTTGCTGCATTATTTAAGGACTCTGCTGCATTATTTAAGGACTTTGTTGCATTATTTAATGACTCTGCTGCGGTATTTAAGGACTCTGCTGCATTATTTAAGGACTTTGCTGCATTATTTAAGGACTTTGCTGCAGTAATTAAGGAATCTGCTGCATTATTTAAGGAATTTGATGCATTATTTAAGGACTCTGCTGCATTATTTAAGGACTTTGCTGCATTATTTAAGGACTCTGCTTCATTATTTAAGGACTTTGTTGCATTATTTAAGGACTCTGCTGCATTATTTAAGGACTTTGTTGCATTATTTAAGGACTCTGCTGCATTATTTAAAGACTTTGCTGCATTATTTAAGTACTCTGGTGCATTATTTAAGGACTCTGCTGCATTATTTAAAGACTTTGCTGCATTATTTAAGTACTCTGGTGCATTATTTAAGGACTTTGTTGCTTTATTTAAGGACTTTGCTGCATTATTTAAGGACTTTGTTGCATTATTTAAGGACTCTGCTGCATTATTTAAGGACTTTGCTGCATTATTTAAGTATGCTGCTGCAGTATTTAAGGCCTCTGCTGCATTATTTAAGGACTCTGCTGCATTTTTAAGGACGTTGCTGCATTATTTAAGGACTTTATTGCATTATTTAAGGATTCTGCTGCATTATTTAAGGAATTTGCTGCATTATTTAAGGACTCTGCTGCATTATTTAAGGACTTTGTTTCATTATTTAATGACTCTGCTGGGGTATTTAAGGACTCTGCTGCATTATTTAAGGACTTTGTTGCATTATTTAAGGACTCTGCTGCATTATTTAAGGACTTTGCTGCATTATTTAAGGACTTTGATGCATTATTTAAGGACGCTGCTGCAGAATTTAAGTAATCTGCTGCATTATTTAAGGACTCTGCTGCATTATTTAAGGACTTTGCTGCATTAATTAAGGACTCTGCTGCATTATTTAAGGACTTTGTTGCATTATTTAATGACTCTGCTGGGGTATTTAAGGACTCTGCTGCATTATTTAAGGGCTTTGCTGCATTATTTAAGGACTCTGCTGCAGTATTTTAAGACTCTGCTGCATTATTTAAGGACTTTGATGCATTATTTAAGGACGCTGCTGCAGAATTTAAGGAATCTGCTGCATTATTTAAGGACTTTGTTGCATTATTTAAGGACTATGCTGCATTATGTAAGGACTCTGCTGCATTATTTAAGGACTTTGCTGCATTATTTAATTACTCTGCTGCATTATTTAAGGACTTTGTTGCATTATTTAAGGACTCTGCTGCATTATTTAAGGACTTTGCTGCATTATTTAAGGACTTTGATGCATTATTTAAGGACGCTGCTGCAGAATTTAAGTAATCTGCTGCATTATTTAAGGACTCTGCTGCATTATTTAAGGACTTTGCTGCATTAATTAAGGACTCTGCTGCATTATTTAAGGACTTTGTTGCATTATTTAATGACTCTGCTGCGGTATTTAAGGACTCTGCTGCATTATTTAAGGACTTTGCTGCATTATTTAAGGACTTTGCTGCAGTAATTAAGGAATCTGCTGCATTATTTAAGGACTTTGTTGCATTATTTAAGGACTGTGCTGCATTGCTTAAGGACTCTGCTGCATTATTTAAGGACTTTGCTGCATTATTTAAGGACTTTGTTGCATTATTTAAGGACTCTGCTGCATTATTTAAGGACTTTGTTGCATTATTTAAGGACTCTGTTGCATTATTTAAGGACTTTGCTGCATTATTTAAGTACTCTGGTGCATTATTTAAGGACTTTGTTGCATTATTTAAGGACTCTGCTGCATTATTTAAGGACTTTGTTGCATTATTTAAGGACTCTGTTGCATTATTTAAGGACTTTGCTGCATTATTTAAGTACTCTGGTGCATTATTTAAGGACTTTGTTGCATTATTTAAGGACTCTGCTGCATTATTTAAGGACTTTGTTGCATTATTTAAGGACTCTGCTGCATTATTTAAGGACTTTGCTGCATTATTTAAGGACTCTGTTGCATTATTTAAGGACTTTGCTGCATTATTTAAGTACTCTGGTGCATTATTTAAGGACTTTATTGCATTATTTAAGGATTCTGCTGCATTATTTAAGGAATTTGCTGCATTATTTAAGAACTTTGCTGCAGTATTTAAGGACTCTGCTGCATTATTTAAGGACTTTATTGCATTATTTAAGGACCCTGCTGCAGAATTTAAGGAATCTGCTGCATTACTTAAGGACTTTGTTGCATTATTTAAGGACTCTGCTGCATTATTTAAGGACTTTGCTGCATTATTTAAGGACTTTGATGCATTATTTAAGGACGCCGCTGCAGAATTTAAGTAATCTGCTGCATTATTTAAGGACTCTGCTGCATTATTTAAGGACTTTGCTGCATTATTTAAGGACTCTGCTGTATTATTAAGCACGTTGCTGCATTAATTAAGGACTTTATTGCATTATTTAAGGAATTTGATGCATTATTTAAGGACTCTGCTGCATTATTTAAGGACTTTGATGCATTATTTAAGGACGCTGCTGCAGAATTTAAGGAATCTGCTGCATTATTTAAGGACTTTGTTGCATTATTTAAGGACTATGCTGCATTATGTAAGGACTCTGCTGCATTATTTAAGGACTTTGCTGCATTATTTAATTACTCTGCTGCATTATTTAAGGACTTTGTTGCATTATTTAAGGACTCTGCTGCATTATTTAAGGACTTTGCTGCATTATTTAAGGACTTTGATGCATTATTTAAGGACGCTGCTGCAGAATTTAAGTAATCTGCTGCATTATTTAAGGACTCTGCTGCATTATTTAAGGACTTTGTTGCATTATTTAAGGAATCTGCTGCATTATTTAAGGACTTTGCTGCATTATTTAAGGACTTTGATGCATTATTTAAGGACGCTGCTGCAGAATTTAAGTAATCTGCTGCATTATTTAAGGACTCTGCTGCATTATTTAAGGACTTTGCTGCATTATTTAAGGACTCTGCTGCATTATTTAAGGACTTTGTTGCATTATTTAATGACTCTGCTGCGGTATTTAAGGACTCTGCTGTATTATTTAAGGACTTTGCTGAATTATTTAAGGACTCTGCTTCATTATTTAAGGACTTTGTTGCATTATTTAAGGACTCTGCTGCATTATTTAAGGACTTCGTTGCATTATTTAAGGACTCTGCTGCATTATTTAAAGACTTTGCTGCATTATTTAAGTACTCTGGTGCATTATTTAAGGACTCGGCTGCATTATTTAAAGACTTTGCTGCATTATTTAAGTACTCTGGTGCATTATTTAAGGACTCTGCTGCATTATTTAAGGACTTTGCTGCATTATTTAAGGACTCTGCTGCATTATTTAAGGACTCTGCTGCATTATTTAAGGACTTTGCTGCATTATTTAAGTATGCTGCTGCGGTATTTAAGGCCTCTGCTGCATTATTTAAGGACTCTGCTGCATTATTAAGGACGTTGCTGCATTATTTAAGGACTTTATTGCATTATTTAAGGATTCTGCTGCATTATTTAAGGAATTTGCTGCATTATTTAAGGACTCTGCTGTATTATTTAAGGACTTTGTTGCATTATTTAATGACTCTGCTGGGGTATTTAAGGACTCTGCTGCATTATTTAAGGGCTTTGCTGCATTATTTAAGGACTCTGCTGCAGTATTTAAGGACTCTGCTGCATTATTTAAGGACTTTGATGCATTATTTAAGGACGCTGCTGCAGAATTTAAGGAATCTGCTGCATTATTTAAGGACTTTGTTGCATTATTTAAGGACTATGCTGCATTATGTAAGGACTCTGCTGCATTATTTAAGGACTTTGCTGCATTATTTAATTACTCTGCTGCATTATTTAAGGACTTTGTTGCATTATTTAAGGACTCTGCTGCATTATTTAAGGACTTTGCTGCATTATTTAAGGACTTTGATGCATTATTTAAGGACGCTGCTGCAGAATTTAAGTAATCTGCTGCATTATTTAAGGACTCTGCTGCATTATTTAAGGACTTTGCTGCATTATTTAAGGACTCTGCTGCATTATTTAAGGACTTTGTTGCATTATTTAATGACTCTGCTGCGGTATTTAAGGACTCTGCTGCATTATTTAAGGACTTTGCTGCATTATTTAAGGACTTTGCTGCAGTAATTAAGGAATCTGCTGCATTATTTAAGGACTTTGTTGCATTATTTAAGGACTGTGCTGCATTGCTTAAGGACTCTGCTGCATTATTTAAGGACTTTGCTGCATTATTTAAGGACTTTGTTGCATTATTTAAGGACTCTGCTGCATTATTTAAGGACTTTGTTGCATTATTTAAGGACTCTGTTGCATTATTTAAGGACTTTGCTGCATTATTTAAGTACTCTGGTGCATTATTTAAGGACTTTGTTGCATTATTTAAGGACTCTGCTGCATTATTTAAGGACTTTGCTGCATTATTTAAGTACTCTGGTGCATTATTTAAGGACTTTGTTGCATTATTTAAGGACTCTGCTGCATTATTTAAGGACTTTGTTGCATTATTTAAGGACTCTGCTGCATTATTTAAGGACTTTGCTGCATTATTTAAGGACTCTGCTGCATTATTTAAGGACTTTGTTGCATTATTTAATGACTCTGCTGCGGTATTTAAGGACTCTGCTGTATTATTTAAGGACTTTGCTGCATTATTTAAGGACTCTGCTTCATTATTTAAGGACTTTGTTGCATTATTTAAGGACTCTGCTGCATTATTTAAGGACTTCGTTGCATTATTTAAGGACTCTGCTGCATTATTTAAAGACTTTGCTGCATTATTTAAGTACTCTGGTGCATTATTTAAGGACTCGGCTGCATTATTTAAAGACTTTGCTGCATTATTTAAGTACTCTGGTGCATTATTTAAGGACTCTGCTGCATTATTTAAGGACTTTGCTGCATTATTTAAGGACTCTGCTGCATTATTTAAGGACTTTGCTGCATTATTTAAGTATGCTGCTGCGGTATTTAAGGCCTCTGCTGCATTATTTAAGGACTCTGCTGCATTATTAAGGACGTTGCTGCATTATTTAAGGACTTTATTGCATTATTTAAGGATTCTGCTGCATTATTTAAGGAATTTGCTGCATTATTTAAGGACTCTGCTGTATTATTTAAGGACTTTGTTGCATTATTTAATGACTCTGCTGGGGTATTTAAGGACTCTGCTGCATTATTTAAGGGCTTTGCTGCATTATTTAAGGACTCTGCTGCAGTATTTTAAGACTCTGCTGCATTATTTAAGGACTTTGATGCATTATTTAAGGACGCTGCTGCAGAATTTAAGGAATCTGCTGCATTATTTAAGGACTTTGTTGCATTATTTAAGGACTATGCTGCATTATGTAAGGACTCTGCTGCATTATTTAAGGACTTTGCTGCATTATTTAATTACTCTGCTGCATTATTTAAGGACTTTGTTGCATTATTTAAGGACTCTGCTGCATTATTTAAGGACTTTGCTGCATTATTTAAGGACTTTGATGCATTATTTAAGGACGCTGCTGCAGAATTTAAGTAATCTGCTGCATTATTTAAGGACTCTGCTGCATTATTTAAGGACTTTGCTGCATTAATTAAGGACTCTGCTGCATTATTTAAGGACTTTGTTGCATTATTTAATGACTCTGCTGCGGTATTTAAGGACTCTGCTGCATTATTTAAGGACTTTGCTGCATTATTTAAGGACTTTGCTGCAGTAATTAAGGAATCTGCTGCATTATTTAAGGACTTTGTTGCATTATTTAAGGACTGTGCTGCATTGCTTAAGGACTCTGCTGCATTATTTAAGGACTTTGCTGCATTATTTAAGGACTTTGTTGCATTATTTAAGGACTCTGCTGCATTATTTAAGGACTTTGTTGCATTATTTAAGGACTCTGTTGCATTATTTAAGGACTTTGCTGCATTATTTAAGTACTCTGGTGCATTATTTAAGGACTTTGTTGCATTATTTAAGGACTCTGCTGCATTATTTAAGGACTTTGTTGCATTATTTAAGGACTCTGTTGCATTATTTAAGGACTTTGCTGCATTATTTAAGTACTCTGGTGCATTATTTAAGGACTTTGTTGCATTATTTAAGGACTCTGCTGCATTATTTAAGGACTTTGTTGCATTATTTAAGGACTCTGCTGCATTATTTAAGGACTTTGCTGCATTATTTAAGGACTCTGTTGCATTATTTAAGGACTTTGCTGCATTATTTAAGTACTCTGGTGCATTATTTAAGGACTTTATTGCATTATTTAAGGATTCTGCTGCATTATTTAAGGAATTTGCTGCATTATTTAAGAACTTTGCTGCAGTATTTAAGGACTCTGCTGCATTATTTAAGGACTTTATTGCATTATTTAAGGACCCTGCTGCAGAATTTAAGGAATCTGCTGCATTACTTAAGGACTTTGTTGCATTATTTAAGGACTCTGCTGCATTATTTAAGGACTTTGCTGCATTATTTAAGGACTCTGCTGCATTATTTAAGGACTTTGCTGCATTATTTAAGGACTCTGCTGCATTATTTAAGGACTTTGTTGCATTATTTAATGACTCTGCTGCGGTATTTAAGGACTCTGCTGCATTATTTAAGGACTTTGCTGCATTATTTAAGGACTTTGCTGCAGTAATTAAGGAATCTGCTGCATTATTTAAGGACTTTGTTGCATTATTTAAGGACTGTGCTGCATTGCTTAAGGACTCTGCTGCATTATTTAAGGACTTTGCTGCATTATTTAAGGACTTTGTTGCATTATTTAAGGACTCTGCTGCATTATTTAAGGACTTTGTTGCATTATTTAAGGACTCTGTTGCATTATTTAAGGACTTTGCTGCATTATTTAAGTACTCTGGTGCATTATTTAAGGACTTTGTTGCATTATTTAAGGACTCTGCTGCATTATTTAAGGACTTTGCTGCATTATTTAAGTACTCTGGTGCATTATTTAAGGACTTTGTTGCATTATTTAAGGACTCTGCTGCATTATTTAAGGACTTTGTTGCATTATTTAAGGACTCTGCTGCATTATTTAAGGACTTTGCTGCATTATTTAAGGACTCTGCTGCATTATTTAAGGACTTTGTTGCATTATTTAATGACTCTGCTGCGGTATTTAAGGACTCTGCTGTATTATTTAAGGACTTTGCTGCATTATTTAAGGACTCTGCTTCATTATTTAAGGACTTTGTTGCATTATTTAAGGACTCTGCTGCATTATTTAAGGACTTCGTTGCATTATTTAAGGACTCTGCTGCATTATTTAAAGACTTTGCTGCATTATTTAAGTACTCTGGTGCATTATTTAAGGACTCTGCTGCATTATTTAAGGACTTTGCTGCATTATTTAAGGACTCTGCTGCATTATTTAAGGACTTTGCTGCATTATTTAAGTATGCTGCTGCGGTATTTAAGGCCTCTGCTGCATTATTTAAGGACTCTGCTGCATTATTAAGGACGTTGCTGCATTATTTAAGGACTTTATTGCATTATTTAAGGATTCTGCTGCATTATTTAAGGAATTTGCTGCATTATTTAAGGACTCTGCTGTATTATTTAAGGACTTTGTTGCATTATTTAATGACTCTGCTGGGGTATTTAAGGACTCTGCTGCATTATTTAAGGGCTTTGCTGCATTATTTAAGGACTCTGCTGCAGTATTTTAAGACTCTGCTGCATTATTTAAGGACTTTGATGCATTATTTAAGGACGCTGCTGCAGAATTTAAGGAATCTGCTGCATTATTTAAGGACTTTGTTGCATTATTTAAGGACTATGCTGCATTATGTAAGGACTCTGCTGCATTATTTAAGGACTTTGCTGCATTATTTAATTACTCTGCTGCATTATTTAAGGACTTTGTTGCATTATTTAAGGACTCTGCTGCATTATTTAAGGACTTTGCTGCATTATTTAAGGACTTTGATGCATTATTTAAGGACGCTGCTGCAGAATTTAAGTAATCTGCTGCATTATTTAAGGACTCTGCTGCATTATTTAAGGACTTTGCTGCATTAATTAAGGACTCTGCTGCATTATTTAAGGACTTTGTTGCATTATTTAATGACTCTGCTGCGGTATTTAAGGACTCTGCTGCATTATTTAAGGACTTTGCTGCATTATTTAAGGACTTTGCTGCAGTAATTAAGGAATCTGCTGCATTATTTAAGGACTTTGTTGCATTATTTAAGGACTGTGCTGCATTGCTTAAGGACTCTGCTGCATTATTTAAGGACTTTGCTGCATTATTTAAGGACTTTGTTGCATTATTTAAGGACTCTGCTGCATTATTTAAGGACTTTGTTGCATTATTTAAGGACTCTGTTGCATTATTTAAGGACTTTGCTGCATTATTTAAGTACTCTGGTGCATTATTTAAGGACTTTGTTGCATTATTTAAGGACTCTGCTGCATTATTTAAGGACTTTGTTGCATTATTTAAGGACTCTGTTGCATTATTTAAGGACTTTGCTGCATTATTTAAGTACTCTGGTGCATTATTTAAGGACTTTGTTGCATTATTTAAGGACTCTGCTGCATTATTTAAGGACTTTGTTGCATTATTTAAGGACTCTGCTGCATTATTTAAGGACTTTGCTGCATTATTTAAGGACTCTGTTGCATTATTTAAGGACTTTGCTGCATTATTTAAGTACTCTGGTGCATTATTTAAGGACTTTATTGCATTATTTAAGGATTCTGCTGCATTATTTAAGGAATTTGCTGCATTATTTAAGAACTTTGCTGCAGTATTTAAGGACTCTGCTGCATTATTTAAGGACTTTATTGCATTATTTAAGGACCCTGCTGCAGAATTTAAGGAATCTGCTGCATTACTTAAGGACTTTGTTGCATTATTTAAGGACTCTGCTGCATTATTTAAGGACTTTGCTGCATTATTTAAGGACTTTGATGCATTATTTAAGGACGCCGCTGCAGAATTTAAGTAATCTGCTGCATTATTTAAGGACTCTGCTGCATTATTTAAGGACTTTGCTGCATTATTTAAGGACTCTGCTGTATTATTAAGCACGTTGCTGCATTAATTAAGGACTTTATTGCATTATTTAAGGAATTTGATGCATTATTTAAGGACTCTGCTGCATTATTTAAGGACTTTGATGCATTATTTAAGGACGCTGCTGCAGAATTTAAGGAATCTGCTGCATTATTTAAGGACTTTGTTGCATTATTTAAGGACTATGCTGCATTATGTAAGGACTCTGCTGCATTATTTAAGGACTTTGCTGCATTATTTAAGGACTTTGTTGCATTATTTAAGGACTCTGCTGCATTATTTAAGGACTTTGCTGCATTATTTAAGGACTTTGATGCATTATTTAAGGACGCTGCTGCAGAATTTAAGTAATCTGCTGCATTATTTAAGGACTCTGCTGCATTATTTAAGGACTTTGCTGCATTATTTAAGGACTCTGCTGCATTATTTAAGGACTTTGTTGCATTATTTAATGACTCTGCTGCGGTATTTAAGGACTCTGCTGCATTATTTAAGGACTTTGCTGCATTATTTAAGGACTTTGCTGCAGTAATTAAGGAATCTGCTGCATTATTTAAGGAATTTGATGCATTATTTAAGGACTCTGCTGCATTATTTAAGGACTTTGCTGCATTATTTAAGGACTCTGCTTCATTATTTAAGGACTTTGTTGCATTATTTAAGGACTCTGCTGCATTATTTAAGGACTTTGTTGCATTATTTAAGGACTCTGCTGCATTATTTAAAGACTTTGCTGCATTATTTAAGTACTCTGGTGCATTATTTAAGGACTCTGCTGCATTATTTAAAGACTTTGCTGCATTATTTAAGTACTCTGGTGCATTATTTAAGGACTTTGTTGCTTTATTTAAGGACTTTGCTGCATTATTTAAGGACTTTGTTGCATTATTTAAGGACTCTGCTGCATTATTTAAGGACTTTGCTGCATTATTTAAGTATGCTGCTGCAGTATTTAAGGCCTCTGCTGCATTATTTAAGGACTCTGCTGCATTTTTAAGGACGTTGCTGCATTATTTAAGGACTTTATTGCATTATTTAAGGATTCTGCTGCATTATTTAAGGAATTTGCTGCATTATTTAAGGACTCTGCTGCATTATTTAAGGACTTTGTTTCATTATTTAATGACTCTGCTGGGGTATTTAAGGACTCTGCTGCATTATTTAAGGACTTTGTTGCATTATTTAAGGACTCTGCTGCATTATTTAAGGACTTTGCTGCATTATTTAAGGACTTTGATGCATTATTTAAGGACGCTGCTGCAGAATTTAAGTAATCTGCTGCATTATTTAAGGACTCTGCTGCATTATTTAAGGACTTTGCTGCATTAATTAAGGACTCTGCTGCATTATTTAAGGACTTTGTTGCATTATTTAATGACTCTGCTGCGGTATTTAAGGACTCTGCTGCATTATTTAAGGACTTTGCTGCATTATTTAAGGACTTTGCTGCAGTAATTAAGGAATCTGCTGCATTATTTAAGGACTTTGTTGCATTATTTAAGGACTGTGCTGCATTGCTTAAGGACTCTGCTGCATTATTTAAGGACTTTGCTGCATTATTTAAGGACTTTGTTGCATTATTTAAGGACTCTGCTGCATTATTTAAGGACTTTGTTGCATTATTTAAGGACTCTGTTGCATTATTTAAGGACTTTGCTGCATTATTTAAGTACTCTGGTGCATTATTTAAGGACTTTGTTGCATTATTTAAGGACTCTGCTGCATTATTTAAGGACTTTGTTGCATTATTTAAGGACTCTGTTGCATTATTTAAGGACTTTGCTGCATTATTTAAGTACTCTGGTGCATTATTTAAGGACTTTGTTGCATTATTTAAGGACTCTGCTGCATTATTTAAGGACTTTGTTGCATTATTTAAGGACTCTGCTGCATTATTTAAGGACTTTGCTGCATTATTTAAGGACTCTGTTGCATTATTTAAGGACTTTGCTGCATTATTTAAGTACTCTGGTGCATTATTTAAGGACTTTATTGCATTATTTAAGGATTCTGCTGCATTATTTAAGGAATTTGCTGCATTATTTAAGAACTTTGCTGCAGTATTTAAGGACTCTGCTGCATTATTTAAGGACTTTATTGCATTATTTAAGGACCCTGCTGCAGAATTTAAGGAATCTGCTGCATTACTTAAGGACTTTGTTGCATTATTTAAGGACTCTGCTGCATTATTTAAGGACTTTGCTGCATTATTTAAGGACTTTGATGCATTATTTAAGGACGCCGCTGCAGAATTTAAGTAATCTGCTGCATTATTTAAGGACTCTGCTGCAATATTTAAGGACTTTGCTGCATTATTTAAGGACTCTGCTGTATTATTAAGCACGTTGCTGCATTAATTAAGGACTTTATTGCATTATTTAAGGAATTTGATGCATTATTTAAGGACTCTGCTGCATTATTTAAGGACTTTGATGCATTATTTAAGGACGCTGCTGCAGAATTTAAGGAATCTGCTGCATTATTTAAGGACTTTGTTGCATTATTTAAGGACTATGCTGCATTATGTAAGGACTCTGCTGCATTATTTAAGGACTTTGCTGCATTATTTAATTACTCTGCTGCATTATTTAAGGACTTTGTTGCATTATTTAAGGACTCTGCTGCATTATTTAAGGACTTTGCTGCATTATTTAAGGACTTTGATGCATTATTTAAGGACGCTGCTGCAGAATTTAAGTAATCTGCTGCATTATTTAAGGACTCTGCTGCATTATTTAAGGACTTTGTTGCATTATTTAAGGAATCTGCTGCATTATTTAAGGACTTTGCTGCATTATTTAAGGACTTTGATGCATTATTTAAGGACGCTGCTGCAGAATTTAAGTAATCTGCTGCATTATTTAAGGACTCTGCTGCATTATTTAAGGACTTTGCTGCATTATTTAAGGACTCTGCTGCATTATTTAAGGACTTTGTTGCATTATTTAATGACTCTGCTGCGGTATTTAAGGACTCTGCTGTATTATTTAAGGACTTTGCTGAATTATTTAAGGACTCTGCTTCATTATTTAAGGACTTTGTTGCATTATTTAAGGACTCTGCTGCATTATTTAAGGACTTCGTTGCATTATTTAAGGACTCTGCTGCATTATTTAAAGACTTTGCTGCATTATTTAAGTACTCTGGTGCATTATTTAAGGACTCGGCTGCATTATTTAAAGACTTTGCTGCATTATTTAAGTACTCTGGTGCATTATTTAAGGACTCTGCTGCATTATTTAAGGACTTTGCTGCATTATTTAAGGACTCTGCTGCATTATTTAAGGACTCTGCTGCATTATTTAAGGACTTTGCTGCATTATTTAAGTATGCTGCTGCGGTATTTAAGGCCTCTGCTGCATTATTTAAGGACTCTGCTGCATTATTAAGGACGTTGCTGCATTATTTAAGGACTTTATTGCATTATTTAAGGATTCTGCTGCATTATTTAAGGAATTTGCTGCATTATTTAAGGACTCTGCTGTATTATTTAAGGACTTTGTTGCATTATTTAATGACTCTGCTGGGGTATTTAAGGACTCTGCTGCATTATTTAAGGGCTTTGCTGCATTATTTAAGGACTCTGCTGCAGTATTTAAGGACTCTGCTGCATTATTTAAGGACTTTGATGCATTATTTAAGGACGCTGCTGCAGAATTTAAGGAATCTGCTGCATTATTTAAGGACTTTGTTGCATTATTTAAGGACTATGCTGCATTATGTAAGGACTCTGCTGCATTATTTAAGGACTTTGCTGCATTATTTAATTACTCTGCTGCATTATTTAAGGACTTTGTTGCATTATTTAAGGACTCTGCTGCATTATTTAAGGACTTTGCTGCATTATTTAAGGACTTTGATGCATTATTTAAGGACGCTGCTGCAGAATTTAAGTAATCTGCTGCATTATTTAAGGACTCTGCTGCATTATTTAAGGACTTTGCTGCATTATTTAAGGACTCTGCTGCATTATTTAAGGACTTTGTTGCATTATTTAATGACTCTGCTGCGGTATTTAAGGACTCTGCTGCATTATTTAAGGACTTTGCTGCATTATTTAAGGACTTTGCTGCAGTAATTAAGGAATCTGCTGCATTATTTAAGGACTTTGTTGCATTATTTAAGGACTGTGCTGCATTGCTTAAGGACTCTGCTGCATTATTTAAGGACTTTGCTGCATTATTTAAGGACTTTGTTGCATTATTTAAGGACTCTGCTGCATTATTTAAGGACTTTGTTGCATTATTTAAGGACTCTGTTGCATTATTTAAGGACTTTGCTGCATTATTTAAGTACTCTGGTGCATTATTTAAGGACTTTGTTGCATTATTTAAGGACTCTGCTGCATTATTTAAGGACTTTGCTGCATTATTTAAGTACTCTGGTGCATTATTTAAGGACTTTGTTGCATTATTTAAGGACTCTGCTGCATTATTTAAGGACTTTGTTGCATTATTTAAGGACTCTGCTGCATTATTTAAGGACTTTGCTGCATTATTTAAGGACTCTGCTGCATTATTTAAGGACTTTGTTGCATTATTTAATGACTCTGCTGCGGTATTTAAGGACTCTGCTGTATTATTTAAGGACTTTGCTGCATTATTTAAGGACTCTGCTTCATTATTTAAGGACTTTGTTGCATTATTTAAGGACTCTGCTGCATTATTTAAGGACTTCGTTGCATTATTTAAGGACTCTGCTGCATTATTTAAAGACTTTGCTGCATTATTTAAGTACTCTGGTGCATTATTTAAGGACTCGGCTGCATTATTTAAAGACTTTGCTGCATTATTTAAGTACTCTGGTGCATTATTTAAGGACTCTGCTGCATTATTTAAGGACTTTGCTGCATTATTTAAGGACTCTGCTGCATTATTTAAGGACTTTGCTGCATTATTTAAGTATGCTGCTGCGGTATTTAAGGCCTCTGCTGCATTATTTAAGGACTCTGCTGCATTATTAAGGACGTTGCTGCATTATTTAAGGACTTTATTGCATTATTTAAGGATTCTGCTGCATTATTTAAGGAATTTGCTGCATTATTTAAGGACTCTGCTGTATTATTTAAGGACTTTGTTGCATTATTTAATGACTCTGCTGGGGTATTTAAGGACTCTGCTGCATTATTTAAGGGCTTTGCTGCATTATTTAAGGACTCTGCTGCAGTATTTTAAGACTCTGCTGCATTATTTAAGGACTTTGATGCATTATTTAAGGACGCTGCTGCAGAATTTAAGGAATCTGCTGCATTATTTAAGGACTTTGTTGCATTATTTAAGGACTATGCTGCATTATGTAAGGACTCTGCTGCATTATTTAAGGACTTTGCTGCATTATTTAATTACTCTGCTGCATTATTTAAGGACTTTGTTGCATTATTTAAGGACTCTGCTGCATTATTTAAGGACTTTGCTGCATTATTTAAGGACTTTGATGCATTATTTAAGGACGCTGCTGCAGAATTTAAGTAATCTGCTGCATTATTTAAGGACTCTGCTGCATTATTTAAGGACTTTGCTGCATTAATTAAGGACTCTGCTGCATTATTTAAGGACTTTGTTGCATTATTTAATGACTCTGCTGCGGTATTTAAGGACTCTGCTGCATTATTTAAGGACTTTGCTGCATTATTTAAGGACTTTGCTGCAGTAATTAAGGAATCTGCTGCATTATTTAAGGACTTTGTTGCATTATTTAAGGACTGTGCTGCATTGCTTAAGGACTCTGCTGCATTATTTAAGGACTTTGCTGCATTATTTAAGGACTTTGTTGCATTATTTAAGGACTCTGTTGCATTATTTAAGGACTTTGCTGCATTATTTAAGTACTCTGGTGCATTATTTAAGGACTTTGTTGCATTATTTAAGGACTCTGCTGCATTATTTAAGGACTTTGTTGCATTATTTAAGGACTCTGCTGCATTATTTAAGGACTTTGCTGCATTATTTAAGGACTCTGTTGCATTATTTAAGGACTTTGCTGCATTATTTAAGTACTCTGGTGCATTATTTAAGGACTTTATTGCATTATTTAAGGATTCTGCTGCATTATTTAAGGAATTTGCTGCATTATTTAAGAACTTTGCTGCAGTATTTAAGGACTCTGCTGCATTATTTAAGGACTTTATTGCATTATTTAAGGACCCTGCTGCAGAATTTAAGGAATCTGCTGCATTACTTAAGGACTTTGTTGCATTATTTAAGGACTCTGCTGCATTATTTAAGGACTTTGCTGCATTATTTAAGGACTTTGATGCATTATTTAAGGACGCCGCTGCAGAATTTAAGTAATCTGCTGCATTATTTAAGGACTCTGCTGCATTATTTAAGGACTTTGCTGCATTATTTAAGGACTCTGCTGTATTATTAAGCACGTTGCTGCATTAATTAAGGACTTTATTGCATTATTTAAGGAATTTGATGCATTATTTAAGGACTCTGCTGCATTATTTAAGGACTTTGATGCATTATTTAAGGACGCTGCTGCAGAATTTAAGGAATCTGCTGCATTATTTAAGGACTTTGTTGCATTATTTAAGGACTATGCTGCATTATGTAAGGACTCTGCTGCATTATTTAAGGACTTTGCTGCATTATTTAAGGACTTTGTTGCATTATTTAAGGACTCTGCTGCATTATTTAAGGACTTTGCTGCATTATTTAAGGACTTTGATGCATTATTTAAGGACGCTGCTGCAGAATTTAAGTAATCTGCTGCATTATTTAAGGACTCTGCTGCATTATTTAAGGACTTTGCTGCATTATTTAAGGACTCTGCTGCATTATTTAAGGACTTTGTTGCATTATTTAATGACTCTGCTGCGGTATTTAAGGACTCTGCTGCATTATTTAAGGACTTTGCTGCATTATTTAAGGACTTTGCTGCAGTAATTAAGGAATCTGCTGCATTATTTAAGGAATTTGATGCATTATTTAAGGACTCTGCTGCATTATTTAAGGACTTTGCTGCATTATTTAAGGACTCTGCTTCATTATTTAAGGACTTTGTTGCATTATTTAAGGACTCTGCTGCATTATTTAAGGACTTTGTTGCATTATTTAAGGACTCTGCTGCATTATTTAAAGACTTTGCTGCATTATTTAAGTACTCTGGTGCATTATTTAAGGACTCTGCTGCATTATTTAAAGACTTTGCTGCATTATTTAAGTACTCTGGTGCATTATTTAAGGACTTTGTTGCTTTATTTAAGGACTTTGCTGCATTATTTAAGGACTTTGTTGCATTATTTAAGGACTCTGCTGCATTATTTAAGGACTTTGCTGCATTATTTAAGTATGCTGCTGCAGTATTTAAGGCCTCTGCTGCATTATTTAAGGACTCTGCTTCATTTTTAAGGACGTTGCTGCATTATTTAAGGACTTTATTGCATTATTTAAGGATTCTGCTGCATTATTTAAGGAATTTGCTGCATTATTTAAGGACTCTGCTGCATTATTTAAGGACTTTGTTTCATTATTTAATGACTCTGCTGGGGTATTTAAGGACTCTGCTGCATTATTTAAGGACTTTGTTGCATTATTTAAGGACTCTGCTGCATTATTTAAGGACTTTGCTGCATTATTTAAGGACTTTGATGCATTATTTAAGGACGCTGCTGCAGAATTTAAGTAATCTGCTGCATTATTTAAGGACTCTGCTGCATTATTTAAGGACTTTGCTGCATTAATTAAGGACTCTGCTGCATTATTTAAGGACTTTGTTGCATTATTTAATGACTCTGCTGCGGTATTTAAGGACTCTGCTGCATTATTTAAGGACTTTGCTGCATTATTTAAGGACTTTGCTGCAGTAATTAAGGAATCTGCTGCATTATTTAAGGACTTTGTTGCATTATTTAAGGACTGTGCTGCATTGCTTAAGGACTCTGCTGCATTATTTAAGGACTTTGCTGCATTATTTAAGGACTTTGTTGCATTATTTAAGGACTCTGCTGCATTATTTAAGGACTTTGTTGCATTATTTAAGGACTCTGTTGCATTATTTAAGGACTTTGCTGCATTATTTAAGTACTCTGGTGCATTATTTAAGGACTTTGTTGCATTATTTAAGGACTCTGCTGCATTATTTAAGGACTTTGTTGCATTATTTAAGGACTCTGTTGCATTATTTAAGGACTTTGCTGCATTATTTAAGTACTCTGGTGCATTATTTAAGGACTTTGTTGCATTATTTAAGGACTCTGCTGCATTATTTAAGGACTTTGTTGCATTATTTAAGGACTCTGCTGCATTATTTAAGGACTTTGCTGCATTATTTAAGGACTCTGTTGCATTATTTAAGGACTTTGCTGCATTATTTAAGTACTCTGGTGCATTATTTAAGGACTTTATTGCATTATTTAAGGATTCTGCTGCATTATTTAAGGAATTTGCTGCATTATTTAAGAACTTTGCTGCAGTATTTAAGGACTCTGCTGCATTATTTAAGGACTTTATTGCATTATTTAAGGACCCTGCTGCAGAATTTAAGGAATCTGCTGCATTACTTAAGGACTTTGTTGCATTATTTAAGGACTCTGCTGCATTATTTAAGGACTTTGCTGCATTATTTAAGGACTTTGATGCATTATTTAAGGACGCCGCTGCAGAATTTAAGTAATCTGCTGCATTATTTAAGGACTCTGCTGCAATATTTAAGGACTTTGCTGCATTATTTAAGGACTCTGCTGTATTATTAAGCACGTTGCTGCATTAATTAAGGACTTTATTGCATTATTTAAGGAATTTGATGCATTATTTAAGGACTCTGCTGCATTATTTAAGGACTTTGATGCATTATTTAAGGACGCTGCTGCAGAATTTAAGGAATCTGCTGCATTATTTAAGGACTTTGTTGCATTATTTAAGGACTATGCTGCATTATGTAAGGACTCTGCTGCATTATTTAAGGACTTTGCTGCATTATTTAATTACTCTGCTGCATTATTTAAGGACTTTGTTGCATTATTTAAGGACTCTGCTGCATTATTTAAGGACTTTGCTGCATTATTTAAGGACTTTGATGCATTATTTAAGGACGCCGCTGCAGAATTTAAGTAATCTGCTGCATTATTTAAGGACTCTGCTGCAATATTTAAGGACTTTGCTGCATTATTTAAGGACTCTGCTGTATTATTAAGCACGTTGCTGCATTAATTAAGGACTTTATTGCATTATTTAAGGAATTTGATGCATTATTTAAGGACTCTGCTGCATTATTTAAGGACTTTGATGCATTATTTAAGGACGCTGCTGCAGAATTTAAGGAATCTGCTGCATTATTTAAGGACTTTGTTGCATTATTTAAGGACTATGCTGCATTATGTAAGGACTCTGCTGCATTATTTAAGGACTTTGCTGCATTATTTAATTACTCTGCTGCATTATTTAAGGACTTTGTTGCATTATTTAAGGACTCTGCTGCATTATTTAAGGACTTTGCTGCATTATTTAAGGACTTTGATGCATTATTTAAGGACGCTGCTGCAGAATTTAAGTAATCTGCTGCATTATTTAAGGACTCTGCTGCATTATTTAAGGACTTTGTTGCATTATTTAAGGAATCTGCTGCATTATTTAAGGACTTTGCTGCATTATTTAAGGACTTTGATGCATTATTTAAGGACGCTGCTGCAGAATTTAAGTAATCTGCTGCATTATTTAAGGACTCTGCTGCATTATTTAAGGACTTTGCTGCATTATTTAAGGACTCTGCTGCATTATTTAAGGACTTTGTTGCATTATTTAATGACTCTGCTGCGGTATTTAAGGACTCTGCTGTATTATTTAAGGACTTTGCTGAATTATTTAAGGACTCTGCTTCATTATTTAAGGACTTTGTTGCATTATTTAAGGACTCTGCTGCATTATTTAAGGACTTCGTTGCATTATTTAAGGACTCTGCTGCATTATTTAAAGACTTTGCTGCATTATTTAAGTACTCTGGTGCATTATTTAAGGACTCGGCTGCATTATTTAAAGACTTTGCTGCATTATTTAAGTACTCTGGTGCATTATTTAAGGACTCTGCTGCATTATTTAAGGACTTTGCTGCATTATTTAAGGACTCTGCTGCATTATTTAAGGACTCTGCTGCATTATTTAAGGACTTTGCTGCATTATTTAAGTATGCTGCTGCGGTATTTAAGGCCTCTGCTGCATTATTTAAGGACTCTGCTGCATTATTAAGGACGTTGCTGCATTATTTAAGGACTTTATTGCATTATTTAAGGATTCTGCTGCATTATTTAAGGAATTTGCTGCATTATTTAAGGACTCTGCTGTATTATTTAAGGACTTTGTTGCATTATTTAATGACTCTGCTGGGGTATTTAAGGACTCTGCTGCATTATTTAAGGGCTTTGCTGCATTATTTAAGGACTCTGCTGCAGTATTTAAGGACTCTGCTGCATTATTTAAGGACTTTGATGCATTATTTAAGGACGCTGCTGCAGAATTTAAGGAATCTGCTGCATTATTTAAGGACTTTGTTGCATTATTTAAGGACTATGCTGCATTATGTAAGGACTCTGCTGCATTATTTAAGGACTTTGCTGCATTATTTAATTACTCTGCTGCATTATTTAAGGACTTTGTTGCATTATTTAAGGACTCTGCTGCATTATTTAAGGACTTTGCTGCATTATTTAAGGACTTTGATGCATTATTTAAGGACGCTGCTGCAGAATTTAAGTAATCTGCTGCATTATTTAAGGACTCTGCTGCATTATTTAAGGACTTTGCTGCATTATTTAAGGACTCTGCTGCATTATTTAAGGACTTTGTTGCATTATTTAATGACTCTGCTGCGGTATTTAAGGACTCTGCTGCATTATTTAAGGACTTTGCTGCATTATTTAAGGACTTTGCTGCAGTAATTAAGGAATCTGCTGCATTATTTAAGGACTTTGTTGCATTATTTAAGGACTGTGCTGCATTGCTTAAGGACTCTGCTGCATTATTTAAGGACTTTGCTGCATTATTTAAGGACTTTGTTGCATTATTTAAGGACTCTGCTGCATTATTTAAGGACTTTGTTGCATTATTTAAGGACTCTGTTGCATTATTTAAGGACTTTGCTGCATTATTTAAGTACTCTGGTGCATTATTTAAGGACTTTGTTGCATTATTTAAGGACTCTGCTGCATTATTTAAGGACTTTGCTGCATTATTTAAGTACTCTGGTGCATTATTTAAGGACTTTGTTGCATTATTTAAGGACTCTGCTGCATTATTTAAGGACTTTGTTGCATTATTTAAGGACTCTGCTGCATTATTTAAGGACTTTGCTGCATTATTTAAGGACTCTGCTGCATTATTTAAGGACTTTGTTGCATTATTTAATGACTCTGCTGCGGTATTTAAGGACTCTGCTGTATTATTTAAGGACTTTGCTGCATTATTTAAGGACTCTGCTTCATTATTTAAGGACTTTGTTGCATTATTTAAGGACTCTGCTGCATTATTTAAGGACTTCGTTGCATTATTTAAGGACTCTGCTGCATTATTTAAAGACTTTGCTGCATTATTTAAGTACTCTGGTGCATTATTTAAGGACTCGGCTGCATTATTTAAAGACTTTGCTGCATTATTTAAGTACTCTGGTGCATTATTTAAGGACTCTGCTGCATTATTTAAGGACTTTGCTGCATTATTTAAGGACTCTGCTGCATTATTTAAGGACTTTGCTGCATTATTTAAGTATGCTGCTGCGGTATTTAAGGCCTCTGCTGCATTATTTAAGGACTCTGCTGCATTATTAAGGACGTTGCTGCATTATTTAAGGACTTTATTGCATTATTTAAGGATTCTGCTGCATTATTTAAGGAATTTGCTGCATTATTTAAGGACTCTGCTGTATTATTTAAGGACTTTGTTGCATTATTTAATGACTCTGCTGGGGTATTTAAGGACTCTGCTGCATTATTTAAGGGCTTTGCTGCATTATTTAAGGACTCTGCTGCAGTATTTTAAGACTCTGCTGCATTATTTAAGGACTTTGATGCATTATTTAAGGACGCTGCTGCAGAATTTAAGGAATCTGCTGCATTATTTAAGGACTTTGTTGCATTATTTAAGGACTATGCTGCATTATGTAAGGACTCTGCTGCATTATTTAAGGACTTTGCTGCATTATTTAATTACTCTGCTGCATTATTTAAGGACTTTGTTGCATTATTTAAGGACTCTGCTGCATTATTTAAGGACTTTGCTGCATTATTTAAGGACTTTGATGCATTATTTAAGGACGCTGCTGCAGAATTTAAGTAATCTGCTGCATTATTTAAGGACTCTGCTGCATTATTTAAGGACTTTGCTGCATTAATTAAGGACTCTGCTGCATTATTTAAGGACTTTGTTGCATTATTTAATGACTCTGCTGCGGTATTTAAGGACTCTGCTGCATTATTTAAGGACTTTGCTGCATTATTTAAGGACTTTGCTGCAGTAATTAAGGAATCTGCTGCATTATTTAAGGACTTTGTTGCATTATTTAAGGACTGTGCTGCATTGCTTAAGGACTCTGCTGCATTATTTAAGGACTTTGCTGCATTATTTAAGGACTTTGTTGCATTATTTAAGGACTCTGTTGCATTATTTAAGGACTTTGCTGCATTATTTAAGTACTCTGGTGCATTATTTAAGGACTTTGTTGCATTATTTAAGGACTCTGCTGCATTATTTAAGGACTTTGTTGCATTATTTAAGGACTCTGCTGCATTATTTAAGGACTTTGCTGCATTATTTAAGGACTCTGTTGCATTATTTAAGGACTTTGCTGCATTATTTAAGTACTCTGGTGCATTATTTAAGGACTTTATTGCATTATTTAAGGATTCTGCTGCATTATTTAAGGAATTTGCTGCATTATTTAAGAACTTTGCTGCAGTATTTAAGGACTCTGCTGCATTATTTAAGGACTTTATTGCATTATTTAAGGACCCTGCTGCAGAATTTAAGGAATCTGCTGCATTACTTAAGGACTTTGTTGCATTATTTAAGGACTCTGCTGCATTATTTAAGGACTTTGCTGCATTATTTAAGGACTTTGATGCATTATTTAAGGACGCCGCTGCAGAATTTAAGTAATCTGCTGCATTATTTAAGGACTCTGCTGCATTATTTAAGGACTTTGCTGCATTATTTAAGGACTCTGCTGTATTATTAAGCACGTTGCTGCATTAATTAAGGACTTTATTGCATTATTTAAGGAATTTGATGCATTATTTAAGGACTCTGCTGCATTATTTAAGGACTTTGATGCATTATTTAAGGACGCTGCTGCAGAATTTAAGGAATCTGCTGCATTATTTAAGGACTTTGTTGCATTATTTAAGGACTATGCTGCATTATGTAAGGACTCTGCTGCATTATTTAAGGACTTTGCTGCATTATTTAAGGACTTTGTTGCATTATTTAAGGACTCTGCTGCATTATTTAAGGACTTTGCTGCATTATTTAAGGACTTTGATGCATTATTTAAGGACGCTGCTGCAGAATTTAAGTAATCTGCTGCATTATTTAAGGACTCTGCTGCATTATTTAAGGACTTTGCTGCATTATTTAAGGACTCTGCTGCATTATTTAAGGACTTTGTTGCATTATTTAATGACTCTGCTGCGGTATTTAAGGACTCTGCTGCATTATTTAAGGACTTTGCTGCATTATTTAAGGACTTTGCTGCAGTAATTAAGGAATCTGCTGCATTATTTAAGGAATTTGATGCATTATTTAAGGACTCTGCTGCATTATTTAAGGACTTTGCTGCATTATTTAAGGACTCTGCTTCATTATTTAAGGACTTTGTTGCATTATTTAAGGACTCTGCTGCATTATTTAAGGACTTTGTTGCATTATTTAAGGACTCTGCTGCATTATTTAAAGACTTTGCTGCATTATTTAAGTACTCTGGTGCATTATTTAAGGACTCTGCTGCATTATTTAAAGACTTTGCTGCATTATTTAAGTACTCTGGTGCATTATTTAAGGACTTTGTTGCTTTATTTAAGGACTTTGCTGCATTATTTAAGGACTTTGTTGCATTATTTAAGGACTCTGCTGCATTATTTAAGGACTTTGCTGCATTATTTAAGTATGCTGCTGCAGTATTTAAGGCCTCTGCTGCATTATTTAAGGACTCTGCTTCATTTTTAAGGACGTTGCTGCATTATTTAAGGACTTTATTGCATTATTTAAGGATTCTGCTGCATTATTTAAGGAATTTGCTGCATTATTTAAGGACTCTGCTGCATTATTTAAGGACTTTGTTTCATTATTTAATGACTCTGCTGGGGTATTTAAGGACTCTGCTGCATTATTTAAGGACTTTGTTGCATTATTTAAGGACTCTGCTGCATTATTTAAGGACTTTGCTGCATTATTTAAGGACTTTGATGCATTATTTAAGGACGCTGCTGCAGAATTTAAGTAATCTGCTGCATTATTTAAGGACTCTGCTGCATTATTTAAGGACTTTGCTGCATTAATTAAGGACTCTGCTGCATTATTTAAGGACTTTGTTGCATTATTTAATGACTCTGCTGCGGTATTTAAGGACTCTGCTGCATTATTTAAGGACTTTGCTGCATTATTTAAGGACTTTGCTGCAGTAATTAAGGAATCTGCTGCATTATTTAAGGACTTTGTTGCATTATTTAAGGACTGTGCTGCATTGCTTAAGGACTCTGCTGCATTATTTAAGGACTTTGCTGCATTATTTAAGGACTTTGTTGCATTATTTAAGGACTCTGCTGCATTATTTAAGGACTTTGTTGCATTATTTAAGGACTCTGTTGCATTATTTAAGGACTTTGCTGCATTATTTAAGTACTCTGGTGCATTATTTAAGGACTTTGTTGCATTATTTAAGGACTCTGCTGCATTATTTAAGGACTTTGTTGCATTATTTAAGGACTCTGTTGCATTATTTAAGGACTTTGCTGCATTATTTAAGTACTCTGGTGCATTATTTAAGGACTTTGTTGCATTATTTAAGGACTCTGCTGCATTATTTAAGGACTTTGTTGCATTATTTAAGGACTCTGCTGCATTATTTAAGGACTTTGCTGCATTATTTAAGGACTCTGTTGCATTATTTAAGGACTTTGCTGCATTATTTAAGTACTCTGGTGCATTATTTAAGGACTTTATTGCATTATTTAAGGATTCTGCTGCATTATTTAAGGAATTTGCTGCATTATTTAAGAACTTTGCTGCAGTATTTAAGGACTCTGCTGCATTATTTAAGGACTTTATTGCATTATTTAAGGACCCTGCTGCAGAATTTAAGGAATCTGCTGCATTACTTAAGGACTTTGTTGCATTATTTAAGGACTCTGCTGCATTATTTAAGGACTTTGCTGCATTATTTAAGGACTTTGATGCATTATTTAAGGACGCCGCTGCAGAATTTAAGTAATCTGCTGCATTATTTAAGGACTCTGCTGCAATATTTAAGGACTTTGCTGCATTATTTAAGGACTCTGCTGTATTATTAAGCACGTTGCTGCATTAATTAAGGACTTTATTGCATTATTTAAGGAATTTGATGCATTATTTAAGGACTCTGCTGCATTATTTAAGGACTTTGATGCATTATTTAAGGACGCTGCTGCAGAATTTAAGGAATCTGCTGCATTATTTAAGGACTTTGTTGCATTATTTAAGGACTATGCTGCATTATGTAAGGACTCTGCTGCATTATTTAAGGACTTTGCTGCATTATTTAATTACTCTGCTGCATTATTTAAGGACTTTGTTGCATTATTTAAGGACTCTGCTGCATTATTTAAGGACTTTGCTGCATTATTTAAGGACTTTGATGCATTATTTAAGGACGCTGCTGCAGAATTTAAGTAATCTGCTGCATTATTTAAGGACTCTGCTGCATTATTTAAGGACTTTGTTGCATTATTTAAGGAATCTGCTGCATTATTTAAGGACTTTGCTGCATTATTTAAGGACTTTGATGCATTATTTAAGGACGCTGCTGCAGAATTTAAGTAATCTGCTGCATTATTTAAGGACTCTGCTGCATTATTTAAGGACTTTGCTGCATTATTTAAGGACTCTGCTGCATTATTTAAGGACTTTGTTGCATTATTTAATGACTCTGCTGCGGTATTTAAGGACTCTGCTGTATTATTTAAGGACTTTGCTGAATTATTTAAGGACTCTGCTTCATTATTTAAGGACTTTGTTGCATTATTTAAGGACTCTGCTGCATTATTTAAGGACTTCGTTGCATTATTTAAGGACTCTGCTGCATTATTTAAAGACTTTGCTGCATTATTTAAGTACTCTGGTGCATTATTTAAGGACTCGGCTGCATTATTTAAAGACTTTGCTGCATTATTTAAGTACTCTGGTGCATTATTTAAGGACTCTGCTGCATTATTTAAGGACTTTGCTGCATTATTTAAGGACTCTGCTGCATTATTTAAGGACTCTGCTGCATTATTTAAGGACTTTGCTGCATTATTTAAGTATGCTGCTGCGGTATTTAAGGCCTCTGCTGCATTATTTAAGGACTCTGCTGCATTATTAAGGACGTTGCTGCATTATTTAAGGACTTTATTGCATTATTTAAGGATTCTGCTGCATTATTTAAGGAATTTGCTGCATTATTTAAGGACTCTGCTGTATTATTTAAGGACTTTGTTGCATTATTTAATGACTCTGCTGGGGTATTTAAGGACTCTGCTGCATTATTTAAGGGCTTTGCTGCATTATTTAAGGACTCTGCTGCAGTATTTAAGGACTCTGCTGCATTATTTAAGGACTTTGATGCATTATTTAAGGACGCTGCTGCAGAATTTAAGGAATCTGCTGCATTATTTAAGGACTTTGTTGCATTATTTAAGGACTATGCTGCATTATGTAAGGACTCTGCTGCATTATTTAAGGACTTTGCTGCATTATTTAATTACTCTGCTGCATTATTTAAGGACTTTGTTGCATTATTTAAGGACTCTGCTGCATTATTTAAGGACTTTGCTGCATTATTTAAGGACTTTGATGCATTATTTAAGGACGCTGCTGCAGAATTTAAGTAATCTGCTGCATTATTTAAGGACTCTGCTGCATTATTTAAGGACTTTGCTGCATTATTTAAGGACTCTGCTGCATTATTTAAGGACTTTGTTGCATTATTTAATGACTCTGCTGCGGTATTTAAGGACTCTGCTGCATTATTTAAGGACTTTGCTGCATTATTTAAGGACTTTGCTGCAGTAATTAAGGAATCTGCTGCATTATTTAAGGACTTTGTTGCATTATTTAAGGACTGTGCTGCATTGCTTAAGGACTCTGCTGCATTATTTAAGGACTTTGCTGCATTATTTAAGGACTTTGTTGCATTATTTAAGGACTCTGCTGCATTATTTAAGGACTTTGTTGCATTATTTAAGGACTCTGTTGCATTATTTAAGGACTTTGCTGCATTATTTAAGTACTCTGGTGCATTATTTAAGGACTTTGTTGCATTATTTAAGGACTCTGCTGCATTATTTAAGGACTTTGCTGCATTATTTAAGTACTCTGGTGCATTATTTAAGGACTTTGTTGCATTATTTAAGGACTCTGCTGCATTATTTAAGGACTTTGTTGCATTATTTAAGGACTCTGCTGCATTATTTAAGGACTTTGCTGCATTATTTAAGGACTCTGCTGCATTATTTAAGGACTTTGTTGCATTATTTAATGACTCTGCTGCGGTATTTAAGGACTCTGCTGTATTATTTAAGGACTTTGCTGCATTATTTAAGGACTCTGCTTCATTATTTAAGGACTTTGTTGCATTATTTAAGGACTCTGCTGCATTATTTAAGGACTTCGTTGCATTATTTAAGGACTCTGCTGCATTATTTAAAGACTTTGCTGCATTATTTAAGTACTCTGGTGCATTATTTAAGGACTCGGCTGCATTATTTAAAGACTTTGCTGCATTATTTAAGTACTCTGGTGCATTATTTAAGGACTCTGCTGCATTATTTAAGGACTTTGCTGCATTATTTAAGGACTCTGCTGCATTATTTAAGGACTTTGCTGCATTATTTAAGTATGCTGCTGCGGTATTTAAGGCCTCTGCTGCATTATTTAAGGACTCTGCTGCATTATTAAGGACGTTGCTGCATTATTTAAGGACTTTATTGCATTATTTAAGGATTCTGCTGCATTATTTAAGGAATTTGCTGCATTATTTAAGGACTCTGCTGTATTATTTAAGGACTTTGTTGCATTATTTAATGACTCTGCTGGGGTATTTAAGGACTCTGCTGCATTATTTAAGGGCTTTGCTGCATTATTTAAGGACTCTGCTGCAGTATTTTAAGACTCTGCTGCATTATTTAAGGACTTTGATGCATTATTTAAGGACGCTGCTGCAGAATTTAAGGAATCTGCTGCATTATTTAAGGACTTTGTTGCATTATTTAAGGACTATGCTGCATTATGTAAGGACTCTGCTGCATTATTTAAGGACTTTGCTGCATTATTTAATTACTCTGCTGCATTATTTAAGGACTTTGTTGCATTATTTAAGGACTCTGCTGCATTATTTAAGGACTTTGCTGCATTATTTAAGGACTTTGATGCATTATTTAAGGACGCTGCTGCAGAATTTAAGTAATCTGCTGCATTATTTAAGGACTCTGCTGCATTATTTAAGGACTTTGCTGCATTAATTAAGGACTCTGCTGCATTATTTAAGGACTTTGTTGCATTATTTAATGACTCTGCTGCGGTATTTAAGGACTCTGCTGCATTATTTAAGGACTTTGCTGCATTATTTAAGGACTTTGCTGCAGTAATTAAGGAATCTGCTGCATTATTTAAGGACTTTGTTGCATTATTTAAGGACTGTGCTGCATTGCTTAAGGACTCTGCTGCATTATTTAAGGACTTTGCTGCATTATTTAAGGACTTTGTTGCATTATTTAAGGACTCTGCTGCATTATTTAAGGACTTTGTTGCATTATTTAAGGACTCTGTTGCATTATTTAAGGACTTTGCTGCATTATTTAAGTACTCTGGTGCATTATTTAAGGACTTTGTTGCATTATTTAAGGACTCTGCTGCATTATTTAAGGACTTTGTTGCATTATTTAAGGACTCTGTTGCATTATTTAAGGACTTTGCTGCATTATTTAAGTACTCTGGTGCATTATTTAAGGACTTTGTTGCATTATTTAAGGACTCTGCTGCATTATTTAAGGACTTTGTTGCATTATTTAAGGACTCTGCTGCATTATTTAAGGACTTTGCTGCATTATTTAAGGACTCTGTTGCATTATTTAAGGACTTTGCTGCATTATTTAAGTACTCTGGTGCATTATTTAAGGACTTTATTGCATTATTTAAGGATTCTGCTGCATTATTTAAGGAATTTGCTGCATTATTTAAGAACTTTGCTGCAGTATTTAAGGACTCTGCTGCATTATTTAAGGACTTTATTGCATTATTTAAGGACCCTGCTGCAGAATTTAAGGAATCTGCTGCATTACTTAAGGACTTTGTTGCATTATTTAAGGACTCTGCTGCATTATTTAAGGACTTTGCTGCATTATTTAAGGACTTTGATGCATTATTTAAGGACGCCGCTGCAGAATTTAAGTAATCTGCTGCATTATTTAAGGACTCTGCTGCATTATTTAAGGACTTTGCTGCATTATTTAAGGACTCTGCTGTATTATTAAGCACGTTGCTGCATTAATTAAGGACTTTGCTGCATTATTTAAGGAATTTGATGCATTATTTAAGGACTCTGCTGCATTATTTAAGGACTTTGATGCATTATTTAAGGACGCTGCTGCAGAATTTAAGGAATCTGCTGCATTATTTAAGGACTTTGTTGCATTATTTAAGGACGCTGCTGCAGAATTTAAGGAATCTGCTGCATTATTTAAGGACTTTGTTGCATTATTTAAGGACTATGCTGCATTATGTAAGGACTCTGCTGCATTATTTAAGGAATTTGATGCATTATTTAAGGACTCTGCTGCATTATTTAAGGACTTTGATGCATTATTTAAGGACGCTGCTGCAGAATTTAAGGAATCTGCTGCATTATTTAAGGACTTTGTTGCATTATTTAAGGACTATGCTGCATTATGTAAGGACTCTGCTGCATTATTTAAGGACTTTGCTGCATTATTTAATTACTCTGCTGCATTATTTAAGGACTTTGTTGCATTATTTAAGGACTCTGCTGCATTATTTAAGGACTTTGCTGCATTATTTAAGGACTTTGATGCATTATTTAAGGACGCTGCTGCAGAATTTAAGTAATCTGCTGCATTATTTAAGGACTCTGCTGCATTATTTAAGGACTTTGCTGCATTATTTAAGGACTCTGCTGCATTATTTAAGGACTTTGTTGCATTATTTAATGACTCTGCTGCGGTATTTAAGGACTCTGCTGCATTATTTAAGGACTTTGCTGCATTATTTAAGGACTTTGCTGCAGTAATTAAGGAATCTGCTGCATTATTTAAGGAATTTGATGCATTATTTAAGGACTCTGCTGCATTATTTAAGGACTTTGCTGCATTATTTAAGGACTCTGCTTCATTATTTAAGGACTTTGTTGCATTATTTAAGGACTCTGCTGCATTATTTAAGGACTTTGTTGCATTATTTAAGGACTCTGCTGCATTATTTAAAGACTTTGCTGCATTATTTAAGTACTCTGGTGCATTATTTAAGGACTCTGCTGCATTATTTAAAGACTTTGCTGCATTATTTAAGTACTCTGGTGCATTATTTAAGGACTTTGTTGCTTTATTTAAGGACTTTGCTGCATTATTTAAGGACTTTGTTGCATTATTTAAGGACTCTGCTGCATTATTTAAGGACTTTGCTGCATTATTTAAGTATGCTGCTGCAGTATTTAAGGCCTCTGCTGCATTATTTAAGGACTCTGCTGCATTTTTAAGGACGTTGCTGCATTATTTAAGGACTTTATTGCATTATTTAAGGATTCTGCTGCATTATTTAAGGAATTTGCTGCATTATTTAAGGACTCTGCTGCATTATTTAAGGACTTTGTTTCATTATTTAATGACTCTGCTGGGGTATTTAAGGACTCTGCTGCATTATTTAAGGACTTTGTTGCATTATTTAAGGACTCTGCTGCATTATTTAAGGACTTTGCTGCATTATTTAAGGACTTTGATGCATTATTTAAGGACGCTGCTGCAGAATTTAAGTAATCTGCTGCATTATTTAAGGACTCTGCTGCATTATTTAAGGACTTTGCTGCATTATTTAAGGACTCTGCTGCATTATTTAAGGACTTTGTTGCATTATTTAATGACTCTGCTGCGGTATTTAAGGACTCTGCTGTATTATTTAAGGACTTTGCTGCATTATTTAAGGACTCTGCTTCATTATTTAAGGACTTTGTTGCATTATTTAAGGACTCTGCTGCATTATTTAAGGATTTTGCTGCATTATTTAAGGACTCTACTGCATTATTAAGGACGTTGCTGCATTATTTAAGGACTTTATTGCATTATTTAAGGATTCTGCTGCATTATTTAAGGAATTAGCTGCATTATTTAAGTACTCTGCTGCATTATTTAAGGACTTTGCTGCATTATTTAAGTATGCTGCTGCAGTATTTAAGGCCTCTGCTGCATTATTTAAGGACTCTGCTGCATTATTAAGGACGTTGCTGCATTATTTAAGGACTTTATTGCATTATTTAAGGATTCTGCTGCATTATTTAAGGAATTTGCTGCATTATTTAAGGACTCTGCTGCATTATTTAAGGACTTTGTTGCATTATTTAATGACTCTGCTGGGGTATTTAAGGACTCTGCTGCATTATTTAAGGACTTTGTTGCATTATTTAAGGACTCTGCTGCATTATTTAAGGACTTTGCTGCATTATTTAAGGACTTTGATGCATTATTTAAGGACGCTGCTGCAGAATTTAAGTAATCTGCTGCATTATTTAAGGACTCTGCTGCATTATTTAAGGACTTTGCTGCATTATTTAAGGACTCTGCTGCATTATTTAAGGACTTTGTTGCATTATTTAATGACTCTGCTGCGGTATTTAAGGACTCTGCTGTATTATTTAAGGACTTTGCTGCATTATTTAAGGACTCTGCTTCATTATTTAAGGACTTTGTTGCATTATTTAAGGACTCTGCTGCATTATTTAAGGACTTCGTTGCATTATTTAAGGACTCTGCTGCATTATTTAAAGACTTTGCTGCATTATTTAAGTACTCTGGTGCATTATTTAAGGACTCGGCTGCATTATTTAAAGACTTTGCTGCATTATTTAAGTACTCTGGTGCATTATTTAAGGACTCTGCTGCATTATTTAAGGACTTTGCTGCATTATTTAAGGACTCTGCTGCATTATTTAAGGACTCTGCTGCATTATTTAAGGACTTTGCTGCATTATTTAAGTATGCTGCTGCGGTATTTAAGGCCTCTGCTGCATTATTTAAGGACTCTGCTGCATTATTAAGGACGTTGCTGCATTATTTAAGGACTTTATTGCATTATTTAAGGATTCTGCTGCATTATTTAAGGAATTTGCTGCATTATTTAAGGACTCTGCTGTATTGTTTAAGGACTTTGTTGCATTATTTAATGACTCTGCTGGGGTATTTAAGGACTCTGCTGCATTATTTAAGGGCTTTGCTGCATTATTTAAGGACTCTGCTGCATTATTTAAGGACTTTGCTGCATTATTTAATTACTCTGCTGCATTATTTAAGGACTTTGTTGCATTATTTAAGGACTCTGCTGCATTATTTAAGGACTTTGCTGCATTATTTAAGGACTTTGATGCATTATTTAAGGACGCTGCTGCAGAATTTAAGTAATCTGCTGCATTATTTAAGGACTCTGCTGCATTATTTAAGGACTTTGCTGCATTAATTAAGGACTCTGCTGCATTATTTAAGGACTTTGTTGCATTATTTAATGACTCTGCTGCGGTATTTAAGGACTCTGCTGCATTATTTAAGGACTTTGCTGCATTATTTAAGGACTTTGCTGCAGTAATTAAGGAATCTGCTGCATTATTTAAGGACTTTGTTGCATTATTTAAGGACTGTGCTGCATTGCTTAAGGACTCTGCTGCATTATTTAAGGACTTTGCTGCATTATTTAAGGACTTTGTTGCATTATTTAAGGACTCTGCTGCATTATTTAAGGACTTTGTTGCATTATTTAAGGACTCTGTTGCATTATTTAAGGACTTTGCTGCATTATTTAAGTACTCTGGTGCATTATTTAAGGACTTTGTTGCATTATTTAAGGACTCTGCTGCATTATTTAAGGACTTTGTTGCATTATTTAAGGACTCTGTTGCATTATTTAAGGACTTTGCTGCATTATTTAAGTACTCTGGTGCATT
The DNA here is from genome assembly GCF_046119375.1 of Phyllobates terribilis. Lineage (NCBI taxonomy): Eukaryota > Metazoa > Chordata > Amphibia > Anura > Dendrobatidae > Phyllobates > Phyllobates terribilis. Next base: position 1,287,559 of record NW_027363268.1, read on the forward strand.
ATTTAAGGACTTTGTTGCATTATTTAAGGACTCTGCTGCATTATTTAAGGACTTTGTTGCATTATTTAAGGACTCTGCTGCATTATTTAAGGACTT